>NC_044601.1:68222432-69714618 GCF_901933205.1 Camarhynchus parvulus
ATTTGAGTGGAAAAAAGATGACAGACAGAGACCTGGATACAGGTATTCCACATTTACACAGTGGTTGCATGTTAATGGTACTAATTCTTCCTCTTCTGTGCACAGCTATTGGTTAGGACTCTGCCACCTTTGTTTTTTTCCTACTTGGCTCCCCAGTAGAAACTTATGTGAGGACAACAAGCATGAAAGCATGGGAAGAGGTCAAGAAAAGTACTCCCTCTATTCATATCAATGTCAAGTTATCTCCACATGTCCAGGGCCCACACATGCATGTAGAAAATTGTTTTCTCATACCCCTGAATTCTTTTTCTAGGAAAAGTAAAAGTAATGGAAATTTTATATTCTATTGAGTGACAAACTTGCTTTGCTGCTGTAGCCTGACACAACCAGTGCTTCCAAAGCTCTGTAGTGAATGACTTTGGTTGTATTTATTACATTCTGTGCAAGGTAAGTTGAGATACACGTTTGGGTTTATTTCAGGTGAAAAGGTGAAATCCATGGTGTTATGAGCTGGGGTGTACACTTCAGCAAAAAACAGAGCTCAACTACAGTGCTGTGTAACACTTCCATCTCTGCATTAGGTCAATATCATAGAATAATGGAATCATTTAGGTTGGAGAAGCCTTCCAGGATTACCAAGTCCAACCATTCCTCCAGCACTGCCAGTGCCACCACTGCCCCATGTCCCCAGGTGCCACATCAACACGGCTTTTAAATCCCTCTGGGGATGGGAACACCACCACTGCCCTTGGCAGCTGTGCCAGCGCTGGACAGCCCTTTCCATGGAAGAATTTTACCAATATTGAGCCTAAACTGCAGGGCAGCCCCCAGCCACTCTGCCTCGGCCTGTAGAGCCACCAGGGGCTGTTGTGAACATGCAAAGTGACTTAATTTCTTCTTTCAGCCAAGTCTGTCTCCAGCTCCCATGGGCTTGCTGTAGCTATTTGCTTCACCTTAAAATTGCCACTTAATCTCTGCGCTGCTGTTTCCCCACTGGTGAGATGAGAACAGGACCAATGATCTGTTAATGTTTCTAACGAAAGGGAGGAAAGCGCTGAGTGTAATTTTAATAAATGGCAGTGTGGAAGTTTTCCCTGCTCCACTGCTTTCTCTCGCAGATCACATAAACCACACAAACTATCTGCTCTCCTCCTAACACTCCCTTCACTCCAGTGGAGTTAATGTGATTTAATGCACTTACCATCCTGGCAGTTACAATCTAAGTGGCACGCTCTCGATTGCAAATGATAACCTTTTAATGGCATTTCCCCCAGTGTGAGGGTGGCTGCTGCTCCCTTGGCAGCCCCCTTTCTCCTCTGGGAAAAAAGAGCCCAGACCCTGCCTCAGCTCAGCTGAGCCCTGTGGCTCTAACCAGCCCTACTGACAGAAGGTGCACATCCCACCAGACTCTGCTTTTCCTACCACAGACTCTCTGGGTTTGAATCCCGTGGCTGAACTTGCAGCCCAGGCTCTGAGAATGTCGTTGCCCTTCAGTGATGTCTGCCAGAGGATGTTTAGCTGTGTTAGCTGGCTCTGTGCTGTGCACATTGGGCTTTTCTCCTCCTGCTGCAGTTACAGTTGGCACCATTAAGCTCTCGGTGTTCACTGCCTGGGGATGTGCAATTATTGTGGAGCCTTCTCCTAGTTACAGTAGGAGACACCGCGTTACTGCCGTCACTGCGGGGTGACAAATGAGCTTTTAATGGCACCTACTCTACCTGGAATTATCTGTAAACTACAATTAAGGAAGTAGATACTGAAGGAATTAAAGATCAGAGGAAAAATGACATGCTTTTATGGTGACTTACGGGGAGATCTGCAAATTCGAGGTTGTTTTCTGTGGAACAGGTTGAGAGATGCAACAGAATGCAACAACTTTAAATGAGCTCTTCTTCACCATCACTGCAGAATGCCAGTGCTGCTGAAGTGCTTATCAGCCAACACTTCAGCTGAAGCAAATCTGCAGGAGTCAGTCATCTCCAGAGCTGACTGGCCTGTAGGTACAGTGGATTTTGAAAGACTGGTGTGAATTTTGGTGGGTTGGTTAATTTGGAAGGTCCTCTTTTCCAAGGGACCCTAAAAAGAAATGTGGTCAGGCTGCAGGAGCAAGACCAAATTAGCAAGCCAATTAGCAGGAGATCCAAAGTGGCTGAGGCAACCTGCTACTTGTTTCAGGGGCCCCAAAACTGGAAGGTGCCCAGTGCACTGGAAGTGTGGCCCTGGATCAGATATTTGTCCTTGTGGCTGTGGTGTCCACAGAGAGGACATCTGTGGCCTTCCCTCAGAAGCACATCCTTGTAGAAAAGCTGTCCCACTGTTTTAAAAGAGGATGAAAGAGCTAAAGAAGAACAAATGAGAATAAAACTCATGGAATCATAGAACCATTTAAGTTGGGAGAGACTTACAAGATCATCAACTCCAGCCATTAGACCATCAAGTCCAACCTTCAACATAAAGTATAAAAAATATAAAATTTACCAAGCTTGTCTTCAGACAAATCTGCTGGAATCACAGGGACTAACAAACTGCCTAGGATTTCACCCTAAAAAAGTGTCCAGCTGTGGATCCACTTTCAAAATTATTGACTGCCTTTGAGGCAGTTTTATCATGGGAATGACTCTGATAGCAAATCTCCAGAGCATGACCCAGGGAAAAGTTACCAAGTATTAAAAATAGAATTACACTAAGCAATGCCTTTTTGCTTAGTCATCTTTCCTTTTCTGTGGTATTTTATTATTGCTATTCCAATGTGCTGGTTATTGAGTATATGATTATTCTTTCAAATGAGTTTGGACAGCGTCTATAGCTTTGTAGCAATTAAGAGGCCGCAGACTTTAGCAGCTCAGGAGAAATGGAATAGGTTTTAATAGCTTTATTTATCTTTAGCTTCTGCAGAGCTGTTTGTGCTTCCTCAATGGTGGGCAGTTTTGCATCAATAAAAGGATGCTGGAACTTATTTCTTGTAAATGCAAGTAGGTCATTATCAATGGCATGGGGAGCCTTGCACAGGGCTCGAGAGAGACGCTTTCTCTCTTAACTCTGTCATCAATTACAAGTCTGCCAATGAATCTTGGAAAATGTGAACAAAAGCATTTTATGACCTGCCTCAGTAAAAGTCTGGCAGGCTGCAATGCTTCCTCGCTGCTGCTAATTGTCTTCCTCACAGAGCCTGCTGCCAGCTTTAATGCCCAACGCCTCCTTTTACCTGAGGGCAATGGAGTGAAGTCTGGCCAGGTAAGCCAGGTATGTCAGGTAGCTGGTGCTGTTAAACTAACTCTTCTAGTTAACTTTCCAACCTTCTAAATAATTAAATTACCTCTCAGGCATCATTTTTGTCCTGTGCAGGGCCAGGAGCTGGGCTTTGATGGTCCATGTGAGTCCCTTTCAATTCAGGGCTTTCTGTGAGTCTGTGATCCTTCATTTTCTTATTTTGAATAGATCTTTTACACAAAGCCAATGTTACATGTGGAGAGCCCTTAATGTGTGCTGATTACTGGTTCAGGTTTGGGAAGGGAGGAGAGGTCAGCATTGGTGTCAGAGTCCCAGCTTGTTTTCCTCTTTTAAATGATGAAAAATCAGAACTTTGGTGCAATCATACAGTTCTTCATCTTCATTGTTCTGTTGCTGTCAGAAGATTTTGTGCCTGCCTGCGGCTTCTTTGCTTGAAAGATTGGTTGCAATCCAATGGACAACCAGAAAACAAAGCCTCCTTTTATTTTGAGGAACACGTTACTGGCTGAAGCTCAAACATTGTGATTAACTTGCCATTAAATTGTGAAACTATAGAAGGAATGGGAATTAGTCCATTAGCACCCAGCTTTGTTTCATTTGCTCCTTTCCTTGTCAGGTGATTAAAAATCTGATTTTCCTGGTAACTTCTGATCTATGATATTCTCAGCAGTGCACACATAAGTTTGCTCCTGAGTTCTCACTCTGTTTATTTATGGCAGTTCCCACTGGAGCTGTCAAACAACTTCACTCCAGCAGCCCACAGGAATCAAAGCCACACTGAGCAGTGTTTGAGTTCAAGCTTAAACACCATTGGAGGATTTCCTGGCACAGTTCTTTCTGTATTTTATTGAGTGAGTTTTTCAGCACCCTCAGGTATTTTCTGACTCAGGACAGCATAGCAAAGAGATCAGAATAGCACTGAATACTGGAGCACAAGAAGCAAACATTTTCCCGAGTCCTGACTCATTGTCTGATTCCTGACAAGTATCTTAAAGTGCAGGAAATCCAACAATTTCTTGCACAAAATGAGGCACTGCTGACTCATGCTTTTCTATGCAAGCACTGCTAAGAATCTTCTTCATCAGTGGCATCCTGAGGATTATAACTTATGCCAAAACAGTGTCTTTCAACACTTGTGGTTCAATGGGCACTGGTAGAGCTGTGCATTAATGGCAGATATTTGGATCATTACAGGTGCAAATGATGCTTAGGGATCTATTCAAAGTTTCTTTTTCCTTTGCCTAGCTGATGTTTTTCAATTAGCCTTTCGCTTTTTAAAAAAAAAATGGAATTCTTATTGGTCTCAAATTCTTACTGGCAAAATGTTCGTTTCCAGTGCAAACACAAGGACACTTCATACATTGCATACATGTATTTCTCCACATAAATATTAATAAATTGGTAATATAAATATATTTATATACATTGTTAAAAGCATAAAACCAACATTTTGAGAAAAAAAAAGTCTTTTGCTAGGCATAGATTAAACATGTTTCTGTGTTGCAAGGATGGAGATGGGGAGCTAAAGTTCAGCACGAAGTTGTTAAGCCCGTCTGGCAAGATGCAAACCCAAATTTCTCACCTGATTGCTCCTTACTGCCTACAGGGTAAATGTTCCAAATGATGCACAGGAGGTGTGTGGACAAAACCTATTAATAAATAATTGGTTTTGTACCCATGCCTCCTGCACACTTTTTTTGAAAATTCCCTTCTCTTTCTTGCCTCCAAGTGTCATTCATGGCAATCTATAGAAAATAAGACTGAAGAGTAAATGCCGGGTAAGAAGCAGTGCTTAAGGGAAGAGCTCTCAGCTGTATTCCCCTCCATCTGAGGTTATGAAGGCAGACAGAATATTTCCTCACATTGTAGGACATTTTTGTTGCATGCATATTCCACATCACGTAGCACTTTCCTTATCATCGCACAGTAACAATCCCTAGAAAGAGGAATATGGCCCTCAGGCCTCATAATATCATCCTTTATTAGGAATAAGAACAAAGAATGCAATTAAAATACAAATATTTCACATCCCAGAGGTCTGGATGCTGTTTGGCAGCTCCCAGGTGGTTCCATCTTTGAGGAAGCGTTACGGATGCGGATGCGCGTGAGGGGAAGCACCCTGGAATGGGAATGGGAATGGGAACGTGGCTAAAAAGGCACAGAAATGCTGCTGGGGGAAAAAAGGGAGGAAACCTTTTTAGGGCATATGCTCTAGATGGTTAGGAGATCTCCCGAAGGCAGTGCCTGAAGCCCCAGGTGTTGGGGACTTTTAGGTTTTGTGTTGATCAGGGCAGGCAGGGGAGAGATTAACTTGAAGGTCACAGCCTGTCCCTGTGTCTTTCTGCTCTTTGTGCTGTAACCTTGCTGGAGAAGAGAGTCTGGATAGATATTCACTGTCCTGGACTGTGATTTTACAGCACTGAATAACTCCCTTTTATTTAAAAACCTCTTCTGGTGTAGCATAATTACAGTCATTTACTATTAGCTTTGGTTTAAAAAAAAAGATTAATTCTGAATTTCATAACAAAAAAAAACCCCAAACTCCAGATCTTCTGAGTGGTGCTTGGCCAAAAATGAAAGGACAAAGCACCAATAAATACTTGGTTTTTGCAGCTCCCAGAAATCAGTAATACCATTGTATAAAATGTTATTGATAAATCACATTACCTGTCAATGTTACATGTATTACTTTATTAAAAATTCATCCATATTGTCTGACTTCTGCCCCACAGAAGCTGGTGTTCAATCCCAGGTAAACGGAAGTTTTTTCACTTAGATCTCTTTAAAGCGCTGGTTAAAAATGCTCCAGAGATCAAAGAAATCAGATGCATTTCTGCATGTTCCTATCCCAACAGATCCCCCAATAATTTTTTCAGCGTCAATCTACACTAGAGGAAGACTTACACCTCTTCTGCTTCACTCTGCAATAAAGATTCTCATTTTTGCCCAACATATGTGAAAAACTTTTCTCAGGTTTCCTCTGGGGAAAGAAAGGGAGGATTTGTGCACTTTCAGTTTGCAAAGCTTGGTGCTGGCCGTGGATCCCGGCCCAGGATCTCCCTGTGCTTCACCCACCACTGTGAACCTGGGGTTGCTCCTGCCCGTGGCTTCGTGTTCCTATAAAATTCAAGATTTATCATCCCTTGACAATCGATTGGCCATTCCTGGATCAATACTTACCACTTGGGTCAATTAATCTTGATATTCACTTTAAGAGTAGTCAGTATCTACTTATTGATTTTAAGAATAATGAAAAGTAAGTACATGGGACTCAATCCCTGGACTCCTGGTTGGGGCAAACCTCCTACCACAGCCAGGCTTTGGCAGACATTGGAGCTCTCTCCCTGAGGGTAACAATTCCCAATTTGCTTTTTAAATTCTTGACTATCTCTTTGTCCAAAGGTGTCATGTCACTCAGAGACACGAGGTGCTCATGTGGCATTTCCAAAGCACAAGAGTAATGTTTGAGCAGCACTGGGCTGAGACAGCATCTTTGGTGCTCCTGTGGGCTTTGACAGGCTACTGACACCACTTACAGGAGGCGTTCTCAAAATTAAAGATTAAAGAATGTCCTTGCCACACTAGGACTAGGCTTTGATGCTTTATGATTCAGATCTCCCATCATTTCTGCTTAGAATGTTCCATGAGTCACTCTGAACTCATAGGTGGTTCTTAACCAACAAAATGAAATCAACTCATAAAGATAAATGTATTTCAGCATTTTTAAGCAGTTCTTGATTGCCTATGAGAATTTAACCTGAAAAAGCTCAGAGAACCACAAAATCTGGCCCTCTATTATTAATTGATGTGTTTGCAGTAAAGCACTGCATACAATTTTACACATGAAATGTAAGAACAAATTTCTTTGACTTGAAAACAAAACAATGATGTATCAGTAAATTCTTCCCTGACTGCAAATTTATATTCTGGAAAACGTTCATGGAATGTGTAGCCATTTGTATTCTCTGTAGTATTATTTCTGTATCTTTAGAATGCTCTGAGAATAACAAATGAGCTGCCAGTTTAGAGTGACAATATGTTCAATAAGATGGAAATGGGCTATCTAATATTTGCAAAAATAAAATAAAAAATTAGTCCCTGGAGGTAATTTTTAATTTTTAGAGTTTTGCATAGAATACTACAGAAAACTAAACCATCACTGCAACCAAAATACATTCTTCAACTAGTTGTCAGAGCAAGATTTTTGTTCTGCTGGAGAGAAGAGATTCCTTCCTTCCTTCCTTCCTTCCTTCCTTCCTTCCTTCCTTCCTTCCTTCCTTCCTTCCTTCCTTCCTTCCTTCCTTCCTTCCTTCCTTCCTTCCTTCCTTCCTTCCTTCCTTCCTTCCTTCCTTCCTTCCTTCCTTCCTTCCTTCCTTCCTTCCTTCCTTCCTTCCTTCCTTCCTTCCTTCCTTCCTTCCTTCCTTCCTTCCTTCCTTCCTTCCTTCCTTCCTTCCTTCCTTCCTTCCTTCCTTCCTTCCTTCCTTCCTTCCTTCCTTCCTTCCTTCCTTCCTTCCTTCCTTCCTTCCTTCCTTCCTTCCTTCCTTCCTTCCTTCCTTCCTTCCTTCCTTCCTTCCTTCCTTCCTTCCTTCCTTCCTTCCTTCCTTCCTTCCTTCCTTCCTTCCTTCCTTCCTTCCTTCCTTCCTTCCTTCCTTCCTTCCTTCCTTCCTTCCTTCCTTCCTTCCTTCCTTCCTTCCTTCCTTCCTTCCTTCCTTCCTTCCTTCCTTCCTTCCTCCCTCCCTCCCTCCCTCCCTCCCTCCCTCCCTCCCTCCCTCCCTCCCTCCCTCCCTCCCTCCCTCCCTTCCCTCTCCTTCCTTCCCTTCCTTCCACCACTTCCTTCCTCTTTTCTGTCCCTCTTCTCCATTTAATTTGCCCTTTTGCCCTTTCTTCCTTTGTTGCTCTTTCCCTTTCTTATTCAATTTTCCTTTTCTTCCTTTTTCTCTTACTCTTATTACTTCTTTCCGATACACTTTCAACCCCCTGCTCCACTATTCAAATAACCAAGGAAAAGAATATAATCACATCCATAGAGAGGAAAAAAACCCCCACAAAACCTCCCTTCAGGAGGAGGCGACTATCAATTAGAAAAAAATTAGGCATCAGTGCATAAAGGAGCAGAAGAGGAAGCTGAGTGCAGCCCAGCAATATTTTGTTTAGTCTAAGGGATTAATTATTCAACAGTTGCCGTCATGATGAGAGTGTGCACACCAGACTGAAACTGGCACAGAGGTTAATTGGTATCTAAGGGCTGTCTCTGGTCACCTGATACCCTTAAGTAGCGTGGTTGCTATTTTAGTATCTTTTTGGACTTCAGAAAGAACCCACAAGAGAACCCTAAGTCACACATGAGGAGGTGGAGACATGATTTCCTGGCATGAGGAGTTCGGGAAATTGGTACCCAGCATTGGCTTACCCAGTGAGAGGAGAGAGATCTTGTGTGCTCGCTGCAGTTGAAAAATGGATTCCCCATTGCTGCTGGTTTAAGCCTTATGGGTGCTATTTAAACTTGGCATGTCATAAATCCAGTATCTACCAGAGCGTTTGTTCTCCATCCCATTTTATTTGTGAGCATGTGCAGAGAATTGCAGCGGTGCAAACAAAGATGTTTCATTCCAGCCAAAACCAAGTAAGTCCCAAACTTTGTTTCCTCAGCAGGGGCAGCAGAGGGACAGGGACTGATCTGTTTTCTGGGGTGATCAGTGACAGGTCCTGAGGGAACATCATGGTGATATTTAGGTAGGACATCAGGAAAAGGTTTTCCCTCAGAGGATGCTGAGCACTGAACAGCCTCCCCAGGGAATGGGCACAGCCCCAAGGCTGACAGAGCTCCAGGATTACTTGGACACTACTCTCAAGCAGAGGGTGTGATTGTTGGGGTATCTGTGCAGTGGGAGGAGTTGGACTGGATGACCCTTGTGGGTCTCTTCCAACCCAGGATATTCTGTGATGCTGCGATTTGCCAAGGGCCTTCTTAATTTGAAATTTTAGAGGAGGCCCTCAAGACTGCCAAAACCACTCTGGCTGGCAGGATATAGAATGTGTATGCACAGGTCTCAAAGGCTTCAGGTGTGACCTGATGAACCACCAGAAATTATCAGCAGGGCTGGCCAGCGCATGGTGCTGAGCTTAAAATTGGCTTTATATTCCTGACTGTCTGTTTGGAGGTTTTGCTTTAGGTTCAGAGAACCTTCCCTGACCTGATATCCCAAGAATGGCATCTCCTTTTCTTCAGTCCCTGCTTCAGAAATGGGGATATTATCCCCTTTGGCTTTTGCCTCCTGCATGCAGGGGAATATCCGCAAACCCCTGGTGGAGAAGGCAGAGAAGGTTCCAAGTCAGAATGTAAACCACGAGCAAACACCTGGCTGTGCCACAGCCCCTGCTGCCATAACATCTGAGGGTGTGTACAGCAAATTTTCAACAATTCAGGTGTGCCCTGTGGACTTAGAGTCTTTGACTCTTTTCAGAGCTAGGAAGTGGGTGATTTTTTGGCATCTTATGATACAAAGATTTGGAAAAGGAGACCAGTGCTCATAAACTAGCTGTGGCTTACCTGATAACAGAAAAGCAGATGTGCTGGGAGCTGTGCACAGGGTGGATAAAGCTGAAGGAGGAACACAGGCAAAACCTTTGCAGCAGGAAGAGTCACAGACTTTAAAGGAGCTTAACAATGTGTGCTTGTTACACAAACAGTAACTCAGGCTCGGGCAAGATCTCTGAGGGGGGAACAAAATGCTAGAGGTGCCAAGGACACAGAGGAAAGAAACCACTTTGCTGTCCCACCACCTGGCACCACCAATGCTTTGCCTGAACAAGAGCAAGGAGGTGCTGGTTTATAAACACCCTTCCTTTGGGGTTTATAAATCAAGAGCTGGCTCCTGACTGACATCTGCCATTCAAGGTCCCCACCTGAGAGCATTTGCTGGCTTTATTTTCTTCTCCCCTGTAGGCAGCACCTCTGTGTTGGGATGAAACCACAGCAGCCATTTGAGCTTGTAATGTAAGAGCATAGTGGGAGGAGCTGGGGTGTTCAGGAACTTAGAGACACTCTTGTTTGCTCTTTTCTGAGTTCTGGTGATGCAGAAATGATGACATTCCTCTGTCAGGGAAATGGGGAAGTAAAACAGTGAGCATCGAGTAAGAAGAAGAAATTATATTTAATGAAATTGGATTTGTAAATGTTTTTGTTCCAGCTACTTTAAAGCACCACTGACATCCTAACTGAGGAATTGCCAAGAAAATGATATTTTCTTCTGCTATGGTAGGTTTTCCCCACTTCCCTGGCTTTTTTCTAAGGCATGTTTTGGCATGTGGTAAATCATATGCTGTAAGAATGCACGTCTCTTCTATTTGCCTTTAATATTGACCTCAGCCCTAGGGAACCTCAAACAACAAAAACCTGTCTTGGCCCAGATTGTCTTCTGGGTTACATCAGTTTCCTCACTGTGAGAGGACAACCTCATCTTAACCACACAGACATCTGAAACTCAAGTAGTGGGACCAAAGCCCCAATAAACATCAAGACTCAGGTGTGTTGCTGAGTCAATCAAGGGACAAAGACATCCAGATAATATTTCTAGCTATTGGCATAAAATATTACCGTGAGTTAAGAGAAAGCAGTACTTTCAGATGATCTTCCTGCCCAGCTCCTGAGTTATCAAGAAGCTGAATGGACAATTCTGAAGGAAACAGAACACCTCAGGACAATTAAGGAGGCTGTTTTCAGTATCTTTGTCATCATAAACTCATAAATCTTGGAAGACTTTGCAAAGGAAAGAGTTGTTGCTTCTGTGTGCTCATCTCTGACCATCGGTGAAGCATTGTGGGGGACTATCATGTCAACATCCCATTTCCAGCACCTGTTTTTTGTGTGTCAGAGCAGCAGGCTGGGTCCTGGGATGCTGGGAGGTGTGCAGGTCCCATGACCACCCAGGAATGAAGGTCTCTGTTGGGCCAAGGATGAAGCTCTCCTGGTGTCCTATTGCAAATCCCCCGGTGAACCCATCGGAGGTGAACCCCCTTCTCCAGCGTCAGGATAAAAATCCTATTTAGCAACACCATCACCGAGGACAAAAATTGAAAAGCCTTTTGTTGAACAAAGCACCTTTCACTTAAAAAATCCAGGCAAGATAAAATGACATGTGTGCTAATGATGTATTTTATGAACCACCATCTGTCTCGGGAAAGGTCAGAGAAAAATGGCAACCGCTGCTCAGGTGATTGGTGGTGGAGGGGGGAAAATGGCCTCATCTGAACGTGACAAGAAGCTTCAGTGACATCATATAAATGCCATAATTGGGAAGTGGTAAATTGAACAGGGCTGCCTTTGGAATTTGATGTGTCAATAAACAAGTTCAAGGTGACACGTTGGATCAATACGGCACGACAAGAATCATCCGACAAATTTACTGCAAAGTAATTGGGTGCAAAATGACTCAACTCAACCTTCACACTGCAGAAAATCAAACAAACAGGCAACCTACAGGCAACAGTTTGTATATGTCAGATGCTGCTTAAGGTAGCTTGCGCAGTACTAATAGAGTTGTTTTAAAGAGAGATGGGGGAAAAAAATAAAAGTGAGGTTCCCGTTATTATGAGTGTGACCTGAGGCATTGCTATAACCCTCTATGCACCTCGAGGGTGTATAAATAGAAAAACAAAACACGCAATTGCTAGAGGTAGTCTTAAATATTGATATTTTTCTTCCTGTCTCTGTTGAGATGACAAATAAAATAAACTATAAACAGGGAACACCTTTTTTTTTTCTCTTAGCACAAACAAGAGGCTTTTCATCTAATAGCTTTCTCACCTTTCACTCCCCTTATTTTTTGATAAAGGAAGGTATAACAAGTCACATGTATTAAAAAAAACCCCACATTACACAGAGCTATTGAATGCAAATCACTGGCTACCATTAGAATTAACCATCCCCACTTACTACAAAACCTGAAAAGAGTCACTCAGAGAAGTCTCTTCAGCACATTAATTTGTTGACAACAAATTTGATGCTTGATTTGTCCCCACTCGACAACCTTTAATCTTGAGTTTCTCCGAGAGGAAAGTCAAGAGCTTTTTTTTTCCAAGAAATCTGGGCTCTCGCCAAGGCTACGAAAGAAGCTGGTGCACTGACTGCACACTTTGGAAATGTCACAGAGATTGATTGTGTTTTAATTGTGCATTCATTCTGGAGTGAGAAAAGAGAGAAGAAGAGTGGAAAGTCACAGCCAAGGAGAAAGACACCGCTCATGTTCTCATCCCTTCCCAGCCAGGCTGAGTTTTAGCAGAGACTACTTTTAATTTTTTTTTTTGCCAGTGGTGGCTTTGTGCCTCCCTGGAAATGATGGGGAAGCCTCACTCCTGCCTTACCCCTGATGCTCCTGGAGGAGCACAGGGAATCCAACACAGACCTCAGGCCCTGGTGCTGACACGTGGCTCCAGCATCCACATAATTTACAGTGATCTGAAAATGCAGGAGAGCAGACAAACCCAACAGCTGAGCTTTATTGATGGGCTGACGCCACCAGATAAAGCAGCGCGCTGTATTGGTAAGCTTTGGGCACACTGAGAATTTAATGAATGTCAGAATGTGGACAGGGTAAAAATAGTAAGATTGAGACACAAGATTTGTGCCAGGGATGGGATTAGTGTGAGGAATTATGAGTGCAGTAGTTATGTAAAAAACCCCATTCATATATACATATATATATATGTATAGAGATTTGCCCCTGGTTGCCATCCTGAAGTTCTCATGCTCCCTCAGGCAGGGACATCCCTGGGAGCACTGCCCAGGGCCAGGGGCTGTGCAGCCTCTCCAAACCCAGGAGCCTCTTCAGGTTGGAAATTTCTGCCAAGAAAAGTGGGCTGTGTCTCACCAAAGAAATGTAACCGAGGTGAGCAAAACACTGGCGGTCCATCCATTTTTGGGGAAAAATATTCCCAGATCTAGCAAGTGACCCGGTGCTGAGGTGTGGAACCAAGTGTGCAACATCAGAGGCCCGGCTCTCCCCTTTTCCCTGCCAGCAAAGTTATCCTGCTAGGTAGGAAAATGGGAAAAATGCCTCTTTTCATCCTAGCAGAGGTTTGGGATGCCCTTGAGCTGCCACTTGACCAAAGAATGAGGCTATTTACTTACCAGACTACCTTGTCTTTCAAGAATGACTAGGAAAGTCAGCTGGGAAGTGGGAACTGTCTTATCCTGTAAGATGAGGCAGTCCATTCTGTAAATCAGACATTTCTGGTGGGATGCTTTTCTCCCCTCACTCTGGCTGAATCACAAAGGAGCCACAGCAGAGCACAGAAACTCTGAAACTGGACAGCCTTGGTTGGAGGAAGCGATGTGATGCAAGCCACGTCTTCTTCAAAAGGTATCTTGAGGTGGTTTTACTGGGTTTTTTTACTGGTTTTTATTTGTCAGTTTCACACCTTTTTTGCTTGTTTTGTTTGTTTGTTTTGTTGTTTCTTTTCCCCTGAAAAATTTGCATCAAAGCCAACTCTGACTGTGGAAGGAACCACATGGGATATTTGCAAAGCTGAAGAAGTGAAAATGCAAGGACACTTTATTTTCAAATTTTCTGGGGAACGTTTGGGTTATCAAAAACTTGTTAACCTAGTTTTATTCTACTCCACAAAGAAAAAGTTCTTCTTGGTAAATCTGAAAGCCTCGTGTTGCTCTGCTGCAACACATCTGCCAGGATGTGGTGATAACATGGTATTTCCAGCAGCATTCCAGATAATTTCTGGAAACAGATTTCTACAGCAGTAGCTGTAGATGAATATCTGCCCCTGTACCATTCTTTGCTTTGAAGCAGCTTGCACATCTGAAAACATCACCTCTACACCTGAGAGAGGAGTCTGGGATGTTCATTTCCCATTAATTAAAGTGGGAATCAGATATCCAGTCTCTCAGGTTGCTGTGCAAACCAAACCATGAGGGAATCACTCTTTGCAGGGCACAAAATGGGGAGCTGACAGACTGGTGGCGTGTGAGCCTGTTGGAGACATGGATCCACAGTTTGGGGTTTCCACCACCTGAAGCATAGTGGAAAAATCTCAAGCAAACAGTTCTTTCCACTAATTTTGCTGAATTTCTTGTTCCTCGAACTGATTTTCTCTCTTTGAATGATATTGATTTCCAGTGTTTCTCTAATTTATTCTTTATTGTCTTTGTTTACTCGTAATGATTATTTTGTCGTTAATTGATATTTCTGCTGTGCTCCTTAAAAGCTGTTTGAAAATCAATTGAAGCCAATGGCAAACATGTCTCTGATTTCACTGCATTTTAAAGTTATTATTGTTATTTTTCCCCTCTTTTAGTATATCAAAAGGGGAAAAAAATATAAATGAAACAGTCCTTTAAGCTGTGTAGCTCTTCCTGGAAACATTTGTATGTATGGTACCTTCCCTAAATCCTTAACACTTTGATTGTCTTTGGGTTATCAATCACACCAGTTATTTTCTTGTCTGACTTAAGAGGATTATTGGGACTGGATTTTGTACTTTGTCAGTATTACAGAGTGACACCTCCACACTCGGGGCTGGGCTGCAGCCTGGCACTGAGCCTGCCTGGCTTCCCTCTCGCTGACATCACCTGGACATGCCACCCACCTTGCTGCTGACAGTCTCTAGGAAATCTGTCCAGCCCAAGCAGAAAATTCAAATTAGAGCACCTGGGAGGCAGGGAAAGGGTGAAGGGGACAGATTTCAACCTAAGGAGCAAGTGATAAAGTGTGGTTTTTCTTTTTGGGATCCTGACAGAAATCAGATGCCTACAGCACAGAAGCTTTGGTATCACCTTAACTCATGCGAGCAGGTGGAAAGCAAAAAGGTATTTCATTTTGTGTTGAACTGAGGAGTGAATCTGACCCCATTACTCCTCTGCAGAGGAGCTCGTGGGCTGCTCTTCAAAGAAACATATTATTTGGAAGATTTCTCTGCTCCACAGGTGAGCCCACTTTCCCTTCCAGTCTTCTCTCTTCTTTTTATTTACCGGTAGGGATGCACATTAATAGGTTTGGCAGCTGTTGGACCAAGCCTTGCCCGAGGGACCAAGTGCTCTTTGGGTGTTGTGTTTGACCACAGATACCCAGTCGTGGCTTGTCTTGCATCCTTCTTGAGTGAACAGGAGCAGAAGAGGCATGACAGAGGTTGTCTGGGGCTGTGGGACCGTGTCCATGGGGCATCTTGCAGCCCTCTGTGCCTTCCCTTTCTCCCTCCAAGTGGAAAGGAGCTCAGGGGCTGCTGGGCCCCTCTAAAGCTCCTTCAGAGACGCTCTAACCCTGTTTATCGTGTGATCTCACCCAGGGCTGGTGCTGCCAGGCTTGTCTGCAGGTCTGGTCCATCAGCCCAGGAGCTCTCCTCTTCCCTGGAATAAGTATTGCAGCTTTGGCCATTTAAAACTATCCTGCCATGGTAGGACTGCTGTGTTAATTGAGCTGCAATTTTAGACCCTGAAAGGCATCAGGGTTTGTTTAGAGTTGCTATTAGTTTTTCTGGGGCTGCAGAGGAGCCTTGCATGGAAATTGAGCCCATTATGTATTTGGGTCTTGCTTAACGAGATGCAACGCAAAAGGCACTCCATTACTTTGGAACTAGAGGCTTTGCCTTCTTTCCAAGATTGATTTTTATTTCACAAATTATTACTGCATGGATTAATGATCTCTCTGCATGCAAACGCTCTCGGCTGCTACCCAGGTACATTAACCTTTCATAGAACAAAGAATTCCTCCTCCACGATGTTGCTTTGACCAAAGAATTTCTCTTCTAGGTGCTGCATATTAAATACCTGGGCATCACCTCCTTGCTCTTCCCAACCACACAGGATCTGGATTCAGAAATTTTGGGCCTGTGTGTGTGTGTGAACCTGTGACCTCCTCCAGGTGTTATCTTCTTCACTGGACCACTGCAGACTCCCAGTGCTCAAGGGAAAAGTTGTAGGCTGTAATTAATAAGATAATAGTTGGCACTAACAAAGCATTTTTGGAGCACAAATGCAAATTTGGAGCACAAATGCAGCACTCAGGCACTCCCAAACAGGAAAAAGGCTACAGTTTATTGGCATGTAAACTGGGACCTGGAGGTGGAAAAAAATGTGTCCATGAAGGGCCCAGAGAGAAGAGTCCAGATTCCTGAAGCTCATCTCCATCCTTGTAAGATAAAGCAAGACAGTTCTGTTAACAGAAGCTCTTTCCCTGAACCCTGATGTGCTGACACTTCTACAGGGATGTGCTTGAGAAGGATAAGTATAAGCTCATACCAAAGGGGTTTATCCTGCAACAGCTTCTGCAATGAGGGTGATCATGTATACCCCAAATATGATACAGGACAAAGGGGAACAGCTTTAAACTGTCAGAGGGCAGGGACAGATTTTGGGATATTGGGAATTAGGAATTGCTGGCTGGGAGGGTGGGCAGGCCCTGGCCCAGGGTGCCCAGAGCAGCTGTGGCTGCCCCTGGATCCCTGGGAGTGTCCCAGGCCAGGCTGGATGGGGTTTGGAGCAGCCTGGTCTTATGTCCCTACCTATGGCAAGGCATTAGACTACATGGCTTTTAAGGTCCTTTCCAACCCAAACCATTCTGTGATTCTGTGATTCTATTTAAGCCGTTGTAGAAATGTGGATTCTTTTATTATTTATGCTAACCGACATCCTTAGTCCAGCTCCCTCCCGGTCATTCTGTTGTGGCAGCATGCTCATTTAGTATTGAAAAGTCTGCTCTGCTGGCAGATTGCTGCCTGCTCTCAGTAAATAGCATGAAATGTAGCCAGCTTTGCTGTATTTGTGAAACTTTCCCCACAGCTCTAATTATGCCTGGGTAGTGCTAACATTTAGTCAGCTTAAATTATTAAACTCTTGCAGCCCCCGCAGGTAAAAACCTGTTTAATTAATGACTGATTAGTTAAATCATTATGTGTTCTGATATGAATCACAATAATTTTTATAGGCTGTATTATCATTTTAAAGGCATGCTAATTTATTGAAGGATTCTTTTTCTTAAAAGGAACAGAAATAGGCATACCTGAGCATTTAGGAGAAACCACCTCCTTTATTAAGGACAAATGATATCAGGAGAAACCCAGCATAGAAAGATACTCCCTAGACAATCCTGAATGATCTTTATTACATCTGGAATCTGGAGATACTTAGACTCTAGAGAAAGAGTCCTCCAGATCTGGACATTTTTATGTTTAAACTTGTATTTTTATTTATTTCCCCATTTGGAGGGCAAATCCTGGCACAACAGCACAGATTTCTGAGGTTTCCAGTGCTGCCAGCAAGAGCAGAGTTGATGTCCCCTCTCCATCATTGTCCTGCTGCCTTGTTGGTGTCTGCTGCCCACCAGAGCTCCTGTCTCAGGCAGCAGAGCCCCAAGTTCAGTGCAAGTGGCTTTCAGCATCACTCTGGACTAAAATGAGGCATCATTGAGATTCAGCCAGGCAGCTTGTAGCTCTTGCCAAACCATGCTGGCCCATGACACCTTGCAGGAGTGGACTGGCATGCCCAGCTGTTATCCTTGCTGGCATATGAACCTGCAGACTGAAGGGCTGTCTGATGCAACCTTTGGCTGTGACCCCAAGGCTGGAACCTGATCCTGATGCGGCAAATGCCAGGGATTACAGCTGTGCCAGAAGAATAAATAAATAAATAAATAAATAAATAAACAGATGATTTAAACAAATAAATTATATATATGTATATATTTATAATAAACATATACACACATATATAATAAACCCCAAACCTCTTTTTCTCATGGATCTCCATGATGCATCAATCCTGACACACCATTGCCCCCAGATCACATTCAGGTGCTCAGACACCTTAAATCTCCAGGTTACTGATGAAGGTATTATCAGACACCAGAAAGTTGTCTCTAACAATAATTTCTGTGAGGGCTACAAATTCCTTCAGAAGACTTCATTCAGCTAAGCTTTGGCAACTCACAGCAAAATGGTCGTGGCATTATCTGTCAGAAATTTCCCTCTGAGCCAGACTTGCTGTGATAGAGAAAAGCTCCTTTTCCAGGAAGCAAATATATTTGACTGTTGGGAAGCAGAGATATACAAGAGATTGTACATCAAATCTGAATGTTGCTCTCTAAGCAAGAAGGACTGTGGCCACACTCTTTCGGGAGCTGACAGAAATGTCCATTTTCTTTTTGAGTGGAAGCAGTGGGCACAAGCAGCAAACTTCCCATCCCCAAAACATCGTGACCATCACCAAGAACCTGAAACCACACACTGATAGCCTTATTTTCCAAGGCACGGCTATGCTTGGTCTTCTGGGGGCTGCAACAGCCAGATTAGCAAAATCAGGTGAAATTATGCTGTTTCTTGATCTTGTAAAAGTTGAGTTCGGTCTCTCACTAGAGCCTCAATGTATCTGGTTGTCCTCAGCACAGCAAAATGAGGAACCTCCAATGCAATGACTTTTGGGGTGGCCTGCAAGCAGGGTGCACACTTTGGCAAGAGGTGTAGGGCAAATTCAGGTGCATTCAGAGGAATTTCTGCTCCTTGCCCAGCTGAAGGCATCTGTGCTCTCCCAGCAGCAGGGGAGCCAACAGGAAGAGTCAGCTCTTGCTGGCTGGCTGGGTGGACTTAATGAGATACATATCGTGTTGTGTTGACTCGCTGCAGAAATCTAGGATGGCACTTGCAAAAAGGAAAGGAGAAGGAAAAAAAAAGGTTATTTTGAGCTCAATGCTCTCACAGAAACATAATGCACTGCAACACTGCTCACTTCCCTTTGGTTTGCCTAAGCACTGCAGCCAAACAGTGCAACAAGCACACTCCAAAGAGAAGACATGGCTTGCTTGCTTGCCTTTTTTTTTTTTTTTTTTTTTTTTGTAGCTCTCTGCTTTTCTCTCCCTCTTTTCCTATCATATTGAATCATCAGGGTGTGAAATATAATAAAGCACTGTACCATTCAATCTGTCGGCTGTACCTTACAGGTGTACTCCAGGTAAATATCCCCTTGGCTGGTGAAAAATGAGCTTACCTGAAACAGATGACTTTGATGAACTTCAGTAGCTGGGCCTCTATCACTCTTTTCCAATTGGCTTCCCCAGCAAAGCATGGTTACCCCACACAAATTTGTCTTACTGAAGGAAAGATATTCTCTAATTCACTTTGTTCCCAGAGACTTGCCCCCCTCACTGATGTCTTCACTTCATCTGGCGTTTCATAAAAGTATAAATGGCAGGGCTTGTCAGCTCTTCCACTGGGCGACTTTGGGAAATAAATTAATTATTTACCAGCCTATCGCACGCCCCATTGCTTTGATAAAACTGGAATATAAATAAAAATGACCATGTATTAAAAGGTGCCATTTGCTGGATGCAGCAGTGGCAGGTACAGGATCACAGCAGAAGCTCCTGCTTCCCCCCACTGCCCTCCCCAGGCAGTCCCTGCTCGCTGCCAAGCAGGGGCTGACAGCAGAAACAAAGCAGAGACCTATGCAGATAAGACCCCTGTACCTGCAAGGGCTTTCACTGCTCACCATTTTAATTTCAGATAAGTGCTGAATGCCTCTCTACTCTCAAAAACAAGAACATCTAGAAGATTAAGTTCTGCCTGACTAGCAGTAATCCAGGGAAGCCATTCCAAATGGTTTGGAGGATTCTTTTCTTTGATGGCTCTTTGCTGATTCCTAGTTTTGTTTGTTAGGTTTTTATTCTTTTCTCAGACAGACCTCTCAAGAGGGCAGGGAAAGGCCAGGAGAAGTCCTGGGGGTGACTGGGAACAGAGAGATGTTGTTGTGGGCAGTGGATCCTCGATGGGAAAGTCAGAAACCTGCTCCTTCTGCAAGCCCAGAGGGTGCAGGCCAGGGAGTAGAGTGAGGTATTTCCCCCACTTTTTCCTTCAACCACTCATTTGGGTGAAAACACATTGTGATTTCCTGAGTAAGACTGTGATTTGGGGAATACTTGAGGTTGTTTCCCTTTCTGCCTGAGTATCTTTAAAAGTCTGTTTGAGGAGGACAGAAAACCTCACGCATTACAAGAAGGATTGGCTGGTTGGGGGGTAGGGAATGACCTTTCCGCTGAAGAATCATTTTGTTCATCATTAATTGTCATTTGCAGTAGAATGTACTGCTTTTCCTCTTTAAACCAGTTACAAAATTTAATTACTTCATCCTTAGAGGCCTTTAAGAGGGATAAATACACTATGTCCTTTTGTTGACTGGAAAAAGCGAAGGTGATGGCAAAACCTGTCCACAGCTATGAAAGAATTTTAAACCCTTAAGTAATTGCACTGGTCACAACATCCATCCTGATTCTGTGACTGCATTTCCCTCTCAATGCTCTTGTTGCTGCTTTTGGTCCTCATCTCTCACAGAATAAAAAGACTTTATGGATTTTACTCCTTCATTTCTCTCTCCCACAGGGATAAGAGAAGAAACTTGAGGCTGTGAGCATTTGAATTTACTTCCTTCCCAAACTGAAATCTTTGGGGTAGTGGACTGTCTTTTCTAGACACGCAGAGGTGCTGAGAGAACTGGACAGGCTGGGTCAAAAGGTGAAGCATTTTAAGGTGGGAGACCCTTTTTTACCCCATTTTTTCTAGACTTGCAAAGAAGCAAACTCTGTTTCACTGTGTGGTTGAAAAGGTAGAGCCACAAGGCTGCTAATGGGGCTGCACAGGAGTTTGTGCTTGAAGACACCAAGTTACTTTGGAAGGTACAGAAAAGGCAGGATGCAAAAGGATGCCCAGAGGAGATAAGCAAGGTTATTACATCTACTTAAAAATTAAGTGCTCTGTGAGGTGGCAAGGCATGATATTTAAGGCCATCCCTTTATAAACTTGTGCAGAGCCCCAGTAGGCCCAAACCATTAAACAGAGCTTCCCCAGGACCAGAAATAACCTCACTAATCTCAAAATTTCCCTTCTCACTGAATCCACTGCTGTCCTGAGTGAATTCAACATTTCACTTCAACCCTTACTGTTTTTCATTCTGCAAAGCAGCAGGCAGGGAGCAGAAGCCACAAACTCTATTCAAACCTGAATGATTACAGCCAAACTCTGCTCTGGTTTGGGTTCTTTTTTTTTTCCTGGTCATCTTGGAATGGATTAATCTGAAACCACAGCCCAAACTAGGATATGTTTTAAAAGCCTTCAGAGCAGAATTGCACTCGTGTTCAGTGCCTCAGCTTTTTGTTTCAGGCCAGGGTTTATTTGTGTCCTTCTCCTTCTTCCTCCATTTTTTTCTAAATTGTACCATCAAGTAGTAAAAGCACCATCCATGTTTCAGATGCATGCAAAATAAACTACAGAAGGAAAGTGGCAGATAAATTTAACGAGCATTAAAGTTATATATAATTTAAATATGTATAAAATTATTTGGTATATCGATTAGAAAATGGGCTGTTGACCATTTAAAGGCAACAATCAATTTCATAGTTCACAGGTCAGGTCAAGTTTCATTCTAATGATCTAAAAAACCAAATAGCATTAGGAGATAATGAACTCCACAGGATTACAGATGTGATCTATAGCTCTGCTGTGGCACAAGAACCAGCAAATGAGAGAGGGCATCATCTGAAGTGCCCTGGCCTCCACAGACAAAAACCATGTTTTTATAACTTGGCAAGGTGTCAATTTATGATGTAATCAAAGGCAGAGGATGAAATTACTCTGCTCCTGAAACCCCACATGGTTAGGCTGAATGACATCAATGAGCAAGGGAGGTAGATCCCCATTAATGTGGTCTACAAAGTTATCTTCCCTGTTCTGGTAAGTGAACAGTCAGGCATACCGACCCTGTTAATCAAAGGGAGCTGATAGCCCTCTCTGCTCCCACCGAGGGGTTGGGTTACACCAGGGAAATGCTGCAAGGCTGCCTCAGGGCTGCTCCTGGGGCACGGCTGTACAGCAGAGGAGCAGCTTCTCCAAATCCCAGCGAGGGGAGAAGGAAAAATAAATGTGCGCGTAGAGAGGGAGGTGAATTTGTGTCCATTTCCATGTAAATATACAAATCTCCTGTGTGTATGTGTAAGGGCAAGCATATTTTCCTTGGGATGTGGAAGAAAGAGGCCATTTGAGCCTTTAATAAGAGGAGAAAGGGTCAGTGACTTTTGAAATGCCTAGTATATACCTTCACAAAATCAGAGTTGTTAGGTTTGGAAGGGACCCTTAGAGAGCATCCAGTCCAAACTCCCTGCCAAGGCAGGGTGACCCAGAGCAGGTCACACAGGAATGCATCCAGGTGGGTTTGGAATGTCTCCAGAAAGGGAGAATCCATGCCCTCCCTGGGCAGCTGTTCCAGGGTTTTGCCACCCCCAACCTAAAAAAGTTCTTCCTCATCTTGAGGAAGAACTTGCGCTTTAGTTTATGGCCATTTGAGGATATTTAGCTGTTATTTTGAGAAAATTGCTGGTTTTCTGAAGAACCATTAGCTTTTGGCCTGGGTCTTAAACTTTCACATTAATTTCCTGGTCGGAAAGCCTGGACATGGCACTGAGTGCTCTGGGCTGGTGACACAGTGGGCATTGGGCACAGGTTGGACTCGATGGGCTTGGGGGGCTTTTCCAACCTCAGTGATTCTGTAAATCTTCAGTCCATGTCTTCTGAACCCCATGGCCAGCACTTTTGTATCCTTACTTCTTTTGCTTTGCCTCAAAATTTGAAAGGAGTACAAAATCCACCTAGATTTGGGGCTGGGATGGGCTGATTTCAAATCCAGGCATGATACTTACGTGATCTCAATGTCCCATTTCCACCTCTAGTTTGGACACATAAGAAATTTGGCAGTTTCTGAGAGTGTGCCTGAAATATGAGGCAATCTTGAAGGATGATGAGGCAAGACTCCTCTGAGTGTCCATTAGATAGAAGCAAAGGAGGAAACTCCAGTTTTATCAAGTGGACATGTGAAAGGTTTTCCACCTTTTTAATCATGAAGGTGCCTTGAACACCCTTGAGTGTCTTGGATGGCAGTCAGTGCCTGCATTTCAGCAGCTGGGTCCCACTGTAAATGTTTGTGCAGATTCTATCAGCTGGGCATATGACTTTTTTGTCTTTGTGATCAGCCCACATTGCTGCCTTGAGCTTCTTTAAACAGCGTTCACTTCCACACTGCTGTGTCTGCTTGGCTGTTGCGGTGTTAATGGCCTTACTTGGATTATGAATTGGGCTCATTAGACTTATTTTCTTCTTTAATATAATGAGTGTGTAAGCACTAAACTAAGAGGCATAAAGCTTTGATAAATGAGAAAATTGGATAATTGCACAGCATCAGTGCTGTGCTCGTAGGAGCCTTCTTAAAAAAAAAGAAAAGGACGAGGGAGAAAGACAGAAGGAATGCAGGTGAAACAGAGAAATAAAAATATCTAGAATGAGCCTTCAGCAACATCATATGCTCTTCTTGCATATCAGAATGGGTCAGCTTGGCTGGGACACAGGGCCCTCAGGTAACAACCCAAACCATTTATGCTGAAGGGGGTGAGACACTGGCGCAGGTTGCCTGGAGAGGTGGTGGGTCCTCATCTCTGGAAATATTCAAAATCAGAATGGATGAGGCTTGGTGCAGCCTGGTCTAGTGGTTTTTGGACTAAGTGACTTTTAAAGGCACCTTCCAATCTAAACCGTTTTGTGATTCTATGATTTCAACCCAGTTTTCACCTCTCTTAGTGGTAAGGACACACAGGCTGTAACTGCAGAGGGCTGCTCCGGGTCAGCACATCCCATAAGCTTATGTTGAATAACTAAGCATGGATGAACTCACATATGTACTCAATTCAGCATGAGGGTTAGACAAGATGGCTTTTCTGGTGCCTTCTAACAAAAACTATCCAATGAGAATGATCTTATACATCCAGAATTCCTACAGATCCTCAAGAAAATGGATAAATGAAGAATCAGCCCAAACCTCTTTCCTGACAGAAGCAAAAAATATGGAGAAAACAATAATCCCAAAGGTAAAGAGAAAGAGAAGAAACTGAAGAGGGTGAACCTACAAGAATATGTGTTTTCAGAACCAATCTACCTATGAATGACCCTGCCAAAAATCTCAGGCAAAAAATGTGCTTCAGTTTATTGCAGCACAAGAAACCAGTCCTGCGAAGCTGTGCTGTTCAAGGCAGTCCTGGATCATTGCTTATCTATTCTAATAGGCAAGAAATACAACGCCTAAATTATAATTATGTACTGTACACAGCAGTGTTAGCAAAATAACATGATGTTTGGTACATTTCCCATCATCTTCTTAGGAGGTATAGTGTGCTGCAGGTTTGTAACAATCTTCTGTTTCCTCACCTCATTAATCTCCCGAAGTGGAGAGAGAGCAATACAAGCAGAGGGAGCCCAGAAATGTATGTACATTACCGAATTAACCAGGCATGTAATTAGTGCTCAGGTGCTTAGTCAAGGAAGAAACATGCAGGATTATTTAGATTTGGATTTAACACCCCAAAGTTTGAATAGTGGAGGTGGGTTGTGTGAGTTTTTCAATCAGCCACTCCAGCTGTGCTGGAGAAATAGGGATTTGTGCCCTTGTTTCTGCCTCTGGCATTGTGTTGTTTCCCAGTCTTCCTCTTATTTACGGGAATATATGAAAGTGAAGCATGCAGCATGTCACAATCCACCCTAGGAATGGGGACACAACTCTGTCCACCCAAGGACATGGACAATGCTGCTCACCCCAATAACAGAGTCTGGCATGACCCAGTAATACTTGAATCCTTCTCTGCTGACTGCCAATAAGAACGGCAGTGTGGATGAGGCTGGGGTTTGTTTTCACATGTTCTAGAGGGCTTCTGCTTTACCAGGGTAAATAATCTCTGTTGTGGTACCTTCTGATTGACACCTCCTGAGAATATCCTGCTTTAAGTGCATTTAGTGTCCACGGGGACCTGAAGGCAGATGAGTTCTGTTCGTCCCACAGGACAACCACATAATTTCCCAGGCATGCCCTGGGATGCTGGGTGTGTGATCCAGCTTGACACTGAGCTTGCCCTGCTGTGAACTGCATTTTGGGCTCAGCAACACCCTCTGTTTCTACCTCACGTCTGGTGAACATTTGCAATCTCAGCCTGAACCACATCGAGTAGAACTGGCCACAGTGTGCATCCCAATCCACAGAAAGCACCAAAAGCAGGGAATCATAACCAAGTTTGGGTTGCAAGGGCCTTTTAAAGTTTTTTTTTTTTTCATTTCAACACCTTCCACTATCCCAGGTTGTTCCAATCCACATCTAACCTGGCCTTTGACACTTCTAGTGATGGGGCAGCCACAGCTTCACTGGGAAACCTGTGCCAGTGTCTCACCTCCCTCATTGTGAAAAGCCTCTCCCTTGTTTCTCATCTAAATCAACCCTCCTTCAGTTTAAAATGATCACAATTGTCCAGTTGCAACAAACTCTGCTAAAAAGTTTGCTCTCTTCTTTCTTGTAAGCACCATTTAAATACTAAAATATCACAATAAGGTGTCCCTGGAGCCTTCTCTTGTGCAGCTGAGCAGCCCCAGCTGTGCCAGGCTGGCTCCAGAGCAGAGGGGCTCCAGCCCTGGCAGCATCTCCGTGGCCTCCTCTGCACTGGCTGCAGCAGCTCCAGCTCCTTGTGCTGTTGGAGCCAGGGCTGGGGCAGCTCTGCAGGTGGGCTCTCACCTGAGCCCAGGGGCACAGGGGCAGGATCCCCTCCCTTGACCTCCTGCCCACACCTGAACGGCCAGCTGTGTCTCATAACTCATTTCCAAGCCTTTCCCAGCCCAGCTTTCACTACTTCCAGGCCACCACCTCAATCCATCTTCTGGATCCCCACATTTTGACACCATCCCATTGCGGGCACAGGGCTCTGCGTGCATTTTCATGCTGGCCTGGATAAAGCACAGTGAGAAGCTGAATTGCAAATGGTAGCCTTGAGTTACATTTATGTAAACACCACCGAAAAGCAGAGATAAGGGAACGAGGCACATTCCTGCACATCAGCTCGCTGGGGTTATTTGCTGCTTGTTGCTGGTGAATGAGAGCGAGGGCTCCCTGGAACAGCAGCACGATGATAAAATTGTGATGAAAATACTTTCTGTATTGCTTTTCATTGAAATATTGCCCCTTGGCGGGAAGCAGATTGGTACCATCAGCCAGCAGGAGTAGACAGTGGGTCTTAACATCCTGTAAGCTCATCATGGCAAACTCAGGCCGTGATGTGTTTGGTGAACAGCCCTCATGTGCTTAATTTTGAAAGTTCAGAGAGAGGTTTGGCTGGAGTAGCATGGGAAACGTACATCTGTGAAACGCAGAATTTGTAGGAACAGGCTTTTGCTGTGCAAAAGACATCCAAGATTGTCAAGAAAACAAGGTAAGAATCCATTAAAAAAGAGTAGTTTAAATATTTCTCCCACGAAATCGATTGTATTTTCCTGGAAGTGTGCACAGAAAACTTATGGGGGTTGTTCTAATTCCATATCTAGGAATTCAGTTACATATTTGGGAAAAAATTGTGTTAATGACAAATCTCAAAGCAAACTTTAATTTATGAAGACCTTGTCCAGTGCAGGATTTGTTATGGCTTCAACATGCATCAAATGGTCTGTGCACACACAGGTACATAACACTCATTCCCCACAATGACCTGATAAAAATAATTTAAAGCAGCTAGATTAAATAAGTCCTAAATAAATGATGATTATATGTGAATTTGGCTAAACTTCCACTATTGATAACCTCAGTTACAATCACAGAATATCTACTTTCCTTCACCTGCCTCTCGTTAAAAGTATTTCTGCTAAAGTCAGGTTTAATTTAAATTCTGGTTTTATTTTTATTCTTATTTTTATTTCTGATGCAGAAACAAGGCAGTGGGGGACTCACAGGGTGTAATTCCAGGGCAAAAGCCTTGCCTCATGCTTATGCTCTCAAATCTTTTCTCCTCTGCTGGTAAAACAAGCAGGATTAGCACACGCTAAGACCAGTGGAGATAATAATTACACTGGCTATGAGCGAACTCCAGAACCACGGAATAAATCCCCAAACAATTATTAAAATGGCTCAATGCATTACACAAATTGGAAAAGACTGGGACATTTTTGGGAGGGGCGAAGGGAGGCAAGACACATTATTTAAGTGTTCTTGTAAGCCTTCTAAGATATTAATGTTGCAAAGCTTCTTATGAATATTTAAGAACATAAAATGGAGATACACTTCAGCCCAGCATTACCACAGAAGCCTGTAATACAGTTGAGTCCACTTAAGAAGGCAATATCTGACATCCATGACAGATTTAAACATGATAAGGCAAAGGTCATGTTTATAGCTGAAAAGTCCATGCAAACTAGTTAAATATTACTGCAGTTAGCTCTGTTATAGCTATTCTTATGTATTGATATATGCGTTTATAGAATTTCCTTAAAGATTCAACTTTGCCTCCAGGTGCCTGTACTTTTGGAAACACTTAAAAAAATACTTATTGTTAAATTATTTGATGTTTTATGGAGAAAGAACAAGTATCTTGTGTTAAAAAGAAAAAGAGCTCTACTTCTTCCTCTGTTAGGAGCTGCCTGAGAGATAGTCCCTAATGTTGGTACCTCTAGGACTGGTTTCAGCAGAATTTTCATAGGAAAATGTTTTCTTTGAGTAAAGGAATGGGTGCCAAAATTTTTCTTTAGAGATGCTATAACATTCATAAAACCTAAGACAAAAATTTTTGCCTCACATTACATTTTTTCCTCAGTTCTGAAAGAAAATATTTTCATGGAATCATAGGCTCATAGAATACAATTTAAGAAATTATAGTAATTTATCAAGTTTAGATTTTGATTAATTTTATTATTTTTCAGTTGGTGCTTACCCTTAGAGAAATATAACATTTTTCTAACTAACTGTGATATTCAAAATGACTAAATCTCTGTGTCTATTTAAAACAGCCACCAGGATATTCCTGTTTTACAGACTGATAAAAATAATTGTGGTTATGGAAATTTTTAATATTCCCTTCAGCAAAAGTGATTCCAAGGAAAATTGGATGACTTTGTATTTTTTGCCATTTTTTTTGCTTTTTTTTTCTTTTTTTTTATGAGAAATAAACTTAAAAACTAAAGGATCAAAATCAGGAGTGGCCTCTGAAAAAGAGAAGTAATATGAACAAAGCTGTTGTATTTTACAGGAAACATGACTGTAAGAGAGCTTTATAAACAGCAGATGGCTCCCATATAGAAGAGGCTGAGCAATCTGAGCAAACAATAATCAACATGAAAAAGCAAAGCTGAGTTTGACACACGGGGAAATTTAAGACACTGAAATTAAAAGATATATTGGAACATACTGTAAAGAAAGATAGAAATGTCTCTGGTTTGGTTGTTTGGGTCTCGGTAGCTCCTGGGGTTGGCATGAATATTTATGTGGTGAAAATCTTTGTGGTGGAAGGCTGTACCTGCTGCCCACACAGGTCATGGGAGTGCCCCAGGGCTTTGCTTTGATTTCCCATCACCTGTGCGTCTACAGATTATACAGAGGTGATTACTGAGTCATGGCTTAGGACAGCCCTGGTGCTCTGGTGGGGATGTAGAACTGCTCTCACCACAGATAATCCCTTGTGCGTGACTCCTCCAGTCACTTCTGTGCCTCTGAGGTATCAGCTTCTCCCTGGAGAATGTGTCCCACGGATGATGTAAGAGAATCCTGGAATGGTGTGGGTTGGAAGGGACATAAAAGACCATCTCATCCAATGCCCCACCTTCCACCATCCCATGTTGCTCCAAACCCTGTCCAGCCTGGCCTTGGACACTTCCAGGGATCCAGAGGCAGCCACAGCTGCTCTGGGCACCCTGGGCCAGGGCCTGCCCACCCTCACAGGGAGCAGTTTACTCCTGTCATCCAAACTAAATCTCCCCTCTCTTTATATAAGGCTGTTCCCCCTGCTCTTGTCACTATCTCTCTCTGTAAGACACTGCTATTAGAAGTAGTTTTCTTCAATATTAAATATCTTAGTAAGAAGAGAGTATTAAAGCAGGCAGTTTCTATCAGATTTTTTCCTGAAAAAAGGATGGAATGTGCAGAAAAAAATCTTAGTTTTGTCTGGGTGGTTGTCTCCTGTACAGACCCATCCAGCTACAGAGTAGAAGTAGCTGAACAGCTTATATTTATTGACATTTTACAGTGTTTTTTCAAGGACCCAGGGAAATTTCAGGTGACAACAGGGGTATCACATGCACAGCTGTCATACCAAGCTGGTTCCAGAATGCTCTGTTTGTGACATATTTACTGCAAGATTTCCAGCACACGTATTTTTTACGGCACTTATTAAAACTACACATAGACAAAGAAGTAAAAAATAATTAAGGAAGGCAGGAAGAGTAGAGAGGAGGAAGGGCAGAGTGGAGAGGGGAGTGGGGACAGAGAGGTTGGTTTCTCCCCTTTCCAGGCTAACCTCCTACAGGGAAGTGTAATGAACCAGCTCCACAGAAGTGTCCCAATTGGGCTCCTATTTTTCCAGGGTTTGCTGAGGACTGTGTGTGATCCTTTACTTCACACTCAGATGCACTGGTCTATTAGAGCAGTCTCTGTGCTGTGGGATGAAGGATTTATTTTACCAACATAGCAATAAAAGTAGTGTTTTGCAACCAGTAAAGCACTAAGGAAGCACTTGCTCCTTTGGTCTGGCGAGTAGTTGTGTTCCCTGAAGATGTGACCTGCTCCTCAGGTGACCATGTTAAAGTAGAGTCCCTCCTGTGACTTGGTCTTTTCCAGCTTTGTTATCAACCCAAAGTCTGGAAATGATAGTGACTGAAACAGATGTATGAGAATTGTTCCCTCCTTTTAAGCTCTGATTCAGTTCAGTAGGAGCAGAGTTAATTTTGTAGGACTGAAATAAATGAGATGGAAGGTCACAGAGCTAAATGTTTTCCACAGCCTCCTACCCTGCATTGCTCCATTTCACTGTGTGTCTAGGATGTTAGTTTCCTGTTTTTCCTCCTATTTTGACTTCTTAAGTTTGTGCCACTAGGGATCAATAGGAATTTGTATTTTGTAGCTGCTGTCTTGGAGAAATAATACAATTTGCCTCAAAACTTAGAGTGCATTCCAGCCCAGACTACAGAGATAGCACAACTGAAATAAAATCCTTGTGTCCATTCTTTTCTTTTATTAAGACATTCTGTAAGGTAGAAAAAGTCCCAATTCAATATTTCTCCTTGAGGATGCTCGAGGAGTTTCAGGTGTTTTTACCCTCTGATTCCAGTGGTTTAAGTGTGTCTTGTGAATACCAGGGTGGAAATGCATGAATATTATATTATTTCTGTAGCCAGTTACAGACATAATTCTTGGGAAGAAGATGGAATTAAACCAAAATAAAGTTATAGAATGGTTTGGGTTGGAAAGGGCATTAAATACCATCTATTTCCAACCTCACTGTCATGGGCAGGAATATATCTTTACCATATGTAAATAGAGTTTCCAAGGACCAACATTTCTTCACATTTCTACAGGAGAGGAGCCTCTTGGCTACGTCCTTGTCTGTAATGGGAGGCTGCTACATAAACACAGGTCAGGCAGGAGATGCAAAACCTCTCTTTGCAAAGCCAAATGCCATATCCACTAAATAATCAGAGCCAAGCCTATGCTTGGTGTTTAAATTCTTGATGTATAGGGTTTCCTTCTGGTTTTGGTGGTTTCATAGCTTTCATTAAGTGGCAAACAAGATCTAAAGAACAAGACTCAAGGAATACATTTGGATAAACTATTTGCCTATATGCCACCAAATGTTGCATCCCCACAGGTTATTGCTGCCAGAGACTAGTCTAGACAAAAGGAATCAATCTCACTTTTGGTACCATCCTAGCTGTTCCTTGACCTCCTAATCAGGCACAGACAGTAATTATTTGTTGTGGTGACCAGACAACTCATTGGCTGGTCTGATTGTCTTTTAAAATGAGGTTAGTTAATCTTTCCCACTGTCACTGTGTACTGAAACCTGTTGACAAGGGAATTAGGGAACTGAAAATCTGTGTGTTTACAAAGGATTAGCATTAAAAACCTCTTCTGAGGACTGAAGCATCTTCTGCTTAGTGGAAAGGCTGAGCAGTGTGGGAGCTAGGAACCATCACTTTTCAGTGATAGAAGAAAACATCTCTGGAGTGCAACCTTACATCTATTTAATCATAAAGTCCTTTAGTATCCTTTGTTGACACTACACTGAGACATTGAAAGTCTCGGGTTTGGAGCTCCACTGTCTCATTCCAAGCTTTCCCAGTTGCAAATTAGTTGTGCTTTACTTTCCAAGTTTATTATCCTCACAATGTCGCCTTGGTGTCTGATGCAAGCCCTGCTGACATAAATGGGAACCTTTCCATGGACTTTAATAGTTTTTGGATGAGGCCTTAGCTAACTCTGTAGCTATTAAGAGAGGCACAAGTTGTGGAATGAAGTGCAGGTGTTTTTGCTGCTGGGAGGAAGACCTTGTACTGTATTTAATGTTCTTTAATTAATTGAGTCCCGAGGCATAGAGTGGGCTTGTGTTCCCAGAAAATGCATTAGGGTAACGCAGCACCTTCCATTTGCAGCAATCCAAATACAATATTAAAGTTTTATGTTTATTGAACAAGCTCCAGGAATCCACGTGCAGGAGCGTTTCACCTTCCGGTGGAATGCAGTTCCTCCTTTGGAGCGAAACGCAGGAATCACTTCACGAGGACAGGAAAGGAGTGAAGCAAAAGGTATGAGACACCAGTGAAAGCATCAGGTTTCTGATGTGAGCTGTCAGTAAAGGACCAATGCCACAAATGTGGCCAGAATTTTCCCAGTGTCTTGACCTTGCTGTCGTGTTGTGAGGGCTTTGTGCAGCTGCAGTGCCCTGTGGTCAGTCCAACACATCACACTTCCAACAGCAGAGCATCTTCATGTTACACTGGAAAAATTAGGCCAGGAGCCCACATTTCTGAAGCTAAATAGTCAGGGCCAACCTGGCAGCCTGGGATGTCTTCCCACTCAATGGAAAGACACAGGTGCTTTCTGAAGAGTGACTCAATTTGGTTGGGTAAATCTGCCCCTCAAGTTGCCTCTTTCTCTTTGCTGACTGGCAGGGAGCCCAGCTGACTGGTCTGAGGTGTCATTCAGATGTGAAAATGGGATTAATCCCACCTTCAGCTAATGAAGTCTTTTGGAAAGCCTGTCTCAAGCTTCTTTGATGCCTCCAGTTCTGCCAAAGTGAGGCAGAACTGAGTACTCAGAGTATTCATTAAATACTCTTGAAACTCTGAGTGAGAGGAGAGGCTTGGCTTTGGAAAGCTGTAGAAAATGAGAAAATCCACAGGCTTAAAAAGGAGGAACCAATTTCTGCATTGTCAAAAATCTTTTACAGATTCAGTATAACAACAGCAGAAGAAGACGACCTTGAGTGGTTCAAGGGGTGTGTGGAGAAAGGGGTGGTGTGTACTCCCAGAAGATGAGAGCTGGAACAAGGAGGGTAGAAAAACCTGGGAAAACCAGGGTAGGAAAAACAGGATGGGGGCTGGCTGTGGGATGGCTGAGAAAGCAGCTGGAAAACAGCTGGAAAACAGCGCAGACCAAACTGTGCAGGAGGAACTGGGGGCCTGGGGGAAGCAGGTGGAGGGCAGCAAAGGGTTTGGGGCATTTAACCATGGGCATGGGCAAAACAAATATCACTGAGATAAACTGCAACAAGGAGAGCTTTTTTGAGGCTGTAAACCTTGGTTAGGAGGAGTCCAGCATTTCTGCAGATGTTGATGGCTGCTTTGGTGGGGAAGAGCACCCCATAATTTGGGTTGTGCTAAGATATGTTAGAAGACCAGTTAATCAGATTAGAAATGTATTTCCTTGTACAGAACAATCCAGACACCCGTGCTCAGTGATATTTATTGCCAAGTCAGAAAGTCATTAGGTGGCAGAGTTCAGATTTCCAAGTGCATGTTTGGTATATACAAGTCAATATGTTTTTGTTTTTTTTCTTAATTTAACTTCTTGATTGACTTATTATGTACATTGGCACTTTTAAGAGCTTCAAATAAAACACAGTGAGAGTTCAGAACAAATGTAAATGGCCTAAAAGAAAAGGAAAAAAAATCCTATAATCTTTTTTAATGGCTGTAAAACGTGGGAAGGATATATCATAAGCTCCCCGCATGGGGTCCTTGTCTGCGTTCAATCCAGTATTGTAATTTAGACATGACTTTTTATTTAATTTCTGACTGAGAAAGGGAAATTAGAAAACAACATTATCTCAGCTGCTCCGTTATAATGAACAATATTTCACAGTGCCAGTATAAGTTACCTTAAGAACTTGTTTTATGAGACAAACATTGGCTGAATTCCACAAACAACTGGGTTTTCTGGTGTCTTTTGTCTGCTGAAGAACCCAAACTTAAGTAAGGTTTTTAATTGTAAATAAAGCCATCGTTACGGTGACGTGTGTGTTACACGGGTGTAATGTGTGGACCTCTGCAGGGATGGAAGTGGTGGTGGAAGGCTCTGGGTTAGAACCAGGGCATTAATTCCTGCTGAAGTGCAAAGCAGAGGCTGCTTTGTGTTATGTTAAATATTGTTTTCTGATTTTTCCTTTTGGAGCTACATTTGTCTCCAGCGCTGCTTGATATGATAGGTAAGCCAGAGACCCATGGAAACACCTTACGAGCTTGGTTTTTTGAGAAGTATAGGTTGAAAAACAAAATTAAAATGCAGGATTTAGAGTTGAAAAAGATGGAGGGAAGCACACAGATAGCAGGCCAAGGGGGAGACACAACTGCCTTGAACAGTCTCAGGTCAAGGCCAGAACAAATCTGCTCCTAACAAACTCCTCCAAATATTTCCAAGAACCAGCCCAGGGTGCCTTGGGTGAGCAACTTTTTTGTTTTCAGACAGTGTAAACCAGCCTCCTCTGTTTTTTCACGGCTGTATAAATGTAGACCATTGATATAGAACACTGACTTTGGTTGTTTTTCCTATGGGGAAATCCCAGATCGGGATTATGCAGCTGAATGTTTATTTAGCTGTAAATAACACATTCTCCTGTTAATCTCTGTATCGGTTTTATCAATTTTTAAGTCATGGAGATTTATCCAGTTTGTAATTAACCCTTTTGTATGGCAAAAGGCAGGATTGTCTCTTTTCCCCCAGCCACTAAATACATAATGTTCTGATAAATATTTAAGCAGTAATGAGGAACGTAATGCACAGTAATCCATTAGTGCTGCACTCTGGGGGAGCAACACGGTGCTAAAATGGGTGCTGTAAGTGCTAAAATCCCCAGATTGAGCAGAAGGACTGCTGACCACTGTGGGATTTGGCTTTGAACTATGCTACAGGTTGGAAAAACCCATTTGAATGCGCAGACATGCGTTCTTTGCCTGCCAAGAGAAGCTTGCTTAAAACAAAAACCTACGAACAACCCCAAAAACCCTCTCCCAAACAATAACAACAAAACCAGCTATCTCTGTGAATGGTACAGCCAAATATTTTTCAGTCAGAAGACTGCCAAAAGCCAAGGGTGTGAAATCAGACCCTGGGCCAGTGGTGAGATACAGAAGGTGTTTGAGGTATGACCACAACTTGTGACCATAAAATGACCCCAGCTGGTTCCATTAACATCTAAAACCAGGCTGGAAGGGGGTCTATGAGAACTTTATCTCTTTGAGCAGCCTTTTCTTCTCTTTCCTTCTTTTTTTTTTCTTTCCTTACTCATTAGGTCTCACTGCCAAATGACTATTGTGTCTATGGTAGTTGCTTTTCACAGCAGGGTCTTGATTCTTGATTCCCAAGGGCAGGGAAAGGTGAGGTTGGATAGCAGGACCTTTGTGCTCCTGGCAGCCACTGCAGCTGAGATTTGTGCTCACTTTCAAGCAGAATCCCAGCAATGTTCTCTTCACTCATCTGTGTGCACTGAGCAATGGCAAGTGGCTCTGAAGAGATGTTCTGCTGGGGCACATGGCAGAGCAGGAGGGGGACTTGGCGTCTTAGCAGAAACTGTTGGGAGTTGGTAGAAACCAGCAATGTTTCCTTGAGGTCATGGAAAAGGAAGTTTTCAGGAGTATTTGTGAATTTGCACCTGGACCAATAAACATTTTTTTAATTGTTATTCATTTTACACCTCAATAAAGCTTAATTATAAGTAAGCAGTAAGAAAAGCAGGAGACATGTTTCAATAATATTGCACTTCTCTGAATCATTCCTGTGGGGCTCCAGCAATTTTGTTACCATGAAGCAAAATAAAACAAATTAAGAAAACTATTCAAAATTCATTTAAAAACATCATCCAAGGAGCATCATAATAAAAGCACAATAAGAGAGACAAGCTCACTTGGCTAATTTCCTTCATGTGCTGTGCATGTTTATAGTGTGTCTCTTAGTATGTTTTAATTAGCATCACAATCATCAACTGGTAACTAACAGCATGTATGGTTCAGGTTGGGAGATGGAGGCCACCCCTTTGGAGCAGAGGAGGGGCTGAGGGTTTTATATTTTCTCTGTGGGTCAGCAGAGCCTGCTGGCAAAGCAGAGCTGTAAAGCCCTAAGTCTTGGCCAGAGAGAATGCACTTGAGGAAAGGAACAAATTCCAGACACTGGACCTTCCATCCCTCGGGGCTTCCGATCCTTGGTCCCAGCTTTTACCCTTCTGGTCAATGCAGGACTCACAGGGCAGACAACTGTATTGATCACATTGCTCACTGCCAGCCTGAAAAGCACTTTTTTTTTTTTTTCTTGTGGGTGTAACATCCTATTTGTGATTTTAGTCTCCTCTTGGATGCATCATAAAGAATCTTCCCTGTCCTTGTTCTCACAACAGGAAGCAGCTTGCTCCGTTTGCCTTTGGTGTGCCCTCCCTTTACTGAAGCTCAGCTTGGAACATTTTATTCTGAGAATTATTGTGCCTCTTGCTGCTTTTGTTTTATTTTAATTTAATTTTATTTTAAGTGATGCTTCTACCTCCGTCTGAGTCCCAGTTGGTGGTGTGGGAACCATGTCAGGTACCTGAGGCTGTGGTTGAACACAGTGACCTCTTCAAGGCTAGGTTGGACAGGGCTTGGAGCAGCCTGGGATAGTGGAAGGTGTCCTGCCCATGGCAGGGGGTGGAATAAGATGAGGTTTAAGGTCCTTTTCAACCCAAACTTTTCTAGGATTCTATGACATGCATCCACCCAAAATGCTGGTGAACCTTTCTTAACACCTTCCAGAACAGAGCTGACCTGCTTCTCCTGATTCTGGGGTGGATTATTTCAGGAACTCTGTCCAGCTGTGAGTTAGAAACTGCCTCCAAAAGGGATGAAGAAGATGCAGCCCCAATGGACAGATCCTGCTTAGTGACCTTGAAAAGTTTTAGGATGCAATTCACTCTGTGTTTGGGCACTATTCTCACATCTGGAAAAGCATCACTTCAGCAGACCACCTGCACAAAAGCATGCTCAAGTGTTTCTTCCTTGACAGGAATCCCATTTAATAGGATTTTCCTCTCCTGACCTGTTCAGGTACTGTCTCTGGAGTAGTTGACAGTGCTGTGCAACAGTGTCTTGCAGTGATTCCGTCGGTCTTGTGATGTGCACTCTGAAATGATGGTCTTTACCTCTGAGAAAAGCAGGTTAGTGGAGGAGGAAAAGGTTTGGCCATATTTACCTCTGAGAATACTTTTGAATGTTTGGCCCAGCCGCTTTCTCTTATTACTGAGGTATCTTGTCTAATTCACTTTTTTTGCCTTAAAAAAAAGTCACTTCCCCTTAAGAGTATGTTCTGAACTGCTGCACTTTAGCAGTGTGATAGTTCATAACAGAATTGAGAGGAGCATGAATTATTGTCAGAGATACATTAGTAATGTGTAATCTGCAGCATTGGTTAATTTGTTTTGATATTAAAGTTTTAATAGGAAATATAATTTGATTGCATTTTAAAAATAAAAACTGATTTTCTGTATTACAGAAAAATATTATGAATAATAAGCAAAAAAGGGGCTAATATAACTAGACATTTCTATTAACAAAATGAATATGTTTCATACGCTCTCTGTGTACTAATTCAAGTCTTCAGATGCCAGTTTGAGCTGATTTAACATAAACTACAGCCTTGTTTGTTTGCTCTGCCTTTTTGCAACATTGCTAGCATTAACTTGGGGATGGGACCAAAGTTTTTCAGTATCAGCTCCTTGTACATCATTTATTGGCACTCGATTATTAACAGCATTAACACCTCGTGCTGCTCCCTCAATGCACCAGCTGGGTTTGGTCTGTATTTAGAGATGTTTTCCAGCTGGACTGAGAATAACTAAAGAACACAACTGTGGCAACAATGGGCTCTCAACCTCTTAAATGAACATGGGTGGCTCGTGCTGGTGGCAGCGTGCAGATGGGTGAGTTATTGGGTTATGGCAGGGGAATGGCAGCTCAGCAAAGGTGCAACCCCAAGTGTGATGAGTGCTCTGGCATGAAGTGAAAACGTTAAGAGCAACCACACTGGGCCAAATGAATCATAGAATTGTTTAGTCTGGAAAAGCACTGTAAGATCAGTGAGTCCAACAATTCCCCCAGCACTGCCAAGGCCAACACTGTCCTATGTCCCCAAGTGCCACATCCACACGGTTTTTAAACTTCTGTAGGGATGAGGACTTCAACTCCATGAAGGAATTTTCCCCAATATCACAACTTAAACCTCCCTGGCCCAGCCTGAGGCCGTTCCCTCTTCTCCTGTCCCTGTTCCCTGGGAGCACAGCCCGACCCCCCCGGCTGTCCCCTCCTGGCAGGAGCTGTGCAGAGCCACAAGGTCCCCCCTGAGCCTCCTTTGCTCCAGGCTCAGCCCCCTTCCCAGCTCCCTCAGCCTCTCCTGGGGCTCCAGCCCCTTCCCCAGCTCCGTTCCCTGCCCTGGACACGCTCCAGCCCCTCAGTGTCTCACTTGTCCCAGAGCTGTCCCCAGTGCTGGAGGTCTGGCTCCCAACAAAAGGTTCAATTTATTCTTTTTTCAGCAATGCTCTCCCATGGGGCCTGGGGAAGAGGCTAAGGATGAAGTGAGTATCCTTTGACTGGTGCCTTCCAGCCTCTAATCACTGCCCAAGCTCCATTGTTTTCCATATTTAGCAACTTCCAGCGTATTTCTCTACCATGCTGTGGTCCGGAGGGCAAACTGTTGCTGTGGTGGTTTTTCACCTTTAATAAGCTGCTTTGCCCCCTGGTAGCTCTGTCCTTATGCTGTGTGACCTTGTTTACAGTGGTTAAAGACCTCAGGGCACTGGTATTAAAGAATGTGAGCTTAGAGTAATGGAAGGGTAAAAGCTGTCCCATAGCGAGCAGCTGGAGGTACATGATCTATTCAGCTTATCAGAAAGATATAGAGGAGAACTGATGAGAGAGTGTATTTCCTTCCTGGATCCTTCAGTGGGTACCAGAGGACTCCTTAGTCAGGTGGGAAAAGACGTAACAGGAGCCGAGCTCTGGAGTCTAAAGCTGTAAGATGTCAAATTGGAAACAAAACACACATTTTTCTCCGTGAGGATAGCTAACAATGGATAATAATCATCAGGGGGGAAAGATTTCTGCCTTCCTGATGGCTTTAAAAAAAAAAGTTTGTCTTTCTTCCTTAAAAAAAACCTTTGAGTCAAGCGCATGATTTGCAACCAGACACATTTGAATGGCTGACATGGAAAGGCAGGACATTTTTTTATACTAGATACCCAAAAGACCTTTCCGATTTCAGAAAAGTCAGCACCATGCAGGAGGCATTGCATCCAGGATCTTTGCCTAGGTAATCATATTTCACCCACCTTGATAGTTCTCCTGTTTCATTTACATTTCAGCTGCACCCTGTCCTCAACTGGAGACAGATCCCAGTTAGGATGGATCTTATTATTGATCACAACTTTCGTTTCTGGTTGAAACAAGGAGATGCATTGCTGTTTCCAGTTAACTGCTCACTGGGTTTCACTCCAGAGCTTGCACTGGGTGATGTTTGTGTGATTCACCATTTTGGAAGGGAGGCAAGGTGATAGTTTTGAGTGTAGGAAAGGGAGAAGATTATTAGTGGACCAGACAAAGAATGCACATCTGATGAAAGTTCTGTACCTTCAGTATTTTTTATTATTGTTATTAAAGGGGTCACTATTAATAACCAGCAACAGTGTAAGGCCTCTCATGTCATTAGCAGCAGAAAAAATGACCCCTTGATACTACAGGGAGAGAAAAATTTAGTTAGAGTGACTTGAAGCCCTTGATCAACAAATTCAGAAGTTTTTCAGGTCAATATTTATTCTCAGCTTCAGCTCTTCTGCTCTGTTTCTTGACTGTAGGAATTTCCAACAGACATGGACCTGTTCCCACATCTCTGTTAATATCTTTCAGTATCTACATAACTTTGAACATATAGTTTCCAGAGTGAGAAATAAAGAGATTCACCTTTGAGAGGGGATTTTATTTAGCCTGAGAAGTGCCAACTCCAGTGGAAGAACTGGGGATAATTAACTCCTTATTCAGGTATCTTTGGTAAGAACTTCATTTTGTCTGAATAAATTCTAGCCTTTAATTACTTACCTTGTGGTCCCACCCTTCCTTGTCACTACTGAAAAAAAGAAAAATGTTTTTGTCCCTCTCTAAAATGCATGTTGTCTTTGTTTTAGCCTGCCATGGTGGATTGCCTTGTCTGACTATTACTTCTTTCCTAACATTTTTTTCCTTTGTGGCTTGGCACAGATCATCTTCCAGTTCTCCCTTACAAGGAGAAAAGGGTTTGGCACCTCTACTCATCCTGGATAAAGGAGATTATAAAGACCCCTAGCACTGGGGAACGGACAGCTGGAGGAGGGGGATGGATATTTTATTAAACAGCTTAATTCCTGTATTGATAGTTAGAATTTCTATACTTAACAGACATCCTTTAAATTTTGTGAAGTGTGAGACTAATCCTGTCAAAAAAGCAATAAATATGAGCGTATAAATTTAACGGAGAAGAAAGAATTATATCTTTGTTTATCCTTGTGGTATAGAAATAAATGGATCCTGTGCAACAATCCTGCATAAAGCATGAAAGAGGTCTCAAGCCTGTGAGATTTCTCCAGAGGAGTCAATGAGAATGGGTGGCAATCTGATTGCTTTGTCTCTGATAAGGACATGGAGAAGGCAAGAATGGACAAGTTAGGGGTTGGGATGAGTTTTCCTTATCACAGGTGTCTGGGATGTTTTGAAAGAGGCAGTTGATGGGGAATATTACAGAGGTATGCACATTTCTGAATGGCATAAGGAATAGGAACAGGAAGTAGCTATTGACTATTTAGCTTCTCAGAACCTGTGCCCTCACCAGGAAGAGGCAGTAAGGAATTAGGGGTGGTTTCTCACATCTCTCCACCAGCCTTGGGCAAGTGGCGAACAGCCTGTGCCTGGCACGCTGTTTCCAGCCCCTTGGACTGTCCTGATGCACAGTGATGGACCATTATTATAACAAAAATTAAAACTAACCAGCAGCACCCCACCTTCCATTGCCAAGTGGGCCCATTTCATGCAATTCATCTGTTACTACACCTTTTTCTTTTGCCTTTTTTTTCTTATTAATGCCTTCCTTTTCACCACCTCTGAATTAAAAATCACCTATTTCTTCTCTAACTGCCAGATTTTTAAGCTCTGTTTTATATGTCTGAAAACCATGTTGTGTTTCTCCTTTTATGTACACCAACCTGGCAATAAAGTTTGTGACAACAGAGCTCACAGTGCCTTTATCTCCAGCTATATCAGCTCCGTGGCTGTAAAATCTTCATTACCTTTCCTTTCCAGTCTCTCAGCTCTGCTGAACCACCCACTTGTCCAAAGGAAAATGAAGAGCAGTTTTTCCTTTTGAGTAGCCCTCCAATAGGCTGGGGAGAGCAGGAGGGGCTTAGGCTACACAAGAGAAGGCTCCAGGGACACCTCAGAGCCCCTGCCAGGGCCTCCAGGGGCTCCAGGAGAGCTGCACAGCCACTGGGGACAAGGCATGCAGGGACAGCAGCCAGGCAATGGCTTCCCAGGGCCAGAGGGCAGGGACAGATTTTGGGATCCTGGGAATTAGGAATTGCTGGCTGGGAGGGTGGGCAGGCCCTGGCCCAGGGTGCCCAGAGCAGCTGTGGCTGTCCCTGGATCCCTGGCAGTGCCCAAGGCCAGGCTGGATGGGGCTTGGAGCAGCCTGGGACAGTGGGAGGTGACATTCTACCCCATGGTAGGGAATGGAACACATGAGCTGTAATGTCCTTTCTAACCCAATTCTATGATTCAGCTCCTGGTACTGCCACAGAACTGATTTACAGCAATGCCACTTTTTCAGAAGTGGCCAGAAACACTGTCCTTTTCAAATAATGTTTGTCTTTTTTAATTTGATTAACTTTTTCCCAGTGAGGACCCAGCACAGACTTGTTTTCACTTACAGCTGCTGGACACCACTGGCATATTTTGTTTTAGGACGTTTCTTCCAGCCAGATAGAAGAATGAATGTCTTTCATTTCACAGCCTGTACATATAATTTTCAGATATATTTTCAAGGGTATTTTGGAGTATATCACACCTAAAAAGGAAGGTGAGATGAGGCAGGACCTTTGGGGCACTTTGCTCTACCTTAGCTTTCCCAGCACCACCTGGATTTGTTTTGTCCTTCCAAGTGGTGTTCCATAGGCCAGAAGATAGTTTCCTTCATGCTTTGTGGTGAGGGTGAAATAAAGGGAGAAAGGTGCTGTAGTAGTATTTGTTATCCAAATACGATAAAAATAACATGGCAAAATTATTCGGAAGAGATATGAAAAAGTAAAAAAAAAACTGGCAATGGTCTCTGGTGAATTGCTGATGTGTTTGGCTGTGAGAAATGGAGTGAGGAGGAAAAAGTGATAAATCTGATAATACCTGGGGTGGCCTCAGAACACAGCCTGGCAGCAGAACTCATGGCAGCAATAGTTCAGAAGTACCTAAAGGTAATCTGCACTTGGCATCATGGCTTATTTGTCACATTTTATAATAGTGCCTGCTTGAGTTTATCACTGTCTGCTCATGCATTTTAACCACACCAAGGTGTTAAGTGCAAGCCATGGGAATATTCCTGAAGGACAGAGGCCAAAATTCTTCCCTGTCACTCTGAGTTTTGTAAATCATCCATTAGCTTGCAGTCTGGGCTAAACTGATTTTCCTCCAACAAACTGTGTCAAGCCAACCTGAGGTCTCTGCGCCTCTGGTCTGAGCTCCCTGGTGATGCTTCAGGAAGTCATTCTGATTTACCTGTGTGGACAGATTGAAAAGATTAATTTGGATCTACAGACTGAGTTCAGACAAACACTAGGGTGAAAGAACTGAGTTTGAAAGAACTCCACTTTTCATGAGCTAGACCAGACCCCAGGCCTGCTCAGACCAGGACCATGATGAAGTGTGGGTTGGAAGCTGAATGCCTGAATTATTGAGTTTGATCTCATCCCTGTTGTGGCTGTTCAGCAGTGCCATGCAGAGCTTGAAGGATTAAATTGCAAATATGGGCTGTGCTCATGTACATTTGCACTGTGTCAGCTTCAAGCTGAGCTACAAATTCAGTGGAAGGGAAATAATTCAGCGTGAGACTCCAGCTAGGCTGCTGGGTTTCTCCAGTCAAACTAGAGGGTTTCCCTCACTGAAGATAAAAACTTCTAGATACCAACAATTTCCATGGGAACCCACATGAGAAATAAATAGGTGCAGGTAGGCTGAACTGTAGTGAGAAACAAGTCTATACAGAAACTCTGCATTGAAGATTAGAGAGTGCCTTCTGCAGGAATCTATAGCTCCTCCCAAAGAGGCTGCCTGACATCCAAGAAGGAAAAGCTGCTGCCTCCCAGCTCAGGCAGGACAACCAGAGCATGAAAGGTGCTGCAGAAGGAAAATGTACCCCAGCTGTCTTCAAAGAAGGTTGCAAATTGGGATCTGGAGCAGAAGCCTGTTGCAGGGCTCAATGCACACTGTGCGACTGCCAGCATCTCCCTGCACACTGTATCACAGCCCTTGGGGGATTATTTCACAGTTAGGTCCTCCTGAGAAAAAGACTGTGACAATGCTTCAGCAAAAAAATATTTCTATTTTTTCCCAAACCACACAATTTTTGCAAGGGCAAGCATTTTACAGCACTCAGCCCCCTGAAAGGTGGGAAAGAACATACAGCAGTAAGTTCACCTAGATCATCTCGGTACAATTTCAGCTCAGGGCTTTTTTCCTTTAGTATTTCCCTCACAGGTCCTCCTTCTCTGTGGCATCCCTTAGTAGAAATCACAGCATATTTACATCTCTCATGAGACGAAATTACACAGTAGATGATCCCTCTCCTTTGTTCCTCCTGCAGGAATCACTCTGAAATTCCCTGGCCTGTGTTTTAATGGAGGTCAGAGCAGAGCAAAATATCCCCTCCTGGCCTTAAAATCTATGAATAATATTTTCCCTTGGAGACTCCAGTCAGGGTACAGTGGGAAGAGCCTCAATCACACCTGGGTTATGGACTTGGGCTGAGTGTTGGTTGGATAAAACCATCACATGCGGATGGATGGATTTGATGCCTGTCCCTCTGTCCATCTGCACGTCCACCCCAGCCCCATGGGGCAGCAGCATTGTGGTATCACAGCAGTAAAGCCACTGCGAGCTGGGATGGCATCTCACACGTTTGCTCTTGCTCACTGATTTAGTATTCAGAATTTAGAATTTATTGAGGATTCTTCCTTTGTCACATCATCTATCAGAGACAGACACCACCGAGATGGAAGGGGGAAAAAAAATTAAAAACCTGTTTATTGCTCAACTTGCTCTAGGCATGTTTTAGTTTATTGTTCAGCTTGGTTCATTTCAGTGTTTCAATTTGAACGGTTCGCTTAGTTGCTGTGGCTAAAAAAAAATAAATTAAGAAAACCATAAGAAAACCTATTTAAAAAAAAAAAAGGAGAAGAAGAAGAAGAGGCAGCAGCAAAAGTTGGAGATTTGTAGGGCCCCTCAGCACCTCCCAATGTCAGAGGTGTCAGCGGATAATTTAAGGGCACAATCCCACATCGCCAGAAGAGACGTGCTCCCACTTCCCTATTCCGCACGTGTTCGCCCACGGAGCTGCTGCTGGCACCCTTGGGAGGAGAGACCCGCATTGCAGATGCCCTGCCCAGCCCCACGGGGCTCTCTGCTCCCTGCCTGCCACGCTGCTCTGCGCGGAGCCCTTTGCCGGGATGCGCCGGAACCCGCGCGCGGCCGCTCGCTCTTCCAGGCGCACAGAAGGGAAATCCAGGCATTCCTGGATTTACACCGGCGTGAGTGGGGCTGGTGCCCACAGGGAATAAAAGGCGGTCACATCTCTTGTGGTTGCCCAACAGCAGGTCTGATTCTGGCCCCACAGCTTCCCAAGAATGGGAATTATCATCATGGGCTACCTGTCCCCAAATGCAGCAGATCTTATTTCAGCGGCTCTGCTGATCCTCCAGACCTCGCCTCAGATGTCACTGCCTCCAGTGGGGTAGGGGCTTTCCAAAGAAAACAGGACCCAGCTTCTCCACGCAGCTGCTTTTAGCATTTGAAGAAACCTTCTCCAGCAGCAAGTGCAGTAATCTCAATGGGAGATAAGTCAATTACAGCAAATTGAGCTATTTAATTTCTGGCTGCAAATGGCTTTCAGTTACACAAGTAGACACATTAATCTAATAACTAATGATCATATATTTTACTAATCATACAACGCTGCGTGAGGTATTATATCTAATTATATTTAAGATTAAGACATCTTTATATGTGTATTTTTGCTGGTTGCCAGGCTGGTTCAGATGGATGAAAACAGAAAAAGATGGCAGGAATATTTCCAACCCCCACCCTGTAAGAAACAGGACATTCCTTTGAAAGATGGAAAGATACAATTCAGAGAGGATTGGCTGAGGTTGCCTTCAGGATAGAATAGAAGCAAATGGAAAGAAAAACTGCAATAAAATATTCTATGATATTGTCTTTTTTCTTTGGAAGCAAGGGTCGAATCCAGAGATTTGATGCTAGTGGCCTGGGAGTAAAAAACCAGAATTGTTCAGATTGGAGAAGCCCTCTCAGATCATCAATTCCAAACTCTCCCCAGCACTGCCAAGGCCAACACTGCTCCACTGTCCCCAGGAGCCGCATCCACATGGCTTTTAAATCCCTCCAGGAACTGGGACACCATCAATACCCTGGACATTGTGCCAGGCTGGGTAGCACTTTTGATGAAGATATTTTCCCATGTCCAACCTAAACCTGGAGCTACTTGAGGCCATTTCCTCTTGTTCTGTCCCTTCTTACCAGAGAGAAGAGACCGACCCTAAATTAAATTAAATTAAACTGCTCATGTTGTTCTCATCCTCCTAATCTGGCCCTGGGGCCTCCAGGCCTGCAGTGTTGATGAGAGACAGCCAAGAGATGTTCCTCCAAAGCTGTACTGGCAGCAAACCCCACTGCCTCCAGCTCCTGGGCTTTTCAAAGAGCTCATTTGGAGACACTCCTGAGGCAGATCAACCACAAGAACCCTCAATGCAACCCGGAAATGCAGCCTGCAGTGCCCAAGATCCTCTCAAGGACCTTAGAGACATAGAACAACAGGACTGTTAGGGCTGGAAAACATCCCTAAAATCGTTCTGCTGCCCACAGCACTGGCTGGGTGCTTCCCAGTTACTTGCTCATGTGGGGTGAATTTCCTGTGTCTGGTGCTTCCCGAATGGAGCAAAAGCACATGGCCACAGGGAAGTCCTATGTGATCCTCTTTCCCCCAAGGAATGTCTTCCTCCAGGATGGTATAGCTCTTTTCTGTGTGATCCAAAGAGAAAAGGCTGACATCAGCAAGGTGCTCTACACTTATGCTGCGTTATTTCCTTTTCCAGGCTCAAGGAAGCTCCCAAGAATGCAAGGGATATTTATTAAAATAACTACTTGAAACAGGGTCTTCAATGTAAACTCTGAAAGCTTTTCCTGAAGAACACTAGTCTGTGCTCAGATCACTCCCTGATCTTGCCTGGGCTGTTGGTCAATATGATGATGCAGTTATGCAATCACTGATTATTCTCTTTGGTAAATACTTTTATTTATGCGGGTATTTTTTGCATCAGTCTAGTGGCAATCCATCATATGTGAAGGCCTCATGGCAGCTGCTGTTGAAATCAATATGTGTTAGGATGCCAGAAAACTGAGCTCATTTTTCTTCTCTTTGACATCGTAACTAAAGATCATAAAAAGAGATAATGATAATGACGCAAGGCAATGATTAGAGATACTCTGCTAAAGGAAAGGATGGAATCAAGCAAGCAAGGAAAGAAAGGCTGGTAAAATAACAGAAAAAGGACCTTTCTCTTTCCCAGGGGAAAAGCTGAGTTACATGCAAAGGAGGCATCTATGGAAATCACAGTTAATAACCCTGCACCCTTGCCCTATCCCTCTCATGCAGATCCCTTGCATTACAGCACCTCTGCAGCTAGCACTGACAAAGACAGGGCCTGGGTCTTCAAGCCCCATTCTGGGCAAACAGCTCTCCAAATTCTGAGTGTCCAACGGAACACCAATTTATCAGGAGGAAAAATCCCCTCCCTGCTTACCAGTGGTTGTTCTGGAGCGAGATCAGCTTCCAGGTCTTACAAAGCTGTGGCACAGCCCAGGTTCTGCGAGACAGGGCTGGGTCTTGGTGCCATAATCGCTGTGACTTACCCTGCAGTGTGTTTGCATGGGAAAACAACACTCCTCACTCAAGCAGAGCCATTGTACTGCACAGGGGCCAACCAACTTGTGATAAAACATATATAATATACAGTATATAACATGATGAACATAACCAGTATAGTGCAGCTTGCGTATGTAATCCCCCCAAAATATCCCTATGGCATACAAGCCATGACAGGCATGCATCTCTACATATTTCACTCAAGGAATCCTGGAATTGTTTAGGTGGAAGGAATCTTTAAAGACCATCTAGTTCCACCCCCTGGGACACCTACAATAGGGCATGTTGCTCCAAGCTCCATCCAGCCTGGCCTTGGACGCTTTCAGAGATGGGGCAACCACAGCTTCTCTGGGCACCCTGTGCCAGGGCCTTACCACCGTCATAGCCAGGAATTCCTTCCCAATATCCCATCTAACCGTGTCCCTTGGCAGTGGGAAGCCATTCCCTTTTGTTTTGTTCAGTACACATGCTTGTAAAACACACACATGCGCTCACATATGTTCTTTCTGTTCTACTTCTAAGGAAAAAATTAGCATAAACACATGAGAACGTTCCCATACACCATCTTTCATACATAAGAATAATCTCTCACTCATAAGAACATTTTTTCATACATAATCTTATTTTATTTTGTCTGAATATAGAGCGCATGAGTATATATGCACGTCCGAAGTACACCATGAACCTTCAGCACAAGGTAAAGTCTGAATCAAGCCAAAAAATATGTGCATTTGTTACATAGCAGGTATGGAAATGAGACACATGCACAACCCAGCCACTGAAATCCCGACATCAAGTGCAAGACAAATCCCAAAAGCTCAAGATCCTTTACAGCACCAACAGATCAGCCCCGAGCCCCCATATCCAGAGCCAGAAAATCAAGCTCAGTGTCAGTACGAGCACGCTGCTCCTGCTCTGATTGCCTCCCTGCAAGCAGAACCCCATCCTGGGAGGCAGGAGCCGTGTTCAGATGTCAGAGGGAGACTGATCCCCCCCGTGCCGGCGCCTTGGGCAGGTGCTCTTTGTCGTTCAGTTCCACTAATCACACCGCAGCTCTGACATCCCTCCCAATATTTAACTTTCCTGGGACCTCTGGTAGTTTATTAACATTTTCAGGCTACAGGTACTGGTGTTTTCTGCCTTCAATTACGAGGCCACTTTTAGCTGCAGGAAAATTCCCTGCCCCAGGCGAAGCGTTGGCTGCAGTGATAGGAATAATCATTTGTGGGTGATATTTCAGCAATGCGCAGGGGGAAGTGGAGGACGATCTGTGACAAACAAAATGGATAGTATCAAAAATCAATTCCACTCCTGCTATAGGAATGAGCAATGGGAAGGAAAAAAGAGGCAATTCAACAGCTTTTACGGGGGAAGGGAAGAAAGGGTTCTGCTAAGAAGAAATACTCACTTTGCTGTGGAACAATAAAATGTGCTGCTTGAAAAATTTTAAGTTTTGACGTGGATTCAGATGTGTCTATGAATACTTCCACTGGGTTTGGTACTGGGAAACCCAGTCAGTGCCAGATCTCAGGCCCAAGCCTGCTTCCTTGACCTCAGCCAGATTCTTCCCCAAGAAAGGAGATCCCTGTTCTTGTCTGTGCACCTGTGTGATGTGTGCACACACAAGTTTGCGCACCTGTAAATGCGTACACATGTACACCTGTGAATTTTTTCCCCTTAGAGTTATGGTACCTAGGCAGAACAGGGTCTGTGATCTATTTAAATTCTTCTAGGTCTTCAAGGAGGTCTTCACTTAAAGCCATGGTTAAAGGAGCACAGCAGTGACCTCACACCTATCAAAAGTGAATGAAGATTTTTTGTTGAGATACCTGCTTTGGCTTAAAAAGAAGTTGACTTATGCAGATATGGGTGAGTCTGGGTTTTCTGGGTTAAAACTCTCACTAAGTTACTCGTAAAACCTTGAGGGTTTACCCTGAAAAAATAAGTTTGTGATGGGCCAACATGTTGATTATGAGTTTGGACCACTCAGGACAAGAGAGACACTGAGGGGCTGGAGCGTGTCCAGGGCAGGGAACGGAGCTGGGGAAGGGGCTGGAGCCCCAGGAGAGGCTGAGGGAGCTGGGAAGGGGCTGAGCCTGGAGCAAAGGAGGCTCAGGGGGGACCTTGTGGCTCTGCACAGCTCCTGACAGGAGGGGACAGCCGGGGGGGTCGGGCTGTGCTCCCAGGGAACAGGGACAGGAGGAGAGGGAACGGCCTCAGGCCGGGCCAGGACAGGTTTAAATTTAAAATTTAAATATTTTAATTGAGAAAATTTATTTACTGAAAGGGTGGTCCAGCCTTAGCACAGCTTTCCAGGGCAGTGGTAGAGTCCCCATCCCTGTAGGGATTTAAAAGCCGTGCAGATGTGGCCCCTGAGGACATGAGATAGCAGTGACCTTGGCAGTGCTGAGGGAATGGTTGAATTTGATGATTTTAAAGTACTCTTTTAGCCTAAATGAGTCTGCGATTCATTATTGCTGCAGAGTCTATCTGAAGGCACAGGAATGTGTAAGAAAACAGACATCATTTTCACTACTGGCAAATCAGAAAATTTGCTCTGTGAATTATGGCCCTGGTGCCTCCCAAAATGCCCACAATGACCAGAACCATCTTGCTTTGTTCAGGAGGTCCTTTCAGACATTCACAGCTCTGATAATTAGAAAGCTTCTTGTAATTTCCAGCCTAAATTTATTCATGGCTAGTTTGGATCCATTTGCACTTCAATAGCCCACTCCCAGAGGAAGGAGGAGGTTGCAGGGCTCTATATGGAGGTGATAGGTTTGACCCAGAGAGGAACCTGGTTCCTGCAGCCTCTGTCAAAGTCCCTGGCGACTGGATTGAGCAATGGCCATTTGAAGTCTACAAGTGGGGCTGAAATACTAAGGATATCAAGCCTGCAGGTGGGGAATTCAGAGAGGCTCATCGCTTCTTATTACAAATTAAATATTTGGTCGTGCCAAAATTGTATTTAATTTGAGCTAAGAAATTGTCCCTTGCTTTCTCTCAGCGACTTTCATTTTCGATGAAGCTGGAAGACAGGAAAATAAAATACCTTAGTTTATTTCTCCTTGACTGATGTTTTTTTTTAAATTGTATCTTTCAACACTCCCTACTTTGCTGAGAGAAGAGGATGAGAAATGCTGACCAGCCAGTTTGAATTTCAGCCAGTTATTACAAACATGTATTAACCTTAGATTTTAAAAACTGATTTTCAAATGTTTTCCCTTTTTTCACAAACAGGTCCCTGGAAGAAAGCTGTGGCACAGTACACCTTGAAAATCAACCTGAGCACCCTGTCCTCTATAGATGGTAGGGAAATATAATCTTGCCTGAGCACTTGTAGAAAGAGAGAGAGAGGGTCCATGCAAGGTCTATACTTGGTATGGACAGAAATAAATTGCCTCTTGAAGTGCCAAGCAGACTGCAGTGCATCTGCCCTTTCCTAAAGAAATAGAACCTTTAAAAATTGATGGGAAGCGGAAATTTAAATAGCGCTCTTTCTTACTCAGGGCTTTTTCTAGTCCATGGAAAAACCCTCTCTGGATGTAGTCATCCTTTTCACTCCTTCTGGTAGGTGTGGAAAGAGCAGTGCAGGGTGGGGGAGCCTCGGGCAGGTCATCCAAGTGTCTGCTGCACGTTCTGGTTGGGGCAGGATGGGGCCCTGCAGCATCTGCCCCCTCACGTTGCTCCACAGCCACACAACATCACTCTGGACTCCCTCTGCTTTTATCACCCTCTCCACAATTCTCCAGCCTAGAAAATCCCAAAATCACTGAATGGTTTGCGTTGGGAGGGTCCTAAAGCTGATCCCATCCCACCCCCTGACATGGGCAGGGACGCCTTCCACCAGCCCAGGTTGCTACAAGGCACATCCAACCTGGCCTTGGACACTTCCAGGGGTCCAGGACAGCCACAAATTCTCTGGGAGACCTGTGCCAGGGCTTCACCACCCTCACTGTCAAGATTTTTTTCTAACATCCAATCTAAACCTAATCTCTCTCAGTTTAAAGCCACTCCCCATTGTTCTGCCACTACACACCCTTGCCCAAAGCATCACCCCACGCTACTCCAGCATCCTCTCCTGTTTTTCCAGCACACTCTCTGAGATGCTGCTTCCCTCTGGGACCATGCCAGGTGCAGCAGGTCACGCAGGGTGATGGGACACAGAGCCCTGGTGGAGCTCACCAGTGAGGACTTGATGTGCCAGAAGCCAGCCCTGCACATGGATCTCATCAGCCAAAAAGGGCCACCCTGCAGAGCCACCACGAGCCACACCTGACCTGCTGCTACACGAAATTCATAGCTGTTTAAACAAACACAGCACAAATAAACACTGCAGAGGTTTTTTAATAAGAACCCATTGCTGTTAGCACCCAAATTCCACTAATGATTTGAATATAATTAGTGCCTTTCCAGGTCATGAAGAGGGGCTGATCACCTTCGCCTACTTTTGGTTTTATTTACAGCCTTCCCCTTTGTCATCTCGACACTTGCCACATGAAAGTTGGGGAAGTCTGGGGAGGGAGGGCTGAAAGGAAGCAATATCTGATCATGTAAACAATTAGACCTTTATCCATCCTGCCCAAAGAGGTCCTTTATCTGATGACAACCTCTGCAGAACGGAAGAGGAATAGGTACCTCCCTTTGGGACCATCCTAACTATTCAATCAATTCTCCTCAATTACTAACAAATCTAAATGTGATTTATCTGCCCAGGAATCATTCCAATATCAGGCAAGGATCTATCAATAAAACCCCCAAAGGCAATCTTTTTTTCAGAGCTGTCAATAGAACCTCTGAAGCACAAAGAGAGGGAGCCGACAATTGAGATATTTTGCTTTTTTTTTTTTCTTCTTTTTTTTTTTTTGAGCACTTAATTAAGTCGACAAGAAGCTGTCAAGGATAATTTTCAAAGCACACGGCCTCAGCATCTGACATTTGATAATATTACACTCCATGTTGATTGAAATTGATTTTTTTTCTCCTCCTTTTTTTCTTTTCTTTTTTTTTTTTTTTTTTTTTTTTTGTTTTGTTTTGTTGGTGGTGGAAGGCTGCAAAAAAAAAGGGGGCATTTGACAACTTTCTTGCCCATAGATCCAAGGACAGCAGGCCAGTTTGTTAAGGTCAGTCATGACAAACAGTATGATGGGTTTTTAAAACCAGCTGAGTTTAACAATAGTAGGGCACGGGTGTGTTATTTCAGTGTCAATAAAGCGAGCTGCTCAGCAGTTAGCAAATATCTCAGCAAGATCAGAGGCGCCAGGATTAGAAGTAATAGTAAATTTATAGGGTCGGATTCTGATCTCAGTTAATACCACTGTAAATCCAGAGCGAATTTCATCGACTTCAATAGTTTTTGATCCAGAACAGCCCAGATGCGGTCATTTTCTGAACTTGTTACCTGAGCTGCCAATTGCATCGTTGCTCTGGATTTATTTGTGTTTATTTTTCACACTGATGGGAGTTGGGCACTTCCCCTTGTCCCTCCCCCTGTAAAAGTCACTACTGTAAATCTCTCTAGATGATTATCTTCTTAAGTGCCTAAGCTACTTTGTAAACCTATACATACAGTAGCTGTGATTCCCACGCCTTTGGAACAAGTGCAACTCTCCTGATGTGGAGCAGAATCTGGCCCCTGTCCTTGCTCCAACAGGGAAAAAAGTACAGATGGCAAAAAATCAGGTCCCAGGCTTTTCTTGCTCTTTGGCTCTCTAATCAGTGATCAGTATTTACTATTTGCTGCTCAGCACTCCATGCAGAAAGCAAAGCAGACTCTCAGCAAATTGATTTGAACGATAATATTTTATTAAAGTTCTGTATTTAGTTGCTCTTGCAGCTGCAGCTGAGCAATTATGGCATTTCAAGAATAATTTATTGGTTATCAGAATCCAAGATATTATTTCTTTTGTCCCAGCTACAGAAAAAGACCCTGGAGTCAGGCAGTGGTGTGAGAGGCTGGGAAGCAGGAAGATGCTCTCCTTGGCCTCTGGGCAGAACAGCAGTGACCTGCCAAATTTTTTGGGTTCAAGAGGGTATGGCTTGAAAAAGAGCTGGGCTCAGAATGTAACCCTAGAGTCTTTTAGGCTGGGTCAGTCTCATCAGAAACCAGATATAGAGGGCCAGGTCTGTCTTAAACAGATAAATTATTTCTCAGGAGTATGTAATTCAGACACCAGGCACCTTTCATGTGTCAGAGAGCAAGCAAGCTAAATTAATTAATTGAATTGCCCAAGGTCATTGAGGAAATATGCAGAAGAGGTCAGCCATGGCCACAAACACCCACAAATCATCATCCCCATCGCCACAGGTGTGGTCTCAGCAGGAGCATGGTATGAGAAGGGTTAAGCTGGGCTGGATTGAAGAGAGACATAATTATCCCAGGTAAGAATTAACTTGTGAGGAATTGGGAGCAAGGCACCACCTGACTCAAGCAAAATGATCTAAATCTGTCTGTCCCACGCTGATCCCCACGCGGCTCTCCCGCAAATGATGCACCAGAATTAACTGAAAGTACTTTACAGTAGGTACATTTCACCCCTCCGAGGGATGCTATAAATGTTGGTCTCACAGACGCCACTCCTGCAGTGCCCTGAGATCAGGAGAGAGGGTATAAATCCAAATCAGTGCCAGCACTGCCTCTGGAAAGCTCTCACAACAATTAAAGCAGAATTATAACAGGTTCCCGGGAGTGACCGCAGTTTGGATTTGAAGGGTGAGGGATCTTGGTCTCTCCACTTTGTTTCAGGCAAATGAAGCCTGGGTTTTATGACTTTTGGGACCTTGTGGCTAGGAAATTAAAAAGTTGCCAGGGTCATTGCTGGGCACTGAATGTGACTGTAAGCCAAACTGTTAATCCAGTCTGAAGGGGTTCTAGGCCTGGGGTAGCTGAACCACTCCCAGGTAATTCCTAGGGGTGCTCTGGGGGGCAGCCTGAGCCAGCACCACCCCTGATTGCCTGTTTGGGTCTGACCACCCCAGGTAGCAGTATAAATGAGAGTGTTTGTGCTAAAGGACGGCCCAGATGGGCTGATTCTGGCAGTGCAGGTATAGCCTTTATGAGCTGCCTTCCTGCCTCCTTGGTCTAAGAGAGAATTTGGGACCTCAGCTATAGCACAAGGGCTGTCAAGGTGAAAAAGTGGAGGTGGGAATGTTCACCTGGACAAACCAGCAGTGATGCTGCTCTTTGGAGTGGCCTCCAAAGGACAGATCCAGCCCTGGCCCCCAGTCTGCCCCCTCCATGGTTACTGTACCCTCATATTTCCAGGCTGGTCTCATGGCTGATCCCTCCAGAGATGCCGGCTCAGGTTTCTCTCCCAAAGCTCTAGGGTCAAGATGACACTGTGGCCATCCCTGGGACATTCTGCATCTCCTTCCTGCCCTGTGCCATGTGCCTGCATGTCCACAGGGCTAAATCACAGCTCTCATTCTTGCCATTGTCCTGGAGCACACCTGCAGGATCTCCTGGGAGGACTCACAAGCATGAAAATAGTCATCAGCCACAACCTGAGCAAACTTCTGATCCACGAGTTTGTTTTTTCCTTGCTCAGGCTCCACCTTTCTGCCCAAACAATGAGCACAAAGATTTATTCCTGGTATTTGGTTTCTGTTGTTAACTCCCTATTTCCCAGAGCTTTGGGATAATGGAAAAACTTGTTTTCCTAAGAAAAAGGAGCATGCAAGCACAGGCTGGAGTTTGCTGATCTGGGAAATCATGAAGGAGGTGCACAGCTGTCACACATCATTCTCCTTCCTCTGGTCCACCTTTACAATCCAAGGGGATGATCTCTGCCCATGGTCTCCCCCAAAATGTGCAGGGACCAGCCAGACTGGGCTGCTGGGATGAGGCCAAGCTAGTTTGAGTGTTGTGATTGTCATCAGCCCCACAGTGTGACTTGCTGTCCTAAAGAACATCATTCAGTGGCAGGCTTGGCAGTGCTGCGGGAACAGGTGGACTCAATGGTGTTTGAGGAGTTCTCCCACCTAAATGATTCTATAATTCTGTCATTTTATCCCTTCTCCTGTGGTTGGCTGGAGTTTGGTCCTCCTGTATCAGGGTGTGGAAGGTTTGCACATCTGAAAACTCAACAGCTTCTCCCTAATATGTGATTGGTCTTATAAGACTTAAAGCGTATTTTCACAAGCCCATCTCCATGTCAGAGTCTGAAATCAAGGTGTACAGCTACTTGTGCAATACACTAGAGAAGGATTTACTCTGAGCTGTCAGTCCCACACTGTGACCTGAGGCAGTGCAGACAGCATGGGCTGAGTGCTCCTCACCTTGACCCTGAAGTGGTCAATCAACAGCTCACTTAGACCCTGAAGACAGCATTCTACCAAAATTCTGTCCAAAAAAAATCTTCCCCTGTTGAGGCTCCATCTCTGCCTGGGGTTGGCTCGCCCTGGGGCAGAGCAGGGGGATCTCAGAGGGTGATAAATGCATCAGTGCCAGCTGAGCTCAGCTTGACCATGGTGTGATCTTTGGCAAAAGGACTTCAGGGTTTTCCTTGGGGAATAAGAGTGGGAACTTAAGTGGTCTTGGTACACTGGGGTCTTGGGATGATGAGGGCAAGCAGTGTCCAAGCAAATTGGGCTGGTCTGGAGCAAGACCTGGGGGTGCTGGCCGTGGGATGCTGATTTCACCTTCGATGCCTTTGCCTCTGGCAAGTCACAAAGTCACTTAACAGTGAGGTTTCCCTCTGTGTAAAATGGGTAGAATAATCACTTCCTACCTTGCAGGGGAGACGTGAGGATTAATTAATTAATTAATTAATTGTTTTGGAAGTAATTAAGTTTCTTATTTCACAATGAATTTCTCTTTTCTTTCTGGTAATATTGTGGAGGACCTTGAGTTTCACCATGGCCATGAGCTGATGGGTGTTCCCAGAACCAGGACAACTTCATGGCCCTGCTGGAAGGACAGAGCTGGGGTCTTGCCATTCCTATTGGGTTTGCAGGTTACAGCCCCCAAGCCATGGCCCTCCTGGGCCAGGTTTAAAAACCCAGTAGTGCCATTTTTGCCATTTGAAAGACCAAATCCTGCCAGCCTCTGGCTCCTCTAACACCTTGTGACTGAGGCTAGGGCACAAGAGATGAGGTCTTTGCCCCTGACAGGCAGCAGGGCTGGGCTCTGGGTGCCTCTGGTGTGCCCAGGCCTTGGGGCTGGTCCCTGCTCCCCTGGAGCAGCACTGAGCCACAGCATCTCATTGATCCTGTGGAGCTGGCAGAGATCCCTGGGGCAGTCAGGGACACGGGGACACCACAGGTGATCTGGCAGAGAGCAGGAAGCAGTGACCCACAACTCTTCAAAAGATTATTTGTTTTTGCCTTTCTTTCCCTAAACCAGCCGAGCCTTTCAAACTGTGATTAGGAATTTCAAGAGTCTCTAATCCTTGAGATGCATTATTCAGGGCTCTTAAAGAACAGATTCTGATGTGAATTTGGTGTCAGAACTCATATATTCAGATTGTCCTTAATTAACCATTTAAGATGAAGAGTTCAAAATCTCTCATTATGTCATCATTTTCAGAAAAGTTGCGAGAAACAAGACACATGAGGAACCCAGCACTGTCTGCTCTCAATAGACATTTGCCAAAGGGATAAGCATGGCTAATTCCCCTGGGCATTATTTGTACACAGTGCATAGGTATGGGTGAATTATTGCTGTCCCTGACTGTCTCATGATTTTTTTTCCCCTTCTCATATGATCTTTTCTTCCCTATCTGATGTTTTGACATCTGAGAAATTCATATTGGCAGGTTGATCTATATTGTCTAATACAACATGGAGCGTAATTAATCACAAATCCTGCCAAGTTTTTTTTTCAGGAACTTCAGAGACGGTGAAAAGGCAGAGATCTGTTCCGAGGTAATGAAGATTACATGACTAATTTCCACTAAAAACCTGCCATACAGACCAGAGCCACTAAAAAAAACAAGATTTGCACTCAGGCTTTAAATTAGGCATTGATATTTACTACTGCAGAACCAACTCAACACAGAGACTTGGGAAGATTTGCAGTTAAAAATTGAGAAAATGATGCACAAGGAGCGGTTTTCATCAAGAATTGAGAAACTTTTGAGAATAAGCATAAGACACGTGGCCAGAGTAGGACTGAGCCTTACAATTGAAATGTTCTTAAAATGGTTTTAGAAATTAAAACTCTAGGAAAGCTGACAGGAAAGGAGAATCACAAACTTCAGGATGATGCATATTCTAGTACCAAAGATTATAGCATCTCTTTATGTTGAAATAAAGAGTAGGCCAGAACCTGCCACTACTCAAGAATAAAATCAAATAAAATCTGTTTTAAACATTGCATTTTAAAAGAGGCTACTGGGTCAAATGTGGGATGGGGCACAGTGACAAAACAACCATGAAGCTTCAGGCATCAGTGGTCTATTTTAGAAAGGGGGCCTGCATAAAAATGGGGGAGTCTTGTCAGTATGAAGAGGAGTGAAGAAGAAGGCTAAAGGGTGGTAAGAGGCAGGGGAGTTACTTAGAGGTGTTATTTCAGAGATTAACAATAAATGTCCACCTCAGATCACCTAGAAAAACTCATGCTCAAATCAGCATCAGCTCAAAGGAAATTAGAAAGATTTGGACACTCCAAGCTGAATGCATGTCTGCCAAACGAAAAGAAGAAAAAAAATATCTGGCATCTTCAAACTAAAACTATAACAAGACAAAAACAGACAACAAACCAACCAACCAAAAAAAAACAAAGAACAACCAAAACCAACCAACAAAAAACAACCAACGAAAACCAAACCAAAAACAAGCAAACAAAAGAAAAGCAAAACCAAAAACAAACAAACAAACAAAAAAGAAAGAAAATGTTGAGTAAAAAATTGCTGAAGTGGCAAACGCAGGTAATAAATCAGATGTAGGAGCCCAAAGGTTTGTAGGGCAATTCCAACACAAGAAGAACTGCAATGTGAGACTGAAGTTTCCTCTCCTAGTACCAAGGCTCCAACAGCAGAAGATACAGATGTTTAGGAAGGTAAGACAAAATATTAGCACAACATTTAGCTTCACAGGACCCTTCCTCAGCCTTCAGAGATTTGAGGCTCAGTAGCTTCCAGTAGACCTCACCAGGGGCTTCAGGTGTTTATGATACAATAGTGAAAGCTAGGGAAGATTGGGCCTCAGCAGAGAAACCAAGTGAGATTTTCACATCTATGTTCAGCACAAAGAAGCCCAGAGTGTGCTACACTTGTAAGACCTGTTTATTGGGGTTCAGCAGAAGATAATACAGAAATTGAAGTTTCAGTAGGGGAAATCTAAAGTACAGGGAACACAGTAGTTACTAGGGTGGGATGCTGTTCTTCTCTGAGCTGTAGAGGATCTTGCATGACCTTGGTGACATTTTTCTGTGCTGTGTCCTTGCCTGATGTCACTGTGACTCCTGCACACACACTCTCCTCTCCGGGGTGTCTGCAGAGTGACAGTGACCATAAGTCTCCAGCCTCCACTAAGCAAACTGTTAGATGTAAAGACCATCAGGGCATTCATGGTAAATACAATATCACAAAGAAGGCTCAGCCCATCCTTCATAAGGGGAAGACAAGCTTTTAAATCTGTTAGAGCTCTCTGAAGGTCTTGTTAAATGTATGGAAAAGGTGATCTGGTGTTACATAGGTAAGTTTTCTGTGACATTCCGTCCTGAAAGCTCAAGAAGCTGCTAGAAGGGTAGGACGTTTAATCAATTAATAACTAGATGGGGTAAAATCCCTAGGAAATAGAGCACAGGAATAACTCGCACGTGTTTCCAATGGAATCCAGGGTGTGTGTGTGTATGTGTAGTAAGAGCCATTCAGTTCAGCAGATTCATAAATAACCCAGGAAGGAGTGTGGATAGAGACATGACAAAGCTCAGTGATATTACTGAATAATTCAGGGTGGTAAAAGCCCAGAGCTGACTGATGAGACTCGCTGAGATCTGCAACCCCAAGTGACAAGAAAATAAAATTGAAGTTTAACATTACTAAATGCAAAGTAATGCACATGCATGTACTCTGACTTGTCTATTACCTTCAGAAAAGAGAATTTGGTGTCACAACACGTAATTCTGAGAAATTGTTATCTCACTGCTAGATTACAGGTAGAAAAGCAAACTGGCTGCTGATGATTACTAAGAAGGAGTGAAGAACAAGCCAGGGGTGTTACGCAGCTGCATGAATTAATGCTGCATCTACATCATCCTTTTCAGGACCTCCTGAAATCATAAGAACAAGATTGGCAGGATGATTCAAGAGAAGAATGGCTTCACATAAAGTCCAGGAAAGCCCACAAGAAAAGGTGAGTGTGGAGACAGAGGTGTATAAAGCCAAAGGAGGTATATTGTTCCTATTGTACATGGTGGGCTTGTCAAAAACCAATGAGGTGGAGTCTGAGAGTTGATGTGATTTCAGGACTCAGCAGAACTAATCAATGGAAGAGAAATCCATGAAGGCCTTTGATACAGATCTATCACTTTCACTTCAGAAAGCCCTTATGCTGGAAATTTAGAGAATATATTTGATGCAAAGTGATTTGTGCTTGGCATATTCTTATATTTTTCTCCAGGCTTGAGCCAGGAGCAATGATCAGACGCAGATCACTCAGCCATGGGGTCTCTTGTGTTGAGGCAGCTGTTGTATTTTTTTGCAACAGAAAAATCCCTAAATTCTACAGCACCTCAAAAGGCATCTCAGAGGCCCTGTGCTCTGGACAGACACCTGGAGCAGCTCATGCCCTTCCCAGCCAGCTTCCCAGGCTGTCTGCATGCTTGGGCATCCACCACAGTTACACTGCCTCGTTTCAGGATCATTTGCTCAGAACTCAGGCTGAGGATACACATTTTTTAAATGAAGGGTGGGTTCTTGTGCCTGATTCTGAGCCAGGACCATTTCACAGCTGAGGACTGTCCAAGCACAGAGGTGAGTGATCATTATCCTCCCCTACAAGAGGAACAGATGGACAGGAGGGTGTGACTATTGTCACCTGTCCTGTATGAATATCCTGAACAATGTCCATGTCATGAAGACACTCGGGACCCCCAGGAGCTTTAGGAAAGCAGAGCCCTGTTCCCTCCAGTGAGGAGGAGGAGCAGGATTCCATCTCTGTGCTGTCAGAAACGCAGCCCCGGCCTACAGGCCGCTCCTGCTGCCATGTTTAAATCCCACCAACCTCCCTGCTCTGCCTTAAACCTCCAGCTTTAGAGGGCCCCACTCATCAAAGTCTTGTCAGGAAACAAGAGGGGGAACAAGGAGGGCTTAATTGATCAGCTTCGAAAGTAGCCTTGAGAACTTGATTCAGATATTGACTTCCAACGAGCTGGTTTAACTCCAGCTTCCAGAGCCAGCAATGGCTGAACATCAAAACTATTAACCTCTGGCCTTACCAGTTGGTGAGACATCACAGCAGCAGTAATTAGGAAGTCAATCGGAATCACATGTCTCACTTACACTGGCATGTCAATCAATAGTGCCAGTGACAGATTCATTAGGCCAGGCCTTGCAGCACAAGCTAGTAACAACCTCATAAAATACGCTTTTGAGGCAAGGCAAAGAAAAATCTGCTTGGAGGACTTGACTAGATGACAATATGTATTGATTAGGGCTCAAGCAATTTATGAAGTGCTACTTGCTCTGCAACCTTTCTGTCTCGGTGTTAAATTTTCCCAAGTAGTGGCTAAATAAAACAAAATATTACACTTTTTAAAGCCTTTTTCTGACAGGGTATTTTTTTATTTTAGTTACAATTTACAAATAATCTAGCAAGGTAAAACTTCTATAGTTACTTAATAGTGAAAAGTACTTTTCATTTCTCTGGACATCAGGGTTTGATAGAAGATATCATCTAGATGAGAAAAAAAATAATCTTAAACATGATTAGGAAACTCTCCTACCTTCAAGAGACAAATTTCATTTTAGCATTCCTTTCCTTAGAGCATTTAATGGCCATTCTTTCTGTCAGGTCACAAGAAAAGTGGATATTTCTGTTTTTAAAAGCTGGATTTGTGGACTACAACCAGATCTCTACTGCTTGTTGCAAACTGTTTCTTAAAGACAGAAACAGTGTAATTGGGAATGTTATGAAATGCTCCTTGCAGTGCTGATGTTTTCATTGGACTTTTGTGTCTTAATTTGCTTGTCTCTCTGTTTTGTCAGGAATCCCCCAAGGTTCATAAGGACTCTCTGCCCTCTGTTCACTCTGTCACTGGGCGTGGGATTTATTTCCTCTTGCCCTGCACAGTGAGGGAGGATCAGGCTTCAGGGAAAGTGTCCCTGCAGTGACATCTCTCTCTGCTGGATTTCAGCACTTGCACATCTTGACCCTCTCCCAAAGACAATATCAGAACCAGAACATCTTTATCTCACTAGCCCAAGATGCCAAAATGCATCTGCATCTGAGATAATTTTCATGAGTATTGAAGAAATAAAGGATTTTTCAGAGTCTCTCTCAGCATATCACAAATTGCCTGTATTTGGCTGTAACTGGCAGGGCACCTGAAAAAAATGTGGTGCCAGTTTCAGTGAAGACCAAAGAAAAATTAGTATTTTCAAATTTTGGTGCTAAAAGTATGTCTCTGGGCTCTTCTGCTACAGGAATATGCTCAAGTCTTTATTCAGCATTAGCAAGACTCACTCCTCACTAGGTATAATTTTAGTAACACTCTGTGGTACCAAAGATTTTCTAAAAGTGTCAAAATGGTCACTGGTTTCAGCAACCCCTAGGAAAGGGGCTCAGGAAGACACAGGAGAGAAATTCTGACTGTCTGTGAGCTGAACACTGATGTTTTTTGCCTTGCCTTGCCTTCCTTTTTTCCCTTCCCTAATGCATCTCCAACTTAATTTTCCAGCAGGTATTTCATTGTCACCAGGACCATCCTAGTGATCAACTTTAATAATCTGTGGCTTTGTACAGGAAAGCTCTCAGGAAATCTGAGAATCCAAGAATCACGGAATGGTTTGGGTTGGAAGGGATATTGAAACCCGTCTAATTCCATCCCCAGCCATGGTCAGGGACACCTTGCACTAGACCAGGTTGGTCAGAGCTCCATCCAGCCTGGCCTGGAACACTTTCAAGCCCTTTCAACATCTTTAAAATCTTCCTCACTTTTAGCTAAGTGCTAAAGACACAGCACAAGTGTTTGATTGGTCAGAGTTCAAGCACTTCTGATTGTAGGGAATGTTTCTCCATTTTTTACCAATTATCTTTGGCTCTGAGGTAGCAAGGGAATATTTCTCAGAGTGGAAAAGCTGATCTGCTCTAACACCATGTCCAGAGAAGGCTGCAGTCTCTTATTTTCACATCAGATTAATAAAACTACCAAAAGCACCCCCTGTGAGCAAAGACCTAATACCTTGGAAGGACAGTGACTGAGGGCTTGATAATTTGTTAATAACAACAGTTTTCTGGTTAATTATTTTGGGAAATTTATTAATGTTAATAGTACAGCTGGACCAATAATTTGTAATGATTTATTTCCCTGACAAAATCAGACCTTTTCTGCTTTTGATTCATCCAAGAATAAATTGTAGTTTGCTCAAATTGATTAATTACTTTATATTACTTGCCAGATAACTCTGGCTTTGAGTCTGGTTACACAAGCAGTTCACAGTTATGCACAACACATGAAAGCTGAACTGTGGGATGGGACAGGTAATTCACCCTGGGAGTTTGGTCTTCCAGTTTGGGGGATGAAATATTTTAACTTGTTTTCATTGCCAAATGTCTGTGGGTAACGCACTAAATTGTCCTCTCTCCAATTCTCTCCAACCCTCCTGCCAGTAAACTCCTCATTCCACCAAACAACCCTGCCAGTACATTAAAATTCACTAGAATAACCAGGAGAAAAGGCCATAAACACGATCTAAGTGGAAACAACTTGATTTTAAATTCAGAATGAATACACATGAGCATATTTTTCCATTACTTTCCATGTTATACCAATTAATTCCTGAAAACTTCAACCATCTTTCCTAAAATAATCCCAGGTGGCTCAATAAAATCCAGTCAAAACGGAAGAGTGAGCTGGGCATGAGTTGTTGAGTGCTGGGAATCCTTTAAATTATTTCTAACATGGAAAGTTTTGGAAAGGAGGAATACTCACTCCATGTACAGACTGGAAGAAGGTCTCTTTGCATATGGTTTCCTCTGCAATAGCAGTTTGTTTCCCATAGTAAAGCAAAAGATTTAATGAAAAAGTAATAACAGCTTACATTGGCAAACAGCGAAACCAGCTGTGTTTTTGTGGAAAACAATAAAATCAGTTTGTTTCCTCCAGTAGGGTGACTTTTTGAGACTTTTTAAAGACCCTTTGGTTTTATCCCTTGGTAAGGTTATTTTAAAGGGTCTAATGAGAAGGCCAACTCCGGCTCATTACAAACTTTGTGCACAGAGAGAGGCATTTTTCTGTTTCCTGCAGCCTCCCCAAGGTGAGGATGAGGATGGATGAAGGTGAGGAAAACCCTTGGCCAGTCCTGTGCCCCACCCAGTACCCCTGGTGGCACATCACCCAGGGCTGAGGTGGCAGCAAGATGTGGATGTGAAGATGTTCATCCTCTCTTCCAGCTCACAGCACCCTTGCTGCTTGTAGCTGAAGGAATCCTGCTGTTGCCACAGCTCAGAGCTGCTGGTATGGACCATTTTAATTTTAATTGCCATTTTAATTGTCTGGTCTGGGAGACCTGCTTGGATGGTGTCAGGTGAATGGGTTTTATCCAAGCCTGGCATGTCCCTAAATCATTTCCACACTTCAGCTTGGGCTCTGCAGGGCTGATTTGCTCCAGTTTTATCAACATGCAGACCTGGAAGAGGAAACTATTGAATTAATATCACAATTAAAACCCAATCAGTGCAGCACTCAGTTGAAATCTCTGAATCAGCACAACAGGTTGTGAAATCAAATTATGAGGTATTAGAAAGGACTGGTTGTTGCAGTCATGTCTCAGCAAGTTTAATGGGGGAAAAAGCTTTTCTGCTTTTTCAGCTTTTCAGCCTTTCTCTGCTGTCGGTGCAATGCACTGGCACAGCTGGTGTAGCAGCATGTGTCCATATGACCTTGATTGTTATAATTCTCTTCTGATTTAAGGCAACTTTAAGGCAGTAGAACAAGCAGAAAACACATAATGGATGTTCATGTCCATATGAGATAAAAAACTTCTAGCATTTTAAAATTTTGATTTATCGAAGATTTTTGGTGTTGACTCTTGCAGCATCAGACTCTTGAAACATTTAATGAGTGAAGATGCAATGAAGTGACTCTCCTGTAGCAGAAGGGCTGTCCTTCCTTCCTGCTGGGTAGATGGGCCTGTGATCCTGCATCCCCAATCCCTACATCCCTGCATCCCTGCATCCCTGAATCCCTGAATCCATCCCTGGAGGTGTTCAAGGAACAGCTGGATGTGGCACTCAGCACTGTGGTTTATTTGTCAATGTGGTCAGTCAAGGTTGGACTTGGTGATTTTGGAGATCTTTCTCAGACCAAATGATTCCATGATTCTGTGACCCCATCCTGGCTGTGGCTGCTCCATCCCTGGAAGTGTCCAAGGCCAGGCTGGACGTGGCTTGGAGCACCCTGGGATGGTGGAAGGTGTCCTTGCCTACGCCAAGGGATGGATTTGAGCTTTAAGGTCCCTTCCAGCCCAAACCATTCCATGATTCTGAGATACCTCTGCCCAAAAAGTGTGGCCATGAGCCTACAGCCTCATGAAGAACAGCGTCAGATCATGGGAGCTTTCTAAAATATGTGATTAAGAGAAAGAAGGAAATCTATGTTTGGAGGAAGTGATCATTGCAGACTCATAAACAGAGGCAATTCTGCTATGGTGTCTATGAACAATACATTTTTTAAAATAAAAAGGAATCTAGAGGAAATACAAAGTTTCTGCAAAACATTCTCTGCTGTCCCAACCAGCTTGGTTTTTAGTAAAGAGGATTTTAAACCCCTCATCTAAAATTTTTCAGCAGTCCACCTGAAAAGGCGAAATCAGAGCACACCCAAAATTCAGATTTTTTTTCCTCCTCACTAATTTTTCTCCAGCAATTCCTCTCTCCCATCACCTTTGGGAGACTGGATATTCTAAGGACGTTAAAGACTTTTCTATGTTTTATCTCAACACCTTATGAAGGCAAGCCATTAAAGACATCAATTTTGGGGTTGAAAACTTATTTCTAGAGATCTGCTGAGTTTTTAAAAAGGAAATGTTCTTGGATTTACCTAGTGAAAAGTTTCCCTCTTCATGGCAGGGTGAACTTGAACTAGATGATCATTAAGGTCTATTCCAACCCAAACTATCCTATAATTCTCTTATTCTATGGCTCTGATTTTTGTCTGATGCAATGACTGCTGGTAAATTTTTCATATTTTGTATGAGTTTTTTTTTTAGGAAAGAATGGTTGATTTGTGTTTAATTTGTCGAATAGGTTAAAACAGAAAAAAAAAAGCTGGAAACATCTAAAAGAAAACAATTTTTAAAAAATAAATTAAATTTTGGAATTTTCCTAATAGCTGGTGTTTGAGAAAAGTTTAAAAATAGGGCAGAAATTGTTTCATGCTATTGTTTGTTATTCCTGGGACCACCTCCTTAGCTGCCCTTCTGTGTTCAGTTGACGCCTTGGACACTGTTACTGCTTTGAGGCTCATGCAAACACCAAGAGCAAATTTGATAGGAAGGTTCTTCCCTAGAGAATGATGCTAGGAATGACAGGACAGGAGCAATTTCTGTGTATGCAGGGGAGATTTCTTGTGGCTTGTTGAAAAGATGAAAGGCAGGAAGACTGTCACTTATAAACAGAAAAGCAACCTCAAGTAGCAAACCAATAGCCATGTGGTTTCACCTCCTGTTGCAACTATTTTTATCACCACTTTATGCTCCATTGACCAATGGATTTTTTTCCCCAGCTTTGTACTTTTATATATATTATCCATACACACAGGACTATTATTTTTATCTTCATCATTACATAGTGCTGCTTTTTGTGCCATTTAGACATGAACCTCATTTGAACCCTAAAGCCCCATTTGTGGCACACAAAAATACTGTCATTTACATTCTGTGCCAAAGTATTATATAAAAAGCATCAAATGGGAGGAGAGGCAGGAAGCTGGGAGTAAAGATATATAGTCAGCAAAGTATATAACTTCTGGCATATTACTGCTTAATCCTAACATAATTATTCTCATCCTTTTATTTGATTAACTTCTAATAGTTCCTCTTGGTGTTAAAGGTCCCAGTCTGATCATTTGATTTTAGTGTCTGCTATAATTACCGATAATGTTCTTTGCAAGACAATTTAATGATAACCGCATAATGGCCTATATGAAGAAAGCTGCAGGGTTTCAATGCTTTTGAGTAATATAAAATACATTAGACTAACACAAGCTATCAACATGACAGGGAATGTTTGATTTACACCAAGGACTACGTTATGGAGTTGTGGAATTTTTTTTTTGCCCTTCCCTTTTCTTTTTTTTTCCTTTTTTTTTTTCCTTTTGCAACCGTTTACAATAAATGACAGAACAGTTGGGCAATCTGCAACTTGCTGAGAGCAATAAAATGTAGCACAAAGTTAGAAGTGACAAGGAGCCAGGCCCGGAGAGCTGTGCTGAAGCATCCAGACAGACTATTGTGGCAGCAGGGCTGGCTTTGTCCTCACCAGGGGATGTACAGGAGCAGACTCCTCAGTGTCTTTTAAAACTTAGCCAAAGTTTCTAACCTCACATTTTTTTTCCTGAATAAATGTGTGGTTTGCATATCCAGGAGGTTTTTCACTGTATTTAAAGTCACTGAACAAGTTGCCCCAGTATTTATTGACAGGTCTTGCCTCCTTTTCCCCAGTCTGGCATAAAAAGAAATTTGATTTCAGCCCAGACAGGCTGCTGTTTGCATTCATGTTTTGCTTCACACTGTCACATTTTTACAACTAAATACTACACTGAGCTAAGTGGTTCAAGCTTAGCAAACACTCCTTCGCACGAAATTAAACAATCGCTCATGGTTTTGGCAAAATGCAGCATAATTCATGGTGTGCACATAGGAGAGAAAATTTCCTGTCAAAAAAAGGTTAGCAGTGGACATATTACATTTGCTACTCTTTTTTTATTCCAGGATAATGGCATTTGGACAAAAGTAGGCCTGTCCTGTTTATAGTGCTTTATGCCCCATTAGTATTATTGCAAGTCTCTGGACTCACATGTTAAAGCACTTAATCAAAGGCAATGGGTTGAAAATCATGTCCCAGCACTTCTCATATTTGATTCGTTCCTCCCAGATAGAAAGAAGTAAAAAACACATTACTAGCATCAAAACAGCACATGCATTATCTGCTAAGCAGTTGAGAAGCTATCATTGGGTTTTATCCCTTTGGGTACTAGGACAGACAGGAATTTTCCCCATTCATCCATTCAGAGATCTGAGACTGCTATTTTTCATTTTTCTCCCTTTGACAGACAATCCTTTCAGTTTTTTTCATAGATCTCTATTTTAAAGACATCTTCATGTCACTTATTTTAATTGCAGGCTGCAGGCATTGGGTCTAAGGAAGAAAAAGAAAAAAAATAGGCAAAAGAAAGGAAAGGTTTAGAAAGACAATATTTGAAGTAGTGGTAGTTTCATGAAGATCCTCCAAGGATTTTCTCTGAGACAAACCTAATAACGGGAGAGGAGCATATCTTAAGGGGAGAATTAATTTATACATTTAATTACTTGGGATCCACTCCACTTCTTGATGATGTATTTCGATTCTCCACGAGAGCAGCTTGATGGGGATTGAGGGAATCAAGAAACGGGGAGTCAGGGGTGCGCCCCATCCAGGGCTGCTGCAGCACATCAGTATTGATCCAGGTGCATCTGCCTGCAGCTCAGGGAGGTGCTGCTGGTGGGTTTGTCCCTCCCTTTCTCCAGAGAGATGCTAAACCGTGTCCCGGGAATTTACAGCCTGCAGGAACGCCAGGCAGCCTGAGCACAAAGGAGGGCAGGGGGCCGTTGCGGGGGGGAGGAGGAGGAGGAGGCTGGGTGGGATGGATGGAGTGAGGTGGGTGGGTGCCTGAACCGTGCAGGCTGAAAAACTCCACCAGATCCGAGGGAACTGAGGGGCAATCGCATTTTTGATGCCATTCCTACTATTCTAAACCAGAGAGATTTATTTTATTTAGGTATGGGTAAAGCAAAGGGACTGAAACCTGAGATTCTCTGCAGAAGCAGAGTGAACTCCATGTTTTGTAGGGCTGTAACTTTTGACTTTAGGAGAAGTAATGGTGATTTGCAATAGCGGAAAAAAAGCAGACTCTACCCAGGGAAAATAAGAAAGAAATAATTCAGAATAATCCACAAAGCCTATAGGTGTTCCCGGGTTCATAACCCTCACCAAACAATTTTTAGCTTCCAAGGGCTGGAATAACTTAGCCTCATAAAATCACAGAATGGTTTGGGTTGGAAAGGACATTAAAGCTCATCTATTCCACCTCTGCCATGGGCAGGGACATCTTCCACTGTCCCAGGCTGCTCCAAGCCCCATCCAGCCTGGCCTTGGGCACTGCCAGGGATCCAGGGGCAGCCACAGCTGCTCTGGGCACCCTGGGCCAGGGCCTGCCCACCCTCCCAGCCAGCAATTCCTAATTCCCAAGATCCCAAAATCTGTCCCTGCCCTCTGCCCTGGGAAGCCATTGCCTGGCTGCTGTCCCTGCATGCCTTGTCCCCAGTGGCTGTGCAGCTCTCCTGGAGCCCCTGGAGGCCCTGGCAGGGGCTCTGAGGTGTCCCTGGAGCCTTCTCTTGTGCAGCTGAGCAGCCCCAGGTTTAGCTCGATAACACTTACTATGTTCTGTCCCTTCTGGACAGCCCCATCCGCACAGCTGGTTTTGCAGAAAGATTTTTTCACTAAGAAAAAAAATCCCAGGGCAGAAACTTTTCTTTGAAAAGTGTTGTGCTTCCTTTACAGCTCCAAGCACATATAGGTTTGCAAATAAAATGCAAATAACTAAAGCTCATCAGTGAAAGTTCTGTGGTTGATTTGTACAGGCACACCACTTTTCCCCCCTTTGTTTTCACTTATGAGATAAACAAAATGAAGACAGAAAAATCAGACATTTCCATTTTCCTTCTCAGTGAACTCTTTCCTGGTTCACTTTCCAGTCCTTCAGACTCCCAGATCTTTTCAATACCAATGAAACTCAAAGCACAGAGATAATTTATTGATAAAAATATTAATTTAATCAATACATTATATTTATAATATTGATAATTTTTTGATATTTCACAGTTACAGGTTTTTTCCGTCTTTCTGACAATATGTAAAGGAATTCTATGGCCAGATTAAAAAAAATTGTTTTTCTGGAGATTTGGGGAGGTGTTGACACATTGGGGAGGTTTCCCAGAGAAATTGTGGCTGCCCCACCCCTGGAAACATTCAAGGCCAGATTGGATAGGGCTTGTAGCAACCTGGGCACTGGAAGGGATGGTGTTGGGGGTCTTTAAGCCCCCTCCAACCCAAACCATTCTATGATTCTGATGTAAACCTCCCCTGCACCCTTTTCAGTTTTGGGGCATATGGAGTACCTGGGCCACTTGCCTGAGGATGTGGAAGGAGCTTCCTAGAAGAAATGGGAGTTCCTGATGTCAGAGTCCAGGTGATGTCAAGATTTCCCTGTTACCTTGAGGCAGAAACTTCTGGACCCAGAAGGTGTGGTGTGTATGTGGGGCACCCTCTGGACCAGAGCCATGAGCTGTTCACTCTGATGTGTGCTAAACTCACCCTTTGACTGGCACTGGCATATCCTTTGAGATTCCCCCTTTCCTGAAATTTCAGTGGTGCTGACAGTGTCTCTTTGCTTCCCTGGTCTGGACAGTCCCAAATTTGGGCAGGCTAGCAAAGAAACAAAAGCTCCATTTACAGCACAAGCTCAATCCCTTGTGCATGCAGCACAGCCAGAGCCTTGTATTTGCTCTTTATTCTCTCTCCCCTTCTAACAGAGCCTAATGCCTTATTTACTTTTTTGACCTCTGCTGCACATTGAGCTGTCAGTAGCAATGCCTAAATCTTGTCCCAGTGAGTTACGACTAATTCAGAACCCATCAGCATGTACAAGTAGTTTAAGCTGTTTTCCTTCTAGTGTGCATTACCTACACTCTGCCTCTCTTTCTCACCTGCCACTGAGCTGCCCAGCTGTAATTTGGTGGAGCCTTGCAGCAAACCTCTCTCATCTTCACAAGCCTTGGGACGCCTGAGTGGTCAGCACAGGAATGCAAGATGAAGAAGGAGAAGGTTGTTTGTTTGCCAACAAAGAGGATTTTTTCTCCTCTTAATGGTGCTCTGACACAACTTTCTGGCACAGCCAGCAACCTGGTCTAGTGGAAATGTGCCTGCCATAGCAGGGGGATTGGAAAGAAATCACCTCTAGGAGTCATTTCCTACCCAAGTCATTCTATGATTCTGTGACTATCATAGTTGTGAAGTTATTGCCAGACTAGTGTCAGGTTTGCTGCTCTTCAGGATCATCATTAGGGCTCCTTCAGCAATGTGGCATTGCCTCCTTACTTCTGCTGATGCCTTTGTACCTCTCTGTTCTCCCCAGAAATTCATTTTAATTTCCAGCCACTCTTTGCAGTGTGTTGGGTCCCAAAACCTACTCATGGTTCAGGTTTTCTTTGGCTCTAGCAGTCTCAGCTTCCACTGCAAGCAGATTGATTTAGAGGATGATTCACCCCATGGAAGAGGATGTCAAAGGTGAAGAGAGGAAATGCTTTCCATGGAGGTTTCCTTTCTTCATTGGCTAGAGGAAAAACCTAAATAACCACGTACTCTGATATAGAGGTGATTGAGAACTTTTCACAGAATCACAAAGTGGTTTTGGTGGGAAGAGATCATGTCATTCCATCTCCCCTGCCAAGGGCAGGAACAGCTTCTACTAGACCAGGTAGCTCAAAGATGAAAACTCTCTTTTTGGTTGGTAACAGAGGACCACCTTCCTACAATTATGTTTTGTTCTTTATCTCTGCAACTTCCCCTTATTCCTTCTAAGATTTTTTATCTGTGGTTAAGGTCAAGACAAATCTTGAGTAATTTGTTCACTGGAAAGTCTCTAGGACAGTCAGTCTGAGGAACAAGGAGATCTTGAGCAAAGGCCCTTTTTTGATCCAGTAAAAGATGAGTTTAAAGGAGAAACCAAACAGAACATTAAGGCTACTTGAAAGGTTGCTACAAAGAGTTGTTGGTAATGGAGTATGGCAGAAAGAAGAGGAGAGGTTTTTGCACCTGGAGAGGTTTTGTGTTGGGCAATAGGACACAAATATTTCTCTGGGACAGTGCTGAAGCCAGGCAGTAGTTCCCAAGTTGGATGTATCCCGCTTGGACATATCTCTGGCAGGTTGAGCTGCTGTCAAAGCAACTTCACATTCCCAATGCCTCGGCTGAAGAGATAAAAGTTTCTCTTCTCCTGTGGTGGCAAAGCACCCTCTGGAGATGCAGAGACAACTGAGCAACCTTCTGCACAGCCTGGATGGATATGCAGACAGGAGATCATTAAGAGATTCCCTACACATATCCTAATTAAAAACTCTGCAATGCAAATAGGAAGATAAAGGGATTTCTGACAATAAGCAGGATGAAGTGCCACTCAAGCACTAATTAAATATGATGGCAGTTAATCAGCATGGAGTGTCTTCCAACCATTTGCTAATGATAATGGTGGATTGACCTTGAAGGCTCTTGGAAATGTTTTCCAGAAGTCCTTTCAAATGTGTCAATAACATTGTTGAAAGTAGGTGACACTCAATAAAAATGATTTTTTTTTGTCTTTATAGGATTTATAACAGGGTTCATCAGGTCTTCTGTTCCCAGGTGTATTTGAAGGTTCAACTCCATCCAGAAAATTGGCTTCTTTGTTCATCCTGGGAGGATGATTCCTGCTTTGGTTCACCTCCTTTGCTCTTTGCACATACTGAAAGGTGGATGATGATTTGCCTGTTACATATCACAAGTTGATCTTCAAAGAGCTCCAGTACTACCTGAAAGGGAGCTGGACAGCAGGATGGTCCCAGAACCTGCAACACAGTCAGAGATGAGGTTTCATTGCAAATTTCTTAATGCAAAATCATGCATAAAGGGATTTAAGAGACGTCAGAGTGGGAATTTGGCATGAAACTCCCTTGATTTACAGATACAAAAAGAGATAAAAGATTTGAGTGCTCAGCTTAAAATCTGTATGGAGTAAATGACAGTGCCAGTATTTATATTGCAGCTTCATCAATCAATAACTTTAACAATAGGCAATTAATCAATATCTTTAACAACGCTGGGAGAGACTGACATCTCTGGTAAATCTGAATGTTATGCTATAGATCCTTGCCTTAAATACTCATCCCTGTGTCACAGCTGAAATATTTGACTGAATCCTGGAAGGTGCTGAGCACCTGCAGTTCTTATGAGGTGATTGCACTCTCTGAAGTCTCTGCTTTCCTGCTAGTAAGTAGAAATGTGTGTTTTTCAAATTGGCAAATAACTGCAAACAGATTTTGCTGACCTCTTCCCGATGAGTAAAGTGGTCACACTGGACTTAAGAGAGAACATCTCTGGTGAGTTCACTGCCACTTTACAGAGAGAGTGTCTATTAAGTTTATTTCACAGATAGATGTGTTGATGTTTTCCCACTAGGATCTGTTTCAGTATCCTTAAGGAGGACGGGCAGCCACCCCCAGGCTGTTTTCAGCACTGCTCACAGCTAATTCAGAAAACAACCCACAGCATCCACTGGCAACAGCATCCCTGATTAATCCAAGTTCTTTATCAAGATGCTCTGTACTGTGCGAATATCTTACTGAACAGTCTTGTACACAACATAAGCCCATTAAAATGATGGTCTGATTCTCTGAAGGTTTGGCTATATGGCTTCCCATAAAAAGTTTCATAAACCACCCACAATCAGCCGCCTTAATCCTCAATTCCTAAAAGCATATTGTGCACAGAGTGACACACTGAAAAATGAGAGGAGTTCTCTGGGCACAGCACCAGAACTCGACTGCTAATTGTGGAAATAAATAACAACAGCTCCTAGAGGCCCAGTGTTTGGGTTGTTTGGTTGGTTGTTTGTTTATCCTCCCTACCAGCAAGATTTCTCCATGGGTGGAATATGCAAGTACGAAATGAAACAAACAAACAAACCAACTCACTCTCTCCTGCACCACATTTGATTAAGTGCAATATGTTGTGAGTGGCTTTTTTTTTACACTGGGAGGGTCATCAGGAAATGGAAAAATCAGGCAGTTTAGAAACTCAAAATCTCTCTTACACAGCCATCCAACAGCAGCCAGCAGCTTGATTTTTCTGCTAAATATGACACCCAACAGTGACAGAACATTGCAAATGCGGCACGGCCGGCAAGGAGATGTTCTACAAATCAGGTTCTGCAAATCCTCCTCCATTCATTGCCTAGACCCTGTTTCAGCTCCAGCTGGCTGCTGAACAGTCACCCTGATGAAACCTGTGGTTGCTGCAGTACTTTATGAGGGTTTACTAAGATTTCTGGCTTTTTTATAAGTGTCAGGAACAGCAGCCGTAGGGCCCCAGGCTGGTTTGGGTTGAAAGTGACCCCTAAAGGTCATCTACTCCAGCCTCCCTCCCACGGGCAGGGACACTTTTCACTAGACCAGGTTGCTCAAAACCCTGTCCAGCCTGGCCTTGGACACTTCCAGGAGTGGATTTCTACCATGTCTGCAGGAAACCTGTGTCAGCCCCTCATCATTGTCACAGGAAAGAATTACTTCCTCGTATCTAATCTAAACCTGGCCTCTGTCAATTTGGAGCCATTTTCTCCTGCCCAAAGTCATTCTCCAGCTCCCCTGGAGCCTCTTTAGGCACTGGCAGAGGCTCTGAGGTCTCTCTGAAGCCTTCTTTTCTCCAGCCTGAACTACCCCAACTCTTCCAGCCTGGCTCCATAACAGACACTCTCAGCCCTCCAACATTCCAACTATTTATTTTCTGAGGATGAGGAGTAGCAGGACCTGTTGCAATCGATTCTTAACAGAGTTCATTATTTTGCATCTTGGTACCATGGGGACATTTCTGGGGAAAAACCACAACCATGTCCCCATGTCCTGCATAGGGATAATATGGCAGAAAACAGAGTTTAGCTGGAGAAATCTGTTTCACTACTGTCCACAGATTTCAGTCTCAAAGGTGTTAGCCAAGAGGGGAAAACTGATTTTGGTTGTCAAATTTTGGCACTGCTAATAAAAGCCAACCTCCCTGGCAGCAAATATGAGATAACCAGCAGCAGATGCCTTGGAAGAGGGCAATGATTTTCCATACATCAAATTAATATTGAACACTGTGGTTTTCTTTCATGCCCAGGGTATCGGCCATTAGATTTTTTTTCTCATGTTTCACATCTATCTTTTTTGTTTGACATTATACAAAAGGTAGATAGAGTTTGGTGAGGTCCAGCTGGCAGTGCCTTAGAGCCCTGTTAGTTAGAGATTATTTGAACTTCACTTCTGAGTACATCCAAGAAAACTCTGCCATTAAAAGATCAGCCCAATCCCTGTTACAGCCTTTGAGTTTAGTTACAGCTTTTACCAGTAAAGAGAAATAATTAAAAAAAAAAGAGAAACCACTCAAGTTTTCCATTTAAACACATTTCTTGTGGAGCACAAACATCAGTGTAAAGCCGGTCTTCAGAACTATATATTGTTTTAATCTTAGTTCCAAGTACTAGAACCTTGTTCTGCAGGGAAGAGAATACCATGAATAGGCCAGGTTGCATTAGTGAGTGGGTCCCATCTGTCTCCTGCTACAACTCAATTTGATTTCATTCATTCTCTTTTGTCTCTTTCACTTTGGAGCAGACTTTTGAGAATCTCACAACAGGCACCAGGGCAACTGCTTAGTGTTCAAAATTGCTATTAAGAATCCACAGAGGTATCTCACAAACAATAGGACTGGCCACTTTCTCCAGGTATCGTTTCATCAGGCTCTTTAGAACCCCAAATAGAAGGAAAAGGCATTTCAAAATGTTATTTAGTGAGGTTAAAATATCTGTACAGCTTGCATCTGGCCAGTGTCAATGGGATTGTAAGGGTTTCTTTTAGCTTTTACTTGTTCTTTCCTTGCTACAATAGTAAGAGGGTATAGATATAGAGGGAGCTATTCTGTCTTTGTTTAATTTTTAAATAGGCCATAGAAATGCTGTTCAGTAGAATTTGATTAAAATTGGACTGAATAAAAACTCTTTCCATTTTTACTCAGGTAGACTGAGAGCACTGCACACCATTTAATTGGAGGCATTATTTACGTGATACTCGGCCTGTAATGTGCATATTCAGAAATGTAGATTGAAAATCAGTTTTCCTCTGACATGATTCTGAAGTTCAACCATCAGCTCCCCTTTTTATGGTGATACCAAGTAACTCCAGCTCCACTGCCCTTTATGTTACCACCAGCAAGTAACACAGAAAATTGGTACTTAACGTAGAGAACAGGAATTGGGAAGATCAAGAAGAAATTGTGCTCCTAGTGAATCCCATCAACTCAGCAAAGTGGCTTAGAAATCCCCAGAAGGGATTGTAGGGAACAAGAAAATGATGGTTTTAAGATGGTCCACAGGGTACATGGGAAGGTAGGAGCTGCATCACTCCTTGCCAGGGTTTGAGGCTACTTTATTTACATCTGGATTTCACCCTGACAGATGGGCTTGTGCACGCCAGGGAGGAAAAGAAAAATGCTTTCACAGGTTCTCTGGCTGGGTTTTTATCCTGTGTAGTTTGCGGCTCTCCTTATCACTCTTTGCAGGACATCTCTTCTAATGACCTTCTTGGTGTCTTGCTTAAAAAATGTAGTGAGTGGAAACTCCATCAGGTGAAAATTCCAGCTGCCACCAGATGTGAGTGCAGGGAGTACAACAAGAAAGGATTGGTATTAAATATTGGATGAGGAATGAATGGCAGTGCTGTTCACACACAGGACACAGTATCTGGAAAATGTGATTTGTTTTCCATTGATCGTGTCTGTTCTTCAACTAAAAAGCTACACACAGACCTGCAGGGATCTCTGGGATCCCTGGAACTCAAAAAGGAAAGAAGGAACAACCAGCTCAAAAATTATGTGAAACCAAGTGGGAGATTGTCCCATGATTGCTCAGAAACCTGTAGGGTGACATACATTTAAGTGGCTATCTCTGACTCATTAGCCCCAGCAAACAGCAAATTCCAAGTTTAAACTACCCACAGATCTCCATGGTGTACACTTAATTTCAAAACAATTAAAACAGCTGGATGGGAAGTTGAACAGCAGTAGAGGGCATAGAAGCTGCAAGATCATTGTTTATCTTTTAAGGAACTATCAGTCCTGTCAGAGGGAAGTTCTTCCGCAACAGACTGGCTGATAAAAATGAGAACATATGGTAAGCCAGTATTTCATGGTTTAACAGCTTTCCTGTGCGGATGAGGCCCCATCCAGCGAGGCTTGCCTTGCTCTGTGGACCACAGGGGTGGATTTACTGGATGGAAGGTGGTCCATGTGGCTTGTAGCTCTCTCCCCATCCCTAATACTTTCATTGTCTGAGGTAGGTTCTGCACTGCAGAAAAGACAGCAACCCCCAGCACACACTGCCCTGAGCTGGCATCACCTTGGTGCAGCTCCCTCTGCAAACCCAAGGGCTCAGGCAGGCATCTGACCTCACAGCCTTGCAAATGCTGTGTACAACCTGCTCTCTTCTGTTCTTACAATTCTGATGGGGAGCAGCTGAGGGAGCTGGGAAGGGGCTGAGCCTGGAGCAAAGGAGGCTCAGGGGGGACCTTGTGGCTCTGCACAGCTCCTGACAGGAGGGGACAGCCGGGGGGTCGGGCTGTGCTCCCAGGGAACAGGGACAGGAGGAGAGGGAACGGCCTCAGGCTGGGCCATGGGAGGATATGGGGAAAATTCCTTCATGGAAAGGGTTGTCCAGCCCTGGCACAGGCTGTCCAAAGAAGTGGTAGAGTCTCCATCCCTGTAGGAATTCAAAAGCCACATGGATGCGGATGTATTGGACATGGGTTAGTGGTGTCCTTGGTAGAGCTGGGGGAATGGTTGGACTCAATGATCTTAGAGCACTTTTCCAACCTCAAAGATTCTGTGATTTGATCTGATGCATCCTTTGTTTTGTAAAGTAAGGCTAGACCTGCAAATTGTCCCTCCTGCCCTTCTCACTGAGGTGAAAACGTGAAGGCAAAGAACAATCACCAGCTCTTTACAATAGGAACAACGTCACCCATTCTTCTTGAGAAGTTCAATTCCCTTTTATGCAGCCCCTTAGAATTTGGGAAAAGTGGTTTCCAACAGGAAATTGAACTTGAGCTCACTTTGGTTTAGCCAACGGATCTCATCCCGGCTGCTGAATTCCAGATTTGCAACAGGAATGTCACAAGTCACCTCCTTTGCTGAGTTTTCAAAGCTCTTCTCAGCCATGGCTGCTTGATTGTTGGAGAAAGTACAGTACAGGTTGATGTGATTTTTCCCAAGGCAATAGTAGGGCAGAGGAGGCTACATCACAGCTTTTGAGGCCAAAACCACAGTTTTGGCTTACAAAGCATCATCTCCCACCAATATTTTGCCATCTCAAATTTCCCTACTCTATATCTATAGCTTTACAGGTGAACCTGCTCTGAGCTTTATTTCCTTCTTCCAGATTTAATCTTTTTTATTAAGACTATTTAGCACTGATCTATGTGTCAACCCTATAATACCCTGCTAACACACAAAATGTCAACACATCAAGTTAAGATGCTTCATCCACCATATTCCAGTGGCTTTTTGAAATGATAACAAGCGGCACTTATCATTTGGCACCCAATCCACTTGTGCAATAAGCAAAAAGCCAAGCAAACTGCTTTTTTTTTCCTGCATAAAGCAGTAATTTGTGTGGCAGAGCCAGACCAACTCAGGCTGCACGGGGAATGAAGATCAAAGGGGAAATTCACCTGCCTGTCTTGTTTGCTATTGATCTGAATCGTAGCCACTTTATCAGTAGCACTTTGCCATCACCCCTCAGAGATCAGAGCCTCCTATATCTTCCCAGCTCTTTTATTTATAGAACCATTTAATAAATACATTTTCTTTCCGTGGTCTCCTCTTTTTGTGTGTGTGTGTGTGTTCTGTTTTGTTTGACCAGCAGAAACAAAGGGTTGCCCTCAGTGTCAAGGAAAAAGAAGGGTATATGGCCCCAATTCAGCACAGCATGTAAATATGTGCTTGGTTTCTAACAGGGCAACAAACACATGCCCTTCCTCTTAGAGGCATGTAAATATGTGTGGGGTTTTGAAATGCAGCTGCATGACACAGAAGCAAATGTCGCCAGGGGAAGGAACTGGTCAGCTGAATATTCATTTTCCATCTTGGCTTCCTCTTTCTTCCTCTGATTCATTACTGGTAATTACTGGGGTGATTGGGGCAGAGCAAACCCCCTCCTGATGAAAGGGAAGGAACTATGAGCCCTAAATGCCTTTTTGCATTACCCTTTAAATGGTAAAAGGGACAAGGCAGACTGTAAAAACAGAGAGGGGAAAATGAAATCCCAAACCGTGCAGCTAAGAAATGAATAAATGACTCTCCTCTTCACGCTGCCAGTGTTACACAACCTGCCTGCATTGGATTGAGACCTATGTGATCCTCTTCTAATTGAAATCACTTTACCTTGACCTCCAACAGTAAACTGAAAGCTTGTTGCTCTTGCTGCCAGCAAAGCATGAGCAGTAAGTTGTAGGAAATCCCAGCTGGGGACACGAGCTGCATTCGCATGGCATTAATCTCACACTAAGTGGCACTAAGTCAGGAGGTACCAGCCAGTCTGTAAAACAGCCTCGTGCCCATCACACACTGCTGTGTCTGCTCAGCCTGCCCTGCTGCTGTCCTGTCTTTTCTGCTTGAAGTCATGCAAGTACAGCGAACAAGGAACCCCAGAGAGCCATTCAGGGTATGACCTTGACCTTGGGTGAGAAGATCTAGACCTAAGCCATGGCTGTGAGTGTGTTTTACCAGCGTTGGAGGTGCATTATTTCCCTAGGCAAGCTGCTCCAGGGCTTTGAAAGACTTTTCAGTGAGACCCTTAATTCTTCTGACCCTTAATTCAGTCTGGGGGTGGCACAGACGCCTCATCAGTCCAGCCAGGTTTGCATGTGTGGGTCTGAGTAAGGTTCACAGGGTTTTCTGGAGGATTTCTCACGGCATTGTGACACCACTGATGGCGAAATGCTGACCTACAGGGAAGAGCAGGGACAGGGTGGGTTATCTTAGCAGGTGGGTTGTCTTAGCAGGTGCTGCCCATAATTCACCCCCTCTGTGGAAAACTGTTTATTTCCTTTATAGCACTGCCAGCTCAGGCTCCCTCTTATGGAGTGTTCTTTTCTCAAAGGCATTAAAAAAAAAAAGGCCTTGGTTTTCCCCATGTTGTGTCTTTGATTACAGCAGCACCTGAGATGTCCAGGCACACCTGAAATGACTTTGCATGGGACAAGACCTGAGAGAAGCTGGAGATACCCCATACTCCAGGGGGCCCCTGAGCCCACATGGGCTGGCTGAGGGCAGAGATGGGAGCATCCTTCTCCATCCCCTTCTCCTCTCCTCTCCCCTTCCCCTGTCCTTCCACTTCCCATTGCAAACATTGCGAGGAGCTACATCAAAGATGAATGAAATCCTTCGGTATTTTTAATACTTGGGTTTGTATATTTCTAGCTGAGCTGTGCACCAAATTTGACAGAGATTTAAAGATGGATTTGTTCCAACTGAGAAGCCACAGGAGGAAGAGGGATTTACTATACCCTGATGAAGTTCAGTCCCTCTTTACTAACTGAGATTATCTTCAAGCATTTGTTTTATGAGGCAAGAACAACTTAATATAAATATAGGTGAGTATTTAATGGAACTGCAATCTGGCCCTCCATATACATGTGATTTTCTTTAAGACAGCTGTGTGGTAGTTACTGGCATTGTGGAGAACAAGAGAAGCAAGGTCAACTCTATAAAATGAATGTACAACAAACAAATGAGACGAAGGCTCTGCAGAGTTTTACTTACAGCTCAGGGTTCCTGGTGCTGCACTGTAGGATCTTTGAGGCTAATTTCTGAAACAAAAAAATCACCTTTTTTCACTGAACAGCCTAGAGTATCTGCTGTAGCATGCTGGATCAGGTTGTTCAGTTTGAGGCCAGAGGTGTAAAAGGTCCACAGCAGAGAGTGAACCTTTTTGGGATATCACTCTAGTGACCACCTCCATGCAGTGACAGAGGCACAGCTCTGCCCTGTCCTGTTGTGGTAGGATGAGGGGTGATGATTTCATACTAAGAGAGGGTTGATTTCCATAAGGTATAAGGAGGAAGTATTTTATAACGAGGGGTGGTGAAACACAAGTTGCCCAGAGATGTTGTGCCTATCCCCTACCTGGAAAAATTCAAGGTCAGGCTGGAGGAGGCTCTGAGCAACCTGGTCAAGTTGAAGATGTCCTTGCTCATTGCAGGAGGGTTGGAATTAGATGGCCCTTGGAAGTCCCTCCCAGTCCAAACTATTAAATGAATTTATGATTCCTTCATTCCCCTGCAAAAGGGAAAAAAGTTTCATGGCACTTATGTGTGTCTTCAAGGTTTATAATCCAGGTGAAAAAGGAGAAATTGTGGAGAAAACAGTCTACTAAATGGATAAGCCAGGGCTGAAGTTCCTCAGACAATTAAGTTAAGAGTTTGGGTCCATAAAATTTGGTGGAGAAAACCCTCAGTGGGTTTCTGTGATGCCCTAGAGTGGGCGTAGGCTTATTGGAACTGACAAACCTTTGCAGTTTCCTCTGTCCTAATTACTTTATAGGGTATTACCATACTAATACACAAGCATCAGATCTGCCTTTTTTTTTCTTAATCTAAACTTGTAAAAACAGTGCAGCATTAGGAGTATGGTAATAAACGAAAAACGTTAACATGCAATTCCCTTATGCTTTTGAAAAATTACTTCATAAATGCAAAGTAAAATATTTTCCTTTTTATTACCTGACAATTACATATTAAGAATTTCTTTTTATGTTTAAAAACATATGCAATACGGGCAGGCAGGCTCCAAAATGTAATTGCCTTCTTTCTATAAGAATCAGATGTCATTTTCTCCAAACTAAACTCTGAAAAGAGATAGGAGAAGCAAATTGTTGTATGCATTAAATTTTGAAACATCTGATAGCATTCCTCAATTAAACTATTTAAATGAAAAAAGATTGCTTTACAGCTCTATCATATCCACTGAATAAAACCTCTGTTGAGGCAAATTGGCAGTGGCAGGTACCAAATGCATTGGCCTTAATGAGACTGGACAACCTAATAGAGGTCATTGGTAATTGTTATTATATACAATATTGCACTGTCAAAAAAAAACCCTTAAGCTACACACATTGCTCAAGACATCTGAGTTTCATTGCTGCAAAGGAAGGCTTTTATCTTTCTGTGTGAAGCAATATGATTGTTGTTTTCTCATCATGAATTACAGGCTGCTCTTTAAAGGGGCTATAGCAACGGGAATCAGCCCTGGTCACCATTGCCATATTGTGAAACACTTCATGGAGGAGATAAGAAGCCCACCTGGAACATTTTTTTCCATCATTTTCGGTGGGAGCTGGGTTTGGGTTATGATTACATATCCTTGCTCAAGCACTGTGGGTCCACTAGAAAGAGTCGTGTTCACTGAGCTGTCCTGGGATCAAGCATAGTTGGGCTTCTTTGATACTCAGCTGCTGCAGAACCTGAAGGACTAGAATCTGTGACAATGATGATTCCCTGCTAGTTGATATAAACTGCAGCTCTTATTGTTATTTTGTTGGAGGGAAGAACTAGCTCTTGTTGACTCCTGAGCCTGCTGCGCTAATATTAAAATGAGGCCTTGTGAAGAGGGGTCACATTCTACACTGCTGCTTTTCTTTTTCCAAGACTCTCCAGCTTCCTGCAAACATTCCCAATGGCAATTGGGCCAAACTGAATAATTCACAGCATTGTGGATCCCCTCCTTTTGAACTTATAGAAAATATTATCATGATTTGCCCAAATGATTCTGGAAACTGTGGCTGCCCCACACCTGGAAGGGCTGAAGGCTGGGTGGGAAGGACTTGGAGCAATCCGGGATGGTGGAAGGTGTCCCTGCCCATGGCAGGGGGTTTGGATTAGAAAATCATTCCAAGGCTTCATAAATTGCTCCATGTGGCTGAACAGAGTCTCCTGCCACATTTTGGGGGAACAGGTAGGTGAGCATCCTTTAGGAGCTCTCTAAAATAAAAATGACAGTACAATTCAATGACAAACTGTTTTCTCTTCCTATAGTTGGTGCTCCTTGAAAAAAACCAAAAAAGAAAACCAAAACAAAAACAAACAAAACAAACAAACAAACAAACAAAAACCCTCAAAAGAAACAAACATGTTGATTATTGGGAATGTCTTGCAGCAAAATTCTGATACAAGTTCTGCTGTACTATCTTTTAAATGCTGTACAAAAATAGCTAGTCTCCCGCTGAGTATTTTACAGAGTACACAATGTGTGTCCATTTAACCTAATAAAATATTGAATAACATTAAAGCTATGATATTTAGTTCTCCATTTTCATCTTACATAGCCTTGTAGGCCAGGACAAGGCAAGCAGAAAGAATTGCCCCTTCCTGATTCGGGGATGTTTTGGGCTCAGCTCTGCACACAGGGGCTGGGATGCTCCACCTGAAATCAGCTCACACTTCCAGCACTGCTGCCTCTGTCAGTGATGGGATATCTGGGCCCAAATCCTTGCCCACCTCAGTCCTACATCACCATGCTGGGCTCTTGCAGTCCTTCCACCCACACCCGTGGTGGAACCCATGGAGATACAAAAAGGGTTGAAATTACACCACGGTTCTCAATCTTCTGAGGCTTTAATTCTCCTTAGATAAATTTTTACTGTGTGCTTTACTCTTATTTTAGAGACTCGAGCTCCTTAGCTGAATGTTGTAAACCATTAAGGTCAGCACTACAATATTTTAATGTTGCTATTTAACAGAAGCAAGATTTTTATGGCAGTGAAAACTGCTGAGGGGAAAAGAAAATGCTATGCAGACACCTAGCAGACAATTGCAAGTAAAAATCAAACAAAACTTTGGGCAAGAGAAATGTCTTTATGCAATTAATGTGCTAGCTCATACTGTCAGACTGATTGAAATAAATCACTTTTTTCCTTTCAGTGTGGGGGATTTCAAGGGAAGGACAGTACAAAGGTCCTTTCTGTAGCTGAAAGAAACTGCATTATCTTACTTTTTTTTTCGCCATACCATGCATGCAGCTGATGCACAAAACGGTGTAATTACAATCTGACATGGAAGTGATTGTCTGAGCCTGAAAATCAGTAATGTTAACCTTCTCAAAATAAATTTCAATTTGATCCTGTGAATTTTACATTGAAATGAGTTTTTTCTTTAAAACCCTGGAGAAAACAGCCCTGTATGTGCGCATTAACAAACAGCTTTGCAAATCTAGGCTGAAGTGAATATTCAATTTCAGGAGGTCAAATTGAGATTCAGTCTCAACATCAAGGCAACTAAGCCACATGAGCCAAAGTGAACTCTTTCCAGGCCTGGCAGAGATTTTGCCTGTTACTAAGGTGGTCATTTGCCCCTCAGCCTCCCCTTTGCAGCCCCAGGGATATTTACATCCAAAGCTATATCCATCTGCAGTTGGTTAAATACCATCTCTGCAGTGAATATCCTGAGGAAGGTGGCTTTGTCTTCAAGACTAAAAGAGATTTTCTCTGTGATTTCAGGATTTCAGAGAGCAGATTTAAGCTGTTTCTTGCTTTCCTGCTGAGTCTTCCATCCCTGTAGATTAAAAGCCCTAGTGCAGAAGGAAGAGGATTTTGAGGAGATACCAAACTGCGTAGGGCAAACATCAATCATAGTCCCAGACCTTAACAAATCCCAACCCCACGTGTTCCCCATCAAGTCCCAGACAGAACTTCCCCAAAATACTGTGCTGGAGGTCTGGGGTCTGCAGACTCCTCTCCAAACTACCTTTGGTGTTTTTCTGTGCTCTGTACGCATTAGGGCAGACAGTCCCTGCCTCAGGGAGTGGTTTCCTACTTTTAAGGACTTCCACTGCATTTAAGAAGTGTAAATAAACAATCTGTGCTCGAGGCTTAGTTTCTTTTTTTATGCGCACACAACCAGAGAGGTGAAACCCCTCAAAGAATTTCTCTCCTGAGACAGGAAAGTACTTGTGTGATCTGAACACGATCCCAGCTGCCCAGGGCAGTGTTGGAGTCCCCATCCCTGGATGAGTTTAGAAGCCATGTGGATGTGGCACTTGGGGACAGGGGCTTGTGGTGGCCTTGGCAGTGCTGGGGGAATGGTTGAACTCTGTCTTAAAGGTCTTTGCCAACCAAAATAATTGTACGAAATTCTAAGTTCTATGAAAGCCAAATCCTCGCCTTTTTAAATCTTTGAATCTTTTTTTTTTTTTGGCAGCAATAATCAGATTTCTGGGGTTTCTTGATCAGAATTTGATAATCCTGTGGGAAAGTACAGCTGAGAATACTGCAAATTCTTCTGGCTTCTTCTTCTGAGGAGATTAAAAACTCTTCAGCTTCTTCCCAGCAGGGCCGCAAGAAGCTTTATTAAAAATGCTGTATTTTCCTAGAAGAAAAAAATACTTAGGAATTCCTCACTACTTTCCTTCATTTTTCCCAGGTCACAAAGAACAAATCCCATTCTGCAGCAGGGTCATTAGCTGTATAATGATGGGTCATAGACCAGCACCACATTAATGCCATGACTGTGAGTGCACCTGATACCAGACCACAATAAGCACCTGCTGCTACCAGGATCCACAGAGTGCCTTTGAACTCTGACTCATGCTGGCTGGCTCTGCATGATCCTGAAACTTCTCTTCTTGTGGCATCTGGCAGATACATCCAAAGAGCAAAGAAATCTCCTCTTCCTATTCAACTTAGTAATTAGCAAATTTTTTTTTATTATTTTTTATTTTTTTTCACGTATGAAGAGAGAAAGAACTGGAAGATTCTGAATATTTAATGAACTACCTAAATAATGTGTAATGCAAATGCTGTGAAAACAGAAGGCCAAATAGCTCAGTGTGGGGTGGTGACACACACCTCTGATGTGCCACTGGAGAAGATCTGGTCTTGTGGGAAAGCCTGAAGCTGCAAATTCATGGCTGAATAAGGAGGATGCCTTCTGCACTAGAGGAAATATTGAAGGAGACTGGAATTTTTCACTTGAAAGGAAAGGGTTAGAATCACAGAATATCCAGAGTTAGAAGGGACAGACAAGGATCAAAAAGGGCTAACCAGGTAATTTTCTTTCAGAAAAGGGTTTCTAGAGCCCTAACTTCAAATACACATGAATGAAAATTTTGGCTCAAGTAACATTGTAAAAGTTACACAAAAAATTGATTTTTTAAAATATTTTTGTTGAAATTGTTGATAGCAAAACTAGACATTGCAAATAGTTTCCCCAAGCTAAACAAAACCATAGTGATTTGGTAACTCCTCACACACCCTTTGCCCTGTGCAGGGCAATGGAAGTTCATGCCCACAGATCTGACCTCACATGGCCTTAGACCTTCAGTAGCTTTGCTTTAGAGGACACGAAATGCACACATCCTGAATGTGTTGTGGGATTGATGGGTCCCTGTCCCCTGACATCCATCTCTTCCCCAGCAGACAAGGCTGTTATTGGGGGCTAATGACTGAAAACCCACATTGGCCTGGCCACAGCGCTCTCTGTGACCCTCTTTGGTAAACCACCACCAGGGCAGGGCTTACAGGAGCTCCAAGAGCACAGAGACCATCCCAAGGAGCTTCTCCTGGGCATGAGAGGCGGTGTGGTCGCCACCCACCTCTTTCCAAAAGGGTGAATTGCAGAGCATGGGCCAACACAGGCCTTTGGGTGTGGAGAAATCAAGGTCAGCAGGAGCATGGCTGTGTATGTGGCATGGTCAGCAGTCCTCTGCACAAGAGGGGACATGGCAGGAGGGTGCCAGGCACTGTGACACAAGGTGGGAGCTGGAGCCACCATTTGTGGCACTCACAGTGCACGTGCTTCAAAGTGCTCTACACGCAATAATCGCCAAAGCTCCACAAATGGACACTCCTGCAGTCCCCAAACCCTGACTATCAGCTGAGTTTTCAATCTGGCCTTAAATGAATTTGCCAAATTGGCACCTCCGCCGTCAGGTGGAAGCAAATTCTGCAAAGCTCAGTCTCTTTTATAGGCAAGCGCTATTGATTTTTTTTTTATCGTCTTACTTTGTTTCTTCCAGCTCTCCCCTCCCTGCACCCACCTTCAGCAGGATTGAAGACTTTGATTTAAGAGAGGCTGTTCAGTGCAAGAGACCCTCTTGGTGGCGAATTAGAGGATGCCTTGCCCTGCACATCGCAGCAGTCAGACCACGGAGACGCGCGTATCCATCACCCTCACGCCTGGCGTTTACAATACAATTATATCCTTCCAGCTGGTGGCTGGGGCTGCTGACAGCCTACAATGCCACCCCAATGCCAATTAATAGGTGGATCTGGCCCCTAAGAAGCCAAATACATCAGTGCCACCGTGGATGGAGCTCGCCAGCGAGGGAGCAGCGCGAGCCGTGCCTGGGCTCTGCTGCGTTTTGGAGGCTGTGACTCGGTGGAATCACTGGGGTTTGAAGGGCACTGGCTAACTTTGTGCTTGGTTGCAGAGAGCTTCACACATCTTTCTTTTCGTCTATGGAACAGAGCAGGGCTCTCACTGAAGAAATAATTTGCAGTTTCTCTTAAAGTCTCCTCCAGCTACAGGAAAGTCACTTCTGACTGGGAAGCAGCATCTGCTTCTCTAACATCTTTCCTATCCTACAGCAAAAGGCAATGACTTCTAAGCAAAAAAATAAGGTTGTATTTGGTGACTCCCTTAACCCTGGTAGTTTAAGATCAGTTTTGAAGGCTTACAGTGACATCTTCTATCCACTCCATTTCTCTCTCCAACAAAACCCTTTTCTCCTCTGGAGTAGCCTGGCACCTGTGGGTGGTTAAATCACTTCTGGCCTCTGTCAGCTTGGGGAAAGGCTCTCTGCTTCTGTGGCTTCAGATAACAGCACTGATAATACCAAAGTGCTCAGGCTCTGCATGTGTGATGTTTGACTCAAGCAACAGGGAATTTCCAAGGGTCAGTGTGTAACCCAGCAGTAGAAACCCACAGAGGTGTGCAAACGGGGAAGCTCAAGATACAAGCCCAGGGAAGAGGACTTAAAAAAAACATATATTATAGAATTGCAAATTTGTTTCCCAAAAGAAATGTAGACTGTGAAACCCTTTGTTAGAGTAAATCCCAACAGACTCCTTTGAGATCAAACAAACAAACAAAAAAAGTTAAGCAATTCCCACCAACTGCCTTTTTACAGCCTTCTCTTGCTGAAGCTGCCAGAAGAATGAAGTTTCATCTTCCAGGACTGAAAAAATGAACCTTTGTGGCTTGGAAATAAGTCAAATCTATAGCTGGAGTAGACATAGTTGACAAAAAATAATTTTACTGAAAGGTCCAAAATTATTCATGATGTCAGGAAAAAACTGCACCACACGTAGAGACAAAATAAAAAATAGCCCAAACAATCTATTTGGAAAAGCTATTTCATTTTTCATTTTTCATTCTAAAAACACATTTTTAGTCTCTTAAGAAAACCCTGAAGACTTCATAGACATTAAATATCTTCTGAAATAAACAACTCATTTTGAGTTGACTCAAATATTCTGTCTTGTCTTGACCTAAAATTTTATTGTCTTACATTTAACCAAAACACTTAGGAAAAAATTTCCTTGGGTTTGACCTGAACAGAAGTTTCTCTGACATTTGCACCAGCCAACAACCCTAAGCCCATTATTTGTTCAAATTTGTGGAACAGACAGGGAAGATGTGAGATGGACAGTGAGTCATGGTCTCTAGTTTTAACAAGTTGCAGGCTGGGGTCGAAATCTTACCACCTGGGAAGATCGTGGGAAATTTACCACCGACATTGCAGGAGCCAGAACATCATCACAGCCTTTGATCTCCCACTTTGATGTATAAAAAGCTGTTTGCACCATTCAAAGCAGTTGTAGGTTTTCTCTACAGACTACCCAGTGAGACTGAGTTGCAGGAGACCCTCAGCATCTCCCATCCACCTTTTCCTCACTGTGGCTTAGTGAGGGCTCACCTCTGGAGACTTCCAAACTAGAGTTTAAGTCAAAGCTTAGGCAACATTCAGGTGTTTCATGTGAGTCACATAGCTGAGAAGCAGCACTGGTGCTGTCACAGCTAAAGTTCCAGCAGAGAATCACAGAACCACAAGATGGTTTGGGTCAGAAAGGATCTTAAAGCCCTATCCATTTCTCCCCCTGCCATGGGCAGGGACACTTTCCACTATCCCAGGTTGCTCCAAGCCCCATCCAGCCGGGCCTTGGACACTTTCAGGGATCCAGGGGCAGGCGCAGCTTCTCTGGGCACCCTGTGTCAGAGCCTCACCACTCTCACAATGAAAAATAGCAAGAAAAAACTGTTTTATAAATCAGTGCTTGTGAACTCCTTATTTTGTTCTTGTGGAGTTAATATTAAAATAGGCACCATTCAAAACTAATTGCATTTAGTCTGAAATGGAATATCCTCTTCTGCAGAATTAGTGGTACTATTAATTCCTTTAATAACACCAAAGGGGACAATTATACTTGTTCTCCCTGACCACCTCTTGGGATACAGCCTGCCCACCCAACTCAAAAACCCACAGTTTTGGTTTCAAGCATGTTGGGCAGCAGCAAAGGTCTTGGTTTCCTGTCTGTGACACAGAGGAAGGAGAGGAGGAAGATCTCTAGAGGTAAAACCTGGTTGTGACTCAGCTAGTCACAACCTCCACCTTTGGACCCCAGGAATGTGTCCCATGGCTCAAAGAATTGCAGAGACATGCCAGCCAATATGAGGAGATATCTCCTGGCCACCAAAAATGGTGTGGCTTTGGTGGCTGGTTCATTTCCCACTGTGCTCATATGCCAGGACACACTCCTGCAGACCGTTCATAAATACTTTCAGATGGACATGCCAAAGGTCTTTCCCTTTTCCTACCATCACCCTTGTTCTTCAGAGATCCCTGTTTGAGCCATGGGCCTGGCTGGAGCTCTGGAGTGTTGCCAAGATGCAGATAAAACACCTTAGGTGTATAAGGTGATTTCCTTACACCAAATATAAAAGCACAGGACTGACAGAAGAATTGGCCCCAACAGCTGAAAGCTTTCACATAACCATCCTTCCTGAGAACTGCATCAGAGGAGGACCTGGCCACCATCAAACCCTTACAAGCTGCAAGGTTTCAGGTACTGGTGGATACCAGGGAACAGCTGGATGGAGCAGGATATCAAGCCAGGAGTGTCCCAGACCAGCCCTTTCCCTCCAGTTCTGCACCGCTGTAGCTAATACAGGTTTTGCCAGTTATTTCACCAGGGAAAAGCATAGATCTTTTTGTTGGCTGACACTGCTGGCAGTAGTTATAAATTGTCTTCTGAAATAGCTGGAGAGGTGTAAGGTCTCAGACATGAGCCAGCTGATGCTATTCCTCCTGCTCAGACCCAGGACCTGCCCTTGGGAGAGCTCCCAGGCTGCTCCAGCACCACAAGAAGTGGGCTTGCTCCAACTCCCACCTCAAGTGTCAGCTTTTTCAGTGCCAAAATCAGTTTCAAATTCTCCACCACCTCTCAGGGATCAAGCAGCACTTAATAATTAATACTCTGAATGCTTTCAAATCACCTGGAGAAAGAGCCAGCACAAAATCAAACTGTTACGGTCAATGTCACTGTTTGGGCTGTGAAGGATGAGTCCTGCCTGATTGCAGGTTTTCTAGAGCAGATTAAACCTGACATGTGGGTTTTTTTTTTCCTATGAACAAGTCTCGCCTGTGCAGAGCAAAGCTTAAAATTCATTATTTACTTTGCATGGCGTTGACATCACAACAGAGCCCGGTACACTCTGTCTCGATTGATGAAGAGAAGAAGAATCTCCTGTTTTGCATGATGAAGAAAAACTTCTGTAACCATCTGCATTTCCCCCAGTCCATAAGATTGCTACTCCAGGGACAGCCACACTCACCTTATGCTAGTGTGTGGGATGCTCTGAATTTTTTTTTTAAGTTTGCACTAAAGAAATAGATGCTATTCTCCCAGTTTGTCTCCCTCTCCATCCTGCGAGATAAAGTTATCAGGAATAATCAGATCATAGAGTGGGGGCTGGAGAGGAAATTGTACATTAATACTAATGTATCTGGCATTGCAGGAGACACCAAGCCTGCTGTTCCCTCATTGGCCTGGGAATGTTTAACAAGCTCACTACATACCTTTGCTTTGCTTTGCAAAAGAAGAAAACCCTGCACAGCTCCCCGAGCATCTGACAAGAATGCACAGACATAATAATTTCTTTGACCTCAGCCACATGAGTTTCTGAAAAGAACAAAACAGCATCATTTCATGGCATTTACAGTTTAAACCTTTCCTATTCAAGTTTCTAACAAAAAAAGCCAACAGCCCATTCTGGTCATGATTAAAATTCATAGGCTTGCTGCAGAGAACAGATGCAGAAGCAATTTTAGGCCAGTCATATCCCAGCTCTGCAAAATTAATTTGACAGGTTTGCATTAAAGCACTGATCAATATCCACTTTAGAGCAGCAGAGGCTAACTGAGAAAAAATAAGTGACCGGAGTGCTACCAGACGAGAAAAAATGAATCTTTGAGACTTTTTTCCCTCTAAGCTTGCACCTACATCAGAAGTCCTGACCTCAATCCATTGATCGGTTGCAGTTAACATGACAAAAGGCCTGGCGGATATACCAGAGCTATACCTACCAGGGAACAATCAACCCTGATACACTAAATGTTTGACAGAGTGACTAGACTGCTGAATTAGTATTTGCTTTCTGAGGTCTGGCAGGCAACCTTTCCGTCCTGCAGTTTCCTAGATGCTTACAAAAGGGATTATATATGGACATGGTTTATAGAACTTCTCTTAAACTTTCTTAAAGAAGCACCTCTTAGTATTTTAAGCTGAGACCAAGATAATAAAACTCCACAGCCTTGTGCCATTCTGGTTACGTTTCCAGTGGGGGAAAGGTGCATTTCTATTTCAACTTAATAAGGACAAACTGTTTCATTAAAGTGCTCCAGAGGTTTTTGTTTTCATCTGGGGAAGCGGGAGGAAGCAACTCGAGTCACCAGACCTACACCTATCCTTGCTGAGGAGTGGGAATGACACAATCCATATTGGGGCTTGACTGGAGAGAAATGGCTGGAAATCTCTGCTGGCCTGGGTTGTGTCGGTTGAGTCCAGCAAAGGAGAGCATTTGTAGAACCCCACACACACCTGGGGATTCATGATGGATTCATCAGCACATCACCACAACAGCTGTCATGGTCCTGGCTGGAGGAAGGAAGGTGTGGCACCGCAGCATTTCATCAGATGGACTTTTGGTCTCACCAGTGATCCTGCAGCCACAAGGAGTGGTTATAACTCACCAGGCACTGCTCTAGCCTAACTGCAACTCTCTTCTTCTCCTGTGGGACACCAGCTGTCCCTGGATGACACAGAGTCTGACTGCACCCACCGCACCGCTCACCGAGCAGACCGTGGTGATTTGACAGAGGAGGAGGAGGTGGTTTGGGGGCTTGAAAAGAAAAGTTAGAGTGGTTTCCCACCTGCCACTCCTTGCCTGGGATTGTGCAATGCCCCTGGGAACTGTGTGTAAGGGTGGATGGTGACCTGGGGTGAGGTCTCTCCAGGGCCACCTCCTTCTTCAGCTGCACCCAAGAGCTCCAACCAACACCCACTGTAGGCACCAGGCGCTGCTGGCTGCCACCACAGCTGCAAACTTCACCCCTCAGATCAAACCCCTAGGAGAAAAATCTCTACACAGATTTATTCTTCTCGGCCATTTTCCCCAGAATTTGATGCACCCCATGGTGTACATCTTTATACCAACCCACAGGACCTTCCCTACAAGGGCTGTTGTGAAGATATTTGGTTCACTGCAGCCTCCAGAAAATTACACATCTTTTTTATTTCTATTCCTGATAATTTTACAATTCTCAACCTAAGCAAGACAATTTCATGTTATAAACTTGACTACAGTTAGGCATTCATTACCCTTAATCACATACTAATTACCTGACATCACTCCACAGCAACCGATGAGTCTTTCAAAGTTTTGCCAGGAAATATTTGAGGTAAAAAGAGTTTATCAACCTGTTCTGAAAGTTAGTGCCCAGTACCAGGCACTGGAGCAGGACACCTGCTTATTTCTCCTGATGTTTAACATACTCCAGTGCCATAAAGGGACAAAATCTCATTAAAATCTGTCATGTATACCTGCACAACATAGTCAAGGAATGGAACAGCCCATCCCATGGCTGAAGCACCTGCTTTATCCTTGGGAAATAGAAGTTTAGTTCCCAGTATTAAAGCAGACCTCGCTCAAGCCACCAAGGACCAGATTTCTTAAATCTGAGGTGCCTAATTACCTCTGAGTTCAATGGAAAACTAAGCAAGTCTCTTAAATACCATTTAAAAATCTGTCCTCAAGCTACTTGGCTCCTTTTGTGTCAAACGACAGTCATCGCTTTCCCTAAATTCCCAAGGAGTAACGTGAATAAATGTATCAGGCAGCTCCCCCACTCCAGTGATGGAGGGCATGAACAGGCCACAGAGGGACAGCTAAACCCCGCCGCATCTAAAATATGCTGAAAATGTCAAGTACCATTTGCCAATGTACTGAACATTTCTGTACGCAAAGAGACGCTGCAGGCATGTAGACACCAGCTGATACATCAAATTTGCTTCTCCCATGCCTTGAGGATTCTGGTGGAAAAGAAGCTCAGCATGTCTCTGGCTCCCTGAGCCCCCCTGCCCTGGGCTGATCCCCAGCGTGGGCAGCAGGGCAGGGGGATCCTGCCCCTGTGCCCCTGGGCTCAGGTGAGAGCCCACCTGCAGAGCTGCCCCAGCCCTGGCTCCAACAGCACAAGGAGCTGGAGCTGCTGCAGCCAGTGCAGAGGAGGCCACGGAGATGCTGCCAGGGCTGGAGCCCCTCTGCTCTGGAGCCAGCCTGGCACAGCTGGGGCTGCTCAGCTGCACAAGAGAAGGCTCCAGGGACACCTCAGAGCCCCTGCCAGGGCCTCCAGGGGCTCCAGGAGAGCTGCACAGCCACTGGGGACAAGGCATGCAGGGACAGCAGCCAGGCAATGGCTTCCCAGGGCCAGAGGGCAGGGACAGATTTTGGGCTATTGGGAATTAGGAATTGCTGGCTGGGAGGGTGGGCAGGCCCTGGCCCAGGGTGCCCAGAGCAGCTGTGGCTGTCCCTGGATCCCTGGCAGTGCCCAAGGCCAGGCTGGATGGGGCTGGGAGCAGCCTGGGACAGTGGAAGGTGTCCTTTCGAACCCAAATAATTCTGTGATTTTATGAGTTTATATTATTCTGGCCTTTGAACCAAAAAATCATTCTGTGACAACTTATGGACCTTGGAGCATCTACAGACTTTGTAGATTATTCTGTATTACTATTCTGTATTATTTCTTCCTTCTTTTCTCTGGGTAGGATTTTTTTTTTAAATTTCCTCTTGGAAATCATAATTGCTTCTTCTCAAGTCAGAAGTTCCAAGGCCTAAAAAACCTGGACTTCACTCTTCTTCTGAAGAGCATTTGGGCAGGTTTCAGGCCTTCTGCTTTAGCAATCTCTAAATAAAACAAAACTCATGGTATTGGAATAATAGGAATGCTGTCCATGGCAGGGGGGAGGAACAAGACAAGGTCCCTTCCAACTCAAACCTTTCTGTGATTCTATGTTTCTATACCCAAGCCTTGCAAAGAATCACATTTATGGACCCTGAATTAACATGGAAAAAATGCTGCTGTTTTGAGCATCAAAATCATTCTTTCAACTCTGGCACCTCTTCTAAAGGTGTGCAAAGCTTTTGTAGCCATGTGAGATAAAAGTACCTGTTGGCAGATGTGGTTTTCTGACCTGCAGATGCAGGTCAGGATGGTGCAAAACAAACAGCCAGTTCCAAAGCAGGACACGTTATTTGTTGTCAAAACAGCTTTCTGCTAATCTTTCACCCCAGACCCTGAGCCAGACACGTAACCATGAAAAATGTGGTACCTGTAGTGCAGCAAGATGTGTCTGTAACACTCACACAGGAACACACAGGCTGACATACATGGTGTGATTGCCACTACACTCTCAGGCAGGTGCTGACCACCTTGGCACTGCCTCTGCTAAAGATAAAAAGGCCTCAGATATAACCAATATTTTATCTTTTTTTTTTTCCAAAGATCTATATTACAGCGCGGTGTATATCCCTAAATGTATATTGCAGCACATCAATAAAATGGACCAAATTTCCACCTCATTTGGAGCCATGCCTTTTCTTTATCTCTCTGCAATAAGTTAACCTCTTAAATATTACAACATGCTGCTCCTTATGTCTCTTAAATATTAAACAAGGGCTGTACAAAATAGATTCAAGAACACACAGTAATCAATAGCAATGATCACGAGGGCAGGAAAATGGAACCGTTTAAGGGTTTTTAATCTGGTGAATAAACCTGGTGCTTTCATTCAGAGAAAGCAATGCAGCCAAAATCCAGCTGAATCACACACTCTCTAACACCAGATTTTCCTCATTTCTCCTGCTTGGCACAGCTGGATTTTAAAAAGGAGTAAGAAGTCATCCAGGAAAAATACCTGCCAAAAATATCCCCAACCACAAACTATTTCATGCAGTCAATAGTTAAGTCTGTGCTTCAGAAATGCACTGGGGGATGTCTTTCATAAACCCCTGACATATATGCATTCCTGAAATCAGATGGGGGCTTCATTTTTTTTTTCAGAGCCCACTTTTATGATATGAACTTTTCATAACTGAGATGCATTAATGTGGTTTTTATGTATACATAAAGATGAGGTCTTTACAGTTGGCTCTGGGACCTATTTTCAAGTGAAATGTGTGTTTAGATACAGACATATCTGCAATATAAATGTCTTAGAAGGAATAGAAGGACGTTTGGACTCAGCTAAAATTGTGAACACCTCTTTGAAGTGATCTGTAGGAGAACAACCTAAGTTGTATGTGCACTATTAATAACAGAGTGTCCATGACATCATTTAACTAATTACCTAGGTTTAGTGCACCCCACGTAATGGTATTTGTTTCACTTTTCTACATGTAGTCACTTTTCTCTGAACAGTTCTTCTGGGTTCTGCTCTCGAGGTGGTTAAAGAGAAGTGAAACGAAACCCAGTAAAAGGTTAACGCATGTTCCTATTGACTCCCACCCAGGGGTCTGGGATCCATCATGTGCGTAGAAACCTCCTCTGAAAATCACTCCTGCAAACACAGATTCAAGCAAGTGGCACATCTGCCTCTCATGGTGCCACTGGCACAGCTGCTCCAAAGTCCTTGGGATTGGACGTGCCCAGAATTCCACGTCTGGATCTCTGTGGTCCAGAGAGCAGACCGGAAGATCACCAGGGTAAACTTCCTGTCCTACATTTGTGCCAGCCCCAGAGTCCCATGAGCAAGACACCAATCCCCTCCCAGAAATTCCCATTTTCACCAAGTAACAAACTGCAACAATAATCTGCCGCCTTTCCTGGTTTGTGACTTGCCATAATGGTGTGCATGGTGATAATCAATTTCACTGCAATAACTATTATTTCTTCACTTATTTTGTAATTGTGAGCGTGCTGATAAATGGATTGGACAGTTACTTAATTTCACAATCTGTATCGTAAATATCCTGTCCTGGAGCGTTATTTGTCAGCTTTGGCAGCAATGTTCAATCACTGTCAGGAGTGTCCATGTCCAAGGCCAGGCTGGATGGGGCTCTGAGCAGCCTGGTTTAGTGGAAGGTGTCCCTGCCTGTGGCAGGGGTCGGATGAGATGAACTTCAGGTCCTGCCAACCCATACCATTCTGGGATTCTGTGATTCAGGAAACCCCAGACATGCTGGATGCTCACAACTGAGCAAGACCTCCCCCAGAGAACTCATCTGAAGCCTTGTGACTCCAGAGATATCTTTGCACATGGAAAACACAGGCACATCTCCACTACATCCTGATCAAAACCCCTATGGTCTGCTTGCTGTCACCAAAAAAAGATTACATGGGGCAGAGCTGGAGAGGTTTTGCCTTAGCAAGGGGGAAGGTGCACCTGCAAGGGACTGGCTCGCTGCCCTCTCCAGCCACTCTCTGGTGAGGCTCACTGCTGTCCTGCTGTGACTTCAGGAGCACGAGACACCTGAGCTGTTATCCACAAATTAGCTTTAGTCCAGGGAAGGACAGGCATGGTACGGCCGTGATTCACTCCCTCAGGGTGTCCAAGACAGGTCAGAGTCATGCCCTGAGGTCCCCTTTCCGCTGACTAGAAGGGCATTTAAGGCAGCCCAGGGCAGAGAAATTTAGGTGAAGTGAGTTCCAGGAAAAAAAAGCCCTCTGAGCCCAGCGATTAATGCTGACAGTGCCAGCCCATTCCTCATTTTGAGATGGGCCTTGTCCTGCACTGGCTGCTGAGGGCTGGGCACATCCAGACCCCAGCATGTGCAGATCCTCTGCACCACTCAGCTTTGAAGCTTTGTGCCTAAGGATTTCTTCCCTTCCCTGAAGGTCACTGAAGGCCTTCATCTCTGGAGGGTTCCAGTGGGTCCCCAGTATGCCAGGGAAGGGCAGTGGTAAAGGGATGAGGATCCATCTCCAGCTGAGTGTGGGTCCTCAGCAGCTCCTGGCAGCCACCAGGGCTTCTTCCTCTGCCCTTGGAGGATGATCATGTTTTATGGCCATGCCACTGTCTCCTCTAGCCCCTTGCTTAATAAAATCCCTACTTTGGTGCATGCAATCCCTTAATGATTCTCCCTCTGGGTTAACTTGCTGACTTGGGTCCAGCCTACCTGTATAATTTTCTGGTCAAAGCCTGTTTCTAGTAATTTAGGGTTGTTAATATCGCCTTTGTTAACTGACAGTAGATGCTGGAAGGTGGAGCAGACATGCTTGCTCTTTGACCAGTATAACATTTCCTTTACTACTGCTTTTTCTTCTTCCTCAGAAAACTAAAATAAGCAAATAAACTACCCCTTGAGTTAGTGTTTGTTCCTCTGCTTTTAGCCAGCACAAGTGGTTTGACTTTCCAGGGTGCTACAAGCATCAAAATTAATTGCAATACCTGTTTGTTTTCTTTCTTTTTCTTTTACTATGACTCTTATTATCGTGAAAAAAGAAGAACCAGAGTTTCTATTCTTCTTGCTGAAATAAGAAAATACTCATTTCATTGCCAGAGGTGCCTTGTAATGTCTTTCTAGATGTCTTCAGTAAAAGTCTCCTTGCCTCCTGTAAGTTAAAGAAAATGTACAAGCTGCCACTTTTATGCTTTCTGAGAGAGGGGAAGGGAATGTGGATAGAGATTTTGCTGTTAAATTTTGTCTGCCTGTGCCTTATGGGAACTTAGAGCATATTCACTGTCAAATGTTGGTTGCTTTAGAACATCACTCCCACTAATGCTGCCTTCCCTTCCTCCTGTAAATAAAATAAAGCAGAAAATGCAGTAACCCAGTCATAACCTCGTGTTTAAGGACAGCTCAGGCACAGTTAATTTGACTGTTGGCTAATAAATAGATTAATATATCACCCCTCCAAATACAGAGGCAACCTTTCAAACTTCAGCATCGTTGGCTAAATGCCTGAAGGGGGAAAATTACTTGAAAGAACTTAATTCAAAAAATCCTTTAGGCCACACTGTTGCATCTTGCAAGACAGTAAAGATGCAGACAGCTATGAAGAGAAAGACATCAATAAATAATCAGGGGTCTTAGACTTTTAAATGGGAATCTGAGCATTGCAACCCAAAGGTAAATTGAATCTTTTCCCCATCTTCCTAGCAGGTGCTCACGCCTGTGTAAGCTATAAAACTTTGCTCATTGTAAATGTAGCTTGCCCTTTCGACAGACATTTTTACATGGAAATGGAAAGTCTTAGCTTGAGACCGCTCAAAGGCATCTTTGCCTGCAGCAACTTCTGTTTTATATTTGAAAGGCCTTTTTTTTTTTTCCTTCATCTTTTCCTTTCCTCTTTCTCTTTGCCGAGGGATATCTGAATCCTACTTAAACATTTTTCTGTGGTAAACAGCTTTAAAAAAGTGAGCAGTGCAACATGCAGTCAGGCAGTGAGAAGGACGCTTGTCACCACTGCTCTAAAGGAGAGACAGCTGAGGCAATCAGTGGTGAAATGTCTTTCATTTCTCTTCCTGACAAAGCTTACTGGACACTAAGCTTGCCATAGACGCTCACTGAAGGAAGTTGTAAGTGCATTTCATCAGTTAATTAGTGTTTATACCCATTGAGGTGCACCATTAGATGGTGCCCTGGGTAGGATGAAGAGTTTTGGGCCTGTAACAGGACACACTTCCTACTCATCCACACTGTTCCTACTCATCCCCTTCCTTATGGGCTATTAGAAATGCAAAGCTGCTTTGCCCTCAACTTACCCATAACTGCAATATAACACATAATATTGTGCTGAAGCAATGCTCTTCTGATTATTATGACATTTGGAGGAGGTGCCTGCGTGAGCTCTGGCTCCAGTTTGGATCACAGCTAGCTGGGAGAGCGGACAGGACACTTCCATCCTAATTCCTCCACTCCCAGATGAGTCATCTGATGTGTGCATGGCCATGAAAAAAATCCTAAAAAAACCTGAAGCAGTGTGGAAACTGCACCTCTCCAACCCTCCATACCAATTATCTCAAATGAGTTTTAACTCTGAAGCCTAATGTCCTATTTCTGAGGAGGAACTCAATGTCTTGCAGCAAATACTTTCCTGCAGTGTGCATAGGCACTGTGGTAAACAGCAAGTCATAAATAAAGCTCAAAGCCATCTCATGTCTCGTCCCAATTTGCAAGCCAAAAACTTGATGTTTCACAGTGAAATTCTAAATATGACCTCCACATAAGTGGCTTTCCCTATACTAGAATGAAAGGCTGTAATTAAATGCTGTTGTCCCTTGCATCTTTATTGCCAAGGAATTCTGCATATATTCTTTGACCACAAGGGTCTCTTGGCTGCTGCTCACTCTTCCTCGTTGGGTCAGAATGTGAGGATTTTTTACGTCTTGAGGCAAACCTGTCCTGTAAGATCCACAATTAGTTTTTTGCTCAAAACCTTCACTAGGCTTAAACACAAAACTGACACAAGGGGTGACTTGAGTTTGCTGTTTCAATTTACTTTGAGCTAGATTCTGCCCTGTTTAAACCAAAGCCAAATCCATAATCTTTCCAAGGCCAGAGTAACTTCAGTCTTCTTTTAACATTGGATTCTTGAATTGTCTTTGGGCTTTTTGTCTGCTTTCAGTATTTGGTAAGTCTGATACCTTTAATAAAGACCCTTCTTGGAGAAGAAGACTGGTTAAAGAAAAAAGCTGTCTTCTCTGCCCAACCCTGCACTGTGGTCCCCAGCATCCCACACAACTCCTCTGGGAAACCCCGTGATACAGACTGTTTCCTACAGTCCACAAAGGTGTTGCAAAAAACCCACGGAAGTAAAAATCCCTTGTGGGCTCCTCTATAAAGTTCCTACTACCAGACATCAGCTCTGGCTCAGAGAGTCCTGAGCCATGAAGTGTTGAAGGCAGAATATGTAGGATAAGTAGCTCAACATGCCTGTCTTTTCCTTATACCCTTCCCTGTTGGGTTGTTTCTGGCCACCACTGGAGAAAGGTTTTGGGAGCAGCAGGGATTTTTGTGTGTAGTGTGTTACCATGCCTGCGTGTAGGCACCCCCAGAAGGTAAAAGATTCAAACTTGCTGGGCTCTTTCCTTGTCCTCTTCTGGCATGTTTCCTCAGTACAAATTACCTGAACAATCTGGCAGGAAAATACAAAATCAACAAGTACGCTCCTCCAGACCTCCTCTTCCCACCCCGACCCACTCATTTCCCATATAACAACTGTCCTGGGACTCCACTGGCATTAAGTCTCTAAACAATCAACAAGCAGCAAGAACAGATGAATGTTTAAAAACAAAAATGCTATTTTCATGCAAATGTCCTCTGTGATAGAGAAGAAATTAAGAGCAATATTGTATATTGGAGGTGCAAGCAGAACTGTTTCTAAAACTAGACTGTCTTTCAAAAGTTTTCCATTAGGCATTCACTCCTTAAATACTCTGTGTGAGCAGGGCTCATCCCCACCTGAGGAGGCAGTCTGATCCATATGCATGGGGGTCTGCAGCAAGAGATGCAATCTGCAGAGCTGCATCTCATTTGGACTCACTGTGGTCTGGCCAGTCCTGGCAAGGGGTCAGTGAGGGGCGAAAACATGTCCCAGATTGTTCATGAGCATCAAATGGAAAAAAAAAAAAGCCTTTGGAATAGAGGGAGCCAGACTGAAAGTGGTAAAACAAGGGCAGAGATGAGGACGATGAGACAGTTTTTTGTTTCCTCCATCAGCCCACAAATCAAAGAGTTTTTCATAGAATCACAGAATCATTTAGGTTGGAAAAGCCTTCTGAGATCAAGTCCAACCATTCCCCCAGCCCTGCCAAGGCCACCACTGACCCATGTCCCCAGGTGCCACATCCACACGGCTTTTAACCCTTCCAGGGATGGGGACTTCCTGGGCAGCCTGTTCCATCACCCAACCACCCTTTCAGTGAAGAAATCTTTCCTAATATCCAATCTAACCCTTTCCTCACACAACTCAAGACTGTTTCCTCCTGTTCTGCCACTTGAGACAGCAGACTGACATTCCCCTCCATACCACCTTGCTTTGAGGCTATTCCCTCTGAAAGGAGCTCCAAAAGGAGACACACACAGAGGGATGAGCACCTTCTGAGCCACATGGCAGGAAAGGTGAAAACCAGACTCTGTAATTCTGCCTATGAAAGGGGTTTATTCCTCTGAATCACCATGGATGTGGCTAAACATTTGTAGGCTGGCAATAGTGCAGGCTGTGAAATCAGCTTTATGAAGTCCTGGTCTGTGTCCTCACTGTATCCCATGAAGTTTTGGGCTCCTTTTGCAGGAGTCCTCATGGGGCTGACTGTCTATGGCTGTGTGTGCTGGGAAATGTAGATTTAACCAATGGCATAGCAAGGGAAAAATCAGATTTTTCCATATTCTTTCCATCACTTTAGTGACATGAAATGTCTTGGTTTCGTGCACCTGAAACACCCACTATATCACCTGAATTGCTGCAGAGGTTGGAGGTGTCCATGTGCAAATATTTGTCACTAACCAGCCCCTAACACAGCCAGGGGTAAGTCCTTGGAACTGGAGGAGCCTGAACCAAGAAAACTGCACATTTTTTAATGCAGTGATAACAATGAAAAAGTCTTTCAAGTTGGCACCAAAGTAGCTGTTTGTGAGGGTCTGGCCAGAAATTGCATTTATAGCATTTATAACAAATGCATGACATTTATTTTCATTATTACAACCCTCAGCCTCGAGTCTCATCCCCTTCCACAAGGCAGGAAAGCTGTAATTCCCCACACTTTGAGAGGCCACTGCTGGTCTAATATCTTTATTTTTTCTTCCATTTTTTATATTTGAAATATATCATTTTGGGAGCTAGACCATAGTTTTACTGAAGTAACTGAGAATGTTGTCCTCATTTTAACTCTTGGCACAGGAGGGCCAGAACATGACACAGTGCACAAAGAAACAGAGTGAAGGGATCTCTCTAGTCCAAGGAAATGTTCTTAATTGCATCCTGAGAGCATTCCCACATGCTCCTATTTGTGTCTGCAGTAGGCAAACCTCCACTCGAATGCATTTCTCAGAGGTGGTGTTTCCCACAGGGAATTGCAGCCAGCCTTGGGGCTCAGCAAATTTTTGTCTGCACCAGAATGAAAGCCTAAAGAAAGAGGTTTCCCTTGAAACCTCTCTGTGGAGGCTCTGTTTCAGAGCAAAATCAGCACTCCAGCTGCTCATGAAGCTTCCCAAGGCAGCACCCAGTTGTGACTTCTCCAGCTGTGGCACTTGGGGACATGGGTCACTGCTGGCCTTGGCAGTGCTGGGGGACAGTTGGAGCCGATGATCCTAGGGGACTCTTCCAGCCTCAAAAATCCTATTTCTCACAGCAAGAGGCAAGGATTATTTCCCAGTGCTGGCTGGCAAGCCCTAGGGGCTATGAGATCATTTTCAATGTAAATGTGACCTCATCATGATTGCTTACATTAAGGATCACAGTACTTTGCAAGTCATCCTAATAAATTCACTTATCTGCCTGAGGAGGAGCGAGTCATATATCTGGTCTTTGACATCTGCTTTTCCAGGGTCTGTGAAAACCCAGCTACTCATTGCATGTGCTCATCCACGGACATTAATGCCGTGGGATAATTTTAGACAGAAAGTATTAGAAATAAATGAGAAACCAATCTATGTGAACTAAACTATACTGAAGCAATGCCCAGGTCAGGCTATAAAAAACATCAGAAATCCCTTTTTGGATGTATCTGTTCCTTGATTTAAAAGAGTGGGAATGCCAGTTGAGTTTGTCAATGACTCTTTCCCTTCTGTGGGAAATGTGAACTTCCTTGGGATTGCTGCTGCTGAAGTAGTAGGGGGCTCTCTTTCCTTACTCAGCTTCACATCCCTGGGATACTGTTGACCTACCAAAGGTGGCTATCTGGTCTTGATTTCTGGCAACTGAATAATTCAAAAGCAATTTATCTGCATTTTCAGGAGTGTTCAGGGAAGTCACTTCACAATCATTTACAGCTCATATACTATGGTATTGGGCAAGTCTCTCTCCCCGTTTCACTCACTTGATTGATGAGTCTCAAAATCTCAGAAGAATCATAAATTCCAGCGACAAATAATCATGCATTAGAAAAAAAAAAGATCAATGAAATCACTGTTTGTTGTTTGCCATTCACCACTTGATGTAATTTTAGTCTTGCAGGCATCCAGTCAGACTCCAGTTACGCTATCATGTTTGGAGGATCAATTATGTGCAGTGGGAGTGGACACTCTGAAAAATTCATAAGTGATTGACTGGAGAAAATCTGTTTTCAGGCATTTTCAGGTGGAAATTCATCAAAGAAACAGAGTCTGATGAATCAGCATTAAGTAATGAACAGTGAATAGAGGCAAATATATCAGACCTGTTGTGAATGAAAGGTAACTGCCAACACCAGGCTCGGCCAAAAATCCCCAGCTTTTAGCTAGCTTTTTGATCCTGACTTCGGATAAAATAAGGGAAGTCTTTCTTTGGATGGCTCCATCCCAGCATCAGGCTCTTTTCACCACAAAGTTTTCCTCTCCAGCACAACTTGGCATGCAGTGTGTGTTCTCCATAAAGCGCTCAAAAGTGAAGGTAATTCAGCTGGTTTGCTTCCCTGCCTAGTGGGAGCTTTGCTCAGCGCTCAGAAATGTATGCAAGTGTGTGACTAATGTACAGCAAAAAGACTCAGGATGGAGCCACTTTATTCATTGTTTGTTATTGTTCTTTGTTGCTCAGTGTTTTGTAAATCCCCCTGGTTATGGAGACGTTTTTATTAGAGAATACATTTTTTGAAAATGGGGTTCCGCAAAAATGAAATTTCAGAGGTGTGTGTCTCAGCATTGATTTTTCTATTTGTAATAACACACTATAGCATATCTTGTTTTATATCAAGAGGATAAAATGTCCCTAACACAGTGATCGCCATTCTGTGGTAATGGATAAAGCCTGTTTATGAGATGTCATTTATTCCACAATAGACAGTAAATAAAAGCCATTTCAAGCTTCGGTTAAATCAAAGCTTGTTCGGGATTTCAGCAGATTTGCAAATTACCTTTGGGACCATTTTCAGATTCAGTTGTTTTCCCACATGCTATTGACTACCCATGTTTTACTATAAATACTACTTCTTGCTCTTTCTCTCTGTCTCATACCAAACCCTGGGATTGCAGAGTGATTTGTAAAGACAAGCAGATAAAGTAAATACACTGTATTAAAATTCCTTTCCTGCCAATGTAACAGAAATAAAACCACAGGATTTGATAGCAGACTGAAAGCCAAAGAACAGGATCCTGGATGCTGTATTTTGGAAAATCCAGAGGTCTTTGTGAGATCTTGTAAAAGCACCAAGAGAGGTACAGCAGAAACAAAGGTTTTGTCAAAAAAATCTCCTAAAACTCCTCACATGAGCTACTTTGGCTTTGGAATTTACTGCTGTTACTGGACACAGTCATAGGAGGATATTGGGGCCACATGTCCCTTTCTTGCTCTGCCTTTTAGATGGAAGAATTAAGGTCAACATACAAAGGATGAAGAGTCCTGGACCTCTGGACTCAAAGCTACCTCAGTGGGCTAAAGTTATAACACAAAATAAAGTGTTTAATCAGAATATCACACATATGATTATATTTATAAACACTGAGACAGGAACATCAGGTGCTTTAATTTTGGGTGCATTCTGCTTGTTTAAGAAAAAGTGGGTTACTTGTGAAGAAATGCACTTTAGGGTCAGAAAAACTTTTTGGAAATTCAGAGTGCTGTCACCTGATTGGAAAAAAAGTCAAAATGGTTCATGGCACACTGTTTGAAACAAGGAGGCTTCATTTTTTTCTCTATAAGGTTCACAGTGGGTATAAATGAGCATACAGAACAAATGACTCTCAACCCATTAGAGCATGGACCTTTTTGGCTTGAAATGTCCTCTCCACTTCCACTTTTCCTCTGCTTTCATTAGAAAATCTTCCAAAGAAGCAAGATGTTCTGGTTGAGAGCCTTTGAAATGTCCCATTTGACCTATAAACTTATGATTTCCAAGCTACCAAATATTCTGAAACATAGGAGGAGATTTACACTCTCATATATTTATTCCTTCCTTTTAATATTTGAATCCAAAAACCAGTTATTCCCAAAAAAACATCTCTGTGAATTATTTTCCTGCCACCTTTTAAAACTGTGGCAGCTGTCAGTAAAGGGACAGGTGACATTATTTTACTCAGAAACAGTTTTCAAGACACAAAAAGGCTGAGCTCCAGCAGGTATCCAACAGCTCTCATTTAGAACCCCAACTGGAGAGTGACACTGATTTCAGCTCTGCCCACTTCCAGCTGCTGAGATTTGGAGCCACGGTCTGTGCCATAGGCCTTGGAGGGCTCCAAGGGGGTCCTCAGATGTCGCCATCCTTGAACAACCCTGAATTTTAATCCAAACACACTGGAATTGCAAACAGAGGGACAAACCTACTTTCATCCTTGTAACCACTAGGGAAGTAAAATTGCAGTGGGAAAGCAAGCCAGGTTCCCTTCTAGTTCATACCCTCCAGAAAAACATCCCATAAAAACATTTACTCAAGTAACTCACCTTGGAGAGATAAATGCAGATCCACCATTCTACAGAAAATAATGGGAATGTCATGTTGTGGTTGAGGAAGGCAAAAATAAAGAGCTCCCATCCTCCCTCTAGGACACTGCATTGCAGGATCAGCAATTAGACAGTAATTTTTAATTTCTGTAAATAGTTTAGCACCTTTAAAAGTGGACATGCATTGTCCTGGCAGGTGTCCTGTATGTCTTAGTGGTCTTGAATCCAGAAATTCCAAAAGGAATCTGATCGCTGTAAGAAATGTTAACAAGGTCCATAGGCTTCTTAGAACAATATTCCTGAGCATTTTCTTTGTTTCTGGATTTCAAGAAGCATTTTGTCCTGCCTTTTGACTGGACCATGAACAAAATTCATGGGGAACTGGCAGGGAAATTGATTTTGAAGTCCTTCATTTGGCGATACTTGGGAAGGGCCTTGGAAATCCTTATGACAGTACAAATATCACGGTCTCTGAAATGTAGCAGCAAACTGTGTAGGGAGCCAAGCAGATTTCCAACGGAGAACCTTCTTCTGTTTCTGTGGAATCTCACTAAAAATGACCTCGTTCTCTCAGAAATATTTCTGCTGGGAAGACTCAGGGATTTTAAATTGTTGCAGGGGAATTTTTGCTTCCTTGTTGATGTGGGACCACTTTGAGAAGAATCCGTCTGATAGTCACCCAACCACAGCTTTTTCAGAGGATTTAAATTTTCACCAGAATCCTGATTTTCATTCTGTTTCAAAAAAACCTGCTTTGAAGCACTATAACATCCCAAGTGTTTCATCAACCCCACTGTCCTCTGTGCATCTCTGTGCTTGTGCAAGCTTTTATGCATAAGGGGCTTCCCTGGGACCACTGATCTTCCCAAAATTACAGCCCTTGCCCATGTTGTATTTTCACCCAGTTTTCACCCAGATTTCAAGAGTGTTGCAGCAAAAGGCTGGTCTACATAGATGTTCAACCAGGAAGAGTTTTTGAATATTGGCTACTCTTTCTTTTTTAATATTTTTAATATTTCAGTTGTCCACTCAGGGAGCAAATATGATGCTGAGTGATCTGGGCAGCTACTCACACACAGAGCTGTTAGTTCATAGACAAATAATTTTTTAAAAATTGACCATTTTTTCTCTTGATATTTCTAGGAAGAGGGTTTCTCTGGTAGAATTTCACTAGATATAACCATTCCCCATTACATGAAAATTACACTTATTCTCAGCATTGCTATGGTACAGAGAAGAACTCAAGAGGAAGGTAAAAAAAGTCACTTCTGGATATGGCACTAGAATACTGAGTGTAGTGCTCCAATTTCTTTAGTTTTGCCTGAAAATACCATTACAGTTAAAGTTGTGTCAGCACTTTCATTAGAAACCCAGTTTTGATTTATAACACTGGCTGGAAAAGATTTGCTGCTGGCTGAAATTCAGCATAAGGTCTCTGGCCAGGGGAAATATTTTAAACATTTTTTGGAAGATGGTTTGAAACAGGTTCCATTATTCCAATGTTACACAGGAGATTTCCTTAGATTTTACCAGGTGAAGCTGGATTTGGTTGTTTTTTTGGTTTTTTGGGGTTTTTTTGGTTTTTTTTTTTTTTTACAAAATGAACAGAACCAAAGGGTTATTTGGAGAGATTACCTAATCTTTTAAATTCATGTCCTGGCTTTGGCTGGGATAGAGTCAATTTTCTTCTTAGACATTTTAAATCATTGCCTTAAAAATCTGGGGGTTATGCCAGAAATCCCAGGATTTCCATCAAGAAGCACCACCAAAACTAACAAATGCTTGAAGCAGATACTCAGCAAACTCACATTTTGGTGCTCCCAGCCCATTAACAAACGTTTAAATTGCTTCACGAAACTGTGCTCAGTGTCTCTGCTATTCCTGCTTTATTAGCTGGGCATTAGCAAGCCCTGGCAGCAGGCAGGCTGCACGGTGTTGTTTGGATTAATTTAGTGCTGGTGAGTGGTGTCAGGCTGACAAGGGACAGGGACAATCCATCACCTGGGCGGTTACAGGCGGCAGCTCCGTCTTCCCGCTGCCTGGGGCACCACGCTGGGAAACAAGAGCATCACCCGGCCCCTTGTCCACCCAGCCCCAGCCCCTCGGCCAGAGACACCAGCCTGGGCAGCAATTAAACCATTCCTGCTGCAGGCAGGCTCCAGAAACACTCCAAAACCACCACAGGCCTCCAACAGAACAGCAGCAGAGACAGCACGGAGCCGGACGAAGCACGGACCGCAACCTGCATGTTCAGCTAGTGATCACAAAGTCATGGAATTGTTAAGGTTGGATCTAAGATCACTAAGGATCACTCTAAGATCACTAAATCCAAACATTAACTCAGCACCACCTTGTTCACCACTAAAAAATATCCAAAAATTCCACATCCATGATTTGTGCAATGCCTCCTGGTGGACTTCTGCTATTAGGAATGGTCTTGTGGAATTATTTAAGTCACATTCTGGCACTGGTTTCTAAATAAAAGATATCCATCTATATCCCAGATTCCTTCCTTCCTTCCTTCCTTCCTTCCTTCCTTCCTTCCTTCCTTCCTTCCTTCCTTCCTTCCTTCCTTCCTTCCTTCCTTCCTTCCTTCCTTCCTTCCTTCCTTCCTTCCTTCCTTCCTTCCTTCCTTCCTTCCTTCCTTCCTTCCTTCCTTCCTTCCTTCCTTCCTTCCTTCCTTCCTTCCTTCCGCCACTTCCTTCCTTCCTTCCTTCCTTCCTTCCTTCCTTCCTTCCTTCCTTCCTTCCTTCCTTCCTTCCTTCCTTCCTTCCTTCCTTCCTTCCTTCCTTCCTGCCACTTCCTTCCTTCCTTCCTTCCTTCCTTCCTTCCTTCCTTCCTTCCTTCCTTCCTTCCTTCCTTCCTTCCTTCCTTCCTTCCTTCCTTCCTTCCTTCCTTCCTTCCTTCCTTCCTTCCTTCCTTCCTTCCTTCCTTCCTTCCTTCCTTCCTTCCTTCCTTCCTTCGCCACTTCCTTCCTTCCTTCCGCCACTTCCGCCACTTCCGCCCTTCCGCCACTTCCTTCCTTCCGCCACTTCCTTCCTTCCTTCCTTCCTTCCGCCACTTCCTTCCTTCCGCCACTTCCTTCCTTCCGCCACTTCCTTCCTTCCTTCCGCCACTTCCTTCCTTCCTTCCTTCCTTCCTTCCTTCCTTCCTTCCTTCCTTCCTTCCTTCCTTCCTTCCTTCCTTCCGCCACTTCCTTCCGCCACTTCCTTCCGCCACTTCCTTCCGCCACTTCCTTCCGCCACTTCCTTCCTTCCTTCCTTCCTTCCTTCCTTCCTTCCTTCCTTCCTTCCTTCCTTCCTTCCTTCCTTCCTTCCTTCCTTCCTTCCTTCCTTCCTTCCTTCCTTCCTTCCTTCCTTCCTTCCTTCCTTCCGCCACTTCCTTCCTTCCTTCCTTCCTTCCGCCACTTCCTTCCGCCACTTCCTTCCGCCACTTCCTTCCGCCACTTCCTTCCGCCACTTCCTTCCTTCCTTCCTTCCTTCCTTCCTTCCTTCCTTCCTTCCTTCCTTCCTTCCTTCCTTCCTTCCTTCCTTCCTTCCTTCCTTCCTTCCTTCCTTCCTTCCTTCCTTCCTTCCTTCCTTCCTTCCTTCCTTCCTTCCTTCCTTCCTTCCTTCCTTCCTTCCTTCCTTCCTTCCTTCCTTCCTTCCTTCCTTCCTTCCTTCCTTCCTTCCTTCCTTCCTTCCTTCCTTCCTTCCGCCACTTCCTTCCCTCTTTCCTCATCCAGCTATTTGTGCCAACACTGATACTCCAAAGCAATGAAAGTCTCACCCAACACAAACTGATGCACACACATAGGATTGTAGTTGGAAATTTGATGATAAATATTGTGGAACCATAGAATCACCTCGGCTGGAAAAGCTCCCTAAACTTATCAAGCTCAACCCAACACTGACAAGGCCACCACCAACTCGTGTCCCCAAAACACCCCTCCAGGAATGGGGACTCCACCACAGCCCTTGAAAGCCTTTTCCAGGGCTGGGCAGCTCTTCCAGTGAAGAAATCTCCCCTAATATCCAATCCAAGCCTCTCCTGGTGCAGTTTGAAGCGAATTTCCAGGATAAATTAAAGAGGCATGGATATGTGGTCACTACAGACTGTCAGAACAGACCTTGCCTGGGTTTGGGCCTCATTTTCCAGATGCAACTTGTATTTAGGGTGATCCAGAGATCCCTCCAGAAAAATATTTTGGACAAGGCAGCTGTGCATTGGATCAGGCCATACCATGCCAGTGAGCTGCAGTGCCAGTGAGGGACCTCAGATACTCTTAAATTATTATGTGGTTATTTATTAGACACTGGGGACTGTGGATAAAGAAATATGAGCATGATGATGTGTCCACCAGATTCTGGCACCCACTGGCCTGACACACTGCAGAAGATGAACCTTCCCTGCAGCAAATGGCTTCATGTCATTATCTAGGCTGTGTGAATTTTGGGGTGGGTACTGCGTCTTACAGGGAGCACTCACGGCATCTGGCACAAGGGTATGCTAAACTCAGCTGGAAACTAGAGATGTTGTAATAACACAGAAGCAAATTAGCAGAATCTGTCAAAGTATTCTCGGCAAAAGCTTCAGAATAAGTATAAATGTTCGTGAAAATGCAATGACGAGTTTACTCCCCTTTCTGACATTTCCCGCTCAGGTTAAGGTGCAGAAAATAACCAAAAATTCAGAGGAGAAGATAAAGAGGTACATTTGAGAGTATGATCCTCAGGGAGCCTGGAGGTCCCTTGGGGAAGGTATTGAGAACCTTCATGTGGTGGTTTTGATTGGCCAATTTAAGATTTCCCCAGTTTTGAGATTTTCCCAACCAAGACACTGATGGTACTCCTGGATGCCCCACGGACAGAGAGCTGGGTCTTACCAAGGCTGAGGGCTTTGGGAACAAGTCTTGGCATGAGGATGACTTAAGCACAGCTCCTTGAGGCATGGGGAGACAACAACCCTCTCTTTTTGCTGTGGAGAGCCCCCAACACCCATCCCCATAACCAGGCACACCCAGAGCTCCAGCACTGCCCCACTGTGCACAGGCAAACAAAATACATCCAACTTCCACAGCTCTGCAACTGGGGTCCTTTTAATGCCACAGCTCATGTAAATAAAATCCTTTTTCTGTGAATCTTAATTAAGGGAATGATTGTTTCTGGCCATCGTTCGAAAGGCAAATGTTTTAATTGGTTCTGATGTCTTTCCCTGAGAAAGCTTTTTTTCCTCCCCAGAAGCCATATATCCCAGGGAGATTGCTTTTGCCTGCTGCCTGTCCTGTAAGGGTCCAGCAGTGGTGGAGAAAGGAGCTGGTTTAAGGGGTTATGGAGTGAAACATGCACATGAGTTAAAGAGCAGGAGCCGTTTAAGATCCCGAAGTGTCATTAGCAGTAACATGTCACATAAAATGAGGTGCGGATTTCCATTTTCATTTGAACTTCAGGTGTTTAGTAATCCAGAAGCTTTATTTAAGGACTGACCTTTAACCTGGCCTGTCATTCCAATTGCAAGGAGTTGATGGCCACTGGGAATCAATGGGCAGCATGAAGGTCACTTCCTAGAAAAACTGTGGCTATCAATGTGTCAGTTCCAATGAAGGATTATAACAAAGCAGGCAAAGAGCCTATCTGGGTCTACGAGGCACCAGCTTGCTCTCAGGCTGCCTCCCCACTTTCAGCTATTCTACAAACACAAGTAGAAATAAGCTGTTATTTAATGATATGTGTTTCTGAAGGCATGAGCTGTTTTCAGTTTTGTGAGTGGCATGAGAAAGTGTGGTTAGAAACCCAGCACTCACTGGCCCAGATGCTGGTAGAGGTCCCCTTATCCCTCCACACAAAGCACTCCAGCAGAGCAGCCAAGGGGCCACTGATCCAGTGAGACCTGGACAACCCCTCCTGGCACAGCCACGCCATGCCATGGCCACAGAACCATAGAATTGTTTGTGTAGGAAGGGACCTTAAAGCTCATTCAGTTCCACCCACGGGCAGGGACACCTTCCACTGTCCCAGGCTGCTCCAAGCCCCATCCAGCCTGGCCTTGGGCACTTCCAGGGATCCAGAGGCAGCCACAGCTGCTCTGGGCACCCTGTGCCAGTGTTTCACCACCGTCATTGTGAAAATACACCTCCTTGTGTCTTATCTAAATAGACCCTCCTTCAGTTTACAACCATCACCCTTGTCCTGTCCCAGTGCAAGATTGTTTTTCCTTGGTGGCATCCAGGATTGAACACATGCCCTGGACAGGACCTGTCTGTTTGCAGCATCTCCAGGTGGACACAAGGACCAGCCTGTGCAGGAGGAGAGGAAGGAGCACAGGTGCATGGGGACAGGGCAAGAGAAGCAGAATGTTGGGATGGTGTTAGGGCCACAATGAGCTCAGCACACTTCCCTAAGCCTGAAGAGGGGAAAAAAGGTCAGCCTGACGTGGCCACGCTGCTGTGACTAAAATGAACACTTACTGACACAAAGATTTGCTTTGGAGGTTTCCACAGAGTTTCTCATTTGTGTCCTGGCCAAATTCTGCGGCATCTCTGCAGTCAGTTTTGTTTGCAATCATGTAAAAACTGGGTTATTTCAATTTTGGCTGAAATCTAAGAACTTTAAGCCTTTAGGAGCAGAACCCCAAGAAATCAGAACCCAACTGTCTGTGGACAATCTGTATTGGATGGCCACTTTAGGGTGGTCTGGGGAAGAGGGGGGGACTAAAGCCACATGTGTCTCTCATGAAGGCCAAGTGAGTCCCACCATGAGAGCTGGTGAAGCAAATCCCAGCCAAGGGACAAGAGAGCAGCCAGGAACCTGTGGGATGGACCCTGCAGATTGTCCCAGGCACACACACACCAGTGCCACGTGGAGGGCAGATACAGCCCCTCTCCACAGGCCAACCGCTCCTGCACTGGGGAAGATTTCGATTTGTAGATAAACATGAGCATTAGTCAAAATCTCTCCATCTCTCACCATGCCTTTGTGCTGGTTTTCAGCACGGAGCTCTTTTCTGCAATCCGTCTCCAGGGGTTTGGAAATTCCCCTATAGGAAAGATCTTTGGAAAGCCTTTTGAAAGACCTTTCCAATGATTAATAATTACAGTAATTTGTTATCAGACTTTTCGTATTCTTGCGAAGCTTTCAAGATTTTCTCCAGTAAATCCATTCCCTAAAAATTGTGCAAAACAGAATTTTAATTGGAATTTCTTTTCCAGTCACAGGAAGTGGAAAGAAAACAGGTTTATATTGTTGAACTTACTGTTTGTGTATTAAATGTCTGCTTAGATCACTGAGCATGCAGATCCTCTGAGCAAAATCAATAGGAAGTTTATGCCTGTCTGTAATATGGATATGAAACCCTCTGTGAAAGGTCAACTTGACACAAATTAATGAATCCCTGAACAAATCCAAAGTTTCAATTTTGAATTAAAAATTGAGAAACATGACCAAAAGGTACAACCAGAGGTTTGGGTTTCTGGCAACAACACGTAGATGTAAATTGGATCAGGATCAGAGAGAGACTGTTAAAGCATTTCTTCTGTGGAGACAACACACCCTGAGCAAAAGTGAAAAAGTAAAATACAGTTATGTTATAAAGAGGCAGCACAGTTTACTAAAGATGCGATTTTAGTATTGGTGTCCAGTTTAAACACAGAGAAAAAGTGGAGTTCAAATACTCCCAGGGCCCACCTGCCCATTATCCTGCACTCCATCAGCCTCAGAGAATTTCAGTCACTGAAGAGAGGAATGGAATCCCTTTAGGAATTTAAACAGACGAGTCAGATCATGCATGGAGATAATCTGTCACACTATTATTTATATTTCACAATACTTTCTTTCAAACTCCTTTATTCCCTCTCACTTACGTTCTTTGTGTCCTCTTATTAAGGGGGAAAAAAAAGTATTTATCATACAAAGGGGCTGTTCTAAAGCTCTCTACACATATTTACCTACCTAATCCTAGTTATAAATGATCAAGATTAGTTCTATGAAATGGATTTTAAAATGTGTTTATTCCCACACCCTGCCCCTGATTTACAGACTGAAACATTGGATGCTAAACACAAAGGTGAACATATCCATTTTGCAAACAAACAAACAAACAAGCACAATTTCTACCTCTGGTAGCAAAACCAAGTTATTTTGGAGATCCTGAAACAGATGGAGATTGACACCTCAGTTTCAGTAGAATTGCATGGAGTGGGGTATATTCCATACAATGACATCCTATGCATTTTTTATTTTGCCTTTTTTTTCTGGCTCTCATCTCGTTGAAGGGTCTCTACCACTTTCACCTTAGATGCACTTTGCCTAATTTACACAATGACAGCTTCCTCTGTGCACAAACAACAACAAACCCACCAACTCCAGAGCAAACAAACCCTGTAGGACAGGCAAGCCCCGTGCGCCAAGGATGCTGCTACACCAAGGAATCAAGATAATCCAGGCTGGTTATTGTTATGGTTATTTTTCCCTTCTATTGGAGCTGGAGATCCCCTAGCAAAGACCTGGAAGCAGCCTGAGTTTCCATGCAATAAAGCAGCAGTGAGAAAAGCTCAGAGTAATTAAGTGGCTGACGCACAGAAGAAGCCGTTACAAAGATTTGACTAAATTGCCCATTCATTAGTAGCACGGCATGGAAGGAGAATTACAAATAGACAATAGAGCCTGCAGTAATTCAATCTAACCTTGTACTTACAGAAAACAATGAGATAATGAACAGAAAAATTACCAGGCACATATTGCATTTTGTGGAAGGCAGGAAGAGGGAGGGGGACTGGATTGGGATTGGGGGGGATGGAGGGGTGGAAGTGGGGGGTGCCGGCGAGAGCGGCCTGGCACATGTAACACTAATGGCATCGCTCAAGCTGAGCAAACATTTCTCCAACACAATCATAGTTCTCAGTCTAAGGGCCTCTGGGGAGCTGAGATGAGGCTAGATCGTGAACAAAAAAATGTAATTTATAAGGCGTCTGTGGACTGGAATTTATCATCGGATCCGCTCGCCGCCGCTCAATTGATATGTAGTTGATTTCAAACAACACCCCCCAGGCGCCCACAGGGAACATTTTTTAGATTTTACGCTTGGATATATCTGTTTAACTCACCATTTACCAAAACAACGGCTGATGACAGCACAAACAAGTCACTCTGGAAAAAAAAAATACACAGACATACACAGGCACACGCAAACTCTCCCAGATAGGACTGAGCCAGGAGGGTTAGGGCTTTGCTGGGGTTGTGGGGAGGGGAAAAATGGAGGCAGAGGGTGAAGTTGGGGTGTATTCTGCATGGAAGACATGGATGAATCATCCACTCAATTTTTAAGCCTGGTTTGGAGCTCTCCACTGGTCTTTTTTGCATTTATTTCCCCAGGTAGGTTTCACACAGAGCAGATGTTGAAACTGGTGGCTCTAGGAGGAGGCTGTGGGGTAAGGTGGCCTGGGTGAGGGTTCAGTGTTGAGGGAGTTTTGCAAAGCACAGCAAAGCGTGTCCATCCTTTGTCTTGACAGCAAGATGTCCCAGCATCACAGTCCTGCTCATTCCTGAGGGGCTCCTGAGGTCCTGGCACTAAGGGGGAGAACTGGGGGGCATCACTTGGAGCAGGGAGAAGAAAAGTCATCAACCCTGTATTTTGGTGCCACCAGAGATTCTAAACCAGCCTTCTGATTTTGTAAGGGATCTCATTGCCTGAGCTAATAAAATGCTGCTACTTCCCATCTTACACGAGAACTTGTGAAATTCCCACAGATGAATTTTACCATGAATAACAAGAAATCTCCTCTGACCAAGCCAGTTCATGCAATAAATTTTTGCTGCATTTACTCTCCAAAGGAGGAAAAAAAACAATGCTGAATTTAAACTATTTCTTGAAATTCCTTTCCAGCACTGTGCAGAAGCCCTGGAGGTGAGCCTGGAGTGTCCCAGGCCAGGCTGGATGGTGCTTGGATCAACCTGGTCTAGCTGAAGGTGTTCATACCCATGGAAGAGGGTTGGAACGAAATTATATTTATTTTATTTCACTTTTAACCCAAACCATTCTGGGATTCTATGAAAATGCCCTACAGAGCCCATAATATAATTTTTTTAAAAAGGCAATTTTAAGAAAATATTTGAAAACTGTGTTGTGCCACAGCACAAGCAGTCCACAACACTATTTACGTACTTCAGGATTTTCATTAATTGGTTTTCAAAATAAGGACCTCAGTACTGTAAAAAACTGGTGGCAACAGGAGAGGGCATTTGGCTGCTCTGATGGGAAATTTGCTGAGCATGGAAGAGCCTCTCCAGGGTGCACAGGCTGAATTAAGTGAATTAAACAGCCAAGGTGTTCCTGCTGTTATGGGGCTGGTTCTTGTACACCTCCAATGCAGAACACACCCATGTTACCTGTGCAGAGGTTTTGGGGGTGCTTTGGTGGCTTTGGGGAGCTGCTGCCTGGTGAGGGATGCTGCAAGAGCTGTGTGTCCACCAGGAGGAGGAGTGGACAGGAGGAGTCAGAGGTGACTCAGGGTGAGAAGGAGCTGGGGTGGAGGATGTGGGGACAGATCCAAGGTGGGGGCCCACCCACAGCACATGGACAGAGTCTCCAAGCAGCTCAGCAATGGGCAGTGCTGGTCAGCCTGAATCATAGGAATCACCACAGTGCAGTAGAAACAAAGATAATTAAACAAAACCCCTTCCAACCCAACCCAACACAAAAAAACAACCAACAAAACAAAACAAAAAAACAAAACAAACAAAACCAAAAACACAACAAACAAAAACCAAAACAAAACCAAACAAAAACCCACAAACAATTAAAAAAAAAAAAAAAACACAAAACCCCACCCAGAAAACAAAAAAAAATCACTTTTTGAAATGCCACCAAATAAAGACTACAGCCCAAGTCCCAAAAGTCAGTATCTTATCTGCAAGCATTTATTTCCTGCTTATTTCTTGTGGTTTCCATCAGTACACCAACTGGCTTCAAGAGAGGCTTGCCAGTTACATTGGCAGGGAAAAAGTCCCCCTTTGCTAGATGGAAAATCAGCCTTCCTGATCTGTGTAAAGGAATGGTCTCTGTTGATTTAGCCACAGAATTCATTCCAACAATCCAAACCAAGAACCGCTCCTTACCCCTGGTTGTAAATGATAGCACTTTCTTACCTAGGACATTCCCTCCATACTCCTCTATTTTATTTTACAAAATATTTTCTGACTCATATAAAATATTTCCCTCCATGCTGAAAAGTATGAAAAAGGGAAATGCCAATGTCTGCAGCCCAAAATCCCTGTACAGCTGATGGTTGTGGGGTATTATCTCACCACTCCAGAGCTTTCTCATACTACAGACAACAAATTATTGCACAGGATCAGAAGGATTGTGGCTAGAGCTGCATAAAATGGTTTGGTATAAAAATTACCCGTGGCAAATATCATGTAACTTAATGAGCCAGACATGAGTTTTCTGTAAAAAAAAAAAAGAAAAAAAAACCAAAAATATTTAAAGATCATAAATTCCATCTTGGCTTTGTTTTGGCGTTTTCCTCCCTTCAAAGGGGTACTTTTGCAAATGAGGCTCTTTATAGGGTTATTTTGTCTAAAAGAATGTTGGTTCATGGCTGGGTTTCTGGCAGCTTGGTCTACCCATGGTCTACCTTCTCTCCTGGGTCTTAAGTTTAAGTTTGTGTCATCTCAAAACACTCAGCCTGGCACTGGGAAATTCTGTGTTGCTTTTCACAGAGAAATGTGCCCAACACACCCAGCCTAAACTCCTTCCTCAAGGGCATGGTGCAGTACTGTGTCAAATCTTCCCTTCTGGATTTAGCTTTCAGAGCTCAAGATGAATGATAGCTCTCAGTTAATGCAATAAAAACTTCATGATTTGGTGTAAAAATGGATGAATACACAGGGAATATAGCCAGTAAGTTTAACCAGTAAAGAGATTTGTACCGTACATAATTTTCATAATAGTATTAATCCTATGTTGTTACAATTAACTGATTTCTTAAGGGAGCAACTATTAACTTACTACCCACATGTGTGAGCCTCCAAGTGTTTCCCTGATATTCTGTTTCTTTGTTTCACCCAAAATTGATAATAAGAACTCTCCAAGATTATCCAGTCTTTACAAATTTCATGAGCACATCCAGTCTTTACAAATTTCATGAGGGCAGAGACCTTCTGGATATGGGAATGCTGAAATTTTCATCTTAGAGAACATCAAGAGAGCCAACACGACAGACCTCAGAAATTCTTCCAAACACAGAAAACCTTTTTGCTGAGTTCACTCCCTTGCTGTTTACTAAAGACTGTCAATCACAGGATGCAAATCCACAAACCACCTGTTTTCGTTCAGTTCTGGTGCCAATGAGAGAGGCGATGTTCACCACCTTCAGAAGACACAGGGGAAGAGCAACTTGACTCTAACCAGAGAGATTTCAGATTGAGATTGAGAAAGCCCAAACTCACTGGTGACAAAGAAGAAGTTGTGAGAGTTTCAAATGCTCCCTTTTGACATGTTGAAAGCTTTGTGCTAAAACTGTAGTCCCCAAACCAACAAAAACCGCTTTGGATTATGTAAAACAACCATCTGCAGACATATGGGGCTAATGATTGCAAACTGACATAGAACACTGGGATTTTTGCTCTCATATTTTTTACTGGTGATAGGACAAAGGGAGATCTGGCTGGTCATGCACACTCTTTCTTGTTTTTCTCTCTAATTATTTGAAATTTTTTGTTGTTGTTGTTCTTTGTTTGTTGGGGTTTTTTTGGCAGCCCAAGAAGAAACAGCCCTTAAACAGGAGAACTAAAACCAGATCTGAACCTGAGTCACCACATTGGCCCAAGCCCACTAACCTCTGTCAGAGGATTTGGTGGGACATCCTGTATGGGTTCCTGCCTGTGATGCTCAGGTAGAAACAGACCCCTTCACCACCAGTTTTCATCTGTGGGATCACCAGAGTGGACACAGTTTTGGGGTGGAATTGGCAGGGTTAGGTTAATGGTTGGAGCTAGATGATCATTAAGGTCCCTTCCAACACAAATCATTCCATGATTCCATAATCTTAAGGGTCTTTCCCAAGCTAAATAATTCTATGACTCAATGACTTCAGCAAATTCAGGAATGTGCAGTATTAATGCCCCTGCTGCCAACACCACCTGAGCTGGAGTTCAGATCACTTCCCTTTGCTAACCCTCAGCTGGAGTTGGGAGGTAAAATGGCTTTTGTTATGACTTTCCCCTCTAAGTGAAGTAAATGGAAGCACAGCATTGTGTCAGCCACGGCATGCCAGCAGTGCAACTATCTTCACCATGGCAAAATGCCTTTTTTCTTTCCTCCTGGATTGCACAGTTCCTTTGACAAGGAAGGGTAAAGACCCTCAAGGGTTCTCAGAGAACATCAATATGTTTTGTATTTAATGTGCTGGCTCGGTTACAGCAAATTAAGGAGAGTAGGCCTGGTACAAGATAATGCAGCCTGCAGTTCCTCACTCCCTAGCCGAGTGGTATACACTGAAAATGATACTCCAGTGTGGAGAAATACTGCACATTACATCTCCCTGCAGTAACAGAAGAGACATTAGGCAAAGCCCTGACTCTTAATGGTACACATCAGGAAAACATCTGAGCTTGGGCCTTCAATCACAAACGCTGCAGGATTTAAAAATGAATAAACTTCACATTGTGATTCTCTTATTTATCCTTTATGCAAATTGTCCCTGGGAGGACGCATTATGTTCGCTGCATGGCACGGCGCAGACCCACATTAAAGCGTGGAGGGCCACTCTTATGTAATGCACAATCCTCCCGGCCCCTCCGTGCAGTTTGTGGTGCAAAGAGAAACAAACACACAAAGGAAAGGGAAAAAAAAACCAAAAAACCCAGCCTCAACCCCCAAACCTAGAAATACATTCTCCACTGACTGCTGAAAATATCCCCATATTAAGCAAAGAAGCAGTGCAGAAATATTGTGCTCTCTTTTCCCAGCTACCAGTCTGTGACAGAGGGAGTCGGCAAGACCAGGAAAGCCTCTTTGTAAACTAAAAATGTGGAAGCAAATATTCTAAACCCCTTCATCCTTAAAAGGTAGCTGAGAATTCTGCTTAGACAGACCAAACGCATTAATTCACGTGGCCACAACCCCTAAAAGCCATCATGTTAGCTAACCTTTCTGTTATTAGCTCCCCTTTCTCAATGGGACAGAGACACAATAGACTTGATGGGCATTATTTTTCCTGGGCAAAATCTCTTGCCCCCTTTCAAGCTTTTCATTATTAGCACAAATCTTCTGCAGTGTCCTTGAGCAAGCATTCGCAAGATGACTGGATGGCAGAGAAGCAAACAGCCCTACACGTGAAAAAGGAATGGGAAGAGAGTTCAGGGACTTGGCCACAAAATTAACTGCTTGAAAAGACACAGGGAAGACCTGTTAAGTAGAGCTCCAAGGGCAGGCTACCAGGTGGGTCAAAACACCATAATCACAAATCCATCCTCCTTAAAATTATCTGAGTGATTTCCTAATATCCCTCCTGCCTAGCCAGGGTACAACAGAGCAAGAGAGGGGTCCTGTGTTTAAACTCCTCTCCATGCTTATAATTATGGCTGGCAAATAACCCAGGCTGAACAAACCTGTCATGTCAGTGAAAATACACACATCAACTATGATCTCCTCCTCTGTAGGAGCTGATTCTGAGCGCTGGATTTAATTCAATTCTTTCTTCTCCATTCAAGTTGCACCCAAAGTGGATGCTGGGGGTGGAGGGGGGGAGGAAAGTAGATGTAATAGAGAAGAAAGAGTGTGGGTATTGAGTCCCACCTCTGTCCGTGACATGGTTTTGGTGCTGGCTGGACTCTTTTGTCATGTCTGCATTAGTAAAAACTGATGTCAAAGGCCCAATCACTGTATCCTGCAAGATAAACAAGAGTGAATGCCAGAAGAGGTAGGAGCCTCCTCCATGCCTGTGTGGGTGACCCTCATGTCACTGTGAGGGTGCTGAGGCCCTGGCCCAGGGTGCCCAGAGCAGCTGTGGCTGCCCCTGGATCTCTGGAAGGGTCCAAGGCCAGGCTGGATGGGGCTTGGAGCAACCTGGGATAGTGGGAGGTGTCCCTGCACATGGCAGGGGTGGTGCTGGATGATCTCTAAGGTGCCTTCCATCCCAAACAGTTTTGTGATTCTATTATGAAGGTAATTGCTGAGACCCATCAGCCTGAGAGTGCAGCTAAATATTTGAGTTTTCTCAAATATTTAGCTGAACTAATGAACAAGCAGCGCCATAAACAGCCTGAAACCCCTGATTTCCTAAGTCATACTTCCTGGGATTAGGATGTTTCTATTTTTCTCTTTAGCAGAGATTGTGCCTGGCCTTTTCATCTCAACTCAAAAATTTTAACTTGTAGGAATCAGTGTTTCAGGGTGAGCAATAGATTCAAAAGCTATTGCAGCAGGACAGCTGGCTCTTCTACAGGTGTCTGATGCACAGGAAGTTCCACCTGAATATGGGACACAATTTCTTTCCTGTGAGTGAATGTGCACTAGAACAGATTTTCCAGGGAGGGTGCGGAGTCTCCTTTCCTGGAGATATTCATCTGGACACAATGTTTTGACTTGTGCTCTGGTATGACCCTACCTGAGCAGAGATTTGGGATTAAATGACCTCCAGAGGTCCCTTCCAACCTTAGCCATTCTACGATTCTGTGATTTCCTTAAGAATTACATGCCAAAAACGTCACAGAAAATCAATAGAGCCAATTCAATAATAGAAAATTATTTCTGATATGTCTCAGAACAGAGGGTGAGGACTGGAGCCTTGGTCTGAGCCAGGTCAGCCATCCAAAGATTATGGAAAATCCTGTGAAAGTCTTAATTTTGCAGACAGCAGCAAACTGGGAGGCACTGCAAGGACCAAACAAAAAGGCTTGCCAAATTCTCCTCTTGTCTGGTATGACATTTGCTGTTGCCCATAGAGGGGAAATGTGGTTATAAATACAAATGGTTAAAGAGAAAACAAAAGTAAGCACAATTTCCAGGAGAAATACAGAAAGACAGAGACAACACTCTATCTTTGCTAATCCTTACCTGCTGTCAAATTAAAGTAAAGAAATATGACATGCTTTCAGCAGTAATATTTTTAAATATGTTGCTTGAGGAAATGAGGCTGATAATTTCTGAAGCTGTTAAAGAGTCTCAAAAAAACATGGCAAAAGGTTTGCAATGAGAAATATATCAAATATATTGAATAAGTTTGAGTAAATTTTCAGGGATGGGAAGGGGAAAGCTACTTAAAAGAAAACCAAGAGGATACCCAACCATGGTCTTCTTCTGGAATTAAGCCCTAAGACGAACTCAACCTTATTATTAGAAATGGAGGAGAAACATAAGGAAAGCAAGTTTTGAGAAAACAGTTTTCAGAAGTCCTGCTGGTCAAGAACCAGGGTAGGTCCAATGCAAAAAATCACAAATAAAAAGGGAAAATTTTGACCAAATGCTGTTTCTAACAACATGATACTTACACAGTACAGGTTTCCCAGAGAGTGGTGGGTGCCTCATCCCTGGAAACATTCATGGTCTGGATGAATGGTGCTTTGAGCAGCCTGACCTAGGGGAAGGTGCCCCTACTCATTGCAGGGGGCTTGGATTAGATGACCTTTAAAGGTCCCTCCCAACCCAGGCTATTCTATGGTTCTATGATATATTATAGAAATACCAACAATACGTGACAAAAGATGAGGGGCTGGTCCTCTAAGTTCACTCAGTGGAGAGAGACCTCAAAAAACATGTAACAGCATTCCTAATTTTTGGATGCTACTTAGACATCTGAAACAAATCAAAACTGTGGGAAAGCAGCACAGCAATTCCCCAGTTCAGGCAGGATTCCCTCAGCTTGGGCTGCACTGTGCACCTGCCCAGTGTGATGCAAATTTTGGGAGTACAGAGGAGCTGAGTGGCTCCTCAGGCATGACAAATTTCGCGCCCCTCTCCCTGCTCACAAAGCGTTCCTAGGTTACAGGTTTCTCCAGTGTATTTGTGAATCAAAATTAGCTGCTGATGGTGTTTTGCACTTTCTAATTTATAATAATAATAATAATAAAAAAAGAAAGGATCCAACTCGTCCTTATTTGTCACGCCTGGCTTCCTGAAACCACACTGGATGCTCAAAGTCTGCCTGAGCTCAAGGGGAGGCAGATAAGCTGATGGAAGAGAGATAATTTGCACAGAGCAACCCTTTAGGTCAGGTGGCTCGAAAAAAATGAAAATTCTGGGAAAGTAATCATCGCATATAGTGAATTAGCCTTAACAAGTGTTGATATTTTAAAGACAGGCCCAAACCCATCGGCCTCTGAGTTTCCTTGGCTCTCTGCTGTGGTGGGGAGCAGAGCAGTCAGAAAAGCAACACTCACCAACACCACCCACCTGGATCCAGCTCGCTCGCCCTTCCCTTTTGCTGGTGGATATTTCTGCTTCACCCAGTTTTCTCATGCAAAAAAAAAAACTGCAGGGTTTCCTTCATGGGACTCTTCATAATTTCATTAGCATTTTTTTCCTGATTTCAGCTGGGACAGGGTTCATTTTCTTCTTAATAACTGGTACAGAGCTGTGTTTTGTATCCATTATGAGAATAATGCCAATAATGCCCTGATGTTTTGGACTTAGCAAAGTCATGTTTCTCTTAGTTCAAGAATTTTTCAGTGTCTCATGCTTTTCCAGTGAAGATGAACATAAGAAGCTGGAAGGAAGTAGCACAATACAAATCTGTGCCCAGAAGAACATTTATTTATTTTTTTCCTGAATTACTTCATTGGTAATGCAGTGATTTGCTCCTATGTGGTTAACCAGAATTATTTAGCTTGCAGTCAATCCAGCCAAAATTTCCTTTAAAACGTCTGGGAAGATAATAAAACTTCATTCATTTTTAAGTGAAACCTGAAATAACTGAGTTTTTCACCCCCCCTTTTTTTTTTTTAATTTCATAAAGTAATGTTTTTACTTTGGTTTTGCATCTACAGGATGGCACTTTCTGCAGTGTCTTCACAAGGAAAAATCTTTCTGTTTCTGGTGGCTTTGAATATATGGATGACCCTGAACTATCTTTAATTTCATTATAACTATGAGTGAAGTCTCGAGTGCTGGGGAGAAGGTTGGAATGTCAGCTGGGGGATGCTGGACCTGAGCCCTGGTGCTTGCAAAGGAGATGACTGGACCTGTGCTAGGCTGTACCTGTTCTAAATGCAGGTCATTTCTATGAGTCATAAATGTGATTTTGGGGGAATATTTTCACATCAGCCCAAATCAGTCCCTCAGCACCGTCAGGTTCCCACAAAGACACCAGGACCTCAGCCCTTTGCCCTGCTCATGTCCAAGAGCTTGTACAGCTGCTAATGAGGATGAAATCCTGTCCTGGCAATGCCAGTGAGACAAGCCATACACCAGTCCCTTGGAGCCAGCACAGTGCAGCATTTCTGGAGCAATGCTTTTAGTAGTCAAACATTACAGAGCTCTCTCTGGTCAGCTTTTGATTCCCATTTAAGAACAAGCCACTCTGGCAAATGGTCCTATTGACCCATCCAAATGTTTCACTTACTCCATCCTGCTTAGATAAAGTCCCAGAAATGTTCTTTCAAATAATATTTGAGTGGTAAATATTTAACAAAGAGAACGCCTCCGGCCTTCTGTGCGCTCTTCAGATATTCAGGATGACTGCAATGCTTTATTTTGGGAATGGAAAGTCTGATCTTCCACCCATCCCCTTTCCTCATTTTCAGGCTTGTGTTATGAACTAGCTCGCCTTTTTTAAGGGGCCATTAATGATTTACTGCTGCAGACTGCTGAGTCAAGGCTGGAGCATGGAGGGCTGTAGATGTGAAGGCCAGTGACAGTACCTCTTACCTAAATGGAGCCTCCTTCTCTTAAGAAACCAATTCACAAATGGAGACACTGATGCTGCTCCAGTAAAACCATTTCCCATCCTTTCTGGTTTTGTTTGTTTTATTTTAGCGGAGTAAGAGAGACCCAGTGGTGCTGGATTCAAGTTTTCACCAGACTTGCTCCTGCATTGTGGTTGTCGCTCACAGCTGAGGCACAACCTGGGACACAACCAGAAACTCTGAACCAGAGGGAAGTGTGTGCATGGGCAAGAGTCTGAATGGGAGATGCTTTAGCAAAGTTATCCCAGAGAAGAGACAGGCTGAGAATCACCAGCTGGGCTGCAGTAAGTCAAGGTGAGAATATCAATCTGCAATGCTGAGATGTGCAAAGAACCACGCAATGTCCTAAGTTGGAAGCACAAGGATTGTCGTGTCCAGATCCTCACCCTGCCCAGACACCCCAACAATCCCACCCTGTGCACCTCTGGGAGCATTGCCCAAACACTCCAGGAGCTCTGGCAGCCTTGGGACTGTCCCCATTCCCTGGGGAGCCTGGTCAGTGCCCCACCAACCAGTGAGGGAAAAACCTTTTCCTAAAAGGCAAGTTACAACTCTCTGCCTTCATTCAAAAAATGACAAGGAGTCCCCAAGCTCTGGAGCTGGCCTAAAGATGGCTTACAACCCCATAACTCATCATGATTATGTAAATGTTTCCTTGTTCCATGCTTACAAATCTCTCTTCTCCTAGGACATTATCCCTTTACTTTGGGTTCCTGCTAAGTAATTTCTCTACTTTTGCATCAAAGCATCCTAGAATGGTTTGGGTCAGAAGGGACCCTAAAGACCACTTAGTTCCAACCTCGCTGCCACCTGCCACTAGACCTGCCCCATCTAGCCTGAACTTGAGCACTTGCAGGCTTGAGGCATCCACAGCCTCCTTGGGCATTTTGTTTCAGGACGTGCTGGATGTTAGAACGTCCTGCTGACAGAAAGCAGAGATTTACAGAGTTGAGAATCATTAGGGAATTGGGCATCTCCAGCCAGACACCCACTCTGACACTTGAAATGCTGCTAATTTCAGAGAGCAACCAGACCACAATCAGAGCCCAAACAGCCAGGAAGTGTGCTACACACAAAATGTCTCATTTTCCGAAGCTCTTCATCCCTCTGCCCCCATCCACCACCATCCAGACAAGACAGGCTCTGTGTGGCTGACTTGCTAGAGCACCCATTGTGCCAAACCCTGCCCGTGTCCCTCACAGACCAGCACACAGCACACTGGCACACTCACCTGGCCCTCAGAGCAGCCAGCGTGCTGCTAGGACAAGGAGGATGCTCAGCAGAGCATGGGGTGCTCCAGCCATGGCAGCAACAATAAAACAGGATTATTGCTTAATCCCACGATTAGCACGTGGCCCCAGCTATCACTGTCCAGCCACATCCCAAGCCCTCATTTGTTTCAAGTTGTTTCAGGCAGGTTGCTGTCTCTGAAAGCTTCTGATTCAATTCCTCTAGCCAGCCCTGTGCTCTTATGGGAAACAGTGGGGGATCATTCCATGCATGGGAAAGTGTCTTTGCTCAGGGCAAAATGTGCTGGTTGGTGAACCCAGCTGCATTGCCTTTGTGTCAGGATGATTTGAGGGCAATGTTGAAGCTTTAACAATGCAGAAAATAAATTCATATCTCTCAGTGCGTCTTCCTGTGCACATTTTTGTGGAAAGGGGAGCTGCCAAACTTGAAACACAGAGGAGCAGGGGAGGTTTTACACAAAACTTCTGTCTGGGTGGAGAAGCCTGATTGCTTTAACCCTCAGAGACAAGGCAGAGAAATGGGGGATCCCTCTACCAGAGGCCACCATGCACCAGTAGTTTTAACTGAAATGGAAAAAAATAAATCACTTCTTTGTTCGCAGGGAACAAGAAGGCACAGCCTGAGCCCTCGCTCAACAGGAGCAGGGGAGGGAGGAGAGCAGCCCTCTGTAAAATGGGATAAGGGCAGGATCAGCCTTCCCCATCCACCACAAACCTCACATGGACACTTTGATCCCTTGGATCAGCAGTTTGGTGAGGAGCAGTCTTGGGATGGTCGGTCAGGAGCCCCCAAGATCCTGCCCCAGTGACTGCTTTCAGGAAACTCCCACGACTTCTTCACCCACATCCTCAGCACCACCAAGAGGACACTGAGGACCACAGTGCAGCCTACAGCTGCAGAAACAGGCTCAAACCATTGCTGGTGACTCTTAGTGACCAAAACAGGGCCAGAAAGACTTGTCAGACCTCACTCTCATATTAAAAGGCTCGCAGGCACTGTGGATGCAAGTCATACCACACCAGTTGTCCTCTCTGTTGGGGAGTGGGTCTGGCCCACTTTACTTTCTGGTAAAGAGAGAGTTGTAAATCTCAGCAATGCTGAAATTACTTACATCCTCTGTTTATGAGGTCTTTAGCCTTGGGCTATAAAAAGAATCTCCTGAGATACATGGTAAAGTTTCCCTTCCTCTCTTCCTTTTTTTTTTTTTTAACACAAAGTGAATATCCTCTGTAATGATTTTTTTTTTAATATCCTAGTTGAATAGTAGGAGGACAAACAGAGGGAAGTGTGCCTGTGTTTTTTCTTCAGCATGAGCTCCTAATTCCCATCCATGCTAATGGGACTGGCACGCATGCATCAAGGGGAGAAGAGACCCCTGAGGGTTCACAAAATATGCAGATGACTGGTTTTTAATGAATGCAAAATGTAAAACAAAAGAAGTATCACAGTCAAGCTGCTCATGCATAATAAAGTCACAGTGAAAAGGGAGCAAATAAATAGAGAAGTCTTCTTGGCTATAACCATCCTTAATATGCAATGGACAATTGGGAACAGCAGGCCTTCCGAAGCCCACATCATCAAATAGCAAGTACATTTTGGCAACATGAAACCACACACAGCAGCATTTCTCAAGCTCCATCCCACCAAGCTTTGGGGAAAATATTCAGGCCTTTCCCAATGTACATATTTCAGGCAAAGCAAGAAGGTCTCCCCGAGGAGGCTGGAGAGCTCTGGCAGGATATTACATCGAGGCAGAGGAGTCAAAGCCTGCAGTGAGGGCTGGGTTTGTCCTTGTTTTGGGAGGGGTTTCACCAGGAATTCAGTGAAGCAGAGCCACAGACAGAGCAGCCACACTGCAGGGCAGGGTGAAACAAGGGGCTCGTCCCACCAAAGTCAGTGCAATTTGTTCACGCGCTAATTTGATGGCATTCTGGGCAGCAGACTTAATTAGACGTAATTTGAGAAGTCCAGCATGGGAAGCTGCTCAGAAAGATGCTCCTGCCTTCTCCTCCATCTTCTTCCCCCAATAAGCACATGCCTTGCTTCACATCTCTGAACTAAGGTCCTTGTGAGATGGGACTTCACTTTGTCACTGCAACTAAACACCCAGAAAACCTACTACCAGCATCAGTCACCAAATTCCAGAAATCCAGGCCCCCTTTCTTTTTGTGCCAGCCTGCAGCCCCTGAGTCCTTATTCCCCAGTTTGACCAGCTTGCTGTCTTGGTAGGACCCCAAATACAAAGTGATGGAATGGCAGATTCATTTGGGTTGGAAGGAATCTTGAAGAGCCTCCTCAACTTGATCTCAGCTGGGAGAAATTCCCCCCAGCCTGGGTGTGGCATCTGCATCCAAGCACAGGAACATCTCGCTCCTTGGGCTGAGCTTAGGCTTGTTAGAAGAATGTGATTTTTTTTTTAAATCCAGGTCCTAACTAGATGTGACTACTAGAGGTTAGCCTAAAATTTTAGCCTTTGCCTTATGCCTAAATTGAGGGGGGCAACATGATCCTCTAAAAAATCCTCCTTTCAATAGTTTTCTAGGGAGCATCAAATGAAGAGCAATGTGACTAAACCCCTCTACAGTGACAACATTTACCCTGGGATGAAAATAGCTGTAAAAAACCATGAGGTTTGCCACACCAAAATACAGTACTTAATAAACCTCAAAATAAAAAATTAAACCTCAAAGTAAAACCCCTAATAAAACAGTTTTCAGCACTTAGAAAAATCAGAGAAATTATAATATCTGTGCTCTGTACCAGGCAACTAGGGGAGAGATTAAAGAGAACACATGTATAAATGTCATTAGCATGCTAGCAGTGATATAAAAAAACCCTCCAACTTTTAAAATAAATGAGCTGCTACAAAATAAACTACCTTACGACAAAATGTACGTAGGGGATATACAAAGTAAATTAAAAAACAGATTAAAGCAACATCTGTATATTAACACCATCATAAAACAACATAGTAGTAATAGCAGTGGCATGCAAAGGTATTATAAAATTATAATCTATCCAAGGCGTTATGTCATCTTAATGAAACTGTACAGCCAATACATCTCAAGTATTATTCCTCTATGGTTCAGAAACATCCTGTTGTGCAGTTCTGCAGAACCAGGCTAACCTCAGTGCTGGTGCAAGGGGCACACCTGCTCACAGGCTTGCACAAGTGACAGCCAGTGCTCTCAGCACAGCTCACCAGTGAAGTCATTTGCCTTCAATGCACTTTTTATTTTCAATCACCTTTTTTGCCCTTTTCGTATGCTCCTAATGCAGGAGATGGAACAGAAATTATCTGTTTGTCCCTGAGTTTGCAGGAGGTGCCCATGACACATGCAGGATGCAGGAAGTCCTGCTCCAAAGCTAAATTCTGGAGAGGAATTTGGCACAATTCCCATTTCTTCACAGAAATGTTTTTCCCACCATTTCATGTCCTGACATACCTTCCCATTAATCTATTGAGCTGAAGTCTCATGTCAACTGGTAAAATGCCTCCACTTGCTGACACTCTCCTTGCCTTGTCCCTTTTCTTGCCTCTCCCTGCTGCCTCTGTTTGGAGATGCAGAGCCATGGATTTTTGCATCTCCTTTTACCAACCATTGGTGGTGAAAATTTTCACCACCAAACATTGGTAAAAGCCATTTCACAGCATTGTTTGGTCAACTAAAAATGAGACTCCACAATTTTACAGGTCTTTTCCAACCCGAATGATCCTATGACTCTGTTTTTGAGGGGAGTCCCCCACAGGAAAAGGAGGTGGAAAACAGCATGGAGTAAATGGGAATCCCTGACTGCCCAGGAGAAATGAGCAGACTTAGGCCATGTGCACAAGACTGACTTGACCCCCATGTAGGAAACAGATTTCCTGGGTTCCTCCCACCTGAAAGGAGGTTCTCACAACAGGAGACAGGTGACTCTGGGGAGTGGCCATCCCATCTGCATTTCTGCTTGAAAGAGAAAGACCTGCAGAGTGTGACTTGGTCTCTCCAAGTACTGCCCTGAGTGTCCCACCAAGTGCCTTGAGTCTTTCAGTAAGTGCATAACAATGATGGGGTTTATTGGCACAGACTCACAAAAACACTTCAAAAGCCCAGATTTCCCACATTCTTCACTCTTACCATCAGCTTGAAATCACCGACAAGCTGCCATGGGAAAGTTATGCACACTCACCACCTGTTTCTGTTATTTACCAGCTGAAGTAGCTGTTGAAATAGTTATGTGAGTTCAAAAGAGCCCCAAATTTTATGGAAGAAACATACATCAAGAGCCATAATATATTAATAAAATAGAACAATATATAAAAATACACAAGTACGACTATTCTGAGTAATCTGCTCCATGGGACTCTGCTGGGGGCTGGACCTGTGGAAAACAAGGACTGAGAGCCAAAGGGTTTTGGAGGCTGGAACAGCATCCTGGGAAGCCTCCATGTGTTTACCCTGTTCCTGTGTCCTCCCCAAGGCACTGAGAGTTGGTCACTGTTAGATAGTGGTCTGGATTAATCTTCAGCTCCTTTGTTCTTGTGCAACAGCCTTACAAGGGGCACGGCAAGCCAGCAAAACAAAAAAAGGTACTCATTCTGCATTTGCAACTTCCCATTAATTTTCCATTACACGATGCTATGGCAGTGGAGGGCTGAAAATGCCTCCCTGGATTAGGACTAAAATCTCATAGATATTATTAGCATCACACAGCACAAGAGTCTACATTTGCTGCTATCACTAACTTAGCTCATTAATGACTTATGTAGCAAGGCTAATGCTATAAGAATTATGCAATATATATCATAATTGCTGAAGCAACTAATGAGAAAGCAGAGACCCTGCCTATGTGGCATGAGGATGGAGAATCCTGATATCATGCGCCTACTGGCTTTATGTGCCTTGTTTCCTTTCCAGATGCCTATAGGGTACTACTTAAAAAAAGAGGATGAGCAACTTTTATACAGGAAGGTATTGATAGGACAAGGGGGAACTGTTTAAAACTGAAAGGGGGGAGATTTAGATCAGATGTTAGGAAGGAATTCTGTACTGTGAGGGTGGGCAGGCCCTGGCACAGGGTGCCCAGAGCAGCTGTGGCTGCCCCTGGATCCCTGGAAGTGCCCAAGGCCAGGCCGGACAGGGCTTGGAGCAACCTGGGGTAGGTGAAGGTGTCCCTGCCCATGGCAGGGGAGTGGAATGGGATGGTGTTTAATGCCCCTGCCTAGCCAAACCACTCTGTGTTTCTATTCCTTCTCTCTTGCCCACAGAAAAAGGGCTGGAAAAAGGAGAGGGAGCAAAAGGGACTGCGGAGCAGCAGATGTGGGCAAGGTGATGTAAATCTGTATTCAGTAGGATGTTGGTGGTGACTAAACCTTGCAGATGGCCATAATTTGGCTCATCTCCATTCTGCTCTGCAGTGGGGCCTGAGAAAAAAGAGTGCATTTCTAATATAGCCTCAACTGTGCCACTGTTGTTAATACCAGGCAGGAGAAATGCAGAGGAACTAAGTCTCTCAATCACTAACTCAAGCTCACCACCATCAGTGGTGGGTTCACCTCCACAAGCTCTCCCTGCCTTTGCAGAGACATGCATGGCCATGAGGAATGTGACCTCCTCATCCCAGCACCCCCCTGCATCCCAGAAATGTACAGACACCTTTGTTATCAGACCTGCTGCTTGTGAGAGCCACAGGTATGTTTTTCTGTTGTTCCCTGACCAAAGGATATCTGGAGATCTCACCTAGCACAGCTCCAGCTTTAACCACTTTAACCACACCCAGCTCATACTTCATCCACCATGGGCTTTGTGACCATTTCTGAAGCAAACCTGTTGATTTTGTTGCTGTTTTGGCTACTTTGGGGTTATCTTTATTTTTTTTTTTTAGTGCAATACTTCAAGTGAAACGCAGAAGTTTTAATAAGAGAGGAACGATCATTCAGTGGATTTCACTGCAGTGGGAAGAAACCAAAAAGGAGGGGTAAAAAATGGGAACATTTGCAGCTTATGGCAAGGGAAATGAAATATTTAATAAGCAAAATGCTGTATGTGCAAGGAGGGCTCCCCCAGCCCCCCGCTTTCTTCCTTGGCAGAAATTAAACAACTTTTACACACCACGTAGTCTTCAGTACAGTATGCTAATGATGTCCCTGATGCCCTCTTCATCTGATCAAACTTAATTGTCTGTGTCAGGCTGCCAATTAACAAAAGGATCTCCTAGAGTACCAACTTCCAGAGCTACCTTAAAGGTTAATTGAATCATGTAAGCCCAATGCTCTGGCGGACTCAACTTCAGGATCCTATTCTAACCAGGGGTCTGTAGGGGTAACAAATAAAGGAAAAGTTTAATTGCTAAACCAGCCAAATCTAACAGTCACATTAGGAAAGAAATGATCTTTCACAGCTCTCCCTACTCTTTTTTTTTTTTTTTTTTTTCAGAGCTTTGAAATAATCTTGGGCTTTTTATGCATTTCAGGCAGTTTCTAGATTTCACTGTCGGGGCAAATAGGAAGAGCCAAACTTTGCTCTTCGATGTGTATGCAAACTGTGTCAAAGGAGATGCCCAGGCAGGTCCAAATGTATGATTTATTCTTTGAATCACCTGCTATTTTCTGAAATGTTTCCCATCCAAAAGCAAAGTGGCAGAGGGTGGAGGGTGGCAGCACGAGAGCTGTGGGGATGTGGAGTCAACAAGCACTGCCATCACTTAAGGCACTGAAACCAGCTAATGGGTATCCCTGTTTCCTCTCCATCTGCCTCTTTTTCCCAGATATTTGTTGTTACACATTCTTTTGTTTGCTCACTTTTTTATAAACATATTTTTAAGGTGCCCTTCTCGCCATTAGAGACTTGTATGGCTGCTTCAACACAGGTGAACTGAAAATCAGTGCCACAAACAGGAAATATTTGTTTTTAAAAAAATGTACTGTGACTGGGTTGGGAATAGGGACCCCAAAGCCACCAACTGGAGGTGGAGTCCTTCATTGTTTCAGGATAATTACTTTTATGGGAAATTCTGCTGTGTTTGGACCAAATGTGCCATCATCCCTGTTTGCCTTGGTACCCCAGTGCTGGGGTTTTAGCTGGGCATCATGTTTATTCTTCTAGTCCCCAGAATAACATAGAGAGCCCTTTTGGGCCTAGAAGTGTAGAAAAACCATGAAATAAATGGTGAGAAATAAAGGAAATTTTAAATTGAGTCCATGACTATGTGAACAGTCTGAGGACCAAGCAAAAAAAGGTATCTCCCACTAGATACACCAAAGTGCTAAAAAATACTATGATAAAAAATGTCAGATAACAAACAGAAATGCCAGGAAGATTTTTATGAAGTTATGCAGTGAAAATTCTTGCATAGTTTACATTCCTTGTGTCCTTCTAACCTCAGTGTGTGTCCAAGTGCTCTTCCCAGAAGGACATGGAAGTGACCAGTACCCCTTTTCCACTCCCAAAATAAGTGAGGTGAGGAAGATGGCAGTGCCAGGGGAGGTGGAGGTGTTAGGGGGCCAGGACTGGGGATTTGTGCCTGTCCCCACCTGTCGGAACCCAGGACATCCCTCTGGCTGTCCTCAGCAGCCAAAACCCCTGCCAGGGGGCTCAGAGACCCTGGCACAGAGCCCAAAATGCCCCTGTGGTTTTGATTATGACCCATGGAAAAAGTTACCAACCTTAGATGAGGATCTCCAAGCCACAAAAGTATAAGTAGAATGATAGTGAATTTATCACAGGGTGAAAAACAGATTTTTGGGGTTTTTAGAATGAGGGTTCAGGGGACAAGATGGAGGAATCTGGGCATGTCCAGCTTTTCTCCTTCTTCTTCTTCTTGGCCTCCATCTTCTGCTGTGATAGTGGCACTTTTAGATTGGTTTAGAGTAGAAGCTCACTGTCTAACATAGGTGATAGGTATTGGAAAGTAATTGTAAATATTGTACATGTAGTTTTTAGTATAAAAAGATAACACTGCCCAGGGACAGGCACAGTGTCTCTGACTGTCTTGCTGAGCTGACCTCGGCAGGGCAGGAGAAAGAATTTTATAGATAAGATACAATAAACAACCTTGAGACTGAGAACTGAAGAGCTCTGACTCCTTCTTTGACCGCTGGGCTGGGAAAAGAGACTTTCTAATGCATCTCGGGGTCACTCTGACCAGCCAGAGATTCCGAGACCTACCCACCATCCCTCCGTCCATCTCTGCTTGCTTCACCACTCTGTCTGTGGAGGAGTGACCTGGGAAGGGACTCAAGGCTCCTCAAGGACCACACTGCCCTACAGCTCAGTGAGGAGAGGTTCCCTACAACTGCTCTCGAGCAATTATCTCGATTTCCCCAAAACAGCTCAGCAGGATGACACATCTTGGCCACCCCCCAGGTGCGCTGAGTGTCCCTTCATGTCCTGAGCCATGAATGAGCTAAGCCGAGAAAAACCTCCTGCATCCACCGGCAAAAAAAAAAAAAACAAAACAGTGGTCAGGAAGAGGTTTTAAGGTTTTTCTCCTCCCAGACCATGCCATGAATCTATGATTCTATGAATGTATTTTAAACTGCAAATCCTAGGAAAAAGGGCTGTGAAGCTAATAGAGCTAACACATATTGTAACCATGGGTGACATGACCTGTAGGTTTTTATCCAGAATTCATTCCCCGTACTATTTATTTTTAATTCAGCATCTCCATCCATCTTTTTTCCCCCATTTAATATATATGACTTTAATAGTAGGCTTGGCAGAAGTTTCCCCTTGCTCAAACATCGTGGCACTCTTACATAACACCTCCTCTTTGCTCTTAGGAAAAAAAAATGAGGTGTAAAATCATGCGTTCCTTTCCTTTTTTTTTTTTCCTAATTTTTTGGGTTTTTTTTAATTTTAAGTGTGGCTTGCCCTTTTCAGTGGCACCCCCTGCGGCCTCCCTCCCCTGCCAGGGCCGTGGTGATGCTGTGGTGGCTTGCACTGAGCTGACATTGTCTGCCTGTGACAGCAAACAGCAGCAGACAGAGGGGGCCGCCCCTCCAACAAACTCCTGCAAACTGATCTATTATCAACGGCAGGGGCCTGCTGTACTGCTGCCGGGCACAGTAATTAATTTCCATGCATATCATTGCCAGCATCGCTTACTGATCCAGGGAGCAAGATCAGAGATGTCACACCATAAATTGAGTCAGAGCCTTCACCTCTGTGTTCAGCGTGCAATTTTACACGCGCTTGACAAAGTAACAAACAGGGGGTAAAAAAGGCAGCAGTTCCCCAGGGTGATGGACGGGGGGAATTGGCCCAATAAATTGTTCCCTGTAAAAAGCAATGTTTTCCTCATTAAAAGGCAGTGAATTCTCTATTGCTTTTCATTAGTTGTGGCCTTGCTAGACGTGAGGTTTAATTGGCAGTGTGTTTACAGGACGCCGGCCCCAGAGGTGAAGGAGACAAAGAGGCTGAAAAGAGATTCTTATTTATTAAGGAGAGGTGACAGGCAGCCGCTTAATAAGTTTTTGTGTGGGTCCTGGAAGAAGTTGCACCATGAAGAATGGCTGCGCAGGTGTAACCCCTTCTGTGCCATTGCTTCGTGCTTTTTAACCATCAGAATCTGAATTCTAGATACCTCCCCTTCTTGCAAGGAAAATAAATTAAGTAATACATTTTAACAAATGATAAAATAGCAACGTAATGATAAAAATAAGTGTGCATTAGTTTCAAAGGCCCTGGTTCAATGGTCTGCTCTCAGATTCCTTTGAAATACTGAAGCATCCTCCCCCTGTTTGGTGTTTGTAAGAGAGCGTGTTTTGGGATTACCAAACTGCTTTTTATTTACGGAAGAGTACAAATACAGGGTCAGTCCCTATGCACCCCAAAACAGTGTGAAAAGCCCACAGAACAGAAAAATATCATTTGCAGAAGGACAAACCTTCTGTGGCTGTACCTCTGTGGGCAGCAGGGTCTGCAGAAAGACGCTCGGCACAAACCCAGCAATTAAAAACAAATGCCATACAGGAGTGCAAGGATTAAAGTAACTCAAATACAAAATGCAAAAAAACCCCAGGTGTTCTACTGATTTCCAGACTTAGCTATAGAACAGAGCTAAATGGACACAAAAAAGATTATGACTTGGCAAGCAACATAATCTATGACTCTTCACCAAACAAAAACAAGCACTTATCCTTGAAAGTCACATATACAGTAAAACATACATATATATATATATATGTATGTTTTACAACACATATATATATTGGCAAATTCTGACTGTCTGCCTAGCTTTAAAGACACAGCACTAGAATTTTGTAATGATTAGCTGTGCAACATAGAAAATAAAAAATAATTTAAAAACACAAGTTCTTGAAAAAATATACCAGAGCACCTGTCTGTCTGAAGGAGCTTGAGTGTTACAATTCATCACAATTTAACCATCAGAGAAACTCTCAGTTTTACATAGAGTATGTTTTGAATCCTCGGGCCTGCCATCCAAGATGATTTTGTTTTGGCTCCTAACAATGGAATCACAGAACCATTAAGGTCAGAAAAGTCATCTAATTTCATCAAGTCCAACCATTCCCCCAGCACTGCCAATGCCACCACTGACCCAAGTCCCCAAGTGCCACATGCACACGGCTTTGAAATCCCTCCAGGAATGGGGACTCAGCACTGCCCTGGGCAGCTCTGCCAGGGCTGGACAGCCCTTTCCATGAAGGAATTTTCCCCAATATCCAACCTGAGCCTGCCCTGTCCCAGTCTGAGGCCGTTGCCTCTCCTCCTGTCCCTGTTCCCTGGGAGCACAGCCCGACCCCCCCGGCTGTCCCCTCCTGTCAGGAGCTGTGCAGAGCCACAAGGTCCCCCCTGAGCCTCCTTTGCTCCAGGCTCAGCCCCTTCCCAGCTCCCTCAGCTGCGAACTGCAAAGTGAAAATAAGAGCTGCAAACAATATTGCAAATCAATGCTACAACGCTTATCTCCATTTCATATTTTTCCTCTAATCAACATATTTAAGAGCAATACGGCCATCCTGGCACTCCACAGCTTGTTGTGATTACAAGAAATACTGGTGGAATGGGAGCTTTAAAATTAAGTAGCATGGAGTGTCCAGTAATTAATTTGATTTTTACATCCATTCTTTATTTAATGCAACTTTAAAACTACGTTAGAAGCTGGAAATGAGCAGTGTAGCATGAAAATGAACTGGCCAAGTTCCAAGTGAGGCAAGGATTAGCATAATGTTAAATGCTGAGGATTGCCCTCATCACTGAGCTTGAAAGGGGGGTGAATACAAGGGAGGAGGAGATCTTGCTTGTGCCTACCACCATAAAACTGGAGACCAAAGCACGATGATGTGCCATGCAAAAACAGCATCTCTGCTCCAGTCCTGGCAGAAGAGAGGGTGGAGAAGGAAGTGATTGCTGGGGTTTCATCAGAGCTTGGAAAGAGGCTTGAGTCTGGAGCAAGGAGTTTGGGCTCTCCTTGGGGACCATCATGCCTGCTCTTCCTGACTCATCTCGCATTTGTGCCTCCATGAGTTGCTGGAGTGATTCTATTCCCCAGAGCCAGCCTGCTTAATCTGTATCTGAGGGAGATTCCTGTAGAGGCTGCAATTAATATTTTCCTCCTCTAATGCCCATATTCACAGTCTTTCCCTTTTTTTCCATTTCCTCCATTAAGGTGAGCTGCCCCACAGCAACATCACTCCTGTGATTTCCCATCATCTTGCAGTGGTTTTGGCAGCCCAGCTTTTGTATGTCAATCCCCACTTTGTGACCAGAGCACTGAGTGCCATGTTCCAGTGGCCTGTCCAGCCATTCCTTAAACACCTCCATGAGTGGGGACACCCCCACCTTCCTGGGCAGCCCCTTTCCATGTGTAATCATATTTTCTGTGAAGAAATTCCTCTTGATGTCCACTCTGAACCTTCCCTAGCATAGCTTGAGGCTAGGTCCTCGCATCCAAATATTAATAATGTATATAAATATCAACATAATATGTGAAATAGTAATACAATATGAAATTTGAATAATCTCAACAAATATTTCTGCAAGGAAAACAAGAGTTACAAAAATAACACAGCATTTTAGCAATTTCTCCTGCAGTAAGAGTTGGTTCTTTAAGGTCACTGTAGGTAACCTGTTCCCAGTTCTCTGGTACCTCGTGTACCCATAGTCTGCATCTTTTTGGGGCATCATGTTCTCCATTTCTTACCAGATGTGAATGTTTTTGAGGTGGGATTTGTTCTGCTCACTGCTTCTGCTGTTTGCTGATAAAGCACCTGTTCTGGGGGAGCTGGTTGCTGCCAGGCTTGGAGTCGTGGAGCTGCTCTTGCACACTCTCTGCTGTGATGGTTCATGGACAGCCTCAGTTCCAGGTTCTGGTCCTTCTGCCTGGGGTTTTGCAGGCACAGCAGACAATCACCAGCCCATCAAGGGGCTGTCCCCTGCCTGCCTGGGCTAGCTGGCACTTGGGACTGTGCCTGTCCACCCCTGATGCCCTGACACAGCCAAACCCATGGCTAAGAGATGGATGAACACCTTGTTAAACCCTGAGGTCAAACACAGGGGATGCACACCCCTGCAGTAACATCCCCTCCTTCTTGCCCCACCTTCCTTCACTAACACTGCACCTTCACTTCTTGATTACATTAAACCCCTGGCCCTAAATTTCAGACTTTCAGCTGCCTTTGCTGTTTTAAAGCAGCAAAGCCTGAGCAGATTTAATGCCAGAAGTTCCTCTGAAGACATTGCTGTGTCTTCCTCAGGGACTGTGACTGGCCTGATCCAGCCGAAGGTGACCCTGCCCATGTGTCCTAGGGTGACATTATGATGCTTGTATCCCCAGTCGTTGTTCTGTTTATGCTGGATGTTATGTTCCGTGCCTTCAAGGCTGGTTCTGAGAAGTGAAACTTTGTTTCGTTATCAGTCTGCTCACTCCCCCTAATAGTTGGTGGGACACACAGATGGGGCCGTACATAGTACAGCTTTTGCTCTTTGCTCTTGCTTTGCTCTTGCTTTTACTTCTGCTTGTTATTTAGTTTAGCTAGACAGTCCAAATTTTCCCTGGATTGTTCTTCGTTCCCTATCTTTGAACCACTCGAGCCTGCTCTGGACTGGGACCTGGGAACACTGAGAGTTTGCACCTTGTGGCTGCAGCAGCTACCTCAGCACCAGAGGGACTGGTGGCAGAGCGACCACCCCCAGGAGAGACTTTCTGAATTTGTCATCTTATTCAGAGCTGTGAAAGAGTGGTGTCATCTGGTATTGTTCCTTTTGTGTGCTGCGGGGTGCTGTGCCTGTTAAATAAACAGGTTCTTTCCACTTCTCTCCAAGGAATCCTTCCCGAACCAGTTGGGAGGAAGGGCTGTGTGGGTTTGCTTTCTGGAGGGGCCTCCTTTGGAGGTTTTCTCCCAAAATTGCCCTGAACCAGGACACCATGGCACAGGGGCTTGAAATGAGATGATCTTAATCCAAACCATCCTGGGGCTCCGTTGATGGCTTTGCAAGGAGACTTTAAGGGGTGCCAGGCTGGCAGGAGAGGAGCAGTAGGTGGGGAGGCCCCAGGTGGGGCCTGGCCATGTGCAGTCCAGCTGTGCACAGGTGAGCCCTGGTTGGCCACAAACCACGCCTGACCTCATTATTACAGTCCCACTGCAAACCCTGCTCACGCTGAAGCCAACAGCAGCTCATCTGAGCTTTTTGGGCTCCCCAATCCAATTCGGGAGAGTTAAACCCTAAAGTACAGAGCACATAAACCAGGCCCATTACTGCAACACACCCAGCCTTGATGCAAGCTTTTTCTGCAGCTCCTGTGCACGCTGAGCCCCCATTAATGTTAATGCAAGGGGCTGTTACATGCCAAAAGCAGCAGCAAAGAGCCCCCAGGAGCAGAAACCCATTTAGCAGGGCCACTTTCTTTACAGAACATGTCCTGGCTTAAGCGTATCAAAATCTCTTCGGGTCTTGCTAATTGAGGCCAGTGGGTTTTGAAGCCAAGAGGAAAAGCATCCATTGTCAGATGGGAAATGTTTGTTTTGTTGCACTGGCTCAAGGTCTGAGGCAGCAGGTAGCAGTGGGGTGGAATCCAGGTGCATGGAAATCCACTGGTCTTTGATTATCTCTTCTGGACATTTGGATGGACTCCTGATGGAGAGATTGCAGATCATTCCTGTGGATACCTCGAGGCCTACTTAAAAAAGAGTCATTTATGATCTTCTTGAATAACTGCAGTCTTTTCCCCAAGCAGCAGTTGGAGGTTTCTTACATATGATATATAAGAATATGAGACATAAGAATATGAGATATATATGATATATAAACTGATATATAGGAACCAAATTAAATATATGCGGGTAGAAGTTCCAGCACAGAAAATGTTTCTCTAAGTTATTTTTTCCAACATAAGGGCTGGTTATTTCTACTCTACTCTTGCCCACTCACTAGAGATTTGTTTTTTCCTCTGGCTTTGTAGATCTGCTCTCCAGATCTCACACTGATCTCAGGTTTGACCTAATGGAGTGATACAGGAGGACAAGATGGCTCCTGGTCCTGCAGCTGAGCCCATTTTTTGTCAACCTCAAAAAATCTGACCCCAGCAGTACTTTCCAGCAAAACACATGTCTGCAGTACACCCAGGCATCGCCTTGCAAAAAAACCCATGGCTGCTTCCAGCCTGGCTGAAGGAAAGCAAAGCCCAGCAATGCTACAGAGACGTGCCCCTTTTATTCCTGTTTATTCCTGGAATTTTTTAACTGAACTAGGAGCCAAGCAAATGTACTGCTGCCTATGCACAGTCCTACCTGCCCAGTGCTGCTGTCCATGTTCCCCTTGGAAGAGCAAAATAATCCAAAGGGAAGTCTGATTTACAGCTGGGGAAGAGGGAATCACCATCACCCAGTCAAGACTAAGTCATTGCTGCCTCCAAGCTTGACAGTGCCCATGGGTCACAGAGGAGCACAGAAAGTCCCACCAGAGGCTTAAAAGGGAAACAAACTGACCTCTTTTACAGCATTTGCCAAATTCTCCCAGCATTTTCCAGAATATTCCAGGTTTCAGCCAGAGGAGATCCAGCAAAGGTGGCCTGGATGTGGTACAGTGGGACAGGACAGGATGATGGATATTGGGGTTTAAGCACATGTTCCATCCCAGGGCTTTACCAAAAACATCTTCTTTGTGCCTAATCCTGGGTGAATGGAGCTAAAACTCTTCCACATCAAAAGGACGATATTCCTTGCTTAATAATAATATGCTGAGGGATTCCTTGGCATTCAGGGAAATGCCTATTTTTTTAGGGTTTTTTGTTTGTTTATTTTTTTGTTTTTAACTGAGAGAAATTCTTGGAAGGTTTTGGTCATGGTGTTTTTATTTGGTTGGGGGGATGTTTGTTTGTTGGTTTGAGGTTTTTTGTTTTGTTTTTCTTTTGCATGCACCCATTAATATTGAAGGATTCTTTTTGTTTTTTAATGAAAGTTTTAGCACAAGGAGCAGTAGGATGGCTCTACACTGCCACCAGTAATGAAAGTTAGGCTTGCCAGCCATGAAGGCAGTTTAACCCCTTGGTCACACCTTGCCTTTTAATTCCCTTTGAATAGGCCTGATACAGCTTTGATGGAAAATGCACCCGGTGCATGGTTCAGGAGGCTGCAGAATTGAGAGCTATTAAATACTAAAAAGACAAGGTGAGAAACAATTTGCAAAATCTCCTCTTTTTATAGACTGCAGCTATTGAGAAAAATTGAGTAAATTCCCCAGCTACCAAGACTGCAGTCTGTTTCAAGATTCCATCAATTTTTTACGGTACAATCAATATTTATGAATCCCCAAAGAAATATTGCAAAGAGAAACATGGTGAAACATTTTCCATGCAGTTGCAAAGATGTAACGTGGGGACCTAAATAACTTTTAAAATAATCTCAATGACAATCAAAGTGCCTTACATAGCCAATATGGTTTAATGTCAGTGTTTATATTAGCTCTCTTCTAAAGAATAGATGGAAAAAGGCAAAAAAAGTAAAGAAAATGTTTGCAGTTTAATCTCTCCTAAAGAAGACATTTTACTATAATAAGTATTCTGTAATTTGGTGCTTAAAAATTCAAAGGAAGTGTCATATTGAAAGTTCTTTGATTTTTTTTTATGCATTAAAAATATTCACCATCATGCAAGCAATGGATTTTTCAGTCAGCTGGAAAAGGAGAAAAGATTTCTATAAAAACTAGGCAAACAAATCCACATTCCTTTAATGGCTACTTTAGGTTTAATATCTAAACTTATTTAAATAACTCTGAACCCTCCTGCTGAGAAATATTGAAAGTAATAGATTCCTTTGTGTGTAATCTCCATTTACATGTAGAGTTTAATTTCCCTCTGGGCAGAACCTGTGTAAAACTTGCCTTGAAATGTCCCTCTGTAAAAGCACAATGTTTAGGGGGATGCCTTTTATTTTATTTAAAATTTATTTTACACTTTAGAAAAAAGCAAAGAGCCACTTCACCTCGAAGCTGCCAAAATGGTGACTATGGCCTGAAGTTAAAAATTATTGATCACAGTAATTGATCACAATCTACACCGCAGATGCTCCAAAATGCATCCAAAATCACGATCAGCCCTGCTGTGCTCATCACACCCATGACAGATCTCTCAAGTGGTGCTGGTCCCTCCAGAAAGAACCAGTTTTATTATTACTTTTCTCCAAGGAATTTAAATGGAATTTGATTTTGGGGTGAAGCAATTCTAAATTTTAAGCTTGTCCCTTGATGTTTGGATATCCTTTGGTTCCTTCCCTCTTCTCAGTTCTGTCTAACTTGCCATCACACAAATTTTAGCTAAAACTAGTCTATTGTGCACATTTTTATTTGGTTTCTGTCATATTTTTTTTTCTTTTTCTTCTTTTTTTTTTTTAACTCAGAGGAAACAGTACTAGGAGAGATGCCTCTTAATGAACAAGTAACTTAATGCATTTAATTACCTAAATCAAAGCCTTAGCTTTGATGTCAATATTTTACTTTTAAACATTAGCAAGGGCTAAAGTAAGGAAATCTGATGAATTTGCAAAAAGCTTTCAGTGAGGTTTATTTCCCCAAATTAATCAGGCAAGTTGCAACCCTGGCTATTTATAAGTCTAGTTAAGTGTTGTTCCCTTGTGAGGTGCCTTTTCTTTTTTTCCTCCCTTCCATACGTACTGAGGTGTCTCAGTTATTCAGCCTCTTACCTAGATACCTCATCCAAAGGAATCTCGGTGGGAAGATCTGATATCTGAGCTGTTTCTATATTTAATGGCATATTTCATCATGGGGGAATATTTTACTCAACTATCTCCCCTGAAACTATTTTTTTACAGTGAGCTACATTCAAAATAGCAACACTTTAAAATGTGTTTTTTGCTGGAAAATATAAGGGAAAAAAAATTTGTTCTTCCTCAAGGAGGATTAAGCAGGATCTGTCAGAGGGAAAAAAAGGGCTTGTCCTCAGAAAACTTTGGAACATTATTTAATTTAAAAGAAAGATTTATCTGAAATTGAGATAATTGAAGATGATCATGGGAAGCATCCACAGTAAGGTGATTCATGGACTCTGCACCGTGGAAAGGTGGGTACCCTGGCCATCTGCACCCTCTTCTTATAAACCCCATGGAGAGTTAAAAACTCAATTGTTCTTCAACCTCACTCAGCCTTACAGTTTAAAATATAAATATTTTTTTAAACACCCACCCTGCTGGGACCAAAAAAAACCCCCAATAATAAAGCTTCAGGTTCTTTTTTGTAATAGAAGACCCCACTCAACCCAGGCAGCCAGGCATGGCTTGGCCAATGTTTCATGAGTTTACAATGTTACATATCTCTTTATCTTTTAATCCATTTAATCATCAAAATTTCCAGCAAAAACAAGAACTGAAAAAAAAAAGACGAAACAACAACAACAAAAAAAAAACAATGCCCCCAATTTGTGTTTTGTTTGACTGCGAGTAATATTCATGTCTGCATGAGGATGGCATGTAATTAACATGTCATAATCAAAATGACTAAGTTTGACACATTATAATCACTGCATGGAGATTATAGCATAGCCACAGGCGATCTGCACAGCCTATCTTAATATCATTTGCATAATGAAAGCATGGTGGCAGTAATAGCTTTTTTCTCTTGTTATCATAATTTCACCCAGGGCTGCAAAGGGCTTTGGTACTGTCAGATGTTGCCTGTTAAAAGTCATTTTGTGTTGAAGACTCCAGTCCAAGTGACCCAAGTATTTCCATGTGAGCAATCACTGTGTGGCTACACGGAAATACACTGGAATGGGTCTTTTTCACCCCAATTTCCCAGAAAATGTGTAAGCACTTTTATTTTGGGGTCCCAATGGAGGACCCGTTTCTTACCTGGGAGGCTCCTGTGGAGCTGGGCTGCATTTTGTGGGCATCCCCTGGATTCTCCTGGAAATAGCAGGGCACATGGACACAGCACTTCTCCTGAAACATCCATGGAGATTTCTGGGATGGTGATGCTCCAGCCCGGCCACAGCACCTCTACAGAGGATGCCAGCAGTGTAGCCCCACTCTTACCTGCCTGGATAGCTGGGACTATGTCCAAGCAGTTCTCCAAAGTGATTCCAGGTTGAAGGCAATCCCTCATCCCAGAGAGTGGCACATTCTCCAGTGACTTGGGCAGTGAAAAAATGGCCACTGCTTCTCCCTCCTCAGATGGTTCCTGTGCAGGGAGAAGAGATCAGCAGGGCAAAGAGATGTCTGCAAAAACAGGGTGGGTGGGGAAATAAAAGGAAGGCTGAGGATTGACCCCAGGTCTCACAAAGCTGCTCAGATTGATGTCCCATGTCACATGTCCCCATGGTGAAGCAGGGCCACAGGGTGTGAGGGGCTGGTGAGGGCCAACCTGCTGTCTCTTGGCATGCACAATGGGTGGCCCAGAGCAGAGGGCTATTCTTTAAATTACTGTGCCACCTTTCACTCAAGAGGGTCTCAGGACCTCAAAGAATTCCACGGCAGGAAGGGTTCCAGCACCTCCCAAACTCTGCCCGTCCCCTAGGATCATGGAATGGTTTGGGTTGGAAGGCAACTTTAAAGGTCACAGAATCACAGAATAATGAGGTTGGAAGAGGCCTTTAAGATCACAGAGTCCAACCTATGCCCGAACACCTCAACCAGACCATAGCACCAAGTGCCATGTCTGTTGTAGTGCGTGCGCGGTTTTAGTTTGTGAAGTTCTGATTTAGTTTTATTTGTAAGTTGGCTGTTTGTTAAAGTTCTAAGATGGCGTTCTCAGGCTGGGTTCTCAGGGCTCCTTCCCCCTCTATCCAGTGGCAGTTAACTGTCAATCACTCGCTACCATGGCGATTCCCGCCTTTTTGTTTCAGTTTTTAAGTCTGTCAAGGTATCCCCTCCCTAACTATATGGTAATGATGTTCTCCCCTCCTCTGTTTCCTAGGTGACCCCCCTGCCCATCACTCTCTGCCCACTCCACATCCCTAGAAAGTTCTGCCTGGGACGGAGGGTGATTGGGTCAGGGTGGGAAACCACTCCTTTGTTGTATTATGATTTGTTAATCGGGCTTGTCATTCTCTGTATTGTTTCTCGTCATTGGTTGTCTGTGATTTTCCCCTCCCCTCGGGGTTCTTATAAATGCTCTCACCGAGGGGCGGGGTGTGGGTCAGTTTTCTGCACCTCCTCTCCTGTCCACACCTGCCCTCCCTCCAATAAACCTTCCCCCGCTGCAGAGAACTGGCTCGCCTCTCGTGTTTTCCTTCGCTCCACCACATCGCATGCTGCCGCAGGATCGCTTGTCTCTCTGGGTCGCATTCCTGTGCCTTGATGCCAGGAGGATCCAGGAAGCCAGCTGATCGCCCTGCACTAGCAGAGGCTATATCAGCTGGCCCACCAGGCTGCCAGCTGCTCAACCCTCTCCACCTCCTGCTCTGCTGTGGGAGTTTACCGGGCTTTCCTCTTCGTGAGCAACCGCAGCTGCTGGCGCCCAACGTGAAGCGGATTGGACTACGTCGGACCTCGCCTGACGCCTGCCCCACGGCGCGAAGACTCCGAGATCTTCACTGGGCGCGGCAGCACCTCGCATGAGCAGACCACAGGGCGCTTGGGGTGGCGCTCTCGCGAGGATCATCGCAGTCAACGACCCCTCTGCACCCCGAGGCGACTGCCTGAGTGGAGCCCCAGTACTCGGACCCCTTCTTCCCCTCCTGGCTGGGTTTGGTGAGTCTAGCTTGCCCCCCTGTTTTTAGCGACCCCCCTGGTGTCATTTCATACACCGGGGTGCCCCTCGTCTATGCGCGGCGGGGGGTGAGTGTGGTCTTCGCCCACGCCGGGCGACCAGGGTGCTGGCCAACAGTCCCTTTCTCGTTTACTTACCTGCTGTTTCGGTTCGCAGTCTCCTCGGTGGCAGCGGGCAGGCTGCAGTTTCAGTCCCTGTTGCGTTTCGTGGGTCCCCGGGTGGCGCCGGTGGGTTCATGAGTCCCTCTCCTATTCTTCGTTTGGTGTTTCTCTCCTTCCCCCTCTTTTTGTTTGCGAGTACCAGTGGGAAGTGCGCGGCAACTTAACATCCCAGAGCCATGGGTGCTAGGCTCTCAGCCGCGCAGCGAGAGGCCGTTCATGTTTGTTGCGGGTTGATTGTTGGGGCAGACCTCCCGCTGAAGGAACGGGAGGTGAAAAGCCTCATCCGTTGTGTCTCCTCCCAGTTTCGGGATTTCTCCTCGGATCGTTGTCGAGACCTCCACTTTTGGGAAGAGGTCTCACGTAAATTATCTAATCTGGCCAGATCCGAGGAGATCGATATCACTAAAAGGATAAAATTGGCGAGACACCTTCATTGGGTGGCGCAGCTACTAGCTGCGTTGAGGATTAAACAAGCTAGGGAGCTGGGAGGACACTCTCGGACAGCCGGTGCTCGGGTTGCCCGGCAGAGTTCGTTTTGTTCTGGTTCAAATGTTTGTGGTTCTATGTTATCCCCCAGTTCAGTCCCTTCAAGTGCTCCTACCCCTCGTTCCTCCCCTGCTACGCCTCTTAGACCCAGGATCCTGAGGCGGGCAGAAACGAGCCACAGCCGGCAGGAGCAAGAACATCGCCCTGGCCCTCCTCAGGAATCCCAATCCCCCCGTGGAGCGCGACCACGGGCCCAGTCGCCTTCCACCTCTCCCGCTCCCTCTCCGTCCCCAAACCCCCGATTCCGCATTTTGAAATCTCCTAAGTTAAAATCTAAAGTTCGCTTCAAGGTCCCCGCACAAGATGGCCCCCATGGGGCTCAAGATGGCGGGGACCACGAGGCGCTGTGGCGGGAAACTTCATCCCCTCCCCAGAATCCTTTTGTTCTCCCGCCACCCAACCCCTTCCTCCCTTTACCCAACCCCTTCCTTTCTCCAGATCCCGCCTTTCTTCCCACAGACGCTCCTCCCCAATACCACCCCACTGCCTTGCCTTCCACCCCGCCCATGGCTCCTCCCTCCGCTCCTCCTGCTGCACCACCCCCTGCCACAATGTTTGCCCCACCTTCTGCTACGCCCACTCCCGAAGCGCGCCCCCGGGGGCGGGTGTCCCCACGTCATCGGGCCCCACCTCCAATGTCTGCGTCACCTCCCAGGCCCTCCTCCTGAGTTCCGGTTCCCACGCCCCTTCTTCCGGTTCCCACGGTCCGCCATCTTTTTCAGCGCCGGGGCCGGGGGGGGAGGGTGTGGGAAATCTGGGACCCGGGGCGCCGATTAACATCACGGCGGCCCCGGTGACTTTTCACCAGAGGAGGGGGGGCCAATGGGACGTGAGGTGGACCCCCGTTCCCAGGTCGATGATCCGGGAACTCTGAAAGTCCCAAAAGGAGTTTGGGCCAAGCAGTGAATACTTTAAGGGTGTCCTGGATGCCTCCCTGACAGAGACTGAGATCGTGCCGTGTGACATCAGGCAGATTTTTAAATGTTTACTCAACGAATCTCAGTTCTCTCAATGGGAGGTAACCTGGAAGCAGGTGGTCGCCGACCTTCTCCCTGCAATATTGGAGCAACCCAATATTGCACGGGATGGGAACGGGGAAGAATTAACAGTAGAACACCTATGCGCCCTGGGAGACTGGGCCAAGGGGCAGCAGGCCACCGAGCTCATCCCTTCAGAAGCTCTGGAGAAAACCACGCAGGCGGCCGCGCAGGAATTCTACAAAATTGTGGCGGGGTGCCGGCGGTCCCGGTCTTTTCTCTTTTCCAGGGGCCCGACGAGTCCTTTGATGACTTCGTCATCCAATTGAAGGCAGCAGCGAAATATGAAGACGTGGAGGAGGGGACCAGGATCGAGATGGTGAAAGCCATCGCGGCAGCCAACGCGAATCCACCCTGCAAGGCTGCCATCATGAGCCTGCCCCTCCAACCACGTCCGAGCCTTGACAACGTGCTGGTAGTCTGCACCCGCAAAGTTCCATCGCTGCGGCGGGCAGGCGACGCAAAGACCACCCCATCGTCACGTCGCGTCGCCATTGCAGACTACCAGGACGACTTCGAAGCTGCCGCCGCCGCGGCCCAACGCTCGGCCCCTGGAACTCCTAAGACCCCCGGCAATCTCCTTGTCATCTATGCATGCAGGAGGGACATTGGATGCCAGACTGCCCCCTCTGAAAGGAATTCTACCAGTTCCGGAGGGAAAAGCAGTCTGGCCGTCCCGGAGGGGGAGCCCCTCAGCAAAAACTCTAGCCTGCGAGCGCAGTGGCCCCCTGCGCTGTGACAAAAAACAAAGCGGGCAAGTTCCATCCATCCACAGGGGGACAGAGGAGCCCAGGGGAAGCCCACCGCCAGCACCACCCTTAACATCTGGGTGGGAAGTTTTGCCTTTCTTTGACAGTGACACTTTCACCGGACTTGACAGTTCTTCCGATGTGGCCTTGGGAGACGTTGCATGCCTTGGTCGCGTGGAACCTGATCTCCCACCGGAGCCATCGCTAACCACTTTTTCCAACTTCTCTCCATACAGGTTGGCAACGACGAGGGCCCTTCGGCTGGACAGCACCGACGTGCGACTTTTGACCGTACACACCGACGCCCCAGGTAACTGGAATCGCCTTGACCACCAGTTTGTCGTCGTGGGAGACACCAAACACACTCCATCTGATATCCTAGTATATCCAGGTTTGGTGTCATTGGATCAGCACCGGTTTGTACTTGCTATATCGTGTCTTCGTCCCCCAGTGTTCCTCCCCCAGGGCAAGATCATCACGCAGGCCATCCCAGTCCCGGCGATCGACGATATCGTGACCAGAGACTGGGACCCTGACTGCCCCGGCCAACGCTCCTCACTCCCCTGACGGCGTCTGCGGCGGGAGAGGGAGCTCGGTAACATCCCACAAGTCGCCTGGGCAAAGAGGCTGGGGTCTTCTAAGCCCCGCCTTGAGTGCCAGTTGAGCAAGGGGAGGGACACCATCTCCATCCGGGGGATGTTAGACACAGGTGCAGATGTGACGATCATTCCCTCTCGGGAATGGCCGTCACACTGGGAGCTGCAAAACGTGAGCGGTTGTATTCAGGGTGTAGGGGGCACCCAACTGGCGAAACAGTCTAAGAGCGTCGTGCAAATTACGGGGCCAGACGGGCAGTTGGCTAATGTGCGCCCGTTTGTCTTGAATTACACCGAGCCTCTCTGGGGGAGAGACACCCTTTCCCAATGGGGAGCCAAGATTGACTTGCCGGCTCCCCTCCCGGTTTTTCGGGCAGCGGTCGCTGAGGAGCGCACCACTTGGAAATTGAATTGGAAATCAGACAAGCCTGTCCAAGTGAAGCAGTGGCCGCTGAACAAACAAAAATTAAAAGCGCTCACCGAGCTCGTGGAGGAGCAAGTCTGCAAAGGCAACCTGGTGGAGACCATGTCTGCATGGAACTCCCCAGTGTTTGTCATTTGTAAGTCATCTGGAAAGTGGCGGCTCCTTCATGACCTCCGAAAAATTAATGAAATCATTGAAGACATGGGTGTCCTCCAGCCTAGGATGCCTTCCCCATCAATGCTCCCACAAAATTGGAATCTGGCCATAATTGACTTGAAAGATTGTTTTTTTCAAATTCTCCTGCACCCGGATGACGCCCCACGGTTTGCCTTCACGGTTCCAGCTCTGAACCGTGAAGCTCCTGGGAAACGCTACCACTGGCGTGTGCTTCCTCAGGGAATGAAGTGCAGCCCAATCATCTGCCAGTGGTACGTTGCTGCCCTGCTCGCACCCATCCGCAAGCGATATAGCGAGGCCACCATCCATCATTACATGGATGATGTGCTGATCTGCACCTGCGATGACGAACTGCTGGTCCACGTGCTCTCCTGTGTAACCGATTGCTTAACTGCCGCAGGGTTCAAGCTCCAATAAGAGAAGATTCAAAGGATGCCGCCCTGGAAGTACCTGGGCCTGGAGACCAGTAAGAGGACCATTGGTCCTCAAAAATTGGCTATCCATCCCAAAATAAGCACTCTGGTGGACGCCCATCCGCTGTGTGGGGCTTTGAATTGGGTGAGACCCTGGCTAGGCATTACCACCAAGGACCTAGCCCCCCTTTTCAAATTATTGGAAGGGGGAGCGGCGCTCTGTTCGCCGAGGGACCTCACCCCAGAGGCCAAAGCGTCGCTGGAGAGGCTCGGTAAGATACTTGAGGCAAGGCAGGCCCATTGTTACAACCCGGGCCTGCCCTTCAAATTTATTCTATTAGGCCGCCTGCCACACCTTCACGGTCTCAATTACCAGTGGGACCTGTCCCGAAAACCAAGTAAGGGGAAGGGCAAGGACCAGGGCGCTGGTGACCCCCTCTTAATCATAGAGTGGGTGTTCCTCAGCTGCCACAGGTCCAAAAGAATCATGCAGCCACACGAACTGGTGGCGGAACTGATCCGTAAGGCTCGCCTTCAGATCAGGGAGTTGGCAGGTGTCGACTTCGGGTGCATTCACATCCCAATTGAATTAAAATCTGGCAAGTTTAAGATCAAAATGCTAGAGGAACTACTGACAGAAAGCGAAGTTCTGCAGTTCGCCTTGGCCAACTACATCGGGCAGATTGATGTTGGGCGTCCTGCCCACCCTTTGTTCAACAACGATCTGCATTTCAGATTTTCTACAAAAAGAACATTGAGCCGTGTCCGCTTGATGCTCTGACTGTGTTTACTGACGCATCTGGGGGGTCCCACAAGTCAGTAATGACTTGGAAAGATCCCCAAACTCAGCGTTGGGAGATGGACGTTCAGAAAGTTGAGGGGTCCCCTCAAGTCGCTGAGTTGGATGCTGTCTTCAGGGCATTCGAGAAGTTTCATGACCGGCCTTTCAATCTGGTCCCTGATTCGGCCTATGTAGCCGTTGTAGTGGCCCGTGCGGAGAGCGCTGTTCTGCAGGAAGTTCCCAATTTGGCCCTGTACAATCTGCTCTCGAAACTCATAGATCTCATCTCCCGCAGAGAGCAGATGTACTATGTGATGCACACCAGGTCGCACACAGATCTGCCCGGGTTCATCGCCGAGGGCAACCACAGGGCTGATGCCCTTGTGGCCCCTGCGAGATTGAACCCGAGTGGGCCATCGCTGCCGCAGTTAAGATGGCCCCGCTCCCCAATGTGTTCCAGCAGGCTAAGATCAGCCACCAGCTGTTCCATCAGAATGCGCCTGGTCTGGTCCGTCAGTTCCATCTTACGCGTGACCAGGCCAAGGCCATTGTGGCCACATGCCCCCAGTGCCAGCAGAGTCAGCCACCATCGCTCCCTGCTGGTGCGAACCCCCGGGGACTGAACAGCTGTGAGGTGTGGCAGACTGACATTACAAAAATTCCCCAATTCGGCCGCCTCAAGTTTGTCCACGTTTCAGTGGACACATACTCCAGCGCAGTTTTCGCCTCTGCCCACACAGGGGAGAAGGCCTCGGATGTTCAGAAACACCTCATCCACGCTTTCTTCGTGCTGGGAATCCCCAAAGTGCTCAAAACTGATAACGGGCCTGCGTATGTTTCCAGGGAGTTTAAGAGCTTCCTGCAGCGATGGGGAATAGAACACAAGACTGGCATCCCCTATTCCCCCACAGGACAAGCCGTGATCGAGAGGACCCATCAGAGCCTCAAAAGAGTTCTAAGCCACCTAACACCGGCAATGAAGATGGAGTCCCCTCCGACCCAGTTATCTCAGGCACTTTACACAATCAACTTTCTAAATTGTTCCTTTGAGAATCTGAATCCGCCCATTGTGCGGCACTTCAGGGGTCACGGTGCTCTCCAGCTGAAGGAAAGGCCTCCCGTTCTGGTGACGGATCCGGAGACCTGGCGGCAGGAGGGGCCCTTTGAGCTTGTGACCTGGGGGCGGGGATACGCTTGCGTGTCCACCCCCTCGGGTCCCAGGTGGGTCCCTTCCCACTGGGTAAGGCCTTTTGTCCCCCGCGCGATCAAGGCATCCAACCAAGTCCCGCAGGTCAAAGTCGCGAGCTGGCAGCGGAAGAGGAGATCTGGCTCCCTGGACAGACTCCCAGGAGTGTCATCAGTCGACCGTCTATAGCTCTGGGAGCTGTCCGTCCCCTCCTACCTTGTCCCTAACCCCGGAGAAATCCCTGAGTAACGCCACTTTTCTTTCTGTTTGACTTTCAGTTAGCCGCACCACCAAGATGCCCGGCCCAGCCTTGTGGAGATGGTGGCTTTGCGGGGCCCTCTTCACCATCGTGGCCCCGTGGCCAATTCAGCAGCCAAGCGAGAACATCTGGAAGCTGCTGGCCCACTCCCTCAGCCGAGAAGATCTTTGTCTGGACACCGGAGCAGCAGACAACCTGTTGGGGACCTGTCTGGTGGGGATCCCCCTGCCCATTGACCACCGCCCGACATCCATGTCACTGGCATTCAGAGGGTGGGCAAACCCCCGAGTGATCTCCCCCCAAGCTGGCCCTAGTCCAAGGGTCACTTGGGAAAGGGGGATCAGTCGCCTCCCCAAGGGCAAGCTCGGGGAGCCCCCTCTAGAGTTCCAGCTGCTCGGCGCCGCCAAAGCCCCAACCTGCCTTCAGTTTTCCCCCAATTATGGTTTGTCATCCTCTCCCAATTTAGTTGTGCTCCAACAGACCAAGCCTCAGTTTCAGGCAGCAGCGTGGTGTGGCACCACCGTGAACACTGCTGCTGCCTCCACCCTTGACCATTTCCCACGTATCCTCCCCAAAGGTCTGTTTTTCATTTGCAGTGACCGAGCGTGGGCAGGCATTCCCGCTCACCTGGTAGGGGGCCCTTGTACCCTGGGCCAGCTGACCTTGTTCACGCCCAACACGACCCAAACTGGCGATTGGAAAGTCGAAAACAAGACGGGGTACATAATTAGGTCAAAAAGACACACCACACAATTTGGCTCAGACTGCGACTCGCAAATTGAACATTGGCCGAAATCAAAAAGAGTTGCCATGTCAGTTTTGCTGCCATGGGTTGCGGCCGCGAAGGCCTTAGGCGAATTGGGAGAACTGGAGTGCTGGGCTGTGAAACAAGCAAATTTGACGTCAGCGGCCATTAGTGACCTCCTAGCAGACAAGAGACTTACCAGGCAGGCAACCCTGCAAAATCGGGCGGCCCTGGACTACCTGCTGTACCATCATACTTGCAGGGAGTTCCAGGGCCTCTGCTGTTTCGACCTTAAGTCCAAGGCCGAGGATGTGCAGGCAAAAGTCGGTGAACTCCAGAAAAACATCGAAGATTTGCAACAGGAGTCATCTGACTGGCTCTACCATCTCCCTCCCAACTCAGGGCTGTCGGGCTGGGCCATCTCCCTCATCAAAGACATCGGTTATGTTGTGTTAGTCCTCGTGGTCATCGTTTTTAGTTCTTTGATTTTATGGACCTGTCTAAAGAAACTGCTCCACCGGCTCACCTCCGTGCCATCTGCGGCGAACCCTTCCTCCGCCACCGGACACCACCACTTTTGTGGAGATGGCCGCACAGACCGTCGTGACTCCAGATCCTGAAGAGATGCCGGAGGATGAGCCCGAAGATGACTACGAGGAAGTTTGATTAAAGACTGTGTTGGACTTTTAAGTTAAAGACTTTTGCTAAGTTTTTCAGTTACAGTTGAAGTTAATTCTCCCCCTTTCCTTTTCCATTTGTTTAGTTTAAAAAAGGGGGAGATGTTGTGGTGCGTCCGTGGTTTTAGTTTGTGAAGTTCTGATTTAGTTTTATTTGTAAGTTGGTTGTTTGTTAAAGTTCTAAGATGGCGTTCTCAGGCTGGGTTCTCAGGGCTCCTTCCCCCTCTATCCAGTGGCAGTTAACTGTCAATCACTCACTACCATGGCGATTCCCGCCTTTTTGTTTCAGTTTTTAAGTCTGTCAAGGTATCCCCTCCCTAACTATATGGTAATGATGTTCTCCCCTCCTCTGTTTCCTAGGTGACCCCCCTGCCCATCACTCTCTGCCCACTCCCCATCCCTAGAAAGTTCTGCCTGGGACGGAGGGTGATTGGGTCAGGGTGGGAAACCACTCCTTTGTTGTATTATGATTTGTTAATCGGGCTTGTCATTCTCTGTATTGTTTCTCGTCATTGGTTGTCTGTGATTTTCCCCTCCCCTCAGGGTTCTTATAAATGCTCTCACCGAGGGGTGGGGTGTGGGTCAGTTTTCTGCACCTCCTCTCCTGTCCACACCTGCCCTCGCTCCAATAAACCTTCCCCCGCTGCAGAGAACTGGCTCGCCTCTCGTGTTTTCCTTCGCTCCACCACATCGCATTGCTGCCGCAGGATCGCTTGTCTCTCTGGGTCGCATTCCTGTGCCCTGACGCCAGGAGGATCCAGGAAGCCAGCTGATCGCCCTGCACTAGCAGAGGCTATATCAGCTGGCCCACCAGGCTGCCGGCTGCTCAACCCTCTCCACCTCCTGCTCTGCTGTGGGAGTTTGCCGGGCTTTCCTGTTCGCAAGCAACCACACATGTCCAGTCTCTTTTTTTAAACACATCCAGAGATGGTGATTCTACCACCTTCCTGGGAAGAGCATTTCAGTACTTTATTATTCTTTCAGTGAATTTTTTTTCCTAATATCCAACCTCTACTTTCCCTGATGTAGCTTGAGACTGGGTCCTCTGGTTCTGTCAGTTGCTGCAGTGTGCAGGCACATCTTCCACTACAGCAGGTTGTTCAGGGCCCCCATCCACCTGATTTTGAATGTTTCCAGGGATGGGCTGTCCATCCCCTCTCAGGGCAACAGGACCCAGCTGATTCCACAATGCCCCTTCTGCCTGGCCAAACCAAACTCCCAGAAGCCAATACAGGGAAGGTTTTAAGCTGAACCTTCTTCTGGGTATGAACCTTGTTCTTCCAGTTTTACCTTTCCTCTGAGGAAAGGTAAACTCCCAGAAGCCAATACAGGGAGGGTTTTAAGCTGAACTTTATTCTGGGTATGAACCTTGTGCTTCCAGCTTTACCCTTCCTCTGAGATGCAGTTGTAGAGTTTTGATGTTTTACCAGGAGTTCACTTGTACCACTGATTCTGTATTTTGTAATTCACAGTATCAGACTCTTCCATCATTTCCATACTGTTCCAGCCTATATAGTCCAATCACATTAACACACAATAATCCTCCTGCAGACATTGCAGCATCAGGAATTGCAAATCTGTGTTGCAGTAGCTGGTGTAACATAAACTGATATAGTCCTCCCAGGTGCACTCAAGAAAATTCCTGCAGAATTTGGAGAAGACCAGAGCAGATGAACTAAGTTATGTATGCAGTCCCCCAGCAGCTTAGTAAAATAGTGTCACATATCCAGGATTCCTGGAATTCTTTTTGCTTTGGTGTGCTCAAGTGATTATGTTAAGTTAGGTTTTAGTCATATATTAAAGTTGCTTGCTTTTATCCTAACAGAAATATTGGCTCTTTTTATTTAAGTGGAATCTTTACCATATCCACATACAAAGAGTAAATGCACTTTGTGGGGTGATGCTTAATGCGCAGTGGTGTCAGTTAAAAGATCAGCAGTTTTCCCTAATCTGAAATTACCCAACCAGACATTCAGGTCTGTACATACTAAACCTGTTTCTCCTTTAAAATACCAGCCTTGCACCCTTTTTACCCTTGGGTATAAAGACAGGACATGCAACTTTGCCTGTATACTAATATCCTAAAAAGAGCTGTTCACCTCTAGACACTGGGGTTTTTTTTTCCAAATTAGACTGCTTTTGAATGACAGAAATAGAAATTCTCACATTCATCAGTAATACCTAACACAGAGGAATGCCAGATTATATTTACCATACTGGCGATTTCTATGCTGTTTACAGCATATTTCTATCCTACAGATTAATGGAACCTTTACAAATAAAGTATTTCTCTTCTCCCATAAATGGGCCAAGGAGCCATTTGCAGCCTAATTTGAGTAACTTGGTCTAGTAGAAGGTGTCTCTGCCCATGGCAGAGTGTTTGGAATGTGATGAGCTTCAATATCCTTTCAACCCAAACCATTCTGTGATTCTAAGATTCAAATTCAAAATATCTTCTGTCTCAGTGGCTGTGCCCCTGCAGATACAAACCAGACAAAAAACACCCAAAGATCCCAACTAATTGACACTCTACTCCAAAGCCTTGACTTGTATGAGGGAATTCATGCTCCAGAAAATTGGTATTTTAAACCAACCAAATCATGAGATGGAAAGAGGCTGGGTCAAGCTCACAGGCTGGACCTGGGTGGGGCAGGATACCACCAGGCACCCTGGGTCACACTTTGCACTTGCTAGCCAGATACCATCTTATAGAAAGGCTTGGTAAAAGCCACATTTTCCATCCTGACCTGGGGATCACCCCAGCCCTCTGTTGTCCTTTGTGGGTCACCCACTGACAGCAGGAGGCTGCCAGCGCCTCAAAGAGCACCAAGGTTCAATCCAGGAGGGTGCCCGGGCTCTGAAAGCCCCTGCCAGGGCTGAGAAGGGGTGAGTGAGGGTCCTGTCCCAGTCTGGCTGGTGGGGATGGCAGTGTGGTGGTGGGTCCCCTCCTGGGGCAGAGCTGCTGTGGCTCCTTGCGCTGCAGTCCCTAAGTCGGGCTAAAGTCAAAGCCCATCTCGCTGTCATAATTCCAGTAGTTCATGTGTCTTCTAATCACATGTTTTATGGTTAGTAAAAATGCCCCATGGGAGCTGATTAAAGGTTTATGAGAACCAAGAAAATCTGATAGGATTTGGTTTGAATCCGACCAGTTTTTTAAGTTTCCTATCCATAAGCTTTTAAGTACTTACAAGCCATTATTTCTGTCTTTGATGCAGTAGGGTTGTTGTTTTTCCTTTATATTCTTTTTTTTTTTTTTTTTTTTTTTAGGCAGGGGGAGGGAGGGAAAAAAGCAACATAAATCTCAGAGCAGAGATTTTTAAAAATGATTATCAGATTTGGGTAAGATTTATCTTCATCTTTAAAAAAAGCTTTTCACAATCACAATATAAATGCATTAGCACAAAAGCAGTCTAAACTCACATTCAGAAAGACACAGTACTCCGATATGGGGCTTCTTTAGTGGAAAGTACCTGGAACATGAGAGCAGCTTAACTCTTTGCCTCCTGTGTTTTCACCCAGACCTTGCCTTGATTTACTGAAAGCATTTCATGCCCATAAAGTTGCCTCAGTGGAAGGTTTTTTCCTGGCTGTGCCAAGGGTTTTCAATGCAGCAGTTACACCTGATCCTGGTTGTACATCAAGTTTAGGGTGCCTCCCAAACCAAAATATCCAAACCAGTTTCTTATTTCCACTATTATGGAGCAAGGCTTTCCTCAGCTTTTGGTGCGGAACATGGAAACATCACCATCTCATCCTGTCAGGGCAACCAGCTCCCCATCAAAGACAGCCAACACTGTTAATTTGTTAATTGTTAATTTTGGCACCAAACCCATCTCAGGTGCCATGGCCTCAGAAGATGCTCTGAGGCAGCTGACTTAGTCACTCTTTACCACACCCACTTGCTGAATAACAGGGCCAAAACCCATGGGTTCCGCAGGCACAGAGAAAGCATCTTCGTGCTCTTCCTTCTTCCTTTTCTCTTTCTCTCTCTTTTTAGTCTTCCTTATAATTGATGGGTCTTACTCTGTGTGGTGAATTACTTATTTTTCTGGACTTGTGTTCTTCTCCTCTCACAGCAATTAAACACACAAAGTTCCTTCCAACCAAAATTATTGTGTAATTTTAAGGTAGTGTAAAGGAGACAGGCTGAATCAGGCAGGATGTGCTGAATTGAACATCTGGTGGGGTGAAAGTGGAAACGGGGGTCAGGATGCCTTGGCTCAACCTCTTCTCTCAGTGGTTTGGGATGAACCTGGTTTTGTGTCACCTTTATACCTACAGAGAAAAGGGACAGTGTGTTTGATTAAGAATACTGGTGAATAAAAAATACTACAGCTGTTGAAGTGACAGAATCTGAGTCCATCAACATTACACCTATATTGTGTTTTGGTGTGTGTGGTAAGTCAAGAGGCTTTCTGGCTAATTCTGCTCTCACTAACATAAATTGCAATTCAAAACACAGGGCTGCTCAACATTGGAAGAAGCCACAAAAAAGAGAACACTAAAGTATCTACTTGAAAAGTGTTTTTGACAAAAATAAATAGACCCAGAAGCAGCACCCATGGCCAAGAACTTGAAGAAGACACAAAAATGCACACTAACATTCAAAATTCTTTCTCAGGGTCTGTAATACCCTAACCAGAGCAGTTAATTTTATGTCAGTTATTAACAGTAGGATTTCTAGAGGGCATTGAGGAGGTCTTCATGAAGAAGACAAATCCCTGGTCCCATAAATCCTGTTTCCCTCCCAAAAAAAAGTAAACTCCCATCCTGATACTCCTGCAGAAGTCTGCAAACTCCCACCTGTGCAGCTACAGAGGGACATGGCACTGCCTGTATGCTCCCCTTCACCCCCCATTCATCTTGGAGGGAAGGTTTAAAACGCATTAGCAAAAACCAGAGAGAAAACGTATTTGTTCACTTCATTGGCGCTTATATGCCAAACCTCCCCACCCCAAACCAGAAGAAAACCCCAACAAAAAAAGTTATTTATAAAATGCTTAAGAAAAAGCAAAGAGCATTGCTGGCGTGCAAATCCCAAAGCTCCAGCTAGCTCCCAACACGCAAGCAGCCCATATGGGGAAGCGGCGTCACGGGGGAGCGACGGCTCCAGGCAGGACACAGGACACAGGCTCCGGCTTGCCGCTTCCGAGGGTGACTTCTCTATGGCTATGATAGAGGAGCTTCACCCTTGGCCGAAGAGCAGGAGAAGTTTCCAGTGAGCGCGCAGGAATGAAAGAAAAGCGACAGTTCTCCACAGCAGGACAAGAACCCCACCAGGAAGCGAGAACAGCCGCATGGAACTGCCCCGAGGGGCGGGGTCAACTGAGATTATAAAGAGTTCCCGAGGGGTGGAGAAACCCGCCCCCAGGCAAATGAGAATACAGACTGAAATGATTGAGACAACATAACATCGAATGGGAGACATGTAGGGGAGGGGAAACAACTTCTGCTCCAATCACCCTCTGCCCAGAGTGGAAGGTTCTAGGGGGAGGGCGTGGGCAGAGAGTGATGGACAGGGAGGTTGTCGGGGAAACATAGGAGGGGTTTTCAAAGAAACCATGGCAGCTAAGGAGGGGATTAAGGACTGACATAAAAACCAATACAAAACGGCGGGAGTTCCCTAGACAACCGGGGGATTGACATATAACTGAACATGGGGGGAAGCAGGGAGGGAGCCCCGAGGCAGAGCCATTGTAACAGAAACACGGGGGGAATGGAACAAACCAACCATAAGTAATCTGAACATTAAAATATAATTTGAACATCAAACTCATGTAAAACATAACCGTAAACAGAGAAGCGGTCACACCGCAACAGAGCATGGTCTTACAGGTGGACCCAAAAACATAATTTTCTGCAGAACATGGGTTTACCATCCCTTGGTGTTTGGGAGTGGGTCCTGTTGGTGTGTGCAGGCATTTTGGGGCTGGCAGCACTGAAGGGGGAGGCTGAGTTCAACCTGCATCCCTCCCAGCATCGAGGACACAGAAATATTTAAGCTGATGCACGCTCTACCCTGGCATTCAACAGAGAGCGATGCCAACTTCTGGAAAATAGAAGAGCCCCAGGGCAGGCTAATAACAGCACTACTTAAGAACGTAAGACAATTATTACCTCCAACTGTGAAGGAGTCTAAGTAATTAAAAAGGGTTCTTTATTTTGATTAAAAAAGATTCCTTTCAGTCTGTTTGAATCTTTAGTAAAAGCCCTGAATGATATTTTTAGATGCCAGAAAAGACACTCTGCAATTGATGAAAGATGTATAGCAAGCTCATTTGAAAGATTCTCCTATTATCATCATCTTGTTGTCCAAAAACAATTAATTTCTCATTCTTTCACCCACATAACTTGCGGGAGAAAATGCAGGTCTAACCTAAAGCTTCCAAAACTACATTGGATTAACAGAAATCCAAAATTAATTTGGTTTAATTACTATAAATTTCCTTCCCAATAAAATCTCAAGAATTTCCAATCATGCTGATTTATTTGAGTAATTAGAAAGCCATTCACAGATGTCACACTGTTAGGTAGTGTGGATAATGCGGGTTTTGCTTAACTGGATCCTGAGACCACAGCACTGTGAAGAATGAGAACTAAAATAACTCCAATAAAAAGTGGGAAATAGGGGAAGGTGAATGGCACAACCTCAGGCAGCGCAGGCAGTGCCAGTGGCTTCCCTGGAAACTCATTTCTGTTCATTTGCTGCTCCAATACCACTTGCTCTGGTCCTTGCATTTTGCACCAGGTCTTGAGGGGCTCTGAATTCTTATTTTTACAGAGAAGGAGGCCAGGAGCCCCAGAGATGATGCATCCAGGGTCAACCCTAAGGGTGGTTTCAAAAGTAAAAGAACCGAAATGAGGTGTGCAAGGGGTTTGGGTGGTGCAGACACAGCAGGCCCCACTCCCCAGAGGATCTTTGTTTCATGAACCTGCAGAACAATGGGATCATGATTTCTTGCAAAGTTATTTTGCAAAGCAGGTGGTCTGTACCTGTGTCAAGGTGGAAATCATCCCATCCACAGTCAGACATCAATGGCTGCTGGGAGCTGGACCTTTCTGCCCACCTGATGGGGAAAAACAAAATCCTAAGGGCCACTCCTCTGACCTCATACAGGTCCTTGCTCTACCTCTGGAAAGGCTGAAGAATCAGAGTGAGTCTGGAAGAGACTCTTAATTTGGTTTTCCTCCTACTTATTCACAGCAATGCAAACCCTCTGCTCAGCTGACAGGTGTGTTCTTCCTCAGGAGAGATGAGCCCTGACTGCTCTTGACTGTTATTTGTAAGAGTTCTGAGAGTTTCAGGAATTTAAATATTGTAGAGAGTAACATAGATTTCAGGTTCTCCTTCCCTCCAAGTGGAGAGGAGGATTTAACACACTCTCCCACCAATGCAACACACTTGATTCCATTAGAAAGGTAATAATTGAATTAAAAGAAAGCAGGGTCGCTGAACTTGAGAGGAATGATTTAAGTTGCAGTAAATGTAAATAGCAGTTTAGTGGAGGAAAAACATATTTTTAAAGACTCAGTTATGAGCTGAATCTAACAGCTTAATCTGAGCCTTGACAGTGAATTCCCCCCTTCTCCAATCCTCTCTCCGCCCAAATTATCTTGGGTTTATACATGCCAGTATTTGACTAATAACATAATATTTAAATACCACAGTAATCTTAGCATCGTAATCCTGACACTCACAGGTTGTCTTAAATAAGGGTCAGCTGAAGAACATGGTGTTGTCCAACCCCCTGAGGCTGTCAGACATCCTCAGCCATAAGAAAATCATCTTTACTTTTGGCTTGAGCCTTTAATGGCTCTGAAAGCTGCTGCTTTTGTCTAAATACATACATTGTGCAGCAGTTTAGGAAATAGGTGAAAAGGCTTTAATGGAGAGATTAGTGCTAGACATTGTGAAGCTGCAACTAGGTCATAAGAGATTTCAGAGGTCAGGAAATTTTTTTGCAGGGCTTAAGTGTTTTGTAATGTAGTTTAGTTTGCCCCTGGTCCAGGGCATAATGGATGCTTCAAAACTTGATTAGCATTGGTTAAAAATAACGAGGCTGGTACTGTGGACTAAGAGTCACTTGACAAACTCCAGCATGCACCAGCAACTGCTCTGGTTCCTGCAATCATTTTAATGGGTTGGGGGCAGGCGGGGCAAAAAAAAGGCATTTTTTGCCAAAGGAAAGGCCCTCAAAATCAACAAACCAGAAAATCAGGCAGTTAACAAAACCAGAAGCTTTTTTGTCCCTCTTGTGTAGTCATAGTTTTCCTAGTCTTTGGTCAGATGGATTAGGGAACATCTCATTAAAAAATTATGTACCAACCATTTAAATAAGGTATTCACTGGGAAAGGAGGGGTTTAAGTGCAGAATGAGCCTTCTGTGTAAAATCAATGCTGTTAAACTCCATTACCCTATCTCCCACCCATGTCTAAGTAACCACCTTTCCAATACCAGCCAGAGCATAAACTATGACCCCAACCAGCACCAGCAACAGGCGGAGGAAGAAAGAATTCATCCTGCAGATGAAACATTCTGGAAGGATATTTAAAAAATAATATCTCAGAGATATTAACCCCTGTCTCCTTTGCTGATATTTAACGAATTTTCCTGTTTTCTGCACTCCCACATTTGTGTAATTCAGCAGAGACTCAGGGGGAAGCAACAGAGACACACCAATATGGGTGAACACAAAATCAATCAATGTTTGGTTGGTGAGATGCTACTGAAGTCAGCCAATAACACAAATGCTGGCATCTCTGTTCCTACTTGCATGTCTGAAATGATGCCTTGGTGTAAATTTATTTGGGTGTATAGAGCACGTGGGTCCTCAATCACCCGTGATCATTACCTGAGAAAAGTAATTCTGAAGTTTGAGGAGGAAACATAAATTGTGTTCATAGACAGTAAAAATAGCACATCTCATAGCATTGTTCATATTCAAAATGTCTCAGTCTGGAGCAGTTTCTCAAAAAATTATCTATAAAAAAGTGTGGGTTGAGTTAAAAAGCTTTGAAAACAAAACTTGTAATAGGTCACGGTCACTCTGGAGGAAGACTCAGTGCTGGAAAAGCAAATTTTATGCACAAGGGAGAGACTGATCCTGGAGCATTGAGTACATCCCCCAGCCCTAAATCAGATGAGATGCAAGAATTGACTGAGATACAAAAAAAATGCTATGGATAATTTGAAACAGACAGAGAGCAAGAGCTCCATGCATTAGACATATCCAGAGTGAGAGAGGAATTATTACCCTCAATCAGGACAGCAAGAACTCGCCCTTCCCAGGAGGAAAGTACAAGATATGAGACGAGATCTGCAAATCTACCAAGAAAGGCACAACAAAAGTTCATGTCTAGAAGCAAAAACCCAGGAAAATCAGAGCATGGCTTTGGAAATCATTGGTAATTCTAAAATTAATTACAATACATCAAGTAACAGCAGTGTACCAGGGAACATGGTGGATTCACCACTGACTGAAGTCTTCCAGCCAAAAATGTGGTTGCTTCCCAGTTAGATATACTTCAGGCAGACACAAGCTCTTGGCTCACTCAAGAAGGTCACTGGACCCGTATACAGAGGTAGCCAGACTGGCTGATCTGTTCTGGCCTTCATAAATCTCCAAAATCCTTCCACAGGGACTTTCCCTGAGATGAGAGAGATACAAAGACTGAGGCCAAGGTGTTGGGTCATCCATGTACATCTTTGCCCGTGGCTTCTCTCCCTCCTCCCAGCTTGCAGGGTGAAAGGAGTGGGAGCTGCAGCCATCAAGCTGGGACCAGTTTGGTTAAAAACACTGATAATGCACTTCCAGTTCTTTCTTCGGAAGATCATGCGGTTTCTCAATGTGTGAGGCCAAAAAAGATGTGTGGCCCAGTGCACTCTTGACAAAAGCATAGATTCACTAAAGCTTACAATTAATATTTAATACCAACAAGTCTTCTGTGATGCTGTGCGGATGTAAATAAGTGGAGAGAATGTGATATTTACCCCACTATAAAACATTCATGAGAGCTAAGCTATTTACAAAAGCTAAATACGACACTGTATTTACTGTAGGTCACCTCCTAGGGTTAGAGATGAAAAGTTTTTGGTCTAATGGAAAGTAACATAATACACCATAATAACACAACCACTGTCTCGTCTGCAAAGAAATATCTCCTGGCTCCCTCTTTCTATTGCAATTACAGGTGGGTAAAGCCACTACAGGGGGAAAGAAATAATAAAAACAAAAAGAAAAACAAAAGGAAAGGGTGCCTTGAGGAGATTTGATACCTGGTGCCTTACGGACACTCATTACCTTGGGCTGTGTGCTCTCCATGCTCATTATCAAACATCGTCGTGTTCACACAGGAGCTCAGGTCAGTAGGCAGGTATGCGGGATGACTTCACTTTAATTGAAGTTACACTATCCCAGGATTGCCAATTAAGTATCAAAGTGTGTTGACGTGATCTGGGGCTTTCCTTCTACTCCAATGGAATTCAAATTCCCCCTGAAAAAGGCTCCTTTGTATATACCCAAACCTGCAATCAATACAGATGGTTAAATGGGATTGTCAAAAACTTAAAATGCCAATATGCTGGGAGTGAAATCACTGATGAAAGTCTCAAACTGTTAGGCTCAGGATTTATAGACCAGAATAGTTAGGAATTTGTTTCTACAAACTAGCCCCCACAGCAGAGCCCCTCAGCAGCCAGCTGCAATATTTGCTCCAAGTCTCAGAAATCATCAAAGAATTGTCAAAGCAGAGTCCTGATTTAGAAGGCATTTGGGTGAAGTTGTAATTCAAAGACTAATAAAAAAAAAATCTCTTAAACTGACACATTTATCTCGGATTCCTGGATCATTGCTTGGTTTGAGATCCAAAAGCAAGCTGAAAAAATGATGTAAGGAACTTCTGAGGTGATCATCATTTCTGGTGGAGCAGCTATAAATGGAAAAAGGCAATAAATGGAAGAAGCTTCAGCCTTTGGTGCATAGGAGAAGAGAATGTGGGTTATGTAAACAAGTTAGAAATGGGTCAACACCATCTACCTCTCTAGGGAATGGTCACAGCCCCAAGGCTGCCAGAGCTCCAGGAGCATTTGGGCAACACTCTCAGCACAGGGTGGGATTGTTGGGGGATCTGTGCAGGGACAGGAGCTGGACTCAATGAGCCTGATGGGCCCATTTCAGCTCAATACTGTCTATGGTTATTTTCCATTTGGTGACTTACAGATAGCAATCTTCACCCCTTTAAAGGTTTTCCAGAGAAGTCAAATTTAGGATGGCTGGATGAGCTTGCTTAACTTTAATTTAGCACATAATAAATGAGAAATAGGGTCAAATCTAAAAGTAATTTAGGCTGGAAAAGACCTTCAGTATCACTGAGTTCAACCTCTGCCTGATCACCCCCTTGTCAACCAGACAATAAGTGCCCTGTCCAGTTCTTCCTTGATCATCTCCAGCAGTGGTGACTCTGCCACCACAGCTCATGAACAGTTCATTTGGAAGGAACATATCTGGTCCAGCTGTCTACCAAATAAAGTTAGAAAAAAAGATTACTTACTTGTGCATCAGAGAGGCTTTTGAGAAACCAGCCACTAGAAATAAAAGTGGCAGCTGACATCTCCCCTCCTTCTGACCTGCAGGACACCTCCCAGTAAAATGGGATTCCCCATCATGTACTGGCCAACAACCCATTCAGTACAGGTCCCTTTCCCACAGCTGCCCCCAGACACGTTGTTCCAATGGACAGAAGAATCCCAGTGCCCCTATGGATACCACAAATTGACACCTTCTCGCATTGTTCCTGTGAGAAACCCTCTAGCCTTTCCACCTCCTCTCTCTCCCGCCCACTGAGCCTCAGGGGCTGAAAGGGAAGCACACCCTGAGTAATGTCACACAAGCAAAGAGTCAAAACCCTCCAAAAATCCCACGATCTGCCCTCTGTATCCACAAGTTTGAAAAGACGATGTGGTTTTGGTGATCCAGGAGCAAGTGGCTTGCCTGAGGTGACTCCGCCTGGTTGGTGACAGAGCCTCAAAGCATTCTCCTGCTCTGGTTACTAAGCTCTGCTCCCTGCACAGCCATCTGAGACCAAACCAGTGCAGGAACCCGTGACAGGGTAAGGAATAGGACAGTGGTCTGTAACTAAGGCCTGGGGTCTATCTCTTGGAAGTAAATCCTCCTACTGATATGCTCAATGTGCTTGCTTCAGGAGAGAAGATCTGTCACCATAGCATGCAAACCCTTTGTGATATCTGCTTACTAAATTCCCACAGAGACCCGTGAAGGTTCAGCGTGATGGATGAGACAGGATCAGTAGGAATAGAGAGGTCTGTGCTGTTTCAGAATTATTTAAGATAAGATATCTCACCTCGTCACCTCAAAATTTCCCCCAAAGACTGGAAGATCACTCCTGGGTGTTCCTCAGGTGGGGAGACACTGTGAGTGAGGCCAACAGCAGAGGTTACACTATTCACCTCCTTTGCAGATGGAGCAATTTTGGGCTCAGCTACAAGTTTGCTGATGTTTGGTGACATTCGGGCCTGTTGGCAGCGTGCTGTAGGAGCTGTGAGTAGCTTTGCTGCTCAGACATCTCATCCACTCTCCGACGGGGCAGCTCAGCTGGATGGAGCCCAGTGAGCCTCAGTGCACCCTCCAACCAAGAGAGGTTGTACAAAGCCAAATTGCAAAGCAGATGGAAATGAAATTCCCAACACAGGTATCCAGATGCCTCAGGAGTACCCAGAACACCTCGAAGGGGCTGGCAGGTTGAAGTCATGACCTCAGGCTGCAGCCCAGTTGGGGTCCGTGCAGGTGTGGTGACTGAGTCAAATTGGAGGGAGCTCTGGGCCACAAAATACCTTTAAGAACCCAAAGCAAGAGCAAATAACTCCCTAGGTTCCTTCCTTAAAAGCAGAGTGGTCCATGAGTTTACCCTCAGAACACATTTCCCAGGAGCAGAGCACTTTTGGTAAATATAAAGTATTTGTCACACTGTTTGCAGCAAATGTTTTTATAAAGAAATAGAAAAATGTCATAAAATACTGACATGTCTCGTTTCAAAAAACTTTATTTTATCTCAAGTCATACTACTTTTGAAGTTTCAGCAGATTGAAATTTAAATTTAGGAGTTTTTTTTTCAATTAAATAATCAGATGAGTGTTTCTTAAAAGGTACCAGAATATTTGCTTATATCCAATTTTTATTTTTTATCTAGATTCAGCAAAATGTGAATTCTGAAACCTTAATGTTTTCAACAAAACAAAAAAAAATATTTTCTCTAACCTGCTTTATACACAAAGCAACTCCCCAAAACTGAGATTTTCAAAAGCATTGTCATTAAAAGTTCTTGTCCCAGGGCCCAGTTTTTGGATCTCATTCCCCCAAGGTCATTGTTGCTCTCTCATAAACTGCTCTGGAGCACATTCCTTTTGCATCACTTTTTCCTACATTTCCAGCTGTAGTGTAGGGGAATTACAGGCAAACACTGGTGCTGTCATCACTTGCACCCTTTACTTGGGAGTTATCCACAAGGAAGGAGAAGAACCTCAGATGAAGTAGAGAAGTTTGACCAGAAATGCTTTGAAATGCTCCCTCTAATGCCAGCCCAGAGGGTTTCTCTAATTGCAGATTTCTTTGTCAGCTGTGGAAAAGCAGCATTTCTCATTTTTCATAAGAGGTGACTCAATAGGATGCTGGTGAGGGTTTGCTCAGCATCTGCTCCTGTTGCAGACAGCCTTTACTTGGGAGCAGCCCCAAACATGGCAATTCTGCAGATGACCCCCAGTCAAGATACCAAAGGACACAAACATGGTGTTGTGGCACCTTGTGCTAAGAGATAATTGGTGAAGAGGTGGTGATAAACACAACAAAAACTGTCTGCAGCCTGCAAAGGTGGGTGGAGAGCTCTGCAGCCCAGAAAGCCAGCCCAGGACCTCCTGCCACGTGCAGCCTGCAGAGAGGATGTGCAGCATTTATTCCCACCCCTGTTCTCTTGTGCATCTTAGCACCACTCTGCAGCACACACCAGATCACTGCCACTTTGTGGGAGACAAAATATTTCTCCTTTTGTCCTGTCCATCAGCTCCACGAGGTTCACAACTACAAAGTTATTCACACAATGAAATTCATCAGAGGTAACATGAGAGGAAGTGAAGATGCCCCAAATTTTGGTTTCGTATCCAAGATATTGAGAAACCTTATTTTTCTCTTTCCAACACCCTTTTCCTTGGTCTAATACCCCATACAAAGATGTAAAGGAAAGCCACCTCCTCTGAAAGGCTGACAACTAGAACGATGACATTGTGAAACAGATAATGCAAAAAATGTTTAAATATCCTCCCTGCCAAGCTGTGCTGAGTAAGTCAGGTAATCACTAAGGGGTGCATAACCATTTTATGGGTCATCAAGTGATAAAGCTAATATGCTGCTTAAACTCCCCGGGAGAGAGGTCTCATTTGGTTGGATCAGGCCATTACGCAGGGCTGTAAAAAATGCAATTGTTTGATTTGCCTAAATACAGGTGAGATGCAATAAAACCCCTTATTTGGCATCCCTTGCTGTGTTATGGCAATCCCAAAGCAGGGACTGACCTTTTAATTTGTTTAGGAGGCGCTATTCTTACCTATAGTACCGTAGAAATGAAACTTAAGTATTTGTCTGCATAAACATAATCTATTAACAGTATGGTGGGGTGGCGGGGGGAATGAAAAGCAAGAGGTTTTTTCAAGATGAAGCCACACAGACCAGGAAACATGATTTCCTCGAGTTCACACCACTACCTTCAGGCTTGGGGGAAGGGAGGAAGGGAAGAGGGGAAGGTAGTGCTCCCTTGGTTAAAAGCAGAATGGATCCAAGCATCCCAAACACCGGAGCAAAAAGGTCAAAGAGGGAGAAATAAAAGCGTTCTCCACTGCGGCGGGGGAGAAGGAGAGAAAGAAAAGGACCCCGAGAGCATTACATCTTGATCAAGGAATGACTGATAATATTCCAGCGCACCATCTTTCAGGCCCCTCGTTTGATGACAAAGCACGGCCAGCATCCCACATCCATTATCCGCTTCCCTGCCCGAGGCGAGCGCATCAATAACGCTCCCTGTGCCTCTGGAGCCGCGTCCCCCCGTCTGCGCCGCGCCCGCCGCCGCTGCCGCCGAGGGCTGGTGGGCATTTCCATAGAGCCCGAGCGCATCATTACAGCCCACCAATCCTTCACCGCCCCGCCAGCATCCTGCTGCTGCTGCTGCTGCTCCCCTTTAACCAGTTCCTCTCCTCCGGGGACGCTCCCTCCGTCCCGGGGTGAGTGGAAAGGCCGAGCTTTACCCACCTAAGGCTCGGCTCTCCTCCCTGTGATTAAAAGCACCTGGCATCTGGGCACAGATGAGGAGGTGCTCTGTTCATTAGCAGAGGAAGGAGGTCCTTCCCCTGCTCATGAACCCCCAAGCAAATAAAATCTTCATCATTAGCCTACTCCTAGGAACAACCATTGCTATCTCAAGTAACCACTGAATTGTGGCCTGGACCGGCCTTGAAATCAACACACTCGCCATCTTCCCATTAATCTCAAAATCCCATCACCCACGAGCCATTGAAGCTGCCACTAAATACTTCCTGACCCAAGCAGCTGCTTCTGCCCTTGTCTCGTTCTCCAGCATAACCAACGCATGACATACCAGGCAGTGGGACATCACAAACTTACCCACCCAACATCCTGCCTGATCCTCACTTCAAAAATTGCAATAACACTAGAACTAGTACCATTCCGCTTCTGATTTCCAGAAGTACTCCAAGGCTCTCCTCTCAAGTCACCCCTTCTCTGGTTTTACTTCAGTTTTGCTTCTCCTCACCTTTTAATTAACAAGCAGCCTCGTTGCTGTGTGGATTTGAGTGCAAGCATCTCAAACTTATTGCCATAATTCTGCTGGATTAACAGTCAAGTTTGTTCAACTATCTGCTGCTATCCAGGAGCAGGGTAGGATCCTGGCACACATGGCTCCATCAGCCTGGTGGCCCACACCTGCTGGACAGGAGGGTGTTTTGATTTCCTCCCAAAACCCAGTGATGGGCTCCAAGACCCTCAGAATTTAGGGGCAGATCTGACCTGCTCATCTACCAGCTCTGGGTGAAGAGGTAATCATTCAGCTTGGGAAGGCACTGGGAGCCTGCTGTGGGTCTTGGCAGCATTTCAGAGAGGTGCTCAGGCCTGCAAGAACCAGCAGTGGCAATTTTCTTAAATAATTGACAACGGATCTTCCCCAAAACTCCAACAGAGGTGTCACTGGTGTGATGGAAATGAGGAACCAAGTGAGGGGAGCAGATTTGGAAGATGTGGTGGTTAAAGCTCTGACTAACACATGGTTAAGAAAGCAGGCTCTGCTACTTGCCTGAATTTTCAGCAGCCTTGGGTGACTCCTCTCAGTTGCTTCTGTACCTGTGTTATCCATTTCACAGAATCCTAGAATGGTTTGGGTTGGCAGGGACCTTAAAGCCTTAAAGCTCACCTCATTCCACCCCCTGCTATGGACAGGGACACCTTCCCCTGAACCAGGAATCTGTTGTGGACAGAACAGTGCAGCCTCAGGTGTGGTGACATCAAAACAGAGACAGGAGACACCTGGCTGGAGCTGTAACAGCAGCAGCTCTTCCACCTCTGCCATGCCCAGCCCAAAACCAATTGTTGCTCACCCACTGGACCAGGCAGAAATTCCCTTTCTTCCTTTGCAGGAGCCAACCACCTCCATTCTGCCCATTCTGCCTCTTCATCACGGGTCACCCAACAAGATGCCTGGTGGTGGAAAGCAGAGCACACCTAAGAAAAGCAGCAGAAAGCTTTTTTTTCAAATTACTGGTTCAAATCCCAGCAGGATCAGTGGTGGATTTGAAACTAGATCAGGTAACTTCCAGGCAGCTTTGTGAGCTGCAGAAAAAGGTTACTTAGATCAAGGCCTTTAAAAATAAATAAAAAAAATCAGCAAATCAGGAAAATTTGTGTCTGTTAACAGAGCTCTCCATTCACTCCTGGGATAAATAGGAGAAATTCCAGGCACATCAGCCAGTAACATCACTAATGAACCTTTGACAGTGCTACAAAACACATAGGGATTTTTAGAGGTGGTGCATCCCCATGTAATGAAAGAGAGAAAAAAATAAAAGTTCCTCAAACATCCCAGATGCACCAGGGTTTTTTTTTTTTTTTTGCTCTTGAGGAAGCAACAGGGAGCTCAGCCCATTCCTTCTGCCTTCCCCACCACAGGTTTGCAGTGCCTACACGCTGCAATTAGAGCCGGGGCTCAACCATCACTCCATCAGCTGCACACACAACAAAGCCTACCCCTCTGGCAGGAAAAGATGCGATAGGTGGGACCCAAACCTGTACTTAACAGGGAGGGGTGAGGGCCAGGCACTCTCCAACCTGTCACCTGCTCCAGGACGGGCTGGGAGGGAAAGGTCAGCCCCATCAAAGCAGCCAGCAAAGTAAGCCAGTTAATAGCAAACCTGTTTCTAATTGCTGGCTGTATTACAGCTACACCTTTCACCACCTGAGACCACCAGGAACCCATTCAAAGCCTTGCTTCCTAGCTTATACATAAGCCTTTCATGTTTTATTATAACCCTGACAATTTTTTTACTTTCATTTATGTGCGGGAGAAAACAGCTCTGTCGCTAGCCTCAACAGGCAGAGGGACTTTTTAAAGCCTTATTTCCACATACATTCATTGCTTCCAGAAACCCCCAGCAGGTTCCCTCCCCCCGGGTCCCTGCAGTCTGCTGTCGGAGCACGAATGGCTGAGCACAACCCCAGCACCCTCAGCAGCAGGGTTGGCATCTTCCTCCCTCCGCATTCTCACGGGCTGTGGAACCACCCTGGTATTCTTCCCCGCGCTGTTTTTAAGTGCAGTTTGTTATTTAGGTGCCCTGCCCTCAATGGCAGCGGCTGCCACAGCGTGGAGGAGGTGCCCCAAGGAGCTCCACAGGTGCTCTGGGTGCTGGCAGCTGCCACCGTGGACTCTTGCTCAGGTCTAAATCTGTGCAGCCTCCTCCTGTGGTGCCTCGTGTGAGCTCCCTCCATCTGCTCCAGCTGAGTCCAGTTCCCTGCCAGTGGCACCAAGCAATGGGTTAGGCAAGGGTTGGGATGCAGAGCATGGGAAGCCCCACAACATCTCAACTCTTGACCATCAGAGGTTCACAGAATCCTTTAGGTGGGAAAAGCCCTCTACGTTCAACAAACCCAAGCATTCCCCCAGCACACACAAGGCCACCACTGAGCCCCCAAGTGCCACATCCACATGGCTTTTAAATCCCTCCAGGGATGGGGACTCCACCACAGCCCTGGGCAGCTGTTCCAGCACTTGGGAGCCACTTCCATGAAGAAATTTTCCTGATAGCCAATCTAAATCTGCCCTGGTACAGCTTGAGGCAATTTCCTCAAAGAGTGACCTTGGGGTTTTAAGTCCTGAACTGGCTGTGCTCTACTCTGCTCCCCCAGGATCCCAACATCTGGGCAACCCAAAAAGCCCTTTTTTTTTCCCTTTTTATTTTGTGGGATGGCAAGTCCTGGCCAGGTGTGGGAGGGAATTCCATCTTTTCCCCAGACCAGGTCCCTGGCACTGAGCACATCTCCCCTGCCTGATTCACCTTTCCCTTGACAGCCTACACCTCTGACAGTTAATTCCTCATCACTGACTATTAATATTTCATGGCAGCACCAGGACAGCACCACGACAGCTGCTTCAGAAACACGGGCAGAGCATCCAGATGCCCTCATCACTAAATGGATTCAGGTTGTTCTGGCATTGCACGGTGGTTTTTTGGCATGGCTCAAGGTTATGGCAAGGGCCACTCACTGACAGCATCACCTTGCCCTTAGTTTTCAGGCAGATGTGGGAATTCACCAAATTACAGCCAAAAAAACCCAGCCATGCTCAGCACTTAATTCTGGCTCAGCTGAGCCCCAGCCACCTTGTCTCCGCTTCTTTTTTTTTTCCTTTTCCCTGTTATTTAAATCATTTTGAGCAAGAAAGTAGGCCATGAAAAAGGGGGTAGCATTGTTTTAATAATTAGCAATTACGATCGCTGCAATATTAATTGCATATTTCCATAGCAAACATCCCCCTGGAGGGGAAAAGTGAGCGGTGGTTAGAGACCGCCGAAGCCTAAAACTGGAATTCCTGGGAACAGGGAGGGGAAAAAAAGGGAGAGAGAATATGAACTTCTTACATTCAAGTAAATTACTACAGGGATTCCTCAGAAACCTTTAATTAGCCCTGCTCTGCTGTCGCATTGATTGGTCTGAAACTCATCAATTATTCAATGGCAGCAGCTCTTTCTCTCTCTTGCTTTTTCTCCCCCTTCTTTCCATCCTTTAGGTGGAAGAGCCAGCTCTTAACCTGCTGGGGCATTCCTGTTTCCCTGCCACTGAGCCATGGGCCAGGGAGCCCAGCTTGATTTCCAGCCTCCAACCCAAACCCTGTGGGGGCACAGTCTGGTTTTCATGCTGGAGGGGAGAGGTTCTGTGCCCTTGCCTTGCTGGGGGTCAGCACACTTAAAGGTGGCCCATGCTGGTTTTGGGCATCACTCACCATCCCTGGATGTTTCCCACCTTGGGTTATTGCTCGTCAGCCTCCAGATTTGGGGTTTTCCAGGTGCTCCTTACTCCTGGCATCCCTGAGGGGTGGCTGCCACCTGAGGGAAAGAAGGTGTCATGGCTCTTCCCAAGCCAGGGGTGCGCTTCCATGTGGGGAAACACAGTTTAGAGGAATCAGGAAAACGAACTCTGCCAGAAACTCCCTCACCAGCCTCAAGGTGAAAGCAGAGTTGACCTGGATTTGACTGCTGCTCAGTCAAATTTGGCCTGGGAAGAGTAGAATCCTGCATGCACAGCACTATTTGCTAGTCACTGTTTCACTGGCTTGTGGCTGGAAAATCAGTGATGTCTATCCCAAATTGGCTAGTTTCTCCAAAAACCCACGGATTCCACATGTTCATTTACCTCATCCCTGGCACTGTTCAAGGCCAGATTGGACATGGCTCGGGGCAACTTGGGCTAGTGAAGGCGACCCTGCCCATGGCAGGGGGGTTGCAATGACATCATCTTTATGTCCTTTCCAAGCCAAACCATTCCATGATTCCATAATTTCCCAGCCCTCCTTAGCTGACCCCTGTGGCGCCAGCACTGTGCCAGCCCCAGCTCGCTGGGCTCATTTTCCCCAGCCAGCAGCAAACCCCTGCTCAGTGTCTGTGTGGCCACCAAAAGCAGGGCCAGGCCTGGTCCTTCCAGCAGCACCAGCCATGGCAGCATCTCAGCTGCAGCTCCCAGATGGAGATAACCTGCAGCAAGCAAACTTGCAGCCATCAAAATTCATCCCTGGCTGCCTTGCTCTATTTAAGCTCTTGAGAGAACAGCTTTGCAGCCCTGTGTGTGTTAGCCTGTGTATTTCTCAATCCTGTTTGTTCCCCAAATTCTCACTAAGTTCTGGCTTCTGGAAACCTCTACATATGATCCCCTGCCCAGACTACACATTCAGAGCAGCAGTGTCCTCACCTCCATGTTCAGGAAAGAGACAAACTCACTGAGAATACTGAGAACAGATCTAGTCAAGACTTATGCTTTTTGGGCTTTGGTCTAAACAAAAAACCTTTCCTTGAATTTGTAACTTTGAGAAATTTTGGCTAGCTATGCAAACTTTGCTGGATGCCAAATAATATTTTTTTTCTTTTGAAATATGATATTTTAATTTCTTTTTTCAAATCTAACCCACACACACTTTTCAGGAATGAAATGGAGTTGTGGGGTTTTCGCTTTTCCCAGGTTGAATGTAGTCTTTTGTCCTTTCTTCTTCCCATCTTCAGACTTGTGAGAAGATAAGATCACAGACTCCTGGAAAGTTTGGGCTGGAAGGGACCTTCAAGATGTGTCACTCTACTCCCCTGCCATGGGCAGGGACACCTTCCACTATCCCAGGTTGCTCCAAGCCCCATCCAGCCTGGCCTTGAATATTTCCAGGGATGGGGCAGCCACAGCTGCTCTGGGCAACAATTCAATGGGTGAGTAACAATTTGAAAAGTAATTCTGGGCAGCATGCAAACAGCTTCAGCTTTCCCCTGTTGCTGCACATATGAGGAAATTTTGTTCTCCTGAAATCCTTCATCTCATCCTCCAAGAAAGAGGGGGGATTTTGTATGAGGGTCTGTGGCAATGGGATAAGGGGGATTGGCTCCCACTGCCAGAGGGCAGGGACAGATTTTGGGATATTGGGAAGGAATTGCTGGCTGGGAGGTGGGCAGGCCCTGGCCCAGGGTGCCCAGAGCAGCTGTGGCTGCCCCTGGATCCCTGGGAATGTCCCAGGCCAGGTTGGATGCATGTGATAGGAGACAAGAATTTGAATGCCAAACCTATCTATGCTACCTACAAAAAAAACCATATTTAAACTAACAGGGAGACAAAGTCAGGGCAGAAAAACCCTTTTGCCTTGGATGCTGGTGGAGAGATGAACCACACAAATGTCCATCCTGCCCAGAGCACCCCATGTCCTCCCTGCCAACCATTCACTGTGCTAGGGATCAAATGGAAAGATTCTCCCTTATTTTCTAGTAACTGAAAAAATTGGGAGGAAACCAGCATGTGAACCTGTAAGCAAAGTGGTTCTCTTTTTATCTTAAAGATGAGAAAAAATATTTTAAAGGATTGTTTAATTTGATCCTCCTTGTTTCACCTAATTTTTTTTCAGAGACGGCAGCAGTGACAAGGGCTTCATGTTTTCCAAGTAATTTTGGGTCGTTTCAAAACACTATTTAGAAATTTAAATGTGCCATTTAGATTACTTATAATGATGCTCTGCCTCTAAATTTTTGAGCATTTTGTTTCTAGAAAAAATCTGTTTAATAGGATGTAATTTAGTAAATGTTATTTAGTGAGTTTGTTCACCTTTTGACATGGGAATGACTTGTGCTCTCCTCCAGCTTTCATTCACCTCTAATACACTCCATAGGTTCTTTGGTGCTAAACTTGGTTTAAAATTTGCTATTTGAAGCAAAGAAAGGCACTATTAATTGAAGCTGATTAAAAAAATAAAAAAAAAAAAAAAGAAAAATAAATACATGGCACTATCCAAAATCAGGATTTCTGGTGCGTCACAAGAGGAAAATCCCCAAGTATCAGGGATCTGCCTGAAGACCCTGGGAAGCTTGGGATGGTCCCGCCAGGTACCCCGAGCTCTCCCCGCTGCTGCTCTTACACTCAGAGATAGCTGCAAAGGAGCCACAGATGAACACAGGCAAAAAAAAAAAAAAAAAGAGAAATCCAAACCAAACAAAACCTGAACCCTTTGCCCCAAGAGGGGGATAAGAAATGATGTATTGACTATGAATTTCATTTATCTTCCCGCCTTCCCCGGCTCGAGCCGCTGCAGCGGCGCCTCGCTCGCCATGCGTGCACACATATTAGCCCGTGTATTTCCCATCCTACTTATCCCCTGGAATTTATTCTAAAGCTCGCTTTTGGAAACCCATAAGTAGGACATAATTCGGAGGATTTGATATTCTGGTCAATGTTTTGCCGACTAGTTATTTCCGCGAGCCCTGATGTTGTGTGGAGAAATATGTCCTTAAATATATATATATATATATATATATATATATATATATATATATATATATATATATATATATATGAAAAATATAAGACAGACAAAAACACACAAAATTTTACTTAAACCACATTGCATTTTATTATTTAATTATAATACATAAAACCAGTCATACAGATCACATCCAGAAACACCAAAGGACATTTGGTTTGCTGGGCAAATACTTTTGTACCTGTTTTAGCCTCAAAGAGGAAAAAATGTGCTTCCTTGCTCAAGGCAGCTCTGCAAGCTCACAACAAGCAGTCAGGCACAACTGTGACACCCAGGACTGGCAGAAATATCACCAGTTAGAAACTTTTTTATTGTGGATAATAATTTCAATCCTTTTACTGAGATCTGAAGTCCACATGCTCATCCCAGCACCTTCTGCAGGAAATGGGAATTCCCTTGTATCTTGTGTTAAAACCCCCTGTATTACTATTAAAAGTCATAAAAATATTCATACTACAATATTTTGAAAACAACTGAGTTATTTTGTCTCATTTTGAGGGTAATAGGAAGAAAAAAGGTGACAGGTTTTTCCTGGCTCTCCAAGTCCCATCACCCTTGTCTGCCTCCTGAAGCAAAGGAAGAGGAAGAAAAATTGAGAATAATACTTTTTCCTCATTTTTCGAGTTTTGTTTCCCTTTATAATTCAAACTACAGATGGGAAGCATTACTGTTTACTAAGGATAAAGACAGGGGTGCTGAAACTTCATACGAAGTCACAACCCTGCTTAAGAAATGACCAGAGAGAATTGGTCAAAAAATTAAACAAAACTACATTTTACTCTTGACAGTGAACACATAGTTTAAAAAAAAAGAAAAAGAAAAGAAACTAAACAAAAAACCTCTAAGGTGTCTTAAGAACAAGTATTATCCTGGAGAAAGTATTTAATTGGATTTTTATGGGATATATCAAAAGAATTTGCTTCAAATGTAGTTTTGTCTATGCTGTTATGATTTAAATTTCATGGCTCAAAAGAAAAGAAAAAAGTCAGAATTTTGCTCTTTAAATCCTTGCCCCCCTCATCAGAGAGGAGGGTAAGGATTTAATTGTTGCTAATTTTGTTAATCCCCTGATCAAGCCCCCATTGATCCCAACCATTTCCCTCTGCATTGCTAAGACGTAACCCCTCCCCAGGAACACAAGTTCACACCCTGACTGAACAGAGGAAGGATTTTGTGGGCTGCAGACCCACAAAACTTGCTCAAAGACACTAAAAATAAGATGGGAGGAAGGGGCTGAGAGTGAAAAATCACCTTCTCTGCCCCCAAAGAGCTTTTTTTTTCCCCGGGATCAGCCTTGATGCCGCAACCTCGTGCCGCAGTGCAAAGAGGGACACCAAAACTCCACCTGCCTCACATTTTTTTTCCTTTAAGCTGGTGGGTTTAAGGCTGGATCTCTATTGTAGGTGAGAAAAAGCTTTTTCTGTTGATTTTTTTTTCTTTTTTCTTTTGTTTTTCCCAGCTCTCTCACTATCACTAAAGCAAAAAAAAACCACGGGTGCGTCCCTGCCTTGAAGAGAACGAGGGTTACTTCGCCCCTCTCCTCCCTGCCCACCCACCCCCCCAAAATTCAAGGAGAACATACAGCTCATGAAAATTTAATGCCATATGTAACAAAGCAAAATGAATATTTAATTGGGGCTTTTATGTGAAACCAGATAACAAAACCAGTTACACACAGAGGGGGGTGGGAAAAAATAATAATAAAATTAAGCCACTCTAATGTTTGATAAAAACTGGTACTGAAGCAGTTAAGCTATTGGCAACAAGCGGCTCCTAATAAACACTCAGCTAATTCTGTAGGAAAAGCACTAATTAGAAAAGCAATAATAATCGGTGTAATTGCTCTAAATTACCCTCCTCACAGAGAAGTGTGTTTGGATGCTGCAACGCAGCTGCTCCTGCTCCATCCAGGCGCTCGCAGCCAAGGACGCTCCGCTTTTCTCTGCTGCCCTCTCCAGGTCCAGGGAGGTGGCAGAGCTGCCGCCTCTCACTTCCCATGGAAAGACGGGGAAATCCCACACGCTGGGCGCCCTTGGGTGTCACAGCCCGCTCTGACTGCATCCCCTAGATGTTGCTGGCTCCACAAAACATAGCACTGAGCTCCAGAGCTGGGATTAGAGTGGGGAGAAGTGAGGACCTGCAAGGGAGGTTGGTAGATCCCTCTGGATGTTCGAAAAAATGATAGAGCTTGGTGGTCTGGGCACTAAGGCAGGTCAGGGTTTTGTAGATGTTGTTTTATAGCATGGTAGGGCTCTGAGCAAGAGCTGCATCCCTCCGTGGGGATCACTCTGTCCCCACATCACGTTGACCCACAGGCATCCAGAAGCACAGGAAGGATAAAATCCAGAGCTCTTAGATATCAAGACACAGCAGAGAGCCCAGAACCCAGCTTCTGATGCAGAAACAGGAATATTAACTCCTCTCCAATGCATGGGGTGCCTGGAGTAGAGGCCCATGAAGACCTCATGTCCTCACAGTGCACCCAGCAGGCATGTAAGGGCTGGCTGGATGGGGCCCTGAGCAACCTGATTTAGTGGGTGACCACCCTGACAATGGCAGAAGGGCTGGAATGAGGTGATAATTAAAGTTTCTTCCAACCCAAACCATTCTATGAGGGTTCTATGACTGAATAAGCCCTTCCTCTGCAAGGGGCTCCCAAGAGCTCATTTTAAAGCTCATGGTCCTGGAGATGAGGAGCCTGAAGATGCTGTGTTTTCCACTGCTCAGATTAGAGTTTGATTTTAGATATTAGGAGCCCCCAAGTACTCCTCCATGCTGTATACAGAGCATGGGAATTATTGTTGCAACAATGCTCTCCTGTGCAATGTTTTTGATTATTGGCAAATGTGTTTATGTTAGCTTAAGTAATAATGAACAGAATAACAAACTTCCATTGATTGTATGTCTGCACCAGCCAGTGAGGCTGCATTAGGGCTGATAACTGGCATCTTCAGAGCACTAAATTATCTCCCCATGCAGTAAAGGTCAGAGTGATTGGAGATGACCAGCGTACAGATGAGGCTTTAGCCCAACCACACTGGTTTCCTCCAGCTGCAATGTTGAGATCTTCTTTCTAAAAAAAAAAAAAAAAAAAAAAAGGAAGAGAAAAGATAAATTATCTGCAGACCAAGAAGCCCTGAAGTGAGTTACCAAACTACACACCTGAACAAGTCAAAACTGCAGCAAATTCTCTGGCAGGTCAGCTAAAATGGTCACTGAGTTCCCCCTCTGGAAGTTGAATCTATGGATCTCAGATACACTAGGACAACTCCAAAATCTTGTCCAGAAGTGGCATGGTTTTTTCATTCATTTCACTGCCAACAACTCCCACAGCTGTAGAAGCAATGATCTTTTTTTTTTTCCTTTTTAATTTAATTTCACTGATCTTGATGAAATCATTAGAGAGGAAATCATTCCAGGAACAAGGTAAAAAGGTCAGAGCCCGTCCCCAGAATTCCTCTTTAAGAGGAAAGGAAATGCAAAACCTAAAAGGGTGCTTTGGAGAGTTAAACCTCTCCTGGGCTTGGTTTAATCCCCTCCCTTCCCCACCACAGCCTGTGAGAGCGGACAGTCACACTCCAAGTTTCCCTGTGTAATTACTTTTACATCCTCATTGCTTCCATGCTTGCTTCAGCATTATTTATATTGGTTTAACGATCCATTAAACAAATACTGTACTTTGGGAAGTGCTACTTTGCTTATGAACAATTACAGTTTCTCCAGCGCTCAGCGATGTTAACCACAGGATAAGAGGATGATGGTGCAGAGCTGGCTTGGAGAAGGGGCCTGGGGCTTCTGGGGGCTTGGGGAACAGCTTTTAGCATTATTAACATAACCCTTCCTGGGGTTTGTTTGTACTTCAAAAAGTAGTTTGAGGATATTCAGAAAGATCTTCTTGCTTTGGTTGATTTTCTGTTGGTTTGGTTTTTGTTTTTTGGTTTGGTTTTTGGTGGTGGTTTTTTGGGTTTTTTTTTTTGTTTCGTGGTGGTTTTATGGGAGGGTTCTTTTTGCTTTTTGACTGGTTTTTTGTTGGGTTTTGTTTTGTTGGGGTTTTTTTGTTTTGTTTTGCTTTGCTTTGTTTTGTTTTTAAAAAAACCACCTTCCCACAGCAACCCAACTATAACCTGATGACACTCAAGAGGAGATTCCTACCTAGCAGGCTTTGCTCCACTAGAGCCCAATCCTAAAAGTACTTGCAGACTTTTGGTGCAGTGGACAGGTTCCAGCAGACAGTGGAGCACGTCCCATGAGAAAACCTCACATTCCCCATCACAGAAAAATTTTTGTGTCCAGCTGGGCACACTGAGCACGTCCCACAGTGACCACATGTTTGGCCAGGAAGGGAATACGTGGCCCTGGCCCCCGTGGTGAGCAGCTGTCCTCAGCCCTGGGATGACCATGGGGTGGGAAGGAGACCACAAACACCCTCCCAGAAATCTGGGGCTGTACCAGGACCTTGGGAACGGGGAGCATTAGTTGTAACCAAAGTGGGGCTTTGAGGGCAAGAGGCACAACGAAGGAAATCCAGGTGCAAGGGAAGAGATTGGATTTTGGTCTCCACCCTTCAGATTGCAGCTAGATCAGCAGTGGGATGTAACAGGCACAGCACTGCCTTGCAAACCCGTTTTTTCTGCCCAAAATTAATTTAAATAATTTTAAAAATTTTTAAATGGTCTTCAGTTGGGCAGCTGAGCTTATTTTATCCTCCCAGTTTGCTGCGCACAGCACAAGGGAAGAGAGTGAAAACAAACTGCAGGTGCAGGTGGGCAGAGACCATCCCATGACAAAGTGGTGCACGGGGAGGATTTGGGGACATTGGGGGACCTCCCCCCTCCCTGGCAGCTTTCAGGGCTCTGGGATCCCACAGGCACTGGCAGCAGCCAGGGTCTGCAGCAGCCCAGAGACAGTTTTGTGTTCCACCTAATTAGGGAGCCTGGATCTGCCTGAAAGGCATGCTGGGATCTTCCATGTGCCCAGTCACCCTTTACTCCTTTCTAAAGTGCTCTCTTGTGTCTTAAGGCCTTGTCTTATTGTGCTTGGCCTGGCAGAGTGGAAAATTTAATTTTAAACTAATTAGTTTCTAAGTTGCTGAATATCCTCAAATTACCAGGCATCACCTTTCCCAAAGGGGAAGAACAACATAACTCACCTGTATCCAACATTTGACACTGCTGGAGTCAAGAGCATGGAAACAAAGGACCCCCAATTGCTCATTGTCTTGTCTCAAAGGTCAAGAGTCGTTTCTGACAAAGCTCCAATTAATAGTTTATTACCCACAACTGACCAGAGTCTCTTTTGTTAGCATTTAATATTACCAGCTAAAGGTCTGCTTTGAATGCAGAATGAGATGATCTTTGAAATCAACTTGTTCAGCTTTCCTTGGTCCTCAAACAAGGCTGCCCTCCCTCTCCTCACTGCCTGCTCCCAACCGGTCTTCACCTGACACCAAATCAATGACGTGCTGTTGCCCTGATTACTTGGTCGCTGCAAGGTCATGTGGATATAAATACTATTTTCCAATTATTCTCATCAATGGGACAGTAATCACACAAAGACCAGCCAGATCCCCAAAGCTAACAGCAGCAGTGACCTTCCACGTTTGTTTTTTCAGGTTCATACAACACCTGTGTTGCTCTGCCAGCACAGAATCACAGAATTATTCAGGCTGGAAAAGCCCTCCAGGATCACTGAGTTGAACCATTCCCCAACACTGACCACGTCCCCAAGTGCCACATCCACACGGCTTTTAAATCCCTGCAGGGATGGGGAATCCACCACTGCCCTGGGCAGCTGTGCCAGGCCTGGACAACCCTTTCCATGAAGAAATTTAATAGTTTTCACACAGTTATGTTGGGATCTGTTCCTTCTTGATTTTTTTTCCTTTGTCCCTTGAAACACATCAAACCAAGAGCCTAGGCATTAGGGATAGGCATAGGATTTACCTTTGGTGTTAAAACAAGCTTCTGCTCCCTGGCTGGTTTTGGAAACAAAACCAGCTTTGGAATGAAGCAGCACCACGTTTTTATGGCAGCAAAGGATCCTCTCTCCTGGCTGGTGACCTGAGCTGATGGCAATGGTGGGGACATCCTAGCAGGGTTTGGGGAGGGAAGACGCAGGAGAGGCTTTGCACTTTTTTTCAAATGGAGCACTTAAAAGAATATTTTTTCCCAACAGAATCTAATTCAAAATGGAAAATATTTAAACAACAAGAAGTTATTTTGCTTAAAAAGTGTTCCTTTGAGACATTCCCTAAAACCTTTCTTAAATGCCCGTCCCATGACCCAAACAGTTTGTCAGAACAGAAGTTAAAAGTTGCAGGATTAGGATTACTCCTTAACAAGAGTTTCAGTTAAGAGAAAAAAAAAAGTTCTTTTCCGTGCAATGTGCCACAGATGGCTGCCATGACTCTGTGGCTCATGGGAAGACCCACATCCTTGCCTTTTCCAGCAAATCCTGGAAAGATGAAGGCGGCATGGCCAGAAAAAGCCATTTGTGCTCTGCAGCGAGGTGCCTGTCCCAAGGTATGATCACTGACCTCACCCCTTTCCCCAGCACATGCTTCAGCACCAGCCCTCATCCTGCTTCTCAGTTCTTCTGTCCCCTCCAAAACAACTCCCCAGTTTTGCTTTGAGGGCTCTTTTCCTTGAACACCTCATGGGAAGCTCCCAAATTCCCTGCTACTCCATCCACGTCCCATTCTCCTGCTCCCCCTGGCACCGACAGCCACCACCAGGATCATGCCCACGGCTGAAGGGACACTGTCCGGGGCCAGCACCCCTGGCAGGGGACACTGAGGTCACCCAGCCTGCTGCTGTGCCACCACAGCCCTCTGCACGGGGATTTTGGAGATGCTGCTGCTGGGCAGAAACCATCCTCCGACCGCACCACGCACTTCACACTGCTCATCATGTCCTGCCACCCCCAGAAGTGCTACCTGAACCCCACAGGGCCTTTTCCTCTCCAAATTATGTGAGTGAGTTCGCCCAGGGACAGGGGACATCGGCTGTCCCCATGGAGAGGCCACATCACCAAAGCAACTCCACGTTTTGGGCATCCCCCGACGCGGTTCGGGAACGGAGCGGGCAGCGGGGCTGGGGACCGAGCATCCAGCCCGGGCTCCCTCATTCCCCGTTCTCTGCTGCCATCAGGTGGATATTTCATTTCATTCAGCTAAAAGCTGCGAAATCCGAGCGCGTTTTCCCTGGGTTTGACCATCTCGCCCACGGACAGCTGAGTGCCTGGCCTTTGGTCACACGGGCAAAGCCACGGGAGACTGAAGGCATGGAAAATCCCTGATGTTTTCCCCCCCTCCTGGGAACAAGCTGGGTTTGGACACCACAGAAGGCTGCCAAGACCCAACAATTAGTTGTTAGGTCTTGTCCTGCTCTCTTAGTCTGTGGTGTGGATCTCAGCCCACCTGGGAGAGCAGCAGCATTTATTGCTCCCCTCACCAGCATCTCCCCACCCCAGGGGAGGGCAGGCTTTAGGCAGGCTCAGGATCCAGCACCAGCGCCCACCTTGCCGTTACACCAGCACCAGAAGGTTTCCTGCACGTGTGGTTTTTTCAGGACCTGGCAGTCTCCAGCAAAGATGCCAAAGAAAACGCAGGGCAGGATTCGTGTTCAGCAGGGAACCAGAGTGTTTGGAAGATCTTCTGGTGCTAAATGCGCTGGAAGTGGAGCTGCTGGCAGAGAAAGGAAAGAAATGCACATCTTAATTTCCCACTAAGCAGCAAGAAGCTGCCACAGACAAGAACTGCTCTTACCTGATATCACAAATGCATCTTCTTCTCAGCATGCCGCATGACTTAGAATCATGAAATAGAATCCAAGAATGGTTTGGGTTGGAAGAGACCTTAAAGCTCATCCTGTTCCACCCCCTACCATGGGCAGAGACACCTTCCACTATCCCAGGCTGCTCCAAGCCCCATCCCACCTCACCTTGGGCACTTCCAGGGATCCAGGGGCAGCCACAGCTGCTCTGGGCACCCTGTGCCAGAGCCTCCGCACTCCCAGCATAAAAATATTTTTCCTTATGTGTCCTCTAAACTGACACTCCTTCAGTTTAAAGCCATCACCCCTTGCTCTGTCACATCAGGTCCTGCTAAAAAAAAATCTGTGTCCAATTCTTCCAAAACCCCATTAGGTACTGAAAGTCTGCAATAAGGTGTCCCCAGACCCTTCTCCAGGAGAACACCCCCAGTTCTCCCAGCCTGTCTCCAGAGCAGAGGTGTCAGCCCTGCCAGCATCTCCATGGTCTCCTCTGGACCTGGTCCAGCAGCCCCAGAGCTTCCTGAGGACCCCAGAGCTGGATGCAGAACTCCAGATGGGGCCTCACCAGAGTGGCGTAGAATCGCAAAGATTGCTTGGAACTTCAGCATTTGTAAAGGATTTTGGAATTGTTTGCACTCCTGCAGAAAGCAGTAATTTAAAAGGTGTAAATCAGTACTTTTCACGCCACAGCAGCAGCACCACCAAAAGCCCAGAGTATGATCCCAGCACTGAAATTCAGACAGAACATGCTTGTGCAGGAAAACTTCAGCAGTTTGATGCAGGAGCCAACCAGCCTGATGCTGCTGAGACCCAGGGCACTGCCAAGATGCTTGGTGTTGGCTGCAGTGGGATATGAAGTGTCACCCACAACCCCCCAGGCTAATGCATTATTATCCTCAAAGCATCCACCCCTGGTGATTTATTCACAGATCTTCCATTGCATTGCAACCCCTTCCACAGCTGGGGAAGCCACCAAGGAGAGTTTTCCCACTGATCTCATTCCCATCCCAGGCTGAACCCCCAGCTCCTGGCTGGCCAGAAGTTACTGGCTCACCAGAGGCAGAGCAAACAGAAGAGAAACATCAAGCTCAGATTGGGGCAGGGCAAGGGGCATGGATCTTCCTTGAGGTGGCCCTAGAAGATAGGACAAGATAAATCCTCTGTCAGATATGACCTAAATTGGTGAATGGGTTCAAGATGCCATGGGAGGGGAGAGCCTGGACTGACAACAGCACGGGCACAATTATGCCTAATCAAAAACACACAGGGGACACTTTCAAGTTACTCAGAAAACCCGCAGAGAAGGAAAACAGGACATTGAAGAAAGTATCTTAAATTTTCCCAGTAGATTTGGATCATCTGTAAGTTGTGAAGAGCTCCTCTTCCCACCTTGGTGAAAAGAGGAGCTGGCACAGGGTGCCCAGAGCAGCTGTGGCTGCTCCATCCCTGGCAGTGCCCAAGGCCAGGCTGGACGGGGCTTGGAGCAGCCTGGGATAGTGGAAGGTGTCCCTGCCCGTGGCAGGGAGTGGCACTGGATGAAATTTTAAGTCCCCCCTCCCAACCCAAATGTCTCTGTGATTCTATGAAAACAAATCAACACTGGTGCAGGAGCCAGATCCAGCTCCTGGAGCACCAGCAGAGCCAGAAGCAGAGTGTGGCAAAGGCAACAGGAGAGAGAGAGAAAGAAACAGCCACAAAAAGTGTCTCCTGCTTTGCAGGTGCTCAGAGTGCTCCTGGCCCCAAGGCTCTCTGCCAGCTCCTGCTTTTCCCTCTGCCCCTAAAGTAAATGGGATGCCCAGGTGTTGACAAAAGACTACCAGCAGAGAGCAAGGTTAAAAAAGCAATAATTCAGCCAACTAACTGCCACCGCCATTCCTCCCTATCTCTGCATTCTTGATAAACAAATTCATAACAAGATTTTACTGCTCTGTTCCCCGGAGCAGTCTATTAGTCTGTCGTTCAACATGCACTACCAGTCGGAGCCGAGCTCCCACAGCACAATATCCCTTAAGATGATCTCCTTTGCATTCGCTGTGATGTAATTATGCTAATTATCCAGCCGGCTTTAATATCCTCGTATTTTCCAGGAGGTTTATGATCAAACCTGTTCCTTTAATTGACTTTCCCCGCCGTGGAGCCGGGCTGTTTGGATGCTCTCTGCCACGCGTTCGTCTCTCTGCGGCTTCTCAAGGCCACGGGGAGCTCAGGCACATCGCTTCGTCCCAGCTGACAGGAATTCTAAAATTTACTTCTCCCAGCCAGCACTTTTCCAATGTTTGATGGCTTTCCCCCATCCATAACGTTGCATTGGTAATGCCCATCTGCATTTTGAGGTTTCATCCTTTTTGTTTGTTTGTTTTTGTTTTTTTGGTTTTTTTTAAGCTAGAAGTGTATCAAATTTCCTGGGAAGTCTTCACATATTTACCCTTCCACTTGAAATGAAGGCCCTGCCTGTTAGATTAACATTTATCTGTGCAAAAAAAAAACCAAAAAAAACCAACCCAAACCCCTAAAAATTTTGGAATCTGGATTCTTACAGCTAGTATAAAAATGATGCATATTATAAAACAGATGTGGCGACTCAGAAATCAGTCTGGAACTAATTGCTTTAAGTAAAATATATGAAAAATATTATTTGACATAAAAAATCTCATTATTTTCCCTACAGCATAGTCCAAACCCTACCAGAGTGGATCACAGAAAGTCCTCCTTATTCAAGGAGCATTAGCTTACTTAAGAATATTTTCTTTCATGTTTATAAAGTTTCAGTGCAAGTGCTCAGTAGGATATGGGTTTCATTAGCTTTTTTATTTCAACTTTTGCTGTGTGCTTTCTTTTCTTAAAAAAAATAAAATGAAATCTGAATTTTCATGGCTTGGGGCTACCACAAATTTTTCTCCCCATAAAATGTGATTTAAATTCCAAGAACAGTTGGCTGTAATCAGAATAGAAAAACCAAACATGACCCAGATCCCTTTCCTAGAGGTTTTTTTTGGTGTGCATCATTTCCATAAGCTCCTAGTGCATGCAGTGACCATTGGTTGGCTAATTCAGAATAATTTTCACTATTTTCTTTTTTATTTCCCTCCCTCCATTACGAATTAGCTGAGTAACCTCACAAAATCACAGAATGGTTTGGGTTGGAAGGGACCTTAAAGCTCTTCCAGTGCCACCCCCTGCCATGGGCAGGGACACCTCCCACTGTCCCAGGCTGCTCCAAGCCCCATCCAGCCTGGCCTTGGGCACTCCCAGGGATCCAGGGGCAGCCACAGCTGCTCTGGGCACCCTGGGCCAGGGCCTGCCCACCCTCAGTGTAAAAAAGCCCCATCCTCCTTCTACGTCATTAAGTGGTAAAAATTACGTTATTTTCAAAGTTTTTACAGATTTATTCATGGGCTGAGCAGGGGATTTGCTCTGTATCCTCCTGGAGCCGCCCCAGCACAGCTCTGGAGACATGGAAAGGGTGAGGTGCCTTCTGCAGAACCTGTGCCAGCACCCACAGCTCAGTGCACAGGTGGATGAAGGTCCACCACACCTCTTTAATTTTCCTTTCAGATACAGAAACCCAGCTCCAGCAGACTCCACACAGGCAGGTGGCAACACCAGCCAGGGTTTTTTTCACAGCTGCTTTTCACCAGTGGGTGATCCTATCCCCACCTGATCCCATCATTCCCACATGTCACTAATTCCAAGGGCACAGGGTCAGCCCTCCACGCCAAAACTCAGCCATGGAGCTGCTCAGCCCAGCACTGCTGGTGCCCTCAGTGCTTCAGTGAGGGGACTCTGCTTGAGAAGGTGTGGAACATGACAGGGTCAATCTCCTGGGTGAATTAGACTCAGGCTTAGGGGCAAGACCCCAAAGGAACACTCCTTCCCTGTGTCAGCCATGAGGAGTCTGGTTTCCTCCATGCCCCCATGACAGCCCAAGAAAACAAATGAAGGACACAGATTCCCAAGCCACAACCAGGACAGGAGGTCCTAAAAGAGCCAGAGGGGAAACACAAACTGCTGGTTCTACTGGGAGTCCCAAAATCCTCAGAAGCTGTAAGAGGAAGAGGGAAAATTGCTCCTGGGAGACCCCCTGTCATTACCTCAGACCTTTGGTACTACAGGAGAAGAGGAGTGAGCAAACAAGGAGACCTGTAGGACATCCCAGCTGTGAATTTTAGACTCAGGATGAAGCAAATGGGCAAATCTCTGGCTCAGGAGGTCAGGGATTATCCCACAGAGATTTCAGGGACATCAGTCTTTAGCAGACATGAAGAGGGCAATATAAATCACAGAACCCCAGAATGGGTCAGGCTGGAAGGGACCACGGGGGGTGCTGGTCCCACCTCCTTTCTCCAGCAGGGCCATCCCAGAGCACAGGGCATGGGATTGCATCCTGATGGCTCTGGAATATGCCCAGAGAGGGAAACTCCACACCCTCTCAGGGCAGCCTGCCCAGTGCTTGGTCAGAGCCCAGGGCAGAAGTTCCTCCTCATGTTCAGGTGTAACTCCCTGGGCTCAGTTCCTGCTCATGCCTCTGGTGCCATTGCTGTCCCCAGAGCAGAGCCTGGGCCCTGCTCTGACCCTCCCTGCACACAGGGACACACATTGAGATCTGGCTCCAAACTGCTCCGCTGGCCAGAACCATCAGGCCATCCTTGTGACTTCTTCAGAGCTGCACAAAGCAAAGCAAAGGTCAGGAGTCACAGAATCACAGAATATCCTGGGCTGGAAGAGACCCACCAGGATCACCCAGTCCAGCTGCTGGCCCTGCACAGACCCCAGCAATCCCACCCTGGGCATCCCTGGAATGGTGTCCAGACAGTCCTGGAGCTCTGGCAGCTTTGGGGCCGTGCCCATTCCCAGGGAAGAACCTTTTCCCTGATGTCCAACCTAATCCTCCCTGGACAAAGCCCCAGCCATTCTCTCAGGTCCTATCACTGTCTGTCCCTGAGAGATTCCAGGAGAGTTCAGCCATGCAATCCAAAACACCTCAGAAAGACCCTGGGCATGAACCTTCTCAAAAGCAGAGGCATCCACCTTTGCTGATCACATGGGAAATAAGCAGGCTGGGCTTATTTACATTGGGCTAAGCCCACATCACATGCCTTTGAAATAATTTCCAAATAGATCCCCTTCCTGGTGGAAAAAGAAGCAGAACTCTACTCATTTCATCTCCTAGAGCACTCAAGGACAAGCAGGAGGGCAGCTGCTGAGACAAGGAAATCCTGTTGTCTTTACCCCAAACCCACAGGGAAATCAGGACTGCATGACAGAGGGAAAGGTAGCAGGTTTTGATACAGCAAACTGTGGTTGACAGACCAGAAAACTTTGCATGAATGCCTTTTAGAACAGCCCAGAGCTTTAGGGCATGAATGTGAAATTCCTGTGTCTACCAGGACCATGCCAAGGCTGCTGAAGTTTCCTGCCTGAGCTACTCCACCAGAGAAGATGGTGTTTGCTAACACCGACCCAGGGAGAACCTGGCTTTCACCAAAACCACCCAATTGCTCCTGCCACAGCAAGAACAGTGACCAGGGTGTTGTGGAGAAGTCTGGCAGGAGAGGAGAGAGAGCGCAGCTGGGAACACCTGGAGCAAAGCTCGCAGAGGGAACCGTGAGTGAGGAGTAAAGGATTTGTGCCCAGGAGTGACAGACACCATCTGACCATGGGGCTGGCTGGGCTGTCAGCTGCAGCACCAGGGGGAGCAGAGGGGAAACCAGGAAACCATGCCCAAGAGGAAATCAAGTTGTCAGGAGCCAGGACATCCCTCTGGCTGTCCTGAGCAGCCAAGACCCCTGCCAGGGGGCTCAGAGACCCTGGCACAGAGCCCAAAATGCCCCTGTGGGTTTGATTGTGACCCATGGAGCAAGTTACCAACCTTCGATGAAGATCTGCAAGCCATGACAAATTAAGTAGAATGACAGTGAATTTATCACAAGGTGAAAAAGCAGATTTTGGGGGTTTTAGAATGAGGGTTCAGGGGGCAAGATGGAGGAATCTGGGCATGTCCAGCCTTTCTCCTTCTTCTTCTTAGCCTCCATCTTCTGCTGTGATGGTGGCACTTTTGGATTGGTTTAGAGTAGAAGCTCACTGTCTAACACAGGTGATAGGTATTGGAAAGTAATTGTAAATATTGTACGCATAGTTTTTAGTACAAAAAGATAACACCACCCTGGGAGCAGGCAGAGTGTCTCTGACTGACCTGCTGAGTGGACCTCAGCTGGACAGGAGAAAGAGTTTTATACATAAGATACAATAAACAACTTTCAGACAGAGAAATGAAGAGCCCTGACTCTTTCTTCAAGCGCCGGGCTGGGAAAAGAGACTTTCTAACATTTCTCAGGGTCACTGTGACCAGCAGAGATCCCAACATCAAGTGCCTTGCTAGAGAGAGAGAGTCACAAAGTGCTCTAATAAGCTCCATCCTCACAGAAATACACGATTCCAACCAAGGCTGGCACCTTCCTGAGGTTGCACCAACTTAAACACAATCACTGTAGGACGCCTTAAAATTGTGGGTTTGTGGCTTTTTTCCCCCCCAAATTCTAGCTGTCCTAGGCTTGGTGAGACCAAGGGTTTTGGACAGACCATCTTGAGAGGGGAAGATGTCACCTGTCAATGACACAGATCAAATGATTGCTTCCCCAAGTGGTAAAAGAATGAGGTTGGAGAGCTAAAGAACAACATAGCACAGACAATTTTTGGATGACAAGACAGCCCTGCTATTAGGAGGTAGGGACAGGGGGTTTGGAGGCAGCCTGAATTCATACAGCAGTTTTGGGAATACGTTTCTGTGATGCAAACAACCACAGCTGCAGGAAGTTCGGAATGCCCACCCTAGGTGGAAAGAGACAATTTCCATGTCATATGGGAAAGGAAGATTCAAAGAGAGAAATATTCAGCAGAAGGCTTGTCAGAAAAATTTAATTTTGAAATAGCTGGAGACACATGGGGTGACATCAGCTCAGGGAGGCTGCCTGTCTGCAATGATGGCCAAGGGACCAAATTGTGTGCTTTGCTTTTATTCAGCACTCCCACATAATCAACACTTCCCCATGTAATATTTCAACTCTTGTCAAAAGTGCTTTGTGCTTCCCCCCTCTATTTTTAATCCAAATATAACAAAATTTGTTTGTTTCTCTTGTGTAAACTGAAAACTATCACCTAGAACTCTTCAATAAAAGCTTTATTGATATTTTAAATTTCTTAAAACATTTTAATCAACAAAGGTACCCTCATTATTTTTTTTAAAGAGCAACAATTTTCAAAGAAGTGAGTTGTTCTCAATACAGCACAAAAGCCAACGTGAGAACTTGCTTTTGTTGCCTCAAATTTCTCCACTGTTACAACCACAAGGTTATATTTAAAACCTGCTGTGCCACCATTCATCCTCACCCACCTTCTCGGAGAGGTGAGGAGTGCGTGGATTGGTTATTGGATCTCTTTGGAAGCACGCGTTGTGTTCATGCCCAAGGTCAAATGAGCTTCTCTTACATCAAGAATCAAGGTCACTGAGGTCCTCATTTACCCTCCCAGTAAGAGTGGCTTGTAGTGGTGCCACCTCTGCAAATTCCAAGACTACCTGGAACAAAAACAGTCAGTCAACTGCCGTACAACCAGTTTCATAAACACCAGCACCTGTTCATCATTATTTCTCCTCTTTGAAGAAGACACTTTTCCATTTCAGCTGGTCACAAAGCCAACCCCCCGCCTCTTGAGTTACGTTCACAGCATCTGCAGCACTGCCTCAGTAACCAAGGACAAGAGAGAGACCCTGCTGGGTCTCACTGGGCTCAAACCAGCCCAGCCCCACAAGCCAAAGGAACGGGGACACGAAGGAAAACAACCTCGTAGCCCTACAAAAGTCACTTCAGAGTTTCCATGACTCAGAGCCATGGGCTGCCAGCGGTGGTACCCTGTCAGAAAAATACTGTGGCTTGGTGAAACCAGCCTGAGGCTGGGGGGCAGGAAGACGTGGGTTTAAATGCTGCTGCTGCAGATGCATCCTGGGGTAATGGCAACAGGGAAACCCCCCAGGAGTTCAACCTTATTTGAGAGCACACAGGGCTGACACAGAAGGACCTGAGGACTCCAGCAAAACAAGGGCATAAAACACTACCCACTGACTGCTCTTATCTGCTTTCCATCTGTACACAGACACTGCTCCTCTCAGTCTGCCTCCCTTGGCACTCCTCCACACAAACTTGTAGCAGATCACTTTCCCTCCCATGGCTGTGGAGGTTTGATGCCCTCGTGGAGAGAATCTGATGCCTCTTCTGGATGAAACAACCCCTACAAACACCTTTTAAGGGAGTGAGGCTGAGAAAAGAGATCTCTTTTCCTGAACTTCTGAAGTTGTGGTATTACCTCAATCATGTTCAGTATGAGTGTTTCATTTTTAATAAGCACACTCAATCAGTTCTTTTCTGTAAGGAGGAGGCTCTAAGGGACCTGGCTTGTCACAGAGTTGACATTTTCTTGACCACATGGATAACAGGAACACAAAATTTAAAAAAAAATCCCATAGTACTCTGTGAAAGGCAAGGTTGCACCAAAGCCAGCCAGAGCACAGGGCAGTAGAGAATCTAAAATGGGGGGGAACACCTGCTGTAAACCTCAAAAGGCACATCTTTGAAACCATCAGCTTCAGAATTGGCTCAATCACAGCTGAGGAGAAGTCTTACAAACAGAGCTCCGTGGATGCAGGTACACCAGTGTTAACATCCTATACATGAATTTTGGGTTGAACTGGATCTGCCACTGAAACACCCCATGCCATGGGAAGAAGTCCACAAATTACCTCTTTGCTCCTCCATAGTTTTTAATCACTTCCTTAGCTAGATGACTTTTTCCTTAATTAGATGACTTTCAATGATTTGGCCTAATATCAAAGAAATATAAATGCTTTTCAAAGGCTGGCTCACCCATGGAGCTGGATTTTGGCAGGGTCATGGCAAATCCAGGCTAGCAGCACCTTCTGCAAGGGCACTGGAGCTCCTTAGGCCACAGCCAGAAATTAATCTGCCTTTATTTTTTGTTAGACACGCACGCAGACACAAGAGGCCCATCGTTAGCAATTGGCATGACCAGTGCCACCTGCTGCAGTGCTAATTAACATGACATTAATTATTCTAAACCTGCCCAGATCTTTTGACAGCACCAGACTCAGGGATTGGGGGCAGACTAGAGGAATCTCTCCTTATCCCATGCCTGAGATACAACTTCCCAAAGCTCTGCTCATCATCCCAAAGTCAGGATGAATCATTCTTTCTGCTCACATGAGTGTCTCAGCCCTCGGAGCACACCTGGGGGAAGCACTGGGTACAAACAGATCCCAAAATTCTACACTCATCTTTTCAATCAGCTCAAGGGTTTTGACTCCCAAAGGTCCACTTGTGTAAACTCATGGGGAGTGGGTGGAGCTCAGAGAGAACACCAAAATTATGGTCATTATCACCTAATTATGGCATTACTGCAGCAAACCTCTGTTGGACCCCCTTATTTCAACAAAATGATCAGATGTAAAGTACAAGAGGGTATGTGTGAACACGCACATGGGAAATGGGAACACTGACCTTGAGTTTGTGTCCTTGGGATGGTACACAGATCAGAACTGCCTTCCCAGAGGCACCAGGTTAGTTTCTTACATCACACAAAATCAATAATTCAACCAATGGCTGACCTGTTTCCAGGTGTCTCCAGAGGAGAGAGAATACCTTTGTCACACTGCTTTTGTCAGCCAAGTGAAACCGCACAGAGCAAGGGTGTCTGTTGACACAGCAAGCTAAAAATACAATGCACATTTATGACAAAGTGTCCTATGCTTGAAATTAAGTCTCTTCAAGCTTCACTTCATCAAGGCTTTGGTCCATCAGCCAGGCAAGTTTCAACCCAGTGCAATCCAAACACAATTAAAATATTTAGACTGTTACTTGCACGCTAATTCCATTCCCACTTCCCCCACCCTGTTTTAAAGCAGAAAACTTTGAAGCTCGTTTTTTCCTCCCCCCTTTTAATAGGACTTCCTGCTATTGGCAAATAAGTATTCTGAAAAATTTCCTCTTTGATATTCTTCCTCAGGGCCCCAGAAGAGCATAGCGTTTTCCCCACATTTTACAAGCGTGGCTGCTGTCACGCAAAAACTCCACTAACTTTGGATTTAAGTGTTTTAAGAACAAAATCAGGAGACAAAAAGGTCTTGCAGACTTTCAGGAAGTCAGACTCTCTTCTGAATTCCTTGAAAACAAAGCCCTCCCTCCCAAAGCCCTATCACAAAACATGTTCATGCCACAGGATGAGATGTACTGTTTGCCAAGGAGCACTTGAACACTCCAAAGAACTGTTCAAGCTGTAAAGAAAAAAGCAAAAAAATGTCTTCTTCAGAATAAAAATTTATGCAGATATTACAGCAAACCTCTTCCCACAGAGGTTGTGGGCTATTTATTGCTATTATTTATAAGACTGCTTATCCTTATGGTCAGACAACTACCAGGAGACAGGGCAAGTCCTGTTGGTTCTTCATTCTTGAACTCAAGTTGCTCCAGAAGAGACTGTGCTGAGCCTCAGCTTTGGCAAACAGAGATACAAAACTGGATTTGTGCTCCTCAGCCCCATTTCCATTAAACCTGCTTCTGTGCTCCAACAACTCCTTCAGTGCTGTAACAAAAGGAAAATGAGTTTTATGATCTTTAACTTTAGGCAGATGCATATCACGAGCGTTCAGCTGGCTGCTTAGGGTGCCTTTGTGACCACGTATCACTGCTGAAGCTGAGCACCAGCCACCCTCTCATTCTTTTTTTTCAGCTCCACCACTTTTCCTGTTTTACTAAACCTTTGTATTTCTCAGCCCTGGCTCTTTGCCCATTTTAATTTCATGCGCTGCACAAACCTCAAAGTTTGCGTACATTATGAAGACATTTTCACTCCCATCAGTACTAACAGCACTGTGGCTAATTGCTGTGGTTTTTCTTCCCATTGGACCCTCAGACTTCTGAAGCTGTAGAAGAAAAGATAAGTGTACTTGTCTAGAAGGAGATTACTGTTTCTAAATTAATGTTACCATTTTCCAGGCCTAAGTACCAAAAGAGATGCTGGGTTATGAACGTACACTTCCGTGATGGAGATGCATCTCCTGTGCAAACCAGGATCCTGTTGGGAATGTCCAGTCTGGAGGCAGACACTCTCCAGACTGACCACAGTGCATCCCAACCCATAGCCTGCCTCAGGGCCTGACAGTCCTGCCAGCCTGCTGAGCTCCTCAGGTGCCTGGCAGCTCTTTATCCAAATGATATTTTCATTTGTTCCTCACTACAGCTATTGTTTTTTTCTTCCAGGACTTCCTCTATCAAACTTAATGCCCTTTGCTCTTCATCAGACCACTTACAAAACATAAGGCAAAGGCTCTTTTCCCACTATTAGGCAGCAGCCTGGGTAGTGATTATTCATTCAGCCCTCAAGTGGACCTTGCTGATCTTCATCCATTTATGCCTTCAGGGGAGACCAGCCCAGGTTCCCTCTGCCTTTGCCAACTTTGGCACCAAGCACGAGGAAGAACAGGCACACAGCACAACTGATTCTACTCGTGAACACCTTGGCTGAGGCCCATTAGAAATTTCACTTGGGCCTGTACCTGCATCAACACCCCCTGTGACAGCACACTGTCCTTCTCGTGGTGTTACCCAGCAGGGTAATTCTTCCTACAGCTCACAGATCTCTCAGCAAGATCAGAGTGTGATTCTTCCCAGAGCTTCACTGTGATCAAGTCCTGCCCCTCTGCTGCCTGAGGTGTTTTGTTTTTAACCACAGACTCCACCAGTGATCCCACAGGGGAAAAAGAAATACACCAACACACAGGTGTGAAAGCCCTGGGGAATCCATGCTGAGTAACCCCCACATGATTCTCACCAGCTCTCACACACACACATTTTTCTCAGCTTCACTTTGTGAATTCTGCAGATCCACCCACCAAGGACATGGAACACAAACAGAAGAGACAGGTCTTCTGAAGTGTTCCTAAATTCATTATGCATTGGTGTAATTTCAAAGCAATTCATGCATCTAGACAATTCCAGTGTATCTGTCCACCTGTTTGGTATCTCTGAAGAGTCCTGAGTGTGTGGCAGATAACTGGGGGGTCTGCAATTCCCTGGTCCAGGACTTGTCTCTACACCTTGACTTGCCTCCACTCCAGCTTCTTCAGAAGTGGGTGCATGTCTGAGGCTCTGGTCTCCCTGTGTAGTCGCTCCTTGGTCAAAGATGACCACCTTCTAAACAACTCCTTTGCAAGATTAAATATGAATTAATGGAGAGCATCCAACTCTACCCAAAGATCAACTGCAACTATGTTTAATAATCCTCCACACTAAGTACACAACAGCTGCTCTTGGAATTTTACTTCAAAATGAAATGGCAAGCAAACTAGACTTTAAAGCGGAGTAAGTGTTAAAATCAAGCTGAATTTGCAGCCTCAGGTACACATTGCTCATAAGCTCAATTAATTCATGAGGCATAAATTCTTTATGATACCTTGCTATAGTTTTAGGCAAGCAAATAGAGCAAAAATGCTGCTGCTAACAGAAAAATCAAGAGTGTCAGAAGCTGGCTTTGTTTCACCTTCTCCTGCTGGGAAAACAGTAGGGCCAGAATGTCTATGCCCATAGACACTTTGGATCCTATTCCAAAAGAAACAGGACAAGCAACTGGGCTTTATCAAATCCATTCTGACTAGATCTTCTACATGGGGGAGAAGGATCAAGAGCACTGAGGTCTGACATCTCTACATATCCATTGTCATTCATTTTTCTTCTACCAGCCTACTAGATTTAATCCTGATTACAGTTAACGAAACAACAGCTAAGGCAACATCAAAGACTTCTCTCAGCTCTGAAGCCTTTATTCTAGTTCTTGTGGCTGTGACAATGCAGGACAAGAACCTTGCTCCACACACTGCTTTCCCAAGAGAAGAGATGTCAACCTTACTCTGAGAACTTTTTACCCAAGAGAGATGGAAAAGAGGACCAACATGACTGAAGGGTTTTTAAAAAGCCCTTCTTTAATATGGTTTATGATGGTTATTCACTCGCCAAGCTTAAGTGGTCAGGAAAAACACATTTCATTCATATTTTCTCAGTAGTGATAAAGCTTCAGACCAGTTGCAAATTAAGTCCCTGAGCAGGTGTCCTGGGGTGACTTTATGATGCAGTGTATCCCCTGATCTGCTGTGTGCCCAGAAATGGACCTGTAGCTTTCAGCTAGGCCCAGAGAGAGAGATAGAGGGGCAGGATGGAATTTTTTTGAGGCTTGTATTCAAAATACAGAGGTAAGAGTTCAGTTCTCTCTGAGCTCACAGCAGTGCAGAGCAAGGGACAGACTGGGAGTTTTTCTTTGCTTTTTCAAATGGTTTTCCTCGTTAGCCAAGGCAAGAAAAGTTTTCCCAGGACTGTGGGGTTTTTTCCCCCTCTGGAACTGTTCAGGTTTTCCTCTGGTCCAACACACCATGACAATCACGCAGGCCCTCCCCCCAAAGCTGGACACCAAGCCTGGATGCCAGGCTGAGCCCTGGAGAGACTCAGCCATACTCACAGAAGGACTTTCTGAATTTGCCATCTCTTCAGAGCAACAAGTTTCATTGTTTAACATTATTCTTTATTCCTTTTTCTCTTTTCTATTTTTTTGTTTGATGTTAGTGAGTACTTTTCTTGTGAAATAAACAGGTTTTTTCCACTTTTCTCCAAGGAGATTTTTCTCCCGAATCAGTTGGTGGAGGGGCTGCCAGAATTTGTTTTTTAGAGGAGACCCCTTTGGGAAGTTTCCTCCCAAATCTGTCCTAAACCAGGACAAATATCTTGGCACCCAACATGGAGCTCAAGAAAGTGGAAAAAACCTGACCTGATTGCATTTTGGTTTCACTTACTTTGTCTTGGAATTAAGCACTCAGTACTCAATATGTTGCTTGAGTTTATTGAGGCCTTGATGATTCTGTGGTCCTGGGGCCTGTTTGAGCTGTTAATACCTTTCTGGTCCCTAGGTTTATTTTCCTATCTGCAGATAGCTCCAGTATTGTCCCTGGCACATAGAGGGGCACAGATCTGGCTCGTTATTTCACTGGATGTGGTGATAATAATTTATAAGGACTTAACAAAGGTACTGGAGTTTGTTAGAAATATGAGTGGTTTATGGTTTCTTTGTACCCTGTGTTCTAGTTTCAGTAGCATGTTTTGGGGGTTTATTTGTAATTGCAGCCAGTTTGTTAGAGGAGGAACAGGGGGTGAGGCTTCCCAGCTTTTCCTTTCCTTCTTTTCCTTTAAATCTGTTAATGTCACTTTTTGAGAATGCTCAGTTTCCCCTGGATGCCAAGGATACCGCCCTTCTGGTATTTCATCTGGTAGGCTTCCTCTATACAGTTTGCAGCTTGTCTAGAATGAAAGCTGAGATGTCCAGAGGGGCTGATGAGACCCCTGACCCAGGCATGGACCTGAGTCATGGAAAATTCTGAGTGGAGTGGAGAATGGGAGAGAATGGTTCAAACCCTGAAGGAATTTTCTGATCCAATAGCGTGTGAACAAATTCAAAACTTAGATGAGGTGGGGAAACATCTGGAAGAGAACTGCCATGATGACTCTAAGGAGAAAAAGCTCATTGCAATAAGCTGGGCCCTGGCCTGTGCTCATTGCATGCTGCTAGATACTGTAGGGCAGCAGATAGAAGCAGCAGGGCAGGGAGATAAATCAGCTATCCCATTCACTCAGGCTGCTACCCCAGTCACTCAGGCTGCAGCCAACACCCCAGCTACTCAGGTTGTAGCTAGACCAGACAGTGAGCCTAAGCCCGCAGCTAAACCAGACAGAAAGCCTAAACCAATGGCTGTTGCTCCTACCATGAGAGGTATGAAACACAAAACCAAAACCAGTTGCTCAGTGGATGAATATGCAGGGACAGGAACCTCAAGGCCAGCAACTGGCACAAGATCAGAAGCCAATATTGAGTCCTTTTCCCTGAAGGACCTTCATGGCCTAAGGATTACACTCAACAACCTGATGAATCTATATTTAGTTGGCTAGTCCGTCTTTGGGATGCTGCAGGTGAGGCTACAGTTTTGGGACAGTAGTGAAGTGAGGCATTTGGGATCCCTGTCACATGATCCTGTCATCAACCAAGGAATGATGAGGGGGCCAACCCTCACAGCCTCTGGGCACAGATCTTAGGAAGCGTGTCACAAAGACGTCTTAGTGCAGGTGATCTCCATATGCAGCAAACCCAGTGGAAGACCCCAGAGCAAGGGATCCAACGCCTAAGAGAAATGGCAGTGGCAGAGATTATCTTCTCAGATGATGTAACAACTAGGAACCCAGACTTGGTACCATGCACGTCTGTGATGTGGCGAAAACTTGTACAACTTGGGCCACAAGGATACCCTCCTGCTTTAGGCATAATGAAGTGGGATGACAGTGAGGAGACCGTGCTTGATATGGCAAAGAAGCTCTGAGCGTAAGCAGATGCTGTACATGGCCCAACACATACCAGAATTGCAGCGGTAGAAACACATCTGCAGAAATTAAAGAACAAGATAGAGGAGAACCACAAGAAACTCAGGGAGGAGATGAAAGAGGACCTTTCTAAATCTCAGTACAGAGATCAGGGGTTCTGGTATCCAGCAGTGCAGATCAGAGGTTCTGGTATCCAAGGCAGACGTTCCCTGGATGTAGAGAGAAGGTACACCCCACGAGCTGAGCTGTGGTTCTACCTGCGTGATTCCAGAGAAAACATGAGGAGATGGGATGGAAAATCTACTGCTGCTCTGGCATGATGGGTGCGTGCATTGAAGGAAGACAAGGCTGAGAGAGGGAGTTCCACCAAAAGGAAAGCAGCTCCAGTTGCCCATAGCCGAACTGCCAGGTATGATGATGATGATGATGATTATGATGACATGTCCGATCCCCTTGAAGGAACATCCAAGATATGCCCAGGGCAAGGATAACCAGGCTTAGAGGGGCCCTGCCTCTAGCCAGGGAGAGGCTGGGCAAAACCGTGTTTTCTGGACTGTGTGGATTCGTTGGCCTAGCACATCTGAACCATAAAAATATAAAGCTTTGGTCGACACTGGTGTGCAGTGCACATTAATCCCATCGAGACATGTGGGGGCAGAACCTGTTTCTATTGCTGGCACGACAGGGGGATCACAGGATTTCACTTTGGTGGAACTTCCTCTCTTCCTTCCAGAAGCAGTTGCTAATGCAGCTGGTGTGTTTTATAACTATTTTTGTTGAAAAAAAAATAGTTTTATAACTAAAGACAGTATTTTTATAATTATTTTTTTAACAAAGACAGTACCTCACTGATGCTTCAGAGCTAGCACTGGAACTTCAGCATCTCCAAAATTAGGTTAGCCAAACTTGTTTTGGTAAAAAGAACAGTGCTTCATACTCAAGTAAAACACTGTGTGGGCGGAGTGTAGTGAATCCTGTATTTCACAATATTTTAACTCAAAACCCAGCTGCAGTAAAATTTCAGCTTGCAATGCTAAAAAAACCCCCAAAACTGTAACCACAATGAAGTGTGACAAGTTTCAAGACTACAACAAAACACAGTTCATTGTGCCAGCTATTCAGAGCTGCAGATGATTATCAAACCCCCAAATTTCACACCCTCCCACTTCAACATGAAAGATGTTGGACACATGGAAACAAAGAGCTTGATGAAGTATAAGAGTTGTGATTTCTAGCTGTGTGTTAATTAGTTTAACCTTTTATTCTTAAATATCTTAGCTTACTACTTTGATAGCACCAGAGAACCTCTTAAGGCAGACATTTATATTTACATTATGCACTTAAAACAGGCTCCTTTGCCAACAGCCTATGCTACCCGACAGCCAATATCAGATTTTACCTCTCCCTGTCAATTTTATATGGAGTCTGAAGTTAAATTATTTACTCTCCTTGCCTGCAATTGGTCTCAAGGAGGTTAAGATCTGGTTAAACACAATATCCTGAATAAAAACAAGAGAACACCACAGCTCTCACAGTATTCCAGATTTGTGTAACACCACCTGAAATCAAAGGACTCCATATAAAATGCTGAATTATGAGTAGGGAATGCCTATTGCAGGGACCTTGTCACCTAAAAAGGAGCCATGTGCAAAAAGAAGGGGGAAACATGCAGAGCTAATGACACTCTGCTATCAGTTCTCACAGTTTAAAGCTGCCAAAGTCCAGGCATTCGACATGGTTCTCAAAGCCTCAGCCCTGAGACAACTTATAAATAATGAAGTTTTTCTCTGGAGGAAGGGTTCTGAAAAGTCAACTTTGTGCCTTCAAGCTGCCAAAAGGCAACTCAAAAATCATTTTTAGGTTTGGATGTTTACATTAACCACCTGGTGTTGGATTACTTGGCTTTGGCAATATGAAAATCAAGGCTCAGTTAGGGCTAGTGACAAGAGAGATCAGAATCCCAGCTTATGGAATTAAAGTCAATGCTACACAAAATTTGTACAGATTTTCTTCAGCTCTGTGATACATGTAGTAAGCAGCTGGCTCCCCATACTTTACTGAAGGCATGTCCACTTGAGTACTCCCTATTTGCTAGGTGTTTTATTTTGCAAAATAGCCTAATTGAAAAAAATCACTTTTTATTTATATTTTGGACATCAGTACTTTGACTGGCAGAAGAGGAGAGCAAGGAAAGTCACATTCCTTATGTACCACAGGCATTCTGTATTAAGATGCTGCAGTCATCTGCATGAATTTGAAGAAGAGCAGAACAGCAGTGTCAGAAAGGCACTGGATTAAGAAACAGGGGGAGGTTAAAGTTAGTCAAGAACTGCCAAAGGCACTGAAATGAAACACAGACAAGTGAACACTACAAACACAGATAAGCTCCCTTGTACCTCTAAGAGGTGGCTGGAACTGCAAGGGCAGGAGAATATTTGAGCGGTACCAGCAGCAGCCAAAAACAGTGACTTCAGCACAGACCAGAATGGTCCTGGACCCAGGCAGCACCACAGGCAGTGTCTGCAGGGTCCTGGCACTCTCCTTGGAAGTGCCCACCCTGAGAAGAGGCAGAGTCAAGGTTACTACAGTGTTCAAGACAAAGCAACTAACACTGCCACAGGTGAAAGGCACATTCAGAAATCTAACAGCAAGGAGACCACAGCATTAGGCCACCCAACTGATTTAAGCAGCAACCTGCTCAAAAATGTGAGTCTGACCCAGGAAAGTTGATCTTATCTGTCTCACAGGTGAAAGTAAACACCTGAGATAGCAGGATGCCATTTGATTGTGGCAGGGAAAAAACAACTGCTTTAATAAACTCCATCAGGAGTAGGAGTCTGTACCACCAAAAACACACAGATCCAGAACCTCCGAAACAGCTGCATGGAAGTGGTATTAGGATCTAAACTCTGCCTTTCCACCCACCACATGCAGGACACTTGTACCATTTAACTGGGTGGATAAGGGCAACTCCTAACCTTCAATGAAAAAATATACACAGCAATTAATTAAGAAAAAACAAACGGCCATTTTGAGAATTAAAACTTTTATTAGTGTATTCACATATTAGGCAAATGCAACACGCATGAAGCTTATTTCTTAGGTCCACAAGTTCTACCAATACATTAGTCTACTGGTAAAACTAGCACAAACTGGTAACTGCTTTGCCAATTTTGGAAAGGTGTCTGGCCCATTTTCTCAAGGCTTGATTTTTGGTATTGCTCCTATGCCCTAGTCATTATGGCATAAAAATATCCATCACTATCATCAATTCAGTCAAGTGATTAAAAGCTGTAACACTGGCCACATTTTTGTTCTCAAAGCTAAGTTATCACTAGGTGTACTTACAAAGTACAGAACTAGTGTAATTGATGAAACAATGGAAAAAAACAGACAAAGGCAATCCTGCTACTGCCACAATAACAAAAGAATGACAGACAGCTAGATCACAAGATTGTTAGTAAGATGTGTATTTTTCAAGTCAGAATAACCCTTCTATACAGTTTCCCAACCCAGCCCCAACCCAGACTTATTTGTAGAATATATTTCAGAATATTTTTAATATGGTGCAGCTGTAGTGTCCAAGGGTTCACAATAACATGCACTGTCATGAAGAACCTGGAAGTCCTCCTTTGCTGGTCATACCTCAGCAACCACTATCCTAGAGGTTTTGCAGAAGCAACTACTTTTAATAACAAGGCCCATTATGACATAATGAATGCGTATGATCTGGTGTGTAAGTAAACTATAAAAGCGACTCAGATAAGAAATTTAAATTCTGTTACTGAAATATGTTAAGAAGCTGCATCTATTTAAAACCTAAACAAAGAGTCTAGCTTACCCCGGGAAATAATTTTTCAAGGTATATGGCTCCGAAAACTAAACCCCATTATTTTTAGTGACATATGAAAAAATGAAAAAAATACAGATGAAAAGGGGTAAGACTTATCCAATGAAAAAAAAAATACAGATGTAAGGGGTAAGCCAATAACCTTGTGCACTTAATCCAATATCCAAAGCCATGGTAAATTCTCAGTCCATGAGAAAAAAATCACTAATTTCAATGATCCAAGGTACAAAAAAGTCCCAAATTACACCACTGCCAGCAATACTGCTGGCAATGGGTATCAAAAAGTAGACTGCTAGTGTGATGGACACTCAGAATTTATACTATGAATTCATTTTAGGCCCTATTAAGTATATAAAGTGTCTTAAGACTTCACAGACGAATCTCAAGACATTTCTTTCCCTTCCAATGGAGGGACTTTCTCTTTAAGAACGCAGCAAAAAATTCAGCTTTTCTATAAGGAAAGTCTTTTTATGTTTAGGACAACTTGAAAACCTGCTTATATTAAAAAAATATAAAAGAATAAGGGAGCAAAGTCTTGGAATTTCATGAGATACTTGCCCCAATAAAAAAACCAAAATTCCTATTTATGGGAACTAAAATGTAGAACAGCACAATACCGTGATATTTGAGATCATGATACATTATCTGTATATATACTTAGCTATTCATGTTATTGATAACCATTAGGACACTCAATTATATACCCAATAAAAAACACCATTAAAGAGTCTTTAGAACTGTCCCTTCTTTCTGAAGAAGGCTTTTCTATACACTAAATTTTCATCTAGTATCAGAGTATAGGAAACAGAATCCACAAGGTGCTTTAACTGATGAGACCTCAAGTGCTGTTTTTTCTTTTTTCTTTTCTTTTTCTTTTTTTTTTTTTTTTTTTTTTTTCTTTTAAAAAAACCTTTTTAGATAGTAAACAGTTCATGGGGACCACACACAAATACTACGACAGACGAGCTGTTATATTAAGTCTGTTGACTGGACTCGGTTTTTAGCCCACTGGTGACAGAGGAGAGTTTTAGGACATGCTGGAGCAGCGAACTGAAGGGGAGCCCATCTGAGTCAATACTTTGTCCAGCCACTGTAGAGGCCCATTCAGGTGAAGCTCAATCCAGCAAGGAGTGCTTGTTACCGTCTGCCGCCTAGAAAACAAAGAATAGGGAAAAGTCACTCTATGGGGTTGGTGTCACCAGGTTTTGGGGAGGCTTCTGCCAGAAGCTGCCACAAGCTTTCTTTGTGTCTGGCAGAGATATCCTTTGGCAGCTCTGAAGATGGACACGCTGCTGGTCGAGGCTGGGCCAGTTAGGAATGGTGATGCCTCTGTGATAACAGATTTAAGAAAAAAATGAGGTTGTTACCCCGTTTTAATTGCCACAGAAGAGGAGGGTGAGAACAAGTGAGAGGAACAACTCTGCAGACACAAAGGGCAGTGGAGAAGGAGGGGCAGGAGCTGCTCCAGGTGCCAGAGCTGAGATTCCCCTGCAGCCCTTGGAGGGCACCAGGGTTGCAGAGATGCACCTGCAGCCCCTGGAGGAGCCCATGCCAGAGCAGGGGGTGCCTGAGAGAGGCTGTGAGCCTGGGGGAGGCCTGTGGAGAGGGAAGCCCATGCTGGAACAGCCTGTCCTTTAAGGGTTGCACCCCATGGAAGAGTGATCCACGTTGCAGCAGTTCATGGAGAATTGTTGCCCGTGGGATGGACTCACACTGGAGAAGTTCATGTAGAACTGTCTCCTGTGGGAGGGACCCCACACTGGAGCAGGGGAAGGATTCCAGCTCCTCTTCCTGAACTGTTGCAGGAACATTGCCTGAAGAACTGACAATGACACACAGTCCTACCTCTCTTTGCAGCTGGGGGAGAAGGTAGAGCTGGCAAGGGCTGAAGGTGTTTTAGGTCTTATTTTACTTCTCTTTATCTTGCTCTGGTTGTGTTAGCAACAATTCATTCAATAATTCTGATTCAAGCCTGTTTTCCCAAATGGTATTTGGTGAGGGTCTGTCCTGGTCCTTATCTCATGACCATTTTGCTCTATTTTCTCTCACCAGTCCAGCTGTTGACAGGAGTGAGAGAGCTACTTTGGTGGCTGCCTGGAATCCAGCCAGAGAGCAGGTTCAGCTGCCACAAAATTCTGCATCATATGATTAAATACGTTTCCATCCATATCTAGTACACAGAGATAAAAATCTGTAACCATTACTGTAACTGTTACTAAACTTTCTCCAGAAAAAAAGGTCCCAGAACTCCAAAGCACTTCACATATGTAAGACAAATCAATAATTACATGCTTCTCCATAATACATAAAGAATATTTCACCCTGGAGAATAGTAACACAAGTATTTTCTTCAAGTGCCACACCAAGAGCCTTACTTCTAAAAAGAAATTTGGAAGTGAAGGTTGTCCAGCTGATGCAGTGTTCACACCACAAACAACTGTATCTCAACCTTTCAAGGGTCTGCGTGCATAACTGGATTTGAATTTTGTAGACAACTACTGAGAAATATGGAATAGAAGCCCTTGGCTCTGCACTGCCAGCGTGGCCAACAGCACAATGCTATGGTGATCATAAGCTCTGGCTTTTTGAGGTAAATTACATGATAAATGTACCAAGGAAATTGGTAGATGTTGTCAGAAACACTGTATCAAAACACAGCGTGTGGTTGCACTGTGCTAACTGATGGTATCTCAAAGGAACACCAAACTTTATCTCTGATTTCCTGTAATCTTACACTTCTACAAGTGTTTTGTACTATAACATCCTCACAGAAACAACTGAAGTAGAAATTGGGTTTTCCTTGTGTTTTATACTAACTTGCCTATCATTTTCCACAATAGAAGACCTTATTTAAACACCATATAGCAAATTTCAGTAAAGCTGAAGAACTGACAACCATAAAAGCTTCATTCTCTCTCCCTTATATCTTTGTTTCACAGATCTGTTATTCAAATATCTTCCTTCTCATTTCCAAAGTAAAGAAATCAGTATTGGACAAAACAAACTCTGCCTGAGAAATCCTATTTCACTGTACCTACTCTAGGCATGGGAGTTTTCCCTAACCAGATTGGCAAGACAGTGGTTGCTAAGCCAGTTTTTTGTAGTAATTCCAGCTATCCCAAGATTCAAAGGCAATTAGTCAGACACAAACAGAGCTCCTTCATTTTTACTGTCAGTACTGCAGCCCTTTGCTTTAAGGAAATCTGTTTATATAAACAGAGGAACTGAAAAGGCAGAAAAATTAAGACAGTAAAGATTGATTTCAGAAGTTTCACATTTTCCAGGAGATGACAGCAGCTGGGGTCTGTGCTCTTTCAGTATTCTACAAAACAGTTATCTTAGCCCCAGATGCCTATGCCAGAATGAAGTGATACAACAGAAAAACAAATCTAAACCACAGGAAATATAGTTCCATTTACTCTTGAATCCTCTCCCAAAGAAGGAAGTTCATTATTCCACCATTGTCAACTCTCCTACAATGTGTTTCACAACACAATTCCTCAAAATTTTACAACTGGTTCAGTTCAACAATCCTCCCTTTGCACCACGCTGCTAAAAACTGGTAAAATAGTGACAGCCACTGAGCAATCCTCTTAAAGGTAAAAACTCAACCTCTTCAACCCAAAGATTTCCAGTTCAAAGATCACTAATTAACTCTGCTGAACTTTCTTTAGAAGATGATCCTGGACCTGGATTGTTCCTGTGCTAACACGAACATTTGACAGGTGATCTGAACTTCTACCATCCCCAATTTGGGCCAACATGTAACAAAGCAAAAAGCTTTGTTAGGTATTGTGTCTACCAAGCCTATAAAACATATCACCTTGCTGTACCTGCACATTTATGCACATATGCTCAAAATGCAAGTAATGCTTTGCCTTTGCCTAAGCCTGTTCTATGAGAAAGGTTTTTTCATATAATAATGAAGTACAGATGTTTTTAAGAGTGATGGGGTTTACAGTGTTTCCTAATCCATTTCAACAAGTCAAGCTACATTAATTTAAATTCAAGGTTGTGTCATTGGAGCCACCTCTTCTTGCTCTAATCCCAGCTAGAGCATATTCACAAGCTTTGTGTATCAGTAATTTATTAGCATCATCCTAAAGAGATGTGCAAAGAAATTAGTTCATCATGAGTCAGTAACCAGTTTTTGTGCTGTTTTGGCAGTGCTACCACTGCAGCTTTTTCAATCCTACGGTCTACAAACGGTTTATAGACCAACCACCAACATTCTCCCCACTCAGAAGTAACTTTAACAAAAGCCTCCCCATAGTTTTAAACCATCACTTACACTCACTTCAAGATGCCTCTATATAATCTGACTGATTAAGCCTTTCTTCTTCTCAGATTTGAATGTTGTATTTAATTATGCCTAAGTGCATACATACTCCTTCAGAGCCAAATCCAATAGCTCTTTAAACCTGAGGCAGAATTTTTTCTTACCTCTTCCTAACAAAGAAGTACCAATTTATTCCATTACTCAAATTTCTCATTTCATCTCATTAGACTACTACAAAATTGGCTTCATTTAGCTGAGAAACCTCCCCCACATACTGACACTGCTATTTACATGTATGTATTTCAAGAGCAGATAAAGGAATCAACCCAAGTGGAGCCTACACACCCTTAGTCAACTTCAGAAATTATATGGCTTTTAAAAAAATCATTATGTATTGCATTAGGGTATTGACATGTCAAGCTTCATTCTTTTAGTGGACAATTTCTAGAGAGGTTTAAAAGATTTGTTTAAAACCACAGGTCTAGCTCTCCAAAATAATGAAATCTTTAGAACTGCTCAGTTAGAAGTCAATTCCTTTTCTTCTTGAATTTCCACACTGCATTAAAAACAGGCACTGTCCTCAACTACCACTTTTCATTTGTGCTAATAGAGAACACAACTGGAAGCTATTCCAAAGCAGATAGAATGCTATTTCTTTCCACTCAAAGAACTGTTTTTAGAAGTTTTACTACATAAACACAGTCATCTCACTCCTGCAAAGCTTTTTCCACTGCAAGTTCCAAAATACTTGCCATCCCTTAGATGCATGCTCTCCAGCTATTCCATTCTGCAAGAGGCATTGCAAGTCTCTCCGTTGGGTACCACCAACCCCATCCTGCACCACAGCCTAAGGAACTCATGCTACATGCAGAGCAGGACAGAGACCAGAATGACTGCAAGTCTAACACACAGAAAATAATCTCACACACAGCACAAACTGTGGAACTTCGTGATGATGGCGTGGATTTCACCACAACACGCAAGCCAGCAGGGCTGAGCAAGGAACAGAACTTTGACGACATTCCTTGCTCAACAGTTGGCTTCAATGCAACAATAAAATCAGTTTATGGACTTTGTAATTTAGCAATTCCATAGCTGAGGGGGGAAAAAGGAAAATATGGGTTCAATTTGCAGAGAGCATATCCACAATAGCAGCAAGAAGTGTGTATGTATGGCTTTCAAGCCAGAGAGAAATGGTATACTAGTGAAAGAACAAAAACTATTAACTCTAAATTTAAGAACAAAGGAGGTTCTTTTCTTACCTGTATTCAGCCCCCCATCCTTTAACAAAGCTCATTCTTATGGTACACATTCTAGTAAGCTGATAAACTGCTTCAAAGCCCTGATTCACAGATTGAGCCAGAAGAGCAGCAAATTCTTGGTTATTAAAGATTTTTAGATTGCATCCTAAAAAGAGTCAAAAAGGTACAGTCAGTGAATACACTTGCATTTGCTACACAGAAGCCTGAATCTATGAAGAAATTACAAAAAAGGAAGGAAAATGTCATTCAGTGAACACATCCACTGGGTATTTTCACTTGAGACCTTTGGTAGGCCACTAACCTGGAGGAATTTTGCACACAGTTGCAGGATGCCAGCCGTATCTTTGATTGCAGTTGGGGCTCTGAACGAAGATCGCACTATCACTCAGGCACTCGGCAAAAACCTCTCCGCCAATGTAATACAGACGCACTCCCCTGCCTGTAGCAAAATTCAAAAGAACTCTAGTTATGGTATGACACCAACAGATTAGGGAACAAGGGAGTTTATTTTTCAGAGAAGGCCAAGGTTTTTCTTTACAACATAGACAGAAATCAATTATCTACACGACCTCACTGCTGTGCTGACAGCTGTAGCAGGAGCAGAACACAATTCAATTGCATTTTTCTCCCATGAATGCAAAATATATGAAGGAAAAGCAGAATAATTTTTGGTCAAAAGTGAAAGATTTTTCCAGCCAAATAATGGCTTGTATCCAAATCCAAGCTCAGAAGCAGTGTTCACAAAACAGAATTAAAATTTGTGCTAATATTAAAGCATTGTATGTGAAGCAGCACAGGCCACTATGGTCAAAAGAGAAAACATAAGATCACCACTGCAACACTCTCTGCTTACATACACCCACACTATTTCACAACCCACTGCATAGCTCTGTGCTGCTTTAACAAAAACAATATGACTTCATTTAGCCCTATTACAAAAAAAACAAAAACTGTGAAAAAAAATCTCAATTTTCCACCTTTAAATTGTTACCTTGTTCTGTCACTGAGTGGAAAACAAATCTGCATGGTTTATTTCTAGCAGAAAGTAAATAATGTGCAAATGATCTCCCAGAGAGAACTATTTATAATTAACAGATACTTTAGAGGCCATAGTTTCCATTCGCCTTTTTTGTTAAAACAATTTTTCAAACAAAGTGTGAGCTCCCTCTATTAAAGAGTAAGGGCTCATGAGATTTTTGCTTTTCCTCATCATTGATCATTTTGACCAGTCAGCACAAGCACAGCCTGGGTTTCTGCACATCTAAAATTTTATTAGACAAGCATCTGGATTTGGCATTTGGACTTGGCATAAAAGGAGTCGGTTCTACTGAAGAGGTTGAAATTTTACTGCAAGTAAAAATAACAACAACAACAAAATCTCATAAATGTTGCTAATGAAAGTATCCAGAAAAAAAAAAAAGAATGAAGGTAGTTTATTGAAGAACCTGAAATCAAGACACTGCATTGTGGAAAACAACATTCTTGACTAATCATTACAAAGAAAACCTTAATCATGTCAAAACAATGGGTTCTCAATAGCAGCTTTTCCCATTTCAGAAAAGAATCCAGAATTTCATTCTATCAGTGTCCATTCTGCATTTTATAAACTACAGTAAACTAAGCAACATGGGAATATTTTCTAATTAAAGCTTAAATTTCAATTACAAGCAATTCTGAATATAAATGCTGCCCAGGGCAGAATGGTCCATTGAGGATGCTGGAAGCCACCAATCTGCTCCCTGGGATGCTTTGGTGCACCATCATTTTCCAGAAGGCAAGAACAGCAATGTGAGCTACTGGAGTGCCACACAGTAGAGTGGCTTCCTCCTGCGCTGCCCTGAGCGTGACAGCTGTGTGACTGCAGCTGCCACCAGCTATGGGGCTACCGAGTGAGGAAAGGCAGCTCCTTTCAGCTCCAGCCATCACTATATCTCTTCCCAGTTCAAACTGGCTTCAGCAGCAGAAGCTGCCATGTTTCTCCCTAATTTCAGAAGCGGTGACTCTGTGTCTTTCCACTTCTGTTCTCAGCCAGTGAGAGCAAACTATCCTTGACAAGCCCTGAGAGACAGCTGATGGCTGGCTGCACAAGGGTGAAAGGAACCCAACACACATCCTACCCGGGTCATTTCAGATAATTTAACCAACAAAATGAAATTAAATAGTTAAAAGATCAGAGATCTTTACCTATATGTCGCCTTGTCATTTCCACTGTAGCATTTCTGTTTACATTGGAAAGCAGACCTAGGCAAAATCGCTCTGAATTTGATGGATCTGTAAAGCCATCTACAGTCAGGGAAGGCTGAGACGCATGGAAGGTTTCTCCCACTCTTTGATTCAACTCATAATATGCTATTGAACACCAAAACGCAGGCTCCGAGTAAGTAACTGGTTGCAAGTCTAAAAAAAAATTTTAAAAACCAAACTTAACACAGATTTTGAGGCTGAAAGTAGATCGATCTACCCTGCTATTTGTCTCTCCCAGAAATGACAGCAGTAGTCTCCTCAAACTACTCAAACTATATTTTGCTTGCTGTCCTTTTTACCTACTTCAGTAAATAGAATGGAATTCAGTCTTCCACACAAGGGAAGGAGGAGGGGAAGAAGGGATGATCTAATCTGACCACAGCTCATTTAGTTCAGTACTTGCATTTTGCTCGGCAAAATGATTAAGCTAATGGTGCTCTGAGCGCCAGACGTTGAGACATTCCTGTTGCCTTTTCTGTAGCTTGCAAACATTTTGGCAGCATTAAAGAAAAGATTAAACTATCAAACACTGAACAACAAAAAGGAAAAAAATAATATGAAAATCACGTTCTTTTGTATTACACCGTCTCTTTAGATAAAAGTAGTTCTAAGCTACTTTATTGTCCCCTACTAGAGACTCTTCCCTATGTATCTTCAGGTTTTTTTCTTCACTGCTTCCCCTTTTTACCTATCCTAATCACTTACTTAACATTCTGCATTTTCCTGTCACATCCTGCCACCATTCCTTAAACAAACCCATGGCAATCTGATCTTCCTGCGGCACTTACACAGACACACAGCAATAGCACTGGATCAAAGCAGGCGGGCTACTAATGTGGGAGCAACTACTGTGCTGTGGTTACAGGTGAAACAGTACATGAGAAGAGCGGCAGAACACACACACAAGGGAGACAGCAAGTCTGGGCAGCATCATGGAGAGGCAAACATCCTTTTAAACTATTCATTTTATAAATGCTATTCCTGCACACACAAAGATACCACTCCCTCTCTTTGCTACGAGCTCAACAGGTACAGAAATAGAGTAATTGTTAACAAATTATTAACTCAGCCCCATTATGCTTAACACCAGGAAGCCAACACAACAGTGACCTCTTAATATAGCTCTTCATTTCTTACAGCACATTTTCACTTTTAAAGTAATTACATATATAATGAAGAATCACTACACATGGAGAAATAATTTTAAGTATTTCCAGCTTACCCAGGCTATGATTAACTGGAGAGAGAGTACTAGGAGACAGCTCTGCTGGAGATCCTGTTGAAGTAAGACAGACATGTTTCAGAGCAAATGTTTTTTGTTATTTCAGATCAGTAGGCATAACCATTATCTACATCAGCTTTTCATTGAAGTTTTTCAGAGTAAGAAACATCAGTTTTCTGGAATATCACACACTTACTCTGAATTAGGATTTCATTCAATCTTCCAGACTTCTGGGTACCCCCCCCTCCTTGTAAAGACTCTGTTAACTTAGCATTGTATTTGGCAGAACTCTGCCACTTCGTGCACACTCTCAACGTTATTTATGCACTTCTCCAGTGAGAAGGTAGTGATTTCCCAAATTCAGTAATAAAACAGGTAAGAAAGAGTCGATGAGTCAAGCAAGATATTGCCTCTCTGTTCTCAAAGGAAAAGGGTTATCTTGGAAAAGACTTTCCAGTATCTGAAGGGAGCCTTCAAGAAAGTTGGAAAGGGATTGTTTACAAGAGCAGGTAGTGACAGGACAAGAGGGAAAGTCTTCAAACTGAAAGAGGAGAGATTTAGATTAGATATTGGGAAAAAAAATCTTTATGCTGAGGATGGTGAGGCCCTGGCACAGGTTTCCCAGAGAAGCTGTGACTGCCCCATACCTGGAAGTGTCCAAGGCCAGGCTGGACAGGGCTGAGAGCAACCTGGGGTAGTGGAAGGTGTCCCTGGTGGAAAGAGACGGTCTCTAAGGTCCCTTTTATCCCAAACCATTCTATAATTTATGATTCTATGATCACCAGAAAAGAGCAAACTAGATTTCCTCATTTGAGGAAATAATTCTTTCCCAGAAGGAGGAATTTAAACACTCATAGAAACATGAACTCTCCAACACAATTTGCACACAAGGTGGCAAAATACAGAAAGGCTTTCACAGAAACATTCCTACAGTGACCGCTGATGTCAGGCTGTTTTAATTAAGGTATTTATTGTCACACAGTGGGAAAACATTGCAGTTCTTACAGAAACTGGTGCAGTGGATTCCAACTTACTGAAAACGGCTGCTAACATTAGCTAACCAAGCACACTCAAGTCTGCCAACACACAGCAGGAGGTTCTTACCCAGCACATTAACTGTGCTTTGCCCAAGTCTAAGGTCAACCACATTATCTAGAAACCCTTACATACAAAGGTACAAATGCTGTTACTTTTGCCACAGAGCCTTCCACACAAGAACTAATTTTAAACATGGCAGAAGTGGTAAGTTTGTCAGAGTTAGAGACAGGTTCTCAGAACACAGATTGTCTATACCTTGTTTAGGCCAATAGACATTGTGCTTCAATGAACCTGTTTGCCGGGGAATGGTTGAAACTACTTAGCTATTAAAATCTATTTTAAGGGTTTCTGGTCAAGTCTTAATTAGACTTGTATGCTTCTGTTACAGAACAAATGTAATATACTTAATATGTCACAGAATGTTTTAGAAACATTTCCCTGGCAAAAAACTGCTTTGTTCATTAAAGACTGAAAGTGGTATTTTAGGCATAAAGGTTTTACAAGGTTTTACAGAGGAAAACTGCAATTATCTCTTGGGCTGAATTCATGCTCCTATGCAGAGGGATCACAGCTAGTAATACAAAGCCTTGAAAGTGATGAAAAATAAATGTTACCTGTATCCATGCTTTGGTTCAGCTGCTGGTCACTCGTTTCTCCATCTTCACTGATATATCCTGGAGGAGGTGTTTCTTATTAAAAAAAAAAAAAAGAAAAATCCACAAATTTGTAAAATGACTAGGCAAACTTCTGTTAGATCTAAGTCTTGTGCATTTTGTCATGACATCCTCATGAGCTCTGTTACACCTACCTGAACACTGAATCTGAATGTCATTTTGCTGTCCCTTTTTCCTTATAGTAGGACTTCAAACATGTTACCTGCCTTATTGGTATGCAAAATGTATCTTCTTTTGTATGTCAGTCAGTTGCTGAAATTTGTTATATAAATATCAGAACCCTTGTTTGTTCCATTTAAGACAAGATGCTGTCACTACAACAAGTAACAATTTTGCAATTGTGATCAACAGCTTTCATATTTAGTAGAATCACAAATGAAAAAAACCATCTGGTGATTTGCACAAAAAAATAACGTGAGCTGTCTTCATGTAGGATAACCATCAGATCAGATACCCTCCCACACCTTACTGAAGTTGTTAGATTTAAAGGTTGTTTTTCAGTTCAGTCCCCAAATACGTATTTCTTCCATATACAACAGCTGATTTGACTCATTTATAACTATATTAACTTAATACACTGCACAAGTTCTGTTATTGTTACCACTAATACTTCTAAGCACTATTAAAACTATCATCTACTCTTTTAACTAGCTTTCTTTAAAGACAGAATTTCACAGACCAAAGCAAATTCAGTACCAACTTTGAAGCGTTCTGATACCAGAAACTGTGTCTAATTCCTCTGAAATATCTTCAAAACCCAGGAGAGTATGCATGTTCCTTTTCTCCACTCCACTCAAGATGTTCTTTGTAATCCAGATAACGAGTTAACCAACTGCCTTTCAGGAAATAAATTTCTTTGAACGGGGCAAATGTCTTTTCCTACATATTATAGGCAAAACCTGTGTTTCTTTAGTGAAAGTGTTTGAAGCTAACTATCTCTACAATCACCTTAGAATTGTCTCTGAAACTTCCAGGGGATAAACACCTTTAATTACACTATTACCAAACAGTAGAATTTTAAAGATAAAGCCTTTTTGCTTAAGAAATAAAATAAAATTATAACAAGCATCATGTCTGAGATGTACTGCAATATTGTGAGATCAGAAGGAAACCAGTGAGAGGAAACTAGATTAAGTCAGTTGATTAAATTAAAATTAACTGAGAGAATTTTATCTTTGATTCATTCTGTGTGCTAAGTATAGACTTGACAGAATTTAGTTTAGAAGGACAATTAAAGGAAATCATCAGTAGTAAGAAATATGATAACAGAAATCACATCCATTTTGAAGATTTTTACAGCATTCATAGTGATAAAGGGGACTCCACCCTTCCCCAAATCATTAGCTACAGCTAAGCCCACAGCTGGGGCAAAAGGTCAATACACATTTCTAATCCAACCCATGGCTCCTGTTTCCAGTTGCTAATCTAGGCTCTTTGGCACAGATTACTTTCCATGTCTAGTCTCTGCCTAAACACAGAAGATTTACTCTAGCTAGTACTATTAGCAGTTTAGGGTCAGAGGTTGAGCACCACACAGCTGGAAATGAACACTCAGGTGGGACACCAAAAATTTAGAGTTGAGTGCTGCCAGAAGTGTGGGTGATGCAGCTCAGCCCATCCAGAACCTGAACTGGAACATGCAGCTCACAAAGGCCACTCTGCTCCTTCTCTCTCGCACATCAAGTACTGAGACAGGTCTGGGGTACAAAGCTACCAGATGTGAGCCTGCCCTCCCTCTGAAGAAAACGGTTCTCTGAAAAAGGCTATCAAGGCACACAAGGCTTATCAGAACCCAGACAAGCATCCCAGATTAAGTCAGCAAGGTCAAATAAAGTAAGATACCACAATATGAGCACAGGAGGAGGGTGTCAGTGACAAAGAGAAGGAGGTGTGGTTACCTGCATAAACATTTGAAGATCATGTGAATGCCTACAATCACCTTGAGCAAACTTCCTGCAAATAACTACTTTAGCTCATTTCCATAGCACTGGATTTGCAGAAAGTGGCTTTCCAGTAAGCTGTTTGCAAACCTTACCAAAACCCCTCAGTATGAGTTAAAAAAGTATATGCAAGTTAAGACAGCAACACCAACTTCTAGTGCCTTAAATTGCTCTATAAAGCTGGAAACAGATGTGGCCAAAATTAAACAGAAAGGTCAAATTAATTGATTGTTTAACGCCAGTTCAATTCTTGGATATATTCAAAGAAAACACAAGCAACATTCTGCTTAAGACCTGTACGTACAACTTGTACATTGCACATATTTGAGTTTTGAGGCAGTCATCTCATTCTTTCAGAGACTCCAGATGTGAATTTTCAGCTTATTCGTAACATGAATGCATTAAACATTTATGAGCAAACTTCAGCTTTACTTGGTTTTACACTCCATGCGACTTCCTGAAGAGATAGGAAACAGGAAGTTGGGGCAGGAAAAAGAGGTCACTGATTTTATGTTTCAAATGAGGGTAACAGGGTTCAGGTGCAGCAGATTAGCATTGTTTGTTTTGGGGTGGAAAAGGGGGAAAAGAGAGGGAGGAGAAACTCTTTAACAGTTCAGTATTGTTAGGTTGCTCTTTAATACGGAAAGATAAAACAATATGCACACAATAGTAACAAAAAGCTAAAGCAGACAACTACTGATGTGAACTACAGATCAAGACACTTAAGTCACTGCTTTGCAAATTAAAAGTCTTCTCCACATATTACATAGGATGGGATTGAGCATCAGTTTATTACTCAATCTCAAATGCACAGCATTTGGCAACCCCTGCATGTTTATGAAAGAGGCTTAAAGCAGAAGGTGAAGATCTACTGTGGACTTATTAGCATTCTGAATCTCAAACAAGCTACTGAAACCAAGTCAGCTATTGTGAAATGACAGCAATATAGTTTCATGCAGGATCATGTTTTGCAAACAACAGTGTTTAGGTATTTCCACTGAAATTAGTACATGAGATCAACTAAATCTGATTTAGTGGTGCATATTTCAATTAATTTGATCATTTACAAGGATGAAATGACCGTCTTTGTTCCAGTGGTACAATGTCAGAACATGCTGTCTAGAGTGGGAGTTAAGAAAATACCTGGTATGTAATTGCTCTGTGGCTCAATCCCAGCTGGAAAGTTAGTGTTCTCAGGAATGGAATGGGTATAGTCATCCAGAGGTGGCAGCTCTGTTAGGATCTCAGTGTGCCGTGGCACAAGCACAGGAGGCAAGACTGAAAAGGCAAAATTCAAAAATCACTGGTAATCAAAATACACAATTTTGTGAGCTAAAATGAAAAAAAAAATCTAAAACATCTAAGAGTTTCTTCAGATGTTTTGAAATCTTCTGAAACTCAGCACTGCTAAGACTACATTTGCACAGCTAGTTATTGGAAGAGATGGGATTCCTGAGGTGCCTTAAATAAGACCATTCCACATTAGCAAAGGTAAATCAACTTTTTTGTCCTATCCAGTCTGAATTGCCCCTGGCCAGCTGGAAACTGCTAGCAGTCCTGGAAGTGTTTATAAACACATTTGTAAAGATTTTTCAGCAACTTTACTACTAAAAACTTTCAGGGATACGATCTCAAAAAGAATCTTGTACTTCTATCAAGACAGGACATCACCTTTCTCTCATTTTTCATTCAAAACATCATGCTGAATAACCACAAACAGATGCTGACACCAAAAGTCAGAAGCAGTCCTCCTACCTGGTGTCTCCACTCTCTGGTAGTGGTAAGGGTTTACACATACTTCATCCTTTTTAAGATTAAAAGCATATTCACAGTTTTCAATTGCCTTAAGTTCATGGTGGCTGTGCAGGTCTGGCCAGCGCCACAGGCGGCAGTAAATGACATGTGGCAGTCCCTTGCGGTGAGACACCTGCAGACGGCCATCGAGGGATCTGCAGGGGAAAGACGTGGAGAAGCATTTACAGACTGCGTGCTGCCTCGGTCCCTCCAGCAACAGAGTACACACATGGGTAGCTCATTCTCAGAATTCAGTGTGTTGACTCTGCTAGTGATATCTATACTCTAATTGAAAGGCTTCAAATGCAATGAAAATGATCGTATCAAGCAATGTCAACTCATGTTTGAGCTGCTCAAATTATTGCCAGTGAATTTAGAGTTCATTAAAAGCCACTTACATACAACCAAGTATTTAGAATGATTGCTTCATATACTTTCTTTTTTTTAAATGCAGAAAACAGTTGTTAAAAATAAAATCACACATTTAATGGTCCCTTCCACTGCTAAAGGCACCTCAAGGCTTTGCTGTGGCATGGATGCTTTATGGTTTTAAGCATAAGAACTCCCACAGGACTGCAAATAAGCCTATAAGCAGTCAGCTGCCCAAGTGATCCACATGGCAGTATAACTGCAATGCAAAACACATGAATGCACATCTTGTAAGGGCTGTACAGTTTATCTTCTTCACTTCATCTGCCTTGCTACCAGCTGAAAATGTTTTGCTAGTTTTAAGACAGACTGCATATGCTTACATAAATGCAGATGTTTATGATTGTTATGGGATGGGAGACAAACCTCAATACACAAATCAAGTAATGTGACATGAAAAAATAAAGACCCTGTTTAGAATTTGCCCACCATTAAGTACTGAAGAATTTACAAACAATTCTTTAGTAGCTCGTATCTGAGCCAATTAGCAAGATTTAACTGAAAGCTTGCGGCATACAAAGCAGTTTAAACACTTTGTAAGATTAGGTCTAAAGAATTAAGTTTTCCAATTTTGTTAATATAAATACCAAATCACATTAGAGCTTGCATTTAACAAGTCTTCCCATTCTTTCAATAGCACTGGCGTGAAAAATGAGTAATAATAGAATTAAGAGTTTCATTGGTCAAAACATCAGCTGTGAACATACTGATTTCTACACTGGCAAGGAAATACTTCAAAATGCTGTACCATGAGAGGCCTAGGAATCATTTTAGTCTATTTTACAGCTAAAGCATCCCATTACAGACCCTCCAAAGCCAATCCCTCCCACAAGATTTTTATGATGCGAGAGAGGGCAGAATATTCACCTGGTTTGTTCAGAGAAGCTGTAAAGGCCTGCTGTATCCCACTGATCTATCGTGTTTGGTGTACTCAGTCCCCAAATTTCAGAGCAAGTGCTGTGCATAAATTGAAAACAAAAACAAAAATTGATATGAATATGGAACATGGTTATTCAAAACACCATGAGGTCAAACATGGAAAAATGTACAGAATACTTCCTTTCACATAGAAGATAGAGCACTGTTAGACTGGCATTTAAACTGACATTTCATGCTATATTTTCTATATGAAGGAGGCTATCAAAATGGAACAAGTGATTCAAGGTAAATGATAAATGTTTTTAAAGGTGAACAAGTTCTCAGGTTTTAAGTAATTGATACAGTTGCAATGTTCCTTAAAACAGGCAAAACTTCCTCAGCCTAGTTCTTTACAAAATTCAGTTTTAAAAGGTAGTTTCTGGGTTGGGTTGGTTTTGGGGTTTGTTGTTTTTTTTTTTTTTTTTTTTTTTTTGTTTTTTGTTTTTTGTTTGTTTCTAAACATAAACTTCCCTAAGACTTCAAACAAAGGCCATGTGTATCCAAAACTGAACACCACAATCTAAAGTTCAAGTATCACCACTTGATTAATCAGCATTAATCTCATTTTCCATGCACAGACTAATTTGTTGCTATTCTGAAAAACAGAAAATCAAACTCTGAAGAAAAACACATTATAGCTGATACTTAGCTGTTTTCTGTACTCTCCTTGATTAAACAGCTAAATATGCTTTCACACAGTATACAAAACAATGTTTTACAGTGTAGCACCTTAAGATTCAACTATCACATAACTTTAATTGCTAAATCAAGCAGGAGAAAAGGAAAGGCAGCTAAGCCTTTACCAAACTGGCTCAAGGAGCAGATTACAATGGGAAAGATAAAGGAACATTCAGTCATAGACACAAACTAAAGCAGAGGCAAATTTAAACAAAGCAAGAAAACAGGATTGTAAACAGGCAGCAGACTTTCAGACGCATAAATGAAGCTCAGTTTTATAACATACTTGCTCAGTGACCACTGAAAACAGACACTTTATTTTCCGTAAGTAACATACTTATATACTCTCACTTCAAAAATGGAGAGAATTTGTTTCACAAGCAACTTCAATCTCTGCTTCCTAATTATGCAGCCTGAAGTTGGCTGGCTGCTGTATTACCTTTAAAATTAACAGCCTCTGAAAAGTTGCAAGAATCCAAGGTCACCAAACTTCTGATTTTAAATACAAGTGTTGTGACTGAAATTTAAATTACCAAGTTTATCTGATACACTCAAGTTTGGATTGAGTGCTTAAGAAAAGAAAAGTGAGGTTGATGTTTTTATTTCTTCTCATTACACAGGGAAAATTCATTAGTGTTACAAAACAAAAGTGCAGACAGCACTTCACTGGACTTGAAACCACTGTCAGCGCCAACAACCACCTCAATTCCACAGTGACTTTTAATAAAACCTAAGTGTTGGCCACTGGTGAAGGCAATGAATGGGTCTTGCTTCCTTCTTGCTTCTACCACGCACCTCATTTCTAATGCCATCCCAGTGAGGCTGAAACATGCATGCCAGTGAGAAGCAATCCAAATCAATAAACTGGCTATCTGACCAGAGAACAAACGTGGCTGAAAATACATGTTTTGAGTTACTTTTCAGCCAGATCACTTCTCTTTATTGTAGTTATATAGCACTACAAAGAAGGAGAATATAACTGTGGGTGGCAACAGCCTGCTTTTATCACAAATAAATATGTTAAATTAAATAAGGCCTTTTGATATATTACTGATTATGGGTTCAAGTAAAATCCTGTACTAGATGAGTTTGCCTAGTAGAGAGCAGCAGAGAGTCAGAGATGAAGGCCCATTCTCTGGCAGAGATCCAGCTCTTCAGAAAAGCCAACCATCCTGAACAAGTTGCATCCAGAGCTCAAGCAGCATCACAGCTCTCCTGAATGAGCAGGCAAAGAGGGATCCTGCCCATGGCTGCATCAGCAGGGCCTGCAGCCTCTCTTTTCCACATTCCTAAGATGCAGTCAGAACCCTGGGTCACCAGAAGCTTTGCAAGGATTGAAGTAGTTGCCCTGAAGACACACGGACACCAGGGAGCATCTCTGCACTGTACTGTGTCCTTAAATATGCACCACTACTGCTACTAAGACAGATCATCTTTACAGGCAATTAGAAGAACAATCAGCAGACACAAAGCCTGCTGCATATTAATTGACACGGTGAGCTCTGACAGCTCACTACCTTTGAGCAATGGATCCTTCATACAAAGCAGTGCTCCAAAACTGTGGAGCTGTCACACAGATTACACATTCCCAAAATTGTGGGGTGCATCACTACTGTAAGCATGACATGCCATGCATTTGGTTCACAAGGCTTTTAATACAGCACATGCAAAAGTAAAGTTTCATAGCCCTTGACAAAACAAGATGAACAGGAAAAGTATTTTATATTGCTAACCTCTTCTCCCTATTAATATTCAAAGCTGACAGCATATTCCACAACCTACAGAAAGACAAACAGTATCCTGAAGACTGTGTGACAGAGCCACAGCTTGGAATGAAGCTCAAAACACCATGGAGGGAGAACAGGCCAAGAGGCACAGAAAAGTGATCAGTCAGAGCAGCAAAACTGCTCCAAAGTCATTGGTTTACATGACGTGCTATCCTCTGGGATGCACATCTGTTTAGAGCTGGGATTAGTACTAGTGTTTTACTGTTTCATCTACACCAGGACTATACTTAAACTCCAGTAATGCACAATCAAACACAGAAGAAAGAGCCTGTAGGAAATCATTCCATATGATCAATGAAGTCAACTCAACAAAGATTTTACTGTTTGCTGGAGGAAACATCTAAAGAAATAAAGAGGTTTCTCTACTTCCTGCTGACACAAAAGATCCATTGCCTACAAGGTGCAAGACTATCCCCTCACCACGTCACCCAGGCAATAAATCAAGACTCTTAAAATTCACACACACGCACACCAGATCAAAACTAAATTCCTCACAACCTTAAAAACCATAGTTCAATACACAGTACTTCCACGAAAGGCCACAGTATGCTCATTCATACACAAGCCATTGCCTGACAGAGGGCAGGCATGTCTACTCATCCCTGAAAGGTGGTGCTGGAAAGGTGACTGAATTCTGAAAGATGTTTTAACCACCCGTAAAACCATCTGAAAGACAGGAGGTACAGATTTTTAATAGTGCAGAATTACTGCCTCAAAATAAACAGGAATCACTCACCCCTAAATCTACCTTTCTGAAGCATCCAAAATTTGTGTGATGCAGAGTCCCTTCCATACGTTAGTCCATAAAGGTTTCAGGAGAATCAAGCACTAACATCTGTACTCATAAGTCAAGTCTTGTCTGGAAATATTCCCAGGCCCTGGAACATGATCATGTATGCTAGAAAGCAGCTAGGACATTCCCCAGCGCCAGGCTGTGCCAATTATTGTTCTCCCACACAATTCCCAGGTTTGTGAGTCGCACACCATCGGGACCCAGTCACAGTGGACAATTCAGATGCAGCTTCCCTGCTCTGCTAGCTGAGGGCTGAAGAGAATGGACAAGGCAGTCCTGAGCCAGTTGGATGGTGCCTGGGAATGTAACCAGGCACGTTTAATTTATTAGGAAGGAGGCAGCCAAAACATATCACCATATTACCTTCAGTAAGCACTCAAGCTGAAGCCTGGAAGCACACTTCAGGCTTTGTATTTTACCAGACAAGGGGGTTTGGTGTTGAACTCGCTGTACACTGCATCACTGGTAAGCCATCACTGTTTTCAAAATACAATTTGACTTCTGTGTTGCTGTACCTAAATGTTTCCTGTGCAGACAGTGTTTAAATATACTCCAAAACACAAGTTCAAAGCTAATGTACTTCCTCTCTCCCGGACACTTTCATTCCAAAGAGCATTTTCACTGCTGTTCTTAAAACAATTTGTTGACAGAAACAAGCAAACATTTGGTCAACAATACAAAAGCTAGTTTTTTATCTTTTCAACACTTTTCAACAGTAGCTCCCAACAGCAAATCATCATGTTCTGTGGCCTTTAGTACTCCATGCTTCAACAGAAGATTGTTACTTTTGCAGTTCCCACAAGTAAGTGAATTTATTATAAGGGACTTCAGGGATATAAACACCAATTTGGCTCAGATTCCCAGGTGCTGTGAAGGTCTAACAAGAGAAAACTATTTCCTAGAGAAAGGAGAAATGCTGAAAAAAATATTTGCAAGGAATAAGAAGCACTTTTTGAGATCCAGTACTTTTAGGGAAACCATATCTAGCAGGTAGGTGGTTAAGCTGCTACACACTAAACCTGGGACAACTGGGGTTTGGGACTCTTTAGGACTGATGTGGTAAAGAAAGGATCAGATAAGTTTATACATGGTTGAATCAAAGCTACTTCTGCCAGAAGCTTTCCCTGAATGGAAAGGGTTGTAAGAGCTGGTGTTTCAACCTGACTTTTTATCTGCTTATAAGGAATATCATCTCATATGATACTGTGCAATTCTGGCAAGAAGAATCTTTAATGTGGCTATCAGCGTGCAACAGTTCACAGTATGCCTTCACTTCTTCCATTTCATCATTTCCTTTAACAGGAAAATCTGAGTTCCAAAAAACCTGTACTCTGGGCAAGAAATTACCTACACAGCAATGAGCTGTAGCAAGGCTTTACTATTTTCACACAAAATGCCAAATCTGACTGTCTTTATTCAGTAAGACAGAAAACTCTGACATACACAAGAAACATGTGGACACAGGACAACCCCAACTATTGAAGATAATCTGCAAGTATTTGTATTGCCTTATCTACAGATGATGTTCCCAGTCATTATTCCCCTACCTTAGTGGAATAACATTTAACTGTAAGTCTACTATAAAAACTGGACTATCAAGTCCTGGTACAAATACAAATAAATTATTGATCCGCCCACAACAAATGAACATAGAAGACAGTTTGTGCTACACTCATGAGTTGTGCTACACTCATGAGTCAATAAAATTCTTGTAAGGCAGTGTATCTCAACCAGAGGAATACTATCCCTATTGAAATCCATACCAATAAAAAAAACCTACATTAATGATATAGTTTAAAAAAATGTACTGTACTGATCTTCATGAGTCCAAAAATACACATGGATCTCTTATCACCTGGAACACACCGCCCAAAAGCAAGTTCTTGTATTTGATATGTTTAGGTGGTAAAGGACACTGCAGGAGAACACTGAACAGCGTAAGATGATCTGTGACAGCACAACCTCATCTCGGTGAATACAGAAAGACTTTTGCATCTTGGCTTGTGGCAGCAGTAATTGTAACTAGAAACATCAGCAGTTGGAGATGTATATACACAGATCAATCCACAATCCCCTCACTCATGTCCAGATGCCAGCTATTAAAGCCTACTGGTACTCAATATTGGCTGCTTAATTAGGATCAGTTTCTCAACACAGTTAAAAGCCAGATGTACTGATTTGCAGATCCAAGCAAGTATGTGCAAGCATTGACCAGATATTCATGGCCACAGCATCAACAAGCTCGTGTCTACACATAGCACTGCACATCCTCCAAGACATCCCTGCACCTTCCCCAAGAGCACTTGCAAAGCAGAAGATAAAAACAGGGATAAAGGTGATAGATCTTGTCAACAATACTCTTTTTTACAAAGATGTTTATTTGAGGCTATAGCTGAAAAACCTGAAGCCAGCAGAATTTTAATCAGTACCCAGTGTGTGATAATTTTGGTGTGCACCAAAATTACAACACAGTGCTTGGGCTGATCTAGGTATATAAGTTGTTGCTATCATGAATTTATTACCAATTTTTACTGAGAAACAGAATGAACAAATAACTATCCTACCACTATTTACAGTGTTGGTAACTCCGTGTGCTCAAGGTACTTCTTGTAATAAATTAAGTGCTTGCAACAAGTACAACATCAGATGGAAGCAAGCAGAACCACTTCAAAGATATTTACATATGAAGTACCAGAAACTCTATAAAGAAGTTGTTAAATATTGTCACAATTCATATGTAACTGCAGTTACACATTTTTTCTTCGAAGTCTTGCAAGGTGGAACAGCTCTAAAGGAGCTAAAAGGCACTGAATTCAGTTGGCAGCCTCGTCTTTACCTGAAGGGGTAACACTAGAAATATGACAAAACCTGAAATGCAAACAGCACTGTGCTAGTCAAAGCCCACATTATACAGAAAACATTATAGAAATGGTCTTGGACATTTAATTTGCTTATTTGTGAAGTATTACACTGAGCCTCTAATATCCTTCCTGAATCTTTCACATCTTTCAGAATCTGCAGCCACTAACAAGTCTGCCAAGTTCATGTTCAAGGCAATCTTCTCCATTTGCCTTTCTCCTGCATCTTATAATCATGAGCCTTTCTCCCATTGAATCTAATTTGTCTGCCCCTACATTTTCAGAGGCACTTGTAGTGCTGGAGCTGTGGCTGAAATGAAAACTAATTTCAGCAATCTCTGACAGTATTCCATTTATCTCTTTTAAAATGGGACATGAGTATCAAAGTTAGTTTCCCAATTCTAGAATTCTCATGCAAAGTCTTCCCTATAGAAGTGAGCCTGATGTTGGTGTTCACTGTTTTTACTCAAAGACTCAACAGGAAAAAATACAACAACAACAAAAATTATCAGATTTTTCACTTGAATTAGAGAAGTTACTTATACAGGCACACAGGCACCTTTATACTAGCCTAACATTTACTAGGCTTACGACTTTGTTATTTTGCCAAGTAGGCAGAAAAGAGGCAGAAAATTTGCTTCAAGAACTACACTAAGCTATCCAAATTGGAGTTAGAGCAGTAAGAAATGGCCATTAGACTTGTGGAATCCCATATTCTCATAACAAATGGGCAATGCCAGTGCTTTAGCATTGCTCATGGCTGCCTCCGTAAAATTTACCAGAGAAAACAGGTTGAAGTCTGCAAACTCCAGATCGGTACCTTGTATACAAGACCTGTACCTTTCTTTTTAAAGAAATAAATCAATCTTGCTATGTAATCTCTTAGATCCAAGAATTCAGAGCAACGTAGTGAACAGGAAGCCAAAGCAGGAACCACAACACTGACTAGGCCTCCAGTTTATCACTGGTGTGGCTACACTGAAGCTGCACGCCAGTGAACACACTGCCCATTACATTCCACTTTTTCTACCTTTGAGAAAAGGACCAGTGAATTGATGTATGGAAGAAGAGAATCCTCCCTCTCACATCAGTTACCTTCTTCCTGATGCAACTGAGACTCAAGAACAGCTGAAGAGATACACCAAGCCTTTGGAGCTAGTTCAGAAATGGTCCCTAAGTCTCCAGTAATAGGAAAAACTGAATTGAAAGGCTTAGGTGTAACAGAGATTAAACTAAGACAGCATTTTAAAAAGTTCACTGGCTTACAAAGATACATGTATTGTACTCAGCACAGACAGCTCCTCCCAAACTTGCCTGATCATGGTTTCCTTAATTCTGGGCTTCAAATGAAAATATGCTTTTATGAAAACAGGCTTTTATATTCTGATTTGATAGTCCTTTCTGCATATTGACAATTAGGACTTTTCCCTATTACAGCCTGAAATGCATACAAACCAGAGAGGAGCAATGCTAACTATATTACCAGTCTTTCCAAGTAGCACCTCAGCTAGCTGCATCGCCAAGTGCCTGAACAAACCCACTAAAATGCAGTCTGGTTGACCTAAATGCCTCAACTACTGAAATGCATGCTGCTTATGTTTCTTTTCCCCATGCTGGGGAAAGGTTACTTGCACTATGCTGACTTAGGAAAGACTAAAACAACCTGCAATAAGGAGATGAATGCTAAGCTCCTTTCATGACATATCTACCACACTCCTCCTTTGAATTATTTTGCATCTCTGCAGAACTGATCAGTGTCTTCACTTGCATCTCCAGCATCCCATGTTACAGTGACAAAATGTCATCTGCTCACTTAAGTGTACAGAAGCAGGCACACACATTCATCAAATGGAATGACTCAGAGCTAGAGCAGTTCATTCCTGCTTGTCAATGACATCAAGTTACAGAGGTCCTGATCTCATTTCCTGATCTCATTATCCTGCAACAGAAAATATAAAGTTTCGGTAATTCAGCATGAAATAATGATTTCTCTTCCAATCACCTGCTAGAGGGATGACCTAGTAAGTTAACAAACACGAAATAAAATCCACAGGTATGAATTCTTTTTGAAAATTATCTACACCACTCTGTGGTGGCACTTGCCCTTTGGAGGAGCTGGACAAAGGTTCCTCTATGGAGACAATTCTGTGATGGACGCTGGGGTAGAAAAACAGACCCTTAGAAAAGTTCTGTTAAAGGGTTGTACTGGCAACCAGAGTAAATGAATATCTACATGTATTTGCACACAGCTATAGGTGGATAGTTTAGATAGTTATAGATGGTTTGCCATCAGAATCTCCCATTCTTCAAAAGAGAAATAGAGCCTGGCAAGTCTAGGAAAAGGATACCAAGTAATGTCTTACAAAGCCCTGGACTTAATCTTCTTGCAGAACTGAAATCACAGATTTCTCTCTCAGCACAAACTCAGCAAAACAAGAGTAAAAGTGTGGGGTGGGCACTGACCATCTACAACTAGGAGTGCTTCCTCAAGGGTCTCTAACCCCTTAGATTTACTTATTTAAGCAACTGGCCTTATATAGTTACTAAAAAAAAAGAAATTTAAATCGCTTTTCCTCCTTCTCTAGAATCCAAAAGCAGACCTTTACGCTTCAAGCAGAAGACACAGATACTTGCTGAAAACTGTAACACTACCTTCTCTCCCTCCCTCCCCCCACCCCACAGGCACGTTCAAGACATACCACATGCAGCCAAGAAAGATACATTTATGTATGTGCATATTTAGTGGAATATAAATCAGGAACCATTGCACAACCTCTCATCTTTCAGAATGCTTTTACGAATAAAGTTTACATAGAACTTTATAAAGTATATTCAAAACCATTACATCAAATACAAAATGCAGCCTCTGAACCAAGGAAAATGACTTAATAACCTTCCTTATAAATAGATGTATGCTAAAAAAATTAACACATCAAAATAGCCAGAAAAGCAGGAGGCACAGGATGCAATTAACCTCTCTAACACTGTGGGAAAAGAAAAAAAGTCACTGAATAACTCCCATTTACTTCAGATTAAAACTTCAAGGATGTCCACAGGGGACACAAAAGTGGAACGTGATGTACAGAAGATACTGTTAGAGCCCAGCATTTGAACTGCCCAGAGCCAGTAGCTGGTTTTCTCTAGTTCTGCTGAGTGCCAGGCCAACAAGTGATCTTGATGAACAGTCTATGCTTCTGTTGCCTTTTCTAAAGGAACACTTCTTCCTGGTCACATGTGCAACAAACTGCCTACATAGGCAAAAATACAGATACAAGGCTCTTCAAAGCACTTTATTACCCTCCCTTCTCCCAAATCCTGACATGCTAGCCCAGTGCTGTCAGACAGAATAAAGCAGTCAACAACAATCAGTGCTACCTTTATTTTTCTCTCAATGCCAGGAGATCCTGGAAGGATAGAACCTCAAAGTTCGAGAGTAATTTTCCCCGGATGCCATGGAAACCAAGCTGAAGTAAAATATTCCTTTCTTTTCTCATTGTCCATATGTCTGTTTAGACACAGATCTGATCAAGGAGTTTCTACTCTCTGCTCAAAGGCAGGTGGGGAGTAGAGCCTGAAAATTTCTAAATGACAAGGTCAAGCAACACAGAGGTGGTGTCAGGACTGAGAAATAAAAGCATGCAGTGCAACTCAGCCTCCTTCAAGACTCAGCAGGGAGCTGGCCACAAGTGTTATGCTCAAAGACCAAAGATGTGGAGCATCCAAAAGCAGCCCACGGAAATCATGAGCTAACAGCTTTGCTGGGAAACTGGCCCTGCAGTTCCCCACTCCCAACCAAACACCACACAGCTTTCAGCAGCTCTGCATCTCACAAACACTGAAGCAGTCTAACTGGAGATAAGAGGAACCTAAGCATGGAAAAACTGCCCCTGGTCACATGTTCCAAAACAGCCATCAAAACCAATCACTCCTAGATGCCCTGTATCTACTGAAGATGACAAGTGTACAAGAGCATTCACAATGGCAGCTCTCTAAAGACTAACCAAGGGGTGGAAGGAACCCAATAACAACAACAAAAAATTAAAAAAAAATTAAAAAAAAAAATAAAAACCTCATGCAACAAAACCGACAATAAAGAAAAACCTACTACCATGTGAACCTACAAGCACTGAGGACATGGATGTTTATGCTTTAGATGTCATTACTGAAATGGTATCTTGGAATTCCTACACTGCTTTATTCATTGCACTATTATATCCAATAAAGGTTTTCTAACTGCTGCAGTTTCACATCTTTAGAAACATAAACTACTCTGTGATAACATCAGGCAGTGGGTTATGATGACACTCAGTGCATTTTCACAGGTTAATGTTGTATCATTCTTTACAGACCTAAAAATCAGAAATATCCAAGGACAAAGTACCTGTATATGAAGACCTATCCATCACAGTATTGGCTGATAAATCCACAACAAATTGTTTTGTTAATAGCAGACAAATCTCACAGAAGGTCATACTTCCAACAGACATTAAAAAATGACCTTTATCTCAAGTTCTCTAACCACTGTTAGTCAGTAGGTGTGGTGAAAGCTTTCCCCACAAGCTAACAGGTACAGCTACCAAGCAAGGGCCAAGTCAAGTAATTTTTCTCGAGGAGTCCGTCATCCTCCAAGTGGGTGAGTGGCTGATGCTACCACCTGTGTGGGCTGCTTTGCAGCTGACAGACAGCTGAGAAAACATGAGATGTTTTGATTAACCTTCTCAAACTACTGTATATTTGGGACAGTGAAGGGGAGAGATTAGCCCTTCAAGTTGATTGTCCACAGTCCTCAAAAAGGATGTAACCTTGGCAAAAAGATTACTCTTGGAACAACAGTTACAGGATCTTTAAATACCTCATTTCAAACCGAACTTTCCTCTGGACAGCCCCTATGAATTACATACCTACTTCAGAAGCCCAAGAAGAAAAAAACAGAGGTTCTATGCTATGAGATGCTCAATGCAGGGAGGCCACAATCCCTGCTGCAGCCCAAGCCATGCACACCTGGCAGAAAACTGGTGAAGCAGAGAATACACTGACCTTGATCCATATCCCAAACAACAGACTGTCTTTATGAAAACATAAAGAAATACCAACTATTATATAGCTAAATTACAAGTGTTTCCTATAAGGAATTTCAAATGAAGTTAAAGTTTGAGCCTTAGAGAAAGCTTCCCCAAGCAACACACTGAGGCTGAGAATTGAATGGTACTTGTGACATCACTTTTTGCCAAAAAAATACAGTTATGTCTGACAATGCCCTTACCAACACTGACAATGCCCATATTTCATTACAAAAATAAAGAAAACTCACAACTAGCTAGGAAGCCATAAAAAGCCTTGAAGAGTTGCATTGTTCAGATAGAATAAATAAATAAAACATTTCTAAAATGCACTTTGCATATTTGCTTAGATATTATATTACTTCATATGCTTTTCATAAGACAAAATCAAGAAGGTAATAGCCAATGTGCCTGACTAGAAGCCTCTATTCTCCTCAGGCCCAGAAGAGAACATGGGACCCTACAGCAGATCCTGTCATCAGAAAACTGGAATATGCAGGAGACACCTCTAGAATAAGAACCAAAGTTACCGCCTGAGCTTTGCTGACTAGAGCTTAGGCAGAAAGGATGTGTTAAGACCTTGGCCAAGTCCTGAAGTCTTCGACATCTTGCTCATGATCCACACCCACAACATGCATCTGAAGATTGTGCCCACAAGTGCTCTTGCCTCACATCCAATTGCTTAACAGACAAAACACTTTCCCAGGACATCCAACAGTTTCTTTTCCTCACTCCACCTGCCAGAAGTCAGCCCTGATTTACCAGCACATGGCTCTGCTGAGGTGGCAGTTGCCCTGCTCTCTATTCTATGGCAGCCAAAAAGATGAGTGTTTCAAAGGCTCAAGGAACACTAACATTTAAGTTAACAAATACATGGATTTTGCTGGAAGGAAAGCTGCTCAAATCCTTCTTGGAATGTCTGTGCTTGTTTGCCAAAACATTGAGGGGCTCCCAGAGGATCAACAAACACATCAGCACTCAACTCCAGTAAAAATGTCTTCCCATCAGCAAACAGAATTACAGAATTTTTTAAATGACTGCCATTAATGCAGCTTGCACTAGGTAGAGCCCTTCTGTTTTCCTCCTATATTCATCCAATTGAGACATAAGTGGACAGCAAATGTTTGGATACTAACTGTGTTTAGACAAGATATCAATCTGCAAGACAGGTACATGGGACAAACAGAACATTCAAAATTAAAATGCAAAAGAACTGAAAAAGCATTTTTGTTATTGGTTTTGTGGAATTCATGGTTATGGACAGATGTGAATTCCTTTCCCTGGTACAGCTGTTCAGTTCATATACAAGTTCCTCCCACTGCAGTAGAAGTGGGAGAAGACATAAAGAGAGTAAAGAATTATCAATGAGCTTGGGTGACTGGAGGCTGTGCTTCTGCAGGTTATGCAAACACTGCAAGGTTCAGAAGCCACTCCTGAAAAATGTAGTTGGAGTCCATAAGATGAACATTTGAGTAATCTACTAGAGACAAGGCCTTTTTCAGCCAAACACCTGAGTCAAAAACCATTTCAAACAAAACTTTCTGTTGTGCTAAACAAAGCCACAAAGCTGCAAGATTCCACATCAGTTGGTATAAGCCTTTCTTCATGTTCAAACCTTCAAAACTACAGCATGAGTTGAAATTATTTCAGGCATCAGAGGAACTCAACTTGAAGCCTTCCACAAAACTAAGGGGAAGTAAAGACCAGTTCTGGGAGGTAACTCACTAACTGAACTAAACAGTAACTTTGAAATTCTGCATTTAAACTAAACTGAGTATGCTTCACTTGCACCAGGCTTTTCTCTATCCATTACTCAAGAACAAACCAAGCACTGAAAAAGGGGCCTGTCTACCTACAATTATGAGTGAAGATTTTATGAAAATTCTCAGCTCTATTTCTAAGACTTCCTTGTATATTTTGTAATGAAAAGCCACAATTTGGAGGATCTTTTCTGCACAAATGCTGTAGTCAGATTACTGTGCAGCACTTGTTCAAGGGGATTTCCCCAACCTCATTGTTCTTCTGCCAATTCTAAAGCATATGCATCGAGATGTGAACCTACTCCAGTTCCCGATTGTTCTCTTGTATCCTGCCAGTCGGCTTCAAACAATGCAACATGACAGAAGCCAAAGAAAGCTGTTCATGATGAGACTATGGCATTGTACGCAGTAAATTTTAGAAGCTTTCCACCAATCAGCAGTGCAACTGAGTCAGAGTAAGTGAAAAAAAAAAACAACCCCAAGTAGCAAACAAGACATGGGAAATTACTTTTATTAAATTAGCAGGTGTACATTACAAGTGGGATTAAATCAGTAGGGAGCCTATTAAACAGCTATTTGTGTTCAAAGCTGCAGCAGTAAAGGAACTGCAGTATCTTGTTTAGCCTATAAATTCCTCCTAGCCTAACAGCCTGAGCAACATATTTGGGAAGTTTCTCATGTAAAATTGGCTGGGTTGTCATAAAACATTCACACTAGTAAAAACAGCACTTAGGTGTTTTGTTACAGTACCAAGAAAACTAAAATGGCTGACTTCTACAGAAGAATACAATGAGGAGAGGAATCTTCACCACACTGAATAGCTGGCCAGCTATAAAGGTATGAGTTACCACAGCAAGATAGGGAACAGTTTAGCATAGACTGGGGCTGGGTAAAGACTGGCTCCTTGATTGGAGAAAAAATATCTATTTATGAGATAATTTGGGGCTCAGTATTGACAATAAAGCACAGTCAACATATCTTTTTTAAGTGACTAATACGTCTTCTTAATGGCAGCATGAACTGTCAAGATGCAGGTATTACTCTTCCTAGTCAGAGCTTTCTACCAGAACCTACTGTGCAGGAAAATTGCTAAAGTAAACACAAGCAGCCTCAGCATCAGTTGATAACCTGATAATTAGCTGCAAATTAAAAATTTTAAAAAAATTTAAAAAAAATCAAGCAAGCCTAAACACTTACTTTAACACTTATTTTTGAATCAGACTTTTCCTGCTTCTTACCATTAAGGCAATCCTAATGAAGAGCAGCATCAATTTAAACAAAGAACTTTCACAAATCCTAACCACTCACATTCTCACCCCCAAATCTGCTTTCACATCACTCATACTCCAACAGCAAAAAATACTTTAAGGTCACTCTCTAAACAATTGATACGCCTTATAGTAGTGAAGGTGGCATTACTACAATCCTTAAAAAAATATATCTCCATTCATAGACAGAAAAATAACAGCAAATTAGAAACTTAGGTTACCTGGGAAAAGGCAGGAAATCCAAGACCAGAATCCACATTCCCCCAGGCTTTATCCAGAATTCCGGTTAGTATCCAATGTAATCCTCAACAATTCAACATTTCTTCCTTCTGACTCGAGAGACAAGCTCCTTTGAACTATACAGCATTTTGCTACTTGCTAAGTATTTTTCACATTTGTATTTTTACACATTGACCTAGCTCAAATAACATGCCAATACTCTCTGCTTGGCACACCAACTCTAACAAATTATGTGGGTAAGTCACATGGCTTCCTGAATTGCACGAGCTTAAAACTGGCAGTCCTAAGTATCTTTGTTTAATACTCTAAGACTTCCTTTTTCAGGATGACATCATTGTAAGATGCTGTAACCTGAGCCATGCCTACACTAAAGCTTAACCTCAGCAACAGCAATTCAGTCCTCATCACCAGCCACAGCTGCGCCACAAAACAAGTTAACACTTATGTTTTAGTATTTGTAATTAAACCCCACTCAATTACACTTGAACACAATTGCTATCCTTAATTTCAGTTAAAAGTTCATCCCATTCCACTCTGTGCCGTGGGAAGGGACACCTCCCACTATTCCAGGTTGCTCCAAGCCCATCCAGCCTGGCCTTGGACACTTCCAGGGATCCAGGGGCAGCCACAGCTGCTTTGGGCACCCTGGGCCAGGGCCTCACCAACCTCACAGGGAACAATTCCTTCTCAATATCACATCAAACTCTGCCTTCTGGCAGTGGGGAGCCATTTCCTGTGTCCTATCATTCCAGGCCTCTGTCCCAAGTCCCTTTCTTATAATCCATTTAAGGTATCTGAAGAAGCTCTCAGGTAACCCTGAAGAGAGACTATTCGAGTAGGAAGTGGCAGTAGAGGAAAACAATGCTATTAGAGGAAAAAAAAGCATTACCTTGTGCTCATATCCATCCTGCGTCCTATTCCACACATGAAATATAGCAACATCATTAATCAAATACGAGAAAACTAACAAAATTTGCTTTTAGACTATAAAGCGGGAATTATATTGAAAGGGTTAATAAAAGAAGGAATAACAGTATTTAACATGATAAACATCACCAACATTGCCATATTAATTGCTAAACTCTAGTTTAGACATTAAGTTTCAGGGACCCTTGAAGTCAAAACCTCGTGAATTTTTATTTCCCACTGTACGTCCATGCAGCATCTAAAGGTGTTTTGCAGCCTAGAGTTTGAACATGTCATTTTACATAATTAGGGCAGCATCCTTTTGTCTATAACCACATCCTTTAGTCTTTTACAGAGAACAATATTTAAGTTCCACCATAATTATGGGACTGCAGAATAAGGGCAGTTTGATTCTCCTGCTACACCTTTCAAATGAACACATCCAAAGTACCCACAGCACCAGATATCTTAAGCAGGAGCACAAGATTATGAAGCTAATCTTGGCCAATATCCCCCAAAATCTCAGCTGTTTCTTGCCATACTTCCAGAAAAGATTTCTTTGGCTTTGTTCTAAAGAATGTTTTTATTGAAATTCCAACAAGAGAAAAACAGAGGGGGGTCTGCTTCATCCTCAATAATCCTGTCAGGAGAAAAGGGAGTCAGTTTACCAACAAATGATTTACAAGCATATTATTCCTGTAATCTCAGCAAGAAAAACAGTACTTCAGTGAACTTTGAAGCATTGTCTTAAATATCTCTACACATTTTTGAAAGCTTAAGATGTTCAATTATAGTTCCCATGCATTTTCATTTACATCCAACTGAACACATCCAGACTGAGAAACACTACATGGTTTGAGGACATTTTTTATATATTAAACTATGATTAAGAGTAAGTGTCCATCCCCAGCTTGAATAGTGAATTATCCTATCTCTGCTACAAACTATCAGAAAGTGCCAAGTTTTCTTTCTGGGAAAACAGGCTTCACCTCCGTCTGGACTACAATGTTATTTTAGGCTCTACTATGCCAACCCAAGTGCCTACCACTGTCCTCTTCACTAACTTGCTCATAGCTTAGCAGATGTTGGGAACTCTCCTAGAACAGTTCCCAAAGAAACTTTCCCTGCTCCCAAGTTTAAGTGCTGAAATCACCCATGTCCTATGGCTTTAACCTGAGAAGGAACAAAGGAGTACCTGTAGTGCTCCCCTCTAAGTAACCTATTTTGGGGAAAGATATTAAAGCCTGAAAACAATCTATTCTAGAAGCCGCATCAGCTTGACAACTCAGCTCTATTAGTGATCAAAAGCATTCCTAAAACTAGGTTACTGCACTTAGCTATGTGATCACTTTCCTGACAAATATCCCCAAGAAATTCAAGACAACATGCTAACTGGTAGAAGGTTTATTTTTTTCAATAAAAACTTTGCTCCTTACACCTAAATTTACTCAGTTACGTGAAGAAAAAGGCATCAAAAAAGCATTATTTTAAAAGATTTGTTTTCAAACAGCAGGTCCAAGCCAGCTTCCCCATCTTTGAACAGGGTATTTCTTTGCCTAGCGTACCTCTGCTGTTAACTCTTGCATAGACACTGCGATCTGCACCCATAAGTTCCATGCTCAGAGGCTCAGAGTAACCAATAAAGAGAGCCAACCTGCAGAAAACAATTTTAACATGGCCATAAGCCATGCCTAGGCCCCTTGTCTTATTCACAGCAGGGAATGAGGAAAGGGTTGTAGGGCAAGCAACCAAAGGAACAACATTTATATAATAGAGAAACATAGTTTCTTCAAAGGATTTTAATCAAGTCAAATGGCCTTTTTTCATGTGTTTGACCAATTTTCATCAGATTCTGCAGTTTCAAGTATTGAAGCATTGCAGAGTACATCAGGAATACAGCAAAATTAAGATATACTGGATTTATTTCTTGGATACTTTAAGCAAGCCTAAGAGAAGTTGCATCAATAGCATTATTCACTTCAGCATCAAGAGCAGTCTTTCAGGCTCAGAAGTCACATGGATATTTATTTCACAAAAAAAGCCCTAACCAAACAACAACCAAACCCAAAAACACTACAGTCTTCAGATGCAATCAATGCATACTACTGTGTTTTTACATTTTTTATGAAATAATATCAGAAAGGTATTCTGAATGCAATGCTTAAATAACAACACCCTATTTCCCCAGAACAATCAGGGTGTAACCAGTTCTATGGGAGCAGTAAAAAAAATTACCAGCCTTTAATATTGGATGAAGCGAAAGCCATACAAGTATGGTTTTAAAATATTTAAAATATTACTACTTCCTCCTAAAAAACTCAAAGCACCATCAACATTAATGAAGTTGATCAGTAATTCCAACCAATCACTTCATTTGTAACTGTGTGCTTCACATTCCCAACATTCCCTCACTATCTTCCACATTCCCAAAACCATGGAACCCATTGTAGGGTTTTCTCTTTGATTCTAAATGGTACAAAAATTCAGAACTCAGCTCATATTGGAAGCAGAAGACAAGTGCTTTAGAAATCTAACTCTGGACTGCAAATTCCATAGATCACCTACATTCTTGCTCTCACTCTCTAAGTCAAAACTGGGAAGCTGCAAAAAAACAAGCAAGAATAAGCTTCTAAAAACCATGACACAGAGAGAAGCTCTCCTCATGTTAAACAAGAGGGACAGAAAGCACATGTAAGACCAGATAATACTAAAACTCCAATGGCAAAGCAGGCTGAAAAGGAAGAGCTTGACAAGAGTATTAGCCCTTGCTCTGCTCTGGAAACAACTGCTGCGTTTCCCCTGGGACTCTGAGGCACCTGCATGGTACCAGCACCCCAGCAGACACTCTCTGAACTGCTGTTTCAGAAAGCTGGGTTTTTAAACCTTTCTTCAGCCAAAAGTCTGCCAGAGTACTCTCCATCAACTTTCAGCATTGCTCTACTTTTGTGATGCAATTTAATAAAAATCAGCAGTAAAATCTACCTCCTCTGAAAGAACCAAGGCTGCCAATTAAAAGTGAGATTCAAGCACTAGCTACAGTTCCACATACAGTATCAGAACCAACTATACATAATAACTGTAATATGACTACTGCTATTAATGTCAACAAAAATTTGTCCAAATTCAATGCTTCCCTTCCCTTAGGTTTTGGTTTGATTTTGTTTTTTGGTGTTGTTTTTTTTTTAATTTATTTCCAATTTTGAAAATAAAGGAACTACAACAGTCCAGGTCAATATTACCCCAAACCTGACCCAACCAAACTCTTTTTAGTAGTTGTACATTATATGGCACTTCACAAAAGCAACTGTTATGTGGTCCCATTTAAAAGAAGCAGAAATAAGGCATGATGCATATCTGTACTCTTTTTAAGACAGAAAAATGACTCAGCTGATCACACCAAAATACTGGGATGCCGAAACTAGTTGTGTTTTCATACTTTGGACTCCAATTCTCTGTGCTGTTACCACTGAAACAACTTTTTAAATAACTAAGATAAGACTATATGCCAGACTATATGTCAAAGATATGACAATATGCCAGCTGATTACTCACGACATGGCATGGTTTGGTTTGTTAAATGCTTGGATTTCAGCCTCCACTAGTTACAAAGCATTTATGGACTGGGTTTTGAGGAACCAGGTCCAGTGGAAGATGCCTCTGCACATGGCCACAGCAGGGGAGCTGGAGCTAGGTGATCTTTAAGGTTCCCTTCAACCCAAACTAATCTAGGATTCTGAGATTCAAAAGAATAATCCAGGCTAGGAAGAAGGAAACTGCTCCATTAGAAGAAGGATGCTTGCTCACAATGTTTCTCCACCGACTGCATCTTCTGCCCATGTCGAAACTGCATGAGAGAGCATGAAGACAAGTTCTTAAATGCCACCAAATTCATTTTGTATTTTAGAAAAGTGAACTCACGTGCCAACATTTAGTTTCAGAACACACAAGGATTATGTGATTAGAATCCCACTGGCTTGCTGGGAGGATTCAGCAAGATAACTACAAATTACTTAGAGGGCTAGTGTCAAAAGGACTTCTGTACTTATTTAGCCTCTGCTCTAGATTACTGACCCACTTATGAAGAGCTAAGCAGTCCTGCTGTGCAATGCCAACACCCACTCCATCTGTCTGCTTCTGCTTTCTCAGAACCTCCATTAGTCTCGTAAGAAGTTGTGTTAATTACCACATGAGCAGCTTTTGTGTAGTACACACAGGATCAGCCTCCCTTAGTGTGCAGTCACCTTGACAAACAGCACAGGAGCAGAATAAACCTGATTCAGCACAATTATCAATGACACACAGTAAGAAATGCAGATTTCTGAGTAGGTGATTTAATACAACTTTTGTTCAAGCTGCTTCTCAGTTTCGTGAAAAGTCCGTGGGAGTTTGGACGCCTGAGGTTTCAATGATGAAAAAGTATACTAGAGTTAAACACTGTATCAAACCTCTGGAAATCTCCCAGGGGACCAGAAACTTCTGAAACTTCAACTGAAACTTTTCTTTAAGGAATAATGCAACTGTGACAAACAGAAGCATCCCACAACAGTTGTTGATATCTGCACCAAATTAAAAACAGTAGTAAGTAAAACTAAAGCTAGCTAACAAACCAACATACACAAAAACCCTCCCTGAGCAGAACAACATTTGGAAAGCTAGCCCAGCTGTCACATCAGAACTGCATCTCAGCAGCTTGGCACCACAAACTTCCTGCTGACTAGTAAGGAAAAAAGTTTCAAATTCAGCATTTTATTATTTATCCCTGCTGATCTGCAGATCTTTAAGACATTCATTAAAGTGGGTCTCAAGCAGTGGTTTCATTAACTTACTAAATCCAAGAACAGAATCTCCAAGAAGTCATTACAGTACTGAGTTGACATTCATTATTTCTTGGGAATCCAAACTACTACTGTCAAAGTGAAGTAATATCAACAATACAAAACCCAGCTATGAAATTAAAAAATTCTGCATGGCACTGCTGGTAGCCCTGATATCACCCTGCCCCTTAGGGCCAAAACAATTTTTTAATTTAAAATTAAGCCCTGTATAATAGCCAACACCAACAGAAAAACTCTTCCTGACTAACTCCTAAGGCACTCAAGAGGAGTAAAATCCAGGTCCAGTTCTTTTTACAGCTGAGTGGAAGACAGAGAACAGCAAGAACTGCTAGTCACAGAATATTTGTATTCCATTTTAAAAATTATTTATTACGTCTACTTTAGCACAAAAGGTCACGCAAGCACACTCTACTATGAGTAGACTAGAGTCTACTCAAAAATAATGATGTATTAGAATAGTGTTTGTATCTTCTAACAAAATTCATTGTAGACATCTCTTTTTCTGAAATAGCAATGTCTACTGCTCCAGTATCCCTGAAGGAGGGCTCTATAAAAGCCAAGAGTTCTAGAATCTAGGTAACAAATTTTTATATTAAGTGTGTTTAACTTGTGTCATATGAAACAACTTCCAATTAAGCACCTCATCTCAGCCTCAGTAAAGACTCGCTAAATACATGGAGTCATCTCAAGAAACATAAAACCTTACAGGCTCCAATCTTAGTCTGCTGATAATACACTAAGACAAGAAAGCACTAATATTTTTTAATCTATCGTTTCCATCTGGCAAAAGGAAGAAAGCAGAAGGCAAAACCAGAAATTTTTGGGTATATTCTAGGGAAGAAAATACAAGTGGAGGGCAGCATTAGAAACAAAATGTGAAGAGGAAAGAGAAAAATAAGAATTAAAATAGTCGTTTATTCAGGGTATAGTCATGACTTTCCCAGACAGCTGCGTCAAATTGAAAACAGAATGCTGAAACCATTATCAGATAACAGCTACAACACATTTGATATATGGAATCATTAGTGACACCAGTCAAATCTAGCTTGCACTATGATTAATACAAAGTTTGAAAGTAGCTAGGATGAATGCACTAATACAGAAATGAAGTTCATAAACCAGATGTAGCTCCTCTCCCCTATAAATAACTTCAGCATCAAGGGACTTAAGTGCCCAGAAAAGTGAAATGCGCTAACTTTTCCAGGGAAAAACACACCTGTGAAGTGATTTGATACTTCTGTCACACACAATGAGCCTGCCCAGGCTCCCCAGTGGGATTTCAGTGCAACATGAATCAAGAGGAGACTGCATTATACCTACAAACATAACCCTTGCTCTCGCACAGCAGTTGCTATGAATTAAGCTGGGAAAGTCAAAGGGGTAGAATGCAAGTTGTTCGTCTAAATCTTTATACATTTCAGAAGATCAATTCTAGAAATACCCCAAGTTATTAAGCAAAAAGTGTTTTCATTAAACAATAACAATAATTACAGTAAATAAACTGGTCTTCAGACAACCTGCCTCCAAAGATAAAATTTCCCTTCAAAAGGGAGAATGGAGGAAGCTTGTACCATTTAAACTAGCAGATAAAATTGAAAATAATTAGATTACTGAAGTGTTGACCAAGGAAAAACTAGTCTTTTAGTATTTCTTCAAGTAAAAGTATTGGCTCAAGCATGCTCCCCTCCCCAAGTATAGACAGGGTTATTAAATAAAAGCATAAGGCAGTGCTACAAACTAAGACCAGTGTTAAATATCATGAGAATACACAAAAACAGGATCCTACATATCAATGAAAACTGAAATGTAACGAAATTGTGACTTCACAAAGCATGTGATTTCCATTATAAGCAAACACCGTATTAATCCAATACAGGTTTTAAATAACTTTAAAGAATCAAAAGCATGCAACTACTTTTTAGTCATTTGTTCACAGAAGGTCTGAGCATCCATTTAGTCATTTCCTAAGTGGCTGTAACAATTTCAAATACAATAGCACTTACCTTGGTATTGTCACACATTTTGTATTGCAATTCTGAGTCGTAATTGCCTTCTCAAGCTCATCCAGCTGTCCTGTTTTCTTTAGCTTCTTGACCAAGCTTTTCACTGCTTTCTCACACCACTTCTCCTCCTGACCATTCTGCTCACCACCACCGGCCCCTGCAGTGCCACCAGCGGATTTTTTCCACCCCAGAAGTCTCTTCACAACTGGTGGAGTGAATGGCAATATGGACATAGCTTCCACCAGACAGGACACTCAGCAAGCAATGAATTGGAGATTCCTGCCTGATCCCTGAAAACACAAACCAAAACAAGAGACACGTTAGCACTGAGGTTTCACATGAAACAAATACCTGTCTGCCTTAGGACCTCTCACTGCCAAATGCCACAGGACACTACATCAAAAAAAAAAACAAACCAAAGATAAATAGCTCAGAAGTAGTCTGTATCACAGTTAGGTACTTCATCAATAAAGATCAAGCTTGCTGCAGACTCTTCAACAGCTAACACAGACCAAAATTACTACTAGAATAGAAAATTAATTTTTTCTCAAGTCTTTCCTTACTAAAGCAAACGTCACCAAATACAGAAGGTAACTTGAGTCTAGCTTTGCACCTAGGCTAGCTGGTTTAAGTAGTTTATTAATATTTTCCCCAAGTGACTGACAAATTGCATACATATATATGCACATTCTGCCCATCTCCAAATTAATTTAGCAGATAAAATTGTGTTTGGAAGGTGATTTAGTCATTATGGCTTGACAGAAACCTTCCAACAGCCAGCCATTTCACAAACCTTTTCTCATTTTGTCATGTTTTAAATAACTACCAATTTTTTTTACATGGGGGGACACCAATTTCAAATTTCCCCTAAGTCTAGTAATAAGCCTAGTTCCCTCTAAAATTCAGTGGTCTACAGATAATAAATCCTCTCAAATGGCAGTGCTTAAAATCATGCCTTTCAAAATTCACTAACAGAACAGTTAAAATCTTAGTTTGTAGACATTGGGGTAGTAGAACTGTCTGTTTTCAATTTTAAAAGCCTTTCATTCAGTATAACTACCTGATCAGGATATTAATATAAAATGAAATATTAAAAAGGATGCTGAAACTGGAGCTATGTTTAGCATTCACTGCAATATGCACTTCAAATCATTTAAAAGAGAAATGATAGCCACTTAGGAAAAAGCATCTTGCTTTTGCAGCTTCCATTAGGCTGGATTTAGGCATTAAAATAAAATACCTGAAATCAACAGGCAGACAGCTGTTAGAAATTGCTCAAGGACATTAATGGTCCTATGGATGGAAGCATAGCTTTGAAGTCAAAAACGATCCTATTTCCAGGCAACAAATGGGTATTTGAACTCCAGAAAGTTCCCATATTCCCAAGCTGAGTAAATTTGTTCAGCCAGCTGAAAATACCTTGTTTTAGCTAAAAGCTAACACTACCTTCAGGCTATTTGATTTGAGCTTTGAAGGCAGCTTACATGCCTCTCCAACCTGTACAGGCACACTTCCCACATCTATCCAAAATATGCCAACTTCATCTTACTGAAGTCTCCCACCTGCACAACAGCATGATCTGAGGTACTTCAGGATACAGCATTCATGGCTAATTTATGCCTTGTCACATTTTTGCAGTTTCAGTGAGGGCCAAGTCAACAAACACTAGATTATATTCTACAGGTAATTTAAGTCATAACTTTGCAACTTCCACAAAACAGAACATTCAGTAGGCATGACATTTCAGTTTCAAATAAATTACACCTCCATAAACCAGCTTCTCAGAGCACCCAAAAATATGACAGAAGCAAGCAAAGCAGTTTTCTGGGGTCAGGGAGACAGAGGTTCTAATTAACAGGGACCAAGATGAACACTGATAATTTTATGCAAGCATTGAAAATACTCCATCCTGTATCACAGAATCACTGAGTGGTTTTGGAAGGGACTGTTAAAAATCATCTCGTTGCACCTTCTGCCATGGGCACGGACAACTTCCCCTATCCCAGGCTGCTCAGAGCTCTATCCAACCTGACCTGCAACACTTGTAGGGATGGGGCAGCCACAACTTCTCTGGGCAACCTGTGCCAGAACCTAACCACCTCCAGAGGCAAGAATTTCTTCCTTATACCAAATCCAGACCAACCCTCTCTGAGTTTTAAACAGTTGCACATTTTTTGTCTGTAGAGACCCTAGTAAAAAGACAAAACATTCATTTTCACACAAGACTATAAAGAAATTTTCTTCTTCCAGCAACATTAAATTATTACTGAATTGTCCCCAATAACTCCAACTGATGATTTTGCTGAGCACTGGATTGGAGGCCTGGCTACAGTGAACAAGAAAAATAAAACTCAATAGACAACATTTTTTAATGAAACACTGACTCAGACACTCAAGGTATAGTATGAAAAGGAGTCAAGCCAACACATCAGCTTTTTGCCACAGGAAGACCAGTTCTCCTTCCTTTTTGTGGCACCACCACATCAGCACCAGTGGTAATGCTCTTCCACAAAAATTCACCTAGGTAAGAATAAAAACCCATCCATTTTCTAGGTTTTTTGCTAAGATAGTTCTCTTTCAAGCTAAAAAGTTGCTCGCACATGGTACTGATGTACTACAAGTGATGTCAGATGAATTACAGGAGTGTGGAAAGAGAACTCCAGCCCCAGACTTCCACTGCAGCACTAGTGTTGACTGCATAGCTGGAAATGTGCTTTAATTTAAATCATTTATTTTGGTGACAAAGCCAAATTAAGCAGCCTGCTATGTTCTGAACCATTTGAGGGCCTGGCAGTGAGAAACATTAGACCCCTAATGAGTACACCAAGCAGCTCCAAAGATTAAACAGGCGGGCTTGCAGGGCCTCCACTGGTTGAAGAATCACACTCGGTTCTAAAGCAGGGAGCAGCAGTCACTGGGAGCTTTGTAAAAATACTTCAGCCTTTGAGCAAGGCCAGCACTGGATGCTTCAGAGGCACACACAAGAAATTCAGAAAGACTGAACTGAAGGAGACAACCTCTTTGGCTTTTAAGACTTCGTTTCAAAGAGCAGCAATTGATGTATAATATCTAAATATTAAATTCAGTGCTGACAGATGTAGGCAACCAGGTATCACTATCATTGCTGATCCACACACCAATTCTTATCCTTATCTGAATATTTTCTGTTCTTTAGCTTCAAATTTGACACCTTTCAGTGCCACAGAATACTCCTTCGACTGTCAGCCTTATAAAACACTGACTTCAGAAAGGTCTCATTTACCACCAAGGCGGTAAATAGCCTCTTTTGGAGCCTAGTCTTCCAGGCCCTCCAAACATTCTCAATGCTTTTATCCAAATTTTCAGCTTTTAATACTCCCTGTGATGAGGTGCTCAATTTTGCAGCATTCTCTCCCCTAATAATGAAATAAATTTTTCTGTGTTCTCTGATGGTTTGGTGTTTCTTTAATAAAGATTTGCCTTCCTCCTTCAAATGCACATTGAGTAACTTAAATCCTGGAGCATGAAAGAATTTAGAAATTCCATACATTTCATTTGAACTCTCACATTATTTTGACATACTCAGAGGAAAATAAATTTTTAAAAAAATCTCTTTTTACATTTCCAAATGACTGTAAGCTCAGACCCAACTAATCAGAAACTTCCAGATACTACACTTAATTTTATCCAGTTGCCTTACAGATGTGGGCTCATCCATTTTCTGCAGATGTCAGAAAGCACAAATTGATATGCTACCTCCATGAAAATAAATGGTAAAAAAAACCCAAAACACCAAGAGACACATTTAAAGAGCCATTTCTAACAATGATTTTTTGCAGCTTAGCAGCTATTTAACAAAAACACAACATACCTCACAGCTGCAGACTAGGAGTCTGGGAGGCTTATACTAACTTCTTCTTTCTAGCTATTGTTTTGCCATGTCAGTGATTTGCCAGGAGTTATCAATAAGAATTTCAGTAAGTTATTCCAGTAGTGACCCTGTATCTTTCAAAGGGTGAGCAGAGAGAATGTGACACAAGTAGGACAGGGACTTCATTCAGCTTAATACTTCAGCCTATTGTGATAAGTACTCACATGAGAGTATTTCAACCAGCTTAATTTATGAAAAAAAGGCACTCCAAGCCTAGAGAAGATAGTGCAAACTGCAAGGTACAAGTGGACTGAAATATGAGCAATTTGGATAAACAGAGATTTTGCAATGAAAAAGCAGCCATGGTGCATCCAGCCCAGTGCTCCAACAGCTCCTAAGGTGGCAAAAGCACATGCTACTCAAGGAAAGCATGCGAACCTGACTGCATTCTGCAATCCACTCTCCTCATAATCCTTCAGCAATTTAAACTGTTACAAAATTAAAGGCTACATTGCTACTTACTCCCGTCAGAAGCAATTCATGGACTTGCTGTCCACAAATCCATCTAACCACCTTTTTAACATGCCTTCACAACCTCTTGTGGCAGACTGCACTTGTATTTAAGTGCCCACTGTTAAAAGAACTACTTCTTGTAATTTAATTTATTCCCTTCCTAGTTTCAGAAAGTCACTCTTGTTCTACCAGTGAAAACTTTGCTGAAGAATGAAGAACTACTTGCATTCATCTGGCCTGCAAGCTTCACAACTCTGTACACCTGAATCACATCCCTCCCTCAAATAAGAGGGCTCTCAGCCTCTCCTCACAAAGAAATTATCTGAACACAGCTCACACAGTTTGGGATGTTCCCCTGGACAGAGGCCAAGCCTGAAAGCTTTACTTCTTCCATTAAATTAATTTCAAGTACCTGAAGACACTGTATAAGGACTAATCCAAGGACCACAGAAAAAAAATTGTATCAGCCTAACGTTATCTTTGCACTTATCCCTTTTGTCATATTATCCTAAAGCTCTCAACAGTATAATTTAAATATAAAGTACAAAGACAGAAATTTACACCTTATGAGGAACTGGAGCTAGAAGGCAGGGTGCATGTGCCTGCTGCAGAGCATCTGTCAGGAGCTCAAGCAAACATAAGGATCCCTAAACCGGCATTGATCATTCTAACTGTACCCACCCAGATGGTATCAGAAACACTTTGTTTACACCAATGGGTTTAGGAGTCACTGTTAAAGCTCATTTTTGACCAGCAAATCCCATTTCTATTCATCAATTATAACTTTTACCTTCAAATGGATACAGTAATGGAAGAAGATTTGATATCTTGAAGAACAATAATTGCATACACTGCCACTGCTGACGCTTGCCTCTTGCTAGAAACATTTCTCTAGATTTTTGCCTGGTACACATTCTTCATCCACTAAAAAAAAAAACCACATGTTCTTCCCCCAAATGCATACAGAAAACAATCTTTACCAATGCTGCAAAAAGCATTTCCACATTGCTAAAATGGCCTCAGATTAACTACATGCTGAATATGTAACATCCCCTCTTACTTGAAGCGTTTTTTTGTGATTCCCTTATAGTTTAGAGCCAACCTCCTCAAAAAACTGAGTACTCACAGCCTTTGCTTTTAAAAGGAGCTCAGATGCGCTTCACCATCACTGACTCTTTGCACCATGACCCCTTTGCTCTCTTCTGCTGAGGCCCAATGGTGTGGCCCAAATTTGATCTTTTCTTCCTTCCTGTGCACTATTTCAATATCCACTACAAGACAACAAGATTCAGGGACTCTCTGGGTAACTGTAGGGAGATTTTCAGGATCCCTTCCCAAGCTCAACTGTAGTTTAACTAGTAGTACCAAGTCAGCAGTGTGCTCCACAGCAGAAAACTTCCATTTCAGCCCTTTCCATCCCAGTCCATCTCTGGGCTGCGCCTTCAAACTGCAGCTATGGATACTCAAGGGAGTACTCATTGTTACCCAGAAAGGTACAGAAGTTTCTTTAGATTGCTGGAACACAGAGAGCCATGTGCTGTTACTCCCAACAGATTAAGACTGGAAGAGCTACAAATTGCCTAACTTTGGTGGTATTTGTTTCATCTCTGCCCCCGCAGCATATCTCTGCTCCCTGATGCACACGTTTCTATAGTTGGTCAAACAGTGTCATAGTTGGCAACTTCTAAAGTCAAAGTTTGAGTCATGTCTACTATTATTCCATTCTACTGTGGTTCTCTGGAACAAGTATTAAATATTAAGCCCATGATCCCAGCAATAACTAAGCACAAAAGATGAAGAAAACCTTAAGGGCAGCATACTAGCAGACTAAAATCTTCAAGGGAAATTTTCCTTTCCTGAGTGTCTGGAACATACTCTAAACACACTGGTGCTACCAAAAATATCAAGTGATTTCTGGCTAATTTATTCTAAAGCCTTATGCAACATATTTCATATCAGTCTGCTTATTCATCTTATACTTGAAATAAAGAAATCTGATCTCTCCTGGTTTTACTAGAAGTATTCTGGCTTAGAATAATTTCATCTGCAAGAGCTCTTCTGAAATAAAGAGGACAGAAGTTAAGCTCCTGAGGAAAGAAGATCGAGGAAAATAATTTGTGGTATTTGAGAGAAAGTCTACAAGCTCATTTCCTCCCTATTTTAGTCCCATTTTTGGGATTTTTTTAAAGGCAATGTTTTTTTCATTAATCCTGGAATCTGGAAAAGATTTTTTATCAATTTCACCAAGTGCACAACGTGCACCTGAATTCAGTATGAACTTCAAACTAAAATCAAAGTCAATCTTTTACATTTGAGATAGAAGACGCTCTAGCTTAAATCACTCAGTGGAAAGGACAAGGGACATCTATTGCACCCACCACTCTCCCAAAAACTGCCTTTCAAGATTCCAGAAGGGCTAACTCTTTCATTTCCTACAAACAGATATCTGGTTTTGTGATACCTTTCTGAAGAACCACCACCAGAAAAAGTGATATGGTGCTCATTCTTACTGCTCATTCATTCATACTCAGGTCAGAGCAGGGCAGTACTCCCTTACTGGGGTTTGGGTGTTAGGGTTTGTTTTGGTTTTTATCTTTGGAAGGGGAGTTCAGCCCCACTGAGCAATGCCCTCAGACTCCAGTTTAGGTTTCCAACCAATCAGCCCAGTAGGGGAGGTGGCTCTGGAGAGCTCCCATCCCAAGGAGCTCTGGCCAGCAAGACCAAGGCCCTGGTTCTGTTTTGACACAGGCTAATGAAGTTCAAGGCATGATGTTTGTGACCTTGGAGGGAAGGAGGAGCAAAGGGATTTCCTCCTCTGGGCCAGCTTTAGAGTGAGAAATTGAAACATGCCTATACAGAAACTCAATTTACACATATTTTTAAGTTTACCATGCTCTAGTATTGCCATGCATCTTGAAATTCTACATAACTATACTCATTGAAAACATAGTTACTCACCTATCATGTCTGTATATCTCACTCACTCCACGAGGTCTTTTTATGAATCAAATGAGAAAACTCAAATTTCTCATATATAGAACTAAATAAGCACAATCATGATCTTAAAAAAGCTTGGGAAGCTGGATTTTTCTCCAATTACTACAGACTACCTCAAATTGTAGCCAAGGCAGTAATGAAAAGGTGTGTTGCTATTAAAAAATTAGCACTCCATCTAACACATGCACTCATGGCATACTAAAATTGACTGCAACAGGAGACGTGAGAAGGAAGAGTTGCTAATTTTATTGACCTTTGATTAAACTACTGGAGGGCCCAATGTATTTTAGCAACTCTCCTAAAATTGCAGAAGAGGAAAACTACCACAACTGTAGTTGGCCAATCCACCTGTCTCTAAAGATGCAAAACTCTTCCACTTATTCAGTATTATGAACAACATCAGAGTACTGCTTCTTAAAACTCAAAGGACATTAACAGCCCCAGAAAAGCAGTGACTAAGCACTCCGAAACACAGCAGTTTAAGCCCTTCTCACCTCATTAATTTTAACTAAAATTTTCCATGTGCAACAGGCAAGTGTCAGCTTCATTATTTTAGAAAATAATAATTCCTGGGCTAAATTTGACAGGAATATTCACTGAGCTGCTATCAGTTACCTAGGTACCTGTTTCAGTTTATAGCTTAGCAGCTCCTCCACTTTGTTAAAGCCCAAACAATTGCATTTAACAATTAGTTAATGCGAGTTCACTTTCAATAGAGACCCAGTGTTCCTCAGACAAGCCAGCCCCCCACCCCCTGGGTAAGCAGGGTTCCATTATGTTATATATCTATCTGATGTTAATCTCCTATTGCTCCAGGGTTTTAAACCAAGCTTGAGCCCCAGACTAAACTGATGGGAGACTCAGGAGCTCCCCTCTTGTGGTCTCTGCTTGGTCTTCCTTCACACTGTGGCTGTCAAACACACAATCAGAGTAAAAAGTCATCTGGAATGAAGGCTGCAATGTTCGCAATGGAGTTGCTGTTACTGGAAGTGGAGGGGAATGTTTAGGAAGGTTTTCTGCAGTAGCCAATTTCTTCTAGCCCAGAGAGTATTGAGCACAGGGCTGCCTGTACTCTCCATTCTATTACAAAAACCTAATCCCATCGCATGACCTGCAGCAATTCAGTTTAACAAATCAACAATTACAAATATTTTGGCAAAGTAAGCTTAGGTATTGTTTGCCTCTCGGCACAGTTCACAACCAGTTTATGGCTTTATGATAAAAGTCATTAAATCCAATCTGAAAAGCAGAATTTACAGCTCACTTAGCAAGTCAGCCCCATAAATGGATGCTTTCAATTACAGGGCATTTACATGCACAACCATTAAGGCAGCACTGAATACATTTGAAAACTCTGGAATACTTTTTATAATAATTAAAACTTTGCGTACTGTTCTTTATACAAACAAAACTTAGGAATTCGCTTCAGTCTCAAGCAGAGCTCAGATTCATTGTTACCCAGAACATACTACAAAGCCTGTTCTCCCAGTACTTTTGTGGGAAAGGGATTAGAGAGATGGAAACAAGGTTTGTTTTTTAAAGTTGCCCTCAGTAGCAGGGAGGGTTTTTTGAGCTCCAATAAACTCAATTATATCAACTGGTGCTCAAGACTTCTGAAAGATCAAGTGGAACAGGAAGATGGAGGAGGACCCAGGGAGAGCCTTTCATTTGGAGATTCACTGTGCAGTTCCAGGGTATTTGATTTTGTTGGTCAATCTAGCTGCTGGGTGGAAGGAAACAAGAGAACAATTCAGAGACTAAATCTTTAACCTCATTTTTTCAATTGCTTCAATTGTCCTGTTTCTTTTACTGTTAAACAAAACCTCAGGAAAGCTGATGATTTCTTCTCCAAAGTTCTATCGTGCACATCCAGCCTCTTCAATAAAATACTGGATCTTCAAACACACTCCTTTTGTTGACTATCTGACCCACACAACTGCAGAACAACAATCAACTGCCAGGTTACTCTTTTCAACACCCCAAGATGCTGTTCAACATATGCTTAGACTCATCTTCAAGTGGAAACCACCTTAAACAAGACCCTCCCCTTCCACTTCTTACAGGCATTTGTAACTAATGTTATCTTTCATCACGATAGTGCTAAGCAAAGGGGGGAAGGGACTTCACAGACACCTCCTTTACTCACACTCTCATCCCCCCTGAATTCACTGGAGCTTGTAAACGTTAGAAGTTTGAAAGCTGTGCCTCAGAAGGAGCACACAAACAACCCACTCACCCACCAACACCTCGACAAAGCATGAGAAAATCTAAACAAGCAACCTCGCTCTGCTGGCCTCTCACCTCAACCAGAGGGTGTTTCTTTTCCAGCCTGGAGAACAGAGCAGCAACTAATCAGTCCCTCACTGCAGAGGCCAGCCCCCACAGAAGTAATGTCATGAATCAGTTTGAAAGTACAGCTCTCCAGGCTAAGACAGAGCACTTGAGAAAAGACAAACCTGCTGTTACCTGCGGCCTCCTAACAAGCTGTTATTACAAACCTCTCACTCCCAATGGAATCTAACCCCTTTACACCCCTGGACTGTGACAGCATGAGCTCCACAGACAATACACACACACGCTGCAGGTTTTTGGAGACACTTGTTTTGGTAAGCCCAGTAAACAAACTTTTTCCTAATGCTATCCCACTCACAAGCATTTGAAAAGAGCACAACACACGTGTTGGGTTTTTCTGTCAGAAACTGTGACGGACGACCAAAGAGACACAAGACCAGCCTGCAGCCTGAATCCCAGCTGTTCAACAGCTCTCCACAATCATCACAAGAGCTCTTCACTCATTCACACGCTTTTTCCCGTTCTTTTATTTCCCCAGAGTGAACACTAAAAGACCACGCTGCATTGCACTTCTCTTCCCCTCCACTCTCCACAAAATGAAAAAAAACCAAAAACCCTACAAACAAGAACTCCACAACTCTGCAGCAACAACACCAACCACTTGCCCTTATCATGACAGAGCTTCCCCCGTGCACTTATCGAGACAGATAAGACATTACCAGGTTGTGTTTGTTTACAAACAACACCCAGGGATGGAGCTGCCACAGCTCCTCTGGGCAGCCCGTGTCAGCACCTCACTACCCTCGCAGGGAGGAATTTCTCCCCAGTATCCCACCTACCCCTGCCCTCTGACAACACACAGGTTGCTGCAGCCCTAAAGGCGTGAATTAAACCAATAACCTCGAGTCCTGTCTCACGTCCGCTGTGTGTATTTTACACCCGCGGCTCTGCAGACAAGGAGAGGGGACAGACAAAAGGGTGAGGCGAGGCCTCGCAATCCCAAACACAAACTCCTGGCTCCAAACACAGCTCCTCACCCCACATGGCTTCTAACTTTCTCCTCCAAAACTCCAGGGAGCTTCCCACACCTAACCCTGACTGCACGTCCAGGAGGCACATAGAGGTGTCCTGTGCAGCGCTAAGAGCTGGACGCGATGATCCTCGCGGGTCCCTTCCACCTCGGGATATTCTGCGGACCCCTGCAAGGAAAACACACCGGGCACGGAGGGAGGGAGCGAGGGAGAGAGGGAGCGGCACAACTTCTTTATTCCTCCCTCCCCTCACCCACCCACACACACACACACACACACACACACACACACACACACACAGGGGCGGCACAACGCGGCCCTCCCACCACGGCCCGGGGATAACGCCGGCGGGAGCGGGATAACCTAGCCCGGGTCCCACCACAACAAAAAGGGCGAGGGCGTAGGGAGGCGCCCCCGGCCCCGCCGGGACCAGGCCCGGACGGTTCCTCACGGCCCGGGCAGCGCCAGCGGAGCGACCCTGCCCACGGGGCAAGACCCCGGGCCTGGCACCCACCAGCACCTACCGGGAGCCACCAGGATCCGCCGAGAGCCACCGCTCCTTCCCCTCCTTCTTCCTCTTCTCCCCGTCCTTATCCTCCTCCGTCTCCCCGAGTGCTGTGCGGCCGCCGCCTCTTCCCTCAGCGTTACCTCCTCTGAGGGCCCGCCCCCCCGAGCCGCCCCGCCCCCGCCGCTGGGCGGGGAGGCCGCCCATTGGCCTCATTTATCTTTTCTTTAAAGAGCCGCACTGCGATTGGTCTAAGTGTCTAATTGGCAGACAGAATCGCCAATGGAATACCCACAGCGTTAAAAAAAAAGACAAGGGAATGGGAGTGGAAGAAACAGGCGTGAGGTGAAGGGAGGCGGGTCGAGGTCGCAGTGCTCATTGGTTGGTTCGGCTGTCAGTCACAGCGCGCGCGCCCGCCGCGGGAGGCTGATCGGCGCGCGTCGGAGGTTTGGATGAGCTGCAGCAGCGCAGCCGCAGTGCGGCGCCTTCGCTCCGTATCCTTCCGCGGCGGGTACGGTGGAAGCTGAGAAAGAGTGCGCCGATTCCCGGCGGGAATTGTCGCTGGACTCCAGCTGGGGTCCGCACGGATGGGCTGTGGCACCTGGCTTCTACCAGCAATAGTGTGACACCACGACCAGGGCAGCGACCGCCCCCCTGTGCCGGCGCTGCTGAGGCACCTCCAGTGCTGGGGACAGCTCTGGGCCCTCAGGACAAGAGAGACACTGAGGGGCTGGAGCGTGTCCAGGGCAGGGAACGGAGCTGGGGAAGGGGCTGGAGCCCCAGGAGAGGCTGAGGGAGCTGGGAAGGGGCTGAGCCTGGAGAAGAGGAGGCTCAGGGGGGACCTTGTGGCTCTGCACAGCTCCTGACAGGAGGGGACAGCCGGGGGGATTGGGCTGTGCTCCCAGGGAACAGGGACAGGAGGAGAGGGAACGGCCTCGGGTGACGTTGAGGTTGGATATTGGGAAAATTGTTTCATGGAAAGGGTTGTCCACCCCTGGTACAATTTGCCCAGGGCAGTGGTGGAGTCTCCATCCCTGTGGGGATTTAAAAGCCGTGTGGATGTGGCACTTGGGGACAGGGGTCAGTGGTGGCCTTGGCAGTGCTGGTGTCACAGCTGGACTCGCTGGTCATGGAGGGCTTCCCCAGCTTAAATGATTTTGTGGTTCTAAATAGATTGAAACTGCCCACAGCTCCATGTCCAGCAATGGTGCAACAGTCCCAGGGTGGGGGCCTGAGGTGTGACACGGGCACAAGGCAGCGCCAGAGCCTGCCCAGCCTCCCTCTGCTGCCTGCGCCCCGAACTCAGTAACACTTAGCACACTCTTAACTCTTAACACAGTGGGTTCCTCCCATATGCTGGAGGGGGGTTTTTTTAGCTATTGTCATCAATAGTCTCTGCAAAGCTTTAACCACTTGTGTTGAGGTAATGGTGAAAGGTAACCAAATTCCTGTGCCCCAGCAGGGGCCCAGGGTCACCATAAGGGAATCAGAGCCTGTTGTGGCTCTGCACGTTTGGAGACTCATCTGTGAAACCCATGGCTGTTGTGTCTGTAGAGACCTTTGCAATGATACCCAGCAGGTCCCCTGGGGCTGTTCAGCCTGGAAAAGACAAGTTTCTGTGGAAACCTCGCAGCACCTTCCAGTATCCAAAAGGGCCCACACGGAAGCCAGAGAGGGACTCTCTGTCAGGAACTGCAGCAAAAGGACAAGGGGGAATGGGTAGAAATTGAAAGAAGAGATGTTTAGGCTAGATCTTAGAAAGAAATTCTTTGCTATGAGGGTGGGGAGACATCGGGACAGGTTGCCCAAGGAGGCTGTGGATTCCCCAACCCTGGAAGTGCTCAAAGCCAGGTTGGATGGGGCATGGGGCAACCTGTATTGTGGAAGGTGTCCCTGCATACGGCAGTGGGGGTCAGGTGAACTCTAAGGTTACTTCCAACCTCTTAACATTCTATGATTCTACAAGTGGGAAGCCACAAGGTGGGAATTTAATGGGGTTTTTTGGGGTGAGAAGGTCAATTCCAGATTTGCTGTAGGTCTGTTGGAGATCCTCTTTTTTTTTTGCTTTTGCCTTTTTGATACTTTAGTATATATCATGTATCTCCACTTCAAGCCACTTCCTCTACACCTGAGGTCACATCTCCCTAACACATCAGTTGTCTCTCCAGAGTCATGCTCACCTTCTAGACTGAGAGGGTTTCTGCACTCAGTGATGTAGGTGTTATGATTCAGTGTCTTGGGCACAACTCCCATCTCAACAGGGTTGGTATTCCCAGGAGCAAGGTGAGACACTTCACAATATTTAGCCCTTCTACAGAATGTGGACTCACAGAAATCCTCCTCTTGCCTCTTCTGTGCCTTTACTTTCCCAGGCTGAAGCAGACATGTGGCTTAATTTTTTGGTAGCATTTTCAGCCAGTTCCAAATGTTTGAGATTCAAGCTGGTCATGAAATTAACAGCGAAGTGAAATGGAGAAGATCCCCTCTGCAGACAAAGCAGAGCATCTGAGAGATTGCCATCATGTTTTTGAAAGATAAGGTGTTCCAGTCATGTTGTGCCTGGAAACACATACAGACTATTCAGGCAACACTTCACTTGCTTTATGGAGATTTCGCTGCATTCAGAGAGAATTTTTCTTTTCTATGAAGAGTTATTTAATTAAGCTCAGTTTTCATATGGATTTGCGTCAGACATTCCCTTCACCTCTCCTCTGCAACAGATTCATGGCTCCCTCTCCTCCTATCTCCAAGGCTGATTCCTGATACATCTAAATCTCCCTTCTATGTCCCCAACCTACTTGTGTTGGCTTCTGTCTGGAGCAGCACATGCTGTGCCTGGTTCAGGGATGTGTGTGCTCTGGCTGGCCAGCTGCCTGCCCCTTATCTACTGCCAAGGAAGCCAAGCAGTGCTGATAAGGGCTGAGCTCTGCCTGCCTTTCTCCCCAGCAGAGCACTTAACCACGTGTGTCTTCTCTAACACAGCTGCTGCTTGCCATGAAGCTCAACAGACTTTGTGTTTCCAGAAGCTCTACTTCTCTTTCAGGTGTGGTTGAAATCAGCCAAAAGGTTGGCCAGCTTATGCAGGGAGACCCTTACACACACACACAAAAATCCAACATTTGCATAAAGCTTTTTCTAGGACAGGAAATTGCCAGCAGCAGGAGGAGGAACACCAGTGGAAGAAGGCAGCATCACACTGCAAATCCCAGAGCGCAGAAGTTACCTCAGAAGGAGAATGGCTGTGGAGAAAGCAGGCAGGCAGGATGTGCATCTGCTCTAGAAGGAGCTCCCAGCTGTACGCCTGCACCTCCAGGAAGAGCATTGATTTAGACTGGGCATTAGGAAGAAGTTTTTCTTGATGAGGGTGATGAAGCACTGGCACAGGTTGGCCAGAGAGCTGGTGGATGCCACATCCCTGGAAACATTCAAGGTCAGGTTTGACAGGGCTTTCAGACACCTGATCTCATTGAAGATATCCCTGCCTTTGGCAGGGGAGTTAGACTGGATGACCTTTAAAGGTCTCATGCAAATCCAAATCCAAACTATTTTATAATTCTGTGAAATAATACTTGATTTAGTAAAACAAATTGCAAAACTTGATCCCTGACACCAAAGCTGGATATTGCTATGTCCTTTTAATTAGTCACAGAATCCTGGAGTAGTTTGTGTTGGAAGGCTGGAAGTTCATCTTGTTCCACTCCCCTCCCATGGGCAGGGACACCTTCCACTATCCCAGGTTGCTCCAATCTCTGTCCAACCTGCCTTTGGACACTGCCAGGGATTCAGGGGCAGCCACAACTTCTCTGGGCACCCTGTGCCTCACCACCCTAAAGGCAAGAATTTCTTCCTAAAGTCTAACCTAAGTTTTCCTTTTTTAGTTTAAAACTATTTCCCTTTGTCCTTTCCCTATCTGCTCTGTAAGAAGTTGATCTCCATCTTTTTTTATAAGATCCCCTTAGGTACTGAAAGCCCTCAGTGAGGTCTTCTTGGAGCCTTCTTGTCTCTAGGTGAACAGACCCAGCTGTACCAGGCTGGCTCCAGAGCAGAGGGGCTCCAGCCCTGGCAGCATCTCCATGGCCTCCTCTGAGCTCACTCCAGGTTCACATGTTTCTCAAGCCACATAGCTCAGCACATTTTGGACATTAGCAGTTAGGTACAAATGGCTGTCAGTCCCATTCGGATTTGAGTCTGCAGTGCGAGAACATGAGCATCTCCCTTAATGTCTCTGAATGTGTGTGAGCAGACATCCTCACAAAGGATGTCATGTGCAGAGACAGCAACAGCTCGGTGGTATCTGTCATCTGTCTGCTAAAAAGAACAAAGGAGGTTGAGCAACTTGGTCTAGTGGAAGGTGTCCCGCCTGTGGAACAAGATGATCTGCAAGGTCCCTTCGAACCCAAACCACTCTGTGATTGTATGAAATAACCTAGGACCTAAAAAAAGTATGAAGAAGCAGTAGCTGGCTGTGCTGTGCTATAGAGGATACATGTTGGCTTCCCAAAGCGTATGACCAGAGGAAATACAACTTCAATATCAGGTAACTTCAAAGACTCCTAGGATTTCTGAATGACTCAACACTAGCAGATATCCCTGCGTGGAGGTAGAGACAAGTGCAAAGTGCAATGCCAGGAAGACAGGTCTTGGAGGCAGAGTGGATAGTTTTTGTGTTGAAGTCATTATTACCAACATGTCAAAGTGATGTGTTAAACTGGAAAAAACAGAAGAGCTTTGAGCAGAGGTGTCATACAAAAAGATCAGTTCAAGACAGGTAACAATGTATGACTGGGGAAATCCTCACCCTGGTCTGCAGCTTCCTCATGAAGGGAGCTGAAGGGTCAGACACTGATCTTTTCTCTCTGGTGACCACTGACAGGACCCAGGGCATGACTGGAGCTGTGCCAGGGGGGTTTAGGTTGGATATCAGGGAAAGGCTCTCCCCCAGAGGGTGCTGGCACTGCCCAGGCTGCCCAGGGATGGGCACAGCCCCGAGGCTGCCAGAGCTCCAGGAGCCTTTGGACAGCGCTGCCAGGGATGCACAGGGTGGGATTGTTGGAGGTCTGTGCAGGGCAGGAGCTGGGCTCTGCCAGAGCTCCAGGAGCATTTGGACAGTACCCTCAGGGACAGGGTGGGATTGCTGAGATGTCTGTGCACGGCCAGAGATTGGACTCATGGTCCTTGTGGTTCCCATCCAAATTAGGGTATAGTGTTTACTTCTGTGTATAAAAACAACCACAAATCCATGGAAAACCACTGTTAAGTGTTCCTAGATTTCTTAGCTCATTCTGTTGGAGAACTATTCTGTACTTCAATAGGTGCTTTGTCTCTTGCATCACTGGCTGCAGTGTTGCTTCCCTGCTTTCTCTTAATGCCATCTGAGCACATTATTTTCTCTCCAAACTTACATGGAAGTAACTTTCCCCTTGCACAAATCTGCAAAAGATTATGAAAGAGGGAATGGCACTGAGTCTGGAAGCTGTGAAAGGCACAGATCCCCTTTCACTCTGCATTACTTCATGGCCAAACATGGAAACAGCCTGTCCATGCCCTTGCAGGACTGCCTGTCGTGGGGGAAGCAGTACAACAAAAACCACCCCTATTGTTGGTACCAGCATGAAAAGCCTCCTGGAGGACTGAGATTGTGTCTCCCTCTGAGGGTTAAATATGGATTAAACCCCTTTCCCTTGTATCTCGTCAAGCTTGCACACAGCTTCACCCTGTACCAGTTCTTCTGGCTGCGCAAAGAGGGTTAAAGGGAAAACCACGCTCTGCTTTCCCCGTCACATCATGAGGAACATGTCAGTTGATTTTCAAGACAAGTAATGTCTGGCATAGCGTCAGAATGGGCATTGCATTAAAGTGACTAGAGAAGAGATTTATCATAAATTTAAATAAAGCCATTGCATGAGGGATAAAAATCTCCAAAATAAACAGCAACTTTACTCAGTCATACCAGCATAAATTAAATACTCACAAAACTTCTCAAACTTGAAAAAATATGCCGCAATCTATGGCTGGGAATAACAGCAAAATACATTAAAAAGACATTGTGTATTTCTGTTATTCTTATCTTTCCAATATTTAAATTATTCATTATTTCAATAATGCAATGAACAACCTCTGAAACCTTGAAACACAAATCTGTTCACTGCCTCTTCTGAAATGCAGAAATATGTTTCCAATATTACACAAATCACTGTCATTTCAGACCGGGCTGTTGGAAGATTTCAAAACAAAGCCAAAAAAAAAAAAAAAAAGAGGAATCAGTTCCACAGTGAAAAAAATATTGACAAAAAATAAAACTTGACAGCTCTTGATGTAAGCCTGCTGTCTCTGTCTTATCCCCTTGGCAAAGCAGACTTAAGAAATAACCACTACTCAAAATAATAGGCTAAAAGCAAAATTCTGCCTTTCTGACCCATCACTGCACAAACTGGTTGGTGTTTGTGGTATAAAGTACAGTGCTTTCATCAGATGGAATGGAGTTAGACATAATCCTTAGAAGTGACATCCCCCTTGAGACATTCAAAGCACAATAAGAAGACCTACATATCTGTTCTTAATTTACACTATGATTTTGATGAGTAAATGATTTAACTGCCTTAACTTACCTTAATTCCTAGTGCCTTTGTGCACATAAACCCAGTTTCCCTCAGTAACCAAAAGCGTAATGAATTGACAGACAACTTGGGCACAGTCAGACACTCAAATTTTAATTCCTCTGCTGCATTATCTTGATTGATTTTGTGCTGAAATTGACAGGAAACTTTCATGCACCGAAACTGGCTTTTCCTTCCCCAATTCTGTTTTTCATTGTGTAGAAACTTTTCATGTTGCCAGCATTTCTGGTTTTCCTCAGATTATTCCTTTGTCCTTTTTTATTCTTCCAAACAGTGCACCATTCATCTGCCTACATCCTCTATTTTGGATTAGTTGATTAGAAACACATTTATGGTAACCCCAAATAAGCCATCGTTAAAGTGAAATAGCCTTGTTTACAAAGAGATTTACACAAGTTTATCTCTATTGACTTAAATAAACAAGTGTAATTTCCGAGCAGGCCTGGGGGACAATAGCTTTGTTTCTGAATTGATGGTAGGCCTTGGTCCAGGAAGGATTTGAGTACATGCTTAAATCTATGCAGTGAATAAGCCAGTGGGACCAGTCATAGAAACAAAATTCAGCATAAATGCAAACCTGGTATGATTAAATTTTTTATCATCTTTATTTCTTTTTTAGTTTGCTTTTCCAGGAAACTAGCATTAATTCATTACACTGAAATCTGCAAAATAATCAAGAACAAATAGTTTGTGGCTCTGTAGGAAGGATCAAAATAAACCAATTTATGCCGTGATCAGTTATTGCAATACAGTCTGTTTCTGTTTTACACTGTGTAAGATGCACTATGCTAATTAAGCATATGTTTGTATAGATTAGTCTCAATGAGATTTACCCCAGTTTTCTACGCCATCTGTGCAAGATTGGTAGCTGAGTTGGGAGTGATCTCTGTATATATTGTCAATACTAGTTGAAGAAGTGTTTAGAACACTTTGAGGTAGAAGTTTTCTTTTTGTTTTATTGGTCTAACAAACCTTTATTTACGGATTTTGGCCATTCTCCTTGTGTTTTCAGAAACTAGTGATGTATTACATTATCAATTTTAAAGTTTTGATTAAAAGTTATCATCTTAAAAGATTTATTCTGATGGACCAAATAAATCAAGCAAGACTTTAAAGGACCTGACAAATCCTTTCTTGCTTAGATTCATTTAGAGATATAAAACATATATTACTGTTGAGCAGGTGAAGATAACACAAAATAAAAATGTTGCCATAAAAAAAATCGGGCCTTAAAAATATAGTGGGACTTTATCACTACAAAGCTGTCATGTTGTTTATTTTAGCTCTTGGCATGTATCATGATGAATAACTGATGAAAAAAAAAAGCCTATCCTTCTCACAGTGCTTGCAGCCAACTGATAGTTTTTCTGTGTAATCCCCAGGGAAGCCTGTGTCAGAGCCTCCATCCCTGGCATCCTGCATTACCAGGGGCTGGTTTCCTTGTCTCCTTGACAGGAGAAGGAGCTCCTTGCTCTGGACAGCCCTGGAGTGATGCTGTGACAGCCGCTGTGTTTACGAGGACCTGGGCAGAGCACGAGGAGATATCCCTGGCACTGCTGGGTGGTGTAAGAGTCAGTTGGCTGTGTCCTCCCCCAGTTTAGGATCAAGCTGGGGGTGGGCACCTGTCCTCTCTCAGCACAACAAACTCCAGCCTGCAGAAGTAAGTTTTGCCCTGTTTTATATGTAGGAGGTGCCTTGCTGGCCACACAGACCACATCTCAGTAATATGTGGGCAGTCATTGTCCTCATGCCATGTGCTGCCTGCAAGAGGTTAAAAATTAACATTTTACCAGAGTATACAACTTTACAACTAAGATGGAGCATTACAACCATTATGGTATGTTGTTCACTTCAAAGACCAAATAATTTCCCCAAAGGATCCCTTTGTGGGTCCACAGCCTTTGCAGCTGTGAGCTGTTGCAGGAAAGGCAGCTCAGCTCTGATGACAAACTTGGGTTGAGAAGGATCCCCTATCTGCCTGGTAGGTTGGTGTGGTGAAAATGGGGGCCTCTCTCTTTTATCTTCGTGCCATCAAATCTCGTTATAGCTTTTTGTTGGTTTTGTTTTGTCACACTGATGTCTTCACATATAAATCTTTATCCCAAGTAAATATTTGGCTGCTGGGAGTGAGACACCTCAGTGGGTTTTTTTCTTAAGTAAACAATCTAAACCAAGTTTCTTTGGTCTTTCCCTGCTAGGAGGATTTCCAAACTTCCAGGTTTATCCCAAACCTTCTTTACCTCTTCAGTTTTCTTTTTAAAGTATGAACATTGAAACCGTGAACAGCCCTTTAATTCATTTACAGTGGTACAACAGTTCTCTGCCTTTGTTCAGTTGTCATCTGTTTACGCATTCAAAGGCCGCCTTTCCACTCTGGACTACTATGTAAAACTAGGAATAGATACAGTGACTGGTAAGTTTTTTTTTAAAGCCACTGCTTTCCCAAACATTCAAAGGCCCCCTTCCACTCTGGGCTACTATGTGAAACTAGGAATAGATACAGTGACCAGTAAATTCTTTTTAAAGCCACTGCTTTCCCAAACTCAGTCCCTGCTCTTCACGTTGAGATGTGCACCCCTGATTCCTTCAGACAGCTGTCTTAAAAACACCAATTCTGAGTGACTACACTTACTGCACTGTGGAAATTGGTCTGTAAAAGTAATTTGTCAATACTTATGAAACATGGCAGTAAGAAAAGATTCCCAGCCTCCAGCCACAGGCAAGGACAGCTTTTGATTTTTCAGAGCTTACAGGTGAGGAAAGGTCAGACAAAAATGAGAACTTAAATGCTTTAGAGTGATATTGCTGGTGGAAATGGAAATGGAGATGTATGTCTTCTGGTAGATGTGACCAAACCAAACCTGAAACTGCAGTCTGGCAGAGTCAGCTCCTTCATGCAAGTTTGACAGGGCTGCAGGCAAGCAGATTACAGATCATACAGTTTTATGAAGCAGAGATAAGGAAATCCCTGCATACAGGCTGCAAAAGTCAGATTCAGAATTAATCAGCATGTTGATGTGTGTCATGGCAGGGAGCAGGGCAAAAATGAGCTGCAAAAGATGAAAACCTTGGAAAACATGGGAGATGACACCATAGACAATAAAAAGAGCAGCATCTGAAATAGAGGCAGTGGTCTGCAAAGGGCAAGAAACAAAGGACGAGGCTAATATTCAATGATCCTGCTTTATGTGTTCATTCCAAGATACATTGCTTTCCAAGCCTGCACAAAGAGCAATCTGCAGCAGTTCGGAGTCTAGAGCAACAGAAGAAAAACAGTAACAGCCTTCAGAAGGAAGCATCTTGCTCTCATCCACTGGCTTGAAGATTAAAGCAAAAAAATCCAACCAACCAACAAAACAAAAAAAACAGTTTGCACCTCAAGCACATATTAAGACATTATATGGGAAATGTTCCAAGGACATTATGTCTTCTTTGCAGAAAGAATGCGAGTGTCTTTCACAAACTTAAAAGCTAAATTTAAGATTTAGGTAAAGATTTAAAGCAAGTTTTTTATTTTGGACTCAAGGACCCATATTGTTCTCTGTGTGTAGTTTTGACATTAACTGTGCTCAGTGTAACCACAGACCTCTTAGATAAGAAAGGGGATAGATGTTTGTGGTTTGCAGGGCAGAGGCTAAGAATTTTGGCCCAAGCACTCGGTGGGTGATTTTATCACACTACAATGCTTTGGAGGACCTTGAATTGGGTGCAATTGTTCAATTTTGTGTATGAAGCTCAGCTGAACTCTGGCCCACCAGCAAGAAAAAAGTCCCTTAGAAGTTAAAGAAAACAGAAGAATCATCTGGAAAGCTGTTTCCAGGATTCATCTATAGTTTAATGAGAGTTGAAAACTTCTGATGGAACTCAGTATCTCAGAGTTTGCAAGTGCTGTAACCAGCACAGTGTGGAGTTCAGGGTTGGCTGGCTACCCAGGCCCTGGTGGATTTTGCAATGCACCAAACTTGGCAGGTGATTACACTGTTTGGGGAGGAAGAGAGTCAGAGAATGTCAGTCTGAACTCTGTCCATCCTTAAGAAACACCATGGAGACATGCCTGGAGCAGGTTTGAGTCCAGCAGTCACTCTGCCCCAGGAAAGTGCCCAGCACAAGCCCTAATGACTCTGCTGATGGGCACTGACAGCCACAATGCTCTGTGTGAGAAATGCCCTGTCCTGAAAATGCTTAGAGAAGTGACAGCCAGTCACTTGGCCTTCTTTCTGATCATCCTTCCCTGGATGCCCTCTTCTCATCCTTCAGCTGATGTTCCTGCTGTTTCTCCTGTGGTTGATCCGGAGGAGAGGCACCTGCAGTGTCTCACCTGCCACGTGTCAGTGCCAGACAGCTGATTGTCAGCCTACCCATGGAACTGTCTAGACACACTGATGTGCTGTCAAATGCACAAAGTTAACAAAATGATAGGGGAGAATATTTTCCCCTTGAATCCTCTTTCAGTCATGATCTCACAGGTTATTTGTGTCAGCGGCAAGTACAACATTTTCAGATGAAGACACAATTCGATGAATCAACTCTGCCTCTTTAAGGTGTTCTAGGATTTGGTTTTTGGTTTGTTTTTTTTTCAAAAGTCCATCCCTGTCATCAGCTCAGGCTTACACAAATTCCCCAGGCACATGCAATGCTGCAGTTACAGGTAGTTTGCACTTATTTAACAGCTAATGTCAGTAGATAGTGGTCTCCTGCTGCTAGATAAAGCCAGAAGAAAATCCGTGACACTTTACACTTGGAGTACATTTAAAAATTAAGGCTAGTGGCTTGGAAAAAAATATTTTTTTAAACGGAACATCTCAGCTTGCTTCCCATCAAAAGGGTGAGGAGCAAAGAAGAGTGAGAGAATTATCCCAGCACCCTTTATGATCCAGATAGATAGGACTGTCCCCATGAATGAATCCTGCCATTCTCCTCTCCTGTCTTTTTGCCCTTTTCTGAGCACAAAGACTTACTGGCGTCTGATATGGCTCAAGTCCGTGACATGACCCAACTACAGCCTCAGCTGTTGGTGAGGCTGCCAGGTCTCTCACAGAATGCTTTACATGGAAGATCTCCGTGCTCTGAGCCAGGAGCTGCGTTGCATGGCTGATGTCTGTGGCAAGAACAAAGCCTTGAGGAGGAAGATCAGGGGAACAGGGCCAACCTCATTCCCATGCAACAATATTTGTAACATGGTTTTGCTCTATGATATATACCACAAAAAAAGGCATTTGTGGGATTTACAGGCTAGGCCTGTGCTGGCTTTTGAGAGTGCCTTGAGGCTATCTCCAACACCAAATCCTAGCAGACAGACGGTTGGATGCACTTCACCAAATGTTAGAAGTTAGACATCAAAGTCTAAGTTACTCATCCTAAAGTTTCTAGAGGACAGTTCATCTGGCCTATTTTAGAGGTCATTTTAGGGTGAGATGAATGATAGGAATTCCCTCTATTTTTCTGGCCTGACTATAAATGTAGCCTCTTAAATTTTAGATACCTCAGGCTACTTCAAGTCTGCAAGCCTGGCTCTGGACACACAGCAGAGCATGAAGGGTCTAAACCTGCAGGGTCTAAACCTGGAACCAGGCCTGAGGCTGGCCACAGCAGTCTCATTTTCCCCCTCCTGCAGCAGCGTGAGCAGATCAGCAGAGCATGGTGTAGGTGCCACAGCCAGAGACGCAGCCGGCGTGGAACCAGCAACACCCAGACAGAGCCAGACTTTCCTCTTTCCAAACAGGGCAGGCATGTGGAAAACCTTGCTGCAAATGGTTCCTGGCCTGACCTACATCCCAAACCATGCCCAAAACTTGTCTGCAAAGAGCATCTGGCCCAGGGCCCCACCTTTTCCTGGACTGCAGCAATCAGAGAGCATGGACAGCAGAGCTCTGTGTGTTGGGCTTTCTCATCTGCATCTGCTTGGTGCTGGGATCGGGCTGAGATGCCCCCAGGCTTTGGCATTCTGTCTGGCTGCACAGCAGACCTGACATCCTTCTTGGAGCCACTTGGAATTACCCTTCAGTAGGGTAATACCTACCCTAGGCAACAGGCTGGGGTGCAGAGTTGGGGGGTTTGGTGTTTCTAAAGGTTTCAAGCTTGGGTCTGCTTGTCAGGTTTGAGACTTTTGTTTTGTTTTGGTATTTAATGTACTGAGGAAAAAACTTGCTGTCCCAAGCATCCTCAGCATAATCACAGGATGAACCCTCAGTTCTCCAAAGGCAGGCATGATAAACTCAAGAATTAAAATACAAATCTGTTGACTACCAGAATTTCTACCTGGCATGTAAATCTCTGGTGTAATACCACAGTGCCCAGCGTAGCTGTATGACAGGGTCAGGACAGGGGTTGATCTGGGAGCTCTGGAATTCCCTTCCTTGCTGATCTTGCACAACATCACTGCTTGCCAGCTATTGTGTTTGCCTCCTGTTCTTCATCCTACAAGTTTTTAAACAGCTTTTTAGATTATTGTACATTGGCATTTCAGTGTGTTCAGAAAGAGAAGACCAGGAAACTTCAGTAAAATTTTTTTTACCTTTTGGTTTTTTTTTTTTTTTTTCCATTTTTGTACAGTTTAATATCTAGATGTCAAGTGTTCTCCTATAGGGATCCTGTGGAGGAATTTCTGATTATTTTGCTGCTCTTCATGTCAGTGGACAGCCATCCCTATCTGCCAGCTTTGTCACTGACAGCAGCTCCATCCTGTATAGGATGAAGGAGCTGGTGTGTGGTTATACCTCATGTAGACCTCCCTTCACAAAGAGCCTGTAATTGTTAAATAAATTATATGATTTATTGCCCGCATGTTAATAACTCTAATCCCACCTCCAACTACCACGTTTAGAAATATGATTAGGGAGGATTATACCTCACCTAATGCCTAATCAGTTGTCTGTTCCTGGCTGGCCTTTTATTTCCACACACGCAGCACAAGGGCTCTAATCAAACATCTTGCACGCACAGAAAATGCCAAGCAAGTTAAAAATCAGTTGAGTGAGAGCAGGTAGCAGCTAGAAACCAGACATGACTGAAACACCAACCACTGTGGTTACAGCTCTGGGCAGCACCCAAACTCACACCCTGAGCATTTGTTTAGGCTGATGAAAAACCAAAAGGGCTGGAGTTGCATCTCCACCACACTGGTTTTCTGGTGGTTTTTATTTTGTTGGTTTTTGTCTTGTTTTGTTTTGTTTTGAGGAGTTTTTTTTAACAAAATGTGGTTGGGTTTTTTTTTCCCCTCCTCATACAATTATTGGTTTTATTTTACTTTACACAGGAAAACATGGATGCCTTTTTCAGCCATACTAATGATCAGGGTGCTGAGTGCCACAATTCAGAAGCTGCCTAAATACTCCCTCTAAGCTGGTCCCTGAGCACCACTCCTTGTTCCCTCTCTTGATGTGAGGTTCAGTTGCTAGGATGTGGCAGTGAACATGAAGTGACATCCTGTTGTCCCAAAGTGAAAACTTGGGACCCTGTCTGAAGTTGAAATTTCCATGGGTGAAACTGCAGTGAGCAGAGTCGTGGGACTGGATGCCTTTCCCCTTTGACTGTGCAACCTGAAATGAGAATCTACTCCACCTTACTGAGGATTCACATCACACAAGCACCCAGAAATAATCACCTCTTCCCCAAACAGAGACAAGGGCAGACGGGCAGCACCTTGTGGAGTATATTAACACCAAGAGAAATGGCTGAGAACCAGTAGGGTCTAGAAACCCCCTTCCAAAAAGATGAAGGACCAAAAAAACATTCCCTACCATAAATTGGCATAACCCTGTTAGCCCTATGGGAGCCACCCCAGCTATCCAGCTGAGGTTTAGCTCCTCTTGGAGCACCAGCTCTGTCTGCATTCTCCTTGGACACATCCCCACACTCAGGAACAGCTCATGGGCAGGCAGAGTCAAAGGGACCCAGCAACTGGGGACAGGGGTTAGAATTCATCTCTGGCAGCTGCAGCCCAAGAAAGAAGGTTTGTCATGTTTGTGTACCTGCTGTGTACTGTCTACTGCAACAGCACAAGGAGCTGGAGCTGCTGCAGCCAGTGCAGAGGAGGCCACGGAGATGCTGCCAGGGCTGGAGCCCCTCTGCTCTGGAGCCAGCCTGGCACAGCTGGGGCTGCTCAGCTGCACAACAGAAGGCTCCAGGGACACCTCAGAGCCCCTGCCAGGGCCTCCAGGGGCTCCAGGAGAGCTGCACAGCCACTGGGGACAAGGCATGCAGGGACAGCAGCCAGGCAATGGCTTCCCAGGGCCAGAGGGCAGGGACAGATTTTGGGCTATTGGGAATTAGGAATTGCTGGCTGGGAGGGTGGGCAGGCCCTGGCCCAGGGTGCCCAGAGCAGCTGTGGCTGCCCCTGGATCCCTGGCAGTGCCCAAGACAAGGCTGGAGCCACCTGGAATAGTAGAAGGTGTCCCTGTCCGTGTTTGGAATGAGATGATCTTTTAAGTCCCTTGCAACTCAACCCAGTCTATGATTATACAGAAAAATTAAAATTAAAAAAGAAAGTCACATTTTCAAGTGGTTTCACATTGCTGGCACTTTTTATTTCAACAAAGTTAATTCTCTTTTTCTTTTAGCTTATAATTAGAGCACCATGCTGAGATCTGAAATGCTGGGAGCCTTGTGGAACCTTGGTGCTGTTTGTCTACAGTGTTTGTTATCAGGAAAACAAGGGACTGTGTTTAGGGGAGCAGAAAGGAACAAATATTTGGCAGAGAACTGAAATTATGCCCTGAACATCAACACAGATGCAAATCAAAGCATGATCGTGGAGAAATACCCAAGGATTTAGCAATTCTGGATTAGAAAGAGGATTTCAGACATGTCTTTGAAATCTCTAATCTCAAACTAGCAAGTAATCTAAATCCACCTAATAATAATGAATGAAATTATAGCTTGGCTAAGTAATTACTCCCTTTTTTCCTTCATATCATTCAGAATAAATATATTTCATGAGCTTTCATTGGAGCATTACTTTATATTGCAGTAATTTTAAATATGGAATTTTAAATCTGTTCTCTTGGTTGACTGAAAACAACTTTCTCCCTGTTTTTGGTTTACTGTGTTGGGAAAACTGCATTGTACAGCCTGGTGCTAATATAACTCCAGCTGCTCCCTTACTAGACCTCTGTCTGCAAATTTGCCAACTTGGCTGCTTCATAGAATTCCAGGTGGGCATTGGGTTTTGAAAGGACACAGAACTCTTGTGGTAGAGGCTGTGGCAGCCACCTTTCTGATGGACACCTTGAAGTCTGATCCAGTCCAAAGATGCTGTTAAAGCCATTTCAACAAGGCAGCACTTGGAAATTCCATCTGAGGACCAAGACAACACAGTGAAAGCAGAAGGTGCTTTGCTAGTGGCTAAGCATGAGGCTGAGCTTGCTTATGCCTGGACACTCCGGTAGACTTAGTTCTGGAGTCATCAGAAGAAGGGGAATTGGGGCTTATCTGAAGATGCCTCTTCCCTGGAAGTGTTCCAGGCCAGGTTGGATAGGCTGGAGCAACCTGGTCTAGTGGAACATGTCCCTGCCTATGGCAGGAGCATGGAATGAGATGATCTTCCAGCCAAACCATGCTGTGATCCTGTGAAGAGGGGCACGAGGTTCATATGGGGTGTTGTTGCAGCCCACCAGCACAATGTGTCAGCCCAAGGGCTGCAGCTCTGCCTCTCCCCCAGTGCAGTCCCACAGCACAGATGGGCTCAGCTCTCTTGCTGTCCCCTGCGTGGTCCTTAAGAGCCTTGGATGGGTGGGAGCAAGTGGAAGCTTTTGTGGAGCTTCCCTGTGGCTGAGCAGAGAGAGGCAGGGGTCACAAAGACACTGATCTATTGTGGGAAATTTAGGACTTTTGAATAACTGACTAATATGATCAAGCAGAAGCCCCTTATTGTTTACATTACACGCATATTTATAGATTCTATAAACTACTAAGTACACACTTCTTGATTGGTGCTTTTGTTTTGCTCTCTCGTTTTCTGCTTCCATTTCTTAGCATCTGTGATTGGTTATAGTCTAGGTGTTTCACAGTCATCTGTTACCCAGTTTTTGTTATTTTGGTATTCAGTTTCTTAGCTTCTTCTTTCTTAATTTAGCACAATTTATGTTCTAATCGCTTTGACAAATTTCTGAGGCTTTGATAACTAACTTAGAAGCAGGCTGGCTGGTGCACACTATGGGCCTAACCCTTGCAAACACATTGGAACACTGATCCCAGCCTTGCTAGGGAGGGCAGAGCCTGACTCTGCACTCACTGCATTTTGGTTTATGCTGTGGTTTGTCTCAGAAGTGATTTCAGTGTTAGGGAAGAAAAAAGAACCCACAATCCCAAGGAGTGGGCACTCAAGGGCTGTGCCTGTGGCATGGGGCCTCCTGCGGCCTACAGCTGCTGGGAATCATGGAGTGGCTTGGATTGGAAGGGACCTTAAAGATGATCCAGTTCCAGCCCCTTGCCATGGGCAGGGACGCTTTTCACCAGAGCAGGTTACTCAGGGCCCCACCCAAACTGGCTTTGAACCCTGCCAGGGATCCAGGGGCAGCCACAGCTTCTCTGGGCACCCTGGGCCAGGGCCTCACACCCTCACAGGGAGGAATTTCTTCCTAATATCTAATCTTACCCTGCCCTCTGTCAGCTGGCAAGCATTCCCCCTTGCCCTGTCACTACAAGCTTTTGCAAAAAGTGCCCCTGCACCAAAATCTAACCCTGCAGTAAGCTGGCACTCACCCTTGCCCAGGCCTGAAGCCTCTGTGCAAACCACAGCCTGCTCAGACTGACCTGCTCACCCTCTTCCATGTGATGATCCACTTCTCCCCATGCCCTCCAAACTGACCCCTCGGGGTCAGAGTAAATGGGAATTAAAAATACTGGAGGAAAAACTGAGGCAGGGGAGCAAACTGCATGGATGAGGTTAGCAGATTTGGGAGGCAGCACAGTTAAAAGTTTTGGTGTTTGGGCCCTGACACATGCCAAACTCTTGCCTCAAAGCTGCTTCACCAGGACAGCAGCGTATCCTCCTGGAGGAGCCAGGAGTGTTCTAACCTTCCCACCCACAGAAGTTGGCTTCTAAGGCCACATCCAGGAGGGCAGGAGAAGCTGAGGGCCAACACACTTCAGCAGCTGCTGAATTACCTCTCCTGTCACGGACATTTCCAGCACAGACACCATCTCACAGGCTGCCTGACAACTCTCAACACCAAGCAAGGGAAAGAGCTGCCCACTTTGTTCACTTCCGCCAGTGAAAAGTGCTCCCTCAGCAGCCTCCAGCTCTGCTTGTGACTGATCCACAGGTGGCTTTTTAGCTATCACGCTTTTTTTTCCTCCTCTCTGTCTTTGCAGGAGACAAAAATTCAGCTGCTGGATGAATCCTGACCTGCAAATCTGAGAAAATTCATGGTGGGGGGGGGGGGTCCAACATACTTGTGCCTTCCTTGCACCTGCAAAGAAGGAGAGCAACACCAGCATACTTGTACTTTAACAGAAAAAAATTGGGAAACAGTGTGATTCCTTTTCCCCACGGTTATTTGTGTTTTGCTTCAGCTGTGTCTTGGGTGTGAGGATGGGTGTTAGAAGCAAAGACCTTTGAGGGCTTCAGGACACAGCTCAGGCTTGATCTGAGCACAAGCAACACACAGCAACGAACACAGGGGCCATGCTTAGAGCTACCAGAGCACTGCCAGAGCAGGCTGCTGAATCCCATTTTAGGTACCCACATCCAAAATCCAAGCCCTAAGTGTTAATTTTCAGCCAGTGTTGGTGTTTGTCATCATCTGTCAGGCAGTGGCCAAACCGCTCAAGTCACTGCAGTGCCACCATTCCCCACTGCCCCCTCCACACTCATCACCTGGGCTTTGTTTGGCTTGGGTTTCTTCTGCCATCCCGTGGCCTGCTCATTCCACATCACAGTCCCACTGCTGCTTTTTGCTTTTAGTGACTCTGAAAAAGACATATATTCCCTGCAGTTGCCCACCCACCTGTTCTGTGTGCTCTGAGAGGACTTCTGCCCATGCTGGATGGTACAGAGGGTACTCTGTGGCAGCTGGGACGTGCTGGTGACCTCCCTTCAGACTGTAAGGTCTGGATAACCAGCCTTCAGCTTGCATTCTTCAGAGCAATGTTAGCTTCTGCAGAGGCAGATTAGGCCTCAGTGTCCTTCTGTCCTCACTCAGTCCCTTCTTTTAGCCTTGGTTCCGTATCAGAGCCCTCTGTTCTGCAGAAGCAGCAACGCTGGTGCCACAAAAAGGGAGCCACTCCAAGGCTGAAGCCTATTTCTCAGTTGGTTAAAATAAATAGATTTTTCTCCTAAGACATAACAGTTTCCACTGAGGGTGCCAGTGTCCCCCACCACTGTCCTTTCTTGGACTGGAAGAGAGCTATGCAAGGGCATTGCTATTTGTCTAGCCATGTGTTTTACCTTCTCACTAATGAAAACCATTCCTGTTTTTCCTCTCAGAAGCTGACGGGCTCCCATCCCAGCTTGTCTTTGAAGTTGCAGTTTCTGACTTTCTCTGTCTCTCCCTCCTACCTACCCTCCTCATTCTGAAGTGAGGGATCATCCAAGGGACACCAGCGTATGCCTGACTGAGAGCCCTCCAGCTCTGCTCCACAACACAGGCAGACCAGACTGATAAACCCATAGGCACCACCCATCTCCAAGGAAAAGGCTCTCAAACCCACCCAGCTCCATTCTGGGACACAGCCCACAGCTGTGCAGGCTCTCAGGGAGGTGGGCAGGCAGCTGTGCCCACCCCAGGGACAGGAAAAGTCTCAACAACAGCTCCATCCTCTTCGGGAAAAAATAGATTTTTTATTTTCTCCTGGGGCACAAATGCTAATAATATTCCAAGAGTTCTTGATCATCCTTGTGGGTCTCTTCTAACTCAGGATATTCTATGATTCAAATACTCATCAGAAGCCCACAGCCTGGGGAAAAGTCACTTTGGGAAATAAACAGTGACTTTCTGGTAAAGTTTGGGAGGTTTAGTCCCTGATGCTCAGGGTGTCTTTCTAAAACCTTCTCCTCCAGCTCAACTAGGAGTTGTGGGTTTGACACAGAACCTGTGTCTTGGCAGAGGGTTTGATGAGCCACCAAAGCCATCAAAACTCCCTCTGCAGCCAGTTGTGATTTTATTGTGCATTATGTGTTTATCCTAGGACAGAACGGGTTATTTCTCGGGCAAACCTCTCACCACCACACACAGAGGTAACCTGGATGCCAAGGCACCCTACACAGAGAAATTCCATGGTTTGTGGTACAGGAATCTGAAGACATGATTACAGTGATGGAAAAATCATAAAATGTTTGTCACAAACAAGGATTGTGGTTCAATCTTGCTCCCTGGACATGGAAGGAAGCAAAACCAGGCCTTCAAATTTCAAGGTTCTGGCAAATTTGCGACATAAATTATTCATTGTCCCAAACAAAGTAATTCCCTTATCTAACTCATCTCTACTTGCTGGAGTAATAAACATGGCTGTAATTAATTCTGGTGCAGAAGAGCCAATAAAATGAATTATGTCCCAGAAACCTTTCTTCTGCATCCTATTTTAAGACCAGTAACGAAAACACGTTGCCAGAAGCTTCTTTCAGACAGACCATCATGAATTATAAAGACACTGGAAGACAACGTGCAGATGCAGATCCTCTCAGGCTTTGGTCCTGCACTGGCAGGGACAACAACAGCTCTGTCCTCTTGCCTTGACTGAGCTCAAGGCTTGCATGGGCAGGGACACCTTCCACTGTCCCAGGCTGCTCCAGGCCCCATCCAGCCTGGCCTTGGGCACTGCCAGGGATCCAGGGGCAGCCACAGCTGCTCTGGGCACCCTGGGCCAGGGCCTGCCCACCCTCCCAGCCAGCAATTCCTAATTCCCAATAGCCCAAAATCTGTCCCTGCCCTCTGGCCCTGGGAAGCCATTGCCTGGCTGCTGTCCCTGCATGCCTTGTCCCCAGTGGCTGTGCAGCTCTCCTGGAGCCCCTGGAGGCCCTGGCAGGGGCTCTGAGGTGTCCCTGGAGCCTTCTCTTGTGCAGCTGAGCAGCCCCAGCTGTGCCAGGCTGGCTCCAGAGCAGAGGGGCTCCAGCCCTGGCAGCATCTCCGTGGCCTCCTCTGCACTGGCCCCAGTGGGTTTAGGGCCACAGCAAGACTCATTTCTCCTTATACTCAATATTCCCCATCTCCTCCTGAGCAAGCAGCTCCTCACTTTTCACCAGGCGTGAGCCTGTACCTGCTCTCCTGACACTGAAATGAGCTCCCCAGTGCCTACCTCCCCACCTCCCCTCCTCCCCTCACAAATCCCTCCACATCCTCGGAGCCATAACAGGAACCAGCATCCCAAACAATGCAGCTAATACAGCTCCTCACACCAGGCTCCCTGATCAAGGCACAGCAGAGTCTCAGATTAAGCGATAAGCCATCCACAAAGATGGATAAAGTCACCATTTCCATTTTACAAATAGAGGAGCTAAGGCAGAAAGATTAGCTGCCTTCCCTCAAGGAGCCTCAGACCTGGACTCAGATTAAATGAGTTTCTCTCTAAGCAGGGAGATGGCTCAGGTTACAGCTGTGGGCTGTAAATCACAGAGAGCCTGGTGCAGGCTGATGGGAGAGAACACATGATAGTTTATTAAATGTAATGAGGCTTAGGTCCCCAGTTTTGTTTGAAACCAATACCCTAATTTGTCCAGATAAATTGGATTTTCGGAGCAAAAAGTGTCTTTTCAAGCATTTTCACCAGCCTCTTGCATCATGCTGGTATCCTCTCTCTCTCTCACCAGTACCTGTCTGAGGTACCAAGAGTGCAGGAAAAACCACATTCACCCCACAGTATGGCTTGAGGATGGTGCAGGTCCCACCCTCCTCTCTCCCTGTGCTGTGGGATTAGAAGCACAGACAAACAACCCCAGGCTATTTGGGCTGCACCTGTGGATCTTCATCTGGTGGTGTCCCTCACAGCCCCTCACACAGCATCTGGGAGCTCTGGGTGCATCCACAGCCTCCTGCCTCCCTAACCTGCTGTTCCACACGGAGAATGTGTCCTTTAGTGCCGTGCTGTATCCCATCCTGGGTGTTTAAATGTGCTGGGATCTTCAGTGGTGATTGGGAGAAGCTTTGAGTGCTGGGTTCAGGGGAAGGAGACTGATAGGCAAAGGGGACAGGGCATGAGAAGGGACATGGAGAGCAAGCAGCATTTCCAAAGTGTGGTTATGTGACCCATTCCAGATGTTTAGCTGGATTGCTAGGATCGCTCTCCCCTCGACTGTAGGAGGAGCTGGAACACCAGTGAACACCTCTGTGAGCGTCTAACCTGGATGAGCTGAAACCCTTTCCTGCCTCCACCCTGCTGCTGCCACCCAGGCAGGCTGTGCTCCCAAAGTGCAGCAGCACCCAGCACCCTCTGATTCCCACCGTGACACGTTCCCAAGCTCGTTCATGTCCTGAAAATCCACTTCAAAGTAAATTTTATAAGTGCAACCTGCTGCCGAACTGCTTTAGAGAAACACATTGCAAAGTGTCAGTGGTGCCCTCCTACACCCTGTTAGCATCCTCCTGCCCAGATTTTAGCTGCTTTATGCCAGGCCCATTTCAAAAGGCCTGTGGTGCCCTTCACCACGCCCCCAACACGGTCCAGTCCCCTTGTGCTGCTGCTGGGCACAGAGACATTCACCCCACACCATCTCACAATCACCGGGCATCCTTCCCACATCTCCGGTCCCTATCCAAACCCTACCTGCTCCCACGGGCTGGGATGTCCCTTTCCCTCCCCTGGAGGCCCCCCCAGCACCCCCCTGCGTGGATGGAGCATATGGCCGGGCATATGGGGCCTTAATGCAGCAGCTGGCACAGGCCGGCTCAGGATTTCGCTGCAAACAAGGAGCCCCCGTGTGTGACATGGCCACATCCCCTGCCCTGGACATCCCTGCCCCATCAGGAGGGTGGGTGGCAAGGTCTGCAGCCCCTCCCTGCTGCTGGGATTTACTCTGATGCTGCTTATAGGGATGTCGGGGAAGGAGTTTCCTTCCTCACTGCCATTTGGAATGATGCTCGCGTTTCATTTTCCCTCGCTGTCGCACGGGTGCCTCACAGCATCACCAGGGACGCGGGCCTTTACCTCTGGTGGTGGGATTTTTTTCAGGGGTGGGCTGTTGGCAGAGACTCCTCCAGCCTCGGAGCCAAACCTTTATCACAGATAAAGGACGGTCCTGAGCGCCCCGCGGCCGTGCGGGCCCCGCTGCTCTCCCCGCTCATCTGCCTTGGGCTCCTCTCGGTTAAAAACGCCCTCTCTTGGTTGCTTTCTTTTTCCCTCTTGCTCCAAATTTCACCCTCACCAGCCGGATGGCGATTTGTGCTGAATCAGACAGGGATGCTGGAGACAGGGAGGGGGTGTTTCCTGGGAATACTCCTTCCTAACATTTAATTTAACAGGCTGATGAAGCCATTGCCAAGGCCCAGCACTCCCCAGGGATGGTTTGCACCTGTGTAAAGGGTAGGCCAGCAGCACACACACAGATACCTGTGTGCTGCAAGGGCACTGTGAATTAATCTCTGTGCCGCCCCGTGCCTCAGTTTCCCTTCCCAAAGGAGAAATTCTGTCGTCTTCTATATAAAATCTGGTGAGGGTAACAGCTAAATGCATACTAGATGTGTGTAAGTCTGTTAATGCATTCACACATATATAGGGTTATATTATATTATATTATATTATATTATATTATATTATATTATATTATATTATATTATATTATATTATATTATATTATATTATATTATATTATATTATATTATATTATATTATATTATATTATATTATATTATATCATATTATATCATATTATATCATATTATATCATATTATATCATATTATATTATATTATTAGCATGTTCATACATATATTAGGGTTGTTGAACCCATCTGAAAGTGTGTGTATATATCTATATATATGTGTACACACACACACACACACACACATATATATGTGTGTATGTATATATTATCCACCTTGGCTGTTTTCACTCCAGGGAAAAAGCATCCCAATTGCTTGGAGCTACAAATCTCTGTCATAGGCTGAGCTGATTGAAGAGCACTGGGCAGCTGCATGAGGAGCTCATCTGCATCTGGACTGCTGCTGCAGCAGTGATGATTGCCCCTAGCTCACAGAATCACAGAATTATTTTGGTGGCAAGAGCCACTGAGATCATCAGATCCAACCATTCCCCCAGCACTGCCAAGTCCAACAAACCTATGTCCCCTGATGCCACATCTAGACATCTTTCAAATCTCCTTTAAATCCCAGGGATGGGCACTCCACCACTGCCCTGGGCAGCTGTGCCAGGGCTGGAGAGATGTTTAATGAAGGAATTTTCCCAATATCCAACCTAAATCTGCCTTGGCACAATTTGAGGCCGTTTCCTCTTGTCACCTGGGAGCTGACCCCCCCGGCTGTCCCTCCTGTCAGGAGCTGTGCAGAGCCACAAGGTCCCCCCTGAGCCTCCTTTGCTCCAGGCTCAGCCCCTTCCCAGCTCCCTCAGCCTCTCCTGGGTCTCCAGCCCCTTCCCGAGCTCCGTTCCCTGCCCTGGACACGCTCCAGCCCCTCAGTGTCTCTCTTGTCCTGAGGGCCCAGAGCTGTCCCCAGCAATGCAGGTGTGGCCTCACTGTCTCTCCATGGGAGATTTTCTTCCATCTCCCACAGAGCTTCTGTTCACTCTGCATTTTTCTCATCCAGGTCCTGTTTGAATCCTAATCATCCTAAATTTTGGGGTGTCACAGCGTGGCTCACACCCCTGCATCAACACCCAGAGCAAATCACTGCTCACCTTCACTTCAGATGCAGGGACCTTGTCTCAGAAAGGATGTGAAGACTTTGCATTTCCAACTGATTTTTCAGTGAATATATCATCAAGACCTCCAGCAAAATATTGCAAAAGCTGCCTAAATGAGAAGCCTATTTCTGAGAACTCAGAGGTAAAGCCTTAAATATTTCCCCAACGATGCAGAACTCCGGCTAACATTGCAGAAGTTGGTCCCACTGAGACAACCCCATCCTGTTCACTATGGAAACTGAGTTAACAGCCACCCCTTAAAGACAGGCAGGTTTACAGCCATCCCTGCAAGGATTTGCCAGAGGTTACCCAAGAGCAGAGGAAGGTTTTAGCTGACAGACAGGGTCTGTCCTTAAAAACCTCAGCCCCTGCCTGGTCTGGCTTTGCATCTCCTGCCTGCAAATTGGCTGCCTGAATTTCAGATGACCCCTGGGGCTCGAGGCACTGCATGAACTATTAGGAAGCCCGATCGGATTTGTGACATCTCAGTCAGTGTCATCCCTGCAGAAAGAAGGAAATAAAATGAAACTTTGGGGGTTGCAGCTCAGCGCTGCTGTTTGACTCCCTCCTTGGCATTTGCATTTATGGTTTTTAGTCTCAGCTCCTAAGGAAATGGGCTTTATATAATTGTGCGAGATTTACATTAGAAACCCCTGCTTGCCTGAACTGAGCTAAATTATTAGTGATATGAGGGGAAGTGGGAAATATCAGTTGAGGCTGCGCTGGGAATCAGGGTCCAGTCCTGGCTTACCCTGCACGAATAATTCCCTAAAAAATCAGGGTTCCTATGAGGCCACCAACAATTGTGGCACGTTCCCAGCCTCACTGGCCTTATTATTTGGTGGTGGTGAACTGAGCTGTAAAAAATTCTGAAGCATCATTGAATCATTTAGGTTGGAAAAGACACTTAAAGCCATCAAGTCCAACCATTAAACTCCCTCTGGATGTGGCTGAGGTTTGTATTTCCTCTTCCTGGCAAGCAGACGTGCCTGGGTGAGACGGGAGGTGATGGAGGGTCCTGCGTGTCCTGGTGCTGCTGAGAGCCCCAGAACAGCTCCAGATGTGGGTCCCAGCCCTCTGCCGTCCCCGCTGCGGCTCCGGTGGCCGAGCTGCCTGCAGGCCACCACACGAGGGCAGCCCAAGTTCGAGAGTGCAGGAGCTGAGCAAGCAGATGTGCCGAGAAACAACCCCCCGGCAATTGTCCCTGCACACAGAGCATTTATTTGCCCCGCACAAAATCTCATTCTTCTCAGCCCCTGCACCCTCGTGGGGTGCACATGATGCCACATGAAGGGTGACCCTGGAGGGCCACCACAAAATGCTCCATCAGCCCGCTCATCATCATTTGATGGCAGAATCATTTCTGTTGGAAAAGACCCCCGAGATCACCAAGTTCCGCCAGGAATCTGATGCTGAAATCCAAATTCCCCAGCCCCAGAGCAGCTCTAAGGACACACGAGAGGCTCAGTGCTTCAGGTAAGAGTTTATTTTCTCCAGGGGTGTAAGATGTGCAGCAGGTACGTGTACAGGACCGCCAAGAGGAGTCGCAACCAAACAAGAGACTGGAACAAAGAAACCTAAACAGTATCCTGCCCTACAGCAAATAGTGCAAGTCATGTAAAACATTGGTTCAACATAGGAAAACACGGGGGGAAAAAAGGTATTTCCAAGCCACAGGTATTTTCTCCCCCTCTGCTGGAGGTCCCAGAGGTGGGGCTGGGAGGTGGGATGGGGATGAGTTCACTCGGGCTCGGACTATATAGGGTGTATCTTCTACAAGAAGGGATTTTTCTCAGTTCTTCCCTTTTCATTTTTGGCTTGGAAAGAAACACAGGTGCACACAGTCAGAGGTACCAAAAGGCAATGGCAGATCTTAAAAACCCAGCCACGGGTGACCTGCTGCCAAGCACAGCATTTTCTTAAAACGAGATGGTTGGCGTCTTGCTTCATGTACTCTCTTACCTTAAAAGTTTCCCCTGCAACCACACAATATTCCAGCTTCAGGGCACCGAGACTGTAAATAAAGCACTAATCCCCTCCAAAGTGGATGGAAAAGGATGGGGGAGCATAGCAGGTCCCAGGGGGCTGCAGGCAGAGCACAAGTGGAGCAGAGACTGGGCAGCATTTGCAGCCTCACTGGTGCTGCCAGGGGTCCTGCTGACACATTCAAGTCTAAAACATTTTAGGCTGCACTTTGCAAAATTATTCCCTTTATTTTTTTCCTGCAGGTGACTGCCAAATGGAAAAGCCTCTCACTTCCCAAACTGCAGGCTCTTTCTTCCCTTCTTAAAACACAAATATTTTTTTCTCTCTGTAATTTCCTTCTGCCCAACTGCAGGAAGAGGCTCTTGCAATGCTCAGCAAAGCGTTTCAAGCCCAGGGAAAGGGTTTGCCCATCCAGCTCCCTGCCACTCGTGCCAGGAGATGCTCCTTTGGCAGCAACACCTGGTCCAGGCAAACACTGCCTGTGCAGCATCACCCTGGAGCTGCTCCCCCTGCACAGCCTGGATGCTCCAGCAGATAACAGCAGCTGTTCAGGAGCAAGCATGTAGCCATATGTTGTTGCTAACAAGCATTTACTGAAGCTGGTTTCTTCCCGTGATTCCCATGTGTCTGATTAATGCACAGCTCCTCCGAGCAATTTTTAGATTTTTTTTTCACCCTCCCCTTGCAAATCTATTTCTTTTTTGTTGTTGTTGTTGTGGCATTACAAGCAAACCAGAATGTGAGCATAAAATGGGGTTAAAAGCCACAAGAGCCGATTAAAAAAAAAAAAAAAAGAAGTTACAGGTGTATTTAAATAGCTAAAAAGTAATTCACACAATTTTCATTTGGGGATTTTTTTGTGCTCAAAACCACACAGTTTATGGGCTGACCCTGCCACGGTCCTGTAGGCTCCAAGCACAGAGGAGCTGCTCAACAATCAACCACCTGCCCTGGGAGGGGGATTGGTATTTCTTTGTTCCCAAGCCACACTTCTGGACTCTGCCTGCAGATCTGGACACCTGCCTGAGCACCTGATGCTGTGGAGTCCTTCTCTGAAGTGTAAAAGAAGGAAAAAGACCTGTGGCTGTAAGAACTTGGGAAGTTTTACTGGGATTGCAGCAGGGCGTACGACCCATGAGCCTGAACCCCTGGTCCCCAGGCTCAGGAGGCTTGACACAGGCCTTTATTTCCCATAGTGTTCCCCGTTAAAACAGACTGGGAAGAAATCAAGCAGCCTGACTTGGGTCCCTGGGCTGTACCAGCATCTCATCCTCTTGGGAAAGGTTTTTCCAGGGACTGTCCCGTGAGCCGAGCAGAGAGGAGGGGGCGGTGCTGTTGGGAACATCCCTCCCCGTGGTTAACCTTATCTCAGTGAGCTCTGGGAAAGCACAGCACGCTGGTAGGCAGCAGAGAGGTGCCCAAAGGTGATTCATCCCACCCCTGGGAGGTCCAGCGTGGGTGGGCTGAATCACCCTCCACCAGAACCTGCCTCCCTCCAGAGCCAGGGTGGCTTCAGAGGCAGGCTGGAAATCACGTTGCAGGTTGCAGGACAACATGTAGGTGTCTCAAGAGGCTCAGGGCACCTGTTTACTTCACCTCTAAATGGCTGAACAATGTGGGATGAGTCCCACCGTTCCTAGCTGGAGCTTATCTTCCAGGCTTTTGTACCTCATTCAAAAACAGCAAAGGAATTCTGCAATTTCAGCGTGACCACATGAATTAGAGGGCTCATGTTGGTGTCATTTGTGTTCATATAATCATAGAATCAAAAGAAGATTTGAGTTGGAAGGGACCTTTCTTTAAGGATTATCCCGTCCCACCTTAGGCCATGGGCAGGGACACCTTCCACTATCCCAGGTTGCTTCAAGCCCTGTCCAAACTGGCCTTGGACACTCCCAGGGATCCAGGGGTAGTCAGCATCTCTTTGGGCAACTTGTTTCAGTGTTTTGCCACCCTCATTGTAAAAAATTCCTTCCTTCTATCTCAGCTGGATCTGCTCTCTTTCAGTTTAAAACATCTTCTCTTGTTCTACCACAATAGGCCCTGCTAAAATGTTTGCCCCATCATTTTTCTAAAATGCCTTGAGGCCCTGGCAGGGGCTCTGAGGTGTCCCTGGAGCCTTCTCTTGTGCAGCTGAGCAGCCCCAGCTGTGCCAGGCTGGCTCCAGAGCAGAGGGGCTCCAGCCCTGGCAGCATCTCCGTGGCCTCCTCTGGACTGGCTGCAGCAGCTCCAGCTCCTTGTGCTGTTGGAGCCAGGGCTGGATGAACCAGAGGCCACCACACTGTGAGCTGGGACTGAACTCATGTCCCTCCAGGCCGAGGTTTGGTGCTCATTACGCCCGCCCTGGCTGGGAAACGGGAGCAGATCCCCAGGAAGGCACCTTCACACTCAGCTGGGCTCCCACGTGGATACCTGTGGCCTGGACTCACCACACAACACCAAAACGGGAAGAAACAAGAGTTTTCTCTAATCATCCCTCTACACCCCAAAAGATGATCACTGCCAGCGCTCAGCCCCTCCAGCCCTGCCCAACCCAGCGCCAACGCGGGAAAATCAACCTTAACTCCATAATTGTCATCAGCATCAGCCCCTCGGGCTGGAGCCCATACCAGCTCAATCTTTAATTAATAAGTGATTATTCTGGCTTTCCAAAAGGTGTCAGGCAAACATCCACAGAGCTGAGGCCACACGGGTGGCTGCGCTGGCAGCTCAGCAACTGCAGTGGCTTTGCCTTCTCACCATGGCCACAGGCAAGAGAATCAAGCCCTGCTAATAATTTAAAAGCATCAATTAATACAGTTTAATAAATACATAAAATGATCTAGTCTCCTTTTTTTTCCCATCAGCTTTTTAGCATCAATCAAAGTTAAGGGTGATTGTCCCGTGAGTAACTAAGGCAAATTTGTTTGTGTACGTGTGTGTTCCTCTCTACTTTTTTGTTTTGATTTTTTTTCCATTGTTTTGTACATAAAGCAATCACATAAAAATAGTTATAAATAGAAAAATTGCAAAGGTTTATCCCCACTTAGACATATAAGGAAAAAAAAAAAAGAACCCAACCGACCTAACAAACAAACCAAGACAGAAAAAACACCTTGCTTCAAGTCCTTGCAGATCATACAGTACTCAGCATCTTTGGATATTTTACAATTACTCCAAATCGTAGACAAAAAAACACCTGAAGGAACCAATCATCTGCAAAATGTCGCTTGTTTAAGAAGTTGATGTGGATTAAAAAGAAAAAGTTTGATGCAGTTTTAAGAAGATTTCTTTTTCTTCTTTCTTTTTTTTTCTCTCCATTGACTTTTGTTGCACATGGAGTCTTTAAGGATTTCTTTTGGGAGGAGGAAGCCAAGTGCTGGGCAGTTCCTTGGGACCATTCTGCTATGGGTGGACTCAGAGCAGAAGTCCCTCAACCCTCCTGAGGGCTGTGGAACCCTTGACTTCCCTGTGTCCCCTTCCTTGCCTCTGGTGGGCAGATTCTCATCCAGCCACCTCGCCACTGGTGGAAAAACCAAAAACCTCATGAACCCGCGCTCCTCGCATTCCCTTCGATTTTGCTGACGTTGAAAGGTCATAGTAAAAAGAGAAATAAAAGCCCCAATTTGTAACATTTACATTTCCAAGTGTTGGTTTTGTGTAAAACAACCACTGCAACCCACCTCAGCCAGGGGTGGAAGTGGGATCCCACCATGTCTGCCTCCCACGGCTCATCCAGGAGGAGCCATCAGAGGCAGATGGCCACCAAAAGCCTTCTATCCTTCAGAGCAGCTCATGGATTTGGGGCTGAAGGAGGCAGACAGGGTGATTCCAGCCAACTGGCCATTTTTTGTGCCCCGAAAGAATTACCAGATGGGGTCTGCAGGGATCATGGGGAGTCACCCCAAACCTGCTGGCCACCCTGGTGACCTTCAACTTGGAGTACCCCGTCACATGTCACCACCTTCTCTTTTGAACCAACTACAGTGAAGAAACAGCGTTTCTACTTGCTGGCAAGTAGATGATATCACCATCAAGACACCAGTAGTGAACTTCTTTTCCACACAGATCCCTTGAGACAAGCAGCAGGGATATGTGCACTCCTGATTTTTTCCCACCAGCACTGCAGATCTGGGGACACATTGAGTGTTTTGTAAATTTTTCTCATCACTATCACGTAAGAATTTGAGGGAATTAAGGACAGAACCCCAGACATTTCAGAATGGTCAGCGGCAGCGAATTCTGACTCTTTGGTTTGAAATGACTTTTTCATTTCAAAATTCCCACTGGTTCATTTTTTCAAAGCAAGGGTTTAATAAAAGCTCAGTATTGAAATATTATTGATTCTTCCAAAACTTTTCCTTCACCTTTTCAAGCAACTGAAGTTAAAATACTCAAAATAGGCTTTGGTTCTCCTTTTGAAACTTTGAAATAGCTAAAGAACCAAAATAAGTAAAATCCCCCTTTTCCACCCAGCTTTGTGCTAGGTGTTCGATCTCCATTTTTTTTTTTTTTAATGTTTTTAATGTTTTTAAGGTCCCAACTCATGCTGCAGGTCAGGGCTTTCACCAGCCCTGTAAATCTGATATACTGCTGAGAAAGGCAGTGGCCAGTATCCTCCCTCTCCCCCTCTCCCAGCAAGGCTGCTAGACCTCCCCTTTATCCCTTGTAGAATAAATATTGTTGCCAGACATGGGAATTAATTAAGAAGAAAAGAAAACAAAACCAGAAAGAATTCAGAAGAGTCCTTTTGACCAAAAGGGCCAAGGAATGCAACATAACAAACCCAAGTCTGGACGGCTTGTTAGTGTCCAGTGAGCTCCTTGTGTGGGAAAATGGGGAACATTTCCCACAGAAAAGCCATCTCATGGTGATGGCCGAGCCCTGAAATAAGGCAAGTGACATTTTTGGGGGTGTTGAAGAGAGCAGCAGTCCTGGCCTGGCCTTCCCAGATGGAGCCATGAGTGGAGGGACGGGACAGGGAGTGCCTGACGGCCCCAAAGCCAAGTGCGGAGTCTAAAGTGCCGGTGGCCATGGGGCACAGCACCTGCCCATGCCCTGCTTGCCCCAGGGATGGCCTCGTGCCCCAAGTCCCATGGCAGTGAGAGGACAAAGAGCATCTCGGGAGCCTGATGATGCAGAAGGGCAGGTGGGAGCCCAGGGGAGCGGGCTGCCTTGTTGGGATGGGAGCAGATGCATGGTGGGACCCGGCGCGGGTTTAGTTGCTGGCCTCTGAGATGGGAGCCACGTGGCCAAGCCCTGCCAAGCCGCTGAAGCCTGTGCTCCAAGGGTCAGGGAGAGGGAAGAAGGGTTGGGCACTGAGGTTTTCATTGTGGCCCAGGGCGAAGGCGAAGATGCCCGCGTTCCTCTCCATGTCCATCTGGGCCCGCCTGAAGAGATTCATCTGCGTTTCTTCAATCTGGCTCTCCAGCTCCTGCAGGCTGAAGGGCGCCTTGGCCCCGCTCAGGAAGTGCTTGGGGCTGGGCCCGGGAAGGCACATGGCCGTGCTGCCGAGGTGGCCGCTCATCTCCTCCAGCGTGGGCGGCATCACGAAGCCGCTCTCCACGGGCGGGCCCCCGGGCGCGAAGAGCAGGCTGGCCGCCCGCCACGCCGCTGGCTTGCGGCCGCGCCGGGGCCGTGCAGTGCAGCAGCTCTGGCGCTTGATGTGGCGGTGCAGGTGGTCGGAGCGGGTGAAGCTCTTGTAGCAGAACTTGCACTGGTAGGGCCGGATGCCTGTGTGGATGCGCATGTGGTTCTTCAGGTCGTAGTTGTGCACGAACTTGGCGTTGCAGTGGATGCACAGGTACGGCCGCTCGCCCGTGTGCTTCCGCATGTGGATTTTGAGCTTGTCCTGCCTGCAAAAGAAAAGGCGCTTGGTCAGGCGGTGTGGGCCGGAAGGGTTGGGATTGCTCTTTTTGGGATTGGTTCCCCCAGTTGGGATCAGGGTGATGGGAAGGTGAGGAGCTCATCATGGGGCCTCTCCCAATGTATGGATGGTCTTGCAGGCTGAGGTTTGCGTTCGCCTCCTCTTTCCCGGGCACTAAAACATCATTCACACAGAGCCCTCCACGTCAGGAGTTTGCAGCCCATCCCAGAGAGTTCAAAACAGCTTAAATTGGAGGGAAAAAAAATCCCTGTAATAAACTCAAAAAACAGAGGATCATTAACGCTGGAGAAGACCTAAGATCATCAAGTCCAACCACACCGCCAGTCAAGGCCACCACTAACCCATGTCCGCAAGTGCCACATCCAGATGGCTTTTAAATCCCTCCAGGGATGGAGATTCCATTACTGCCTTGGGCAGCTGTGCCAGGGCTGGACAGCCAGCCCTTTCAGGAAGACATTTTTCCTGATTTTCCAAGCTCAGCTTTCTCTGGCACAACTTGAGGCTGCTCCCTCTTGTTCTGTCCCTTGTTCCCTGGGAGAAGAGCCTGACTCCCAGTAGGCTACCTCCTCCTTCCACATACTTGTAAAGAGCAAGATTCTAAATATGGGAATATACCTATATATAACTAAATCTGGGATTATTAAATAAATACAGCTCTGTTCCGGCCTACAAATAACTAAATCAGTTGGGATTTGAGAACCTGGAAATGCAGGACAATACTGCTTAAATTCAGTCCCTCTTGGAGCCGATTTTCCTCTCCTTTTATTCTTGCACTGACCACATGGTGTCTCAGGAGCTTTCTTTTGGAGCAGGAGCAGCACAGAGAGTGATGCTGCCAGAGGTGCAGCACCCAGGCACTCTGCCCTTCCCTGCCAGGGTCTCCAAGGCCAGCACACATCCAACCTCCCACACAGTCTGGAGAAGTTTTTTAAGTCCAGCCATGGAAAAGTGTAATATCCATCCTAATGGCACTTATTTACAAATATTTACACATGTATTTTCTAAGGAGAACATCTGAAAGCAAGAATATTTTCCCATACGGGCAATCCAATCACTGCTTTTTCCTCAAAAAATAAATGTTTCCTTCTGCAGCCAAAAACCAAAAAAAAACCAAAATCACATCAAAAAAGTACAATTATAAAAAGTGAAGCTGATTATGGCTCAGCTGAACTGAACACTGCTCCCTGGGTTGCACCAGTGGTGTTCAAGTAAAGAGCAAAGTGGAAAATTCATATTGCTTTCCAAAATTATTTCAGTATGAACCCTCCAACACGCTACTATTGAGGCTAAAAATATGTAGAACTCCATATGTATGGAGTAATTTCATTACTAGATATCAAATATATATTATATATTACAGATATGTCATATAAAACTATATGGTGTATTTTAATATAAAGAATATACAATTCATTACTGTTTTAAAATATAATTATATTATAAATTACATAATGTTAATATGTATTATGATGATTTAATTTATATAACATAAAAACCAGACAAAAATCTGTTTCTTCTGGCAGGTCATGCCCTCAAAACTTGCAAGTTTTTGCCACCCAGCCCATATTGAAACAGTTTTTGGTGACATGCCCAGCAGCACAGAGGTGTTGGCCCCACTGTGAGGAATGCAGCCCTGGGCTAGGCATCCCTGTACACCAGTCCCTCAGGATCAAAGATGCAAAGGAGTATCCCTAGCAGGAGAGTGACTTCTTCACCAGAGGATGCTTTATTGCTCTTAGGAGACTGATCCCAGCCTGGTCCTGCACCTACAGATTTTTTTAGGGAGACATTAAAAAAAGGCATCTCTCAGTCCCTGCGCCAAGCTCAGGCCAACTTCCCACGGTGGCACTTTTCAAGCTGGTGCTACCCCGAGGTTTTCACAAGGGTGCATTTTCTCTGGAAGGGCTGGAGCCAGTGCTCAGCAGCAGACAAAGCAGCAGCAGGGAGAATTTCACCCCAAACGGCGAAGTCGCGCGTGGATGAGCACGGGGGCTCGTGCTGCAAAGGTGGGGAGGAGCGTTAATAAAAAGCAGAGCTGCCGACCCCACCTATGATTTAATTTAAACCTCTGTAGGTAATGTTTAACCTAGCAGGATCGCTTTTCCTAATAAACACGCTGCGTGCCAGGACTGTATAATGTAAATACAGGCAAAGCTCTTTTCAGGCCATTACCCATCTCCGGCAGCGGACGGGGAGAAACCCAATCCTCCCTGGCCCAGCAGCATCTCCAGGGAATGCAAGGGAGGTTTGTGGAGCTGCTCAGAGGCTGGAGGGGGGTGAGGTGCTCTGTGGTGAAGCACCCCAGGAGGATGTGCCATGGGGAACACGGGGTTTGTGAGCTGGGAGCTGGGCTGGAGGCTCGCTCCGATGGAGATCCGCACTCTGTGTGTGTGAATAACCTTAATGCAATTGCATTAGGAGAGCGATTAGGGCTCTGTGAGCTGTCACAACACAAATAATAGGAACAAATAATGTTAACCTTTCCAGCTGGAACAGTATCTCCTTGAGCACTCTGGGGTTGTCTTGGTGGAAAAGCTGAATTATTTGCTGCTTTCTCCAGCATTCTAGCAGGGTGGAACAGCAGACTAGAAGCTGAGCAGCCTTTGTTTAAGAAAAAATAATTAATGAGCCATTAAATGAAGTCCTGCTTCCTGTGATCAGATGTCCGTGGGCAGCAGGAGGGGCAGGTCCAGGTGCACGTAGGGTCCTTGCTGGGGGATGAGAGATCCCACTGATGCAGAGGGGAAGGGATCTGCTGGGGAGGTTGGGGCACTCCTCACCCCAGGAAAATACATCTTCTCCATTTCCCCAGCAGATTCGCACCTCCACAGTGCCTTAAATGCAGAAGTAATGCAAAGGACAGATTCATACTGAAATTCCATTTGGGAACCTCTGCTTCCCTGCACCCTCCCTCCCAGGGGACCCCAAAAGGGACCATCTGAGCTTGCATCTCCCCAGTGAAGGCACCGTGGGTGCAAGTCCAATGCTTTCAGAAAGCAAGGGATTCCCCCCCTCCCCCAAGAGCAAAACACATAATGCAAGTGGCAGCACTCAGGAAATCCCAGTAGAAATCTCTTTCTGCATCTCAATCACTCCACTTTGCTTAAAACTACACCTTTTCCTAAAAGAGAGCTCTCACATCAGAGTAATGATGAAAACAGCTAAGAAAACCCCACCCCAAACAAAACCAATTAGCTGCACGCTATTCAAAATCCTTCCAAATGCATTTAAAAACAAATCAATATTTTAAGATATCCACTTTGCTCAGGGTGTTAAAGAAGGAAAAGACCCTCCAGCACCCAACTCTGCATGGAGTGACCCGCAAGACCAGTTTTCATCAGTGGTGTTGAGGGACAGCACTGTTGGGTGAGTCCCAGTTTTTTGAATTTTCTTCCCTTGGATAAGTCCCTCTACCCCCGTGCCCTGTGTTTAGAAGATGCTGAGCACATGGGAAATGTTGAAACTATCAGGTTTAGTCCTGTATTAGTAATGGGTCATGCTAGACCAGCTCTGTGTGGAGTTTTCAACCCCCACCACGCTGATATAACCTGTCTGGGTTAGGCGTCGTGCCTCAGTTTCCCTGAACTAAGTGAACAATGCTGCCCTTGCCTGTAAAGGACTTTGGGAGCCCTCTGGGAAGGCTCAGCTCTATTATTCCTGTTACAGGGAAGATGTCAGTGATGGATCTAGGCAGGCTGTTTCCTTATCCAAAATTAGCACCTGCAGCAGCACACACAAGAGAGCGACAGGGGCCACAGGATGGGGCTGGCCAGGCTGTCCCTCCAGTCCAAGAGGCCACCACACCCAGAGAGACAACAGTGCTAACCTGGGGATGCAGCACCAGCAGGAGCCAGATCCAAATTCCTGCGGGCAGGAATTATCACCAGGCAGTGGCCTTTCCCCTGCAAATACCAGGGTGAGCTGGCTCACGCTGCACATGCCCGCCCGAGGCACGATGCTCCCCGCATTATAATACGGTGTCTGCTGTGTTAATGGAGGGGAGCATGGAAATTTATTTTCAGGTCAAATTCTCATCATCTGCATATCTTCCATTCGAATATTGTCATAGGGACAGGAGAAGAAAAGACAGGCTGAATGCAGGAGCACCCCAGGTGTCCGGCCATTGTCAGGAGCTCGCCTCTGCCTACTGTGCAGATTATTTTCCTCTGGTTTTCTCACCCCAGATTAATAGGGCTCTCTCTCTCTCTCACATGCAGCCAGGAGCTGAAATACCATGCTCTTGTCAGAAAGCTTTATTATTATGGTAAAGATTGTTCTCATTAGATATTAATTATACTCAGCAAGAGCAGGTCCAGGAATCTATTTGTCTCCGCTCACCGATTAAATTTGCCCAGCTTTGCAGAGCATGGTTTCAGGCTGGAACGTTAGATTTGCACAGCTAAATACAACTTGGCAAGAGAAGTTGCAGCTGCCCCATCTCTGGAAGTGTCCCAGGCTAGGTTGGACAGTGATGGGAGCAACCTGGGATAGTGGATGGTGTCCCTGCCCACAGCAGGGGGTGGAACTGGATGAACTCTAAAGCCATTTCCAACCCAAACCATTCCATGATTCTGTGAGTCCAGCTGTTCCCCCAGCACTGCCAAGTCCATCAAACCATGTCCCCAGGTGTCACATCTACACACCTTTTAAACCCCTTCAGGGATGGGAGCTCCTCCATTGCCCTGGATAGGCTGTTACAGTGCCTTGCATGAAGAAATTGTCCCTAATATCCAATCTAAACCTCCCCTGGTGATGCTTGAGGATGTTTCTCCTTATCCTGTCATTTGTTACTTTGGGGAAGAGACCGAGACCCCAACTGCACTACTAAGACATAATAATTAGGGCCACTCCACCCCCAGAAAGCCCAGAGAGCCCAGATACTGTCATGTCCAAATGTGTGCAACTTGGTTGTGGTCTATACTGATGCCAAAAAGTGCAAACCCAAACTAATTACATCCTGTGGCTAAATGGCCCTCCCAGCTCAATGCGTCTCTCAGCACATTAGAGATGAAGCGTCCTTGGCTGTTTGACCATCTGTTTTCCAGCTCACTCTGGTCCCACTGTGGTGAACTATGGTGGGGTTGAAAATATCCTGTTACTTATTTAAGCTTTTGTCCAGCGAGGGGACAGATCCAGTGAGCTGTGGATGTCATCCGCAACCCACAAAAATCAGTAGGTTCTTTTTCTTCCTCCACCCTCCCTTCCTCCCTTTTTATTTTTTTTTTCCTAAGGGGACAGAAACCATGCCCTGCTTTCCTCCCTACTTTTATTCTGGGACAAAAACTCTGGTGAGTTTTCTCTGATGAGCAGCTGAGAAATCAGTCATGGGGTATGATGTGGCCCCTCCAGCCACCACCCCACTCCCCACACACGGCAGAGGCGACCAACACACACCTGGTAAAGCGAACTTCACAGATATTGCACATATAGGGCTTCTCCCCCGTGTGGGTCCTCATGTGCCTGGGCAGCTTGCCAGCCCCCATGATGACTTTGTTACAGATGGGACACTGCTGGGATGCCTTGGGCTTTATTTTCCTCTCTTCCTCCAGAGGCCATGGGGGAAAAACTCCTCCAAACTGGGTAGCACTTAAGAAATTGAGATAAGCACTATAGTCAGTCTCTGCCTTAATATGCCCTAAGGGAGCTGCTGGGGTGTTGGCAAACATGTCCTTGAAGAAGTCATTAGGGAAAGGAGGTGGAGGCAGGTCTTCCTTCTCCTCCTCTTCCTTGATCTTCCTCTTTTTGATCACCAGATCCAAGGGGCTGTTTTCTACTTGTGGCTCCTCAAGCTGGGAGAAGGAGTTGAAGTCGCCGTTCCACAGGTGGGGGAAGAAGCTGGGGGCAAAAGGAGACAGAGCTGGCCTCCGTTCTGGGATGTTTGCCTTAGGGTACAAGTTTTCACTCAGCAAGGACTCTATGGAGAAGTCTCGTATCATGCCCAAGTGTCCAGAGGAATTACTGGCTGGGAAGTGATTTGGAAAATCTTTAGGTGCTTCTGTAAAAGCTTCTTCGGTGAGATCGGACTCAGAAGGGCTTTGGTGGCAGCTTACTTCTTGTACATCAGCTAGGTTCTCCTGATTGACAAAATCTTCCACTTCCTCCTCCTCCTCTTCCTCCTCGTCTTCATCTTCGTCTTCATCGTCATTGTCGTCCTCTTTGTCATCTTCCTCCTCAGCCTCCCTGTCGGGCTCCATGATTTCAAGGCAGACGTTGATGATGCTCTGGATCTCCAGCATCTTGGCGGCGCTGAGGATGTGCTTGACGTTTGAGGTGGTGATGGTGAGGGTTGAGGTGTAGGCGAACTCGAGGATGGCAGAAAGTGCTTCAGGCGTGACAAAGTCAATCTCGTAAACATAGGGCTGGTCTGTTAAAGTGCCAGTAGTGAACAGTTTTTTGAAGTACTTGCTGCAGGCGGCCAGGACGGAGCGGTGGGTGCGGTACTCCTGGTCCTGCACGATGAGGATGACATCGCACAGGAGCCCATCGTGCCGCTGCTCGTTCAGGCCGCACAGCACCTCGCTGCTGTGGTTCGGGAATGGGATCCCGATAAGATCTTCAATGCCATTGGCCATATTCTCATTTAGTGCCCTAGGACAAAGCACCAACAGCAGAGCGTTAGCAGGGCATTGCCAACTGATAATGCCAAAAGGATGCTGCCTTCTCCCGGGGTCCTTCCCTCCTCTGCCTCACCTGCCATCACCTCCTGCCTGCATGTCTCAGTGCATCTCCAGGCCACCTTCAGCTCCTTCCAGATCCTCTGCTTCCCTCCCCATCTCCTCATCTCCTTCTCAATTCCCACCCTGTTCACCTTTTCACAATCACCACAAGCTTGCTCCCCTCTCTTACACCCCTCCCCCAGGAACCTTGTGCAATGATTCCGTACCCACCACATTTCTTCTGCATCTTCCTGGAGCCAGCATTGTTCCAGGTACACCTTGGATTTGCCCCGCCAGGAGCTATGTGGGGAAAGTGTGATGCTCTATTGCTTCACACTGCCAAGAGCCAGCACCTATTCTGCTTAGAAGAGATGAGCCAGGGAGTGTCCATCTCATCTATGTGATTGTTTTTGAGGCTGGTACAAGTGGACATCCCAGAGAGGAGGGTCACGGCTTCCCGCAGCAGCAGGAGACTCATCCTTATGGATCTTTAGTTCTACTTCATGCCTGGAAGCTATGACATGTCACCTCACATGGGGACATGCCACGTAGGAATGTCCTCCTGAGGGATCTGGGAATGGGGAGGAAAGCAAGGATTTGCGTCACAGTGTGTACCTGAACACTCAGAGGAAGACAACCAGGTAGCAAGGACCTGGCCAGACACTGTTGTCTGCTATCTCTTCCCATGAGCTGAGCTCTCTCCATTCCCAATCCTGCTTGGACTCGCCAGCATGGTATCAAAATGCCCTGTGCATCTGGCAGACTTCTTCCCCTGCTAGAGCAGCTTTAGCTTCAAAGGAAAACTCGGAAGCAAAAAGCCCACACCCAAGAGGAAAACCTGATTCTTTTTTTTTTTGGCCATTTTTTAATCTGTAAGATGTTTCCTCTTTCACATGGCTCCAGCAGCCCTTCCACATGAGAAATCCCAGGAAAGGAAAGCGATTTCCTCCAGCAGGCGACGAATACATTAATCCCCTCACAGACAGAATACATCAAACAGACAGAATAACTTTGAATACACTAACCCTTGGAAACCCCCAGGACACAGAGCATGTGTTCATGCAGTGTCACCTCTACCAGCCCTGGCCCTGCTGCAGGTAGACACTTGGTTCACAGCCAAGGGACAGAGCAGTTAATCTCCAGGGGAACTCAGGGCACGTGAAAGCAAAACTGCAGCCCCACTCCATCCCTTCTGCAAGGCTGACACCACCAGGCAGGCTCCCCAGTTCCACACCATGCCACCTCTGCAGGTCTCCTGGGATCCATCGCCATGTCCTGGCAATCCTTCCCTGCTCAGCTTCTGGCTCTGCTGATTCCAAACCTCCTTCCAAGCCACCAGTAGTAGGGACCTGGTTTACTTCAGCTGGCTCCTGCCCTCCCAGCTGCCTTGGGCATGGAAAGAGCCTGGTCTGATGGAGGCTGTCCATGAAAACCTGTGCTTCACCTTGGCCAGCAACCCTTGGGAAGCCTGGGAGGCCTGTAGAGGGGATCAGACTCTGCAGGAAACATTCCCGTGGGAAAAGGAATGCTGTCTCCCTTTTCCTCCCTCCCCAGGGAGACCTTGCAGGTATCTTCCCCACACCTAGCCAGCACTGCCAAAAACGGGTGTGTGGGAGCCAGACAGTGAAGGTCTCGGAAGATGTTGCAACCTACAGGGAGGTGATGGACCACAGGGATGGGGGAGAGCTGTCCATGCTCAGTGAAGCCTCACAGGGATGGGGGACACTGTCCAGCTGTCCAAGCTCAGAGAAGCCTCACAGGGGCTGGAGGGAGCCCCAGCCATGGGAGCCCTCTCCAGCCAGGTCCCCAAGCCTGGAGCTGGGCAGAGGAACCAGGAATCACACCCAGCTCTGGCCACTCACATTTTCAGCAGAGGGAGGATGCTCCAGCCCCTCATCCCATGGTGTGCCCATTACCTCCACGCTAATTACGTCTGTTGTCTGAAACAAATTGATTCATTACAGTGTGCTGTGCTTAACCATGTTAACCAGCAACGCTCCTCTGCGATCCCGACCAGCTCTGTATCCAATCCTCCTTGAAAATCGCCGATAAATGACAGTAAATCTAATACCTTCTCCAAGTGGAGTGTAAGATAATAAATAACCCCTGAGCCAGGGAGGAAAAGACAGCTTCCTTTCTAGGGCTTTGTATCCCGAATAATAAGCGTGAGCAATTAAATTTCTATTGCTGTTTTTATCATCTACTCGTTTATTTTTGTTTGGAAGGAGCCTGAGTGTTAAAGGAGCTTCTTGCATGAAGGAACGTGTCTTCCTATTTTCATCTTTCACTGCCAGATCACCCTAAGTGCCAAAAATCAGAACAGCAGAATATCAGACTACCCTGAGAAATGTTTTCATAGAGGGCTTTTTCTGGACACTAAGCTTCATTCTCCCTAATTAGTGGGTTATTTGCTTGACAGCAAGAAAAATTAGAATTGGGAGACTGGGGTGTATAAATACATAGTTACATATAATTTATATGCATAAAATATATTTTAAAAATTACGGGGTTTTGGTGGAAATTAGCTATTTTTCCTTTCTTATCCCTCCCTGGTCCTCCTGAGATGTGGCTCTGTTAACTGCAGCGTTTAGGCAAGCCGGTAACTTTACAGGATGCTGGCAAAATTGAAGGTGATTCATGTCATTTAAACCGGGGGTGAGGGGGGGGAGAGGGAGAGAAACAGCCCATTCATTTGCATGCATTTGCATTTTTTAAACTCTCAGGGTGGTTTGACAGCTCTGGAGCTCAACGAGCTTGAGAAATGACCTTATGGTTCCCATGCCCCCGGGGAGGTTGATGGCCAGAGGCTGGAAGTGTGCTGAGGCTGACGTTTTCCTTCCTTCCCCTCCCTCCTCTCCCTCCTCCTGCACTCCCCCCTTCCCATCCCCAAGCCAAGGGTGGGGTCCTCAATAATAACAGGCTTAAAAATAGCATCAGATGGTGACAAATGTCACCAGTGCATGCACACACACACACACACACACACACACACACGCACGCACGCAAATGCTGAGCAGGCGACACGGAGTTAAACAGCAAAATCTCATTTTATAAAAGAAAATTACAGCATTGTGAAAATAAACTGGAGGGAGATGGTGGAAAGGGTGGAGGGCACCTAAAATAAATGTATTCTGCAGATGACGTTGCAAAACATTGCATTTATGGTCATGCTTAAAACTCATTCATTACTTTCTTGCCAGGAAAAGCCCCACTTATAAAAAAATGAAGGTGGGATACTGGATTGCTTCCCCCAACATTCTGCCAACAGATTTAGACACCTGAAGCTGCAACAGGAAAAAAAAGAGGGGTTGGGGCAGCTAAGATTTGTCCTCTTTTTGGGTGAAAAACACCAGATACAAGCCAGGGACTACAGCAATTATCATAAACCACCTGCAACGTGCACTCCCTGGGTGACCCAAAGCTCATCCAGGCACTCTGCTGCTCAAAACCTCATTTTTTTTTTCTTTAATAATATTTTTTTCTCCAACCTCCTTCACTATAATACTGAAGGATCTCAGCATCTCCAAACCAGCAATGTAAAACTGAAATATCAGAGAGAGGCAAAATGCTGATTTTTAGCACCGTGGTAAGTAAAAACCAGAAGTACGCTCAATAGATTATAAACACATATGCACAGAAAACAGATAAAGCAAACTCGTGTTGCCTCTGTTTGTTTGTAGGGGTGGAAGTGGAGCACTAACACAGCCTGGAGCAGCCCTGGAAAGATGTGCCAGCCCTGGGCAGGGACAGGATCCTGCCCCCGGGTCTCAGTGCTGCTCAACGGCAGGAGCAGGAGACCTGTGACCTGTGAGGGATCCTCACCAGCACTTCCCTTTCCCATCTCCTTCCTCAGCCCCGGTGACAACGCCCTGGAAAGCCGAGCCCTTGGAGGAGATAAAGGCTGCCAGGGGGAGCCCAGGCTTGTGCAAGGTGTGGCTGCTGGTTCAGGGCTGTGTCAGGGATGGGGGATGTCCCATCCACGGGGACAGCGCTTCACACCCTGAGTCTTGGCTGGGAGATGGCAATTTTGGCTTTTAATTGCTTGCTGGCACGCAACATAATTGCTGTAACATGCAGCGTTTCAATATTTTATTACTCTAATATTTTAATATATTAATATTCTGGTACATTAATATTTTATTATTTGTATATTTTAGATATTTATAATTTTGCATTAATATTGTAGATGTTCATATTTTTTGTGTTTTTACTTTATATTTTTGTTATTCGCATTCAGATTTTCTGAGCATCTCCCTTTAAAATGTGCATTTCTTGGCCTTCTCTTTGCTGTGATTTTCCCTCAGGTAAGTGCTGGCTCCTGACTGTGTTTCTTTTTTCTGTGCCTCCAGTGACTCTCTGTGGGACTGCGCCCCCAAGATATGGGGGTGCCCCAGGGCAAGCAGGGGATGCAAAGCAGCTGCCCCCCCATGCCAGGCTCATTCTGCATTCAGCACTGTGGAGGAAGGAGCCTCAGGCTCTGGCTGATCTCTGCCTGCTCCTGGTGTCAAAATGTCACTTTTCCAGGCAAAACAAGGTGTCTCCAGTTCCTCCCTTCACCCAGTCTGTGTGTGTAGAGGGATTCAGGGTGCAAGGCCAGGGGCAAGGCTTGGGGTTGAACATCCCTGACCACTGCTCCCCCATCCCAGCCAGCTGCTGGCCCCCCCTTCCTGAGCATCCCTCGGTCCTCGCTGACACAAAACCCCTGGAGGAATTCCAGCTTTACCCCTGAAGCATGAGACCACCCAGCAGAGCATCCCAGAGGTGTCAGAGCCAGGCTTTGGGGTGCTGAGCACGCCAGGGCACCCCAGGCTGCTGACCCTGTCAGGAGAGGGAGTCAGAGAACCACAGAATGAATCTCAGAATGGTTGGGGCTGGAAAGGGACTTGAAGCTCATCTCCTTCCACCCCCTGCCATGGGCAGGGACACCTTCCACTGTCCCAGGCTGCTCCAAGCCCCGTCCAGCCTGGCCTGGGACACTTCCAAGGATGGGAGAGTCAGGAGGAGATCTCAACGCCTTTCCTCACCCTGATTTATTTTCTAGCACCACCTCCCCAGCCCAGGGCACTCAGCACCCTGAGGCTCAGATGCTTTGGCTCTGCTGCTCTGCTACCTGCACCTCTTTCCCAATCCCTGCTCCAGGCTGCAGGAGCGGAGGCAGCAGCCAGGGTGGGCTGGCTGCTCTCCCTCTGCATCCACCCATGGATGTGCAGACCTGCCTGCTACATCCATCAGCCCATAAATGTATGTGGGTTATTTTTTTCTTTCCCCCCCAGTTTTATTTGTGTCTCTTCATAATGAGGCAATTAAGATGTGCATGTGAGATCACCGTAATCTGTCAAAATATTACAGCTGCTTTCACTGGGGTGTGCTGGCCAGTGATTGATCACTCCTGCTCCTGTTACTTGGTGGAAAAACACTGGCACAGGTTGCCAGAGAGGCTGTGGCTGCCCCTGGATACCTGGAAGTGCCCAGAACAAGGTTGGACAGGGCTTGGAGCACCCTGGGATAGTGGAAGGTGTCCCTGCCCATGGCATGGGGCTCGGACACAGTAGTCACTTCAAACCCAAATCAAACTCTGATTCTATTTTGGTGGAATAGGGATGCTGAGCCTCTGTTCCTGCATCCACAACCTTGAGCAAGTCCCTTGTGCAAATGTTCCTGAGCAAAGACACCCACACTGACACCCCATCCACAGCCAGCCCCACAGGGACAACACCGCTGCCTTGGCCAAGCACTTCACTCCAATTGGGAACACCAAGAAAGACTTGGGATCCCCAAATGCCTATTTGAGGGCAAGCAGAGAGGTGGGACTGCCTTTTTGTTAGAAAAGGAAGGAAGGTGTAAAACCTAAAAAAAGTTAATATTGCCTTTATATTTATTCCTTCCTATGGGGGAACACCTCCCCTCTGAACATCTTGTCTCCAGAAGAACATGTTATTAAACCACCCACCCCAGCAGCAAGCGTTTCTGCCCTCCAGCAGGAAGGTGGGGCAGAGAGCTCCTTGCCTTTCAACCGCTTCCCTGGGATGCCTGGAACGATGAGGAAAACGTGGCGACATCGACCGCTGCCTCCCTCGCAAGGAAATCACTGGGGTTCTGAGGGACAACACCCCTCTGCAGACCCAAAGGTGGCTCTGTGTGAGGGAAATCACCACAGTCCTGAGGGACAACACCCCTCTGCAGACCCAAAGATTGTTCTGGGGGAAGGAAATCACCACAGTTCTGAGGGACACCAGCCCTCTGCAGACCCAAGCTGGTTCTGTGCAAGGGAACCACCTCACAGCATCACCGCCAGGGTTTTACTACTCCAGGAACTGCGACCAGTCTGGGGGACACGGGGTTGAGCTGGGAAAGTTTGGGATGTTCGGCCTTCAGTTGAGTTCATCCACACAGAAATGAGGATCTCGCCAAAAACCCGTGGATTTTGCTTGGATCTGGACAGAGCAGAAGAGGGAAGATGTTTCCAAAGCGATGCTTTGGCGAGGAAGGATGCACAGAAGGTGGCATTCTCCTCGCTGGCAGCACGGATGGGAGGGAGCCCCGGGGGTGGGTGCAGAGGTGGCATCACCCCAGAGGTCCCCTGGCAAGGGAGCAGCTCTGCAAAGGGAACAGGTCAGCACAGTTTGAAGGGATGCTCTGTGGGACACCAGGGGAAAGGCCAAGCAGCGTCCCCGGGATGCTGACACAGATGGAAACCTCCTCCTGATTCCAGGAGGAGAGGGGTGGCCAAGGAGCCCAGCCCTCCAGAGGGTGTGTGAGAGGGAAGAGCCCCAGCAGTCGAGCATGGTTTGATCACATAATTAAAGTGGTTAGGCTTCAGGGAGTGAAATCACAGGGGTGACCTTCACCCTGCTATTTCTTCATTACTTACTGGACTTGTCAGAATTCATACTAATCTCTGAACAAAATCCTTGGGCATACAAGGATTCATCCTTACCAGCATCTGGCTGGCAAGTTGAGCCCACGTGAGCTATTTATATTTGCACATACTATATAAAACTGACCTTTTTTTCCAGCTGGAACTACCAGTTTCCTATAAGCAGGCCACAAAAATAGTCATATTCACTGAAGTCCCATCAGGGAGTCCAAAACAAAAGGTGCTTTAGAAACATCTCCAGAGTTTCCAGTGATCCCAGCAACAACCCTTTCTCTTCCCAGTTTCCAAAATCCACGCAGGAGTTTATCCAGCCAAGCAGGTCTGAGGCACATCAGTACTGGAGATCTGCTGGAATCTCTGCTACAACATCACTTGGGAAGCTCCACAGGGATTATTTGCTTAGGAAGGTGGTGACAGGTGCCACTCATTTGCTCACCAGGATGCGGAGGCCAAAGCAGCTCCTGTGTGAATCCATCCTGTGTGAATCCATCCCAGGGAATTTTTAAACCCTCCTTAAGCACCTCAGAAAATGTACACCTGTGAACAAATCCATCCCTGCCGGCTGACTCCAGCTCCCCAGAGCCTACATGAAGTACTCTGTACTTCATCAACTTTGTTTACATACAGATATGATCTGGCAAAATTGCAAGTTATGAATCAAATCACCCCTCAACCTGCTGAACAGTTGGGTGCTGCTGGTTGTAATGGGAATTTGCTGCTGCTCCATGACCACCAGGACCTGACCCTGGTCCACATAAAACTCGATTTTCTGTCCTCAGTTTCTCTCTGGGGAGGAACCTGTGGCTGAAGTTGAGCTCTTGGGTGGCACAGGGTTATGAACAGGTTGAGCTCATGGCAGGGTGCTGGAACTACCTGATCTTTAAGGTCCTTTCCAACCCAAACCCATTCTGTGATCACATCACCAAGTCCCATGCCCCTCCCATTTCCTTGGAACCAGTTCTCAGCCCCAGATAAACACCAACACGAGCTCTGTCAGGGCCAGAATAGCATTCAGTGCCTGCTGTAATTGAAGGGCCATGCTTTCACTTTGGTTTCCTTTTCCCAGCTTCCTTGAATTGCCCGTCACACTGCCCAGTTTCAGAATTTATATAAAGCTCCAAAATCAGGAGCTCCAGGACACTTCTGGGTGGCAGCTTGATGAAGTCTGCATGCTGCATGACAAATGCCATCTGATGTGCTGAGCAGGCCTTGGCAAAGGGGCATCCTGGTGATAAATGGTCAAATAAACATAAACAATTAGTGGAGCCACATCAAAGGCACCACCTGGCTCCAGATGGTGTTTTGAGGCCTTCATCCACACACAGAGCAGGGGCAAATTAATTAACCACAGCATCTAGGCAGGTACCAGAGAGAAGACTTTACAGAGTGGTCACACAGTGACCACGGTCTTTTCTTGCAGCCTTGTCCCCCCATTCAAGCATTTCCTTGGAGGTCTGGAGCTTGAGGGGATGGTGCTCTGAGCATCAGCTTGCTACTGCTCCTCTCTGCTGATGCTTCAGAAGGTGCTGCATGGCTGAAGATGCTCAGGATCCTTTTTTTTTCCTTTTCCCATTTTCCTGAAACCCTGTCTACACAGCTCTGTGTAGCCTTGATGGTCTCCTGGCCGTGTTTAATACGATGTTGCTGGTACAGGCAACGATGCTGGGTGAGTGTCTCCCCCCCACCCAAATCTATATGCACACACTCAAAACACGTGTGGGAGGGGGGAATATGTTAAGTGAACCAGGAGGGTTTCCAGACATCCTCTGCAACCACCCCACTCTCATGGAAACTCATTCACACCTCAAGTGACACGCTCCCCCTCCCACACCACCAAAATGAGGGAAAAAAGAGAAAGCAAGAGGAAAATCCCCACCAGAGATATGCCCATGCAGGGTATGGCTGAACATCTGGTTGCTGGTCTCCCCAGCAGCTCTGGCATGAGACAGATGAAGGTCCATGAGGTATGTGACATTGCTGGTGGCATTTCTGCCCATGTGTGTGCACCCACTCTCCCCCAACACCTTCCCATTGTGCCCAGACCCTGCTACAGGGAGTGACATAGGATATATATATAGGATACATCCCTATTAACACACAACATTACAATCCAATGAGCACATCAGTGGTAGGTACCTCCTTCCAGCACGGCCTTAAAAATAGCCAAAAAAGCCATTTCCTCCCATTCTGAACTCTCCTGGGAAAACACACCAGCCCCTTCACTCTCTCTTGTCCTGTTCTTCTTCAGAGCCAGAAAAAGGAAAATAAATTATTAAAAAAAAAGGGCTCCTATTGAACGGCCTGCACACACTGGGTGGGTTTGCTTCCTGACAAAAGTAAAAATTTTAAAAAAAGGAAAAAAAGGGAAAAAAAAAAAAAAAGAAAAACCAACCAACCACGGCGGAAAAATGTGCCCAGCTTAACCATGGAAAACTGGTTTGGCTGGCGTCCCTCCGGAGTGGACAGGATTGCGAGGGACTTGGACTCAGATCCGGGTGAGGCTGTCACCAGCCTGCTCATGAAAACACAGCTCCAAAATAAATACATTTTTTGAGGGCTCCGAAAAAGCAGAGCACAAAGGATGGGGATCCAGCTTCCCCTTCCCTTCTCCCCCTCCCAAGCTCGCCCCCAGAGAGAAAGCCACCGACGATGGGAGGACTTTGGGAACAAAAATAAAAGGGTCAGAGCGCTCGCACATTAAATCAGAAGCAGATGTGTGCCTGCTCGCCAGCCTGAGTCACCGCGGGAGGGTGGGGAAGGGGGGGTTATCGCTATTTTGGTGCTGGGTGTGGGGTACAGAAAACAATGTGAGGAGAAGGCGGTGCAGTGTTTGAGCAGGCTTAATATCGGCTTGGGAGCAGGTACAGGCAGGCTCCAGCAGCGGAGGGGTGGGAAGCTCAGCTCGGCAGTGGCATTGGCAGCAGCTGAGCCCCAACCCCTGCCCAGGCAGGATTGCTCCTCCAGACCCTGCCCAGGCTCCCTGGCAGCATCACTGGGCATCCCCAGTGGCACACATCCCTTTTTGGGGGGCTTTTTTGCTGATCTGCATTTAGTGCCCCAGTATCAACCCTCCAGGAGGAGCACCCTATCATCCCCATGAGCTGGCCGAGATGCTGCCAAGCCTGAGGTATCTCCAGACTCACAGCAAGGCAGAGGCAGGAGCTTTGTCCTCTCTCTCAGGAGGACAACCTCAGCAGCTCAGCACCTCTCTAAAGCCCTGCTTGCTTTGGGCCAAGCCCTGTAACATGAGCTCGGCTTCTCCTTTCAGCTCCCGCTGTGACCTGTGCTGCTGACACCGTGTTGCCGTTCATTAGGCTCATAAATCCCACAGGTATTTAGGAGAAAGGTACCTCAGATTGGTCTATTTAACTCTGGCATAACTCAAAATATTCTATTCCTGCTTGGCTCTCATGAGAGCCCTTGCAGCCTCATTGGTTTGTAATTGCCATTTCAGTCCTGGGGCTCTAAACACACCAGCTCCCGTGCTATGGCTGGGCCCAAAGAGTTCCCACACAGACATGAGGTGGATTTTGGAGAGGTGTGTTCATGGAAGGTGCCTCTGCAGAGCACCTTGTCCTGCAATGGCAACCCAGCTTGCAAAGACACAGCCCTGTCCAGCAACACCACCCCATCATCTGAACCATGGACAGAATGATAGTCCTGGCCTTGTACGGGGGTGTCACAGTCAAACCCAACACAGGATGAAAATTCAGGACCCTGGCTCAGAGAAGAGACCAACAGACACAAATGTTACCTGTGAGTGTCTTCCCTGAGTCACCTACAGGCCCTGCCCCATCAGAGAGGGGAGTTAGAGTGGGTGAATATTGCATCCCTCTATCCTTTGCTGCCTGGAAGAGGACCTTCACAAGATGCTGCACCCATGGAAACAAGAGGTGATGGCTTCAAACAGAAAGAGTGCAGATTCAGACTGGCTAGGAGGAAGAAGCTCCTATGATGAGGGGGGTAAAACATGGGCAGAGGTTGCCCAGAGAAGCTGTGGCTGCCCCATCCCTGGAAACATTCAAGTCCAGGTTGGATGGGAATTGGAGCAATCCAGTTTAGTGGAAGGTGTCCCTGCCCAGGGCAGGGGGCTGGAATGAGATGGCCTTCAAAAGTCACTTCCAGCCCAAGCCATCTGATGGTTCTGTGGTCCCATGACCATTTTTTCTGCAAGCCAATATTGTCCTGACCATGCTGAAGCCCCAGTGAGATGCATCACATCCCTAACTCTTGAGCTGGGCATTTCTAGTGGAAATACTGCCAGGTTTCAGCAGAGGATGGTCAGGGAAAGGGGATGAGACTTTCATCCAGACTTTTTATATGTAAACCAACCATCTAATGAGCTCTCTGAAGACCACAGGTAATATATGGGCATAACCTTATAGCATGGCCCAAGCACCAAATATCCAGAGGTAACTCCCTGTCTTCCAGGAATGATTTAATCCAGCTCTCAAGGTTACAGAGCAATTTAACTGAAGATCTGGGGTCAGATTCAGATTTCATTTGTATCTCAGCTCCTTCTGTGTGCCAAGTCCCTGGTTTCTCTGCCAAGCTGGTTGCAAGCTAAACAGCAGCTGAGTCCTCAGCTCAGCCCTCAGCTCCTGCAAAGCCTCACCCGCCTGAGCAATCCGTGCGATCCGGCGGGGCCCACCCATGCCCAGCTTGGTAAATATAGTCAAAGCTGGTGGAGAACCAACAGAAAAGAAAACATTTGAACTCTCCCTGGAAGAAGGAAAAGAAAAATATCCAGTGCTTAGATGTTTCTCTCAAACAGATGGAAAAAAAATAATACTGAAAATCAGTGGGATTAATTTTTTTAACCAACCCTTCTGCAAGCAAGAAGGGGGTCTGTGGGATCAGGTCCCTCAGCAGGCAAGTCCTGTGTCCCAGCTGACTCTTGGCACATGCCAACTCACAGTCTGATCTGATTTAAACGAGCTGAGTTGTAAATGAGGCTTATAATGGAATTGGCAAATGACCCTTCAATACAGCATCACAGACCAACAGCACTCAAAAATAACCAGGGGTCGAGTCAGGACTCAGCTCTCAGCCAAGGGTGAGCGTAGGATATGGGATGCATGGTGCCACAGGCTACCAAACACCCCCAACAAGCAGGGAGAACTCCCAGCCTCTCCCCTCTTTAGAGGGGTGACCCTTCCAAAACAACAACAAAACATAAAAACAAAACAGGGGAAAGGAGGAGAAAATGCAGCCCTGACATGTAGAGAGACAGTCTCGCCTGTTTGTGTTGGCCTATGTTGAACTCCAGGCAGTTTCCAACTGGAACCCAGAAATGCTGATGGTGTTTGGAGTCTGTCTGCATCCCTCCCATGACGTGAAGAGGCATTCAGGATGATGGGCTAGGATGTTGGTATTTTTTTTCCCCCTAACAACTATATTTACTGTTACATTTTGAACTCCCCATGCTGTCATTACAATGTCAGATGAAATTACATGTGTGATAACCATAACATTGACACATGCACAAGTTCACAGAGGCTTTACAAGGAAACAGCTTCAAGGGAAGAGGGAAGCTGCTCACATGCCTCAACTCAAAGGGGATGTCCAAAGGAGTCATTCAATTACAGGGCACTGCCTACAGCCTCAACTTGGCCTTGCTGGAACTGAATTACATTTCTGGGGGGCTTTTCTGGGTAAAATGTATTCTTATTTATCCTGGTGTAATTCTGGATTGACTCCTGGGATTTTAACTGATGTTGTTCTGGATTTGCACCAGCACAAAGAGGATCAGGATGTTACAGTGGTCTGCAGGACAGACTGAGTAGAGTGATCTGAATTTCACTGGGATTCTGTGCTGGAGCCACCGTGGAGGTCATAAATCCTAGAATGGTTTGGAGGGACCTTAAAGCTCATCTAGTTCCAAACCCCTGCCATGGGCAGGGACACCTTCCCCTAGACCAGGTTGATCCCCATCCAACATGATCTGGAACACTTCTAGGGATGGGATATGGGAGTGCAGAATGAAGATAGTTACATCACTGAAAAACCATCTTTTATCAAGGCAAATGATCCTCTTTCACACACACGCTCCTACAGAGCACTTCAAGACTGAGGGGAGATGCTCTCTTCTGCTCCAGGATGTGATACAGCCATAAGAAAGGATCCCGAGCTTCTCATCCACTGCTAGGCCAGAGGCAACTGCTCCACAAAGCTCAGCCTTTAAGGTGTTAAGAAAATCCAAATTTCTGCTAGGGAAAAAGCAGCAATCAGATTTCTTCCAACCTGCTATAGGCAGCTGGGTGAAGAGAACTTGGCCGGTGCTCCTGGAGTATGGATCCAGCAGCAAACTCCACAAGAGAGGCTTATCTTCCAGTGGCACAGCTGGGTGCATAAGGCAACATCTGTACAGCTCTGACTGCATCTGCTCAGGGGGAAATGGTACAAGTCTGACTAGGCTGGTCCAGTTAAAGTGCTACAACTTCCAGAGAAAATGTTACAGATCAACCTTGCAGGGCATTGTGATATATTGAGACAGACTGAGAGAGCCGGGGATGTTTGGCCCTGTCAAGAGAAGGCTCCAGGGACACCTCAGAGCCCCTGCCAGGGCCTCCAGGGGCTCCAGGAGAGCTGCACAGCCACTGGGGACAAGGCATGCAGGGACAGCAGCCAGGCAATGGCTTCCCAGGGCCAGAGGGCAGGGACAGATTTTGGGCTATTGGGAATTAGGAACTGCTGGCTGGGAGGGTGGGCAGGCCCTGGCCCAGGGTGCCCAGAGCAGCTGTGGCTGCCCCTGGATCCCTGGCAGTGCCCAAGGCCAGGCTGGATGGGGCTTGGAGCAGCCTGGGATAGTGGGAGGTGTCCCTGCCCATGGCAAAGGGGGTGGAATCAGATCACCTTTAATGATATTTCCCACCCAAATTCTTCAGTGATATCCACACCTCTGGATGTTTCGGCTCTCAGCTCTTACATAGATTATCTTATGGGGCAGCTGCTTTGCTCTTGCTTTCTTACACCAAAAAAAGAGAAAAAAGAGGGAAAAAAACCCCCAAATGTCTAACACAACAGCAACACCAAGGACTTGTGGGCTGGAAAAGGGCACTGCATGTGCATGGGGAGCACATGGCTCTTCTTTGTACTCTTCCCAGGGTGCAGGTTTGATTCACCTCCTGAGCAAAGGAATGGAGGATGCTCTGGGTGTGTGTTTATTGTTGGGCAATGTTCTGAAGAGCAACAGCACACATGTGGAACCACTCACACTATCCTAGGACCTACTTTTTGTCCTGGGTGGGAAAATACCAGCATTTCACCCCACTTGGCCTGCCATCTCACTGTGCTTTGCCTCTCCCTCCACAGCACAAATACGACAGCCTCTGGTTACATATATTGCAGTGATGACTCTCTAGGAGAGGAAAACTCCTCAGGTAAGGGGCTGCAATAAAACCAGACACTTGGAAGCATCTACCTGTCCATTCCCCCACCCCACCTCCCACCTGTGGATCTCCCTAACCAACCTGATGTTGTGCCATACATCCACCACATGAACAGAACACCCCTTTGCACCACGTCAGTTTCTTCCCTCCCCTGTTTGTCCATGAAGACACATGACCAAAAGGGGTGTGGATACAATCTCTTGCATGGTTCTAAACGTACAGATATGTATATTTTTGTTCACCCAGTCTTTCCCAGAGATGGGCAGGAGCCCAGCAGCTTGCTCACGCCACACTTCAAAGCTGCGCACCAGCGCTGGATGAAACACCAGCACCGCAGCACGCCGGGGACTTTCCTCTTCCAAGCCAGCTCTTCAAAATATTTATAAAGGCACTTAAGCCCCGTTTTGACCACTGCCTGTGTTTGCAAGCCCTGCCCTGGGACTCATGTCAGGTCGCGGGGAGTTCCGCTGGCATTGCTGGCATACCTGAGGAGAGGCAGAGGCGCTGGCTCTGAACAAAGCCCCGAGTGATTGCAGAGCTGTGCCCTCCACCGGGCGCAATTATGGTTAGAGAAAACCCTTGTTTATAGCAGGATCCTTCCAGCCAGGGGAAAAAAAGAGATTTAATTACAAGGGAACGGTGCTGTGGGCGTGTGCGCGAGCACGGCCAAGAGCTGGGCTGCTCCCCCTGCCCAGGTGGCTGCTGGTGGGTCCAGCTTTTGTGGAGGGTAAAAAAAAGGGAAAAAGGGGGATTTAGAGTCTTCCAAGGTTGTTGAAGGCTGAGCATTGAATCAGGGGAGGTAAATCATGAAGAATTAAAAAGATTCTTGTCTCACCGGGTCAGAAGCAACAGGAAGGGGATTAAAGGGAGGTGGATGGCCAAATTACACACAACTTTTCTCTCTCCTTTTTCCCCGAGTCATGGTCTTGAACACAGGCTCCCTCAGGTAGGTCATGAGACTCACAGACTGGTTTGGGATGGAAGGGACTTTAAAGATCACCCAGTGCCACCCCCTGCCCTGCGCAGGAACATCTTCCACTGTCCCAGGGTGCTCCAAGCCCCATCCAACCTGGCCTTGGACTCCAGGGGCAGCCACAGCTGCTCTGGGAACCCTGCGCCACCACCCTCACAGGAAAAAATTTCTTCTCAAAGTCCAATCTAATCCTGTCCCCTGCCAGTTTTAAGCCATTCCCCCTTGTCCTACCACTATCTGCCCATCTGAAAAGTTGCCTTCCATCCTTTCTTACCATGTCCCTGTAAGTAGTGGAAGGCTGAGGTCTGAGATGGGTTTGGTTTCAACTCCCTTTTCCAAATGGTATTGCAGAATCAGAGGCCAACATGAGCTGCTGACATTTTACACACAGAGATGGACTACAGAACATGGCAAGCCCAGGAGCTGAATCCTTGTTAAAAAAAAATAAAACTACCTTTAGATGAAAAGGTACAATCCTGTTGGACACTCAGAGCTCCTCAGTACTGTGTTAGCCAAGGTACATGCTCATCAAATGCATGCATCAGAGAATATTTTTCTAGCCCTGTCTTTTTTGCCACTAATTTTAAGGAACAGAGTGCGGTTTCCTCTCCTGTGTTTCTCATATTTTGCTTAAAAATAAAATTTGAACCTAAATCAAACCAAACATCTTCTTGCCGGAGGTGGTAAAAAAAAAAAAAAAAAAAAAAAGCCTCTTCTATGGTGAACCCTTCAGGAAAAGGGAATATAAATCCCCCTGTGGTTGTGTTCCCCCTGCAGCACTCAAAAAAGCCCCCAAAAGCCAGTTCAAAATTTGCAGTGGGTCCTTCCTACCTTCGCGCACGACTTCTGGGAAACACATAAAGCATCCACCAGAGCACAGTCTGATTTATACTTGGAGCAGGACACCTCTAATGGCAGCAGGAGTGCGGGTGTAAATCTCCAGGCACGGAAAAATCCGACACACAGCCCCAGCCCTTGGATCCACTCTGCTCCGAATGCCACTGAATAAAAATGAGGCTTTATGGCAAAAAAAGAGGAACATGTCCTTCTGCTGGGTAGGAGAGATTTCTAAGGGTGCAGTGCTATAAATAATGATTCAAGCCAGTTTGCAAATGTCTTGTGCAGCCCAGGATGAGACACTGAACAGGTCTTGAGAACACCACAAAAATGACCAGGAGGATGGAGCCCCTCTGCTCTGGAGCCAGCCTGGCACAGCTGGGGCTGCTCAGCTGCACAAGAGAAGGCTCCAGGGACACCTCAGAGCCCCTGCCAGGGCCTCCAGGGGCTCCAGGAGAGCTGCACAGCCACTGGGGACAAGGCATGCAGGGACAGCAGCCAGGCAATGGCTTCCCAGGGCCAGAGGGCAGGGACAGATTTTGGGATCTTGGGAATTAGGAATTGCTGGCTGGGAGGGTGGGCAGGCCCTGGCCCAGGGTGTCCAGAGCAGCTGTGGCTGCCCCTGGATCCCTGGCAGTGTCCCAGGCCAGGTTGGGTGGGGCTTGGAGCAGCCTGGGATAGTGGAAGCTGTCCTGCCCATGGCAGGGGATGGGACTGGATCACCTTTAAAAGCCCCTTCCAACCCAAACCCCTGTTTGATTCCACGGGGACCCAGTGGGTTGAACCAGAAGTGGAGGCTGTCGTGCCCTCTCATCCATCGCTGCTTCCCAAAACTGAAAGCCAGCCCTGTCCACATGCAGAACCAGGCACGGGTTGTGCCACATGTCCCCCAGGATGTGCCCACCCCCCTGCCATGCCACCCTACACACAGAGGGAGATGCACCCCGAAGCTGCCTCCTCTCCCTGCCCTTTGCACAGGGGGGTCATGGGGACAGCTCCCGTGTGAATGGGGACAATGCCACACTCACTCATCTGGCATCCAGGCAACACAGTCCTAAGATCTCATGCCCATCCTGACTCCAGAGCAACACAAAATCCATGAATATCCTCGGGAGCAAGCAGGGATGGGCAGTGAAGCTCATGGTTGCCTCCACAGTCCAGTTTAGTAATTCTCACTATTGCCAACTCCTGCTGTTCAGACAGTGTCTGCCCTGTCTGCAGAGCAGAAACACACCCCCAAGAACGCTGCTCAAGTCCTAAAAGACTTCTTTCTCCTTTGACCTTCACCAAGGGCAGACTGGACCTCTGCTCTTTAGGTGCATTTGAGTGTGAAGGCATTGGAGGAAGACCCATGTGAGAACAAAGAGGAGACTGCTTCTGGAAAACCATGCTGAAATTAGAAAATTATATAAACAGCCAGTCCTAAAAGAGAAAACTCCTGCCATAAAGTAGATTTTGAGGGGGGGTGGTGAAAGGAAAGAAATGGTTGTGCACTGTCCTGCTTTGCTAAACAGGCAGATGGGGCCTGTATTTCTCTTCTGAAACTTTAATGGAAGTATATGATTCTGCTGCAAGCATATTTTATAAGCCTGGCGATTAAAGAGGAAGGAAAGGGCATAATTTATAGAATTGTGAAACACAGAGGATAGCTTTCTGGCTGCAGTGTTTCTTTATTTTCTTGTTATTCCTCTTATTCTTCCTTTTGCTCCTAGGCTTGTGAAAGGTGATAGATGGGCAGTGGTGGAGACAGAAATCTTCTTATTATATTCACAGGGCAGGTACTGAATCAGCAACCACAGTGGCTACATGAGCTGCACCTCCTCTGAACAAGCCTGAGACCAAAAACACGAGTGTTTCTGTGTGTCCTCATCCTTTCTACAGTGCTTTCCAGCTCCTACAGCTACCTCACCTCTCTGCAGTTAGCAGGGCTTCAGTCTTTCAAAGGAGAAATTTGAGCCTTGCTTGGTTCTTGATGTAGATGGGAACATGATATGGCCAAGCTCTTGCCCCATCTGATCCTCCAGATCCTGCATTTTTATGGACAACCTGCCAAACTCTGCCAAGACCTTGGCATTTCCCATCCATCTCACCTCAGAGGAAGCAATTTGTCCAGAGAAACCCACGTTTGTCTAGAGAGACACCTTGTAGACAAAGACCTGGTGGCCAAGAAGGTGCCCAGGACACAGTGGCATGTCTTTGCACTGAAGATGGCCAGGCACACACTCAGCTGAATGAACAAAAGTGGTGCCCAGAGATCAAGGGAAGTGAACTTTCTGTTCCATTAATCACTTGTTGAGACCACAGCTGGAGGGCTGTGTCCACTCTGGAGTCTCCAGAGAGACATTGCCACTGTGGAGGCACCAAGATGGTCAGAGAGCAGGAGCACAGGAGGTGAGAAGAGAGTTTTGTTCAGCCCAGAGAAAGGGCATGAAGGGGGAATCTAATTTTTTTCATCTACCTACCTAGGGCAAAATATAGAGAAGAAGGAGTCAGACTGGTCTCAGAGCACCAGAAGCCAGGAGAAGAAGTTTCAGCAAAGCAAGTTTATATCAGACATAAGAAAGCCTCTTAGTAAGAGGCTGGTCAAACTTTGAACCATGCAGCCAGAGAAATGCTGGGATTTGTATCCCTGGAGATGCTCACAACTCAACCACACAAAGTTGTGAGCCTGACTGAGAGGTGGAAGTTGTATCAGGAGTTTTCAAAGGCTCTTTCCACCAAAACCATTCCCTGACTCTGTGCTCCAGTTCTGCAGACAGGGAGCCAAGGCACAGAGCAGATGAAATAACACAACCACAGGTATGCAGGCAACCTGCACCTGAGGCCACATCTCCACAGAGCACCCTAAAGCCCTACCCTCACTGCTTTTGAACATATTAACCCATCACCACAGTCATGTCTGTGTGTGCTGGGCTTTCTGGGGTCATCTGCTTCCCTGGTAGAAGGCCAAGCTTCTCCTCCTGCAAAGTTCTTTGGATTTTTAATTTTTTTTTTCAACTTCGGGGCCAATTCAGCAACTCATCTTTCTGCTAAGACTGTCAGTGAAAGCGTCAACTGCATGGCTGGTTCCTGTGATGTGGAACCATGCCCACCAAGACTTGGACCAGGAGTGTGCAGCCCATTTCACATCAGCCACCATCCAGCCCACATTTGGCAGAAGACTGAAGACAGAATCAGCCATGCCTGCATGGCTCCTGGCACTGGGCCATTTCTCTCCAGCCCTCTGAGCAGCCAGGATATAAATCTTGCTCTTCTTTCACTAGTCTTTGCCGTGACAACACAATCACTTGGCTGCCCATGCCAGCTCTCCTTGGGCGTTTGTCAGGGATGTGTCAGTGGAAAAATGAACTCTGCACCCTGGCGAGGAGGGGGAGCAGCTCCTCATGAAGCTCACCACTGCTGCCCTTTCTCAGCTCACACATTTGCTGCAGGAGGAGTGCAAGCCCTGGTGAAATCACTGTGAATATTTACCTCCACCAGGAGCAAATCCATATTCCTCCCTCCCGGTGAATAAGCAGGAAGACCTTGCCCAGATAAATGCAGGGTGAGAGCTTGGCTTCCCCTCCAGAACCAGCACTCCCATGCCTAAATATCTCCATGAAATCTCTGTGTGTGTGCATGTGTACACATCCTTTGTTCAGAGTTGTATTTACTCTTTAGAAAGAAGACTGCTTGTCCCATTGAAGCCAGAAAGAAGGAAGAAATTCTTTACACTGAGGGTGGTGAGGCCCTGGCACAGGTTTCCCCAGAGCAGCTGTGGCTGCTCCTGGATCCCTGAAAAAGCTCGAGGCCAGGTTGGACAGGGCTTGAAGCAACCTGGGATAGGGAAAGGTGTCCCTGACCATGGCAGGGAGTTGGACTAGATGAGCTTTAAAAGTCCCTTTCAAACCGATCTATGATTCTGTGATAGGTCAGCTGAGTCCTCCTGTTCACCCCAGGAATGCTGCAACTCCTGGCAAAACAGAGAAAAACATTCCCTGAAGCTGTAAAACTGAGACTCTCCAGCAATTCTTACACATCTGGGTTTTTTTTTTTTTTTTCCCCACTGTCTGAAACCTCTTTAATTGAATCACTCTTAACTCTGTGAATGGCAGAGTCTGGTCAGGGGATGCAGGACCCCGCTGCGTGCTGGGCAGTGTGGGAATGTACAACCCTACAGTCCCCTGCAGGGAGACCACGGGGCCAGCAGAGAAGCCAGAGGGGATGGACAAGATGTGGATTCAGCTCAGGAATCTCACACAGCTACAAGGCCATAAGCACGGGAGGGTGGAGCCCTACTTCTGTCCAGAGAGAGGGAAGGGAGCCCATCCCCTGCTGAAAGCTGTGGGTGGACGTATTGCACTTGGCCAGCCAGAAGATTAAGGCAGGTCCCCTAATTGAACATTTCCCAATGGGAGGGAGACAAAAAAAAGCAATTTGAGGGGTGGAAAGAGCGCAGGTAAAACATCATCTGGAGAGAAGGGGGTGGGCAGGAGAGGCTCCTCACAGAGAGGGGTGAGATGAAGGCTTGTGGGGCAGAGGGGGATGCTGGCTGCACCAGCCACTGCGTGCTTCAAACACGGCAAGCAGATAACACATGGATTCATGGAGCAGGGTGGGAGGAGGTGAAGGAAGCAGGCAGGAGAGAAGATTACAGGAACACAGGGAACAACAAAGAGGAGGGAAGCGGAGAAGGAAAAAATTATGCAGGGCCTTGAAGGTCAAAAGAGTCAACTTCAAAAGGATTCCTTAAAGACATAGAGCAAATGCCTGTATATTAAATTATTTAGTTTTCACACAAATCTAAATAGTATATGGGGGGAGGGGTGGGGGGATTGCCTCCCAACACTCTATTTGGCACAGAGGGAAGACAAAATGGAAGGATGATAAGAGAAGTCTGGGACTCTTTGTTTTTCTAATGGACGAGACAGGGCTGGAGTTGGCAAGACCCCCTTGCAAAGGATACAGAGTGAAGTGGAGGAGGCTTTTCAGGAGAGGAATGATGGGAGTGAGCACAACTAATTCTTTCTGAAACTGAAAAATGCTAAAAATTGACTTGCTCAGCCTGAAAACAAAATGTTTTCCTAAATTCTAGGCATCTGTTTAATCAAAAACACAGCAAATGTTGAGTTAAACAAATCATGCTGCCTGTGAGAGTCAAGACTTTCACTTTGCAGATGCTGAAATGAAACGCTTCCATTTTTTCACAATTCCACCATTAATCTGACAAAACTGACCCAGACGCAGAGCAGTTCTTTTGTCATCAAAACCTTCACTTTGTACTGAAACGTATTTAGCTGAATTATCTCTCCCCACTGTACTTAAGGAAGCTGAAGTGAAGTACAAAGCCAGAAGAGTAGGCTCCCCTATCCTGGGGCGTTCAACCCATCGGCAGAGTTAAAATCACTGACAAGCTATGGCAAGCTAATGTCAGTAAAATGGTACCCAACAGGAGGTTTGAAGCTAGCACAGTGAGCTCTACAATAAGTTCCAGTCCTTTAAACACCACGTTTAAGTAAAACATTACAGCAGGTCATGTTTTAAAGCAGACAGAACAGGTGAGGAAATCACTGAGGACCCATGAGGATCCTCTTGGAGGAGAACAGAAATTTTGCCTTTTTCATCTCCCTGCCCTAATCACCACCACTTTCCTGCTGACTGCCTGTGCTTCCTTCCACTCCACACCACTTTTTCCACGTGCTCATCCAGCAGTGGATGGCTGCAGGGACTTGTGTCACCGAGGCAAAGACGTGGTGCTGCTACACCAAGTATCTGCAGGGCCACCACAGGGCCCAACGAGGTGGCAACCACTCACACTGGAAAAAACACAGGAAGAAAGTGTCTTGATGAAGGCCATGAGGCAAGCCAGTAGAGGAGCCAAGAGTGGAAATCTTGTCATCCTGTTTTGCCCACCTGTATCCCAAGTGTTTAGTACTTTCCTCTGCTCAGCTTTGACCTTACGAGTTCCCTTAACCTTCTCCTGACAGTTTCCTAATGGGCAAATAAATCTCTGGAGAGTATCTTAAATTCTTTTTTATCACAGACTGTATCAGTGTGATAATAAGATCAGCCTTCAGACTCCCCATTAAGTCACAGAAGGTGTGGTCATCAGTCATGCTTTTTCCAGACTTAATTGCCAGACAGACACTTTAAGTTGAAAGTCCACCTAATGAGCCCAATCATTAAAACATCCCTGGTTCCTATTTGAGATGGAAAATTATATTACTCTAATAAGGGGGTTGCATCTTTGCCCCCCTATTCAATCATGCAGCACAGGAAAGGTGAGACTTCTCTGCAAGTTTGCCTTGGATGTGTTTCATTTAAATACGGCCCCCTGCTTCAGGCAAAAAAAAAAGTAATAAAACCCTTCACAGAAGGAAAGCTGGGTGGTTGGAGAAGTGGCAGCAACCTAAAGGTGAGCAAAGGAGTCAGCACTGATGGGCATCACCACTGACACCAGGGGTGCTCCTGAGAGCCATCCAGGTGGAGATAGTGGAAGAGTCATCACAGTGGCTGTGCCAGCGTGGAGAAGATGTGACATCAGTGGGGTGTGTTTCTGCAAAAGGCAATATGGGGATGTACCCAGTGGGCTCTTAACTGTGACACTTATTTCCTATACAGTTTGAAATAAATGCCTCCATTTGAAGAAGGCATTGGCTGTGTTGGCCACCCTCAGGACCTGCACCATGTGGGAGAAGCAGCTGGGCAGCTGCCAGGAGGTTGGGAAACTGAGGTGGAGCAGCTCACTGACTCAAAAGCCCTCACACAGGGCATCTCCAGCCCAAAACAGGGATCAGGCTGCAAGCCCACTGCACAGGGGTAATTCTCTCCTGCCCCATCCACTTCTGACAGAAATACTTTCCCACCTCTCCATCTCCCACCCCTACTGATCATGGAAATCTTTGCCTAGGTAAGCGTCGTCTGGGAGCTCAGCCTAGGTAAGACCAGCCCAATATAAATTCCTGGTGGTCTTCAGCCACGCCAGACACCTTTGGTTAGAAGCCATCAAGCCCATGGAGGTGCCCCAGTTGGCTCACTCCCACCCCAAAGCACTGGCAGTGAGAGCTGCTCCGCAGGGAATCCCAGCGGGAAGCCCGGGCAAGCCTCAGTTCCATCCAGCGGCGGCTTTGCCAGGTGCTGGGAGCGCTGGCTCAGAGCGATCCCTAATAAAAACAAAAGAGGCACGGAAGGGCGTGTTCCTTTTGGGTAATAATACATCTTAGAGCTGCACGGTGAGGCAAAGACAGCGCCACACCCTCAGCCACCCCAAGGGTGTGGGCATTATACAATGATTCGCCCACGCCCAGAGCCTCCGACGACAATTCACATCCAGCGCCGCGCACGGATCAGTAAATACCGAATCTCCAACCAGGAAACGACGGCTTTTTCCATGTGCACGGAGGAAAAAAAGCCAAACCAAAGATGTGTCTTAACACGAACGCCACCCCAGGCGGATCCACACCACCGCTGCACACGGTGTTTTCTGCCCTTCCCCTAGAACGGGCCAGCAAAGTCAGTGGCATTCATATTTTGAGTTATATTAAGCATCAGTTTTGGAGCTTTTTCATCATTTCACTCCTAAAGAGAGAGAAAAAAAAAAACCAAACAACACACAAACCAACAAACAGAGGTGATGGACCTATTTAAATGCATAATTACATTTTGATAACAACAAAGTTGTGCGAGGCACTTAATAGATAATAAAACGACAAGATCTCATCACACCCAAGCTTATTTTCACAGCTGTAAATCTACTTCTGGTAAAGTTGCCGGGAAAAGATTTTACTATTGAGTAATAATGGAAACAAAATAGCACTTATTAAAGGGAAATGGGAGCAAGAACTCATCAGATGTTGAAAGACAACAGAGAAAATCAGTTTGTTATTAGGAGACAGGAGAAATAACACTGTTCTGCTGGTCTGAGATATCGGCAGCGAGATGTGTTGGTTATTAACAGAGATCCCACTTTTTTTTTCCTCTAAACCACAGTGCATTTGCTGTGATGCTCACGAAAACAGCAATTAAAGATGCAGCTCTGGGGTCGCACCTCCAGGAAAAGCAAAAACAGCAGCAAAATGAAAGTGTCTCCAGACCTATGCCTAATAATTTCTGAAGTCAGGAAATTCAAGTTGTTTTTCCAACATAATTTATGTTTTCCAACATAAATCCACCTGATCATTAAAGAAAAAAAAAAAAGAAGAAGAGATGATGACTGTAATAAATGTACTTTTTGAGTGATCCCAGGAAAAAGGCAGTGACTTTGAGTGTGTAGGAAGGATGGAGCTAGTAGAGTTACTGTGTACCTGCCTAAAAAAGGGAGGCTCAAAGCCTTCCTGGGGCCAGGTGGTGCTCCCAGGGAGGAATGGTTGTTGCAATATTAATGAGGGAGAAGATGGGACCACCAGGGACAAATGAAACATATATATTCCTGGCTGACACAGCAGACACAGTTTGGGTAGCTCAGAAACAAGGGGGTCATGCTGGACGTGGCTACTTGCCCTCAGGGCAGCTAACTGGGGCAGATCAGGAGATATTTGTACAGATAATAAAACTCCTGCTCCACTTTCTGAATCCTGAGAGGGGGCTGGAGAAAAGATGGATTTTAATTCTCCAGCTGCAGTGCTGAATAACAGGAGTGAGGCATAGCCCAACCGGTCCAAATACAAGCAAAGAAATAAAAATATCAACTATTATTGTTTACTGATGGTAGCTCGGAGCATGTTCAGATCTGACTAAGTTTCTACTGGGCAAGGTTTTATTATCATTATTATCATTATTACTATTACTACTACTATGACAATTACTGTTATTATTACTCTTGCTATTAATTGCAGTGACCATTTAAACGGCACCAGTGACTTATAGCTACAGGCTGGATGCTCATTCCCTGAAAGGCACTGTGTGAGTGAGACCAAGGAAGGAATAATACATTCCTAAATGCTTGTGGCCCAAAGAAACAGTGGGGAAAAAAAAGAGATTGCCTGTTTCGTGCAGAAGAGGAACAGAAAGACTTGACGATTTGCAAAGGCCATGGATGAAGCTCTTGGCAGAGCCAAAATTTGATGTTAGCTTTTACAAATCCCAACTCAGCTCTCTGTCTAGACTATCAGCCTGGACTAGCCCTCATCTAAAGCTCAGCTTTATTCAAGGATAGAGGCAGCCCAAAGCTCAGAGGGGCTTCAGGTCAGGGCCATCCCATGGGCTCTGATGGGGACAAAGTTTTCTTAGCAGGGGCGCTGTGATAGGACAAGGGATTAACTAAAGAAGAGGAGATTTGGATTAGGTATGAGAGAGCTTTTCATAAAAAGGATGGTGACACCCTTGCACAGGTTTCCCAGAGCAACTGTGGCTGCCCCTGGATCCCTGGAAATGTCCAAGGCCAGGTTGGATGGGGCTTGGAGCAACTTGGGATAGTGAAAGGTGTCCCTGCCCATGGCAGGGTCTCCCAACCCAAACCATTGAGTGAATCCCATATGCCAGGTGGTTGCCATGTGCTGGAGCTTGAGCCCTGTGGTTGGCGGCACCAGCCCAGCAGCCAGGTGGCTCAGCCCATCCCTGGCAGTGTTTTGGCACCTGGCAAAGCCAGAGGATGTTCAAGTGCACCAGGACAGAGTAAATCACCCAAAGGGAGCTGGGATTGGCAAGGTCTGTGCTGGTGGCATCACTCAGCACCTCCACGGTTCAGCTGGGATTTTCACTGGGTAAAACCAAAATGGTGTGGGCACAAAAGAAGAGTGAGATTCCAGGGAAAAACAGGGATAATCAGAGAAGCTGGGAGTGACAGCTTGTCCCATCTACCACTCAGCCTGGCAGGGTGCTGGGGAAAGGGCAGGACAGGGAGGCTTTTGCATGCAAGCAGGGATACTCAAAAAAATTACCAACAAAGCGAGGCTTTAAAAAATATAAACAGTTTTGGGGAACAAACACAAATGGCGTGCAAGCTAAAAATAAGCAGCAGAAAGTGAAAAAAGGTATTAAAGGAGCCCAAAAGAAATAGCAAACAGCAAATTGCAGGGAATTGTTCGGCAAACAATAAAATGCTCCTCGCCATCTCCCTGCAAAAGGCAGATGGTACTGGGAGAAAGCAACCCCCGACAAATGATAGCTGCAAAAGGGGTGAAGGAGGGGGGGGAGAAAATTTCAGACCTGGCAGATTTGTTAAGTGGTAATTTTCCCTCTGTCTGTGCAGAAGACAAAGGGGAGGGAAAGCTCCCCAAGACAGGGATTGTATTTCACTCCGCGGTTGAGAAGGCTTTCGAGTGTCTGCAGATAGCGGCAAGAAATGGTCCTAAAAAGATTAGAGCTCTTAAGGTAGGGCAAAATACTATATCCAGACAACACACTCGAGTTTTAATGACAGTGGGGAGAGAATTGAGTGAACCATTGTCTGCTGCCTCTAGGAAACCAAAAACTTAATTTGAAACAGCACAGGCTTGAGCTGGACTTTTCTCACAGAAAGGTTTTACTCCTGCCCTTTAAGCATCACTTTGTATCCTCGGCACATATTTTTCATTCATCTTTTTCCCACAGCCAACACAAGCTTAAGAAGGGCTTTCTGCGTTTTCAGAGTGATTTGGGTGGCTTGGCTTTGAGCATCTCCCTGTCTGGAATACACCTCTTCTCCCTGTATCCCTCCTGCCAGGCCATTAACCATGTTTATGGATACCTACCTGATGGATGAAGAAGGAAAGTGACTTCCCAGAGATGCACAGGGAATGTGCTGGAAAAGAAATTCACCCTGGGTTTCCCAAATCTCAATCCCCAGACTATCCCCTGCCCTTCCTACCCCTAATTCCACTTTGGGCTTGCTAAGTGGGTGCAAATCAGCAGAGCTTCCCTACAATCCATTTTACACTGGGACCAAGACCAAGCATCACATCCAGCCTTAAATCATAGAATTGCAAAATCGTTTAGGTTGGAAAAGCCCTTTAAGATCATCAGGTTTAAGTGCTAACCCAGCATGGCCAAGGCCACCCCTGCATTTTGCCTGGATTGGGATTCTTGTGCCTCCCCAAAAAATGAAATTAATTGCTATGACCCCACAGTAGCCCATATGCCCCCTGGGAGTTACCAGGACTCCCCTGGCACTGCCTGGCTGGGGACAAGAACAAAGCAGGGCACTGCTCTGCTGCCAGCCTCATCACTGCAAATTCCAGGGCACGAAGCCAGCACGCCCCACCTGCCCCATCTCCAGCAGGTGACACTGAGGTGGCTCTGCCATCCCCCATCTCAACTCCAGCATCCCCCAGCCAGAGACTTTCGCTGCAGGGACCCCCCTGACCTTGCCCGGGGCTCTGTTGCTAAGAATAAAACACAGAGGGCTGCGCTGTGCTGGCGCGCGGTGGGATAATTGCAGGGAAGCTGCTGCTGTAGCCCAGTGACTGCAGTAATTGGGCACGGGCCATCCTGCAGCCAGGTTTCCCGTGCTATTATCCCCTTATTAATAGAAACCAAATCTACCTTTGCAGAGGCAGCACTGCGAGCCTGGAATTATGTGGTGTGGGGCTGCAGGGAGGCACCCGCGGCATCTCTGCAACAGCCTCAGCCCTTTGCCACCCAAGGGGTGGGTCCTGGCAGGATCCACAGGATGCTCCCGCCCAAGTCGTGGCAAAATCCCAGCCACAGAGACCCAAGGTCCCCTGTGGTCATTGGAAAGGTGAATGTTTGACTCAGCCACATGATAGTTGCCCTTACAGAGGCAGGCGGGTGAGATTTGTTCTATTAACTAATTAATCCCAGCAGCATCCCTCCAAGGTATGGCAGGGAGTATTAATTTCATCGCCCAAGGAGGAAAGCTGAAGGTCAAAAAGGCTTGAATTTCTCCTTGCCCACCTGGATGGGATATGGTGGGGGCCACAGGCAGAGCATTCATGGATTTAGGGCTGGAAAATAATGCCCAGCACCTCGGCTGGAATGGTCCTGCCAGGGTACCACAGGATGTTAAACATAAAAGAGGCAAAAGTGCCAGCATCATTTTAAGGAGAATCAACCCACAATGCCAGGGCTCTCTTTGCTGGAATACCTGAAAGCAAAGTGCTGATTTCTGAGACACCCAAGGACAAGGTGGAAATCTCTGCATGGGTTTCCTGGACTTCCATGTCAATGTGATCATGTGGCTTTCCATGTGAAAACTAACACAGGTACTTCTCCCTGTCATATTCCAGGCTAACTTCCTCTATGAAGCTCAACTTGGAAACAGTCCTGAATAAAATGTGTGCCCAGTCATGACATTTTCCCTGCCCAGAAAGCAGGAAGCAAGGTGTGAGTCAGGATTAAAGCTGGAAAGTAGATTAAGTGCCTCTATCCAAAATGCCATCAACAATGAATAGAGTAAGGTTTGGCACATTTATTTTTTTAATGGAAGTTTATTAAGGTCTTCAGGGCCACCTGAATCTTATCTCAAATTTGAGATTTGCTTTAAAACTTATGAAGTGGAGGTCTGGAGCAAGTGATGAGGAGCAGCTGAGGGAGCTGGGAAGGGGCTGAGCCTGGAGCAAAGGAGGCTCAAGGGGGACCTTGTGGCTCTGCACAGCTCCTGACAGGAGGGGACAGCCGGGGGGGTCGGGCTGTGCTCCCAGGGAACAGGGACAGGAGGAGAGGGAACGGCCTCAGGCTGGGCCAGGGGGTGATTTAGGTTGGAAATTACGGAGAATTTCTTCATGGAAAGTACTGTCCAGTCATTATATGGGCTGCCCAGGACAGTGATGGAGTCCCCATCGCTGCAGGGATTTAAAAGCCCTGTGGATGTGGCACTTGGGGACATGGGTTAGTGGTGGCCTTGGCTGTGCTGGGGGCATGGTTGGACTTGATGGTCTTGGAGGGCTTTTCCAACTTGAACAACTCCAAGTTTCTGTGATTCCCCAGTGAGGCTCACTTCTGCCTCCCCCAGCTTCCACGGCAGGCAAAGCCCAGCAGATGATCTCCTACAGAACAATAACCATGAATGCCAATAAACTCAAGACTGACACAAGGAATTATCAACCCAGAGTATTTCCATGCTTCCCTCTTTCTCTCAACCCCTTCTTCACCCAGCTTTTTAGCATTTCTCATTTCAGCAATTAATCCCAGCCTTTCTGAAGAGGCTGAATCCTACAAGCTTGAAATCATGTCAACACAGAGCCAAATCAGCACAGATGTGCCAGAGAGCAATGCAGTGGGTTTTTCCTTCCCCTGAAACTCAGGACTGCTTCTGCTCAGTGCTGTGGTGCTCTGCAGACTGGGGATGTCAGGAGCCTTCCCCATTTGGCAAGCTAGAGGTCACCCTGGGAAGATTAAAGCAGAGAGAGAAGACCTGGGTTGCCTTCTGCATTTTTCAGCCCTTCTCCATCCCTTTTGTGAAAGGCTGGTGCTGTTAAGCAGCTACGTAAGAGATGTGAAGAGTCAGGGGAAATAAATAATACATAGATGTTGAAGTGTGTTGCCAAGGCCACCTCCAGGATGGATCTGTAACCTCTGGACAGCTGCCTGCTCCTGCCCTGGAGAGATGTCACTGGGAGTGAAATGGAGCTCCTGGGCAAGACGCTGCTCCAGAGTGATGCGTCAGAAAACCTTGCGGGTGACAGAAACTGTAATTGCTGTGCTTAAACTTCACTGGCCCGTTCCACCCCTGTGAAACCCAGCTTTGCTGCTGATTTCAGCAGAAGAGGGAAGGATGTGCCCCTACCAGGGCAGTGGGTAGGGATCCCTCTCCCCAAAGCCTGAGCAGAGGGCTCCTTGTACCCCTGGGGCCTTGTGAATGTTCTGCTTTCCATGAGGACCTGAGCAACGTTCTCCATCCTCCCCAACACCAGCCCAAACCAGATGCAGAGAGCCAGCAGCCTGAAAAAAAAGGGATCTTAGACCCAGTGTGTTCTTGGGGTTCAGGGCAGCAGTGTCTTGCATGCAGAGGCTGCAGAGACCCCAGGGGAGCTACACTGCATCCCACCAGCCCATCCCCAAGTCCTTACTTCAAGAGCAGCTTGGCCACATCTGCCTCTATTTTTCACAGCAAGAGCTCTATGGCTCTGTAGGAGTAAGAGATAACATATTTTACACTCCATAACTGGAATGCAAAATAAAAGGTCCGTGGTGTGGCTGGATGCAGCCAAGACCATGATGCGAGGTGCCCTGGCTCATAACATGGAGAGCTGGCTGTGCCAATAGTGCCAAAGGGGCCCTGTCCCCAGCCTGTCCTTTCCATGGGCTGGGGGGTGAGGCACCACCCCTGGAGCAGGATGCCTGTCCCTCAGCAATGACACAGAAGCACCCAGCCCTGAGGCACAAGGACACCAGGAGGTGCTGGCAGGTGATGCTGAGGAGCGCAGTCACTGGGGTGGCAGCTTCCAACCTTGCTGTGATGGAGAAGTCCAGGCACATCCCTGCCTCACTGCTGCTGCCTGGAAAAAGCCAAAATACCAACAGCAAAGCACTCTGCAACCTACCAACTCCCCCCTCCTCTCCTGTGCCTGCTGCAGAGGGCAGCTGGAGGGGCTCAGGAGACACAGCACCGAGGGAGGGATGCTGCAGGCACTCCTAAAATAAGGTACACACAGATAGTCTAATGCCTCTGCAAACCCCCCCTGCCCCCAACACACATCTGCCAAGATCAGAACTGGCTGCAAAGACTGAGGATGTTTTTTGAGAAATATTAGCTGTAGCTGTTTGCACGCATTAGCCTTACAAAGCGGCTGGGAGAAGAGGGGGGGAAATATTCTTCCTGTTTAGCACAAAAATATAGGTAACAATTATGAGGCAATAATTGATTCATCCGATAGTTTATTAACTGGAGTTGGGGTGTGCAAGTGACAGGCTCTGCAGCCAGCCTTTCATGTGACACGTTATTAAAGGCTCTTTTTCTGTCTCCAAAAGGCAGTGGCTGGAAGATCAAAGGTCAGACATTTCAAGAAGTAAATTGGTTTAATGTGGCTGCAGATAGCCTCACAAAAACCTAATAAATATGCAGTGAAATGTAAGGAGAGAAAATTGTGGACAAGAGAGACAATTACTTTGAAACCAGGATAAGAGCAGCGCAGGCTCAAATTAATCAGTGTTCGGGCTTCTTCTCTCTGTCTCAGGATTTAGTATTCAGAGCAGGAGCCCAGCTGATGGTGGGATGTGAGCAGGGAGCATTGGTACCCAACACCAGAGCCTGCTGGGGAAAGATGCTCAACTCCAACCTGCAGCTGGGGTGGTGCTAAGAACCCACCTTGTTTTTCCAGGTACACCTGAGACCCACAGCAAAGGATGTTTGTGAGCACCACAGGACAGATTAGCAGTCTGTGGCTGAAAATTCTCCTAAAAGGACAGGCTGGCACAGCTGGGGCTGCTCAGCTGCACAAGAGAAGGCTCCAGGGACACCTCAGAGCCCCTGCCAGGGCCTCCAGGGGCTCCAGGAGAGCTGCACAGCCACTGGGGACAAGGCATGCAGGGACAGCAGCCAGGCAATGGCTTCCCAGGGCCAGAGGGCAGGGACAGATTTTGGGCTCTTGGGAATTAGGAATTGCTGGCTGGGAGGGTGGGCAGGCCCTGGCCCAGGGTGCCCAGAGCAGCTGTGGCTGCCCCTGGATCCCTGGGAGTGTCTCAGGCCAGGCTGGATGGGGCTTGGAGCAGCCTGGGACAGTGGCAGCTGTCTGTGCCCCTGTCCTGGGGAAGGTTGGAACTAGGTAATTTTGAAGATCCCTTCCAACTGTTCTGTGTTTGTATGATTTCATTTTATGACCCTGTGGGGAGCCCTTGGTGTGCCCAAATAGGTTCACAGCAGCACTGGAACATCAACTCACAGCCCAAACCCCATTGTCCATGGGAAAAAAATTAATACAAAAGGGCTTAATTACAAAAAGTGATGCTTAAAGCTCATCTCATTTTTTACTTGATCTCATGATGTTTTCAGAAATTTGCATTACTTATTTTTAAGCTCCAGATAGTGATATCTGAGTTATCTGGGGGTTTTTGTTTGGATTTCTTGAAATGCTTTAACTCTAACAACCTCTGAACACTCACAACACAGGATTTCTTTGCTAAAAAGTCACAGGATTGCTCCTTTTAATTACAGGTGAGAAAACACCCACTCCAGCTCTTTAATCTGGAGAGGGACTTCCCACATGAAAACAAAGCATGATATTCCCAGCAGGGCTGGAAACAGGAGGAGAGGGAACCAATCCATGGAACAAAATGCCTGGTACCCCTCGGACAAGCAGATGAGGGTACAACCGCTTTGTATTCCCCCTGCAGGTGACCCTCCCCAGCTGAGTCACTGTGATCCACCGTGGTTTACTACAGCCCCAGCAGACAGACGGACAGGGCTGGTCTGTGATTCAGCAGCGCCAAGCCTCACCTGATCACCCTCACAGGGGCCTTCTGCAAGCACCTAAAGGATGGGACCCAAGGGCTAAGCCACTCAGTAGAATCACAGAATCATTCAGGCTGGAAAATCCTGCTGAGTCCAACCATTCATTCCCCCAGTACTGCCCAGCCCAACACTGACCCACGTCCCCAAGTGCCACAGCCACGTAGCTTTTAAATCCTCTGCAGGGATGGGGATGCCACCACTGGGCAGCTGTGCCAATCCATGACCACCCATTCTGCGAAGAAAATTTCGCAATATCCAACCTGAGCCTGCCCATGCCCAGCCTGAGGCCGTTCCCTCTCCTCCTGTCCCTGTTCCCTGGGAGCACAGCCCGACCCCCCCGGCTGTCCCCTCCTGTCAGGAGCTGTGCAGAGCCACAAGGTCCCCCCTGAGCCTCCTTTGCTCCAGGCTCAGCCCCTTCCCAGCTCCCTCAGCTGCTCCTCATCAGACTTGTGCTCCTGACCCCCACTGCCCTTCCTAGGACATGGTCCTGCATCATCAGCCATGTTCTCCATAGCTGGACCACGGATGAAGGGGATCCCTCTGCCCACCACATCCCCATTCATGGCTGTACCCCTCTGCCCAGAGTGGAGCTGCACCCACACCTCGTGAGAGGCCCTGGGGATGAGGCAGAGAGGGACAGCTGGTGCCACCTGCGTCCTGCTGGCCAAGGGACAGTTCAAAGAGAACCCACCCTTCACGGGTCAGCAACAAGGAGAACTGATGGGACGTGGACCTCTGCAGCCCACACAGGCAGCTCTTGCCCTGAGTTATCTGCGTGTGTACTGCTCTGCCATAAATCAGGAGCCCTGACACTGTAATTTGTATCTGGGGAACCTGGAGCAATTACAAAATCAGCCCAAACACCATTTGTTTCACAAGATTTTGCCCTTAGTTAGCACTGTCGTTCTGCTTTAATTGCACTGTAATTAATTGCAACAAAACTGTTTGGAAAGTGCGTGTGCACAGTGGAAAGGCTGGAATATTGCAACCTGACTCCCCTGTTGCAGCCACAAGCATAAAATCTGTCATCCTCTTTCCACACAAAACTTAGAGAAAGTTCACTTTACCACCTTGTATCCAGAGGCTCTCCAAGACCTCTCAAATCCAGACCAAGACTCATGGAATGCAACTACTGGCTTACTTTACATCCACGGAAATCAAGGCTCAGAGGAGTTAATCTCTTTAATTTCTCTTCAGACATGACTAAAAGGGTATAAATTGCCCAAAGTAAACCAGGCCCTGTCCAGGAAGTAAATCACAGCCCTGCAACACTCAGAGGTTCTCATGTTCCCTTGCAGCTCCCAAAGCCACCCAGCACCTTGAAGAGGCTGGGATCTGCCTCCTGCCCCTGGAGGAGGTTGCCTCATCCACTAATTCAACATGAAGCAAAAGATCTCCCTAAAGACAGACAGCAGTGAGAGTTGGAAGTGATGATGTCCCATCCCTGGAAGTGTCCAAGGCCACCCTGGACGGGGCTTTGAGCAACCTGGGGTAGTGGAAGGTGTCCCTGCCCACTTGAGGTGCGTGGGAATAGATGATCTTTAAAGCCACTTCCCACCCAAATCATTCTACAACAAAGGAAAGCAATTCTGATCCATTTCTCTCACATCCATTCCTCTTCAGCATCCAGCTGTGGCATGGAGGGACTAACCCCAGCTGAGGCGGGCTTCCAGAGCCCTCTCCCAGCTGGCACTCTGTCCCTCAGCACAGACTGCAACAGCAGCCATAATGTAACTGCTGGGCAGCCGCTTGGAAATGAGAAGCCACCAAATCCACCCACAGCTGCCTTGAGTCTCATCCCCTGAACGATTATTTCTGTGGAGGAAGGCAGCTGCAAGGCTGGGAGAAGGTCTGGAGGGACACTGGAGACAGGAGGCAGTGATGAGCCAATGTGGCTTATCCCCTCTGACACCCTTCAGTGAGGGGCTGGGACAGTGACTTGCTGCTAAGGCAGGAGGGGACATCTCTCATTTTGAAATTGCCCAACATCCATAACAAGGAACTCTTGGTTTTTTTAAGCCTAACAGACTAGCAGAAAAATATATGCTCTTGCTTTTCCTCCCTCTTGCTGTTTTCTCTTCTTCTCTTCTCTTCTCTTCTCTTCTCTTCTCTTCTCTTCTCTTCTCTTCTCTTCTCTTCTCTTCTCTTCTCTTCTCTTCTCTTCTCTTCTCTTCTCTTCTCTCCTCTCCTCTCCTCTCCTCTCCTCTCCTCTCCTCTCCTCTCCTCTCCTCTCCTCTCCTCTCCTCTCCTCTCCTCTCCTCTCCTCTCCTCTCCTCTCCTCTCCTCTCCTCTCCTCTCCTCTCCTCTCCTCTCCTCTCCTCTCCTCTCCTCTCTCTCCTCTCCTCTCCTCTCCTCCTCTCCTTCTCTCTCCTCTCCTCTCCTCTCCTCTCTTTCTCCTCTCCTCTCCTCTCCTCTCCTCTCTCTCCTCCTCCTCCCTCTCCTCTCCTCTCCTCTCTTCTCTCCTCTCCTCCTCTCCTCTCTCCTCTCTTCTCTCCTCTCCTCTCCTCTCCTCTCCTCTCCTCTCCTCTCCTTCTCCTCTCCTCTCCTCTCCTCTCCTCTCCTCTCCTCTCCTCTCCTCTCCTCTCCTCTCCTCTCCTCTCTTCTCTCTTTTCTCTTCTCTTCTCCCTCTTCCTCTTCCTCTTCCTCTTCCTCTTCCTCTTCCTCTTCCTCTTCCTCTTCCTCTTCCTCTTCCCTCCCAGAGCCACATGGTGGAGAAAGGGCCCAAATCTTGCATGAAGGCAGCAGTGCCAGCACAGGGTCCTGTGGATCCACCTCTCCAGCAGCCCACCCAGCACTGTGGTGTGACACATAAAGAAATTCCATGGCAGAGGTGAGGATGCACCTGCTTGGAGGAGCTCACGGCAACGGGAGTCAGCCAGGGCCCGGGCAGGCAGCAGCAGGGGGTCCAAAGGAACAGCAAAATGATTGGGATTATCCCTGCAGCAGCATCTCTGGAAGATCCAGCTGATCTAGGAGACCTCCCAGGCACATGCCTAGAGAGCCTGGGGTTTGGCTGAGGATCTGCTCCATCAGCTTCAACTCACCTTGGCAAAAGGTGCCCAGACACCATGGTGACGGGCTCGGCAGGGATAAACACTGAACATGGGTGTGGGTTGTTTGCATAGTTAGGAAGCTGGCTGGTCTCCATCCCTCCACCCTGCCTCCTCCCAGCAGTGCCAGGACCTCAATCCAAAGTGGTCTCCTTCCTCCTCCTGGGCTGGCTCATCCTCAGGCAACACGGAGGCACTTCCCAAACTGGTTTCCTGCTAGGCAGGGCAGGGTGGGGGACAGCAGTGCTGGGCTGCTGCCTCTGCCTGGGAGGGGGAAGTCATTTGATGGTCCCAACGTCTGCCTGAACCCACATGGAGCCAGCGCAGAGATTTCATGGTGTGGACATTCCCTCCTCCTCCTCTTCTGCAGCTGCCAAGAACATCAAGTCCCTTGCAAAACCAACAGCTGGGATACGGCAGCCTTCGCCCACCGCACAAAAACCCACTCAGGACCACCATACACCCATTCCTCAGGTGCAAGGGCATCTTTTTGAGGAACAGGGAAGAAGGCAGTCCAAGAGCAGTGAGAAATAAATCTATAATTAAGGCAAGCTGCTCACATGAGCGATACTTGAGACTTATGCAGACCTGTGAGCAAAGTTGCCATCAGGCATGCAGCTCCTCTCAGGCTTCCAGCATGGAATAAAAAAGCTCTGACTAATATAAAGAGGCCTCCAAATCACTCTTGGCAGAAGCATCCCAGCCTCAGATCCCCTCCCTCTATTCATCACTAAAGCTTTCTCAGGCAAAGGAAAATAAACCGTGCAGCTACCTCACTGACCTGACCTGCAGCAGGGTGCAGCTGGGTGCTGGCTGCCCCTTCTCCAACATTAAATGACAATGTAACACCATACACGCACATTATGCTAATTTTTATATTGTATGTAAAATTATAATAGGTATTATACACAAAAAGATACATTACACAGGTGTATATATATCTATAAATATACTAATTTTTATATTGTATGTAAATTTATAATAGGTACTATACACAAAAAGATACATTATACAGGTGTATAGGTTTATAAATATATTATATATTGTGTTTATAGAAAATATTTTATATATATATATATATATAAAATAATACAAATATTAGGGGGAATAATGAGACGCAGATGAGACCCATCTTGATTCCATATTCCCATCTCCATCCTGTCAGGAAGGCAGGGGCACTGGCAGGAGCAGGGATGAGTCCTCCCATCACTGCCTGCTTTTCCAAGATCATCCACACACTCAATTTATTGTCCACACACTCAATAATATCATATTTCTCTGCGGTCTGAGATCCTTCACCTTTTATAATTTCTCTCAAGTGTACAAAAGCATTCCGCCAGGGACACTTAATGGGAAAAAGACCAGGACTATGAACTGGGCAGGGAAGACTCCAGTTTTGAAACTATTCTAATAATTTGTTATTTAATTAAGAGCAATAGCTCTGAAATTATGTCAGTGAAACTTGCTACTTATTTATTAATTAGAGGAGGAATTTCAAAGGAGGCTACGGGAGTTAGGTGCTGGACAGCCCCGGGCTTGCTGGAAAATCCCAGGTTTCTCCAGCTAATGCTTGCTCAGTGCTCAAACACGCTGGGTCTGACTCCTCACTGCCTGGCACCTGAAGCAAACAGTGTCAAGCACAGGCAAAAAGCGAGTGTTAAACACTGCCTGTTCTGGATCAGGGGTTTGGAAAGTCCTTCCTGCAGAGGTGGGAGTGATGGAAGGCATTGGAAGACCAAGGAGAGACCACAGAGCACCTCCTTTACTTTCTGAGACTTCCCAGGAGTCTTGCTGGGCTGTCCTGGTGTGGATACATTGGGATATGTGCCGAGAAGCCTGTGAAAGGTTGATGTGGGGTGCTAGAGATGCTGAAGGCACAAAGGGTTGGCCATGCCCGTGGTATCACTCCCTGCAAACAGCTCTCGGATAGACCCAGCAACGTCAAAATCCTTCCAGGAGGAGAAACCCCTCTCTGATTCCACTCCCACCAAGCAGAGGGAAGAAAAAAGTCCAATTCACTCCCCCAAATATCGCACCTGAGTGAACTGGAGGGGGGCTCACCTCCCCTTTCTGGGGGCAGTAGAAGCTGCGGGTCCCGGCTCGGCCGCGCTGAGCGTTCCCGTCCATCCAGCGCGCTCTGGGAGCAGCACCGGGATGGCCGAGCGCCGGTTCCTCCTCCACTGGGCACATTCCTCCCCTCCTGTTTTCATTCAGCCCAACCTTAAACAAAACCACCGCTGTTGTTTTTGTCTGCGGTGCGGATCTGGGAATTGCCTGCATGGGGTCAGGGGAGCTGGAGAGGGGATTTGTGCTGCTGAAACTGAGTTTCATCTCCAGAAGGAGCTGTTAAAAATGTAAGCGCTCAGCTAGGTGCAGCACACTGCCCTGCTGCATCCCATTTGCCAGTGAAGAAGCAAAAAGTTCCCCAGATTGGCTGAGATTTATACCCAAGCTCCAGATATGGGGTCTCCAGATAAAGGAGCTGTGGCTTACCCATGCAAGCCCCGCTTGCAGCATGGGCAGTGTGGAGCAGGTCAGTTTGAGCTGGGCTTAACCCTGCACCAAGCATCAACCTCCTCCCGACCATGCTTCCCAGCATGTCCTTAATCACAATTTTTCTGCCAGCATTAAATCTTCAAAGACATTTTAACAATTCAAGACAAGAATGGGATTCTTTTCTTGCAAGTTTTCCGCAAAGAACAACTTAAACAGAAACTCCTTCAACACAAATACTAACAAACAAGTATTACAAATATATAATAGAATAATATATTGTATAATTATTGATGTATATTTCATCTGTTACATATTTCCACGTACTGAAATATTTATATTAATATATATTCCTGTTCTACTCTATTCTATTCTATTATTCTATTCTATTGTATTCTATTCTAATTTTAAATACTAATCAGCTGCCTCGTGAGATCTCTTTTGCCGACACAGCTGGACATACTGGCAGATCTGTTTTTGCACTGGTATTTCCTATCTAAAGCAAATAAACATATAACTAAGCTAGACTTAAAAAAAAAAAAGAAAAGAGCCCAAGCCCCGCGAATTGAGAGGTAGTATCATACAGGTGTTGATGTACAGCCAAAATCTCCAAGCTTGGTAAAGATTCAAGATACAAGGAAAGAAATCAGACAGAGATTCACGGGTTTGAGTTCAAACAGCAATTAAGAACGCAAGTAAATGGCGATAGATTAGTACAGAGGATCGCTACGACGCGCCAAAGATTTCCAACACAAGCACGATTAGCCTCCGAGCAATAAATTCAAGTGCCTTTCCCTCTCCTCAATATCCTGCAAAACCCCTAAAAGCTGTGGGGAAGGGGAGAGGAGGATTTAAAAGCTAAAAAATCACGTATTTCAGAAGGCAAAAAGATAGCATCTGACTCACCTTCCCTCTCCAGGTGCCGACCCTCAGCTGCCGTGGCTGCGCGGGGAATCCGGCAGCGTCGCTCCCCGGGTGTCTGCAGCCAAGCGGAGATTGTCATTTATTTGTGTGCAGAAAGTTAAGCCTTTCTAGGAGCGGTTGGGAGAATTCACTCCCACCACTCCCTCTAAACCAAAAGTATTTGGCACCAAGCCCTCCTTGTCCACCTGTACTATTAAAGTCTAAACAACACGCGGGATGCGGGCTGATATTTACCGGATCTGTTCAAGTTTCCTTTTTTAAACCAGCACAAAAAATTCTTCAGAAAGAAAAACTTGGGGAGCTGCTATGGTTTTGATTTTTTTTTTTTTTTAAATTTTTTTTTGTCTTATTTTTCTTAAAGCAGATTTATCTCATTCTTTTCATTCTCTGCTCAGTGAGACAATCCCCTCCCTGGTCTAACTGGTGACCCCTGATTTGCCCCCATAGAGGTCACTCTGTGGTTGACTCTCCTATGATCTGCTCCACTTCCCCTGCAAACTGCACCCATCTGAGTCGGGTAAATGTGGGGAGGGGGGTGAAAACCACCTCCTTTGAAAAAAATAACTGGCTGTAATTCAGTTAAAAAATCATGTTTGCACATGAACGACCCAAACAAGCGAGAAGATGGAGGCAAAATATCTTCAGACAGGGAGGCTGGTTACTCATGGCACTGAGCTGTCCTGGTGACAAGACCCCAACACAAGTGTTCAATCCAAGGAATGAGTGACTGAAAAACCTTCCCAAGTGCCCAGTGTGAGGCTTCCAAGCCCCACCCCCAGCACTGAGGCTTGCAAGCCAACTCCTGGCCACCTCAGCTGCACCAGACGGCCAACAACGCCATCCTGCATGCACCTCCCGTGGCCCCTGGCCACAGGGATGTTCCCAGAGGAAGATTCACCCCTCGGGAGCCCATCTCAGCAGCCCTGCCTGGCTAAGCCCAGCTTGCTGGCATGCACAAACCCCAGAGGGTTGGTCATCATGTTGAGTGATAAAGAACTGGGCTCCCTCCTCTTCTTCTCACTGGGTGCCCCAGGGAACAGCTTGTTCTTGAGGTTCTGCCCCAAATTAACCAGTCACACTGAATAAAACACTGCATTTCATAAAATGCGAGATACTTTCTGGCGCAGGTATAGTAATGACAAGGAAATAGATGTTTTTTGTTAATACAATAAATTCGATGAGAGCAGCTGGACACTGAGTTCCATTTTACAGGCTTTTCTGATGGTTTTCCTCTAAAGAGGCACACTAAAAAAAAACCCCAAATCACAACCAAAATTGTTTATACAAGGAAAGCCCTTCTGAAGCACAAGGCAAAATCAAGTGTAAGATAGCCTGGGGCAACCTGGCACTCCCAGACAGGGCTTGGAAGAGCTCCGTGCTCAGCGCACGGTTACTTTTGAAACTTTTATTACACGCTTTCTCAGTCTGTAGGGAAAAAAATATTAATGCTGTTTCCATCCCCACACCCAAAGCACTATCTGCAGCTCCTCTGACTACTGGGTTTCTAAGGAGTGTCTGGGTAAATCAGTACATGAAGTCAGAGTGAACAATGTGTCTGGCCGCAGATAAGGGCAGAGCAAAACTTGGGCAGCATCCAGTGACTGTCAAAGTCGGCATGGAGAGGAACACCAATTGCCACCCACTGCTTTTCCTGGTATTCCTGTAGCTGGCATCCCCTGTGGGATGGGAGCACCCGTGCAACCACCCACCCAAGCTCCTGAAGCACAAAACCATGCAACTCCTCACTTCCCACCAAACATAACTCTTTTTTCCCTCCCCATCAAAAGGATTTGCCCTCATCAGTTCACCAAAGCCAATGTGTTGAAGAAAAAGTTGCATCTCTCCCATGCTAGCAAAGCACATTGTTCATGGTGCTGCTTCTCAAGATGGTTTAATCAGGGTGTACAAAAATGTCCTCAGCACCATGGAGGTGTCAGAGCATGTCCAGGGCAGGGAACGGAGCTGGGAAGGGGCTGGAGCCCCAGGAGAGGCTGAGGGAGCTGGGAAGGGGCTGAGCCTGGAGCAAAGGAGGCTCAGGGGGGACCTTGTGGCTCTGCACAGCTCCTGACAGGAGGGGACAGCCGGGGGGGTCGGGCTGTGCTCCCAGGGAACAGGGACAGGAGGAGAGGAAATGTCTTCCAGTTGCACCAGGAGAGGTTTAAATTGGATATTGGGGAAAATTTCTTTGTTGGAAGCATTGTCCAAAGCTGGCACAGGCTGATCAGGGCAGTGGTGGAGTCCCCATCCCTGGAGGGGTTTCAAAGTTGTGGGGATGTGGCACTTGGGGACAGGGGACAGTGGTGACCTTGGCAGTGCTGAAGGGATGGTTGGAATTGAGGGCTTTTCTAGCCGAAACTATTCCAACTCCAAATTCTTGCAAGCCAAACCCTGTACTTTAATAGAGAAAAATACCTGGGTGTGGACTGTGACAATTGAAACATCTCAGCGATAACTTTGACTCAAAAACCACTGCAGACCAATTAAGTCCCCACTGAACCCTGGAAATTATTTGCCCTTTTCCATATGAAATTAGCTCACTTTTTTTTTTTGGATCAGCGTTAATGGAAGGTTGAACAGGTCTCCTACACTATAGATGAGGAGAAAATAAAGTACTTCTAAGAAGGTGTGAAATAAGAGCAGCAGGAGAAAAAGCAGAAAAGGTTGTGCCAGACCTCACCTTGATTTACATGGACAAAAGGAAACACCTAGTAAAAATTTAACAGAAAAGGTTGCAATGATTGCTTACCACAGGTATGGAAAACTCTAATTTCAAGTATATTGAACTTTACAGAAGAATACTTGAAAAGCTTATCTAATCAGAAAAAAAAACCGATTAGCAAATATAAAGATTTTCATGGGCAAAATAAATTTTCACAGAGTTTTGGGGTTTCTTTTTGGTTTGTGAATTTATACAATATTTTCCTTTTGTACTTCAGTTTTCCAGGCTGATTTTAAACTTTCTAGTTGGAGCCCAATAATCAGCTTCAGTGAATGCAGCTCTCTCAGAGCTAGAGGAAGATATTTTTTGCAACAAGACTTGCTGCATCAGTCACATTTTTCAAAGGAAAATAATTTTCTACCTCAAACATCCCTATTTCATTGCCAAACTGCGGTGGAAAAAAAAAACCAAAACAAAACACCTTTTTGGGTTTTTTTTACAGGTTGATTTTGCTAAGAAACGGAAACCATAAAAATATTTCCCCCCCACAAATCTCACTGAAGATGCTTGGAAATGGGAAATTTGGAAAAGCCTGGGGAAGTTTCCTCCAAGGTGTCCATCCCACACACTCACACACTCGGTTTCCATTTGCAGAGGTGCGTGTCCCCATTAACTCCAACGAGGCAATAAAGTTAAACCTGGCCTAAGTGCTTCCAAATGCTGGCCTTATTTTAAAGAGTATGGGGAAGGAAGAAATGTGAGCCCACAATCCTGACAAACACCTTCCTCCCTGGTGCATCAGCAGGGCAGAAGGGAGGAGGATGGGGACACCACACAACTTGTTGGAGGTCTCTGTGCCCTGTGGTGCAGAGATGAGCTGCTGCTTTTCCAACTCTAAAGAGAGCTGTGGACCTCAGGAAAGCATGAATGGGTAGAGATTTCCTTGCTAGTAGTCCCACACCCTGCAGATGAGGAGCAGTTTCCAGCAAGAGGCTGAATTACCAGTTACCCCATGCCACAGACTGGGCAGGTTCACCGGTCCAGGATGTGTCCACGTACAAAGCTACTGCTGCCACAGCACCCTTATCCAAAAAAACCCAGGAAATCAGTGAAAACCAATGCTGATTAAGTGCTTTCCCTAAACAGCCTGGGTGATTTTATATTTGAAAACTTAATGGTTGCATCCAGATTGATCCTGAGAGATCCCCAGTGTTTTGTTACGGAAAGCAGAAGTCCATGAGACTCCATTGTTTCCAGCAGAAGGACAGTCAATTATTCTACCCAGCTTTCTCCAAGAATGGAAGCACAGTTGGATTTATTTCAAGGAACAGGGCTGGAAGGAGCCAAGGTGATATTGAACAGGTGTATGAATACATATATATATATATATATACACAATACATGTGCAACTACACGGAAGGATTTCCCTGCATCATATGGCTTCACTGAGAAACTCTCGAAAGAGCTGTCCCCCTGACCATCCCTGAGCTGGAAATGCAGCCAACTCTGGTCCCCCAGAGCTCCCAAATCTGTTGTGATCCACAGCTCCCAGCCTTTCTTGGGCCCGTGAAGCTTCAGGGTATGAGAAAGATCTCATGTTAGCAAAAACATGGCAAAACTTCTGCACAAACTTTCCATTAAACCTGTATTTGGATAGACAGCACATGCCTGAAGGCAACATCCTGGTCAAAAAACAAAATCTCAGAATGGCTTGGACTGGGAGGGACGTGCAACCATGGTCTTTCCAACCCCCCTGTCACTGGGAGGGACACCTTCCACTAAACCAGGTCACTTTACTTGCTTTTAATGTTTCAGTCTTGCCTTTCTCTTCACTGAGAAAGACTTTTGAGTTTGCTTCAGTTTGTGTTGGTGCAGGAATAGGACTGGGTGAGGGCAACTAAGAATAAATGGCGATAAAATGAAATTTAAACACAAATGGATGTTAACAAAAAAGGCATGACATGGATCGAAGACCCCCTCCTCAGAGCTTGATGGTTTGATGCATAATTTTATCAGGGGTACCTCTCATGACCCAGGGCAGCTGAAGCTGAGTGAGATGAAAGCTCCCAAGGAGGTTCAGATCACACAGAGCTTCTGAACATTCACTGTACATCTGTCACCATCCACAGTGCCAAAAAACTTCCCCAGCACCTCAGACCAAATTTGAGACAGGTGGCAAAACCCCAAATATAGTCTGCTGCAGGATGGAAGGGAGAGCATCTGCAAAGACTCAGATGCTACTGATGCTGCAGAGAGCAGCCTGACCTCCACTGCAATCACTTTAAACTTCCCTGTGCAATTCACAGTCCCAGCTGCAATTTTGAAACGCTTTCTCTGCCTCGTAATTTCTTGGCGGGTTATTTTTCCTTTGCTCTCACACAAAATGAGCCACAGCTCCTTGCTGGGTCCACTCACACCATCCCACACCTGGATGGGCTAAGGACAACCAAGACAATGGCCCAGCATTTCAGCCTCCAAGTGCTGGTAACCCTCTACACGGATCTCCTGCTTTCCTTCCCAAACTGGAAAGTTATCCTTACCCGGGAATAGGAAATTCCACAGAAGCTCCCTGATGCAGGTGGAAACAAATCTCTTTTGCTTTCAAAAGCTGTGGATCAGGCCACAGCTCCTTGCAGAGCATCATGTTAATAGTGAGAGGCAAATGAACCATTTTACTTCTCCCAGCTGAAAGAAAAAAATAAAAATGCAGCTGACCTGATTTACCTTCCTGATAATGTATTTAAAAAAATGTTCCCGGGCTCAGGACTTTGGCAGCTGAGATTTCAGACAGAATGAGACTGTTTATGTCATGACCACAACCTTCTGAAAAATGCCCCTTTAGATGGGAAAGCTCACAAGACCCTCAGGTATAATGATCTCAGCTGTATCAATAACCACATTTCGGCAGATTCATTATCTGCTCACCAGCCTGCCCGCCACACAGCGAAGCGCTGCAGCAGGATGGAGCGAGAAAGGAAAACATTGAATTCAGCCCTTCTTCCCACATTAAAAAAAAAATTGACATTGTGGGTCATTCTTTTCCTCAGCAAAAGCCAAGCTTTTATTTCCACTGCTTTCACGCTGTACTGGGGAGGGAGGACCTGAGCTGCACACAATATTGAACACGGCTGCTCAATCCCCCCTCAGTGGGTGCAGGAGGATTTTCCTGCACAGCTCCCATCTTTGCTCCCCAAGCATCCTCATCCCTCACCATCCCAAACTTTACAGCAGAACTTTTGGGGTTTTTTTCCCATTATTCAAGATTTTAACATCCATCACTCCATTACTCAAGGTTTTGACATCCATGTTAAACCTACTCCTGGATTTCAGACCACACTTCATAGGAAGTTCAGGCTACAAAACAAAGGTTTACTTCATATCAGTATTTTCAAGCAACAGGAACCGTTATGATCATGTATTTTGCCCTCCAGCTTCATACAAAATAAAATACTTCACCCAGTAATTTCTGCAGCAAAGCTCTCATTCCTGCCTGCCCTCCAGTATTCAGAAGCAGAGGCAATCTTGGCTGGAAGATTTCAAATCAGGGGGCTTACCCTGATCCTTTGGCAACTGCTTCTAGAAGTTTATTAGTCTCATTATAAAAAAAATTTCCACTTATTTTCTTTCCCACGTTTAGCTCTTGTTTCTGAACACCTCATCACATCAATCATTTTTCTGCTAAAACATTTTGAATGTCTTCCCAAAGTGGAGATTTGAATGCTACAATCCGATGAGTATGAGAGCTATGAGCATCTCCCACAGTATCTCACCACACAATCCCAGAATGGCTTGGATTGAAGGGACCTTAAAGCTCACCCAGCCCCAGCCCCTGCCATGGGCAGGGACACCTCCCACTGTCCCAGGCTGCTCCAAGCCCCATCCAGCCTGGCCTTGGGCACTGCCAGGGATCCAGGGGCAGCCACAGCTGCTCTGGGCACCCTGGGCCAGGGCCTGCCCACCCTCCCAGCCAGCAATTCCCAATTCCCAAGATCCCAGAATCTGTCCCTGCCCTCTGGCCCTGGGAAGCCATTGCCTGGCTGCTGTCCCTGCATGCCTTGTCCCCAGTGGCTGTGCAGCTCTCCTGGAGCCCCTGGAGGCCCTGGCAGGGGCTCTGAGGTGTCCCTGGAGCCTTCTCTTGTGCAGCTGAACAGCCCCAGCTGTGCCAGGCTGGCTCCAGAGCAGAGGGGCTCCAGCCCTGGCAGCATCTCTGTGGCCTCCTCTGGGCTCATTCCACATTCTCCTCATGTTGGAGGTCCCAGAGATGGACACAGGACTCCAGGTTAGAGTCTCACCAGAGGGAAGTAGAAGAAGGCCCTGGAAGATCTCTGCCCACCCCTGCCACAAGATGTGGGATTGATTATTGCAGCAACCCACAGCTGGGGAAACAGGAGGAAAGGAAAATGGCAAAGGTAAGATGGGAGAAAATAACCTTCAGCTCTGTCTTAGGTCGGGGGAGAGAGCAAGCTGCCACACGTTGCTAGGAGGGACGAGGGCTTGTATATCCAGGGATGATAAACCCAAAATTAGCCTGGCAGCATGGAGATGGGGGTTGATGGGTTGACGGGTTGACATGTAGAATGGTCACCACTTAACAGAATCTCAAAAGTTTTGGGGGCAAATTTCATCCTTTGTGGCAGGGCTGATGGTTTTGGAGCTCTTGGAGGTGGCTCTGCAAATTCATAACTCCTCTTTAATGAGTGAAAAGCAATGGGGGGCAGAGAGAGGAATTTTCTGGTCCTCAGGCCAGAGTCCTACACGGTGTAAACCAAGGAATGGCCCTCCCAGAAATGGGGTCAAAACAGGAGAGACTTCTGCTCTGTGCAGAGTCACAGAGCAAAGCACCCAGCGTGTTCAGCTGCATTGGGAAGGGACGGCCAAGAATCCAGGCCATATTGTAAGGCCTTTGCATAAATCAGCAGCGCAGCCTCAGATGGGGAGAAGAGTAATGATGCAGAAAAGGCAAGAAATGCTCAATCAATATCTCTGCTCTGCATCTGGAAAGAAGGCAGGATGAGGTGCTTGTATCACACGAGGAGGATGAAGTACTTTCCAGTCCATTAGTAACCAAGGAGGTTGTTAAACACCATCTACCAGCGATAAACAATTTTGAATCAGCAGGCCTGGATAACTTGCTCCCAAGGGCCCTCCAACAGCTGGCTGAGAAGCTCTCTGGCCTGCTGATGTTAATTTTTAATAAATCTTGGAATACCAGGGAAGATCCAGATGGATGGAAGCATGAAAATACTGCACTGATCTGCTAAAGGGGCAAGTGGGATGGCCTGAGGAACAGGTTGGCTTGCCTGCCATCAGTCATGGGTAAAATAATGGGAATCCTCCCAAGAGTCACCCAGAGGAAGAATTAAAGGATGGAAATACAGCTCATGTTTGTCAGAGAGGTTCTGCAGTCAACATACCATGTCAAACAAAGCTGATTTCGTCCTCTGAGTAGATTACAAGTTTGGTTAATAAAGATAATTGCTTAGAGATAATATACATATGCTTTTATACAGCATTCGATTTACCAGGGCGTGGCAGGTTGATTATAAAATGAGCATTGCATTACAAGAATAAAGCACATCTGCAGGGGATTCAGAGGGGATCCCAACAAACAGCTGTGAGAGGGGAATCAGGCTGTTTCTAGGGGCATTTCACAAGGCTCAATCCCAGCTCTAAGATTCAGCATTTTCTTATCTGGAAGCAAATACAACATCCTTGGTGGTCAATGAGCTATGTACTAGACAAACAGGAGGGGCCAAGCCATTTGAGCAGAGCTGAGATGAGGACAGCTCAGCATCTGGCTGGGGTCATCACTGCACCTCAGAAGATACGAGGAAGGGAACAGTCAAGGAAAAGCAGAGAGAGGATGCTCAGAACCAGGGCAGTGATGCTGTAGCAGGTGGTGGTGGGGAGATGCAGACCCCAGGCTCAGCAGGAGGGAAGAAGGTTGGATGTCACACATCCCCAGGGAAAACTTCTTGGAGTGAGTTTTAGGAGGTAAATCAGAGCCTGGGATGAGAGAGGTCGGGATGAATGACTCCCTACTGCAGGACTTTGCATCTGGGGTTGGATATTGCCTGGGAAAGGATGCATGACCCAGACCAGCCCTTTCCACACTTTATTCTGACACTGACCTTAGCGATCCTGAGGAAATCAACTAAAGCTTGAGCCAGCTTCTTCTAACAGGAACATCCCATTTGGCCTTTCCCATCCCTGAGCTTTATCCATCCCTTGGGAAAACACTCAGTGCATGGGTGGACACCTCAGTGACACCCCAAAGGGAAGAGCAGGGGTACCAGGCATGGAGAGACATCCCTGTGGGCAGCCTGAACACATGGACAGCCTTGTCTGCTGCTTCAGACAAGAAAGAAAAGGTTCTGAAAAACCTTTAGCAAGCCTAAATGATCAAACAACCCTATGTGAAGCCGCTTTTCTGCATCAGAATCAGTTAAACTACCCTTAGCAACCCCTTCAGCAACATCTCTTTTTTTTTCCTGAAGCATCAATTCAATTCAATTTTATTTTGGTTTACTTCTACTCTTCCATCCTTGAAAACCAAAGGTTACCCATATTCACGTGGGGCGCACTGTATTTAGGAAAAGCTGTTCACTCATCCTGGCCGTGGCCAGCCAACACCAATCCCTTGCTTGGGTGGGTTTTGGAGAGATGTGGGGCTCAGAAAATTCAAGTGAGAGTGCATTTCCCTGGGTTCGGAGCAGAAGAGGGCCCTGTGGGGAAGAGAAGGGTGCATGCCCACCAGCTCATGTGTGCTCCTCACTTTCAGGTTCATGTCTTTGGTCTTCAGAGCATCACAGGAGCAAGGAGGTGATTTGGACACACAAGCCAGGTCACAGGAGCAGTTTCTTGCCCAGCTTTCCCTTGTGTCTTCCTCTGGGTCTGCATGGACAGTCTGGTACCTCCTCCTCTTCTGCTGCTTCTGCAGTTTCCTTGGAAGGGACCAGACCTGCTCAGTCATGCCAAAGATGAGAGGAAACCTCTTCATCTCAAGAGCCAAGAAAGCCCTGACCAGTGTCACGACCACATCCAGGTCAGGCACCCCCACTGGACCTCACAGAGGTGCCAGAGCACAAGGATGGGGAGGAGGGTCTCACAGGGAGTGGTACTGTGGTGTTTCTCCTGGAGAGTGATGTGGGATGTTTGTTCCCTGATCCCAGCCTGAACCAAGCCCAAAGATGGCTCAGTTCCACATTCACCAACAGAGCAAACATGGGCAATGGCCCCTGTGAAACAGCCTCACAGAAAAGAAGGAATTTTTTGATCATATATCTTTCCATCCTCCTGAACCCAATTCTAGGAAAAATTTAGCTTCCAATCTATTTTCTGTCAGGATTTGCAGAGGGCTTCTTAATATGGCCCCTGTCCTAAACATCCAGTTTCCCATGGGAGCTGGAGATGAAATCTGGCTGAGGGCCAGGCTGGCCTCACATTTCCATCTGACTCTGCCACTAACTGGTGATGGAGAGCCTGCTGCTCACAATGTTCCTCAAGGGCTCCTCTGACTGCTCCTGCTCCAGGGACAGAATGAGGTCAACAATTCAAATCCCAACTGTTTAACCCAAACAGGCCCCATCCATCAACACCTGAGCAGCGGATTAGAATACATTGTTATTGCTGAAGGTGAATTGAAGGGATGAGGCATTAAATCACAAGTCTTACCTAATGCTAGACATTACAAAATATTTCAACCTTTGCCAAAAGGGGAAAGAAAAAAAAAAAAAGCAAGTTTGTCTTAAAATCACTGAATGCCAACCAACAGAGTTTTGGTGAGGTGATCCAAACCAAAGGTAAAGCCTTCTTCAAGAACACTGCAGCCACCTTGTTGGGCTGCCCAGATGCAAGGTGAAAAACAGGTGCCCATCCAAAAAAAAAAAAAAAAAGAAAATCAGCTGGGGTCTCACTGCAAATGCCACTAGGAAGATGCAGCAGGAACTGATCAAAGACCTTAGACACAGGATCATCTTCCCTGTTGTGGCTTCCACTCCCCAAACTGTCAGGAGCTCACAAGAAACTTCATCTCCCCAAAGAGTCACTAATTCTGATGGCCTCTTCTATCTCACCTGAATGTATCTGCCTCATCTCCAGAAACACTCAAGGTCAGGTTTGATTTGGCCTCGAGCAACCAGTTCCAGTGCAAGGTGTTGGAATGAGATGAGCTCTAAGGTCCTTACCAGCCCAGGCCATTCTGGGATCTGTGTTTCTGTGCACTAAAGGGGAGATAGGATCACCACAGCCTCACTCCTGAGCATGCCTTTAAGAACCCGTGCCTGGCACAAAGCCCTCAGCAGGTGAGAGCCCTGCCAGGGAATGCCCCACTGCCTTGCCTGCCTCCCACCTCCTCTTCCTCTCCAGCTCTGCACCCAAGAGCAGCCAGGCTGAGGAGCAGAGCACAACCACAAGTGCTCCAACCCCTCCCAAAAAGGTATTGCCTTCACTCCCACCTTGCCTCAGCTCAGGCCCTGGGACAGAGTGTTTTCCCTCCACCACAGCCAGTGCTTGGCGAGGCAGAACATCCCACCCCTGCTCCACTCAAGCTCGAGGGAGGGTGCAGCCAGAGTAAATTACTTAGAAGAGAAGGGGAAAACAAGTAAAATTAAATAACCACAGAAGACAAAGGCTTCTTGTCTCAAAGCCCTCACTCAGCCAGCACATCGGGCAGGTTGGCACCGTGCTCAGGTGATGCTGCGTGGGCAGGGGCTGTGCTGGGGTTGCTCTGGGAACCCCACTGCAGCACCATTCCCCCACAAAATTCAGCAGCAGGGACCCCCAGTGCTCACCCAGGCACCCAGATTACAGCAGCTGGGTAAAACCCAAGATTTCATATTTAGGGAGATGTGTATGACCCAAAGGGTTTGGGTCTGACTGCTCCAGCAGGACGTGACTTTTTCAACAGGTTGAACTTGTAATTGCATATTTTTCTCTCCTATATTAAGAAAAAAAAAAGAGAGAGGAAGAGGAGTAGAATGGACTCGTTTATCAAGTGCAGCCAAACACTACGCTGGACTCAGTCAGTGACACTTTGTATAATGGCATTCCAGCTTGTCCTCCTAAATAATTCGTATTCTAATGAGCCCTTTTGCTCCAGCAGTAGTTTGTAGTTTGGACTTTCTCAGGTCCTTCTGTGCTTTAATTTGATTTTCTAAAATTCCCACTGCAATATTTTTATTAACAAAAAGAAAAAGGAAAGCAGGCTTGCTTCCCTCCTGGCTTACATGGGAGCAGGTTATGAATCTCTGAGCACGGGAGTTGTCTCAGCTCTTATCTCCATGGCCTTGCTGTTCCCAAAGATACTCACTTTAAAAACTGAGATAATGGGAACAGAGAAAGTTGGCAAAGAAACAAAAAGGCAATCAGGATCTTTAGAGAAGCAGGGGAGACCTATGACTTCCCTCTGGTCTCCTCCTGCTGGGACAGATCTTTAGGTCACGATCCTGTAAATGAGAAGTCACTTCAGGGAGGGCAATCATGAGAGATGTGCTCTACCTCAGAAAGCTGTTTTGCAGAGTTTGGTCCTGCTGAAGGCTCCTCCTTTTGGGTCATGCTCAGCTTGTGGTGGCAGCACAGACCTTGCACCCCCGTGCTGGTGGTGGGGTGGCCGGGCCAGGTTAGTTGGGGTAATTTGCATTCAAATTCCAGCTGCTCCAGGCCAAGGTGGTGGTCCTGCCTGTCTGTGGTGGGTCCCTGGGGAAAGGCTCTGATCCTGCAGCAAATCTGTGCAGGCCAGAACTGCCCTCCATCAGCCATAACACAGCTGGGGGTGAGGGCACTTCAGGCTACCTCAAGGCAACTTCTGAGCCATCCAAACACCAAGCCATGCTTCCACCACCTACTCCTGCAGGTTCCTAGAGCTACAAGGTGCAGTGGGTGGCTGTGAAGACCTCTACAAAGCTCTGCAAAATAGAACCAAAAGCTGTGGCAGCATCTTCCCTTGCCCACCTCTGAACCCCATCACCATGGGCTCCTGCTCATGGTGGGGACAGTGGCACCCACTCAGTTCAGAGGGTCCACCCCCCAAGTGCCAGAGCAGGCCCTGTCCCAGCTGAAGGATGGAGCACAGATGGCTGAAACAGCCAGGAGGAGGGAATGAGAGATGCACACTCATGAGGAGAGAATGAGAGATGGTCTGGGCCCCACATATCCACTCCCCCGTGTGAGCCTAACGAGTCTCATTAACAGGGAGGCCTTAGCCCTGCAGCTGGGTGGGATGTGTGTGGGGGATGCAGAATCCTGATCGTTTCAGGCCAGGAAAGAGCCCTGGAAAGGCTCTGGAGGGGCTTGCAGCCTGAGCCAGGTAAAGGCTGGGCTGACATCCAGGACAAGGTGACCCAAATGGTCCACCCCCTTTCAGGTTCCCTCCCCAGCACTCCAGGGCTGTGGGAGAAAAGAGCCACCAAAAACTTAAGAGAGAGGTCAGAAAAGCAGCATCTCCATCCACACAGTTTCACTGGGAGACAGGATGGAGAAGATTTTATAATCAAGACTGTCCAAAAGGGCGGTTTGGCTTAAAAACCTACAAAACCTCAGCAGACCTGGTTAAAACATCAGCCTAGCCAGGCTGAGCACAGCTCTCCCCTTCAGACTGGGGAAACAAACGTTACAGGTTTACACACTAATTTATTTCTACCCATTTAACAAATTAATGTGCCCCTCCCATCCCCCTTCCCTGGAGCAGCAGGCTCTGCAGCTCAGAGTCAGTGAAACCCGTACTTCCCAAAGCCTTGGAGATAGCAGCTTGACCCTCATTACTGCCCTGCTTTAATTTCCTGCTTCTCTTTGCTAACCCTCCCTGATGGAACCCTGCCAGGCTTCCTCCCTCCCTGGGGACCATCCTTGCTGCTATTCTGCTTGGGTTCTAATCACCTTCCACTTTGATGCCTCCAACCTTTCACAGCCTTCCCCCGTGCTGTGCCATCTCACCGGCCTTTTTGGGAGCACCAGATGGACCAGCCAGATTACTCTTAGGAAATATCTACTCTTTTCTTTGTTCCTTCCCTGCCCTGGGAAAAGCTTCAAAGCTGCTCTCCCTGCTGGCAGGATTCCTCAAAGAAAAGCTCTGTGGACAAGGCCAGCAATCTCAGAGTCACAGTTTGGTTTGGGTTGGAACAGAACTTAAAGCCCATCCAGTGCCACCCCTCCCATGGCAGGGACTGTCCCAGGGACAGTCCCACTGTCCCAGGCTGCTCCAAGCCCCATCCAGCCTGGCCTTGGACATTTCCAGGGATCCAGGGGCAGCCACAGCTGCTCTGGGCACCCTGGGCCAGGGCCTCACCACCCTCACAGGGAAGGATTTATTCCCAATTTCAACACTAACCCTGCCCTCTGGCCCTGGAAGCCATTCCCTGGGTGCTGTCCCTCCCTGGCTTGTCCCCAGTGGCTCTGCAGGTCTCCTGGAGCCCCTGGAGGCCCTGGAAGGGGGTAGAAGATCTCCCTGGAGCCTTCTCCAGGCTGACCTCTCCAAGTCCCTGTGTCCAAGCAGCTTGGCATTATGGCTTTAGGTGCCACCCAGGCTTTACCAATTGCCCCAAAGAGCCCAGCACCCACAGGCTGATACACCTGCAAACCACCCTAGCCAACCCCGGCTGTGCTTCCAAGAAGGTTCTCTCTCAACTCCAACAAGTTCAAGATTGTTTTGAACCCCTGAATAAAGAGTAATCACTTTTCCAGGTTTCATTTATAGCTCTTGTTTTCGTTACCATTCCCAAACAACATCCAAGCCTTATCTGAGTGTTGAATTCCCAGCTTTGGAGGCATCCCCTACCAGTCACTTTCACAGGCTCAGCCCAAGGGAAAAGTATTTTCTCATGGACACAGCTGTTTCCTTGAACAGCCCCTGTGTTATGAGAAAGGGAGACCAGACAGTGTACTTTCTCTGGCCATTCCTTAGCTTAGAGATGCCCTTTTCTCTGCCTCTGCTTGGCTCCAAGCCTCCCCCACAGCTTTTTCCAGCCTCTCTCCTGGTGATTTTTTGCTCTGGCTGGTAATTGTTCTCATTGCCCTTGGCTCACAGATGGTCCTGAGAGAGCTCAGTGCTGATGTGGTGCCAGCTCTGCTCCACTCCAGCTGCTGAAGGGCATTAGGAGACCAGCCACCACTGCACAGGCACCTCTCCTCTGCTCCATCTGCCCTTCCACACCAGGCAGTCGCTGCAAAAGGCTTTGCTCACCACAGCTGGGCCATGTCTCAGCCCCATCCCAGCACCCAGGTCACCCTCCAGCCCCTCTGGCCCCCACACTAAACCTCCTCATTCCATATCTCCATCTCCCTACCCACCCTTCCTCCTTGACAGTCCCTCCTGCCATGCAGCTGAGTCACTCCCCATTCTCCAGACCTTTCCTTCCAGCTTTCCCATTCCCTTTGACTTGGGAGCACCCCTGCAGGGTCACAGCAAACCTCTTCCACACAGGGGAGCAGCCCCTGGGATGAAATCCTTCATGCTGAGGATGACAAAACACCAGCACAGGTTTCCCAGAGCAGCTGGGGCTGCCCCTGGATCCCTGGGAGTGTCCAAGGCCAGCCTGGACACGGCTTGGAGCAGCCTGGGACAGGGGAAGGTGTCCCTGCCCATGGCAGGGGGAGCAATGAGATGATCTTTAAGGTCCCTTCCAACCCAAACCATTCTGTAAACCCAGCCCTGGGCTCCAGCCCTGCTCCACAGGGACAAACTGGGACTGCCACCCAGGCAGGATGGATGTGAGTGGAAGAAAACAAGGGGGGGAAAAAACAGGGCAGAGCAGAAAGGAGGTGAAAGGAGGTCTTATTTTTCACCAGGCCAAGTTGTTTTTGGAGGCACAGACACTGGGTTCATTCATGAAGCAGCTAAGTGCAGGGTTTTCAACGGAAACAATGAATTAACAAGGATGAGCAGCAACAGGATAAATGACCTTTTTCCTGCCTCCCAAAGTGTCCTGTTTCTTTCCTAACCAAGCAGCCAACAGCTCATTTAGCTTCAAGGCACTCAGCCCCAGCAACCTGGTGCCTCTAGAGAAGTCCAAGGGCTCAGAGAAGAGCTTTCCACAGAGGAACCTCCTCCCATGTGGCTCCACACCCTTCCCAGTCAAAACCATGGGAACTGGGGGCTACAGAGGACTCCACATGGCATTTGGGATGTGAAGCATGGGTGATGCCACCCAGCAAGGCAACAGGCCCATGGGCAAAGCCAAGGCATCATGGAATGAAGTTACAATTTCAGGCTGGAAATCAGAACAGGCTCTTCACCCAGAGGGTGGTCAGGCACCAGAACAAGCTCTCCAGGTTGTGGCCCCAAGCCTGATAGAGTCTAAGGAACATCTGCATGATACTCTTATGTTTAGACAGTGCTGCAAGTAGTGGGGAAGTTGGATTTTATGGTCCTTATGGGTTCCTTCCAATTTAGAATCACAGAATTGTTTATAATTATAAGGAATTTTCCCTAATGCAATCTAAACCACGTCTGGCTGTCCCCTCCTGTCAGGAGCTGTGCAGAGCCACAAGGTCCCCCCTGAGCCTCCTTTGCTCCAGGCTCAGCCCCTTCCCAGCTCCCTCAGCCTCTCCTGGGGCTCCAGCCCCTTCCCCAGCTCCGTTCCCTGCCCTGGACACACAAGATATTCTATGATATTCACGATTCTAAGATCAGTGCCCTGAACCCCAACCCACTGGGACCCAACTGATCCATCCAGGGGAGAAAGATCCCAGTCCACTGAGAGCCCAGTACCTTTCACCAGTGTGCAATTCCTCTTCAAAGACTCAGAAGGAAAGTGGTTTGACTCGCAGTTTCTGCTATCTCAAAATCTATCAGAGGGATACACTACCCTATGCTAACATAACGGATTAAAGCAGAAGATAAAATGCTGTTCCATTATCTATTTATTAAAAGCACCACTTGAACTGCTTTTATTCAGTGTACATCTCCCAGTAAAGAGGCACTCCTTGACAGTGTAAATCAGTGAGCAATTGTGTTTTAACAGCCTTTAGAATGGCATTTCCCCACGCTTTTAGACAGAGTATCAGACAGAAAACCTCTTCCAAAACTCACTTATCCTAACAGGCGAGATCACAGAGCTCTTTACTGCTCCTCTACCACCAAGACAAATACAAAATGGGCTTCTGAAACTCACAAAGCAGAGATCATTCCCATTTCTGCTGCATGAATATCCTTAATGACGGGACAAAATAAATAATTTTGTTAGCAGGGGAGAACTGTGTGGCTCCCACTGACAGATGGGACTCCTGGTAGGTGATGAAATGCAGGCTGCAGCTCCCAGCCCAACGAGTCCTTTCCTCTGTGGTAGCTGTGGGTTCTGTGGGAATCAGCTCTTACAGAGCCAGAAAGGATGAAGCCACTTCGAATCTAGCAGTTCTCTGAGCAAAAGGGGAAGAAATGATGCCAAACTTTCAGCAAAAGATTTCAGGTGTGAGTACAGCAATACATGTGAACTGCACAACAAAAGGGAGGTTGCTGGATTCTCTCTGCTTCACCAGAATAAATTAGGCTTTTTCTTGGTTGAGGATATGTTTACATGCCAAGAAACATTCCTCCTTGCTTTTTGCCAGGCTCTACTGCTTTGGTATTCTAATTTTATTTACAAAGTGTTTCAATAAAGAAACCTGGAGCAAGAGCATTCATGAGCAGGTTGGATTTCAAATGAGATGCTGGTGGGAGACAAGTACAGCAAGCTTCTCCCTGAGCTGCCTAAATCAGTGGAGTCTCCACTGTGGGCATGAGCAAATGTCAGATCTGATTGGGGGAAGAGGGAAAGGGACATAGCCACATGCATGGGGAAGGATACCCATAGTCTGGGAACTATGGGATGGATGGATGATGGATGGATGGATGGATGGATGGATGGATGGATGGATGGATGGATGGATGGATGGATGGATGGATGGATGATGGAGGGATGGATGGATGATGGATGGATGGATGGATGGATCCTGACCACACTGCTGCCACCAGAAGGACTTCAGCACCATGGCAGACTTGATGCTGAGGTTGAAGTCATCGCTCCTTCCTTTCCTGTAGCTACCTGCAGTTTATCACCTGCAGCAGATGAAGTGGGGCACTGCCTTGCTGGGGAAGGCCCAGGGCCCAGCTGTGCCACCTCCTTGGGGTGGTTCCCAGCCCCATGCACCCCAAACATCTGGCCACTCTTAAACGAGCTGAATTCTGACGGGACTGACAAACCTGGAAGATCATTTCAAACCACAATCACTTCAAATTCAGCCTGTGACCTCCTTGGCAGGATCTCCCTTCAGCACAGCAGCCCCAAACAGGAGCTGACAGTGCTTGGCAACCTTTTGAACCAGCACTCAGGTCCCTTGGGTACTGAGGGGAGGATTTCTCCCAGCAGCATGCAAGCTCCCTGGCTCTGACAGCCCTGCTCTTGGGGTGCCTGGGAGGGGACCAGCATCCCATTCCCTGCATTCAGGGGTGTGAAAGGGCACTGGGGAAGGTGCACTTGTCACCAGGAATAAACCGCGATGCACAAGTTGTGTCATGTCTTCTCTCTGGGAGCACGGAGCCAGCTGAAGTCAGAGAAAATCTTCCCTGGTGCCAGTGGGGTTTGGATCTGTCCTGAAGCAGAGAGCAGAAATGCAAAGCAGCAAGGAGTGAAAGCTCTCCTAAATGGCATGGGTTATCAGCTGGCATGGAGGGAGCGCCAGGGGACAGCCAGGGTTATCCCTTCACACTGAGATGCCAACCGGTGCAGCCTAAATATCTCCTTAACACAAGTCACCCCATTACCACGAAGCTTGGGCAATGCCAGCTTCCCATCTAGGCTAAATAAATCCCTTCCCTTTGCTTCCTCTGACAGCATATCTTATCCAGAGCTATTCTGAGACACCAGCAGACCAGGCAGAATTGTGTTTGAGGGTCCAGCTCAGGAGAGCATGGCTGATCCCCCGTGCCCCTGAAGTGTTAAAGCTTCCCAGATGAACCTCAGAGTTTTCCACATTTCACTGCCTTTACCTATCAGAATGATCTTAGAGAAGATTTTATTTCTCTCTGCAGTGGGCAGCAAACCAGAAGCAAAACTACAGCAAGGGTGGCCCACAAGGAAGAGAAGCAAACCTCACCTGATCTGCTGGGAGGAAGAAACCAGGGCCAGCCAGCACCAATGCCTTACCTGGTTATCCTGGCTCAGACACGTCCTAGGAACACGATCATGGGTCACAGACCCCCTGAAGGAGATGTTCTGCAGGGGAAAAGATCATGTCCTGCCACGCTCTGCTTGAAGCCCAGGAGAAAGGAGCAGAGCCCAGGGGGGTGATCAGCAAGGCCAACCTCTCAGCTCGCAGTGCTGGCAGGCAGGGGCTGACACAGGCAGGGCTGTCACCACATAAAGGGCTGTCGAGCCCACGTCCGGCCCCTCTGCTCCTCCCTGAAATGTGGGTCAAGCCACAAGGTGACAGCCAGCGCTAAGGGAGCCATCCCTGCCCACCAAGGTGCTTCCAGCACTGTATCAAAAACTAAAGCCAAGCAATAAAAATTAAAGGAGAAGTAATATGGATCATAAAACCCAAGCACAAGACTAAAAAGTCCCCGGACACTGATGTATCGTTAAGACAGGGCATGAAACTCCCCTCGCAGAACCGCCAGGTTTCCTTTCCATGAGAAATTATCCTGGTTTCTGATTATTGATTTGTCAAAGATGGGTCAGGCTTTGTCAGCTGGCTCTCCAGTGTTAAGGAAAAAAAGCTGGTGGAAAGGCTTGGGTCTTGTTTGTCACCCTGTACACCACTTCTTGTGCCTCACCAGCCACTGGGATTTGTGGCTGAGACCATCAGTGCCTTGAACCAGCAGCTGCACACACCCTGGTCAGGAAGGATGCCAAGGAGATACACTAAACAGATCCACAGAACCACACAATGCTTTGGGCTGAAAAGGAACTATTAAAGGCCATCTAGTCCAGCCCCCTGCCCACGGGCAGAGTCACTTTCCACTAGAGCAGAGTGCTCCAAGTCCTGTCCAACATGGCCATAGATGGGGCATCCACTGCCCCTCTGATAACCGGTAACTAGAATAACTGGCCTAACAAGGGTGGTGGATTGACAAAAGAAGACTTTTTTGAAGATTATTTTGCTAAAAGTTCTCCTTCCTCCAATCTTGCAATGACTGGTAATTCACAGGCATCCTCCCCCATCCCAATATCCCATTGTTTTCCCACTACAGAAGGTCCCACTGAAACAGCAGCCCCAGCACTGGAAGTTTTATGGGGGTAGAAGTCCAGATTTAACTCTTTTGGACATAAAGCCACAAAGCTGAGGTTTTAATCACCTCTGGTAACTGGGGAAAAAAAAAAGTGGGAAACACTGCCCGAGAACCACTGCCCATCATCTCCATACCCCACTGCTCCAGCCCTGCTGGCCCATTAACACCCCCTTCTTCTTGTAAATATTGCCTGAGCACTCCTGCCTGCCCTCCTGCCCTCAATTAAGCATGGCCTGGGGGAGAAGCAGGTAAGAAAGCACTCAGATTTAACTGATCTCCACAGATGGTGAAAGCAGAGCTCAGGGAGACTCCCATCTCACGACACAAGGCAGAGGCTGAGCCCACACAAGCTCTGCAGCTCCCAAATCCCATGGGAGCCTTGGAGAACACTGTGTTAGGAGTCAGTGCATCTCAGAAGCGGTGATGGAAGGAAGCATCTGGAAGGGCCAGGTTGGATGGGGACTTGGAGCAACCTGGTCTGGTGGAAGCTGTCCTGCCCATAGCAGAGGGTTTGGAACTAGACAAGCTTAAAGGTCCTTTCCAACCTAAACCATTTTGTGACTCTACAATAAATATCTCAGGCTCCAAACAGCACCTTCAGCATCCATGGGGATGCCAGAAACACAACTGGTACCTTCAGCAGGGTACCCAGCTCCCAATTCCAGCTGCAAGGAGCCACAGGTCACCAGCAGAGCAGCCCTGGCTTTACACAAAGGTGGTTTTGCTGGAACAAAAGCAAAGGCCACAGAAATAGGTTGATTCTTTTTTCCCCTCTTTTTCCTGAGATATGACTAAACTCCAGGAGCTGGTAGTGCCTGGGCATCCTGCAAGCATCCTGGAAGCAGTGCTTTCAACATGAAGGAACAAAAGGCTGCGGTGGGGAGGAGAATGGTGGGAAACCTTGCGGGCTCCGGAGATTCATTTGAGACCTGGTGTTTGCAGCACAGGCTGTATTTCATCTTTTCATAAGTAAGTCTTACCAGGAAACATTACAAAAAAGGGGGCATTTCAAGGCAGAAAAGTTGGTCGCCAAACGTAATTTTATTTTATTTTTTAAACCTTTTGTTAGCAACTCTTCTGGGGAGCAAATCCAGCAGAGGCAATACAGTGCAGCGTGCACTCCTAAATTAGTTTCCAGGCACTTGGGATGCTTTATTATTCATTTCCTCCAAATATTAGGTAATGCCTTTCACCCCTTTCAAAGTCTGTACGAGGGGTCTTTGATGCATTGTGGGACTTGAAAGTTTCAGCTCTAAAGAAGCATTTCTTTTAAGTCCTCCCTTTTATCAAGCATATTCTGTTCTGTTCACTATAATGCACACAATGGCATGAGAGTCTTGACCTGCTTCATGTCTGATGAGTTGAAATCTCAGATGCATAGGATAAAACAGCCATTCCTAGCAATACAGCTTAAACACTTAGGGCTCTATTCAGGCAAATATTACCCAGGGGTCTGCCACACCACTGAAAAGCTGCAGAAATTGGCTTGGTAGATGGCTGACCAATTCAGCAGTGAGAAATGACCCCGCCACATTAACTCCCCTTCTCATTTCACCCTGGGCGAGCCGGGGTCTGGAGGTAAGCGCAGCAGAAGGCGAGAGCCGGCTGAAGCCAGATTCATTTTCTTTATATAAAGTATTTTTGTGTGCGTGTGTGACCATGAATGTCATTATGCGGATCTGCAAGGGAAGGGGAGTAATGACATTAGGGCACAGGCGCAGGAATCGGGGAGGTTTTTGTCTCACAGTGACACCAGGGCGCTGTCACGTCTTCTGGACAAGCAGAATCTGCAGGCTTTGAAACATTGCAAATGTCTTAGAAAAGCAGGTCTCTGCCTCTGCTGAAGGTGTGTGGACTCTGTTGGATCACTTAAAACCATCCAGCATCACTCTCCTCCATGTGTTAAGCAAAATTAATACCTCTTGTTCCACAATAATTTACCCTGTTTATAGGTTTTTTTCACCCTGTTTTTCCTTCTTCATACTGCAAGCTCACTTAAGAGATGGCTCCTGTCCAACAATACACTGCACCCAGGGCAGGGATGCAAAGGAAAAGTTACTATTGCAAAAGCAAATATATTTTGGTACAAAACACCATGTTTTTGTCCTTTAGACAGTCGCACCAATGTATTTTTACAGAAGTACCAGGTGGCTCTTTTAGGATATTAATCTCCTCTTATCAATCTCCTCTTGACAGGTTAGAACTAGAGAAAAAAATTTTAAAAGGCAATCTGGAAATGCAGGGGTAAAATTCAATGTACGAGCTGGAGAGTTCCTAAATGGGCTGAAGATGCTGGAATTTGCCTTGCAGGTTTTATACTCTAGGAGCAAAAGATGCCTCTAGAACAAGTAAGAAAACAAGTGTTCACACTATATAGGAAGATGTTTATAAAAGAGACAGGCCCTGTTTTTCTGACTCCTCTTGCCTGCCCTAGTGCTACACCCTGCTATGACCTGCAATCCTGCCCTGTCAGCCTAAAACCAGCTTTGATAACCCCAACATTTCACTGGGAAAAACATTTCTTAAGCTATATAAAAAGGCAGAAGTTCATCTTGCATGAGTAAAACCCAGCTATGTCTTTCCTGATACTGGCAAAACATCCAGCAGCACCTCCTGTAAAATGGGAATATATGCATCTGCAGGTCCTAGCCCTGGTGTGTGTGACTTTAGGATTAGCTCTAAAAGGAAATGAGATCCATAAGGATATAATCTCCCAACCCATCCACCTCCTCCAGGATGCTGCACTCCTGGAGAGAACAAGCCTGATTTTTGAAGGATGCTGAGCATCCCTCTCACAGCTGGCATGGCAGTAGCAGCAACAGGTAACAAAAATAATATGATAAAGACTGGACAGGGCTTTGAGCTACCTGGTATAGTTGAATATGGTATATGTTGCTTATTGCAGGGGGGTTGGACAAGCTGTCTTTTAAAGGTCTCCTCTGACCCAAATTATTCTATTCTATTCTATTCTATTCTATTCTATTCTATTCTATTCTATTCTATTCTATTCTATTCTATTCTATTCTAATTATTCTATTCTCAGCTCTCACATTACCCACCTGGCTAGGAGGCTTTTTTAGGAGCCCTCTGAAGCATCCTTACTAAAATACCATCAGGACATACATGGTTTTTGCCCCACATGTATGTACAGTGCTGGTCTGCCAGAGGGCAGCTGACAAGTCATCACTGTGCATGCTACAAATCCTCTGAGCCAGTAAGAAAACTCAAACAATGTGAAGATTTATCACTTTGAAGGTGGAAATCCTTTCAGTGGAGACAACAATTCTATTCCTTTTGAGGTAAACGAAGAGTTTTTGCTTGGGGACCCCATCAGGAGCAGAAGGCAGCACAAGGATGGGACCCATCACTCACCAGTCAGCAGAAAGATGCTGACAGAAGTGTCTGCACAAATTTTTAAGGAGCCTGAAACAGCTCTTTTGAGAGAGGGAGGCTGAAGAAAAGAGGCAAAACTGCAGGAGAAACAAAATCTATTTGTAAACCCCAGGCAGAGCTGACACAAGGCAGCTGGCACAGGAGTGCAGAGATGATAATGGAGCCTGATGGATAGTTCAGAGGATTATCAGATACCCTCCAACTCAAATATGCTAAGGAACCAATTATTTAACGCTAAAGACAGCGCAAACGGATGCTTAATAAGCTGCCTCACTTCAGGATTGCTGGAGCTCAAGGGGCCAAACCCCCACTGGTGTAAGTCTGGAAAGCCAGCACGATGAAATACCCAATGCTTCAGATACACACTGGCCCTGCCAGGCATCACCACCTCTGCCAGGAAGCTGGGGGGCATGGAGGGGAAACAGCTGGAATTTGGGAGCAGATGGGTGCAAGAGAACTGCATGGGAACCACATTCACCACCCCAGGCTGACAGCACTCAGCTCTGCAGCAGCCTTGCTGGTTGCCCTGTTTACAGGAGAAGGGGTTGCTGTTCTCAGGAACAGTCTGTGTTTTTCTTCTAGCTGATTGCAGAGAGGCAGCAGGGAAGCTGGAGGAGGTGTGGGAGACAGAAAGGAGTTTAGTCTGTGCTCCAGGCACTGATTAGAACCTGTTTTGGAGTCAGGGATGATTCCTGTGAACAAAGCACCCCTTCTCAAGCTCTTCTGCTGGCAGGGGTGTTGGGGGAAAACAGGGTCTCAGCACCCTCCCTGGCTGCCTTATCAGATGGTGACCCTGCAGACACACCATTCCTCACCTGGGCTGCTCTTGCAGCCAAAGAGGAAGGACAGACTTCTGCTCATCCTCACAGGCTGCCCAAACTAGATCAGATAGAACATGGGATAAAAACACCTCCACTAACCATAAAGGGCCCCTAGATTTTTAAATGTCTGAAGATTGCTTGCTGAAGCCACACTGTGTAAGTTTCTCCCTTCATCTACACTCGAACTGTATTACAGCAGCTGAGGTGTGTCTTAAAAATCTGCATTTCCCCGTGATACAACCTCCACCAGCACTGCTCCCCAGGTGACAGCAGATACAAGAGTAAGTGTAAGAAAGAAATTTTTTATGATGAGGATGGTGAGGTCCTGGCACAGGTTGCCCAGAGCAGCTGTGGCTGCCCCTGGATCCCTGGCAGTGTCCAAGGCCAGGCTGGATGGGGCTTGGAGCAGCCTGGGACAGTGGAAGGTGTCCTTGCCCATGGCAGGGGGTTGGAATGAAATGAGCTTTAAAAGCCCCTTCCAACCCAAACCACGGTTCTACAATTCTGTGACAGCCCAGCCCCAAGATGCCCCTCAGCATCCATCACACGTGCACGGAGGAAAGATGTGGGAATTTGGTCCCTGAGGGATGGGAACCTGCGGGGGCTCACAGCATCACTCTGCTGAGAGTTTGGCCAGTGTAAACCAGGAAGTTCTCATGAGAAGATAGTGAAAAAAAACCCCAGCCTCCCACCTGATACAATGCAAAATATCTCAGTTCAAAAACATCAGCTCAGGGTCTGGCTCTGGCATATCTGAGCTAGCTCAGATGATAAAAAAAGGATTCTCCTTTCTTCCTGTTCAAGACCTCTAGGCAAACATCCAAGTCCCAGCCTCCTGTGTGACAGCTGCAGAAAACAGGTCTGCTGGAGAGGACCTTGAAATGCCACCCAGATCGCAGCCCCGTGACTGGGTCTGGACGGGGCCAAGCACAACAACAGCCAAAAGCACTCCAAGCATTAACAAATATTGTTGCTTGGTGCACTCCTGTGCAGCTGCCAGCATATCTGCTGCCTGCTCCTTCCAGCACTCAGCACTGAGAACACACATATTGATGAGAGCATCTTCCACGGATTTACAGGAAGAGCAATTAGAGGTTTGGTCGTTGACGACAGCAGAGAATCGTGGTGGTGGTGGTAAAGATGATTTGTGCTGATCCATTAACACAGCAAACTACCGCCTCTCCCACAGGAAATCTCAGTGACTGAAGGGCAGATCAGAACCCCAAGACCCCAGGAAGGTATCAGGACAGCCACACAGCTCTCCCCAGTCTGCATCCCACTTGCCAGCTCTCCCCACAAGGCTCATCCCAGTGTGTACTCACCAGTACCCTTGGTTTTGTTTCAAAATGGTGATGTGCCTTTCGCTCCTCTGACCATTTCCTAGGGAAAAACAGAGAGAAAAAAACACAAAACAAAACCCCTCATCAGATCCAGGACTGATTATGTGGTTAAGAAGGGCCAGCTCTGGAGAAGTTTCTGCTGGGATGATGAGAAAACAGAGCCAGGCCTGCTCCTGCTTTCCCACCACACGTGTTCCCAGGGTCAGTTCCTCTGCTCATCACCCTTCCCTGTACCACAAAATCACCTAGCAACACCTGCCACGGAGGGCAAGCCCACCCATCCTCCCCCTGTATCACATCTCCAGTGACAGCTGGAAGATGAAGGCCCCAGGAATGGATCACACTGGGGCAGCTCTGGGCTGCTTCACCCATCCCTCCCCCAGATCAACGTTACACTTTGGCCCCTCAGGATTGTCAGCTTATTCCTACATCCACAGTTCAGTCACCAGTGGCAGCTCAGTAGTGGGGTGCAGAGATAGAAGGTGTATGACCAGCATCCTCCCAACTCTGCCCATAAAAGTTCCCTGCCCCTCTCAGCTTGGGAAAACCTTTTGGAGAAATGGAACTCTACAGAAGCTCCTGACCACCACTGGAACTTCAAATGATGGAGATGGGGGCTTGCATTTCCAGAAGCTGACACCTCCATGTGGGAGCCCCAGCAGCTTGGCTGGACTCAGGGCTGATGAAGGAGAGTGGCAGAAGGATTTTTGGGGTGCTTTACTCCACTTCAGAACAACCTCAAGGTGCGAGAACCCAACTAGCAGGTAGCCAACATATCAACAGGGTCCCCTAGGACAATTTGGGGGGCTGGCCCAGGCCTTCTCCTGGGTGAGGACAGTGAGGAAGACCATTGTGGCTATTACAACACTGGGAACATATGATGCAGTAGTGCTCAGCTGGAAAATGCTCCTGTGGCTCAGCAGTCAGATAGAAATGCACTGTCTGCATGCCAAAGAAGCTGTAATCTGGGGTATTTTCCCTAAAATGACACCACCAGCTCACATCTGTCCTCGAACCTGGGTTTGTACCTGAGTCCTGGCCAGGGTCAAGAGGCTCCCTCCTACTCATGGAAGCCACAAATAAAACAGGATCTCTCTGCCAAGGATTAGTGGTGTGCAAAGCAAGAAACAGCCACTCATTGTGTGCAGTCTCTCTATTACAGAATCACAGAATCATAGAATCACACAGAGTTGGAAGAGACCTTCAAGATCATCAAGTCCAAGCCGTTCCCTGACAGCTCAACTAAACCATGGCACCAAGTGCCACATCCATGGGCAAGGAGATACTGGTTATCATGGGGCAGCTGGAGATGGAGACACTGCCTTCTCTTCCCCAGTTCCCCAAGAGGTTTCTGACTGAATCAATCACCCAACCACCTCTTTTTCCTCTCCAGGCAGCCCTTGAATGGGTTTACTAGTGCAGAATCCACCAGCAATATTTCCCATTACTCATGACAGAAGGAAGCAAATGAGATTCCTCTCCCAGCCTTTAGAAAGAGCCAGCAAACTTGATTCAGCCTTTATGAGATTCTCATTATTTTCGTGGGGAAGTGTCAACAACATTTTCCAAGCCAGGCTGACACCTGGATGCCAGGATGGAGAAACGCACAGGCTCTGATCACCCTACCCAATTTATGACACCAGTAAATTACTGCTCTGCAAATATACTCAAGGAACAGAGCAAAACCATGAAGGGTAAGCTTTGTGATGGCCCCTAATTCTCCTCCTCACTGGCCTGAGGACATTTAGGCAGTCTGAGGACATTAATGGAGCACATGTGAGTGGTACAGCACGGAGTGGCTGCAGACCAGCCCCAGGGCCACAATCAGCCCCAAGAATGGGACTTCCCTGCAGCCAGTGAGTCCACAAGCTTTCAAGAGCATCCAGCTGCTGTGACCCTCCAGCAGGACCTCCTTCCTTAGCCAGTTCATTAGCCTCCTTCCTTAGTTCAGTTCATTAACTCACAAGGAGCCACCACTGTCCTGGACTAACACCTTGTTTGCCACTCAACAGCCAAAAGTGATCAACAATGGGCAAAGAGCTTAATGTAAACATGTCCACACTGGGCCACTACCATCATCTTTGTTTAGGGCAAAATTCCCAGGGGAGGCTGCAAAAACCCTGCAATGGATCCTGGCTTCATGGCAGAGCTCATGAGCTCTGCTTGGGTCAGCACACAGCCTCCCACAGCACCAGGGCAAGGGCTGGCACCACATTTCCCTTGAGAAGTGTTGAGTTTCAGCTCTAACTTCTGCCTAAAGCTCCTTCTCCTCACAGGTCCTTCACTGCCTTGCTCCCCAGAGCAAGGACAATTCAACACCCTGTTGTGGGCAGGTGGGGTTGGTGTCTCCTCACAAGCAACAGGACAAGAGGGAATGGCCTCAAGGTGAGCCAGGGCAGGTTGAGATGGGATCTGAGGAGAGATTCCTTCAAAGAATGAGCTGTCCAGCCATGGCACAGGCTGCCCAGGACAGTGGTGGAGTCCTCATTCCTGGAGGGATTTAAAACCCATGTGCACGTGGCGGGACAGGGGTCAGTGGTGGCCTTGGCAGAGCTGGGGGGAAGGTTGGACTCGATGGTCTCGGAGGACTTTTCCAACCTAAATGATTCTATGATTCTATGATTCCAACTTAAACAATTCAAACCCCTGTTTGAGGCACAGAAGAATTCTCATGGGGCAATAAATGGGAGTTCCTGGGCTAAAAAAAGGCTGCACCTGAATCACAGTTTCATCAACCCTCCAAGAGCGCTTCAGTTTCATCAACTCTAGAAGAGTGGCTGAGAATAAACACACCCACGATCCACCCTCTGCACCAGAAGATGCCCTGATGCTCTTGCAGCAGTTTCCAAAATAGGATGGGCATTGCTGAGGGCAGCCCAGGCTTCATTCTCCTGTTCCCAAAACACACGTGCGATGAGAGGCTACAAATCAACCAGGCTTGCCTGTGGCTTCCCCTTCAGCCACAAGGCCCCTTTTAGCTTCTTGGGGTGGTTTGCAGAATGACTCGAACACGCCCTCCTGCAGATGACATTCAGATTTCTAATTACCCTCCCTGGACACATCACTGACGTGCCACATCAGCTCACTCGTGGGGCTGCTCCTCTCACCACGCGTCGCCAGCAGTGGAGCTTCTGCCCCTCTTCAGCACACTGACCTCTCCATCACCTGGCTGGGCTGAGTTGCTGGGCCAGGGGAGATGATTCCCAAATAAACTGGGGATGTGGAATGCTTGTCCAGCCCTCGAGGCCAAGCCCACCTGAAGAAACAGCCTTTATCACAGAATCACAGGGCAGTGTGGGTTGGAAGGGACCTTCACAGCCACCTGGTTCAACCTCTCTGCCATGAACAGGGACATCTTCAGCTAGACCAGGTGGTTCAGAACCCTGTCCAGCCTGACCTTGAATGTTTCCAGGACTGGGGCATCCACAGTTTCTCTGGGCAGCCTGTGCCAGTTTTACCACACTCACTGTAAAAAACTTCTTCCTGACAGCTGATCTAAACTGATTCCCCTTCAGTTTATAAACATCACCCCTTGTCCTATTGTAACACACCCTGTTAAGTTTGTCTCCATCTCTTTTCTAAGCCTTCTTCAGGCACTTCAGGGGCTCTGAACTCTCCCTGGAGCCTTCTCTTGTGCAGCTGAACAGCCCCAGCTGTGCCAGGCTGGCTCCAGAGCAGAGGGGCTCCAGCCCCTGGAGCATCTCTGGACATTCCAACAGGTCCATGTCCATGCTGAGGACACCAGGGATTTCTCCAGGGAACAGTCCTGTCCTCAAAAGCACAAGCACTCACATATTTCCAGTGGTCCTCCAAGGCTGCCATCCATGCTCTAGCCCTGAGCAGCCAGCAGCTGGAATTTGGGTCACCTGAAGCACAGGACTGCCCTGGACTGACAGCCAGCACAGACCATGGGCATGCCCTCCCCAGTGTCCAGGCCAGGAGGTGACTCCCAGGGACAGCCTGAAAACCCACACCAGTCCCTGGCACACCAGGCAGGGCTCAGCTCCAGCTAAGGCATCTCAGGGGGTGCCCACACAGATCCTGGCTTTAGTTGCCTTCATGCAGGTTCTCATTGCTCCACTGGACTCCCTAAGCTATCCCAGACCCATGCCTGGCTTTTTTCGGCAAAACCCTGGGCCTGCATCCCTCCTGACTGACAGATGGAGACTAAGCAATGTGTCCTAGGGTAAAAATGGACACTATGGCCAGCAGATTAATTGTGGCTACACGTGTGGTGGCTGCCCCAGCTCTTACTGCAGCCCATGGGGATGCAGTTGACACCATTTTGGGTGTTTGGGGAGCCATTCAGTTACCCAAACTTCAGTATCTCTCTTGGGGTGTGAAACACCCTCCAGACTCCACTGGCCAAACATCCACTGACCCTAAAAGGAGATTGAGCACCAAGTCAGTATTTTTATCTGCCACTGCAGCCTACCTCCAGCTCCTGGTCTAAGTTTCAACAGCTCCTAAATAAAACCCATTTGCATGGGATGGGGATGCCCTGCAGCTCTGCACCCTCAGGCCCCTGCTGTGATGAGCAGCACAATCCTGGCACATCCACACTTCCAGGATGGTTCCAGTGCTAGTGCATAATAGGACTGAAACAAGTAAATTTGACAAAGAAAGGAGAAAGAGCAACTGATATGCAAATCCATGTCATAAATCATTCACCAAATCTGTTCTGCAGTTTTGAAATAATCTTGGAGGGTGCTTCCCAAGTGCTGTTTGCAAACCCTCTGTTAATCTGGGAAGCAGATGCTTCTACAGTAGGCTGTATTACAGCATTTTCAAGAAATCCCCATAAAATGTTACTTAAAAATGCCCATTACTTTTGCAATCAGTTCTTTTTAAATCTTCTTGGCATATCAGAAAACCAAACATCATAAAAACACCCCCTTTGCTGTGATTCATCTGTAATAGGTCTAAGCCTGGGGAAGAGCTCATCTCACATCTTTCATACCCAGGTAACCCCCAAATTCCTCCCAAAGGCCTCTGCCCATTCCCTTCATATGCACTAAAGAGTCTTTGACTTCCTCAAACTCTTCCTGAGCTTCACTGAAAGCCTTTGTTGCCTCAAACAGGGCAGTGCCCTGGAGATGCCCTCTAGAATCACGGGAGCCAAGTCACCCACGCCCCTGCAGAAAATCCCACATGGAAAACAAACTCTGAAAAGGCATTTCTACCATGCCTTGGCACAAATGGACATTTCATTGCCTAGGAGAGTGTTTGGGATGATTACTGCTGGGTTTTTTTTATTGCCAGGGACTGTTTCTTCCAGCAAAAAAAAAAAAAAAAACAACCTGCCCTGAGACAGATCATCGCTCCCAGCTCGGAAAGAACTGAGCATGTGGATTGTGGCCAGAAGGAGTGACCTGGCTGCATCTTTGGGCTGACATCCTTTCCAATCTCCAGTGCTCACTTTTCCCCTTCCTGTGTGAAAATAGCAGCATCAGCTGTGGCTGGAAAGGGGTTTTGAAATCCACAGGTGAGAAGTGTAGGTAAGACTGTGCTGCACCCTTCTAGAAATGGGGGAAGAGGGAAAGGCAGCACAGGGGGGAAAAACCCCACATAATAAATAATACTCTACAAATTACATAAAATGAACACATTAAAAAACCAATCCTCCAAGAAGCAGCTGCTTCATTCTTTGCTGTTGATAGGATCAATATAAGAGAGGAAATTACCACCTCGCGCTCTGCAACACATCACACCGACTTTCCTTTACAGACCCTAATGCCCCTGATTGCAGCGTCAATTTAAAATTTACCATAAAATGCAGAATCTCATAAACTTTACAACCTCAATCACACTCAGCCAGTGTTTTCACCCAAATCACATGCACAGGCACCCGCTTTGCTCTCCAAGGCAGACACACATCAGTGTGCTGCTGACAGCAGATGGGAGAGCAGAGCAGGGCTCCACAGCTGGGACCTGCCTGTCCTGGGTAGCCTGGATGCAAAGAGAAGGAATCAGGTTGGAAAACAAGACGGAAAACATACCCTCAGAACTTTGTGAGACAGCTCATCCCATGTCCAGCAGGCTGAAGGGTAGCCATAACCATGATTTATGATGAAGGTGCTGAGACCCTGGCACAGGGTGCCCAGAGCAGCTGTGGCTGCCCCTGGACCCCTGGAAGTGTCCAAGGCCAGGTTGGACAGGGTTTAGAGCAACCTGGGTAGTGGAAAGTGTCCCTGCCCATGGCAGGGGGATGGAACCACATGGCCTCCAAAGGTCCCTTTCCATCCAAACCAAACTATGATTATATAATCAAATACAACATGACCTCAGGTGCAGCAGCTGTGGCGCCCTGAACACGCTGCCATCAAGGTACTACCATCACCCCACAATGCTGAGCCAACCTGGGACATGCTTAAAACATAGCTGTTTCATGCCCTTTTACAGGCTCTGATGGAATACCCTGAGCCATTTCCCTAATCCTGGGTGTCCTTCAGAAATTTAAGCCCATGCAGCTCCTACAGAGAAGCTGGTGTGAGTTTTTAATGCAGGGAAGGAGCACACAGCTATGCCATGCCATGAGATGACCACTTGATTTTGCAGCATGAGTTGCACTCAAGGGCTGACAAGGGAAAAACTAATTAGGCTCCTAATTTTGCTCCCTACATAAATTTAAGTCCTTTTACTGTTGTCACTGTGACAGAAACCCCATTTCTCTGCAGGGCACAAAGGATTTTGGATGAAGCATACGAAAAAGATGCATATTTCAAGTTGCCCTTCCCCAGGAGCCATAAAACTCAGTTCAGTGTCTGCAGTCTGCATGTACCCTGTAAACTCTGGCTTAAAATTGTCCTTCAAAAATTAAAGGATATATTTGGATGGAAAAGTAATTTTTGCAATCAGCTGCTTGCCTTTGTGACTGACTGAAAGTGTGATCAGACAGATGCTTAAAGATACAGCAAGGGTTAAACCTTGGGAGAGGACAGGCAGGACTTGGGGATGAAGTAGTTGATCAAAGGGTGCCTCAGAAGTTATTTTAAAATAAACCAGAAAGTAGAACTTCCCAGCGGTTGCCGCTGTAATTACAATGCAGGCAATGGAGCCGTGGTGCTGTTAAGGTTACTGGATTTTCCTAGCAGCTGTGTTTAATTTACTTAAAACATGCAAAGCCATCAGGTCAGATCCCATTAGCAGAATCTCTCCAGAGCACTGCTAGAGCCCAGCCAGCCCAGCAGCAGAGAAATGCTGAGGGTACAACACAAGTGTGAAATACCCCTGGAGAAGTAAGACACCCATGCGGGGCACCGTCCTCCTCCCTGGCTGCAGCAGAAGCTGGGTGCTCAGTCCTTCCTACTCATCCAAGACCTGTCTCCCTGTCCTTTACTCCCATCACAAGCCATCTATTGCCCATCTATCTTCTCCTAAGATCACCAGAAACAGAAATCTATGCAAATACTTTGGACTGGCTGGGATGGAGAAGGATCTGGGATCAAGCATTTAGGGAAGTCCTTTGAGTGTGTGTTTGCTACAACCAGGTTGTCTGGGTGTCCCACAACTGCACAATGTCTCACCTGGATCCCTCTACTCCCCAAGCATCCCCCTGGCTTCCATGCTGCATTAGAGAGAAGATCCACATATCCTGAGTCACACAGAGAGTCCATCTCAGAGATGGGAGCTTGGTGGATTTGTGAGTCAGGATTCCCCCCCTGGAGCTTTGCTCACACATATATAATTCAGGACCACACAATTCATCAGGAGTTTTTCCAAAACACAGCTACAAAAATTACAACGTTCTTGTCAGGGAAAAAAAAAAAACCTTCTAGATATACTTTTCTGTTTCATTTCTGTTGTTGCTGTTTTTTTGTTCTTTTAACAGTGGCTCAGCCCTCTCTCCGCCGAATGGAGTATCAGGGTTTCATCCACTGTTTGTGGCCCCTGCCAGCTCAATTCTCTTTCTAAAATTAGCATCCTGAGAGATGTAATTGCTAGAACGGGAGGTGTTAGGTCACTTTTCGGTCCCTGCACATCAGGCTAAGTGCTTCTGCTGCCACCTACAACCACCTCAGAGTCTGAACCTCAAACGTGTCCTGCTCCACTGAGCCCAGCAGAGTGATGCAGCTTTAATGGGTGCTGATACCAAAAAAAAAAAGAGAACTGAAGATAAGGATAGATAACACACCACAGGCTCCCATCTGCACATGACCCCCATATATAGTCATTCCTACAGAGAATGAGCAAATAAAGTAAAATAAAATACTAGAAAATACAAGAAAAGGTATTTCCCACATAAGCTGTGACTGCCCCATCCCTGGAAGTGTCCAAGGCCAGGCTGGGTGGGGTTTGGAGCAACCTGGGATAGTACAAGGTGTCCTGCCCATGGCAGGGGGGTGGAATTAGGAGACCTTTAAGGTCTCTCCCATCCAAAACCACTCTGTGATTCTATGACTCTAGAACAAAGCAAAAATAAATTAAAATAAAATAAAAAAATAAAAAAATAAATTAAATTAAATTTAAATTTAAATAATATAAAATAAAATAAATAAAATATAAAATAAGAATCCTAAGCAAAACACCACAAACAGTAAGAAAAAATGTGAAGGGATGGGTTGGTTTATGGGAAATCTGAAAAAACATCTGACCAAGCTGCATGACCCTCATTGCCACCAGAACCCCTCCTGAAATCAGCATCTCCTGCCACTGTGTGCAAGAAACCCCAGCCTGGCCCTGGAATCCTTGGAGCAGTTTAAGATTATTCTTCCAACATAAAACTCCAACATAAACTCATCCCTCATGTCTTAGAGAGGTGTGAGACTTATTTGCATAATAAATGACAAGGCAGGAATATAGATTTGTGTCAGATCACCCTCCCTTCCCTTTGAAAGAAATCTATTTATTCTGACTGAATCGTCTCTTCTCCAAATAAATGGTGTTTGTAGTCAGTTTAGCTGGCACGATACGCATTCTTTTGCATGCCTGTAATGAATTTTCACAGCCAGAGCCCTAATCCAGTCTAGTCATGGAGGGTTTATCACGACCTCTTATTTTATTTCTACCGGTAAATGGGAATTGCTTTCCTTATCGCTATCTAGAAGCACCTGAGTGATTTTTGCTTCATATTTCCTATCCCACTGGAATTCAGGATGCAGCGTTATCTGATGCTGTACAATTGTCACTCATGTAAGCTGCCTTTTCATTTTAATTTGCTGGATTTATTGCTCTTTCCTTTTTTTTTTCTTTTCCCCAAGAGATTTTACTTCAGATCTGAGTCCCTCCTTGCTCTTTTCCATCCTCCTGGTCAGATTTTTTGGGCGATCCTCAGGAAGACAGGATCAAGGCTTGTCTTGCCTTCATCTTGCCTTCACCTGCCTGATGCCTTTGAGCAGCCTGGGATAGTGGGAGGTGTCCCTGCCCATGGCAGGGGGTGGAGGAGATCAGCTCTGAGGTCCCTTCCAACCCATCCTGTGATGCCTTCCCTCAGCAGAGCACTGAACCCCTGGGCTTGCCCCAGTCCATCCCACTGGGGAAACATAAAACTGTGCAGCGACAAGCAGGAATTTTCCCTGACTTTGAGTCCAAACAAATCCATGAGAGCAAGGGGTTGCCAATGTGATCCCTACGGCTGCTGCAAGCAGGGAGCAGGTACCCAGCTCAGAGCTCCAGGAAACTGGATCTGCTGCTGCTGGAAAGGCACGAGAAGACCTGTAAATCCTGCAGATAACACTGTGATGGATCAGTAGTGGCAAGACATTAACCTTCACTCTTGAGGAGACACCCAAATGATAACACCTGTAGCCATGCCACTCCAGAGTTATCAGTCTTGTCACTGGTGAAGATAAATCTATCTGACCTGAGCCATCATCCCACGCCACTCTGGCTTCCTTGCACAAAATCCTCTTAGATACCAGCAGGGATGAGGAAAATCACACCTAATAATCAATTGAGAGTGTGCAACTATGCTCACATGGAAACAATTCCCTTCAGTATGTTAAAATAATTCCGCAGAGGAAGGGAAGAACACGGTAGGCTTGAAAGCTGGTCTGCAGGGAAAGTGCTACATGTCAGTGACAACTGTGGAAGGACAGAAAACAGCTACCAAAGCCTCAAGGAGCTGTCACGCACAGGAAAATGTAAGTTAATTAAAGCCACTTAAACAAATACATCTGGGACAGGGGCATGGGACGTAGGGACGCAGAGTGAAGTGATATTAAAAGCTCAGACACATGGTGAATCCCAGACAGGAGGCAAGGAAACCTATTTGGCAGAATCCAGATGAGCCCCTTGCCTTGGAGCTGTGCCAGAGGGGGCAGTGAGAGCCCCCTCTGCCCCAGGGCTGTGGCTCAGCCTTGGGCAGAGCACTGCCCCACAGCCCCACAGGCTCACCAGATCCACCCCTCCTCTGGGAAACAGCACCCAGGCTCCACTGATACTCTCCTGGACCAAACAGTGACAGCTTGGAATTAAAAATCCAGCATTCCCCCTCGTAATGTCCCCCCTCCTGTCCTTACCACAACATTCAGCTGAAATGAGAACCATGGGCAAAGCATCCCTCTGGAGAAGTGTAAGGATGTAAATCCACCTCAAACACACCACCAGGACCAACATCAACTCCACCTTCCCCTGCTCCTTCTCTGAGCACAATCTCCCCTGAGCCCCCAGAGCTGATTTGACTCCTTCTACACTCAGAAGATGATGAGCACAGGCTGCTCACACCAGCCCTGCTGATATAAAACCACAAAAAGAAAGATTTGGATAGGCTCTGTGTGGTTTTTTTATTGCAATCAGCTCCCCGAGAAACTTAAAACGTTGGTTCCTTTTATATTCCTTTGGGCATTGATTCAGAAGTGGAAACAGGACACCTACACGAGGTTGGGTCATGATGGAGATGGTGAGCTGGCCTCTTGAGATATTCCTGCCTGGGGAGCAGGGCTGGCCAGCCTCAGCACGAGGCTAACAGGAAGGGAAACAGGAAAGCAAATCCATCTGCACACCATCAAGCCCCTGCTGCAGGATGACAGCCTGCAAGACTGCTGTCTGCAGGAGGAAGCCTTGCCATGGCATCAGCCCGACCCAGTTGGAGTGCACAGAAACACAGATGGAGTGAGGAGGATCCAGGCTTCCAAAGCAGCTCAGCTTCCCACCCTCCCTTGACTGCTGGGATGGGGGTGATGCAGCAAACCCAACACCAACCCACATGCTCCTCCAGGAAAGCCGTGAAGCTGCTGGAATCTGGTGGTCTTGGCTAGCAGGGAGCTGAAGGAAGGAGTTACTGAAGGACCTGGGTCACACAGGACAAGGTCTGAGATCTCCTTCACCCCTCAGCAAATTTCCTAACTCCAAACCAGGCTCATGTACAGATTTTCTATTACAGCCCTGGGTGAGATTAACTTGTTAGAAGTCCCATGGCTCCAGGGACACCTCAGAGCCCCTGCCAGGGCCTCCAGGGGCTCCAGGAGAGCTGCACAGCCACTGGGGACAAGGCATGCAGGGACAGCAGCCAGGCAATGGCTTCCCAGGGCCAGAGGGCAGGGACAGATTTTGGGATCTTGGGAATTAGGAATTGCTGGCTGGGAGGGTGGGCAGGCCCTGGCCCAGGGTGCCCAGAGCAGCTGTGGCTGTCCCTGGATCCCTGGCAGTGCCCAAGGCCAGGCTGGATGGGGCTTGGAGCAGCCTGGGATAGTGAAGGTGTCCCTGCCCATGGCAGGGGATGGCACTGGATGGGCTTTAAGGTCGCTTCAACACAAACCATTCTGCAATTCTAGGGCTCTGCAGACAGCATTAGAGCCTTGTCTAATGCAGCCCAGGACCACAGCCCCCTCTCTGCCTGCAGCTCGGGGCAGGCAGCCAAGGCCCCCCACCCATGCCCCAAACCCCTTCCCTCCCCAGGGTGACTTCCTCAACACAGCCCAGCTGCCTGCCCCCACCCAGCAAGGGGTGACAGATTTGTGCTGTCCCCTTAGGGTGGGGTAGGTACACTTATTTCCTCTTCGGAAAAAAAAAAGGAAAGAAAAAAAGGAAAAAAAAATATGCAATTAACCTTTTCCTCTCCTCGCAACTGGCAAGAAACTTCCCTGCCACAGGAATAGTTTGAGGGCTAAGATATCTGTTCCCACAGCTGCACCAGAGCTATTCTGGCTTAGCTAAAATTAAAGAGCCGGAGTTGTACGTGGGCCTTCATGAAACTGTCATGGGGACCACAAGATTAGAGGGCCAGATGGTGACCTGGGAGGCCGAGGGCTATTCTCAGCTGCACCAAGGGATCCTCATGTGTGTCAGAACGTGTCTCTCCACCCCTCTTAAATAAGAATCCTGAAATGGTTTGCATTGAGGGGACCTTAATATCCAGTTCCAACCCCTTGCCAGGGCCAGGGAGACTTCCCACTATCCCAGGTGACTCCAAGCCCCATCCAAACTGGCTTTGGACACCCCCAGGGATCCAGGGGCAGCCACAGCTGCTATGGGCACCCTGTGCCAGGGCCTCACCACCCTCATCATAAAGACTTTCTCCATCACACCAAGTCTGAATCTCCCTGCTTTTAATCTAAAACCATCAACACTTGCCCTCTCACCACAGACCCCACTAAAAACTCTGTCTACATCTTTCCTTTAAGCCCCCTTTAAGAAAGACCAACATATCTTGCCTGGTCGCCTCCAGCACCCATCCAAACACTAGCCAGAGATCCAAGAGCACTAAAAACACCAGGAAAGCACAGGATAGCACCAACATGCCAGCCACCATCCATCCCCTCTCCCACCACGAGCAGTCCTCTGCCAACAACTGTGCTGGCTTTTGTTGGCCACATAAAGCCCAGTCCAGTGGCCCCGCTGTCAGCATGCAGCTCATTACTCTGCCAAGGGCTTTGAAACGCTTGGAATATGAAAGGTGCTCCATCAGATCAGATTCAGCTTCGTTTGCTATTACAATGCACTGCATTTCTTTTGTCTGCGACTTTTGATGATGCGCAATTGTTCCCCCTTCAGTCAGTATTTCGGAGTCATTAGCTGGAATTAGTAAAGTTCCCGCTGCTGGACTTTTCCAAGGCTCTGTTCTCGGGCTACAAAGAGTCGATGAGGAGTTGTCCTGCTTTCACTGAGCTGGAGGCACAGCGGGGAGCGTGCTGGGGGGGAGCAGGCAGTCTGCTCAACTCCACTTTTCCCCTGCAGGCACCGGGAAATGCACGCGCAGGGAAGATGCTGTGGGTGGTCACAACAGGGCTGGTGCTTCCCAGACAGCAGGGAACCTGAGACCCTTTCCATTTGGCACCTCTGCTGGGACCAGGGGAAGAGGTACACCTAATTGTGTCCATATTTAGGCAGCACATCCCACAAAGTTTGGGTTTCTATCCCAGCAGTCCCCCACTCCAAATCTAAAGGCATGAGCCCTGAAGAAGTCATCTTTCTCTGGGTGAAGGGGTCTCTCCTCGAGATAGAGACATCTTCCTCAGTGAAAACACCTGGATGTGCCTGACCTTGTCCTCCAGCCTTTTGCTCATGTTACATCCTTCCAGGTATACCAGAAGTGCTTTAGTACCAAGGCCCTTTTTCCTGAAGGGATTTATATATGGAGCGTCCACCTCTCTGAGAAATCTGTGCCAGGGCCTCACCTCCTTTATTACAAAAAATTTCTTCCTTCTATCTAGTCTGGATCTCTCCTTCTGCTGCAAAACTATTCCCTTTTGTGCTGTCCCTCCACGCCTTGTCCCCAGTGGCTGTGCAGCTCTCCTGGAGCCCCTTGAGGCCCTGGCAGGGGCTCTGAGGTGTCCCTGGATTCTTCTCTTGTGCAGAATGAAGACCCCAAGCTCTCCTGATCTGTCCTCTGATGAATTTTGTGTTTGTCTGTGATAGAGGATTCATTCCCATTCATGCCAGAGGAGGTCCAGCAGGAAAACAAAGTGATGAAGCTCCATGGGCTGTGCCCACCTGATCTCACTGTCTGGACCCAAGGGCACAGCTCAGGTCTGGGGACCACAGCAGCTCCAACTCACACCCACCCCACCTGTGGGTGGAAATTCCAACCTAAATTCCCAATTCCAGCCATCCCACCACCTTTTCTGGATGCAGTGTGGGTGTTTGGCCACTACAACCCAGAAACAAAACTAGGAGCAAACCAAACCTACGGGGACACGCTTGTGGAGAAGCGCTCAGCACTGAACCCAGCTCCTTTAGCAGCTGGTCACCTTTCACACGGGACTGCACTTCCATCCCCTGAGGATTTCCCTGAATTTCACCTCATAGATCATCCCACCCAACATTCACAACAGCATTTCCACTGGGACACGACCAAATGCAGACAATTCACACCTCTCACCTTACATTTTTTTAAAGTAACAGTCTACCATAAAGCAGCCTGCCCAGATTCCAGCCTAATCTAAAAACAACTTTATGGCTTCTAATTTTAGCACTAATCTTCCTTTGCTATGGTTGTGTGATTTCTAATTATTTTATCCCCAAGCCCTGCTTTGATGGATAGTTGTACCTTTTCCAATGCCAAATTACTTGTAAAGTGCCTTTAAAAAAATACGCTGATCATTTCAGGTTCATTTCCAGTTCCTACACAAATAACATTCTCATATATGGCTTCACTGCAGAATTATTATTATTATTATTATTATTATTATTATTATTATTATTATTATTATTATTATTATTGTTATTATTATTATTATTATCTTATTATTATTATATTAAAATAATAGTAATAAAAGCAATACTATTTTAAAAGGAGAGCTCCATTCCTTAGGATGATCTCAATCTGCTCCTGCAAGCATCGTATTTTCTCTTAAAAGCTGATAAAGACCAAAAAAAATCTGTTATTGAGATACAGATCTCTTAACAACTCGGTGCCTTGGCTTGGCATGGCTCCCAGAACACTTTGCCTTTATCTATCCCTATTTTCAGGCTACAACTCAGGGAAGAGCAATTGGCCACACCAAAACCTTGTGGGGGGAGTTTGCGAGGGGCGATGTGCAGCAGTGGCAGAGACACATTTGCCCTGATGCTCCCCTGAAGCATTGCTTACCCAAAACTGCTGAATTTAGAGCAGCAAACACCAGCCCTTGGCTGAAGATGTGTTGCAGGGGCTTAGGATGAGCCTCCAGCCCACAGGCTGGTGTTCTCTCACCTTCCATGCTCACCTGAAGCAGCCTCTTGACCCTCCTGATTGCTGACCTAGATCAAATCTGAAACCAATCCTGCTGAATTTGAAATTTGCACAGAAATCTGTTGGGGAGGTGATGCTGCCTGAGGACTGTTTCAGGATGCTGAGGCAGCTGACAGCCTGTGGCATGTCCCAGTAGGACCTGCTGCCAGCAGCAGCTAGCACCTGAGCAGGGGACACAGGCACAGGGCTGGTGGATGTTTGTTGGGTTATTTCCTTCCCCAGGATTTAAACGGAGCTCTGGTTAATTGGAAAACATCCACTTGACCTGTGACCTTTTTGTTTTAGTTATTCTCCAAGCTTTGACAGCAGCAGTTTAAACACAAAGCCTGTGACTTTTGGCATTGAGGGAGCACCCCATTCCCACAAATTCTGTGTGGATATAGAAAAACATCCCACTGCAGCCCTGATGCTGAATGTATTCCTTCCTTCTCATTCTTCATTTTCCGCTCTTTCACTTTCTGAGGATGTTTCATGGTCTGGGTATTCTCCCTCCCCACTGGAAACATGAGCTTAGATCCCCAATGCAATATTCAAGGGAGGAGGACATGGGATGTGGTGTTCTAATTGCCTGCACAGAGCTGTGTTACAGAGGATTTGAAATGGAGACTGTCAAAACAGGAAACAACACAGTCAATGTCCTCCTGCCTGAGACCTGAAAGTGTCACCACACAGAGCTGCAAGGGCTGCAGAAAAGCCCTCTGCTCCTGCATGGACAGAGGATGCCCTGGGAGAGGGGGCAGCAAGACCCTCTGCCCTCATGCCAGTCTGATCTGAGAGCTGGGCTTCAGCCTCTGCTGAAATCAGTGTGGAGCTGGTTTTTATTGACTTGGGGAAAAACTCAGCAAATCAGGTTAAAAATTATAACCCTCTATTGACTGATACTTCTATCAGCGTGGAGAATTTTGCATGGAATGTCATCTCACTCAGGAAGTCAATCCTACAGGAAATCCTTCATCCTTAGTGCTTTGGAGTAACATCCACAGCATCCTGCTTCCTTCTTACTCCCCTTAAAACCCACCCCTGATATCCTCACCTCTCCATCTTGTGCTCTCTGCTTGAGCTGGCCTTGCTGGGATAAAAGCACAAATCTTGGGTCTAATCCTGCTCACTACCCCCCCCAGGCAAAGCACCATCTTCATCTCCATGAAGATGCAGAGCAGGACAATGCCAGGCCCCAGGCTCTTCCATTTCCATCTATCCACCTTGGAGCAAGGATTTAAAGTTCCTCAGAGGCACAACAGTGAGGTCAGGTCTGGAGGAAAATGAAGCTACTGTAAACCCAGACAAATAAGATGCTGAGTTTATTTTAAAAAGAAGGCTCCTGCAGCTGTAGGTTTCAAGCAATTCTTAAAGCCTGATCTGAACAAGCATCCTTGCCAACAAGTATTGGTATTTTAAGCCTTTGACTGCTTTTGATGGTAGTGAACACCTTTTTTGATATTGACTGTTTGTTTTTACAGCTCTCTGCAAGTTAACTTCAGGAGAACTTCCCAAGCACCACAGCTGGTGACCATTACCATAACAGTGATCCAGCAATTCTAGGATGCCTCACTCCTGGAAATACTGGAGTTAAGATGGATGGGACTTTGAGGAACCTGGTCTAGTTGAACACATCCCATTACAAGTGGCTTGAATTAGATGGTCTTTAGGGTTCCTTCAACACAAATCATTCTATGATTCCCCCTCTGGAAACAAGACTGGTATTTTGCTTTATGTTTGCAGGGATCTGAGGTTTTATTGTAGTGCCTAGCCACTGATCTAGAGTGACAATCTTCAGCAGGGAAAAAAAATCCACAGGTTCATGGGACAAACAACTAGAAATGTCATTTCAGATGATCTGTATAGTCCAGAACAGCAAATTTCCCCTATCATCCAGGCAAAGAATTAGAATAATTACCTAGAGCCTGATCCTGAAAGGTGCTGAGTGCAGTCAAGTGGTCTCCGCTCATAGAGTTCAGTAGCTCAGGGGCTCTCAGCAGGGTCAGTCTTGGAGCCTGGGCAAAACAAGATAGCTTGGTGTTAGTCCAGCTATTTGTAAATAAACCTACACAACCTAAAAAAAATAAACCTAAAACCATTCCAGCTCCACAAGCCAGCCACATTTTCCTGCACGGAGAATTAACTCCAGGGTCACGCAGAGCGTGGCTGAGGAGATGCTCTCCAACCCACAGGCCTCCTCTGCAGATCAGGATGGATGCCTGCAGCACACAGGAGAGAAATTACACTGGGATGTGTCCACAGAGCCTCAACCCACATCCAGGAACACCCACACCACATTCCTCAGGAGCGCTGTGATACCCAAGCCACCACACCTGGACACGTCACATTGCCACAGCATGCCAGGGCTCACACACCTTCCTGGCAGGGGACAAACCCGGGGCTGCCTCGCCAAGCCTACAGGCAGCAGCAAACCTGGAGGTAAGAGAAGTTAGCTGGGTTTCCAGGGAGGAGGATGAGGAACATTCCCCTCCCCGTGCTCCCCGGCCATGCCAAGGGCAGGGTGAAGGGAGGGAAGGGGACGGCGGGGACAGGATGACGGAATCCTCCTCCACGCAGCCCTTTGTTTTGGGAGCTCCCCTGGGATGCTCGGCTCAGGGTGGCCAAGTCCTCCTTCTTCCCCTACAAGGGGAACGGATGAGGGGAGGAAAACAATGCTCTCTCCTCAGCTGCCTAATGGAAGAACAAAAGCACAGCAATGCCTTCCAAAATTGTCTTTTGAGGAACAGACCATCGAGCCTGAAGGCCCAGTATTTCTGATGTATTTATTTTTGAACTCCAGCCTGGCAGGGTCTTTCTGCCCTTCCTCTGGGCTCTTTGCAGGACCTGCCCAAAGCCACTGGGGTCATGCAGGGCCTGCACAGACCTCAAATCCCATCAGGAATTCAACACCCAGCACCTGGTAGAGGTGACAAAACCAAAGGTTCCTTCACAACAAACACACCTCAGCCACGGGGTAGAAGGGGCAAGACCAGGCTGGAACAATCCAGTCATGTGTAAGATGCCCCTGCCCATGGCAGGAGGTGGAATTGGATGGTTGAGAGGTGCCCTTCAGCCCAAACCATTCTGTGGTTCTATGACAGCCCTGTTCCAGCAGGATGCATTTGGCAGGAAGGGTCTGCCCCAGCCTGATCCCACTGAAAACTGGGACCAAACCCCACTTAAGCCAAAGCCAGTGCAAAAAGCACCTTTGATTGTTGAGCAGAGATGGCTGCTAGGGAGCAGAAGGGGATTTCTGCTGTGCTGATTGCTCATGGAAAGTCCCTGACTGGCCTGCAACTGTGGAAAAAAGGGAAAATAGAACTTTAATACCAAGTTGGTGGCAGGCTGTCTATTTTTCTCTCCTGTGACTAGTTACCATGGATAGATTTCTGAGGTCGACCACACAATTGTTCACTGCACCGCTCCTATTAAACAGAGGATGAGCAAATCATCCCATTTGTACCGTACTTTAATTTCCAGAAATTCTTTGTTCATTTGTTTGCTTAAATTATTTCTCTCATTTGAAGAAACAATGCAGCCTTACGAAGCGAGGGCCCAAATCTCCCGAGTCACCCTGCTGTGGTTCATTACTTCCACACTAGTTAACAAGGCCAGTAATTTCCCTAAGGTTTAATAGAAAATCCTCTTTCCAGAATGCAGAGAGACAGGACATTTTAACAAACTCACTGTATCCCGGTTATGTCATAGGTGAGGGATATCCTGAATGAGGCACAGGTCCTCCTATGGGTTAGCATAAAAAATCAGGTAGCCTAAATGGAGCTTTTTTAACCCCAAATTACTCCCTCAGCTGGAGAAGGAGACCAGGGGACCCATATGCCTTGCTCAGAGCATTAGCTGCAGCTCCACTGGCAGTGGGTTCTTGAAACATCCCAGTCCTCATCCCAAAATAAAGAAATAGACACTGGAGAGGCAGATCCAAGCAGTACCTGGTGGTGGAAGAGGTGGGCCTACAGCCCATTTCATTAATGATATGGATAGCAGAGCACACAAAATACCTGCCAATAACCTGCCCACAAACTGCCCTTCTCCCAGGCTTTGCCAACCTACCTCCATGACCAAATCAGTAGCAAAAAAACCTAAAAGCTGAAATAAATGCAGGGAAAGACCTTGTGAAAAAAAAGGCAAATACATAAAACATATACACACACATATTGGAATAGCAGAATAAGTTGGGTTGGAAGGGGCCTTAAAACTATAAAAAAACAAACTGAAGTATTTTATATGTATATGTATGTGCGTGTAAAAGAGCCCAGTAAATCTCTATTGAGATGCACATGCAGGTGAAAAGCTGGCAACGCTGCCTTCAGTCATGAGGGTATTTACTCCACAACAGCCTCTGCAGCTCCTTAATATTATTTATACAAACAGGATTTGTCAAGCAACAACTACAGATGTTTGCAGTGAGTCTTCCTGCTTATCCCCCGATAATACCGTGTGACTGGGACAGCTGAACAAATCCTGCCATGTAAATAATAAATACACGTCTGGGCTAATCAGAAAGAGGCGGTGAGGAATCTGGAGATTCCCACAGACTCCCTGCCGCGGGGAAGGAAACAAGAAAATGCCCTGACCTAAGCAGGGGTGAGTCTGGCATACCCACAGATCACAGGGAGATCACAGGAGCTGTTTGCAGATCACTTACGGAGCATGAATAATTCAGGCAGAAGCGGCTGGTAGTATGAGAACAGATAGATGGGAGCTCATTGCTGCTGCTTTGGCAGGTTTTATTTCATCCAGCAAGGCAAGGAAACCACGAGACCCAGCAAAAAAATCCTCTGCCTGGCTTTGCCAGTGTCGTGGCTTCACGACAATCTCGTGATACATGGCATTTTACAGATCCCCAGCTGATGGTGAATGCCATCTCTCTTTCTCCTTGACGTATTTTTGTGATTATCTGGCTGGACAGGTATGACAAAACAATGCTTATTAAAAAAAAAATAGCCCTTAGTACCAATCTGCACTGTACTGCATAATTACACAGCTCACAGAATCAGAGTGGTGTGGGTTGGAAGGGCCACAAGCAGGGACACCTTCCATTATCCCAGGTGACTCCAAGCCCCATCCAGCCTGGCCTTGGGCACTGCCAGGGATCCAGGGGCAGCCACAGCTGCTCTGGGCACCCTGGGCCAGGGCCTGCCCACCCTCCCAGACAGCAATTCCTAATTCCCAATAGCCCAAAATCTGTCCCTGCCCTCTGGCCCTGGGAAGCCATTGCCTGGCTGCTGTCCCTGCATGCCTTGTCCCCAGTGGCTGTGCAGCTCTCCTGGAGCCCCTGGAGGCCCTGGCAGGGGCTCTGAGGTGTCCCTGGAGCCTTCTCTTGTGCAGCTGAGCAGCCCCAGCTGTGCCAGGCTGGCTCCAGAGCAGAGGGGCTCCAGCCCTGGCAGCATCTCCGTGGCCTCCTCTGGAGTTCAGCTCTGAAGGAGAAGGATGGAAAAAAGAAAAAAAACAGAAAAAGTAGGGGGAAGAAAAAGGAGGGCTAAGGGACATTCCCTAATCCTTACTCCAAAAGGAAAACATAAGTAGTGTTGCTCCTGTTGGGATATATTAATAGTCCACACTGAACACATTACCAAGAGGACTGAAAGCCAGGAAGAAAATAAAAAGGCAAAAAAAATTAAAAGACACATAAGGAAAGGCAGAAGTGGTAAAGACAGATGGTAGAAGTTAAACACTGCTTTGGTGCAACCTGCAGAAATCCAAAATTCATCCTGCTGAAAGGACACTGCAGTTTGTTTCACGCCAAAGGGAAGAGCCTTACTGCCAAGAATAGAGGGGCAGCTGCCCCACACGGGGTCAGAAATGGCAACCCAGCTCAGTGACCACCAGTGAGCCTGGGGACACCTCAGCCAAGAGAGCCAGAGGGGCCAAGGAGGGATTTGACAGAGAGGACCCTGCCTTAGCAGGATTTCTGAATGTCCCCAATGGCAAGACATGCTCCAGTGCCAGTGATGTGCTCTGGGATTGGGAAACCCTCTGGGAATTCCTGTACTGCACCTACCTGTGCATGGCCCTGCCTCAATTCACCCCTCTGCCCCACTGCCAGCACTGGATTTGGCCACAAAACTGCACACCAAGCTCTTCTCCAGCCCAACTGCTGTGCTTGTACACCACTTCACAGTCCCCTCATACAAAAACCTATTTCTTGTTATCACACAAAATAGATCTGATTGAAGACTCACAGCAAAAGACATTCACCCAAGATCAAAACTCAAAAATCCCAGTAAATCTTGCTCTCAGTGTGAACTACATGAGAAGCATCCAGGCAGGCCCCAAGTCAGGAGTGAAACTTGGTGCTACCAGCTAACAAATTTACACCTTAAATTTTTCTTCAACATAAAAATATTGTCTCTCTCCATGCTTTCTTCCATTCTTGAACTACTTAAACTTAATGTTCTTAATTAAAAACTGGATTTAAACATACTTCAGCACCACTTTCAGTAGCATCTTTGGCTTAGAAAGCTCAGTTTGGAAATGCCATCTCTATGGTGTGTCTATGACACAGGCTCCAGTGCCCACATCAAGAAAATTTCACTTCAGCCTTTATCATAAACTGACTATATCTGGTAGGAAACCTGTTTCTTGCCTTTATAGACTGAGCACAGGCCACATCTCTGCATTACCCCAAAAATAATTACTTGGCCACACACCTCATTGGATCCTCAGGGCTTTGGGTTCTCCACCCTCGTGTTTACATTCCATGCAGAAAAATTAACTAATTAATATACGTCTGACAGATGTTCTTTGAAAGAGATATCATGCCTTCAAAACACAAGATGATGAAAGGAGCAATCGAGTAGATTAGACTGACCAGAAAAGCAAGGATTGTAGCATGACAGTGGAAAGCACAGCTTAAAATCTTTCTCTTGATATTTATATGGTTTTATTTGCATATCAAACTATATGCCAATTAGCTGTATATAAATCCACGATGAAATTATGCTGTGCAGCTCTCCAAAGTGAAGAAAAGCCAGGGCTGGGCTGCATAATCACCCTTAACTCTGGCCCTGCAGGTGTTCCCACCCCAGCTCACTCCTAATGACCGTGTACTCCCAGTAACACAACCGCACAACGGGAATCTCCTGCAATCACACACATCTATATGCAACATTTCCATACATTGAAAGAATACACAAAACAGCTTACATTCTCCTCCAGCCAGTTACTCCTGGAGAAGTCTGAGAGGAGTCAGACCTTCTCTCCCCCCACAGCTCCCTGACAGAAGGGTGCAGCCAGAGTGGGAATGGGCTCTGCTCCCAGAGAACGAGGGTCAGGATGAGAGGGAAAGGGCTCCAATTGCACTAGGGCAGGTTTACATGGGATATTGGGAAAATTTCTCAGTGAAAAGCGTTGCCCAGACCTAACACAGGCTGCTCACAGCAGTGGTGGAGTCCCCATCCCTGGAGGGGTTTAAAAGCCGTGTTGAGACACGGGTGAGGGATGGCCTTGGCAGAGCTGTGGGGATGGTTGGACTCAAAGATCTTTTTCCCATTGTAAAGGATTCTGATTCCATGATCTGCCTGCTGCCCCTTGTCTCAGACTGCAGGGCAAGTTTTCTGGAGGCTTTGTGTAACCCTGTAGGAAAGTGGGGATCCTGCCTGAAGAGCTGCAGGCAACCCTGGATGGAAACAATGCCAGAGATGTATGCTCCTATTTTAAATATCAACTGGAACGTGGGGGTGCAATAGCCTGGTCCTGGAGCACCACTTAGCCAATTGTGCTCTGGGAGGGGTGTGCACTTGCAGTCAAACTGGCTGCCTTAACGAGGTCTTTGTGCTCTGCCAGGTATCTGCAGAAGGCATCATGCAAAGCTGGGGCCTGCGGGCCCATCTGCAGTCACAGCTCACACCAGCTCCAGCCAGCACTGCCTGTAAATCAGGCCATCCACCCTGCCCATGCAGGCAGGGAAAAGCCTGGGCAGAAGGGATTTTGGACACCTTGCACTATCCCAGGTTGCTCCAAGCCCTGTCCAGACTAACCTTGGACACTTCCAGGGATGGGGCACCTGCCACTTCTCTGGGCAGCCTGTGCCAGGGCCTCACCATCCTCACAGCAAAAAATTTCTTCCTTACATCTAGTCTGAATCTCCCCTTCTTCAGTTTAAAACCATCACCCTTTGTTCTATCTACTAAAAACTCTTTTATTTTTTTTTTCTTGTAGGCCTCCTTTAAGTATTGAAAGGCCACAATAAGATCTCTGGAGAGACCTTAGAGCCTTCTCTTCTCCGGGCTGAACAATCCCAGCTCTCCCAGACTGTCTGCACAGGAGAGGTGCTCCAGCCCTACCAATGAGCCTGCATTGATTGGCACCATATTTTTGGGCTCAACTGCAGTAGCAAGTTTGACTAATTTGAGTGACCAGGCACATATTCAGACATAAAACATTAATATGGGAACAAATCAAAAGCAGTCTGGCTGTGCTCCCGTTTTGAATTCATTACACATATCGAAAAAGAAAAAAGAATAAAAAAATAATAATCATAAAAAAAGTTTTTATCTTTTCTAGAACGTATGAAAAGGTATAAATTCCTGACTGACTGCAGCACCTGAGCTGGCTGTGCTGGTAATTGGAACCAGCATGCTTCGCTTCCCGGGTGTCCCATTCACAAGGGAGAGAAGGAAACATCCAATTTTTCAATAGGAAATTTCATCGCCAAAAACAATCCACCTTCCTTGACTCCAAGGAAGAGCCCAAGGGCAAGTTCTCTCCTCGACCACAGCTCCAGCTTTACTGCCAGCCCTGGCCAGAGCTGAGTGCTCACGCCATCCCCAGCCCATGAGATTGCCTTCAACACTTCCAGCTCTTTTTGGGTTTTTTTCCCTCCTTCTAACACATTGTTTTTCTTTTCCTTTGGGATTGCTCAGAGGTCCAGTTTGCAACTTTTCTTTCCACAACCAAATGGGCTAAAACAAGCCTGGATTTTGTCAGGACAGTTTTCCTTAGATTTTTAGCTTTCCACCCAACTGCAGATCTGGGACTTCATGGAAAGCACCCAGGTGTAGCTGTGGGCCATGCTAACATGAAGGGGATATTTGTGGGACATTTGTGAGGCAGAGCACATTTTAAGCAAGTTTTTTAAATGAGCCTAGGACCCCCAAGCCATATGGGACTGAGCAAAAATCATGTTACATCAACAGCTTTTCTTTAATAGCATTTTTTAACTCGTTTTTCAATCCTAAAGCTGCTGTCTTAGCACAGAGTAGAATAAGGCTTCGAGGCCACAAAAACCCATCAGACACTCCAGCAGGACTCAAGAAAGCCAAGCAGCAGGCAAAGGGCCGGAGCAGAGTGGTGGCAGATTAAGTGTAGCACCAGTCAACATAAAACCAATGCAAAAAAAACCCCAAAAAAATCCTGACAATGGTCCCTGTAAGAATTAAGTTTCAGGATAAACAGACTCATAAGCAACCATGCTGTGCTTCTGCATGCACAGCTCAAATTTAGAAATCAAAGTTACTTCTCCTTGCAACACTTACTTGGAAACTTCTTTTTCTCCTCATTATTTATGTTCCCACCATAATACCTAGTTTATGCACTTATAGAAAAGCTGAATTATTACTCTTCTTCACCTGCTTTCTGAGCCTTTCACATCCAGCACCAAGAGGGCTGAGCAAGAAAGGTATGACAGGCAGTGCATGGAGAAGTTCCTCAAAAACACACCAAGCTCCATCTTCACACCTTTACTCTCCCTAAAATCTCTAGAAGAAGGTTGTCACAGAGCCATTCTTGACCAATGAAGACAAACAGCCTTCTAATCCCCAGTGCAGCACTGTTAGGGTACTTTTAGCTGTAATCTGGGTACTTCTAGTTGTAATCTGGGTACTTTTAGCTGCCTTGAGATGATCCCTTGACAAGGGGAATTTGTGAAGCAGAAATTTTGAAGCAGATTTTTGAATTAGGCTCCGTCAGACTGGGAGGGGAGACCTGGAGCAAGAACTGATGGCAGAAGGGGCAGGAGATGGGCATGGCTGAGGGCAGCAGCACAAGTAAGATAAGGAAAACTTAGCACAAAATCCGTATGGAATCACATGGAATGCTGGATGTTTTGAGATATTTCATGCAATGGAGGCACTTCAGTAAAAGATGAGGAGTAAGAAACCAGTGTAAAGTTTCCTCAACCTGTGCTGAGTTAGGCATGGGATGCCTTACACAGCTCCAAGGAAGACAAAGTCTGCAGCATCCAGTACTGAAAGAGCCCTCAAGAAGCCTCCTGGTTCACCCCCAGCCCCAAGGAGGCATCCCTGAGGACATCTATGAAATGTCTGTGTAGTTCAGGACTGGCAAAGATGGATCCACAGCAGTGACAGGACCCTGCTGTTTCACCTTTCACCTCTTCTTTATTGGACCTGGTATCAGTGTAAAGACCTTTCACTGACCAAACAACACTTAAAAAAACCAAGAAAACCTGGCAACACTCACCTCTGTTGGATTTCATCCTGGCCATGACATACAAGGCCTGCACCCTCCTGCTGGACACAGACTCTGAGTCCTAACCCAGACTGACCACCAGATCTCACTGTTCTCATTCAGCTCCAAGGATCACTCCAAACCCCAACAACTTCTGGGGCAAGCTAAATGCAACTATTTTTGCAAGCCAGGATCACTTTTGTTGAGCTGCCACTGAAGCTTTTCTTAGAAGTCATTAACCATGATGGGCAAAACACAATTCCATCTCGCTCCTCTCCTGCCTCTTCAAAGGGAGGATGGCAGCACTCGAGCCACTGCCTCACTGATTGTCCTACTGTTCCACAAAGTGGTTCCTCTCCAGCAAATTGAACACTGAGAGCCATCACAGAGCCCCAGACAAAGGGCACAGTGACTGTTTCTGGGACTATTAGAGGGAAGCAGAAAGAAGCCTATTACAGGGTCTTTGTGGCACTTAATGTTGACAGCTGAAAATAATGGATAGGACAAAACAGAGCAAAGATGATTTAAATTAGGCAACTCCCGGGAAATGGTGCTCACGAAGGCTTCCAAAGGAGAACTTCCATTTCCAAGCACTGCTAGCCCCCAAGTGGGTGTGCATTGCCCCTCTGCAGCCCATACACACACAGACACAGCCCTTTTCAGGTGCCCTGCAGAGCTTTTGCTCAGTTTGCCGGTGGCCACTGCACCCTACCCACCAGGGGATGGAAAAGATGTAGAAAAGAGCAGCGTCAAACACAGCTCATAAATCCTCCAGCAGAAACAGCGTTTAATTCCTACCCACTGCCACAGGTTCAGGGACCTGTAAGGAGGGGTTTGCACATCCACACTCCAGCAATCATTACATAGCTCCTCCAAAACCAACTGGAGGTTGTGGATTCACTCCTGCTCCAGGGGTTTGACACAGATGGAATGACAAAGGCTCTGACAAAGCTTTAGTGCCACCTCATGCCAGTCCCGGCTCCGTGGGACCCATGTGGGGCTCTTTGTAAGTAACAGGTACCTGCCGCCACCTACACACATTACCTCTCTCCCTCTCCAGAGGGCAGCAATCAGAGAATCACAGAATCATCTCAGTTGAAAAAGAGCTCCAAGATCATCGAGTCCCAGCTGTGCCTGATCCCCACCTTGTCAGCAGCCCAGAGCACTGAGTGCCCTGTCCAGGCCTTCCTTGGACACCTCCAGCGATGGGGACTCCAACACCTCCATGGGAAGCCTCTTCCAATTTTTAACCACTCCTTGTGTGAACAAATTCCTCATGTCCAACCTGAGCATTCCCTGGTGTAGCCTATGTCCTCTCCTCCTGTCCCTGTTCCCTGGGAGCAGAGCCCAGGCGTCCCCTCCTGTCAGGAGCTGTGCAGAGCCACAAGGTCCCCCCCGAGCCTCCTTTTCTCCAGGCTCAGCCCCTTCCCAGCTCCCTCAGCCCCTCCCCACAGGACTTTCCCTCAATGCCCAAGCCATTCTCAGTTTGGACGGGAAAGCACAAGAGGGGTGGAGAAACACACACATTGCACACAGTGAATTTGCTGGCTGCCTGGGCTCTATAGATTTGTTTATGCTGTGGCAGCAATCTGTCTGTCTAGGCACAGCACTTGGGTTTTATGACCTGAAACACCACCCAAAGCAGCTCCTGAACATCTGAGGATGCAGCCCAGCCAGCCCTGCCCTCACCCTGCAGTGGATAGAAGACTTTTGAAAACAGGGCCTTGTGCAAGGAGCCCTCTGAAAGCACCTTCACAATTATGGGGTTTCACACCTTTCTTGTACCCACAGGGGTAAACCAGGAGATACAAGGCTGCTGTCCTGTTTGGCCGCCCCAGCAGCAACTGGAGGGTGACAATGGGACTGATCCTGGCAACAAACACCCCTGGGACCTGAAGGGAGGAGCCTTCAAAAGTGCTCCTGGGGGTCCCACACCACCAGCCCTCTGCTGGGATGCTCTGGGGTCTCCCTTCTGCAACAGCTGCCACTGCAATGCAAGGGGGAGAGAGGTCTGGCATGGGATAAGGGTTGTGGACAGTCAGAGCTGGGAATGCTGCTCTGGATTTGTGCAGCATCTGGATCCTGCAGCAGCACCAGCATGTGGTAGTGGTTGTGACAGAGGTGGAGTAGGAGGAAGGAGAGAAGGAAGGAGAGGAAAGAATGAGAAAAAGGCAGAGGAAGGAGAGGAAGGAGGAAAAGGAAAGAGGGGAAGAAAGGAGGGGAAAGAAGGAAAAGGTGGACAGGAAGGAAGGGGTGGAGAAGACAGAAGGCAGAAGATGAAGAGGAGAATAATAAGAGGAGGAGAAGGAAAGGAAGCACCAAAGCAGGGGAAGCAGAGGAGGATAAGGAGGAGAGAAAGATGAGGGGGAGGAAGAGAAGGAAGGAAGTGGACTTTGAATTCATTGTGGAGCAATGCCTGAATCCATCTGACACAAAACGAGGCCACAGCACTGTTTTCCCCCCAGAGAGTCAGCAAAGCAGCTCACCTCCTGTCTCCTGCTTGGCACAGATAACCAGCATGGAAAACCCCGGAGAAGAGAAGCAGGGATGTGTAAGGGCAGAGAGACGCTGCAGAAACTCCCACCAGACACTCTCCAACTGCAATGTGCCAGGCAGCACGGGAGGGAAAAAGCAACCTGCCCCCATGGACGTGCCAGTCTCTTCCTTTCAATCCCTTTTGTGAAAAAGGTGACTCAGGAAAATTGGAAAGGAAGCCAGGGGTGGTGTGACAGTGGAACAAGACACCATCTGTTCTCAAGCCTCGCAGCTGGAAAGGGCACAACCTGCCCTTGGTGTGGCTGCAGGGGACACTCTGGTCCAGGGAGGACTTGTAGGAGAGGACAAAGCCGCCTGCTGAGTACTCCTGTGCTGGGATTCAGCCAGCACACACAGACACCCATCACAGAGCTGGAGCACCAGAGGTTTCACCCTGCTCCCACCCCTGCCCATGAACCCCCATGCAACGTCGCATCTGGAAATATCTGCTTAGAGTATTCATCTTACACCGCCGAAAAAGACCAGCCACAGGTCAAGATGTGGGCCTGAACCACCTCTGAAAGGAATATCAAATGGTGAATATGCTTGTGAAACTGTAGTGGGGAAATAATTATTTGCAATCCTCATCTATTTCCTACAGTGCTACATCTATTCATTACAGTACCACAGTCCTCACTGTGGATTTGGAGTTGTACTTCAGAGCTGATGTTCATGAAGCTCAGATGGAAAGGTGAGCAAGCCCTCAGTTCAACTTGTGCTGCACTGGAAAGAATGAAAGGAAAAGAACAGAGAAAATAAGATAAATAAAAAAATAGGAAGCAAAATAATGGGAAAATTGAAAAAAAAACAGGAGAGAAATAAACAGGAAGAGAGAGAAGGAGGGGAAGAGGGAAAGAAAGAAGGAGAGAAAGAGGGAGAGAAAGAGAAAAAGAAAGAGAGAAGGACAGAAAGAGAGAAAGAGAGAGAGAAAGAGAGAGAGAAAGAGAGAGAGAAAAAGAAAAGGAAAGGAAAGGAAAGGAAAGGAAAGGAAAGGAAAGGAAAGGAAAGGAAAGGAAAGGAAAGGAAAGGAAAGGAAAGGAAAGGAAAGGAAAGGAAAGGAAAGGAAAGGAAAGGAAAGGAAAGGAAAGGAAAGGAAAGGAAAGGAAAGGAAAGGAAAGGAAAGGAAAGGAAAGGAAAGGAAAGGAAAGGAAAGGAAAGGAAAGGAAAGGAAAGGAAAGGAAAGGAAAGGAAAGGAAAGGAAAGGAAAGGAAAGGAAAGGAAAGGAAAAAGAAAGAAGGAAAGAAAGAAGGAAAGAAGGAAAGAAAGAAGGAAAGAAAAAGAAGGAAAGAAGGAAAGAAAGAAGGAAAGAAAGAAGGAAAGAAAGAAGGAAAGAAAGAAGGAAAGAATGAAAGAAGGAAAGAAAGAAGGAAAGAAAGAAGGAAAGAAAGAAGGAAAGAAAGAAGGAAAGAAAGAAGGAAAGAAAGAAGGAAAGAAAGAAGGAAAGAAAGAAGGAAAGAAAGAAAGAAAGAAAGAAAGAAGGAAAGAAGGAAAGAAGGAAAGAAAGAAAGAAAGAAAGAAAGAAAGAAAGAAAGAAAGAAAGAAAGAAAGAAAGAAAGAAAGAAAGAAAGAAAGAAAGAAAGAAAGAAAGAAAGAAAGAAAGAAAAAGAAAGGGAAACAAAAAGTGGGAAGAAAAGAGGGAAAGGAAAAGGGGAAAAGAAAAGGGGTGACAAGAAGAGGGGGGAAAGAAAATGGGGGAAAGGAAAGAGGGGGAAAAAAGGGATGAGAAAACAAAGAGGGAAAGAGAAAGGGAGAGCAAAAAGTAAACAAAAAAGGAGGAGGTTAAGAGAAGAAAAAAAATTTAAAAAGAAAGTCAGCAAGCAAGAAAACCTAGAGAATCGATACTTTCCCAACACTAAAAGAACAATCTCGAGTCACTTCTCTTAAAAGTCCGAGCCCTTCCTAATAAGATGCCCAACAGGCTGTGAATTATCCAGCCATAAAACTTCCACTTGCATGTGACATTTGCTGGTAGGAATAAATCAGGGCGAAGAAAAGAGGAGCCGCTTTGGAGTTCAATGAGTATTATCCTAATTCTAAATGTATTAGCAGTGGTCTGAAAGCAGGACATTGTCATCCAGACAGACGGACAATGTTCATAACCAATGGTAATTTGTAGGACGCATAATTTGCTACTACCAAAATAGCACAGCATGTGGGGTTTTTTGCCCTTTTTAGTCTATAGCTGTGTCGTTTCTTTTGGCTTGTTGAAAGAAATCTGCTCTGCACACGCGGAGCAAGAGCTCAGACCTTCAGCAGCTCATAGAAAACAGGTGGCCAGGCATCAGGGGAAATACAGCCTTTTGGAAAAAGCTAATAAAATAAGCAGATGATTATAGAAAATGGAGATGAAACTGGCTTCTCTTTCCCAAACAGAAAGTCAGGAAAAAATAAGTTTAGACTGAGCAAATGCTGACTAAAAAAAACAAACCCCTGCCACCACCTCTCTGAGTTTTAACAACACCAACAGAGCATTCACCTAAAATTAAAGCAAAAAAATTCAGGAAAATAATAATCATCCCCTCAGGGCTGACCATCCCCAAGCCATAAAGCTCAGCCTCCCCAGGCTAACCTGGATGTTGGCTTAACACCAAGCAGGCTGGGGGCTCGGGAAAGTCAGGTTAAAGCAGTAGATTGAGACTTCAACTCTGCCATCCTCATCTCCCCATCAGACAACAGCACGCAGCACTTACATGAAAGTTGAAATTTGGTCAAGTCCCAATCCTTTAACTTTCCATGGGGAGGGTGTTAGGAGGGACCTCTCCCGCACGCTCCAGGACCACTCGCTTAAACTGTCGGTTATTTCATGGTGGAGATTCACCCAAAAAAATAAAAAAAAAATAAAAGAGAAGGGAAAAAAATAAAGCAAAAACCCACCCCAGAAAAATAAATGCCTGTATCCCTAACAGAGCAGCAGGGTGGAGCCAGCACACCCTTATATTTAGCTGCAGGCAAAGCCTTAAAGTTGTAGTGCATTTATTTTCCATCCACCACATCCATGTACAAGATAAAAAACTCCCCAAACTCCTGCTATTTATCCCATTCTGTCTTTCATGGTGCACACTGGGATTGTTATCCCTGTTTTATTTTTATTTTCTGAACTCAGGAGCCTTGGGATGTATCAGAGATTTCAACAAGCTCAGCTGAAGCTACCTCAAGCTCAAGTAAGTGCAGTTTCCCACAACCCTGGGAAAATAAATTACCAATTTTTTTTTTTTTTTCCTTACAGTGGAAAAAGGTAGTTACCAGGCATAAATCAGACCTCATATTTAGAAAATGCTCCACGGGCCGAGCAAAGGCTGCGAGCCCATCCCATCTCTACCTGCCCCAGCAGAGCAAGCCTGGGTGGCAGCCAAGGTCAAAGCCCATCTGCAGAGGGCACGATTCGCCGGGACATCCAACACAAACAGACACGGGGGAAGAAGGGAAAAAAGCCGGGATCTGCTCCCAAGCCCTGCCGAGGCCACATCCAGTCCCGCCTGGCCCCGCAGCTCCCTTTCATAGCCTGCCAGCCCCCCGGGCAATCCGGCAGATGCCGTGCGTGGAGCTGCAGCCTCCTCTGCCAAGGCTGGGGGACGGCACAAGGCTCGGCCAGCTCGTAAAAAAAAAAAAAAAAAAAAAAATGAGCATCTGCACTTTGCCACTGGCACAGCTGCACCGTGACAGCAGGGCCTGGAGACGGGGCTGTGTGCGCTGGGGGAGAGGGAAATGAGCCCATCACGCTACTGCAGGAGCTGCCACTGACCTGCCAGGGAGCCTTCCTTGAGCTTCAGGCAATGAACTGAGAGGGCTCAATAGGAAATTTCGTCTTTCTCAGCATTTTCCTGTAAACTGTCCAGCAAAGCTGAACGCAGAGGAGCATCTGAAAACCCTCAAGAGAAGAAATCAGTCATTTGCTTTCCAAGCAAGTGCCTACAGAACTTGTTTGGAGAGTCATCTCCTCATTTTCTCTTTATTCCATCAGAAGTGTTGTTCCTCCCAGCAATCCTAAACTCTGGGAGGAGGACAACCCACAGCCCACTCCATGAGGGTCCACATGTTCCAAATGGGAGCCACCACTGGGTCTTGCCTTGGACTAAAATATGAAATCACACACCAAGCCCATGCTCTCCCATGAAATCCTGCCTCCACTTCCAGCAGTGCTCCCTGTCACTATTGACCCCAAAGTCTGTTTTATCATGTATCTTAAGAAAATTTGGAAAATATTTCTCCTCAGGCACTCTGTGAACAGCAGCTGCCGTCCTTCCCACCCCTCACACTGGGGGACAGGGAGGTGCCCTGAATAAAGGCAAGATGCTGTTGTGGCTTTGCCCCCAACTGCATCAATCCCTACATGAGATGAGTAGGTAGGAGTGAAAAGCCATTTTTCCTATCCATCTGACATTTCAAACTGAGAGGCCATCTGGGATCTTTTCTCCTCCTGCACTCTGTTACAGGAGCTGACATTCATCCGGTGGCAAAGGAAAAGGATCATCATGGACTCAAGAGCATCAGATCAGCCTTTGGAATTCTGCTGCCCAACCCATCCTCAGGAACAACGTGCCCAGCAAAATGGTTCATATCCCACCCTGGGAACACTCAAAGCCAGGCTGGATGGGCATTTGAGAAACATGATGTTGTTGAAGATGTCCCTGCCCATGACAGCGGGATTGAAACTAGATGGTCTGGAACATTCCCTCCAACCCAAACTGTTCCATGACTGTCCTCCAAAGCACTCCAGAACTGTTTGCAGGAGCTCCTTAACAGAAGATCATGGAATGGTTTGGGTTGGGAGGGACTTTAAGGATGATCCTGTCCAATCCACTTCCATAGGCAGGGACATCTTCCACTATCCCAGGTTGCTCCAAGCCCCATCCAACCTAACCCTGGACACTTCCAGGGATTCGGGGACAGCCAAGGCTGCTCTGGAGAACCCAGAACACTGAGCTTTTTCACCAGGTTTCACCACGTCACAGTGACAGACAGGACATGGCCTGTGAGGCAGCCACACCAGATGTGATTAGAAGTTGGTAATTAACTCATGATGCACACAGCAGAGCAGCTTTTCTCACTGCACAGCCCAGCTCTGGAGGGACACCCTGAGAAAAAACCTTACTCTGTCAATGTACAGGCACTTGGAGACAGCCCAACAGCAGATCTCTTGACTGAAAAGGACATTTTTTGTTTGTTTGTTTTGAACCACTGGTTGCCAGTGCAGGACCTCACACTGGGCATCTGTCCTACCATACAATTTGCATGACAGATGCTCTTTCGTCTTTCTAATTGTTGAAACAAAGTGGGGACTGAATGAGAGCCTTTGAGGCTGGAAGGGGCTTCAAATAAGTCAGTGTCCAGCTAATTCTGCAGGGCAGTGTCTCCAGCTTCCTCCACCCGCTCCCCATTTGTGTTACAGCCATCCAGATCCATTTTTGCTGACTGTGTCCTTGCCCTCCCTCTGCCCTCTGCAGAATTTCATTAATCCCACTTTGCTGGCTATGGGGGGGACAAACATTCTCTTATTTTTATTTAATTCCTCTCCTCTCTCCCCCGGGCTTCAAAACACCTTCAGGGATCTCCCCCAGGTATCCACACATAACATCCCTCAGTGTGACCCAGGGAGGGGCAACATTCTGGGGCCAAATGCTTCTGCTAGATCCTAAATCCTGGTACCAAACCAGCACCATTGGAGCACACTGAGCATTTGGCACCTGACTGCTGAGGACCAGGAGCCCAGCCTAGGGCCAGAAGGGATCTCACCATCATCACCACAGTGCAAACCTCTTCTAGGGAAGATGTAGCCCTTGAAGGCAGCAGGGTTAGGAGCCAGAGCTGCCAAAATAGAGTTCAAGTCCTGCAGTCACACTGGGGTGAGTCAGTTATTGAGGAAAGCTGGGGACAGATCTCAGCACCCTCCTCATGCAGCACCACCTTGCTCTGCACAGCACTGCCAAGATGGTTTTCCCAGCACACAAGCTCTGGGGTGGTGCCTAAATGCTCCAAAGTACCAGCAGGAATGGCTGTGAGGAAGCCACCCAGGCTCCAGCTGCCACCTCTCCCCACACCATCCACCATCAGCAGAGAGACGCTCCAAGGAGTTCATCAAAAAGGGAATTGGAAAGAACAACATGCTCAACTCTTATTTACCTGGGTGGGAGTTCAGCACTTCATGCCATCAGTCCTCTCAGAAATTCCAGCTTAACTGCTACAATGAAAAGGAAATATTTTTCTACACTGGGGTTATTAGATGTTGCCATAGTGGCATGCGTGGGTGTGCACTTCGATATTAGCTAAAGGCCCAGATCTGCAAGGATGCACATAAATCACTTGACTCCCATGAAAACAGCAAGAACAGTCATAAAATGACCCGAGTGCAGAGACCAGATCCACCCAGACAACTTCAGTGTGTGCTGCTGAGGCGTAAAAGAGGGAGAGAGAAAAAGAAAAGACACATAAAATTTTTATTTCACCTCATGGTGTTTCTGCATCAAGTATGTTTTTCTGTGCTGATGCAACACTTACTAGACTCTCCTTGACTCCTCACAGCCATGATGGAGGGATGTGGATGCTGGCTGGGGCTCCCCACGCTCAGGCCTGGTGTCCCTGTCTCCCCTCAGGGCAACAGCAGGGATCTGACCACTCACTCCAACAACTCTGATGCCTTTCCCAACCCCTTCTCTCTTCTTTGCCTCTTCTCTCACCCTCCCAAATAGCTGCAAAACAAATCAGCAAGTGATGTGCAAGCAAAAAGGTGGGGCTGGTCGTGGAGACCAGGGGTTTAGGTAATAGTAAAGTAGGAGGAACAAACACATCTTTTCATGGGATGGAGTGGCTGGGGAGGAGGGAAGAGGCTTTGCTGAGAGATCTGAAGGCTGCCCACCCCTCACCTTCCACCCTTGGGCTCTGTCACTGCAACCTGGTCTAGTGGAAGGGGTATGGTGAACTAGGTGATCCTTAAGATCTCTTCCAACACAAACTATTGTAGGATTCTAGGATGGCTGGAGAAGACATTGGGAAACCACTGTAGAGACCCTCTGTGTGCCACTACCCAAGTTCCACAGCAGCCCTGGGGACCTGTGGCTCAGCCCACGCGTCCTGCAGCACTCAGGGGTCTGCAGGCACACAGACAAACTCCCACCCACCAGCACTTACACGTGGGCTCCGTGCCAGCCACACGGCACACAGCAAGATTGTCACCAGCACATGGGATCTCATTTGGCACAAAATCCCTCCACATAAAGCAAATGTGTTAAAAAAACAGAAAGATTTGAACCACAGCATCCCAGGCCAGCTCCCTGCTGCAGCTGCTCTGGCACCAACAGCCCTCACAATAAAAGCTTCTGAGTCCTGGTTTTGTATTTTTCCTAAAGTGGTGCTCGCTTATCTACTCCCTTCCACCCTACAAAGCTACACGTCATACACATCCCCTCCATGCTCCTCCATGTGCTCTTTATGCAGGAACAATTAAGCTCTGCTCAACTTTTCCATTAACCCAAGCAGCCCTTAGTCATGTCTAACAAACTCACAAGTTGCTGTGCTTTTTAATTGGCTCCAAGACTCTTGTCTGCCCTCTCAGACACAAGCAAAAGGTCCAGTCCCTCAGAGCCTCGCAGTCAAACACCAGGGAGGCTGCTCCCTGTCCCTGCTCTGCGGAAGCTGGATGACTACATGAGATGCCAGACAGCTCGGAATTAGGTCCAGGATTTATCCCAGGAGTGTCTGGCTGCATAGAGATTGCAGGCACCCTCAGGATTAATTTGTTTAAAAGCATCCACCCATCTGCAGCTGGGTGGCAACCGCATGGCATGGCTCTGCCATCACTGGTGTGTCTCGTATCACTGCAGATGTTTCCTCACTCGAGTCATTAGGGTCTCTGGCAAGATATTTATTCTGAAGAAATCTAGGCATTCCAAATTACTCCTAGTCCTCCAACAAACCTGACCCTTACCCCCTTCATGGTTCAAGAATTACTGATGGGACAGAGAAGGAGCCCGGGCTCAGATTTGTTTCCTTGAGAAGCTAGATGAGAAATGTTACAAGCAAACATGGCTTCAATCAATTAATTGATCATGCAACCAGTGCAAACATGGAAAAGTATGGTGCTAGCAGGCTTTGGGAGATTTAGAACCATAAAATCAGAGAATTGTCTGGGTTGGAAGGAACCTTAAATGTAACAACCCCCATGACACCCCTTAGTCCATTCCCTTTGTCACTTAAGGCACCAAAATAATCATCAGGGGAAAAGTTAATCAAGACCAATCAAGGCAAAGTCACCAAGCTGAGCTCCCTGAAGCATCTGGTAAGAGGCAGAAGTGCTCACCCATTATTTTACTGTCTCAGGCTACCTGCAGACTCAGGAAGGTGCTGCTACGCTTGGATTCATGGAGATAATTTTGCAGTCACAGTCGTTAGGGGTTCATTTAGAGCTTGCCTTTGTAAACCAGAGAGCTTAATAAAAAAAAAGGCATGCAAGTCTCTGCACCTACAATTTTCAGTACATCACCTGCCCAGGGCATCATCTCCACTCTAGTTTCAAAGGGAGGCATGATGATAGGAATACACGAAGCTCATAAAGTCTGCATGAAAACAAGGGACCTCATCAAGTGAGAGCAACTAAGTGACACCACTGCATGGAAAGCTGCAATGGGAGCCTGACACCTGACAATACCAGGCAGGAACCCCCTCCTGAGAGCTGCTCACCAGGCCTAAGCCAGCTCCATCCCAGCATCCTGCCCAGTATGTCCCACATGGTATGAATCACCAGGCCAGAGCTCCAAAGAATTTGCTCCTTCAAGCATTGAACCCCACATCCATGAGGATGCTTTACAGGAGGTTGCCCCAGTCTCATCCTCAGCCAGCAGAGCACAATCCAGCCCTTCTTTAATGACCTGAGGCTGCATGGGAAACATCAGGGCATGAACTAGAATAAAGTCAGGAGGAGATGGCAAAAAAGAGGTGACCAGCAGGTGTTGCACCACACAACCTGCCCAAACACATCTGGAATAAAGAGATTCAAAACCCTGAATCTTCCCCCCCTTCCTCTGCCTTACCCCACTCTGATCCTCTCTCCCTTGGTCTCTCTCCAGTCTGCAGCATGTGGTGACTGTAATTATGGTTCACCTCGCTGCTGCACAGCCACACCACCTCCAGGTACTTAACTTCTTTTAATCTTGCTTCATGTTTCAGTCCCTACAGCCCACTCGTGATGTCTGCTACTCTTCTTCCAACACCCTCAATTCATCAATAGCCATGTCAGGCTTTGACCTCCAATTTTCTAACTGCTCAGTTAAACCACTCTGCCACTGGCCCCGCTCCCGCCTTTGTTAAAAACGAGGGGGGAGCCTCATTTGCTTTCTTATTTGATCATCACTTCACTTCTGTGGTGTGCACTCTGTTTCCCCGTCTTGAAAACCCATCAACCAGCCCCATTCCAGACTGGTGCTGGGGCTGTTGTTACCTTTAATGAGAGGAAATTATGGTTAATGCCTAATTTTAATTTTTCCCTCTCCTTTAATTTTTTTTCAATAGCTTTCCCAGAAAAAGCAGCTTTGGCAGAGTGCTGCCACCTGAATGCTAATGAACGCCGAAGGGACCCGACGTGTCTGCCTCCCTGCCAGACATCAAATTGATTTTCAAATTGCTTTGATGACATAAGGTAGTTTCACAGTTTGGACCCGTGTGATTACCTGAGCATTTATCTCAGTGGGCTCTTCCACTTACCTGCTTTAAAATAACCCAGGCTGCTGGATTGGACCTTTGTGATGGAGGTTATCGCCCCCCAGGCTGCGGCCAGATCATGGGAGCCCAGTCTGAATTTGGTTAATTTGGATATGCCCAAGCCCTAGCAAACGAGTGTGGAGGCCAGTTTGCAGCTAGGCTTCAAGTAAATCTTTAGCCTTCCAGTTTTGGAAGACAAAGAAGACCCCAAAGAAGGTGGCTGTCCCATCCCTGGAAACATTCAGGTCCTGTTGGGATGGGGCTCTGAGCATCCTTGTCTAATGGAATATGTTCCTGCCCATTACAAGCAGACTAGATGGCCTCCACAAACCAAACCATTTTATTATTCCAAGATATTAATTTGGTTCAGTGATAGGAAAGAGTTTTGGATGTCTAACAAAATTAAAAAATTAATTTCACTTGGGGAATTTCAACTGTTGTGCGTGGGCTGGGACAGCATCTGACTTACTGGCTGATGTTCACTCCTGGGCCAAAAGCATGAGGATGAGGAAGGAAGGACAATCAAGGAGCTAGAGGATCCTCTGAGGAGCCAGGAGCTCCCCATGGAGACATTGCAGAGCTCAGGAACACTCATCCCTCCTTCCAAAACACTCACCCTCTGAGTGGATGCTGGATGGGAAGGAGGTGCGGCTGACAGAAGGAAAACATGATACACGGATGGCTGAGACTCTCCTCCACAAGCAAAGACCCAGGAGGAGAGGAGCAGTGCCTGCCAAAGGGAAACCTGAGCATCACATGGTGCCAGGTGGTAGTTTCAAACCCATGGGAAAAGGCAGCAAAGCAAGGCTGTCAAAAACACAACCCTGTCCCATTTTTAGGACAGGTGAACACCCAGATTCCACTGAGCCTCAGTTTACTGCCTGGTGAGCAGAGACCAGGTCACTGACTCTGCCCAGTCCAGAAGGGATGTGAGACGGCCACTGTGCCAGCTGGCATTACGACTCAACTGAGATAAAGGCATAAACTGCTGCAGGCTGAACCCAGCCTCCAGATCAGCGTGGATCAGAGACTGGATTAAGGGGGAGTGAAGGGAAATACAAACCACTCACATTAACCTGTGGGTAACATCAGCAGTGACCCCAAAGGTAGTATTTCTTTTATTCCCACGCACGGCTGCGCCTCGGTACGCACAACAGCTGGAATGCAAGAGGCTGGAGTGCAATTTATGGAGTGCTTTGTGATGACAAGGGATGAGGGGAACAGCAGGACAGTATTTATTATTACTATTTTACATTAAAAGGAGCACAGCTCATCGGTGGTTTACATTTCTGGGGCACCTTTCATCTCCAAAGATAACAGAAGCGTCCTGCTAACAAGGGGTTGGGGGGTGGGTGAGCCAAACCCTCACCACTGGATCTATCCAGGCTAATAAATACATATATATATATATATATAAACCATATATATAACATATATATTAGGGGCTAGAGAAATTCAAATTACCGCCTTTGAGTGCAGCCATTTACAGAATGACACAAAAACACCATTCTCCCCAGACCTAGAGAGGGAACCCTTGCTGTGCCCACATGAAGATGTAATCAGCACTTAGCAGCATTTCCCTTCCTGCTTTGTATTGCCACACAGGCACTCACCATTTGCACTGTATAAAGAAAAAAATAAATCACAGGCACCCTAAATAGGCTCTAGGGTGGGTTGTTTTTTTTTTTCCTTCACCAGACCAGCATGTGCTCCTTTGGCACAGATCCTGCTTGGTTTGGAGAAGGATAACTGTGACACAGGTTGCAAGAGCAAGCCCTGACCATCCTGAAGACACTGCTCAGTGCACAAGCTGATGGATGGGAGATCTCAGAGTCCATGAGGACTTCACACCTGCCTGTGGGTGTGTGGGTGGAAAATGCTCTTTACCAGATTTATTTGGTTTGCGTGGCCAGGCTTTTTTAGTTGCAGGGCTGGCTTCTGTGAGAAGCTGCCAGAAGCTTCCCCCATGTCCAGCAGAGCCAACATCAGCCAGCTCCAGGACAAACCCCAAGGCCAAGCCCATCAGGAATTATGGTGATTCCTCAGTGATAACAGATTTAAGAAGAAAAAAGTTGTTTCCCAGTTTTAACTGTGAGCACAGAAGAGCAGGGTGAGAAAAAGTGAGAGGAACAACTCTGCAGACACAAAGGGCAGTGGAGAAGGAGGGGCAGGAGCTGCTCCAGGTGCCAGAGCTGAGATTCCCCTGCAGCCCACAGAGGGCACCAGGGTTGCAGAGATGCACCTGCAGCCCCTGGAGGAGCCCATGCCAGAGCAGGGGGTGCCTGAGAGAGGCTGTGACCCAGCTGAAAGCCCATGGAGAGGGAAGCACATGCTGGGGCAGGGAAGGACTCCAACTCCTCTCCCTGAGCAGCAGCAGGACCATGATGTGATGAACTAACCATACCCTCATTCCCTGTTGCCTTGTGCCACTGGGAAGGAGGGAGGGGAGGAAAGAAAGTGTTTTAAGATCTGTTTTTACTTCTCATTATACTGCTATGATTTTGTTATTAATCAATTCAAATAAAATTCCATATGCTGAATCTGTTTTGCCCACGGTGGTGTTTGGTGAGGGATCTCTCATGGGTCTTACCTCAACTCATGAATTCTTCATTATATTTTCTCTGCCCAGTCCAGCTGTGGAGGGGAGTGAGAGAGCTGTTTTGATGGGTGCCTGATATACAGCCAGGGTCAACCAGAGGATATCTGAAGAGATATTGCCAGGTCAAGGGAGAGGACTTGTCCCTCTGCTCTGGTACAACCCCATCTGGAGTCCCACACGCAGCTCTGGGGTCCCCGGTACAGGAAGGAGCTGGAGCTGCTGCAGCCAGTGCAGAGGAGGCCACAGAGATGCTGCCAGGGCTGGAGCCCCTCTGCTCTGGAGCCAGCCTGGCACAGCTGGGGCTGCTCAGCTGCACAAGAGAAGGCTCCAGGGACACCTCAGAGCCCCTGCCAGGGCCTCCAGGGGCTCCAGGAGAGCTGCACAGCCACTGGGGACAAGGCATGCAGGGACAGCAGCCAGGCAATGGCTTCCCAGGGCCAGAGGGCAGGGACAGATTTTGGGCTATTGGGAATTAGGAATTGCTGGCTGGGAGGGTGGGCAGGCCCTGGCCCAGGGTGCCCAGAGCAGCTGTGGCTGCCCCTGGATCCCTGGGAGTGTCCAAGGCCAGGCTGGATGGGGCTTGGAGCAGCCTGGCATAACGGAAGGTGTACCTGCCATGGCAGGAGATGGGACAAGATGGGCTTTAAGCTTTGGATCCTTTTCCAATCTAAATCATTTGCGGGTTCTGCAATATCTCTCCCCGCTGTGCAAAGTGGGGATATGTCCACCAACACAGTTGCAAACCCTGGTGCAGGAGGGACCTGCACAAAACAGCCCAGGGGTGACAATTCAGTCTTGTTTTAGCATTAGGGCCACAGCAGCTAAAGCAAAACAACAGCCACCATGCAGAGCAGGAATACTTTCACACCAGCAGCTACCCAAAACACTCCTAGAGCCCATCCGAAGTTTGCCACTGCCACAGAAAATGAATTTTGCCTTGCACCCTGTAGCAAAGAGAGCTGCAGGTTGCCTTTTCCAGACACAGCTGCTTGCAGTATGAGTAACAGAAAATGTGTTTTCCCCACATATGGGCAACCATCTGAAAGCCCTGCTACACCAACCTGATGGCAGAACCAAACAAATGTTTGGTGACATTTCCCTATTGCTGTCTCGCAGTTAAATAAGCTTTAAAAAAAAGTCCCTTGCTTTGGTGCTGGCTAATTCTGTTTTAACAGCATGAAAATCCTTCAGAGCTCAGCAGCAGAGACTGAAGCAAGCCAGGTAAAAGTAACGGGAGAAGAGAAATGTAAACCCGAGCATCTCCCCTTGCCTCCAGAGAACAGCAGTGCCTTGCTGTTAGCAATTAAAGAAACAAAAGCTACGAGGCTGCTGCCATCCCCCTGCACACAGCTCTTCCCAAACCTCGGATGTGGATGACAGCTACTGGATCCACACCGTGCAAAATGTTTCTCCAGAGGTTTGCGACCTCCATCTCGCCCGCCGCGGCGTTGACAGCTCCCAGTCGCCAGTGGGCACTGGAATTCTCCAGCAATTCCAGAGGGATCACTCACCCCTCCACACGTCCCAAGTCTCTCTGCCTCCCCCACCACCACACACTTGCTTTTGGTCTGCATTTGGAAGCTTAGCCCGTTAATTAGGGTGACGGAAGTCAGCGTCTCCAGGCCTGACCTCCAGTGTCCTCGTCTCCTCTGTTTGGTGGCGCTGCCGCTGCAGAAAGCCTGACAGTGTTTGGGCATGACAGGGCTGCTCTCTGCCTCGTGGGAGAAAATGATAACACAGCAGAGAATTACAGCCCCCAGACTGCTGAGGGATGGTTCAGACAGGGGGAGCAAGGTGCAAAGGACTTCATGCTCTGGTCTGAAAAATCAGCAGCTTTTTCAGAGTAATTTCTGGATAACCCTGTGATTTCTTTTTTCCCCCAATTTCTTCTGTTTCTTGCCTATTGAATATTGCACAGTTTCCTCCAGAACACAGAATAAAATTAGTTGAGACTCACTGCGATGGGAAACTCTTTTTTCATACCAATTCTTCAGACCCAGGGGAACGACTACAGTGGAAAGGAGCTGAAGACAAAAACGAGCTGGGGGCTGATCCTCAAAGACCAATTAAGCCTCTGGCATCCTTCATTTTGATGATGCTCCTCCCTGGGCTCCAGCAGGCAGCATGATGCATCTCCTGCCCAAAATGCTAAGGAAAGAACACACATTACTGCCTGCAAAGAGGGTACATCAAGATCAATGGCTCACTGCAGACCCTGGCGTGAGAATGATGTCACTCCACCTCCAGACGCGTGGTAATGAGCCCTACAAAGGAAAACATCTTGCATCACCCAGATGTCTGTGGAGCTTACCCTCCAAAATAAAAAGGGCCACTGACCTGAAAAAATCACAGACTTTGCTTTCAGGAGGGTGGGAAGACTGCACTGAGAGAGAATGGGTAGCGCAGCAGCCCAGGATAGTAAAATCATAGCACGGTTTGGGTTGGAAGGGACCACCCAGTGCCACCCCCTGCCATGGGCAGAGACGCCTTCCACTACCCCAGGCTGCTCCAAGCCCTGTCCAGCCTGGCCTGGGACACTGCCAGGGATGGGGAATCCACCACCTCACTATGCTGGGTGGGCTCAGCCATGACAATGCTCCCTAAGCTGTGGTGCCAACTCCCAAGGTGCCTCCTCCAGCCCTGGAATGATGCCTCAGTAACTGCTGCCAGTGGATTCATCAGGGCCTCTCCTGCTTTACTGTGGAGCCCAGGGTGGCCAGCAAGGGCTGGGATGCTGTCCTGGGCACCGTGGGCAGCCCTACAGCCCTGCCATGAAATTCTGAATTTAGGATCACAACATACAATGGGCTGTTTATTCCTGCACGTGTTCTCCCTCAGTCATTTTCAGAAATTCCAAACCAGAGCGCTCCAGGAGCTGGAAGAGGTGAATAATTTTTTTTTTCTTAATCTAATGACATGTCCTTCTTGTATAAAAAGTAGGAGGAAAATATCTTCAATCAATGAGAAACAGATCTGGGGGGAAGTGAAAGAGGTTCATTGACACAGAAAAAAAATAAAAGCTTGCCACCCCTCCAAATTTTGTTTGAATCAGAACTAAATTACTTAGCCCACTACTACCAAGACTTGTTTAATCTTTCCTCCTTCTAACTGTTAACCATAATTCCCAAACAAAAAGTGGAAAAGCTTCATTGAGAAGCTGTCAAAAAGAAAATGTTTTGGCATTTCCAAAATGACACATTTCATTCTGACATTTCACTTGAAATGCCTGGACATTAAAAATAAATTAGCTCCCCCTGGGGATTTTCAACATATCCAGTTGCCAAATTCAATTTAAGCTTATGAATAGTCCAGGCTTTCTGAAATCCAACTTTTGAATTCACAGAATCCCAGAATGGTTTAAATTGGAATAAGCCTTAAAACTCATCCCATCCCACACCCTGTTATGGGCAGGGACACCTCCCACTGTCCCAGGCTGCTCCAAGCTATTCCAACCTGGCCTTGGACACTTCCAGGGATCTAGGGACAGCCACAGCTGCTCTGGGCAACCTGTGCCAGGGCCTGCCCACCCTCACATTATGAAATTTCTTTCTAATATCCAGTCTAAATCTACTTTAATTAAATTACACTGGAAGTTCTGTTCAGTTTTGGTCCAGACAGTGACGCTGATACCCAAAACTTGATCTCCAGCCAACATCTCAAGCCCAGAAATATTTACACCTTATGAAAATATTATATATGAAGAGAATGAGTTAGCCTATGACCCAACAACAGCCTCTCAAATTATTTTAACATGTGTTTTTCTCCTAATATACTGCTGTCATTCATGGGGATTAATGGTTGTTATTAATCACCTCATTTGAAGGCACTGGAGAAAACCACCCCCCCGTGCACAAGCCAGAGGGAACATTATTTATCTGCTATCACCAACACATAATAAAAACAATTTCTGAGTAGATCTCACCTCTCATACACAGACGACCATGTCATGCCTTGAGTGATTTGCAAGGCTTTGCAGGCATGACAAAACCAGCCAGCAATGACAACCAAGGGTATCGTCTCACAGCCCCTCCTCAGATGAGTAATACTCATGCAGATAAGCACATCCATCAGCCTCTGGCCTTGGTGAAGACTTCTGGGGACACCAGAGTGGTCACTCCCCTTGTGGCTTTCCAAGAGGCTGCTGGTGGCACTTAGCAGGGAGCCCAGAGCAGGAACCTGGGCTGTCCAGCCTGGTGGAGCTGTCCTACAGCTGTGTTTCCAGAAGATGTCACACAGAATCACACAAGGGTTTGGGTGGAAAGGGTCTTTAAAAATCATTTTGTTCCAATGCCAACCACCATGGCAAAGATATCCACTATCCCAGGTTGCTTCAGGCCTCATCCAGATGGCCTTGAACCCTTCCAGGGATGGAGCAGCCACAGCTTCTCTGGGAGACCTGTACCAGGGCCTCACCATCCTCCCAGACAAGAATTCCTTCCCAATATCTATTCTAAATCTCTCCTCTTTTAGTTTGAAACTAAAACCATTCCCCCTGGTCACACTCAGTGGTCCCAGTCCAGCTCAAACAGGCAATGGCCAAGGGAAACTTGTACCACTAGGCCCAAATCCATCACCATGCTGGTGTGACCTCGCTGGGTGACTGAGGGACCAAAGCCACTCTAGGCCAGGAGAACCTGGCCCCAGCAGGTTCCACTTTTTCCAACCACCAGCAAGGCACCAACTTTTTCCAACAGCAAGAAATCTGAACGTAGGATCTTCTGTGGAGACTCCAGGGGGATGCTTTCCCTCTTTTTACTTTTCAACACTGCAGTTTACTCATATTGAAAGCACTTAGCACCAAAAACAGATCTGAGAACAGGACAGACAACTAACTTCCACTCTCCTGGATGTCTGTAATATCAGGTCTAAACCAAAATATCCTTGCACTTTCCTGAGAAAGGCTACAGTGGGTCTGAAACGCCGACTCTGCTCCAGCACAAGCTCCACACTGAACTGCACACTTAAGAAAAACTTACATGTTTATACACCTCGCTTGCACAGCACGGTGCTTGTAGGCTAGAGGCTCGAGTTCCTTCTTCTGATTCACTCCTTGAGTGAGTCAAACTATTTATTTGAACTCGAATCCACATGAGGTGCAGAACAGCTCAGGCTTCGGCTCAGTGCCAGCTGCACTCCCATTGTCCACCATATAAAAGCAGGTATCCTGGCTCGGACACAGGAGGTATGAAATACAGAAGATGACAAAACACTGCTTTTGTAAGACACCTGCAGCAAAAAGAACTAATGCAATAGGAAAAAAAAAGGCGAAAAAGAAAACAGAAAGATCTATATTTTGCTTTTCTCTCCTGTTGTCCTTTCTCCGGATTCTTTTACCTCTTGCTTTTTTTTTTTAAGGTTAGGGACAGAAGAACCAGCCTCTTCACATTCAGCCTTTTCTCCATTCCCCACACAGTGCTGTATTTAATCCATGCCCTGAAGCTCAGCCAACATCCCTTATTAAATGAAGTTGGCTCTTCATCTGCTGAACTACAAAAAAAATTAAAAAGCAATCTTATGAGAAATGCAAGGCTTCTGGGAATCCTAAAATGATTTGTGTTGGAAGAGACCTTAAAGCTCATCCAGTTCCACCCCCTGCCATTGGCAGGGACACCGTCCACTGTCCCAGGTTACTCCAAGTCCTGTCCAGCCTGGCCTGGGACACTTCCAGTGAACGAGGGGCAGCCACAGCTGCTCTGGGCACCCTGGGCCAGGGCCTGCCCACCCTCCCAGCCAAGAATTCCTTCCCAATATCTAATGTGAACCTGTCTTCTGTCAGTTTAATATTCCTAAGGAGGCCGCTCCTTTCCTCTGGACTCCTAAACTAAAAAACCTGTTGGTATAAATTCAGATCTGGGCTCTTCACCAACTTGAACCCTCCAGCTGAAAACCAAGCTCATGAAGGAAATCCTCTCAAGCATGCCAGGTGTGTTTGCACTGGACTGTGCTAGTACACTGCACTGAGGTGGCACATCCAAGGCTTGACACACGTGCACTCTTCCAAGCAAGATGCACTGAAGGTTCCTTGACTCTCCTCTGCAAAGAAGAAGCCCTGGCCCTGTTGATTGGCACAGCAGATAATTCCAGTTAACTATTCTGCTCATGTAGAAGTTCTCTGTCATTCCAGGTGAGTGGAGTATCCCCTGCATCCCACTTCACCAGGGGATTTCTCCCACCAATCCCACATCCAGAAACACCCCATGCATGAGCAGCGGCTCACGTCATGCAGCAATGGCAAGGAGGAGCTCCAGGCTCTGGAAAAGGGGTGCTGGATAGATGTTTTGACATTTAAGGAATGACACAAATGTACTTTCTCTCAAGCAGTATCTGATGAGCTCTGCTCAAGACCACATGCAAGGAGCAACAGCCCCTGGAGTACAGTAGAGTACAAATGGTCTCTAACAGAGTATTTGGCTGTTACATCAGTATTAATCCCTTCAGCAGCTAAATTCTGGGAGGCTTATGAAATCTCTCTCTTTTCCCCACTGTACCAGTGAAAGGTCTTCAGCAATTTCCATCCAAACAACTGTCCCTTGTGAATAACAGGACCATTCATGGAGCATAATTTTATGACCTCATTCAAGCAATTTTAGCCAAATTGTGCTTCCTCTCTTGAAGAGCTGCCTTTGGTGAGGAGAGATTGTTCACAACCACAGAAGCAACAAAAATACACATTCTTTACTTCCACAACCTGGTCTTTCCTCTTTTTTTTGGTCATTTATTTCCAAAATACCTGCTGTCTGTCAGCATGATGCTTCTCCTCTGACAGAGACTATAACCATCACTCAAAGATCATGGCATCTCACAAGAGTTCAGCGAAAAACGAGAGGAAAAACTCCCTGGGTACATAACTGAAGTTTTCATTTGAGGATAGGGGGTGGATTAACTGAAAGAAAATTAAATCAGCTCTAAGGTCTCAGCTCTCTGCTGGTACAAGCAGGTGCAAATTCCAACACAGAGCCAAAGCCACATCCACACCCAGCTCTCTGAAAGCAGCAGGATTATCACTGCAGGAAATAACAACACAGAATGGTTTGGGTTGGAAACCATTAAAGTTGGGACCTAAAAGCTCATCCATTCCACCCCCTGCCATGGGCAGGGACACCTTCCACTCTCCCAGGCTGCTCCAAGCCCCGTCCAGCCTGGCCTTGGACACTTCCAGGGATCCAGGAGCAGACACAGTTTCTGAGGGAAGCCCATGCCAATGTCTAAGTGCATATTAGGATATAGGGAAGACTGCTTTAATCACTAGGGTGAAATGGGACAAAATATACTTTAAAATTAAGGTGGGACAGGTCTAGGGTGGTTTGATAGGAAAATTAGGAAATAGCTATGCTGGATCTATGCCCCATTGCTTCCCCACTGTTCTCCCACATCTGCATCCCTCTGCCTGTCTCCTCCCATGTGGTGAATGCTCCAGGAACTCTCCAGGATTTTCTTTCCATGCTGATAGTATCCTGCATTCTCTCAGCCCAGAATCCCACCCACTGCCAGGACCTATCTACAGAGAAGAGGCTGGCCCCCCATTTTCTGTCTCCTTTCCATCCCCAAATTTAACACCAGGCTTTGCTTTACACCAAGATCTGTATCTTAAGTTCTTCCATGTCATCCCATTCCACTTACCACAAACACTGCCACAATCCAAGCATAAAAAATAAGGGAGAAATAGAAATAGAGAGAGAGATTCCTCCCAGCACATATCTGTGACAGGAACCACTCATGTGCCTGTGGACCAGCAGAAAGAACCCACCAGCTGAAGAAGGGACACCAAAATGGCAGCATGAGGGAGTTTTAAGAGCAAAAAGGAGAGGAAAACCATGGCCACAATACAACAAACCACTTTCCAAGCTAATGAAGACAGAGTAAAACACAAGAATAGCTTCTTCTCTGGCCTCTGCCTGCAGCAGGCCAGTAACAGACTTGAACAAAACCCTGGTTGCATTCCAGGTCTGATGCATTCAGGGAAGATGTGTGCTGTCCCTAAAAGACCCTGCCACTCCAGGCACAGCACACACTGCCACAGACACCTTTTGGCTCTCACAGTTACTGAATTTACTAAAAAGCCTAAGCAAAACTGCATTTCCCAGCAATAAAACCCCTTCTCTGATGGCATCACTGGAGATCCCACTTGTGCATTAATTCAGAGGCTGCCCATTACCTATTAATTATAGGACACTATTATGCAAATAATGACAATTAATTAAACCTTCACTTATTAATCTAATACAGTCTCTTCCTTGCTGTTCTCAAATACACCCCAGGCAAGCAGCTACAATTTTTTAACTACAAAAGTGGCAGTCTATGGGATGACACTTCTTTAAAGAATGTCTTTAATATCAAAATAAAGTAAAACTGCCTTGTCTCCTGAGTGCAACTGCAGTAATGAGATGTTAAACCCAATCTCTCCCAGCCTGCTGGGCTGAGGGAGATGGGATGTTTCCTTCCCAAAATCCTCATCCTTCTCCTAGGAGACTGCTTCTCCTCACTGAGCATATCTAGGCATACACAGTCCTGGCTTGATATTTCTCTGGCTCTCACCCAAATCAGCTTTATGGGAAACACAGAGCTCCTGGGAATCACAGAATCCTTGAATTTCAGGTTGGAAGGGATCTTTAAAAGTCATCTAGTCCAACATCCCTGCCATGGGCAGGGAAATCTTCAAGTACATCAGGTCCAGAGTCCTGCCTGTACTGGTCTTGAATATTTTCGAGGATGGGGCATCCACCACTTCTCCAGGCAGCATTGGGAGGCACCACTGCATCCCTCTTCCTCCTCCTCCAACAACCACATGTTTGCACTGCTTAAGCACCCTGTGTTGCAGGGAGAAGGTGCCTCCTGAACCACAGCCTCCTCCTGAGATGCACCACATCCTCTGACTGCCACGTGCCTTGCTGTGCTCATGTGTGTGCTCTACAGCACACCTCGGACCTGCAACACAACCCTGTGTCACAGACATCTTTTATGAAAAATCCTTTCCTTAGGATTTTTCCTCCTGAGAAGCTGAGAGGCCTCAGGAACAAAATGTAAACAATGATTATCTGCTGCTGTGGAATGCAACAGGTGCATCTGTGATTGGTCTCATGTGGTTGTTTCTAATTAATGGCCAATCACAGTCAGCTGGCTCAGACAGAGAGTCCAAGCCTTTGTTATCATTCTTTCTTTTTCTATTCTTAGCTAGCCTTCTGATGAAATTCTTTCTTCTATTCTTTCAGTATAGTTTTAATATAATATATATCATAAAATAATAAATCAAGCCTTCTGAAACATGGAGTCAGATCCTCGCCTCTTCCCTCATCCTTGGACCCCTGTGAACACCATCACAACCCTGAGACAATTTTCAAGAGCCACACTTACTTGTCACCATGGCAAATCACCCTCTGGCTTGTGTTTTACCCCTTGCATTTCTTTTTCCTACCAGACAAGGCCCTCGTTTTTCCCAGGCAGTGTCTGCAGAGCCAGGGCACAGCAGGCAGGGCTGGGAGTGCTCTTCCTCACCGATGTCATCGTCTGCCAGCGTGAGGGATAGGGATGCCTTGCTCTGCAGCTCCTGTGACTCAGAACAGCCTGGGAATTACACTTGGAATAAGTGATTAAAAACCCTGACTTACTCCTCCATTACCACGCAGGGGCAACGCTCTCAGCAGCACCGATCAGAGCTGTGCCCTTCTAAATGAGAGCAAAATGAGGAGAAACGGGAGCTGGTACTCCTCCAGACTGTTCCCTGGGTATGTGGAGGTGGGAATGAGGGCTTGGAAGGCCCTCAGAAGGGAATCACCAGCATGCATTTCATCACTCTCTGAACCCCAGCACACAGTCACCCCCTTGAAAAAACACTTCTCCAAGATGCCAGCCCTCTGGGCCAGTAACTGCAGGCAATAACTCTTTGGAAAAAACAGAGGCACTGCAGTCATTTTGAAATGCAGGTGCCCAGACCCTCAATCATAAGTTATATCTATCTCAAACATTAAAATAAGCAGCTTGGATTTTCTTGGTAGGGAGGGAATCCTGGTGGGAAGAAGGAAACAGGATTTCAGAGGAGGAAACGCAGAGCAAAGGAAGGGTTTGAAGGGGAAGGGAGGAGGCCCCTTGACTAGAAGCAAAAAACTACAGCAAAATAAACTTGCTCAGATGGTCTCCTGGGGATTTGTGGCCTGAAATTCCAGCCACCTCCACCCACGGATGAGAAGAGAGCTGGAGCAGCAGAGACCTGGAAGATCCACCCTCAGCAGTCTGTGATCACGGGCATCAGCTGGCTTTACAAACCTCAATCACAAGGAGTATCTTGGCCAATTCCCCTCTATATTTTCTGAAAAGCTCCATGCTGTTGCAGCACCATATTCCCAGGTGCTTCATAAACCTCCCAGAGCTTGGGAGAAAAGTATTGTCTCTGCCTTCCCCAGGTGGAAATAAGTGCTCAGGAATTCAATTAACACGTAAGAATGCTCAAGCCTATGTGCTTGAGTCTCCCACATGGAATTAACTTATGGGCTTCACAGCTGAGGACTAGGTAAACGAGATCCCAGCCCTTTATTTAGGTACCCACCAAAAGCAATTTCATGTAACTCAGCCTAGAGTGGCTTGGTCAAGGTCGTGCATGGAGCCTGAGCAGAAATTAATTGTGAAGAACCCAAAGAAGATTTAAAAGGGAGAATAAAAGCACTCTCCTTCCCAGATTTGAATTACTTTGCATTAACCCAAGCCTGTTCTGTGCTGAAGCACCAACCCACCCATGGAGCAGCTGGACTCCAAGGCTTGCCCTTTGCTCATCAGCAGAAATGAGCCCCAGCACAACACTGAGCTCCATCCTCCTGGCAGAGCAGACTGAGCTGTGTGCTCCTGCCTTGGCTGCCAATTCCATAGCCCAAGTCCTCTCCTTCTGGAGCCATTCCCACCTCCCACCAGCTACACTGTACACAGTGATGATACCACATCCCAGTGGGATCACAGAATCCCAGAAGAATTCAGGTTGGAAAAGAGCTCACAGACCATCCAGTCCTACCTGTCCTAGCCTGACCCCCACATTGTCACCAGAGCACTCAGTGTCACACCCAGGCACTCCTAGGACACCTCCAGGGATGGGGAGTCCAACACCTCGCTGGGCAGTCCCTCCCAATGTCTGACCACCATTTTCATGAAGATGGACACTCCTTGGCCATAGTTTGGTTAACTGGATGACCAGCAGTCTAAGGCTCCCCATCTCCTTTTTACTGCCCCAAAACTCCTTCATTTACCTCTTCCCTTCCAGGTGATTGTCCCACCCATGCCAATTCCATCACTGCCTTCTCTAAAGTTTTCAAGGATCAAAGTAACAAACTTTGGGGCTCCTTGTGTTTGAAAGGAAAGGGGAAAATCGAAGCCATTTGTTATTTTGAATTTGGCATTTTGTGCAAGTTTTATGAGGCAACTATCTGAAAGTCTGGAAAATTAGTGTAAGTCAGGATCATTTCACTGCAGACCTTAACATCCTCCACCTCCTTAAGGACAGAGACATCAGAAGAACCACAGATACTGGTTTGGGCATATTCTGAATGTTGTACCCTTAAATTCCCTGACCATATTACAGAGAGGTCCACAGACCTTGCCAGGAGGGCATGCTATCATGCTAGGCCAGCTACCACTACTTCACTTTCAACATCAAAAGCACTTTCTGTCCTGGAAAAGGAGATGCTCCACAAGCAAGGCAGTGGAAACAAAAAACCTGGAGTGACCTGTTGTGGTCACACAGGCAGGCAGTGGCCAAAGAAGGGAAACACCCCAGTGTCCCCCCAGGGAACTGTCACCTCCTGGGATGAATTACAGCCCTCAACATCAACTTTTTCCCATTTGTCCTCACCTTACCTCTTCCCACAAGCTGACCTATCTGCAGTTACCTGTTCTGCAGCAGGTGTGGAAATCAGCAGCATTCCCAGCTGGAAGGAAGAGCTGACTGATGCCAGGATCCAGGAGGAATCACAGACAGGTTAGAGGTGGAAGGGGCACTTCAAGGTCATCTAATTCAACACCCTGCCATGAACAGGGACATCTTCAACCAGACCTTGTTGCTCAGAGCCCCATTCAATCAGGCCTTGAATGCCTCTAGGGATGGAGCATAAATTACCTTTCTGGGCAACCTGTGCCAGTGTTTCACCAGCCTCACTGTAAAAACCTTCACCATTTTGCCCACTTTAAAATGACTCTCTTTTAGTTTAAAACTGTTCTCTCTTGTCCTATTGCAACTGCCCCTGCTAAGGACTCTGTCCCCATCTTCCACATAGACCCTTCAGGCACTGGAAGGGGCTCTAGGGTCTCCCTGGAGAGAGGCTGAACACTCCCAGTTCTCCCAGCCTTTTCCTATGGCAGAGATGCTCCATCTTATCCCAGCCCCCTGCAAGCCAAGGTGATCTCAGCAAGCTGCAGCCTGGGACACATCATGGTCCCACAGCACATGGGGCAGCAGTTTAACATGAATATAAAAGTGTGTGCAGGGGTGCTTGTGTGTGTCTTTGTGCTTGTGAGAGCACAGACTGTGCAGCCACCTCCCCCCAGACTCACACCAGCACCTCCCCACCTCCTCCAACACCAGGCACAGCCCTGCCCGGATGTAAATCCACACCAACTCCAACGCTTTCATGGCTCAGCCCCGTCCTTCTGCCTACCACAGAATGGGAAACAGCCTTGAAATAATGACTGTAATTACAGTTTGGTAGGTCTTAAAAGTAGCAGAGAAAGACAGCCCTCCTCTTCACGACATTCCCAGTATAACATGTCACAACAAATGGCCCAAGGGAAATATGTGGAGCTGGACGTAAATATTTTGATGTGCTCATGACAAAGCTTCTTGTACTTACTGTCCACTGCCAAAAAACTGGGCTGCTCTCCATGCTTGCACCTCCACCCAGGCATGCACCCTCATCTGCTGTACACGAGGGGCCCCGAAAAATCCACCTGCTCCTAGGAGTATTTATGACTTTCCACTGGAAGAGGGCTATGTTCCTTTTCTGTTTCATTTAAAATAAAATAAAAAAATTAGAGAGTGGACAGGTGGCTAGGAATTTCTGAGGTTTGACAGCCCATAATCAGAGATGAACTTGCCTGAAATAGAAGGAAACAAGAAGGAAACAAGCCCCTGAACTGCTCCCCGTTCATTTTTAGCAAGCAAACCAGGTGAGCACAGCAACTGCTATTTACCCTCTGAGTCACGGGAAACAGCACCCAGATGCTTTGCCAAAGCTTTGCAAGACTGTAAAAAAAATAAAATTAAAAAAAAAATCATACAAACTATTTGAGGCAAGTCTCAGAGCTTGCAAATTCCCTGTGAAATCCAGGCTTGGGATAACGAAGAGCCCCAGGGCTGAGGTCAGGCTGCTGCTGAGCACCTGCACTTAGCAATGCATCATTGACCGAATTCTGCTCGGGGCATCAAAGCCCCACAGACGTCACTGGCTGCACAGTCTGGCCCAGTAACCCGTAATTTCCCTGTAATCAGAAGCAACAGGGTGAGAGTTTGAGTGGCCATGCATAATGCATGTCCTCTGGCACGGCTCAGGGAGCAGGAGATGAGCACCACAGCTGGCAGCACCAGCTACAGTGCAGGAGAACTGGACACCCCAAAAGCCACAGAACAGCTCCAAGTGCCCTCTAACACCCAAAAGGTTCAACTCCCCTCTCTGCTCCCAGATTCTTCCCCACGCAGCAGTCACACAAGGATGATTTCACTGTGGCTGGTACCTACCTGCTGGTGGGCATCTGCTGCTTCTCAGGCTGGCTGAGGGCTGAGCATACTGCTCAAACACATCACCCCCTCTCTCACAGAGTATGGAAAAAGCCAGTTGAATAGTTTATCAGCTGTAAGCACCACTCACTTTTCCAGGTATGACACACCCCACACTCAGAAGTCCCTGGTAGTTTCACAGCACTCTGTAGAATGGCTTCCTTACAGGCTGTTGCTGCTACTTTCCTTCCCGTTCCCCCTACCAATCCACCATCAAGCTCATCATCATCAGCCCAGACACCTTCCTGCCATCCAGCATCCAGTACACACCCCTAGACATCAAGCTCCATCCCTCACCCCAGCTGTGACTTCCCCATCCTTATCCCCACATGAAGGGAAGCTGTTTTTATTCTGCTTTTCCTTTTATTTTCCCTCATGTATTCTTCCCCAGCCCTCTGATCCCTCATTTCCTGTACTCTTGGTCCTTCCCTAAAAATCCCAGTCAGTTTTAGACATCCCTGGGAACCCCTAGGGCAACTTATAGCAAGTTCTACACAGTCCCAAAACACTCTTCTCCCCAAAACTGTAATAAACTCACTCCACCAAGGGCAACCATGCCCTTCAGCTCACGTGTTTTTCCAGAAAGAGCCTTCCTCACCTGGATACCCACAGGTGGGTTTCATTCCAGGGCTCTACCAGGTCCCTTCCCCATGCAGAGTCAACTCCACTGGCACAGACGCCAAACTGGGAGCACATACCAGGGAGTGCCTCCTCTGTTTTATGTCAAAAAGGCACAGGACTGAGCCCAGAAATCATCCAGGTCCACCTGCCTAGGACACCAGCTACAATGCCACACTTGGTCCCACTATGGTGAAGGAGAAGCTCCTTTAAAAGGTTCCTGTAAGCCAAGGATGTGGCAGCTGCAAGCAGCAGGAACCTTCTGCTGGAAAAGGGCAGCCAATAAAACTCCCCAGAATGGTGGTTAGGTCCTTCCTGCTGCAGCCAAAAGATCTGGGTTTGTCTGGCAGGAGGGCTCTGCCCAATCACAGAATTATCAGCCTTTCATTTACCACCAGGGTGTAACCTTTAAATACACCTCCTTCAAGTGATCAGTGCTGAGCACACCCCGTGCCATCACTGCTGGAAGAGGATCAAGTGAAATCATGACAGACCTACCAAAAAAAACACATGAACAGAGCACCTGGAGAGCACTGTGTGCTTCCCAGCCCGACCTCGAGCCAAGACCAGCAGTGGGAGCAAGGAAAGAATCAAGATTTGAGGTTGCTGAAGCAGAACAGACCAGACAGTCAACATCAAGTGATGTTTGCTACTGCAAATCTGCCAGCAAAGAAAGGGAAAGCCCACCTGACAGACACCTCAGGCTATGAGACTCAGCGCATCCAGGGAAGGTTGGCAGACAGTGAGTGGGAGAGAGGAGGGCCCATGGAACAAACTGGGACCTACTGGAAAATGTCTGCAAGAACTGGTTTCCTACAGAAAACAGGGTCTCTAGCAACAGTCCTCTTTGTAAAGACAGCTCTAAGTGCTCCTCAGGAGATCTGGTTCCAAAAATTTCACTCAAAGTCGGGGTTTGCTGTTGGGAAGGAAGACTGATGTATCTCTGCCCTTGCTCAGGCTGCATCTCTCTGCTCAGAGGATGGGACTCAAGAGCCTTCCCACACCACCAACAGCATCTCTCTCTTTGCTTTCTCTGTTCTGAACTTGTGCTACCTGGCACACTTATTCAACCCCTCTGCCCCTACCCAAGCTGCAGCAAGGAGTGGGTGAGCCCCATGCATCAGCTGGGGTGCAAGACCCTAAAACAGTCTTGGTCAGACCCTGTGGCACTGCCTGTGTGGTTTGTATAAATAAATTGATGGGGACCCAAGGAGTTGAAGAGGACTTCAGAGGGGGAAAACCCAGGGACACATCTACAGCTTGAGTAATCTTTACCAGGCTCTGCCACTGTCACCAGCCAAGGACCTTCTCCCAGGATATGGGGCCAACATGAGCTCTTCTCTTGCATGTTCCTCCCCACTCTCAGGAGCAGAGAGATTCATAGACACAAACACCTCTGGCTCCCCAGGAAACAAATTAGTTTTGGGAAGTGCACCACACCTCCAAAACACCCATGTCCTTCACCCCATTCCATGTCCTGGCATGCCAGCACACAACACACACAAAATACAACCTCAAGCCCAAAAAAGCACACTATTACCTAAACCCTCCATTGCCTCCCCACACGCTGAGCAGATCACAGGCATCACTCTCCAGGGCATGCCTGGTACTGGGTTATAGGGGTTAAACTTCACGGCCTCAAAATCAACATTTTAAACCCAAAAGAGCAGGTGGAGGGGCATGACAACATGCCATGCCCTAAGCTGTGTGCTCCTGCACTCAGGGAAATATCACCTGAATTCTCACACAAACCCACCCGAGCCCCACAGGTGCACCAAGGAAACTGAAGCAAAAACTGAGAAAGTGAAAATAAAACCTGAGAAAACTAAAATTAAACCTAAGAAAATTAAAATGCAAACTACCTCCTGCGATATGACGGCTCCCTGGATCAGTTGCTGTACGTCCTCGGGAGTTTTTGGGGAGAACACCTCCACATCAGCAAACCAACAGTACCGAAATGACTGCACCCCATCTTCTGCCTGCTGAACCTCCAGCTGGTGGGATTTTTCCCCTCTTTTTCCCTACAGCGGTTTGACTCAGAGGTCTGGCCAGACTCACAGCTCTCAAATTCGTTTAATAAATCATCTCCTAACCCCGCCCAGAAGCAAAAGGCAAATCTCTATCTCCCAGGCACCTCCTGATTGGACTAACGTGCCTCTTGCTAATGACCCTGCAAGGAGTAGCACGGCTCGAGTGACGTGTTTATGAAGATAAATATTTTAACTTCACAGTTTAGCGCTGCAAACTCGTTCCAGACGGAGAGTCTCTTTAAGTTGGTTCCAGGAGAAAATGCCTTGATAATTAAATTTTTTTTTTAATTCCCCCCTTTTCTTCTTTTTTTTTTTTTAAGCTATGAAGTATTAATTGCAGTGAAATACGTGGCGTGTCTTTCAGGTGCAATTAGTGGCTGCTGGTGGATGGGAAAAAAACCTGGCTGGTGAAGCCCAGGGAAGGGATGGGAGTGATTTCTCCCCTCAGCAGAGGGAATGCAGCACTTTGCCCTATCTAATCTCACTATAGCAACGGGAAGACCTTGGCAACCCCGATCTTTACGGTTATTAAGATGGGAGCGGGAAGAGTCGGGAGCACAGTGCCGAGGGATGCTCGGCCGGGAGCCCGGCTGCTGAGGAAATAAAGCATCCTGTCTGGCTAGGGGGGATGCAGGGTCTGCCAAGCTCCCAGGGTGGGGTGGTAGCCCAAGGCTGGCTCCCCAAAACTTTTTTTTTGTGGTGGCTTTTTATGCCAAAGAGCATTTTTATGCATCTCCTCATCACACCCTGGAGAAGGATCTACAACTCCTGATGCTTGGACCTGCTGGAGGAAGCGCCAGAGATGCTCCAACGGCTGGAGCCCCTCTGCTCTGGAGCCAGGCTGGGGGTGTTCATCTGGAGAAGAGAGACCCTTTTTCTCTCTTAGAGCACCTGCCAGTAGCTAAAAGAGGTTTCTAAGAAAGATGGGGACAAACATCTTAGCAGGGCCGATGGCAATGATGATTTTGAATTTAGAGAAGGTAGGTTTCAACTAGGCAGAAGGATGGAATTTTTACACTGAGGATGGTGAGTCTCTGGCACAGGTTGCCCAGAGAAGTTGTGGCTGCTCCATCCCTGGAATTGTTCAAGGTCAGGCTGGGTGGGGCTCTGAGCAACCTGGTCTTTTTCAAGACATCTCTCCTCATTGCAGCGGGTTGGAGAAGATGGTCTTACAACCCTAACTATTCCATCATTTCCTAATTCCCCCAAGGATCTGAAAAGATGCTGCTCTTAGGACCAGGGGTCAAGTCTGCATGCAGCTGCTGTCCCTCAGCCCCAGATTCAGGCACAAGGACATGCCCAGACAGGATGGGGACAAGGAGGCTCCCCCATAGCTGCCACCCAGCCCGGGGCTGCCAGCAACCTGCCCCACTGCCATCTCCAGAGATTGCTCACTCTCAGTTCCCACCAGGATGATTCACACTCAAATGCAAAGGCACAAAGTGCTCAGATCAGTTCATTGCAAAATAGTACATCCTGGTGACTGCCTGGCCCAGAGCCACTTCAGTCCCAGGCTCCCAGACAGCGGGGACAGCCCCAGGGCTAACCTGGAGGCCACCAGCTCCTGCCCACAGCTTGGTCCCACCTGGACAGAGCAGAGAGCTGTGGGAGTTCTCCCCTGCCAAAAAGGGATACTTCACTAAAACCTCATTAGTCCTGTATCCTCCTAAAAGGGGACTTCAGGCTGCCAGAATCTGAAAAAACCAGATCCTACAGCTCACTGACCAGCCCTGAGTACCTCCCACCCTTTCTGCTGTACCAACTCACCATGACAGACTACTGGCTCAGGGGTGGCTGCCTGGGGACCCTCCAAGGCTCAACTGCTTCCACTACCATCCACACTGCCAGTAAAATAACACCAATAATCCATTACAAACTTCCAAGGCAGCGTGAGTCAGTCTTTTTGGTGGCAGAAGTTGTTTGTCTCCAGCTCTGCTCTTCTTGGCACCTCAAAGTCCTGGGATCACGTTCCTCCCACAGCTTCCTCTACTATCAATTTCCACACAAATTCAGCTGTTTCCTTCCTTCCAGCACCCTGATTAGCCCAAGGTTTCTTCACCAGGCTCTAAAGAACTGCCCCACAACTCAACCCTAGCAGAGGTGCATGCCCCAGCTCACAGCAGCTGGGACAGCCCTTGGTGCTCCATGCTACCTTCTACTCCCCAGTCAGAGTACTGGAACTTTCCCCACCAGCAAAGTCCCCAGCTGACAGTTCCAGCCACATTCCTCGTGATCCCAGGGCTAATTCCTCCAGGGTTTTGCCAGCATTACAACATAAAGCAGGCAACTGGGCCAACTCCAGACAGAACTAGATGCTGCTGGTCATTTTTTCCGAGGAAAAGAAAGAGAGGAAGCCCCCACTTAGCTTTGTTGGGTGAAAAACATCAAGGCAGGCAGTGTTAAAATACCATTATGAATGGAGAAGCAGCAGGAAAAAAAATTCTAGATTAGACAAAGCAATTTGATTCCCATTCAAGAAAAACTTTGATCTACGATTCCCACCCAGCAGCCAGCTCCTCAAAAGGTGAATATTGACCAACTTCCATGGAGCTCTTCAGGTGGTGAATATTGACCAAATTACATGGAGCTCTGCTGACAGTCACCTATACATCCAACACCCCAGGACTCTCCTGAGTGTACAAAAGAGGTTTTGCTCGCTTCTATTTTTTATTTTTGACTGGGCTGGAAAGTACTTCAGTCAAAATACACAGCACCCTTCGTGCACATTAAAACCAAAAGCTCTCAAAGATAAATGTCAAGATTTTAATAACTTGACCTTATCTGGCCAAAAGCAGCACGCTGCCACCCTCCCTGTGTCCCCTCCATCCAGGCAGGCACCAGGGCTGCCGGCAGGCTGCCAGGCCATGTCCCAGCAGTGGGAATGCTGCTGGGTAGAGCAGTGGTGGTAAATCAAGAGACAGTGTGTCATCCCAGGGCCCGCTCCAGCCTCAGACACCCGCCAGCACCAGGGACCAGCAGCCTCTTTATCTTGTCACCGGTGACTAAGAGCATCCCTGGCATGACGGTACCACAAAAATACAGGTGACGGGAAATGGCCCTTTTCCAAGGAGGGAGAGATCCTTTATTACATCCTGTTTATCTCCCATATTACTGAGGGGAAAGCCATGAAGCATGCGATCCTTTCAGGTTCTCTGAATCCACTTAGATTTTATCTCTGGAGCTGGAGCTTTCCAGGAATGAAATAGCTGCAAGACACAATGTGGATGAAACGAAATCAAATGGAGAGTCTCCAACATGAAAGGCAAACTAAAAGGATGACAGCACTAGTTATACGGAAGGAGAAATAAGGAGGAAAGGAAATTAAAAGCAATTAAAGGGAATTAATTAGAAGGTATGATGGAGCTCTGAAAGAGGAAAAACAGCTATGCAGAGCTCACTAAATACCCCCAAACTTTTAATTGTCACACTTGGAACTGCAAGCCCTGGAGGTTCAAAACCCCCCTGGCAGTTTCCAAACGAAAAAAATTCCCATGGCTTAAACAAATTACTTCTTTGCCTCTAAGTCTGAATGGCAGACAAGATTCTGAGCTTCTACTCCGAACCATGAAGACAGAAGTCCATCCTGCTCTCCCCTTCAGTCCACTGACCAGGGTGGACAGCCCACTCCATCATCCGATACCAGAAGTTGGAGCTTTAAGCAGAATGTTGATGCTGCACTCCCAAGATTTGGGCTGAATCATTTGCATCTACCCAACGTTCCTGGTAAGGTTTTCACAGGGCCCTGGGGGTTTTGGGGCCACTGTCTGTGCCTGAAGTCACCAGGATGAGACTTGCTGCTGGGTTAGTCCTGGGGGAGACGGCTAGCACCTGGAGCATCTCACCTCTCATCAAAATGAACTGTCTGCACTTCCACTAAAACCTAACAGTCCTTTCATGGGATCACAGCATGCTTTGGGTTGGAAGGGACCTTATACACCACCCCAACTATCAGCAGGGACACTTTCCACTATCCTGGGCTGCCCCAAGCCCTGTCCAGCCTGGCCTTGGACACTACCAGGGACCTAGGAGCAACCACAGCTGCTCTGGGAAACCTGTGCCAGGGCCTCACCACCCAAAGAAGAATTTCTTCCCAATATTCCACCTAACTCCGTCCTCTGGCAGTTAAAAACCTGATCATCCCCAGTTCTGAGCCAGAAAGAGGCTCTAAATCAAAACATTGCCATGCAAAGGGCTGCAGGGAGCAGGAGTCCCCTGTTTCTCCAGGCCTCCCCTTTGCCAACCACCTTGGTTTTAACCCTGAGAAGTGAGGAATTTCCCTCTGGAGATCAAAAGTCCCTTATTAAGGGAATAGTGGTGACGGCTGGGAGGAGCAACAAGAGGTCGTAAAAAAAGCAGGCAGACAGTGTTTGTCTTGGCCTCCTGGACATGCATTATTTTCCTGGGATGCAAGCTCCAGCCCCAAACTGAAGGCAAGGATGCATGAAACAGAGACGGGGCTGCCTTGCCAACGTGGAGTTTGTTTCGGAAGAAACTCACCCGGCATTTCCGTGCAGGAAGGAGACACTGGGGCTGCACAGCCCAGGCTGCCAGAGGGGGCCTGGGAAGCACCAGCCAGATCCTTCAGGCTTGGGGTGCATGCACAGGGGCCAGGCAGCACCCCAAAAAAACCCCCACGGGGAGGTAGGCAAAGTTTAAAGCTCCCTGTGGTCTTCCCATGCTCTCCATCCATCCATCCATCCATCCATCCATCCATCCATCCATCCATCCATCCATCCATCCATCCATCCATCCATCCACCCATCCATCCCCAATTCCATCACTACAAGGCAGATCATGTACAGGTCTCTAGGGACTTTGCCAAAGGCTCTGTCCCCATCCCCTGCACCAGCCCTGCCACCCCCTCTGCCTCAGCCACCACTCCACTTCGGTCTTCAGAGACCCACAAAGCCCTGCCTGTGTTTAATTAAGTGACCTCACACTGATTTACACAACAATAACCCTGTTTCCTAACATACCAGCTTCAGGCAGCTCCCTCCAGTGACAGAACCACACTACTCCAAGGAAAGGGAGAACTTCATTATCAGTTACCCATTACAATTCAGAATTTTAAAAAACCTTCTAAGGCTAATGTGACACGAAAGTCAACTCATTTTCAACACAAATCAAGGAATGAATTTGTTTGGTTTTTTTCTGCTTGGAGTGTTCCATGCTTTGAAGTTAATTGTAACTATTTAGCTTTATACATCACTTGCTCAGAAAGTTACAAGCCTTCCAGATCTCTCTGGTTTATTTGGGACCAGGGTTTGAAAGTCACACCTGTCTCTAGCCCAGCTTCCATTAGGGAGATTAATCTTCCCCGAGATGTGTCTTTGGGAAGGTCTGAATCACAGGATCCTGCTCTTGGTTACACAGAGTTACAAGAATTGCAAGAAGGGGAGGAAAAACAAAGCTGGGCTGGACTGGCGAGCATCAAACCTCCCACTGTGGGACTGGACAAGGGCATTTGGGACTTTTGAGCAGAATGTTTATGCCCTATGCAGCAAAGCAGAGCCCTGTCCCAGTGCTGGATATGCCAGGCACTGGAGCAAGTTAGTAAAATTAATAGCAATCACCAAATTGTGCTTGGGAAAGTCCACAGAGCATCCACTGGTGGCCTTGCCTATGTGATGGATGGAAAAGTTTTAGCTGCAGGTCCCTGGTGATGCTCAGAGAGACCCTCTTCTGCTCTGGGGTGTGCCATGGGTGACATTTCTCACTCCTAAACTAGGGGAACCTTCTATTCCTCAGCGCCAAATTAACTCAAACAAAGCAGTGAGGGAACAGCCCACCCCATGGCAAACACCAGGCACTGCTGGGACAACCAGCTTGAGGAAAACCCCCTGCAAACTGCCTGCACCTCCTTCCCCCCACCCTTCCCAGCCCATCATCCACCCACAGGAGCAAAATAAAGCTTTGGGCTTTTAGCCAAAAGAGAAGAGGATTAAATCAGGGTCTTGCCATCCACATTGAGAGCACAGGCAGCACTTACAAGGAAGAAATAAGTTTAAGCCACCAGACCAATTCCAACCAAATCCTGAAGAGTCACCAGATCATTCTTACATGCTCCTACACACACAGGCACCAAAGGGACAAAAGGGAATGAATGCCTGGCAGGGGACAAAATGGAAGAGCTTCAAGAGCAGGGCTGCACTCACAGGGGACAAAGAGGTGTCAGCGTGCAGTGCCTCCTTCCTGGCTCTGCTGCCTGCAATATGCAGGGAAACACAAACCAAGAGCAGGCTTTGTGCTGGAGCAGAATCTGCTGGAAGATTTTCTCAGTGCATCTCAGAGGTAGGTAGGGGACTTTCAGCAACTGCCAACCTGAAAATCCAGGAGGAAACCACGTGAGGTGAGGTTCTGATGCAGGTTAGTGCATGGAGAGCATCACCACTGTGGAACCAGGCATGGAATGGGCTGGTGGTGTTTTGAGGAGAACAGCATTTGATTTGGGTTGGGTTCTCTGCCTGCTGAGTCAGGTTGCTTTGTGAATCAGCCCATTTCTTGCAAGGAGCCAGGAAAAGAAACCAAGAGATACAACTCAGCTGCACGTCTAGCTAACACCACTGGAGTCAGAGGGCACAGGGAGATGCCCACCTTTAATTTGAGGAATCTGCAATGGATCAACACCACTTTTTCCTTAACAAAGCAGTAGAAATTCCCAGCTTACAAATTAAAAGGCTGCAGCCTGTAAGCAATCAGCATACACTCCCCACTGCACAAGGCTATCATCGTCAAAAAAACTGTAAACCTCTTTTTTTAAAGCACAGCGTTACAGAATTATCCTGCCTCGGCTCCACCAAGCTTGCAGGGCCCTGTATTTGTTCCTCAGCTGAGACAGTTGCAAGTTAAGCGCTGAATGGCGGTGTTGCTGCTACAGGGATTGTGCAGCTAAATAATTCAGTAACAATTACTGTTTAACAATATCCCTCCCCATCATCCCAGCGCCGATCCATCATCCCAGGCCAAGAGAGCCCAGCAGAAAGGAGGCAGCGAGAGGCCTCCTTGTGATGTAAACACATTGACTCGTGTATAATATACAACTTATTGATCAGAAGACAAGCTATACGGCACATTTTATTGCATGCTAAATGAGGGCTGTAATGAATTGCTGCTTGCCTCCAGGTCATTTGTTTGATTGCCACCTAAGCAAACTGGTGAGGGCAAAAGGTCCTGCCTCTGGGGCAGGTCCTCGGTGAAATGAGCTGCTGATCAAGAGAAACACGAGAAACAGAAAGCAGGACAGTCTAATGCTCTTTCTGTGCATGAGGAACAGGGAAGCTGGTCTTCTCCCTCATCCCCAAAATGTACAAGACACAGCTGTAGCTCATGCTTTCACCAAGAGCATCGGGGCCACTGCACCCAACCAGGTCTTCAGCAAGGGCATCCAGCGCTCCCCAGCTCAGATTCACCCTGCTCAGTACCTGATCCTCCCAGCCTGCCACTGTGCCTGCACTGGGATCTGAAAACAAAAAAAAAAAAGAATCTGGGATGTGAAGAGCTGACTTCTCATTTAAAGAGTCAGGGATACAGAGCACACGTGGCCAGCTGCCCCCCTGGCTATGAGACAAGGGCTGAACCTGTTCTTCATCGCCAGAGCTCACCCAGCTTTTCCCCACCACCGTGGCTCTGCAGAGAAACACGCCTGGTTTTTAAAGATATCCCTCCTGCTTGCTCCGTTCCTCCTTTGTGTGGCTCTAAAGCTTTCTTCTGCGCAGCTATAAAAGGGTGTGGGAAAACTTGGAAAGGAAGCCCTGGGTGGTACAGACAACTGGAACAAGGAGCAATCTGTGCCCGGGGCAGGGGAGGGGGTGGCAGAGCCCACATGGTGCCAGGCTGAATGGCTGCCGGGGAGGAAATGACACACCACACTATCCTGCTTTTGTCCAGGGGCGAGACCAAAACGCTCCAGAGGAAAAAGAAAAACCAAAAAGGGATTATTCTGCCTTGTGCTCTCCCTCCCTTTGCCCCCCTGCCACCCCCAAGCAGGCTACAGGTGACTGCCTCCGCATCCTCGCTCCAGCGGACCGTGGGGCATCGTGATCTAAGCAGCATCTGATTTGCTTTAGCATCAGCCTTATACTCTCATGCTCCTCAGGTTTCTCCCTGCTTTTTAATTAGGAATCACGGCCACGAGGCCACCCATTGCTGGGTCTGGCTGGGCAGCAGAGCCCAGGTGCAGGAACACCCCCTGCTCTGCTGCTCCCACCAGAGCTGCCAGGGAAATGCCGTGGGCAGGGGGGACAGGCAGTGTCCCCAGCCCTGCCTGTGTGCAAGGTGACACCAGCCAAGGCGCCCACACTGGTGGCCTCCCCAAACCCTGTCTCCCAAAGGGCTGTGGCTCCAGCAGAGTCCTGGCTGCACTCCCTGGAAAAATGAGGACTTAAGAACTTTTTGGCCTTGTTTTTCCAAGGTTAAGCTCAAAACCTGGGTGTTTTCCAACCCCCCCACTCTCACCTCTCTTGCTCCCATATCAGTGCTCCCTCCTTCACAACAGCTGTGGGATTTCCCCAGCGTCCATCACTGGGATAATCCTGCCCCCAAGGACTTGTCTCCTCCTTCCACAAAACTGAGACTTGTCCTAGGGTCAGATCCTTCACCTGCAACTTGTGAACCATCTCCCAAATGCCCAAACAACTTCTGAATCTTCACCCCACTATATCACATGTTTTTTTTCAATCTCTTCACTTTTTCCCAGTGTTTTGGTATCTCACCTATTGTGTCTTCCCTTGTAAAAGGACCAGAACTGACACTTTATTACTCAGCCACCTCTCACTCCTCACTTCAAGCATTATGAAAACAAGCATGACACAAATCCATTTTCAGAAAAATGAAGAACCCCGCCCTGAAAGGAACAAAAATCTCTATTGTACATACCCATACTGATGGTGCATCTCATTAAATACAAAAACCCCAGAGGAACCCCAACTAAACAACTGTCCACAGACACAAGTTCTCCCCCTGCATCACATGAGCACTTCCAAAGGTCAATACCAGGAAGAAATTCCTCCCTGTGAGGGTGGGCAGGCCCTGGCCCAGGGTGCCCAGAGCAGCTGTGGCTGCCCCTGGATCCCTGAAGTGTCCCAGGCCAGGCTGGATGGAGCTTGGAGCAGCCTGGGACAGTGCAGGATGTCCCTGCCCTCCACCTTCAGCTGGTGCAAATCATCACTGCAGCCCTTCAGCCCAGCTCTCACTCTTGCAGACATCAGGACTTCTTTGACTACAGGAGCTACAAAACCTTCTGTCCATGCCACAGCTGGCTGGGCTCTCAGTGCTAGAAGCTGTAAATAACAAAAAGACCCCAAAATTAGCTATTGAAGCAGACATATCCAGGTCATACTTTTCTTCTTCTGCATGCCAGAGTTTTTTCCTCTTTAAGGAAAACTCAGTGCTTCCCCTTTTATTCCTCTTTTAACTAGCAATTTCCAAGCTTTAAAGTCAAAACAACAACAACAACAAAAAAAAAAAGAGCTCTTCACCCCATCATTAGTTTAATATCAAGTGGAGGACAGTGGGCCTTGCAAAGCTGGACAGTGAGTTGGTTGATGGAAATAGTCTGGCTTTTTCCCATTAAATTAATTTTTGTAGGGTTAAAGTACAATCCCACCACTGCCACCAGCAAAGAGGAGGATGGGCAGGGGGCCAAGCACATGGCTTGGGGATTTCAGTGCCTTGTCAGGTCTGAGTGAGCCCCAGTGAGCTACAGCCCTTTTGCAAACAAAAACTAGAGGCAGAGGAGGGTCAGAAATGGTGCAGGTGTCTCAGCTGATATCGCACCACCACGAGGGCACCTTGCTGAGCACACCTGGGTGAGGAACACCCTAAGAAAAGACTGAAGATCTGCCACCTCTACATGGATCCAATCTTGAACAAGAAGGGCTTGAACATGGAGGGCAAACCTCACTCACAGGGCTCTGCAGTGCCCAGTCTGGGCTGAGGAGGATTCTCTTTTCCTTTTGCCCTGTATGAAGACTCATCTCGAGCACCTTCAGCTCTGAGGAAGAGCAAAACCTTCTGGTATTTTTGGGGTCCCCATTGTGGGGAGGAAAGATGAATCTGACTCCACGTTTTTAGAAGGCTAATTTATTATTTTATTATATGATATTATATTAAAGAATGCTATACTAAAACTATACTAAAGAATAGAGAAAGGATACTTACAGAAGGCTAGAAGACAATAATGAAAAACTCATGACTCTCTTTTCAGAGTCCCGATACAGCTGGATTGTGATTGGTCATTCAGTTAAAACAATTCACATGAAACCCATGAAAGAGCCACCTGTTGGATAAACAATTTTCAAACTACACTCCAAAGCAGCAAAACACAGGAGAAGTGAATGAGATCATACTGTTTTCCTTTTTCTCTGAGGAGAAGAAACCTAGGCAAGGGGATTTTTCAAAAAACATGACGGTGACAAAACCTGACCATGGTCCCTGTGGAAAACAGCATCCAGGGGCAGCACCAGCACAGCCCCTTCCCAAGCCCAGCCATCCTATCACAACCTCCTCATCAGCACCTCATTCACAGAGAAAAGCTGCTCCATGCAGATACACGACCTTGTTACATTCTTAATTAATCACTATTCATAACCAATCGGCGTGGCTGGCCAGCCAACCTGCCATGCCCGCAGCAGAGCCTCCTCTTGCTCAGCTGATGAAGGATCTGACCTGGACGGGGCTGCACAGAGAGCTCTGCCTCTGGGGAGGGAGGAGGAGGGCCCACGGGAAGGTGGGGAAAGGCTCATCCTGGCGATGTACTCTGAGGAGAACCCACAGCACAAGGTTAGAGTGATGGAGACACTGGAGATGGGCGAGCAGGAGAGGACAGCCCCGAGCATGAAGCATGGCAATAGGAAGGAAGATTTACCCCTCTGGGTCACCTCAATCACCTGGGTGCCCCCAGGACATGAGTCACCAGACACTCCTTAGTCAGCCCAGCCACGCCAGGCACCACCAGCCCCGGGGCCAGTGAGGTGTGGGGAGCCCTGGGGAAGCACTGAAAGGAGCCGCCAGCCTCAGGGTGCACTGACTGAACGTCTGCATGCTGGAAACCACTTTAAAACACCCCCCAATACCAATAAAATTGGTGCAAACACACAACTGCAAATACACTGAGGGCGCACACCCCATGCCAAACCCACCAGGGTGGCTGCCAAAACTCCCAAAGACGTCCCCATCCCCAGCAGCTCCCCAGCATCAGATGAGGCAGAGGGTGAAAGGAAAAGGTGTTCACCAGCGTGGCAGAAAAAATGGTTTGTTTTTTTGGGTTTTTTTTTTAAACCACACCTGCAGATCATCCACCCATCTGTGCCCCTCCAGACTCATCCACACTCTCACCACTTGCAAGCTGCTTCCCAACAAGAACCAACTTTGTTACGAAAAAGTACAGGGCCTGAAGCAAAATTAGCTTTTTTTGTCTCCCAAACAGGCAATTATCTCTTGCACAACTATGCAAGTCTAAAACGAAGAAGAGGCAATATTAAGCTTCACTAAAATGGTGCCTTTAAAGAACAAATTGTTGCAACATATGAAAATAGCATGGGGGAATTGCAGATGTGGAAAATTTAGAGAACTTTTTATTTTATAGTTTTCAAGCACACCAGGCTCCCAGTTGAGGTGACCCAAAAAAAAAATCAGTACTTTCAGCTGTGCTACACATAGCACCCCATTTTTAGACTATTTGAGAGAAGGTAAAATGATCTGTTTCTCTGTTCCTCCTGAAGACCCACAGATATGTTCCTTTCAATATTTAAAGGGAGCTTATAAAAAAAGATGGAAAGGGACTTTTCACATGGGCATGTAGTGATAGGTTTTAAAGTCGGAGTTTTAAATTTAGATTAGATGTTACAAAGAAATCCTTCCCTGTGAGGGGGGAGAGGCCCTGGCACAGCTTTCCCAGAGAAGCTGTGGCTGCCCTATCCTTGGAAGTTTCCAAGGCCAGGCTGGACAAGGCTTGGAACAGCCTGGGATAGTGGAAGGTGTCCTGGATGAGCTTTGAGAATCCTGCCAACCCAAACCATTCTATAGAAGACCTTAAAAAAGGCATCAAAACATAGCACAGACTGTGCTACAGGAGTGTGTACATACGTGTACAGACAAATCTGGTTAAATGGGATACTCAAGTTGCATCAGCATCACAAAAAATTAAGTTAACGCTCTTTTTCATAATTTGAAGAGGAACTCTAAAATGGGTCATTTCTAATCTGATGCCATTAAATTTACCTGTCCATGTTTGTTTTGTGAAGCCTGTCTGTCCTGGGTCACTTTAACCTTAAAACCTGAACACGGGAAATTAACACAGTGCAGTATTAATTACACATTATGCAAGGAGTCATTTTACAGCCTAATAGTTTGAAACAGTTAAAAGAAACCCTGCTGCTTGTGTCCTGCTTACAATTCACATGGCAACTCTGTGCTTCCGATCAGCCTGCCCAGGAAGTGTTTATCTTCTTGTGGAGAAAACAAACAACTGCATATCAGGCACCAATTTAATTAATCCAGGGCACCAGCTCTGCACCAATCACAGAACAACAGAATGAATTCCCTGACCTGGGAAGACCCACACGGACCATCAAAGCCCCACTCCTGGCCCTGCCCAGCACAGCCCAAATTATCACAATGCCTGGTGCCTTTGGGCAGGAGAGAAGATCAAGGTCCCCAGTACAGAATTCCAGCCCCAAAAAGAAACTCCAAAGTGGAATCATCCAAAGAAGAGGACAGCTCACAGAGGGCAGGCTGACCAGTAACAGCACTGGCCACAAATCCCCGCGGAGCAACCTCAGTGACTACCAACAGTCACACTTCTCTTCTGCCCTGTTTGATTCACAATCAGGACGCTCAGAAGCGACAGTGAATACCCCAAATGTGTTCTCTCACATCTCCTGGACTCCAGCCTGCTGAGCTGGCAGAGGTCACCATGCTCCTGCCCACCCTCCCCTCGGCGTCCCTTTGATCGCGCGCTCGCCGCAGAGCAAGGCAACCCAAAAACAAAGGCCCCAGAGGGATCCATATTTCAAACTTGCCAGTGGCTCCTGACTCGTGCCCCTGTGCCAAGGCACAACAGGCTCTACAGAAGGGCTCATCTCCGTGGCAGTCATGGAGTTCATCTCCTGCCAGTTAGCTTGAGGTCCCTGCATTTGCTAATGCTGATTTGGTTACTGCCATCAGACTGGATCAAGCATGCAAATCTTCAGGTCTCACACTAGACAAAGCCTGGAGAAAGGAGAAGGCTGGAGCAAGCAAATATGTAAAAATAGGATTTCTTTATTAAAATGAAAAAAAAAAAGGGGGGGGGAGAGCAAGAAGTAAACTTTTCTCCTCCCTCCCAACGTCCTCCTCTGATGTGTGCTCAATGAGAAGGCTCCCACAGCACTAGAAAAGCTCCTGCCACCAGGAACAGAGTCCAACAGGTCCCACAGGGCAAAGACCACCTTGCAGACTGGTAGATATTGTGCTCATTAGACAGAAGGTCTGCAAAAAGCAGCAACAGCAGGTTGAGAGGCTTCGCTTTTCACTTTTCTTCGGTTTTTTCTAAGCCAATCAGTAACTCATAAGGCTACCTAGGGTTTGACTGGCAGGCCAAGGGAGAAAATTCTGCCCTTTCTACTCTGCTTAGGGAATACCTCACCTGCAGAGCTGTCCACAGCACCGGGGTCCACAGCACAGGAAAGACCTGGAGCTGCTGCAGCCAGTGCAGAGGAGGCCACGGAGATGCTGCCAGGGCTGGAGCCCCTCTGCTCTGGAGCCAGCCTGGCACAGCTGGGGCTGCTCAGCTGCACAAGAGAAGGCTCCAGGGACACCTCAGAGCCCCTGCCAGGGCCTCCAGGGGCTCCAGGAGAGCTGCACAGCCACTGGGGACAAGGCATGCAGGGACAGCAGCCAGGCAATGGCTTCCCAGGGCCAGAGGGCAGGGACAGATTTTGGGATCTTGGGAATTAGGAATTGCTGGCTGGGAGGGTGGGCAGGCCCTGGCCCAGGGTGCCCAGAGCAGCTGTGGCTGCCCCTGAATCCCTGGCAGTGCCCAAGGCCAGGCTGGATGGGGCTTGGAGCAGCCTGGGACAGTGGGAGGTGTCCCTGCCCATGGCAGGGGATGGGGTTGGATGAGCTTTAAGGTCCCTTCCAGCCCAAATCATTCTATAACTTTCTAAAGCATCAGGCACCCCACAACCCAAAGGAGACCATTTCTCTTGGCTGACAAAGGCAACAACTTTCAGATAAGCCATAAAGCTGCTGATTTTACCCACTGAAAGACAGAAATAAAACATCCACATTATGTCCATAGGGGTGTCCAATAGCTTCCCTCAGGGTGCACGCTATCTGTGGACCCAAATTTTCCCTCGAGCTACAAGCAGAAGAAGTAATCTTGCATTTAGGGTCCTGAACCATGGTGCAGCTTTGTTATTAAACAGCTGACAGTACCCTGAAGCCTAAGTGCAGCGTTTTAGGTGCATGTGAGAGTTTACAGAGCATTTGTGTGTCATTTCTGATGAATGGTGCTGCATAAATGTTAGATCTTCAACCCACTGCTCTCACAAATACTATTTCTTCTCTTATTTATTTGTATTGCTGTAATTCATTCAGGTGCCAACCATGACTGAGGCTGTGCCATCAATATGCAGCCTGACAGCAGCAGCAGGAGACAACAGCAGCTGTACAGATCACACAGGAGAACAGGAAGCATCCTGGCTGGTGCTGGTGGGGAATGATTGGAAAGGCACAGAATGTCCTCAAATCCCAAAGAAAACCCCAGCAAAACAAACTGATGCACAGAGCACCACTCTAAGTGTTTAACCAGAAGAGGCACAGAAGCCCCAGCTGTGGCACAACTTGGGGCCACCATGTCCTCTTTCAAATGGGGGAGTGTGTGCCACCAAAACAGCTAGACCATAAGGAACTACAGGCCAGGAGCTCAGGCCTCTGCAAAGCTAGTCCCAGATCAAAGAACCACAGAATTCCTTTTGTAAGGCTGGAAAAGCTCTCTAAAATTGAGTCCTAACATTCGTCCAGCACTGGCAAGCCCAACACCAACCCACTGTCTCAGGTGCCATATCCACATGGCTTCTAAATCCCTCCAGGGATGGGGACTCCACCACTGCCATGCTCTGACCATATCAACATCTTCAATGAAGAAACTTTCCATGAAGAAATTTTCACTAATATGGAATCTAAACTGCCCATGAAGAAATTTTCACTAATATGGAACCCAAACTGCCCTGGTGCAACTTGAGGCCATCTCATCTTGTCCCTGTGGTTTGTGCTAGCTGTGACAGCCTCCCTAGCTGCCCTGGAGACCTGCTTTCCTGCAGGAGCAACAAACACATGCCCCAGTGCCGGTTTGTACGGACCAGCAGGATGAGATGCTATCAGCCCACAGCTCTCCTCTGCTCCAAAAGCACCCCGAGGCAGTGTGCAAGCCCTGCTGCTGCCGGGGAGCAGTGCAGCAGCTGCATTTGCAACACCCCAGCTCTGGCCTGGCAAGGTGTGGCCCTGCACTGTCCCTGCTGAAGCCAGCACCATGTCCAGAAGCAGGCTGATGTGGTCCAGCAGCACCCCTGGGGACGTGGGCCAAATCATGCCAGCCACTGTGCCACCTCCTGTGTCCATGCCAGATGTGGCACCTGCATGTGGACAGCCACCAAGCTGCTGCCACGCCGAGCCACACCTGAAAAAGTGTCACCAGGGTGGGCAGGATCTCCAAGGTATGAAGGTCATCCAGTATCCCAGTGCTGCTCCCCAGGAATTGTACCACAGTCTGCAACAGCAGCAGAGCTGGCTCCTGGCTGTCCTCACCACCTGGACAAGGTGGCAGTGCCACGCCACCCTTTTAGCTCTTTCTTCTGAGCCCTGTTCTTGGAGCATCCCCCTTTGGGGCTGGAGAAGGAGCCAGCAGCCTGACAAGGACCAGCACTCGCCACCCACCTGCTTCTTGCTCCTCCAAAAACCCAAATGCAAAGACTTTTCAACTAACCAGGTTACGTAAATAAGCAAGGCACCTCCCATTGACAGCAATGGAGAACTAATGTCTCATTAAATAAATGAAACAGATTAATGAGAAGAGTGACTGTTGTTTCTTTGAGCTGGTCATGGTGAGATAAAAGGCAAAGCAAGACCCGGATCCCTTTTCATAGGAGCACTGTAAAATGAGTGGCACAGACTCAGCAGAGCTGAAAATACAGGGCAAGACACAATTTTCCCTCCAAACACACCTGATACTTCCTCCTCTGACCTTCTTTTTTATCTCCCATACCCACTCTGGAAAAGCCAAACTTCATTCATAACAGAACCAAACTATTTCCTTTTTTATTCTAATACTTCCTTGTTTTTTTAATAGGCAACCATCTGGGAGTGGGGGAGTAGAAAGGAAGCCCTGAAGCTTTTCAGACACAATAAACAAATTATATAAAAAAAAAAAGAAGTATGATTAAAACCAAAAAGCATAAACAAACAAGCCATGTTACCCAGAATAATGACTTCAGGGAAAAGCGCCAAAAAAATTGTATAAGCTTCTGGAGCGTGGCAAGAGAAGAGAAGAGAACAGAACAGAAAGTCCTCACTGCTGAGGAGAATGTGCCACTGCAATGGGACAGAGGCTGGGACTACAGGGATGCCCTGAGCAAGCCACGAAGGAGAAGGGTTTCACAGAGACTTAGATCCCAAATTTGTCTTCAGGCACCTGATTTTGATAACTGCAAAGCACCATTCTAGGCACTCTCAGACCTTTTCAATTTTTTTCTCAAATTTTAATCGCATCTGCTCCTCTCTGGTGAGAGCCCATCCAGAGTCAAGCTTGGGAATCCTCAGTGTATGAAGGACCTGGAGCTGCTGCAGCCAGTGCAGAGGAGGCCACGGAGATGCTGCCAGGGCTGGAGCCCCTCTGCTCTGGAGCCAGCCTGGCACAGCTGGGGCTGCTCAGCTGCACAAGAGAAGGCTCCAGGGACACCTCAGAGCCCCTGCCAGGGCCTCCAGGGCTCCAGGAGAGCTGCACAGCCACTGGGGACAAGGCATGCAGGGACAGCAGCCAGGCAATGGCTTCCCAGGGCCAGAGGGCAGGGACAGATTTTGGGATCTTGGGAATTAGGAATTGCTGGCTGGGAGGGTGGGCAGGCCCTGGCCCAGGGTACCCAGAGCAGCTGTGGCTGCCCCTGGATCCCTGGCAGTGCCCAAGGCCAGGCTGGATGGGGCTTGGAGCAACCAGGTCTAGTTGAAGATGGCCCTGCTCATGAGGCTCCCTTGGGCCCACTTCTTGAGCTTATCCAGGTCCCTCTGGATGCCATCCCATCACTCAGGCACGTCAACCACACTCAGCTCAGTGTCATCTGCAAACACAAACCCCTCTGAGCTATTCCTGTTCTACAGCTCCATCATTTTCGGCAGCAGCATGCCATATTCTGCAGGGATGACAAACTGGGGGCACACAGGGTGGATGGCATTGCAGAGAAGAAATCTGATTTCTTTCTGACAAGCAGGCAGCACAGAGGGATGCACTCATTGCTGCTGTTCTAGCAGGGAAGCGTTTTGGGGGGGATACTTGACACTCAGGGGTCTCCAGCCTGAGGCAGAGTATTAAAAGTAACGGGGTGCCTCACGAAAGCTGTGGTGAGGAGGAGAGGGACAGTGTGCAGCACTCAGACAGGGCTGGCAGAAAATGGGGCAGCACAGGCAGCCACGCTCCTGAGACACTGACACTGCAGCAGAGAAGATAAATGACTGGCCCAAGGCCACGCAGCCAGGCAGTGTCCCCTCTACATGACTTTCAATCCCTGCTCCAGCACAGGACTGCTGAGGGATCCTTCAACAAAATGCTATATTGACTTCGAAATCGTGAGATTTATTTTACACCTGAACACACTCACACATATAAATGTACTTTTTTCCCCTGCCTCTTTCTCTTGCCTCTACTCAGACTCAGACACACCCAAGCACATTTTAAAACCTCTCTGAATAACCAGAAAAAGTAAAAACTTTTTATTTCCCCACTAAAGGAGAACTCATAGGGGTTAACTTGACTCCAGGATCTGGGGCTTCACAATGAAGCAGGATGCTGCCAGCAGTCCCACCTGGCAAATCAGTGCCTGTATTTACAATTGTACACCCAGAGACTCTGCAAATATTTCCTAGAAGCTATAAACCCTGTCCCAACAATTGCAACGGGAGCAGGGATAAATTAGCTGAAGCCTGTCACTTGGTGAAGTCACGCTGGAGGAGATCCATCCAGGTAATCCATCTTTCTGCTGTGTTATACAATGACACAGTAATGGCCAGCCCAGAGGGATTTCCTTCAGGAAAACTCAACTGTTACTAAAATGGTAAGTTAATACCAAGCAAGAACTCAGCCATCATTAGACCGAAGGATAGACATGACAGGGAATAAAATATTACAGTCCCCACTCAAATATTTTTATTTACAAGAGCACGAATAGATAGACCTATCTGTAGGCTGCAAAGAGAGGAGGCTGGGATTAAAGGAGAGAAGAAAAAAAAAAGACCTGCACACATCGATTCCATCTTTGCCATTTTTCCTAATAAATAGCCTGGCACGGCTGTGCTGATGGGTAGCTGGGGTGGAGGAGGGCACACTGCCCAGCTCTCACAGGGACACAGGACACAAATCTGAGCTCAGGCTCTGCCCTTTTGTGTTGATTAAAAAAAAAAAAAACCTTAAGAAGAAAGGAAGAAAGCAAGAAAAGTTATGTGGCTAATAAAGGGCTCTATTGTGCCATCAATTTTTTAAGCTTTAATGATTTCGGGAGGAAGTTCAGCTCAGCAATCAATAGCACAATATGGGCAGGAGGGCTCGGAGGAAATTCAGCGCCGGAGCTGCGGCGAGGGCTGGCGGAAAGGGGGGCTCAGTGGAAGGGGGTTCCCCTCCTTCAGCGCCTTCAGCGGGCAGGGGGGCTCCCAGGACCCCATACAGGAACCCTGTCCCCTCCTGTTTAGCCCACAGGGTGTGAGCTCCCTCTCCTGCTGCACAGTAGCCAGAGGACAGCGGGGACATTTGGGGATACCACGGCTGCTGCCACGGCAAGGGAGCTGGAAAAGCACCCCACGCCTGGCGGGACTGAGCACATCCCAGGGATGCTCACAGCACACCAGGGACAGCCCAGGGACCGTCACCCCCCACTGAGAATATCCCAGGAATCTTCAGCCCACACTCCCCTACACCAGGGCTGAGCACATCCCAGGGATGGTCGCCCTACATTGAGCATATCCCAGGGATCATCACCCCACACTGAGCATATCCCAGAAATTATCACCCCACACCTGGACTGAGCACATCCCACGGGTGGTCACCCTACATTGAGTATATCCCAGGGATCATCACCCCACACTGAGCATATCCCAGGGATCATCACCCCACACTGAGCACAGCCCAGGGATCATCATCCCACACTCCCCACCCCACACTGAGCACAGCCCAGGGATCATCATCCCACACTTCCTACCCCACACTGAGCACCACACTGAGCATATCCCAGAAATTATCACCCCACACTCCCTACACTGTGACTGAGCACATCCCAGGGATCATCACCCCACACTGAGCACATCCCAGGGATCATCACCCCACAATGAGCATATCCCAGAAATTATCACCCCATACTCCCCAAATCTGGGTTCAGCACGTCCCAGAGATGCTCACCCCATGCCATGCCCCTCCCCGGGATGCTCACCCCACACTCTCCACAGCCGGGCTGTGCCCATCCCAGGGACACTCTCCTCCAGGCCCACCTGTCCCTGAATCCCACAGCCCGGGGCACACCGCCAGCCTCCCCCTACCCCGGGAAGCGCCGCTCCTGCCCACAGCAGCAGACGTACCGCATCGCCGAGGCTCGGTGCTGCCGCCGGGATGGGGGCTCTCCGGGGGATGATCCCGCGCCGGGCAAACCTAAGAGACACGGTGACACAGCGTGAGGCTCTCCAGCATCAGCGGGGACAGCGCCTCGCCCGAGGTGTCACCCTGGACAGGAGCCACAGCCGCCTCCCAGCTCTCACAGGCACGGGCAGCAGCCGGGTGAAAACCGGGATAAAAACGAACAGAGGGCTTCCCAGCAATGCGGGGATCCCGAGCCGTCGGATCCGTGTCCCGCTGCGAGGTGCAGGGAGAAAGGATGGGATGGGGACGGCACAGGACGGGACGGGACGGTTCGGGATCACCCCGCGCATCCCGTCCTTCAGTGCAAGGAAAAGCCGATCCTGCAAGTTGATCCCATACATCAGGGAGCGCTTCGCGGAGCGGGACCGCACCGGCTGCACCCGCGGGCAGCGGGAACTCGGGCGAAAGTTTTGCCACGATCCAGGGAACAATAATAAAAATTGCAAATAGTAATTAATCGGGGGGGAAAAAAATAGCAATTAATCAATAAAAACTAACGAGCGTTGGAGAAGAAGAACGTGGGGGGGAATGTCCGACCTGGGAGCCGGGAGCGCCGGTGACAGCAGCGCTGCCTCTGCGCGATGCTGCCGCAGCTCGGGGACCCAGCGGGAGGACCGGGCACGGTCCCCTGGCACCGGGAGGGACGGAGGGAGGGACGGCAGGGGAGGGGAGATGGAGGAGGGGGGGCCGCCGCCGCCTCCCCCCGCAGGAGGGTCCTGGCGGGGCTGCGGATGGAGGGACCCCCGGTCCACCCCCGTCGGTGAAGGCAGCGGTTCCCACCCGGCAATTCCGGCAGGGAGGAAACAGAGCATTATTTTAAGGCAGCAAACAAAACAGAAAATAAATAAATAAATAAATTAAATAAAACCAGAACTTACCGTCTAAAACGAATCAGCAGGGAGGGATCCGCGGGCAGCGCAGCCAGGGGAGCATCGCCCCCGCCGTGGGACGGGACGGGACGGGACGGGGCGGGGCAGCCCCGCGCACCTCGAGGGGAGCAGCGGCGGCGGATGGCGACGGACACAGCACCGCGCCGAGCACGGCGGCACCGCCCGCCCCGTCCGGCGGCGCTGGCCCGCGGCTCGGGCGGCTCGGCGGCGGCGGCGAGCCGAGGGCCCGGATGTCGCTGGCCCCGCGCCGGGGGGGCCACACGGGACGCAGCGGTGAGGGGAAGGGGGTGGGGGGGGGGTCCTGCGCGCCCCGTCGGGGCGCCGGGCACTGCCACGTGGGACAGCCGGGGGGGGGCGCCCCACCCTTCTCGCTCCTGCTCTCCGTCTCTGCCTCGCTGTCACCCCCCCCCCGGCCCCCTCCCCGCGCCGGGCTTGACAGGTCCACGCGACCAAACAAACCGCGGCGGACGGGCGGGCGGCGCGGCCAATGGGAGCGCGCGGCGAAGAGGAGCAGCCAATGGAAGCGCGTGCGGGGCGGGACCGCCTGAGGGGAGCGCGGCGGAGGCACCGCCCTGGGGTCAGAGCGCCGCCCGCTGCCCTCGGCGTGCGGGGCTGGGCGGCTGTGAGGGGTGGGATCGCAGGGAATGGCCCGGGTGGGAATTGGCCCCAGAGAGCCTCCGCTCTCACCTCCTGCCATGGGCAGGGACACCTTCCACTGGAGCAGCTTGCTCCAAGCCCCGTCCGTTCTGGCCCTAGACACTTCAGGGATGGGGCAGTCGCAGTTTCTCTGGGAAACCTGTGCCAGAGCCTCACCGCCAGCATCCTCAAGTCCTTCTCCTAAAGCTGCTCTTTATCCCCGGCCTGGATTCACCGTGGGGTCACCTCGCCTCAAGTGCAGCTTCAGCTCTTGGGGTTGTTAAACCTCAGAGGTTCCCATGGCCAGGCTTCTCACGTCCCCACTGTTTGATGATTCCTAGTACGGAAATTAAAATAAAAAGCCAATACATGGAGCAGGGTGGTACTCCAGCATGGTCATCTTGCTGTGATACCCCCGGCCCGTGTCCCAGCAAGGGCTTGGTGGAGCGGAGCACAGCTGATGGTATTGCCCTGTTCCTGCAGGGATCCAGCAGCTCTGGGTCCTCTCTGCATCCCCATCTTAACTGCCTCACTCTGCCTGTGCTTTTCAGCGAGAAAGAAAGCTTCCTGACATGTTTGGTTTCCACGTTCATGTGGATCGCAAGTTTCAGGTGCCGCCGGGTGCCCTGTGTGTTGTTGGACAATCATCCCTCCAGCCAACCTCACTCCTCAGCCTTTCAAGGATTGCGTGAGGGAAGAAAATACGATTTGCAGGGAAAAAAGACAAAGAAAACACCTAAATCCAGGAAAACCATGAAATGTGGGTATCAAGAAGCCCTCCTTATACGTCTAATGATCTCGGTCCCAAATTTGATATTCTAATACACCTTTTTTTTTTCTTTTTAATGGTTTTCTTTGGCAGGGTGTTTTGGAAATTTGGGGTTTTGACTTCCTTCTGTTTTTTTTTTTTTTTAAGTCAGACCTAGCCAACAATCACAATTTGCTTTTTTATTTCATCTGCTATCCTACCCTGTCATCCGGCTCCCGTGCTTTCCCACTGGGTCCCTGAGTGCAGTCAGCACGATGCTGAGTCACAGAAGAGCATTGTCAGCTTAGACTGAGCAGTGAGGCTTCCCCGTCAGTATCAACTACTCAGGGAGAGCCTCCCTGTGTGCCATTAGAACATTTCCAGCATATTTGCCCTCTGATTTTGGGGATTCTCATCAAATGTTTCCTGTGAAACACCATTTCAGGATGTTCCTTTAGGGTTTGTTGTTCTGCAGTCCATCTGTTTCAGGTGGAGGAGCCCGGCAAGGCAATCCAGCCTGGGATCTCTGCTCTAATACCCAGTAAAACCATTGCTAACAGCTGATCCAGCCTGGGATCTGATTCTGAGTGCCTTAATTAGTCAAAAGTCCCCAGCTTTGGTCAAAATCCATCACTAGTAATGTGTTTTTAGATTTAAAGGGAAGGTTTAAATTAGGAACAGCAGGAGCAGCTGCTGTGAGTTTGCTGGTAGAGGAATGTGTGCTCCTAACAAAAAGCAGAGGAAGGATTTGGGATCTTTTTCATCCAGAGGAAAGATGACATCCAGCTACAAAGTTCTCCATAAGGGGCAGAGGGGATTTTCTGCCCCTCTCTGCCTCCTAGGAAACTCTCCTAAGCTTCATCTCATTCTCTAGATCCAAACTTACCACCTGATTATTTTTAAAACAACAAACTTGTGTAAAACACACTGACAGGAGCAACGTGATGCTGCTTCCTGATCTCCCCTCTACATCTCCTGCCTTCAAAAACACATGGAGGTGGAATCAAGAGCCCGAACCACTGCAGCCAGAAGCACTTTGGAGAGAGTGAGTGACACAAGACTGATGTGTACTAAGGATTCCCTCGTGCCTTTGCCTGGCAAACACTCACCAGCACAGCAGGCAAGAGGCTGGGAGGGATGGGGGATTTGGATGGAGGTGTCACAAGGCAGAAAGTGACGCTTGTGTCTGCTTGTGGTTGTTTTCTTCTCCTGCCCAGCCACAGGCAAACTTGAGATGGGATGAAACCAGGGAAGATCCCAGCGTGCGACCAGAAATGGATGAAGTAGAAATATAACTTTTCCTGCTCCACTTTGCTTTTAGTTGTTTTTCAGGGTTCTGAGTGTATTAATTTGTATTAATTACCCTGACCAACTTCACCTCCACCTATTTGTCCAGAGGCTCTAATTAGCACCCACCACTCATTAGTCCAGAGGCTCTAATTAGGCTCTGGGCACTTTCCTGGCTGTGTTGTTGTAGTACTTGGTTGTAGTCCTGCCTGAATTTCTCTGTCTTGGGTGAGCATCATATCCATGTTGTCACTTTGTTTGCAGTCCTGCTCCTGCTGTTTCTAAGTGGATCCTGGATCCAGATCATGCTCTTAGCTTGCCTGAGATGCCTGGTAGTTACTTTTTACCAGAATGTGGCCCTGACATTCCAGATCCAGTGGGATGACTTCCCTGCCTGTGCTGTGGTCATCCATGGCTCTTGGCTCACCTTAGCATGGCAGGAAGGATCACTGAACCTGAACACCCCACAGCACCTGGGAACCATAAGCACGCTGTTCCTAGACCACATTCCCTTCCTGGCTCTCCAGGGCACACCTTGCTGTCTTGTGTCTGTAGGACTTGGCTTGTGGGATCAGGAAGATGTGGGCACCCCTCTCTTACTGCCATGTTTATTCCACTTGTACTTCAGGAGTTGTGTGGTCATGTACTCTCAAGAATTTCCCAACAGATTTCTGATGTGTCAGGTTTATCCCCTCCTGAGAGCAGTAACTCAGCTCTGCTAGGAATGGCTCAGCTCTGGCACCCGCTTGTAATGTAATTGAGTGTGGAAATTGGCAGGAGAGGTAGGGAGCTACCTCATCTTCATGCACATAATCAATAGCAAATCATTACTTAAAAAGTAAAGTGGTTGATGGTGTTTCTGTAGGGCAAGACATGCCCTGCATTTTCAGTCTTTGATTCGTACTGCTTAGCATGCCATGAGATGGGGCTCAGCGAGTGACTCACATTGTAAAAGCTCTCCAGTTAGCTCCTGGTGCTCCCTCTCAGCAAGTGTGTCATGATTGCTTCAGCATGTCTGTGTCTGTTCTCCAACCCAGCTCCCAAAGCCTTCAAGGCCCTTTTAGGGATTTCCCTAAGTCCAGACGCTGGAGGGGTGGCACCAAAGCACGCATGGGGCTCCTGCCAGGATAAAGGCACTCTCAATCTGGATTAGGTCCAGCCTGCATGAAGCTGAGCATGATACAGCTCAGTCCACCTGCAGACACTTGGATGGCTGAGGGAGCTGGAAAGGGGCTGAGCCTGGAGAAGAGGAGGCTCAGGGGGGACCTTGTGGCTCTGCACAACTCTTGACAGAAGGGGACAGCCGGGGGGGTCGGGCTGTGCTCCCAGGGAACAGGGACAGGAGGAGAGAGAACGGCCTCAAGTGGCACCAGGAGAAGTTTAGATTGAGTATTAGGGAAACTTTCTTCACTAAAAGATTTTCCAGGCTTGGCGCAGCTGCCCAGGGCTGTGATGGCATCCCTGTCCCTGGTGGGATTTAAAAGCTGTGTGGAGGTGGCACCTGGGGACATGGGACAGTGGTGGCCTTGGCAGTGCTGGGGAATGGTTGGACTCCGTGGTCTTGGAGGTTGCTTCCAACCTGAATGATTCTGTGATTCTCTGATAGGAAATCCACAGCTTGGGGAGCACAAGCTGTGGCACCCTACTCCATCTTGCAGGAGAGAGGAGCCTTGCTCCTGACTTCCACCAGAGATGAGGGAAAAGCCATTCCCTTATGAAGAAGGTGGCATGCTGAAAGTGTGTTCTCTGTATTAGTATTGTCACATCCATTGCAGATGCACCTTGGTGCTTCTGAATTGTCAGCCTTCCTAAACACGAGCTGCCCATCCGAGTGCTTCTGCTCCAGTGAGGGATTCAGCCAAGGAATCCAATCATCCTTCTCTTAGAATTGCAAGTTGTTTGCTGTACTTCCATAACCTTGTCGCTGGTTTTGGTCAGGAGCTGCCCCTTCAGAAGTGACAAAGCTTGGTAGGATTCCTTATTTTTACTCTGAGGATGCAGGGAGTGTTCCTTCACTGTTGCTACCTGTTCTCTCCTTGCACTCACAGTCAGCTGACTCTGCTTTGGTTCCCTGGAACTACACTGGGGTTTCTGTAAGTTTAGGTGGATCCTTGAACAAGAGGTGGGAGTTGGGAGACCCTGGAACCAGGCTGCTTTGGCTGAGAGGAGGACAGCACAGAGGAAGGGCAGCAGCTTACTTGGGGCTTGCAAGATCTGCAGCCAGCAATGGCCTAAGCTACCCTCTCTGGGTCTGCAGCAGGACAGAAGTGCTGGCATGTGACCCTATCACAGAATCACAGGGTAGTTTGGTCTGGGAGGGACCTTAAAGTTCATGTCCCACAGGCAGGGACACCTTCCACTATCCCAGGCTGCTCCAAGCCCTGTCCAACCTGGCCTTGCACACTTCCAGGAATGGGGCAGCCACAGCTTCTCTGGGCACCCTGTGCCCATGTCTTACCTCCATCACAGTCAGGAATTTCTTCCGAATATCTAATATAAACCTCCACTCTTTAGGACCTTTAATCCTCCTGAGGACGCTGCTCATTTTCTCTGGAGTCCTAAACCAAAAGCAGTGACAGAATTCCAGCTGAGCTCCGGGGGAGCATGAAGGGTTACAGAGAGCTGTGCGGTGACAGGCGGTCCTGGGCAAGGCTGAGCACGTCCTGTGGAGGCCAGCCAGCAGGGCTGACCTGATGTAACAGGGAGCTGGCGCTGGATGCTTAACTTCAAATGGCCCAGGGACTGAACAGATGGCTCCTCTTTATTTGCATGCTACTTGGATTTGTGAGTCAAACAGAAGAATAACTTAATTTTTGACATTTGCTTCTCCTCAGAGCCCGGCACAATTTATGTTATACTGGCATTTGCGTGAAGGATGTTGCTTTAGGCACTAAACCCATCCTGGCTTTAACCCTAAAAGGAGCCAAATAGGCAGGAATCGTATTCCTCCCCAGCTCTTTTGTAGGCTCTGCCAAGGGATATCACACTTACACAGTGACCAAAGAATCAGGAGAAAACAGTCATTTGGGGCTTGTGGAAGGAAGGGGCAGGGTTGGAGTTAAACTGGACTGGAAAATATCTCATTTGTAGGCCTGAAATGAGAAACTGTTTGTGGATGAGGTTTACCTCCTATTAAAAATACCCTTCAAGGCCTGTGCAGTTAGTCTTGAGCACAGGGGATAAATTTAGTAGAGTCTTGTTCCTGCTGACATAAACTTAAGTGAAAATAATATATATAGCCAGGGCACAACATCTGCAAGCCAATTAAAAACCTGGCAGATCGCACCCCAGATGACAGTTGCCATGACTAGTGTGTCTGCGTGCCACCCCTTGGAGAGGGAAAAAACAGATCCTGCTTGGCTGTGCAGCATCTCTATACATCTTCCAATGCCCACGACAGCCAGTGGTGATTATTTGATAGCTGGAGTCCCAGCAGCATGTCCTCCTCGCTCTAACGCCTGTGCCTGCTGTCCCCAGTAATCCTTTGTGGTCACATAGGTGATATTCGTGGGTCTGACTGTAGGTCAGCTATAAAAGTCACAGGCCAACAGGATAAAGCTCATTTTCTGGCCTGATTGTAAAGACATGAGAGCCTGGTAAGGATATGTGTGCTTTGACCAATGAAAACACATATTTTTCAAAGGCTGTATTGTAAATACTTAGCACAAAGGGATGGTCTTTGTTTTCCACAGGCAAAGTGCAGTTCTCCTTCACCTGTAATTTTAAATGAAATATCAAGTGCTGTTTTTGTGGATGGAAGATAAAGTAGGCAGAGCAGGGAGACCCATGCTCTTGAATTCTGGGGCTACAATATGTTTTCCAGACTCTTTGCAGCATCTCTTGCATTCACTGTGATCCCCCTCTTGTGGTTAGTCCAGCGCCTGCAAAATTTCCATGTCCATGCCTGTCAAGGCTCAGTGGCTTTGGGTTCCCCGGCCAGTGCAACTGAAATATGGTGGCTTCACAGTCAGCTGTCCCTCAGTTGGGCTGCTGTGGCCATCCTGCTGTGTTCTAGAGGACAACCCTAGTTGTGAGGCAAAGAGCATTGTCCCAAACCTCTCCCACAGACTGTTGCCCCAGCAGCCTCAGTTGTCAACCTCTTGAGAAGCTGCTGGCCTTGTGTAAGCTCTTGAGATGCTCCTGTTGGGAAGTAAAAGATGCTTTAAACTATATTTGTGCAAGCAGACACATTTTCCTCTGCCACGTGGGCAGGCCATGAGCACGTACAGGAAGGATTTAACAGCCCAGCTCATGGGCTGTAATGTGTTATTTTACAATAACTTGGTCCCATCTGATGGCGTGTTCCACATTTGGCCTGAGCCCTCAGTGCATAAAACATGCCTGGAGCACACAGCAACTGCAGCATTGCTTGGATCCAAATAAATCTCCTGTATCATCCTCTCCACATCCCATATGAAGCATGGATTGGATTTGAGATTGGATATTGGGGACAATTTCTTCACTGGAAGGGTAGTCAGGCATTGGCACAGGCTGCCCAGGGCAGTAGTGGAGTCCTTATGCCTGAAGGGATTTCAAAGCCCTGTAGATGTGGCACTTGTGGCACTTGTGTGACAGTGCTGGGGGAGCAGTTGGACTAGACAAAAGGTCTTTTCCACTCTAAATGATTCTGTGATTCTGTGAAAAAGCTCCTTTTCAGTTCTGACCCCACTAAGTTGTTCAGCTTGAAAATGAGACTGATCCGAGCGTTCATGTAGAAGTACTTGGGCTGGGAACCACAGCATGGAGTCCTGATTCCCCTGAGTTATCCTATCTTGTGTCTTCTGGGAGGCCAGGATCATTGTGGATTGAATTCTGCTTTTGGCTATCAAGTGGCTTTTCAAGGCCTGTTCTTCCCCCTTTCTTTGGTGCTACAAGGAGCTGGGACAGATGCGCTGTGCTCTAGGTCCTCTTTAGGATCCATCCTTGTCTGCAGGTCCAATCTACAGACAGCAGCAAGACCTCTTCGAATCTCCTCATAACTTTCCATCTCCTGGGTTGGTTTGGGTTTTTTTTTGTTTCAGAAGCAAGATGCCCAGTGTTGAAATAGCCTGACATTTCATGAGGGCCCTTTGTGAGATGTGACACAAGCGTATCGTGATTCTTTGTCATTTTCTCCATGGCTCTCATCGTGTGAGACTCTCCACAGCCCCAGGCCTGCATCAGACCCACACACAGCTGAAAAACAGGTCGTAGCTGGAGGGCTGCTGTGATTAGGAGCAGCGGGGCTGTGCTGCGTGGGGAGAGTAAGGAACTGCACTCCCTCTCGTGGCTGTGCTCTCCCCTACCTTTTCCTGCAGCAGAAGACCCTAAAACTTCACTCACAGAGCCAGTGAAATATCCCCAGCATATCCAGAGCTAGCAGCACAACACAGCCCAGCCTGCAAGGCACTGGGAGTTCAGCTAAAAGTTTTGTCAAACTATTAATTGTTTGGGAAAAAAATAAAAACAGTCCATGCCAGATGTCTGCCTTAGGCTGAAGTTCTCTGGAAAGTTTCAGCCAAAGTATTATGTCCATTTCCAAGAATGAGGGGAAAGCACAGTGTTTTGCCCAGTTTTGAAAAGGGATAATTCCATGAAATTGTAATAACAGAGAAAAGCCTCCATCTATTGAAGAAAGAGCATGCAATTTGGCCCTGCTGTCATAAAAGCGCCATTTGCTACTTCCAGGAAAGTTTGTTTAATTTTGAATTAGTTATAAGCTCTGAAAATCATGGTTAGCATGTGCTCGACAGATCCGGTCACAGATTAACAGCTCTGTTCTCTGAGGACTGTCTGCAGCCGGCACGCTCCAACTCAGGCCTGAAAAGGCTGGAGTATGGAATGGCTGCTTCCAGCACTGGAAATAAGAACCGAGGAGATCAGGAAAGCTGGGAAGAATAGAAGGTTCAGACATGAATGTTGTGGATGGGATCAGAAACAAGTAGGTGCTGTTGGAGGGCTCTTATAGGAGGGATATCACCAGCTGGCCTAGGAAAAGATAATAATGAAAAAGCTGCTGTGAGAGTTAGACCAGGCACCTTCTCCTGCTCCTCCAGAAATGCTTCCTTTGGTGCCAGAGAAAGGAAGGACAGGTTCCAGCTGGTCAAGGAAGGTGATCCTGCCCCTGTGCCCCGGGGCTCAGGTGAGAGCCCACCTGCAGAGCTGCCCCAGCCCTGGCTCCAACAGCACAAGGAGCTGGAGCTGCTGCCGCCAGTGCAGAGGAGGCCACGGAGATGCTGCCAGGGCTGGAGCCCCTCTGCTCTGGAGCCAGCCTGGCACAGCTGGGGCTGCTCAGCTGCACAAGAGAAGGCTCCAGGGACACCTCAGAGCCCCTGCCAGGGCCTCCAGGGGCTCCAGGAGAGCTGCACAGCCACTGGGGACAAGGCATGCAGGGACAGCAGCCAGGCAATGGCTTCCCAGGGCCAGAGGGCAGGGACAGATTTTGGGCTATTGGCAATTAGGAATTGCTGGCTGGGAGGGTGGGCAGGCCCTGGCCCAGGGTGCCCAGAGCAGCTGTGGCTGCCCCTGGATCCCTGGGAGTGTCCAAGGCCAGGCTGGATGGGGCTTGGAGCAGCCTGGGATAGTGGAAGGTGTCCCTGCTCATGGCAGGGGGTCAAAGGAGGTGAGCTCTAACTCAGTCAAAGCATTTCATGATTCTGTGGGTCACCTCCTGAGCTGAGCAACCTCCCCGTGCAGGGAGAGTTTCTTCTCAGAGTTTGGTTGCCGTGCCGTCATCCCAAAGGCAATTTCAGAGGGAAAGCAGGAGTGCCTCAGGAGCATGTCTGGGATGCTTTCTGTTGGTGTGTGATGGAGATGTACTGACTGATCCAGGGTATCCATGGGAGCATTTTCCATCGAGCAGCATGGCATTGCAGAGACTTGGGGCAAACTGACTGGAGCTCTGGGCTGCTCCTCCCGGCACCCTGCCTCTGACATCTGAAGCTTGCACTGGGTGTCTGGACACAGCCCTGCAGCGTGCCCCATGGACTCGAGTGCAGATAGCATCTGACTCCCTTGGCCTGCCAAGAGGATTGTCTTGCTTTATAATGCTGCCATCCAGATGCCAAAAACACACTTTTGCCATCCAGTGGAGCGAAGGTTGTTAAGAATGAAGGCGTTGACACAGCCTGCCTTTGGGGGAAATGGCACGGAGCAGCATCCCTAGTTCAAGAGGCTGTCTGAGTTTAGCAATAGTCTCTTGTTCCCAGGCTCTGGGCCAGGATAAATGGGCTGCAGTGTACTTTGGGAAGGATGGTTTTGCCTCCAGGAGAAAAAGAGCTTAGCACAGCTCTGCTGGGAGTCCCTCTTAAGCTCATCCACACAAAGGGTTGGGTGCCAGTTCCTCAGATGGGCTTGATGCTGGCCTTCCCCTGGGTGTAGCATAAGCTGCTGTTAGCAGGTACAGTGAGAAGGGGATTGAGAACCAAGAGGGACCCATGGGTTTGATTTGCTTTTATGAATTAGCCTGAGTGGATGCAATGGCCTCTCCATGATGGGAAGGAGAGGAAGGCAGAGATTAGGATGACTCCTGTCTCTGTGCTCCAAGTTCTGCGTACACAAGTGCATGTTCCTCACCATGCCAAGTATTTTAATGCCTCACACGCTATCTGGGAACATTCAGAGAACAAAGAGCACCAGCCCTACTCCCTGCCCAGCCCCTGCTGCCCTGGATGCAGCTCTGTCCCTGAGTCTGGGTGGTGGATGAGGCAGGAGCCGGGCAAGGCCCGGCCTAGTCAAGAGGTCCTGGGGGCTTCTCCATGGGCTCCATCCAGCTGCTTTGCCCTGGAAACCTTCAGGATTGTTTTGCCCTGCAAGGGAATTGGAACAGGCACAACAGCTGGAGTCTCATGACCCACATGGTTCCCATCACCACTGAAGAGGAGCATGGCTGTAGCTCAGATCTGTGTGTTGCCTAAAAAAGGGTCTTTTCTATTAACTGAGATGTTTGAAGCCATCTTTGGCCTTGCCTTCAGCCACCACTCCATGACAAATCTCCTCTAAGGCCTGTGTCATGCCCACCAGTCCCTGTCTCAGTATCTCAGTACCTAAAGCATCTCACATGGTATTGGAGACCAACCTTCAGGTAGATGAGCTAAACCCTTGGTGTTCGTGCACCTCTTGGTGTTCATGCAACACTGATTGTCCTGGGATGGGCCATTTCTGCTGCTCAGCTCAACAGTAACTTTCTCAGGTGTTCTGTTCAGCCAAGTTTTCTGGATGAATATACCATGGGAGAGTGGTGGGGATGTTCAGTCACCCTTCCCAGAGGGAATCCATGAATCGCCAGGACAGATGTCCCCAAAATCTGTGTCGGGGAGCAGAATAAGCTTCATTTCCCCATGCTGGGTTTCAACCTTGCATACACACAGAAACAAAACCCCCATTTCCTACTTGAGATGCAGTAGGATGGAGACCAAAGATGATGTCTTTTAATGGTTTTTACCTAGAGCAGATTTTTGTATGTAAATTACATACACCTTTAAAAATAAAGAGTAACAACTTCTTGAAAGTCCTAGGCTTATTACACTCTACTAAATTTCCTTAATTACTGAATTTGCAAATGTTACCAGAGCAGTGGAGCAGTCACACTCAAGGTGAAGCCCTGGTTTATTGAGGAACTGCTGCTGCACCTTTTGACAGAAGCCAACTTCTCCACAGATGCAGGGAGACTCTTTATTCCATTTCCATTTGCTTGCCTAGCTCAGCTCAATGGCTTCTTCATCCAAGGCTCTGAAGAGAATAGGCCACTGAAACAAACAACAAAGTAGGCTTTAAATAAGAAACATAGCATGTACCTAATCCAGCAGGGATCAAAAAAATGAGGTGTGAAAATCCACTAGTTCTAAAAATCTTGTTTGTGGTCGCTACATACATCTGTCAATTGGGTCATGGACAACAAGACTTTCTTCATTTAAGTTGGTTTTAAAACAAACTGGTGTTTTCTTTTCTATTTATCTGACACATTTAGGCTTCATCCCTAAAAGCTCTGGCTGGGAGCAGCCCATGTCCGTGCTCTTTGACTCTCTCATCCTTCAAAGCAGGGTGGTCCCCTGCAAGCTGCTTGCTGGGGTGTGGGTCTCATGGGTCCACGAGAATAAGTTTGAATAAACTCATTAATAACCCATTTGTCCACTGTATTAAAGTCCACTAAATTGTGTGATTTAGGGCAAATGGGTAAATACATATGCAACTTCCATTGTTCCATAATGCAAAACACTTATGTTTTAAAATGCTGAAAAATGGGTATTCATTTGTATGGTGACCAAAATATGTGTTTCTGTCCCAGAGTCATCACAAGACAGAGCTGGGGGGGACCTCAGCTGTTGAGCTCATTAATTCCCTATACCCCAGACAAGCTTTGCTGTGATTTTTTTGCCCATTCTTCTTATTTGTTATTACTCATCTCTGGTGATGGATATTCCATGATCTCCACTTTGATGGCATACCTCCTACTAGCCAAAATGTACTGAAATATAATTAGCCTAGAAAAAAATAATTCTCCTGGCAAAACAAGATTATAAATAATGTTTTCTAACACGACTGCATTTTAAAATTTACTTAATTTGATTGAAACTGTTCTTGGCACCAGACATCCCTCCCCCCCTGCCTAAGCCCCTTCACTCTTTATTTTTCACCTGGATCAGTTCAGTGATCTGCCTAGGACAATTGAAAAGCACAGGGTGATGTAGTGAGCAGTCAGGGTGGGAGAGAAGCAATTCTTTTAGCTGGCATTGCTGAAAGGGAGACAGTCCTTGCTTTGAACCATCCTGCTGCCAGCCCAACGCGCCTGCTTTGCTCACCTTCCCCTAAACCCAGCAGGTTGCCTGTCTTCACCAGCAAGTTAAAGCAGAGGAGAGCTGCCAGGGATGGGCTCAGGGTCTTCTGTTCTTGAAAAATCACAGCGAAGCATTTTGCTTTTCAAACACTTGTCTAACCCAACAGGAATAATTTGCGACGGAATCCTGACTCTACTTGTCGTTCGGTTCATTATCTTTATGATCCTGTCCCTAAAAACACTTAATGGTTAATAAACCTTAAGGAAATACAATCTTACAGGCAAATGTTTTGGCTGAGCATCTGCTTCAATACTGGGAAGGGCTGGTCTTTTGTATCTTTAATTACCTTTTTGACCTTTTCAGAATACAGAGTTTTGCATTAGCCGCAGGACAGCTGCGCAGAATCGGTGACACTGAACCCCTGGCTACACGTCCCCCACAGATGCTCTTGCTCCACAGCTATTTTCATGCTAACCTTTCTGCAGGTTCTGTTATTCATCCCAGAAAGGCTCTTTAAAAACCCCAAGGAAGTGTCCTGGCATTTCCAACATGTCCACAGGGAGGCCCAGCGGCAGTTTGGAAGAAATCTGAGTTTTGTGATGCCAGCTCTCCAGCCTGTGTCAAGATATGAGTGCAGAGCCTCATTTGCATCGATGCAAGTGCTTCAGAGGAGAGCTCAGCTTTGTTCTCCACGTTTGTAGGAGACCCTCAGTCCCGTGTGAGGTGATCTTTGTGGTCAAAGCTGGACTGCACCACAGGGGGAAGAGTTTCAGAAGTCAGCCTAATGCCATCTTTGTCTGAGCTTGGGAATTCACAGCAAACACAGTGGGTAAATCTAATCCTGAGTGCAAGTCTGAGTGTGTGTTTAACTGATCAAATCATCATGATCTGAGTGGTGTGACCATCTTAGCTGTCTGGGAGGAGATGAGGTGACCATGGGGATGCTGAGACCATGGGGAGCACAGAGGTGCACTTGTCCTCCAAGTTCTGTGAGCTGCACCCCCTCCTGCAGATTAATGCACACGCTCACTCTTTCTTGCAGAACAGTTCCATGGGGAAGCTGTGCCTTTTTACTCATGAACCCATGGGTCAGCACACCAATCTGGAAGTGCCTGAGGAGACCTTGAAGACCCCTTCCCAGCTTTGAGGAGATGAGCCACCTGGCAAGTTATTCTGGAGTGGGGCTTGCTCAGCTTCTTTCTCTATTTTGTATAAAATAATTAACTGGCAAGGAGAGAGAGACAGAGAGAGCATGTGAGTTTGCAGCTCATTGCCTAGGCATTAATTGAGAAGGAGAAGACCCAGTCCCTGCTCTTAGGACTGTTTAAGTTAAAGAGGAAGCTGCCACAGCTCCACAGACTCTGCCCAAGGACCTTCTTTGTACACAAAGGAAACCAGAAGTTAAACCACGACTAATGAGGAGCAATGACTGTGGAATTTCTGGATCAACAGTGTCCTCCTTCATGTCTCTGCCCAGGGAGCAATGGAGCCTGAAGAACACGTATCTCAGCTGCAGACCTCTGGCCCTTAAATCTTTCCATGGATTGAATGTCATCAACATGGCCAAGCATTTTGAAAGTACTTGCTACCTCCACATCTAAGAACAAAAAAGGAAAATATTTGTTTCCATTAGTAAGTTCCCAGCAGATTATCCCCACAAGGCAGGAAGGCAAGGAAGCAGGGAATTTCCTGGGACAACACCTCCACAGCCACATGGGTTCAGGCAGAGAGTCTGCAGTGGTGGTGGCTCTGCCTTTCCCTGTCACTCATTGGCTGCACTGTCTCTGGCAGGGTTGGCATTGTCTGTGTCCTCTTGAGCAGCAGCCTGGGGTCCAGAGGTTCATCTGGTGGTGGTGATGTGAAATATGGGTGCAGCTCTGTCCTGTAGGAAGGAGCTCAGGGATTCCTGCTGTTTCTAAATGGCAAAGCTGATGTCCAGGCAGTAGAAGGCATTTCACCAGCTGGAGCACTAAATTGATTTTCTTCCTAGCTACCAATATCTGTTAAAGGCAGATAGGAATGGAGAGGGGAATACCCTCATTCCTGCCCAGTTTTAGCGTGAGAGGCCCTGGAGGAAAGGTTTGCCCTTACTGTAGACATGATTTAGCTGGAGCTGCCTCCTGCCTTCCATCAATGATATGTCACTGCAATGCGAGCCCTAAGATAGAGGTGTGTTTATAGAGCCTTTGTTCTTGTGTTCAGTGAATTGATCTCCATCTGAGAAAGTATCACTCACTGTCAGAATTAAAAAACAGCCCATGAAAAAGAAAAGGAGCAGCCTGACTTCAAAGGGCTGTGGTTCTTTTCTTGTGGCCTCTCCTAACCTGCACGCAGCTGAAAAACTTGTTTGACCCAATTCATTTCAGGCCTCCTTCCTCCCCTCCAACAGACAAAGACTCACAAACAATAAGCTCATTCAGGTGCAGAAGAGGGAGGGAAACCCAGAGACCCAGGCGAGGCTCCTGCTGCACACACCCTGTTCCCACAGATAAGCACAAAGCTGGAGGAGTGACAGGTTATCTTGGGCAGATCCAGCTACATGCAAGGTCTCCTTGAAGTCGGTGGTGTGTGTCTGTCGAGAGATGATATCTTTTATTAGGCCAACTGGTAAAGTCAGAAAAACTAGACAAGCTCTCTGGGGCCCAAAACCTTCTCCAGACCAGAGGAGTATCTGGGTCACCTGAAGTCAGGAGGTGCATGAGGTGTTGTAGGGCAGGCGGTGGGTAGAGGTTAAGTACCTTTAGTGTCTGGTGGATTGGCTTGGCATAAAGTGAGAGCTTATAATGACCTTCCAGTGCCTAACGGGACTGAGAGCTGCAGAGAGACTGGGGACAAGGGCCTGGAGGGTCAGCACAAAGGGGAATGGCTTCCCACTGTGAGAGGGCAGGGACAGATTTTGGGCTATTGGGAAGATTTGCTGGCTGTGAGGGTGGGGAGGACCTGGCCCAGGGTGCCCAGAGCAGCTGTGGCTGCCCCTGGATCCCTGGAAGTGTCCAAGGCCAGGCTGGATGGGGCTTGGAGCAGCCTGGGATAGTGGGAGGTGTCCCTGCCCATGGCAGGGTGTTAGTACTACACAGATGATGTTTAAGGCCCTTCCAACACAACCCATTCTGTGATTCTGTGATGTTTAAGTGATTTTTTTTTTTTGAGGGGTACCAATTTAGCTTCTGACTCACTCGTCTCGTCTCTGACTGGCGTGTGGCCTAGGGTGGGACTGCGGCAGCAAAGCCTCCCATCAGTTCAGACTGCCTTGAAAAGGTCCTTCAAGGTCAGTACCAGGCATTAACAGGGTGCCTGGCCTGGCAGCTGTGACCTTGGAGTTTCCAACACCTGATAACATGCTCAGGAGAGTTATCTCTGCAGCAGAGGTACCAAACCACTCCCAGGCAGGACTGACTACAGCAGACAGCCCTTTCTTCCAGCAGGAACACAACCTCATACAGAGATCTCTGGATGTTTTTCCTCCTTTTTCTATTTTTACATGTGCTTCAAGCTGAAATCTTCATTTTTTTCTCTTCAGTGATGCATGTGCCTGCATTTCCTCGAGCTGATATTCATTCCTTTTTCCCTTGTCTTTTCCAAGACAAATGTCTTAACATTTGCCAAAAGTAACTATTGTTTTTGCAGTTTAGAAATGTGAATGTGTCACTAAAGCAATTATCTCTAAAACCTAACTAAACAGGCCTAATGCTGCTTAATAGGAACTTTGTCGCCTCTGAGCACTTTCCTCTTTGTTAATGAGTCACTGCAAAGCAAATTATCACTGGTGTCACTGTCTCAGTCCTGCTTCACTGCAGCTGGATGTGGCATTGCCTCGGTGAAAGCAGAGCTCAGCCACAGATCTGCCCTGTGTGAGGCAGAAGCTCTGCAAGTTCTTTGTTAGGTGTTGATGATAAGATGCAAGAAGAGCCAATAAAACCAACCACTGGGCAGCAGCAACCTGGTGAGCATGGGTACCAATTTCCAAGTGCCTGAGAGAGGTGGCTGGTCCAAAACAGCCAAGAGCAGGCTAATAACACGTGAAGGATCTGGGTTTGGAGATTATACTGCTGGGAAGAGGGATAAGGGACAAAACCAGCATGGACACTGAACACCTTGAGCTTTGAGGTGCTTCCCCAAGGCTGTAAAATCTGCCTTGACCCTGATTTCCATCACTTGGTGACCAACACCAAGAAGATGCTCTGTGCTGTTACACTCAGCATTAGTGAACACAGCACATACCCCTCCAACCAGCCTGGTCCAGTAAATAACCATGCACAAAAAGCTGTTTGTGAACCTACTTCCTACAGCCTAGAAATGAGTTTATCTCAGTCATGCTGAATCACCTAGCTAGACCTTTTTCATGGAGGAGTTCTCCAAGTTTTCCGTAAGTAGTCATGCCTACGGGTAGAGTTCTTTGCAGGCATCAGTGAGGCTCTGCAAGGAGACAACACTTTGAGTGATTTTAAGCTTTCACATCGAGGCCAGGTTGGGAGCAACTTGGTCCAGTGGAAGAGGTTGCTGCTTATTGCAGGAGCGTTGGACTAGTTGATCTTTAAAGGTCTCTTCCCACCCAAAACGTTTGATAATTCTGTGACGTCTGAGAGGCAAAACGATTGACCATTGAGTTCACAATCACCAGCAGAGCTGTGGTTTCTGTGTCTATGCTCTGCAGCTGTGTCCCTTTTGTTAGTAGTCGCTCATTAGTGTGTTGAAATACCTGGCACTTCCTGTGGGCTTAGATCACATGTGAGGAGAGTTACTCAGCTGTGGTAGGATGTCATTAAGCTTCTCCAATTAGCTGTGCTGGTGCTCTCAGCTTCCTTATTTTCATAGAGTCATGGAATCCTGGAATGGTTTGGGTCCGAAGGGACCTTTACAGATCAACTCACCTGCCATGATCACGGACACCTTCCACTAGACCAGGTTGCTCAGGGTTTATCTGTCTGTCATTCCTGTGTGTTCCTGTTTACATGGTCATTGCACTAGAAAGGGCTGCAGAGCTAGGTGAGAGGAGCAATTCTCTCTTCTGATGGCATTTCCCTGGACAAGGGTTAGGAAGGTGATACACAGATTTATCTCTCCTGCCTTGGAGGTGGTGACAGTCCCTGTGTCTGTCACCTGAAGGTTTCCCTTGAGCCCCGATAATCTGAAGTGTTTTAACTCATAACTATTATCGGGCACTTCCAGAATAGCCAGGGTAGGAATACTCTCCCCTGCTTGCTGCTCCCAGCTCTCATGCTCCTGAAAGAGAAATAATCTCTTGCCAAGGTATTTCAGTCTAGTGGCAGAAAGATTTGGGAAGTGCACAAGAAAGATTTGGGAAGTGGCATTCATCTCCACAAGGCATCAAAACCTCGAGCCTCATGTACAGCTCTGAAAGGTGTCTTTGAGCCACTCCCAGCAGTGTGGTGCATTAGACTCCCTCAAAGGCAGCACACACATCCCTGGGCAACCTCTGGGATGGGCAGTTTATCATTTGTCCCTCTGTGAGCCTTTACCCAAGGTCCAGATGATGACTCCTGGATGCCCACGCCCAGCTCAATCCCACGCCTGCTGCTCTGCTGTAGCCTTGCAATTCCTGAGCTATCTATCACGGCACATTTATTCTGACACCCCGTGAGTGCACAGGTTAGTGCTGCTCTGCCAGGCTCAGCACAGGCTTCTAAATATATTAGTGAAGGGGAAAGATCTGGGATGGCTTCCAATTTTAACCAAGGTCACATTGGCGAGTGCTGGTGTGCAGCACGAGGATATTATCCGCAGCATCTTTCATCGAGCTGTGTTCCAGCTGCGTGCAGCATTCCTGTGCTGCGACAGAAGGAGATGGGAAAGCATGGCAGCAGCGAGAAGCCTGCGAGATAGCTAAAATTTTGCTGCAGGTGTGGTGTGTACTTCAGGATCTTTGCACCTCTGGTTATTTTTCTACCAAAAAACCCCAAACGCAAACCGTGTTGCTTACCTGCCTCGAACTGTAGACTTCAGGCGTAATGTTTTTCAAAGGGCTCAGAGCTTTGGGCTCTTGGATTCATCCTAGCAGACAATTTTCCCATTAGGAGACAGCCAAATGCTCCAGGGAAACATACATTGCTGGAAACGGCACCTGCATTCCAGATTTACCCAAGTCTCTTGATGATGCATCCTAAGAAGAGCTCTCTTCCTAGCCACAAGAAAGGGCTGGGAAAGTTTAGGCAAGGCCAAGGACTGGAGGTGAGACACATCACAGAAGAAGGTTTGAAATCCCCCCTCTGGCAGCAGTGACTCTGCGACTCTCTCCATGGGAAACGGACGAGATCTGGACTTTTAATTGCAGCCCTGGACTGGAGGAGGAGACCCAGGAGGAGCAGAAAGAGTGAGGAGTAAAGAAGAGGTGCATAATTTGAGAGAGCAAGGAATGAGGCTGGAGGCTCCGGCTGAGGACAGCGCTCAGCAGAGGCAGTTTATGAGCCTGGCATAAACAGCATGAGGAGGTTTTCTTGTTGGCTTTTGGTGAGGCTCAGGAGCTCCTAAAGTCTGGAGCAGCTTCCCCGTTCCTGCAGGGAGTGAAGAGCCCTGTGCTCCCCTGAGAGTGAAGGGCAAAATCTGGGGCAAAAAGGGACAGGTTGCCATAAATTACCTCTCCATCCTTTCTGGGCTCAGTGACCAAGAGCGGTGCTGGGGTCTCACTTAACCCTGATAAATGTGGGGTTGGGAAGGATGCTGGGAACATCCTGGTGATGTGTTTTCCTATGATCATTCATCCATGGTGAGGCAGGAAATGGGCAGGGGTCAAATTTATTTTCTTAGAGAAACTCCATCTTCTGCCTAACTCCCCCTCTAAAGCTATTGGATGCATTTCAAGATGGTGAAGGGCTAGGAATCCCAAAGGTACCCTTATGCCTCAGATGCAAATAAAGCACCAGGTAGAAAAGAAATAGCTTTTCTGTGTCTCAGCATGGGGAAGGCTGTCAGGGGAGGTTCCTGAAACGTGGATAAGGCCGAGCAGTGTCATGGAGTCCCTTGGCCACAGGACGAGCATCGGGCAGGCTGTGGAGGATCCAGCTGTGCCATGCAAATCTGGTTCTCTGAGGCCACACTCAGTTACTAATGTGGTTTGTCAGGAGAAAGGGCAATGTTTTATCTACTTACCTCTATTTTTAGCTGCCTTGGGTCAGCAAAACCACTCAGACAGCAGCGCTGGGGGACCTGCATCTCCAGATCCAGTTGTCCAGCTCTGAGCCATACCCTGCACAGAGAGCAGCCTGAAATCCATAATTCCTCCTTTCTTCCCAGCTCATCCTGCTCCCACCCAGCGGTGCCCACCTCCTCCTGATGGTCCCAGCTCATGGCTGTGCTACACTGCCCCAGCCTGACAGCGTAGAGATCTGCAGAGCTGGTGCTTGAGGTCTGCTCATGGCACAATCCTACGATTGTTCCGAGGTTTTGCAGTGAGCTGAGTGCCCCAGGGATGGAGGGGCACATCCCTAATGGGCTGTGTGCATCTTGCTCCTGCCCCTGCATTGGGATTCCCAGGCAGAGGAGTATCCCTGCTCTGTGAAACCCACAGGCTGTGAAACCCACAGGCTTTCCTCCATCATCTGAAGAATTTAATTGTTATTAACATGCCTCACTAAGTGCTGGGAGGGGTTGCAGAAGCTTTCTGTGGATTTGTCCCCAAGTTAGAGTGTACCTGAAATGACTGCATGCCTTTGGAGCAGCAGATATTCAGGATCAGTGCCTGCTCCAGCACTGCTCTGGGTTTCCAGTGCTGGCTGTAGGGCAAGGGCAGTGGCAGGGATGTTGGTCTGCAGTTATCTTTCCATTCCATTCCTGAACAGAGGTTTAAAAATCACTGTCACACGGTGCAGTCGGAGCAGGGTTGCATAGACTCTCTGAACTGAAGCATAGTTTTGGTCCAGAAATCATCTAGCAGTGTCTTGCAAAACTTCCAGGATTTCATGAGCTGGACTGGAACAGAAATGCCACAGGCAGTGCTGCCAACCCTGAGCATTCAAATACCATGAGTCAGCCCTCCCATCCTCCCCGACTCTTCCAAGTGTCTTTTCCTTTAAGGGTTTTTTTTAACAGTGAGGTTAAACTTGGTTCTATTTTCCAGGTTTCTCTGCTCCTCTTATCCCCTGCCTTTTGGGGAGGCTGGAAACTTAACTGTTTTGGGAGCGAGGAGGTTGTTTCTATAATGAAGAGGAAATGCAATTCTCTGAGCCCCTGGAGCAGGGCCCTGAGTAACGTTGTTATGTGGCTTTATGATAAATTTGGGAGATTTGGCAGCGCTTCAGTCTGGCTCCTTGTTTAATTGCCTGCAGATCCTGCCTTGTCATTAACACAAGAGGTCAAGGTACTGGCAGGAGTTCTGTGATTTGTGGAGGCATACTTAGCTTATAAAAACACCTCTGTCTTTGCCTCCCAGCGAGCTTTCCTTGTTCATCCAGCTGTTACTGTTGTTCTCCCCCTCTCCTGAGCTCCTTCAGCAGACTCTTCCTTGCCTTTGAGAGGTGCCTTATGCAATGCCTGCACTCCAGCACACTTCTGGCCAGCTACACACCCACTGCAGCAGCATCTGGGCATCTGAAATACCCATCAAGCGTGGCATATTTTAATAATTGTGGTCCAGGAAATGTCTTCTTCCTCTAAGGAAATGAAGCAGAGAGGATGGCAAGGGAGCAGAGCCCAAGGAGCATCCAGCAAGATCTTCGGATAAAGATGGAGCATCTGCCTGGATACAGCACACATGCAACAAGCAGCACACAAGTCTACTGCTTGACAGATATGTAGGTTGAAAAAGACCTTTAAAAGTGTTGAGTTCAACCCTTCCCCCCCTGCCAAGACCACCACTAAACCACATCCCCGAGTGCCACCTATACACCTGCCTGGTCTTTCACAGTTCTCCTTGAAAATCAGGGTTTGAGGAGGCTGAGAATTCCCTCAAAACCAGGAGTTGTTCATTATAAATTGCTCTAAGCTCTGTATTACTCCTTCTGTCCACAAATACTTACTGCCATCTGACAACAAAACAAGATGTTACTCCAAAGGGACAGGGCTTGGCTAAGCAGCATCCAGCATTATTCTTTTTTATTACTAGATTGTTGAAGGGTTGATTTGCCTGGGCTTTGTAGGATATCCTCGTACTTATAGAGAGGTGATAAAAAATATGGAGAGAGATTTTTTATGTGGGAAGTTAGTGATAGGCAATTGGGAAAGGTTCTAAACTGAGGGATGTGATATTTAGATTAGCTATTAGGAGGAAATTCTTGTCTGTGAGGGTGGTGAGACCCTGGCACAGGGTGCCCAGAGCAGCTGTGCCTGTCCCTGGGTCCCTGGAAATGTCCAATGCCAAGTTGGATGGGGCTTGGAGCAATCTGGGACAGTGGAAGGTGTCCCTGCCCATGGCAGGGGGTGGAGTGGGATGAGCTTTAAGGTCCCTTCCAAGCCCAGCAGCTCAGGGGTTCTGTAAAACTCCGTGTCCTGCTCTGCCCTGAAAGCGGCGCTGAGTCTCGCAGCCGCCCGTCGCTCTGGCATTTCCAGCAGTGCTGCAGTCACAGCTTGCCGGCTCTGGAGGGGCTGCAGGGCCCAGGGTGTTCCTGGCAGGACACCGTGTGGGCTGCAGCAGCAGGAGAGTGCAGGATCAGGGTTCTGTGTCGGGCTGAGGGATGGATGGATGGATGGATGGATGGATGGATGGATGGATGAGTGGGTGGCTGGGTGGATGGATGGGTGGATGGATGCTGTGCTCAGTCTCTGGCACCCCTGTGTGGCCACCTGCACAACCACAGCCCAGGCAAACACCTCAGCCTTCCCCAGCAGCAGCTTCCTGGCCAGAAAAGCCTGGGAACCATTCCCAAGAGGTCTGGAGGGGATACTAAATCCTGGCTGGCGAGGCAGCAAGTCCCTGTGAAGAATAGGAGCCCTGTTATCCTCTGTGTAGGGCCAGGAGGACACCAGGACCCAAGAGAGTCACAGAATTACTGAATCCCAGAATGGTTTGGGTTGGAAGGGTCCTTAAAGTCCATCCAGTGCTACCCCTGCCATGGGCAGGGACACCTCCCACTGTCCCAGGCTGCTCCCAGCCCCATCCAGCCTGGCCTTGGGCACTGCCAGGGATCCAGGGGCAGCCACAGCTGCTCTGGGCACCCTGGGCCAGGGCCTGCCCACCCTCACAGGGAACAATTTCTCCCCAAAAAAGAAGAGCTAAGGAAGGGGCCAGCCTTGAGGGTTTCCTGTCCCTTTGGTGTTTACCTGGCTGCTGTGTTCCTACAGCTGGGGGCAAGGAGCAGGAAAATAAGGATTTTGTTACTTTGATTGACGGCCATCAGTGGAGATATAAACTGTATCTGCACAGAGAGCTTACAGTGGTGGCTGCAATGGACTAAAAAAGCAGAAAGCTGCTGTGCACAGCTGTGGATGGAATAGCAGTGATGCTGTCAGCTGGGTTTAACCTTTTTGTCCATCCCCCCCAAATTGCTTCCTTGGTAAAATGGCTGAGAAACCAAAACTAAGGAAAAATACAGCTGCAGTGCTGCAAGCTGGCTGCCCACAGCCAGGCCAGCACCAGGGAGCACAGCCAGAGCTGAGACCCCACCTTTATACAAAATCAGGAGATCCCCGAGGCCTTCCAATCCCTTCCCAGTCCTCCCCATCAGCAGATCCCAGCAGGCAAGCAGGACCCTGCTCCCAAGGTTTGGAGGCAGTGTGTTGCAGCCCCATGCCTTGAGCAATGGACATGGAGCCCCTCCTTCCCCTCACATTCATCTGGCCTCCACCTTGTCCTGCTGTCCTCATGTTATATTTGCTCACCAAGATACTTCCCATCTTAATTTCCATTCCCAGGGAACTCATGAAAGGTGGATTTTCCCCAACCCTATTTCCTACCCCTCTTTGTGCCCCTTGGGGGAGGCAGAGAAGCGTTTGGAGGGGTTGCAGAGGTGTTGGGGTTGGGAGCAGGACGCTGATTCCTGTCCTCTTGACAAGTGCTGACCAGAGCCAAGGGCAAGCCCTGAGAACATTGGTCATGCTCAGGGACACCTGGAGCATGTGGCATGTCCAGCTGTGCCTTGTGTGGGCACCAGGTGAAGGACAGGGAGGTGGAGGCAAGAGCAAGAAGAGCCTGGACAGGCTCTTCTCCAAATGGTGGAGAGAGTAGATAAGAACCCCTGAGCACAGAGCAGGACCAGGGTCTTGCCTGAGATGCATTTGGAGAAAAAGATAGCTCTGTGGGCTCAGTGTCACTCCAGTGCCACCAAATGCCATGCTCTGTGTGGCACCAGGGCCATTGGGAGGGTGCTATGGCCACTGAGAGGTTACTGTGGCCATCAGGGGGGGAGCTGTGGCCACTGAGGGGGCACCTGGGCCAAGCAGAGCAGCCCGTGCACCACCCACCCCATCAGCACCATCAGAGCCTCATCAGCCACGGGCACATGGAAGGTCCTGGTTTAAAATCCAAGGCTCTCTGGCTTTGGGATGCTGGGTGGATGCCCAGGAGCACAGAGGAGAGCCCTGGCACAGAGCAGTGCTGGGAGCTGCTCAGCTGCTCCAGCAGGGAGGCCAGCTCCACACAGACATGGCTCTGGAGTATTTCCTGTGTGTGCAGGAACTTCCTAGTGCCTCACCAGACCTTGGCTTTGTGGCAGAGTCCTGCACTTGAAAATTATTTGTCATTATTTGAAATAAGCTGCAGCCCAAATTACACCTCACAGCCCTTTCCCCAGTGCAAATGGTGTTCAGGGAAGTGGAACAGGTTTTGAGCTGTGCCCACAAAGTCTGAGAACGGAGAGGACACAATGACATACGGGTGTGGAGACAGGCTCTGGAGAACAAAATACTCATTACTTGCAGGGGAAGAATGAGACAGGACGTTAAGGAGCAGTTAAAACAAATTTTAAAGTATCTTCTTGTGAAGATGCAGCTATGGAACTCGCTGCTGCAGTGTGTCTCTGCCTCCTGCACTCCAGCCCTGGCTCCAGGAAGGCCCTGAGCTGTGTTCCTGGAGGAGGGGGTGGCCAGAGGAAAATGAGTTGGGAGCTGCATACAGTGCACACTCATGGCTGCTGGAAGCTTGGTCACTTCTTCATGTGCTGTTCCTGGCATTTTCCCAAGCAATCCCCATCCCTGAAGGATTCGCAGGTGACACCTGATGTCATGTCAGTCTCCATGGTGGGAGCAGAGCCTGATGTCCCAGCCTGAGCTCTGCAGCCCATTGCAGCCAGGCCGGTTCCTGGTCTGCGCTGGGTCTGACCACAGTGAGCCCTGCAGGGATCTTACCGGGTTGCCTTCACCCTCAGGGTGCCTTGGGCAGGGGAAACCACCCCTGAACTGCTCTCAGGAGCTCAGGGCCCTGGATGGATCCTGAAATCTCAGTGGTGAACATCTCCGCAGTGATGAGAGCTGCCTCAGCATCCAGAATGTCCAGGCACCTCCAGCCTGCCAAGTGTGGTAGCTGGGAGTGGGGCAGGTGCAGTGGGATTTTCTGGTGATCTCCATTGTCATCAGTGGGTTTTGCCTGCTGGCCATTCCCTTTTCCAAACTTTTCCCCAAAAGCAGTGCTACCTGTTAAAGCTCTGAGCAAGAAATCTTCAAGTCTTTCTCTCACACCCTGCCAGGATGGTCTGACACTGAGGTGGCGAAGGGACCCCACTTGCTTGTCACATTTCAAGTCACTGGGGAAAGGAACATCCCCAGGAATGGCTGGGAACACACCAGGGTGGGCTGTGCTCCCACCCTGACTCCTCTCAGTGTCCTTCCCACTCTCATCCCATTATCAACAGCCTGGATGAGGGGATTGAGGGCACCCTCAGTCAGTTTGTAGGTGACACCAAGTTGGGTGGGAGTGTTGATGTGCCGGGGAACAGGAAGGCTCTGCAAAACCACCTGGGCAGGCTGGATCTGTGGGCTGAGGCCAGTGGGATGAGGCCCAACAAGGCCACGTGCTGGGTCCTGTCCCTGGGTCACACCAATCCCATGGAATGCTCCAGGATGGGGCAGAGAGGCTGGAAAGCTGGGAAAGGCCATGGGGTGCTGGTACCAGTGGACATGAGCCCAGGGTGCCCAGGTGGGCAATGGCCCCTGGGCTGTCCCAGCCAGGCTGTGACACAGCCCCAGGGCAGGGCCTGTCCCTGTGCCGGCTGCTGAGGCACCTCCAGTGCTGGGGACAGCTCTGGGCCCTCAGGACAAGAGAGACACTGAGGGGCTGGAGCGTGTCCAGGGCAGGGAACGGAGCTGGGAAGGGGCTGGAGCCCCAGGAGAGGCTGAGGGAACTGGGAAGGGGCTGAGCCTGGAGCAAAGGAGGCTCAGGGGGGACCTTGTGGCTCTGCACAGCTCCTGACAGGAGGGGATAGCGGGGGGGTCGGGCTGTGCTCCAGGGAACAGGGACAGGAGGAAGAGGAACGGCCTCAAGTTGCACCAGGAGAAGTTTAGACCGGGAATTATGGAAAATTTCTTCACTGGAAGGATTTTCCAGGCTTGGCACAGCTCGCCAGGGCTGCTATGGCATCCCTGTCCCTGGAGGGATTTAAAAGCTCTGTGGAAATGGCTCTTGGGGACATGGGACAGTGGTGGCCTTGGCAGCGCTGGGGGAATGGCTGGACTCAATGGTCTCAGAAGGCTTTTCCAACCTAAATGATTCCATGATTCTATGATCTTCCCATGGGATATTCTGTAACACTGGGAGGTCCCATCCCCGTGGTGCTGTAGGGAAGGATTGGGAGGTGCCCTTGTGGGTTGATGTGGAAAGGATCCCAGGTGTCATCTGGCTGGAACTGGGAGCTGTGGGTGTGCAGGGAGGGTTTGGGGGTGCAGGCAGGGATTGGGGGTGCAGGAAGGGATTGGGGGCACAGGCAGAGGTTGGGGTTGCAGGCAAAGGTTCGGGGGTGCAGGGGCTGGGGAGGTGGGCAGGTGTTAAGGGGCAGGGCAGGTGTTTGGGGGGGTGCAGTCAGGGATTTGGGGGGCTGTTAGGGGTTTGGGGGTCAGGCAGACGTTTGGGGCACAGGTAGGGGTTTGGGGCACAGGTAGGGGTTTGGGGATTGGCAGGCATTTGGGGGACAGACAGAGGTTTGGGATTTGGGGGGCTGGCAGGGGTTTGGGGGGATAGACAGGGATTTGCAGGGCTGGCAGGGTTTGGGGTTTGGGGGCCAGGCAGGAGTTTGGGGGACTGGCAGGGGTTTGGGGGGCTGTTAGGAGTTTGGGGTTTGGGGGACTGGCAGGGGTTTGGGGGGCAGGCAGAAGTTTGGGGTTTGGGGGGCAGGCAGAGGTTTGGGGTCTGGGGGGCTGGCAGGGGTTTGGGGGGCTGTTAGGAGTTTGGGGTTTGAGGCACTGGCAGGGGTTTGGGGGGCAGGCAGAAGTTTGGGGTTTGGGGGGCTGGTGGGGGCTTGGGGTTTGGGGGGCTGTCAGGGTTTGGGGTGTGGGTTTTAGGGGGCTGGCAGGGGTTTGGGGGGTTTTTAGGGGTTTGGGGGGCAGGCAGAGGTTTGGGATTTGGGGGGCAGGCAGGGTTTGGGGTTTATGGACTGGCAGGGGTTTGGGGTTTGAGGGGCTGGCAGGGTTTGGGGAGCTGTCCGGGGTTTGGGAGCTGTCCGAGGTTTGGAGCAGCTCTCCTGGAGCCCCTGGAGGAACTGTCAGGGGTTTGAGGTTTGGGGGGCAGGCAGGGGTTTGGGGTTTGGGGAACTGGCAGGGTTTGGGTTTTGGGGAGCTGTCCGGGGTGTGCGGTCGGTCCGGGCTTGCGCGATCGGGCCGAGGCGCTGCCCGCAGTTCCCGGCAGCCGCCACCAGAGGGAGCCACAGCGTCATCGCCCTGCGGTACTGGGAGGGCGGGACCGGGATGGGGGAACGGGAATGGGAATATTGGGATGGGAATACAGGGATGGGGATACAGGGATGGGGATACAGGGAATGGGGATATTGGGATGGGAATACAGGGATGGGGATACAGGGATGGGGATACAGGGATGGGGATACCGGGATGGGAGTACCGGGATGGGGGGCAGGGATGGAATAATTGGGATGGGAATACAGGGATGGGTATATTGAGATGGGGATACAGGGACAGGGATAATGGGATGGGAATATTAGGATGGGGATTCAGGGATGGCAATATTGGGATAGGGATGTTGGGATGGGGTACTGGGATGGGGATACAGGGATGGGAATGTTGGGATGGGGATACAGGGACAGAGACTCTGGGATGGAAGTACTGGGATAGGGAAACAGGGATGGGTGTTTTGAAATGGGGGTACTGGGATGGGGGCAAAACAGTGAGGGAACAGGGGCAGGGTACAGGGATGGGGAAACAGGTTAGGGGGTATTGGAATGGGGATGCTGGGATGAAGGAACTGGGATGAGGGAGCTGGGATGGGAGTACTGGGATGGGGATGCTGGAATAGTGGTGTTGTGCTGGGGGGACCGGTGTGAGGTGAGTACCAGGATGGAGGACAACCAGGATGGAGGAAGGTGATGAGATGCAAGCACACCAGGATGCAGGAACACTGGGATGTGGTCTGGAATGGGTACTGGGGTGGGAGTTATGGGATGGGGGGAGCACCAGGGTGAAGGAGCACCAAGGTCAGGGAAGGCATCTCAGAATGCACTGCGGGAACACTGGAATGGGGGGAATTACAGAGCACCAGGATGTGGAGCATTGGGATGGGGAGGCTGCTGGGATGCAGGAGAATGTGGATGGGGGAAGCACCAGGCTGGAAAAGCACCAGGCACAAGCCCACTTGCACCTCATTTGTAGCAAGGACTGCAGATGGAATAGCTGGGGCAGGACACAGGGATGGGCTGTGCGGGGTGTGCTGTGGTGTCAGAGCCCTGTGAGCACTATGTGGTCCCCAGCTGCCTCTGCAAGGTGCCACAGGCTCTGCCCAGAGGGCAGCAAATACCAAATACTCTGATTTAACAGTTTTTTCTTGTCCTGTCTCTCCACTCATGAGGGAGGCAGTTCTCCTCCTCTGCCCACCCATGCACAAAGCACTTGCCACAGCTGGACTGGGTTTGCCCAGGAGAGCCTGCAGGATGAAGGTTGTCCTGGACGGGCTATTTGTAGGAGGTATGCTGAGAGAAAAGTCTAATTTTTAGGGAGCAGTCATCTGGTTTGGCCCCTCCCTGGGATTACAGCACCCCAGGCCCTTGGGGAGCAAGTCGTTTGCTTCCAGCTCTGTTATTTAATAGGTAATAAGTAAAATCCTCCCTTGGAGCTGTCGAGCCAGTGTTGGAGCAGGAACTCATAGAATGGTTTGGGTTGGAAAAGAGCTTCAAAAATCACTGAGTTCAACCCCCTGCCATGGGCAGGGACACCTCCCACTATCCCCAGGCTGCTCCAAGCCCCATCCAGCCTGGCCTTGGGCACTGCCAGGGATCCAGGGGCAGCCACAGCTGCTCTGGGCACCCTGGGCCAGGGCCTGCCCACCCTCCCAGCCAGCAATTCCTAATTCCCAAGATCCCAAAATCTGTCCCTGCCCTCTGGCCCTGGGAAGCCATTGCCTGGCTGCTGTCCCTGCATGCCTTGTCCCCAGTGGCTGTGCAGCTCTCCTGGAGCCCCTGGAGGCCCTGGCAGGGGCTCTGAGGTGTCCCTGGAGCCTTCTCTTGTGCAGCTGAGCAGCCCCAGCTGTGCCAGGCTGGCTCCAGAGCAGAGGGGCTCCAGCCTTGAGGCTGAGTGGTTTGAGCCTGAGATCTGCCTGTTCTGAATTCCTCAAGGACACACTCATTCCAGATCGTTCAAAGACCGTTCAGTTCAATGCTGTAGTTAATGGCAACCACTTCTGATGGCATTGGTTTGCTTGCAGGTTTTTTTTCTCTTCTATCTAGAATGTGCGTCAAATGTGATCTCACAAATATGCCAATTCTACATTTAATGGCATTTTTCATCCCATCTTCTCACGGACAGACTCATGGAGAAACAAGATTCTTCACTTAAAATAAAATATGCTTTTTGCCACTCTATTCCCTACTCGGTGTTAAGCACCTGAACCCTGAACTTTGTTTATTTCCTATTTTTCCCTTTCCTGTTTTTCTATACACCTAGCTCATAGGCAGGGTAAACTTTAAACCTTGGGCTTTGGGCTTGCTGTGACTGTAAAGCATTTGGAGCCCGCAGTGCAATAGTGCTTTTGTTAACACAGCCAGGGGGTCCGGGCTTTTGGGATGTGAAAGGATTCAGCTGACTAGGAGCATCTCAAATCCTAAAGCTTGGTGAGGTCAAAGGGGCAGGGAGATCCCTGTCAGGCAAACAACAGAGGAGGTGCACCCCAGCCACCCCCCAGGACAGGCTCCTTCCTGCCAAGGCAGAAGTTTGCTCCTTTCCCCATCCTCCCAGGCAGAGATTGGGAATCTCCCAAGAGGTTCCTGCCCCACACAAGGCTGTGTGGTGCAGGTTGGAGTTGGGATGTACAGCAGAGACTCCTTCCCTCCGTCCTTTGAGGAAGGCCACGTGGTAGAGGTGGGGAAAAACCAGGGGGGCTGCAATAGGTGAGGTTGGAGAGGGAAAGTGAACCTTAGTGTGGATTGAGTGTGGCTTTCCAATGTTTCCTTGGTTTGTGTTGGGCCCAGACATCTGTTTTGGGCTTGCACAGCTTGGTTTTGGTTTAGAAACTGAGGTATTTTAGAGATCTCTCCAAGATCCCCACTCCTGGTCCTGGAGGTGCTCTGTCATCCCCGTGCCCAGGCAGAGGCCTTAGGGTGTCTCTGATGGAACAAAACATCAGTGTTTGGGCAACTAAGCAGAGCCCTTTCTATTCGTGGCGCTGGTCCCATTCTGGGTACAAACCAGCATCCCCAGGACTCACATTTGAACAGCAAATGCCACTCTGCAGCACAGGAATGTTTGGGTTTGTGCTTAACCAAAGAGCAAGTCAATAAAGGGGCATTCTTCTGACTAGGAGGAAAAGGTTTATACACAAGACAGACCAAAAAACTCTTTTCTTTTTTTTTTTTTCAATTTGTTTGTTGATTTTGGGGGTTTTTTTAACAAAATGAGATTTCTCCTGCCGCTCTCCCAAATCCATAGGGAAAATATCCTGATGTCCATTCTGCATGTAACTGCTGCCAGACAGAAGATGGGATGGGAATAATGGCAGCAACATCTGTAATGGAAAAGTGCACCACGCAGGAATATGGTACTGGAATATGGCAGGAATATGGTTACTGCATGGCTGAAGATGCTGAGGGTTATGGTCTCTAAGAAACAGAGAATCCAGAACGGTTTGGGTTGGAAGGGATCCTAAAGTTCACCGTGTTCCACCCCCTGCCAAGGACAGGGACGCCTTTCTCTAGACCAGGTTGTTCCCCATCCAACCTGGCCTTGCAGAGACGCAGCTCAATGGTCTAAGAAAAATTAATAAATTATGTGTTTCAGCAGCATTCGTGGAGAAATGTGGCTCCAGGTTAGTTTTCTGAGCACCCAGGGGAACACACCAGGAATTGTGTTTCTGCTGGGTGTTCTTGGGCCAGGCTCTGAACGGGAATAACCTCTGTGAGCAAACACGTCCAAGGCTGGGACAAGTGAGGGGACGAGACCTGCTCCTCTGAGTGCTTATTCAGGTCCTGACTCAGGTGTCTCTGAGGCTTGGCTGCTGCCAGCAAAGGCTCAGATGTGGGAAAAGGGCTGGAAGAGGAGGCTACTGCTGTATCAGGGTCACTGTACTGAGAGCCTATTCTCACCGAGGTCACAAGAATTCCTATAATTTATTCTCTGTGTGACAAACTATGGCACAAATCCCGTAGAAAGCCAAGAAAATATCAGCTGCTACAGCTGATGGCTCAGAGGCAGAAATGCAGCTCTGTTTGACTATGCTTTATGTAAACTTTGCTGCCACGTTTCACCCGCTGTGAACTGCAGCAGGAGCCCAGGGCGTTTCCAAGGGTGATGCCTGCTTTGTTCAGAGCTGGAGCTGCCCTTGGATGGGGTGTGGGATGTGGTGCTGCTGGGGCAGGAGAGGCAGCCAGTTCCCCTCTCTTGTCTCGAGCAGGTGGTGGTGCTAAGAGGAGGGAAGGGGATGGGGAAGGATGGGGCTGTGGGTCTCAAGGACCTGTGCTGGACATGGAGTTTGTGAGTCCAGTGGGAGCAGGGAGGAGCTCATCAGTCTGGCACTTGCTGGAGGTGTTGCTCTCCCAGTGGCAGAAAGGGCTTCTGCTGCTCTGAGCATTTCAATATTCCCATTTTTATAGGGAGTAACACCAGAGAATCAGAGAGTCTCAGAATGGTTTGGGTTGGAAGGGACCTTAAAGCTCATCCAGTCCCACCCCCTGTCATGGGCAGGGACACTTCCCACTAGCCCAGGATGCTCCAAGCCCCATCCAACCTGGCCTTGGGCATTTCCAGACATGGAGCAGCCACAGCTGCTCTGAGAACCCTATGCCAGGGCCTCACCACCCTCACAGCCAAGAATTCCTTCCTGTATGTTTTCCCTTACATTATGTGGATCCTTCCTATGTTTCTTCCTAGTATATTCCCATATATCATATGGATGTGGTGTACCAGCACCTCTGCCATGCCCTTTGACCCCACAGAAATCAGGCAGCAAAAGGCAAAGACACAGAGAAACTACAATTTAATGCTGAAAATGGCAAACAGAAACCTCCTTATATGTTTTGGAAATATCTTAGCTGCTTGTGGCCATTATATGTGTTACCTGGTCTCTGGGCTTGCCAGCACTGTGAGGGGTCACAGAATTCCAGTCTGCAGAGACCCCAAGGATCACAAGGTCCAAACTTCCTTGGCAAATGAAACATTCATTCCTACAAACCCACATCTACAAAAACCTAAAACTCTTGTCTGTCCAGACAGAATCCCTGGAAGTATCCAAGGCTAGGTTAGACAGGGCTTGGAGCAATCTGGTCTAGAGAAAAGTGTCCTGCCCATGGCAGGAGGTTGGACTAGAGGAGGGCCTTTAAGATCCTTTCTTAAGGAAAATATAAACCTGGGATTCTGTATCTTTTTTTAATAGATTTTTTTTCATTTTTCATGTGTGTTTTCTCCCCGGTCCCTCCAGTGGGACAATGCCCTGGCAGGGTGACCACAGCCCTGCCTCAGCCAGGGGTGCCACAAGGTTTGGCGCTTCCCTTTGCCCCTGAGCACACCCAAATAATTTATCCAGGATTTCCGAGGTGATGTTTGCAGGTGGATCTTTCCCAAGGTGAGCAGGAACAGGCTTGCTGAGCCAAGGCCAGGAGGGATGGTGTCCTCTGATGTCTTCTCTCCCACAGCCCACAGAGCCCCACCCTGTAATCCCCAAACAATGCCCACCGATTCACTAAAGCCCCAGCACACTGTTTTAGAAGCCTCTATTAAATGCACCCAAAAAAAAAAAAAAAAAGGAGAAACAACTTGATTAAAGACTGCAGATGATGAGGAATCCACCACAGCCCCAGGTTCCACACCCTTAATTTCCTTTGCTCTTAATGCTTGCAACTAAATTTGTCCATCTTTCATGTCCTGCCATGCATACCTGTATTTCTTGATAATTTCTTGTTCAATTTAAATTGCTGTGTCCTGGAGAGAACAAATAGAAGATTTATTCAGTGTTTTTGCAGCAAAGTTAATTCCTTTCTGAAATCAAATCCTTCTTAGGAGAACACACCTTACTTGGGAGAGGGGACCAGACTTTTTGTTCTTTAAAACTGTAGAAAATAATTTCCCACCTCCACACCTTGAATATGTCATGGATTTTCTCATCTCCAGGACCTGAATGGATGATGGAATGAAGAGCAACTACTATTGCTCTAGCTGTCTGCACTTCAGCCCCTGTGAACGAAGCCCAGCTGGGGAATATGGGATTATTATAGAGAAATTAAACATTATCTGCTGGAAACTATATTATCTGGAATCCAAAAGCAGGCCTTTCATGAAAAGCAGTTTCTCTCTGCGGAGTGCACTTAATTGTGCTGCTAGTACTTTTTAATTAGTATAATTTGGAAATTGAGTTAAATTAGACATTTTATTTCAGCAGCAGAAGAAGGGGCACTGGAATATCTGCTGACTGAAGGGCTGTGCCTGCTCACTCTTGGTCTAGCTCCAAAGACCTGCTAATAATTATTCATAGGAGCCAAGCTAAGCAGAGATGAACTCAGCATCTTCCCAGGTTTTACTGTCACTTCTGAAACAAGGGAAATTTCCTCACTCAGTGCAGGGAGGAAACCATCTCCCTGTGTCCTATCCCTGGGGAAAAACAGTCGAGTCCTCCTACACAGGAAAGCCAGGGTGCTGTGGACTCAGCCCTGCCTGGGGGTCCCTAGCTGGGATAGAGCACAGTCATACTACAGTGACAGTTTAGGAAAGGAAGATTATTTTACAGAGGTAGCTCTGGAAAAAAGCCTGTTTTTTTTTTTTTTTTTTTAATTGTATTTGAAAGATTCTTTAGGGAAAACAATGGAAAATCAGAGAGCCGTTAGCAAACCTGGGTGCAGTGCTGGGGACAAACATTTTAATGGGGCCCGTTGCAACAGAATGAGGGGTAAAGTTTTTAATTAAAAGAGGATGGATTTAGATCAGATATAAAGATGTTTTTACAATGAGGGTGGTGAGGCCTGGCACAGGTTGCCCAGAGAGGTGGCAGGTGTCCCATCCCTAGAACCCTTCAAGGCCAGGTTCCCCCAGCCCCAGTGCCCTGAGCTCTCTCCCCCAGCTCATGGGGGTGAAAAGTGTCAGTCAGAGCGAGGTGAAAAGACTTCTCATTGTTTCTGTCATTTCTGGTGTCACACACAGAGTGTTTCAGGGCATACAAATAGAAGGTTTTTTCCAAGCAAAATCTGTGCTAGTGGGGATAACTTGTGCTGGGCAGGGCAGCTGGCACCTTCACATTGTTGGTTATTTGGGCAGCTGCAAATTTCCATCTGATGTGTGCCTGCTACCCTGTGTGTAGATAGGAGGGTATCAGCATGTCTCTATTTTGTCCCAGCATGGTTAATATAAACCTGCCCTGCTCTGATTCCCAGAGGCCAGAGCATGATAAAATACCTGCCATGTGCCTGACGTGCCTGTGGTTTGATATTGTTATCTCTTTTTTCTCCTATCAAAAGCAAGAGCGTGTCAAACCCTTTTTTTCCTAACAGCTTTCTCAGCAAGCAGGGAATGAAAATATTTCCCTTTCCTCCCCAGTCACCTTACTGGGAAGGCAATGGGGTCAAAACTGGGGTGCCAGCCCTCAGCAGCTGCTGAGGAAGGGGGGCAGGACTGCAGCAGGGTGTATTTTTACCAAAACTACATGATAAGAAGCAAAGCCCGTGTGAAGATAAGCTCACTTATTTTATTGGCACACAAAGGATAAGTCCTGGGCCCTTGTCATTGCTCAGCCTGAGCTGCTGGCATGTGGAAACCACAAGTTTATGTGGTTAAGGACTATCATTTCACAGTGTGGAGATGCCCAGTGGGGAAAAGAGGATGAGAGACTCGGGTGCTCTGAGGCATCACATCTCTCTGGTGAAAGGAGAAGTGTCAGTCCTTCTCCTTGGAGGAGCAGAGCCTGAGCAACCCCGATGGCTTCTCCATTGCACATAATATATAAACTATTGTTAGCTGACAAAATGCACATTTTTCCAAGCTCCCCCATGGCTGATGGGTGCTGGAGTGCTGTTTGCTGCCAATCCTCCCTCCTTTTTGGTGGCTTTGCTGGTAGGGGGAGAGAGGATGTGGCCAGAAAGGGAGGATCTCCACATCAGCAGGTGAGTCAGGGCCAGGAAGGCATCATTAGAAGGTGCATGAGAGATAACAGAGGGTGTGGGCAGGTGACTGCAGAGGATGTGGGCTCCCCAGAGCAGGAGAATCTGGAACCTGGGCTGCTGCCATCAGCAGGAGTGTGGTGAAGGCCTCCCTGATGGGCTCTTCCCACCAGGCTCTGGATTAACCCAAGACCAGGCAAGGGAGCTGCCACAGCCCTGAAGCAGACGAGGCACAAGGCTGTAGTGTTACAGTCTGAGACACTTCTCATTTTCCCAGGAAAGATTCTCTCCTAGGACATGTCCTGAGGACCAGGAGCAGATGTTCAAAGAGTCCTTGCTGACCTGGGGCTGCTGTTATCCCTGCAAACGCAGTGTTGGTTTACACCTGGTGAAAGCTCACAAGGTGCTTTACCAGCAGGGCAAGCAGAGCTGTACGCACCTCAGAGCAGCAAAGCTGAAGCTGAGAACAGAAGGCTTTCATCTGGCATCACCAGTAGCCCAGGTTGTCCAGGCCCAACAGCATTGAGTCATCCTGCCTTTGCCCCTCTCCAGCCAAGGGTTGGGCTACCAGCCCCAAGGCAGTACCAGCCCCCAGGTGCTGCAGCCATCCGAGGGCTCCGTGGTGCCCAGCCTGCTCTCCTCAGCCTTTTCATGATGAAAAATGTACCCAGGACCAGAGCCCCTGCCCAAAGCTTGGCTTTCTAGCTACTACATCATTCCAGGCAGAATTCTGAAACTACAGTTTGCCTAAAGGTCAATAAAACTGCCTTACACAGTGTGATACTGAGCAATGAAATGGCCAAGGCAGAGACCCCAGAATAATGGAGTGGTTTGGGTTGGAAGTGACCTGTAAAGCTCATCCAGTGCCATCCCTGCCATGAGCAGGGACACCTTCCACTATCCCAGGTTGCTCTAAGCCCTGTCCAACCTGGAATACCTCCAGGGATGGGGCAGCTACAGCTTCTCTGGGAAACCTGTGCCAGAGCCTCATCACCCTCATTGTGTAAAACTTCTTTATATATAATCCAAATCCATACATTTTTGGTTTAAGATCTTCACCCCTTGTCCTGTCACTACAGGCCTTACTAAAAAGTCTCACTTTTCTTCAAAGCCCCCTTTATTGAAAGATTGCAATAATTTCTCCCCGGAAAATCACATTAGAAAAATGTTTTGCTGCTGTCCTCCATCCAGCATTCTGGATTTTGCAGATCCCTAACCCAGTGAAATTCCCCTGCTTCTTCTCTCACCCCAACTATTAGCAATTCCTTCCCACTGCACCCCTCCAAGCAGCATCACAATCCTTTGATGCAATTAATATCCACAGTAAGGGATTATGGAAAAAAAAAAAAAAACATTTGCAGCCAGAGGAAGAGAGAGATTTCTGGGTTACTGTCATATTTCCTGGCCACCCTTGCCTCTGCAAAACACACTTGTCAATGTTTAATTTGAACTCCAGCAAAACTGGAGTTATTAATGTCTCTGTCAGAGATGTTTTCTGTCACCCTGCAGAGGTGTCTGACAGGATCCATCTTGCCTGGTGTGGAAGGACATCCTTCATCACCACCCCAAGTCCCTGCACTGCCAGCTCTCAGCTCAGCCTCTCAGCAGCTTGACCTTTGCAAATCCTCGGGGCTAGAACCATGGTGATCCTTTAAATTGGTAATTTGTTCTTACCTGGATAATCATACTTTGTATTTGTAAGGCCTCTTTAATCCGAAGATGTAGCTGTGAATTAAATCAGTGGAGGAAAGTAATTAATTATGTCCAGGTAGTCTCATTATTCAACAGAATTATGTGAAATATGGGAAATTAATGCTATTATTTTAAGCAACATGGGAGGTCAAGGAGAAAATCCAGCTGTTCTGAGTTGCAGCTTCTCACCTGTAGTATGGAAAGCAGCATCAGAGCAGGATTTCAACTTTTCTGGAGAAAATCAGTGCTCACAAACCCTGATCTCCAGGAAGCCAGGCTGTTCCCGTGTCAGACCTCCTCCAAATACCAGTGAATTTAGCCTTGACTTGCAAACAGCCTTGGCACCCATGGCTGTGCTGGATAAAAATGCCCTTCTAAAAATAACTGGGAAGTGGGGGAAGGAGCCTGTCCCCACATTCAGCATTTCAACACCAGCTTCACCAGCTTCCCCTCCCACCACAGCCAGGCATTGCTTCACCCGTGGGTACCCTGCTCTGAAATATAAATATAGAATATCTCTCTCTATATATATATCGATCTATATATATATAGATATAGATATATATATAGAGATATAAATTTTTTAATTTTTTTTTTTTTGTAGAGGAGAGAGTACTGACATGCTAGTGCTGTCTCTTTTGTTATGAACACCCTGCCTGGCCACATTCACACCCCATCACCTCTGTTTTTCTCCAGGTTTTCAGCCAGGCTGCCTCACACCTTGAGGCTTGGATGGAGCAGGGACTGCTGGAACTCCACATCCAATTTCCCTGACCCCAGGCACAGACAGACATCTCCCTTGGGAAGGGGGACAGATGCTTGGGAAGGAGGGCAGAGCAGCTCACTCAGGCTCTGTCAGAATGGGAATAAAGACCTTGTCTGTCTCCAGTCCTTTGCTCCTACAGTGGGTCTATTATTTGTGTTTTTAAAGGACGTCTATTTGCTTTCAATTCAACTGCAGCCCAACCATAATAAGGATCAGTCTAATTCTGGCAGGAAGATTGTTGGCCAACTATTTCAAGTGTTTATTTTCCTGCAGAAGTCTCTGAGGGAGCATCTGAGCACTTAATGGCCACAGCCACTTCTTAGAAACCCACTGAGGTCATCACTGTGCCTCCGTCCTGGCAGACACCTCCGTCATCCCACCTGTGCTGGTAGGACTTGGGGAAGAAAAAATGAATTCTCATCTTTAGCTTAATTTTTCAGTACCTGTCTGTATGTAAAAATGAGAATTCCACAGAGGGGATGTACGATTTGAGCAGAGCACAGTACATTGAATTTTGCCTTCAGCTACTTTCTCTGAGGCCAAGATTTGCTCCGAGCTAGAGAAGGGGCACCAAGCTACCAGCACAACCCAGCTACGAGCAAGGTACTTTGTCAATATTCTGTATTTCCCCTTGGAATCAGCAGATTCCCACCATTGCTAAGGCATTTTAAAGCCTATTGCCAGGGCAAGACTAGAGTTTGGCACAGCATTTTTTGAGTTGCAGCTTGCGCTCTCAAAAATCTTCGTGTCCCCGGCTGCTCTTTCCGCCTCTTGCTATTTTCCTGGGACAAAAGTCTTGAGGCTGGAGCGCTTCCCACTGGCAGAGACCCAACAGCTTCCACTGAATTAGGTAGGAGAGAGCTTAGGAAGAGCTCCTAACATCTTCCCAGAGATGCTCAGTGCTTCCCTGGGAGTAGCCCTGGGAGGATGCTGAGGCTGGATTTGTGTCCCAGCACCTTGTGAACTCCGTGCTCGGCAGCACAAGGAGCCAGACAGCCTGCCTGAATTCCCTCTGCTGAGGCAATGCAGGGACTCCCCTGACACCTCACTACCTCCCTAAATGCATGCTTTTAATAAAGAGCCAATTTAATTTCCCAAACACTGAGTCATCTCGTGTTATTACCTGGCATATGGTACCCAGAACAGCAGCCACAGCATCTTTTCCTTGAAAGAAGGATGTTTCTGTTCCCTCCTCCATCCCCGGCTTTTACAACTCCTCTCCTTTCTTTTTCCTTTTAAGCAGAAATCCTCTTCCTTTCCCAACTTCTTTCTAGGCTGTGATGGGATTAAGCCAGAAGCAGGGATGAAAGGAGGAGCTTGGGATGTGCAGCTCAGAGGGGCTGAGGGGAGCAGGGTTGCTCTGGCATGGGGACAGGCTTGGCAGCTCCGCTTTGCTCTTTGGACCTGGAGCTGCGCCAGCTCCTGGAGAAAAGTCCTCAGTCACCGGAAAGCTGCCCCTTCTTCCTGCTGGGACACGTGGATAATGAACGCCATGAGCAGCGTGGCCAGGGAGCCTCAAGCCCACGCAAGGGTGGGAGTGCGACAGACGCGGCACCTGCTCCAGAGTCTGGCACCCACCCCGCTGTGGGTTTGCCTTTAGCCACCCTGCTGCCACCCTGCTGCTACCCTAATGTCACCCTGATGTCACCCTGCTGCCACCTCTCCACATCCCCCCCATATCCCCTGGAAAAACAAACCCAGCTCCTTCTCACACTCCTACACACACTGTGCTCTGCAGGATGGGTCATTTCCCAAAAATCTCAGGCTGGAAGTCTTGTGTCCTGATCCAGCATCCATCTGAGTTCCTGATCCAGAGTCCCCAGTCCTGATACCTTTCAGCTTCCAGCAAGGATTCAGGCAAGTGCTTGGTGGTATTTTGTGACATTTTGCGATGTCTCTTAAGCCAAGGATGCCTTGAGCCTGTTGGGGCAGGAGTGGGGTGCACTAAGAGGTCCCGGCATGGGGGGCCAGGACCTGCTGTGGGGTGCAAGGAGGAGTCCCAGTATTTGGGGCCAGGACCTGCTGTGGGGTGTACAGAAAGGTCCCAGTATTTGGGGCCAGGACCTGCTGTTCCCATCCAGGAGCTGGAATTCCACATGCCAGCGTGTTCACATGTTACTATTATGGGCTGGTGTTCTCTGCAGAGAGTGAGTTGCTCTAAATAACTATCTGAGATGAATTGTTTTCAGGTTAAAGATGACGCTGGAATTCCAAAAAATTAGCATTAACACAAGGGTAGGTCACACCTTTCTTCTCCCCCATACAGCAGGAGCATCCCTGTGAAATCCTGGGCCTGGGGGCTCTTGGTTTAGGGGCTTGAGGGCTGGAGGGGATGTGGGGAGGCTGCGTGAGGAGATGAGCTGGGAAAAAAGGATGTGGGCAGAGCCGTTTTCTGCCCTGGTGAGCTCTGCAGCTCAGCCGTCACTGGAGAGATGCTATTGGCACTCAGATTAATAATTAAACCATAGTATGATCATAGATAAAAATATGAAAATCTAGGCAGTCCCCCTTTTCTTAAAATACAACAAAATAAAAAGAATCTGGAGCTAAATTAACAATGTGCTCTCCCAATTACAGCCACCCTCCAGTGAATATCAGGTTGTCATGACAACCTGCCCAGCAAACGATAAGGCCCAAAATAAAGCACAGCAGGGAGAGAGATCTTTGGAATCCGATTTTGCTGTCAAAGTAGAATTAAGGTTTCTTCAGAGGCCAGCAATTCTGGTGAATTTATGGCTGCAGTCCTTGCGTTGATGTTCATTAATGTGATCCATTTATCCGGATGAATGTGTCAGTAGAACCAGAGAGGGAGCAACAAAGAATCCATGGTTAGAAATGAAGTTAACCTCTTGAATACAACCCAAACCACAAGAAAAGGGGGATGATTGTTGGGTGGGTGTTTTTGAGAGCCTGGTGTGGTAAGCAGAAAGTGGTTTAAATTGCTTGTAGGAACATTTCTGGGTGGCTTTGAGCACCAGAGTTGAAGGGATCCAGTGGACTAGAGAGATGTTTAAAAGGTGCCTAAATTCCGGTTTTCACATTTCTTGTCTCAGAATTTTGTGTGTTTATATAGAAACACTTGGTTTATCTGCCATGCACAGGGACCTAGGCAAGCTTGAGAAATGGGCTTGTGCAAACCTCATGAAATTCAACACAGCCAAACACAAGGTCCTCCATGTGGGTTAGAGTAATCCCAGGCACAAACACAGACTGGCTGGAGAATGGATTGAGAGCAGCCCTGGGAGAAGGAAGAAGGTGCTGTGGGTGAGAGCTGGGCCTGCCCCAGCCTGAACCCCCCTGCCCTGGGCTGAGCCCCCAGCGTGGGCAGCAGGGCAGGGGGGATTCTGCCCCTGTGCCCCTGGGCTCAGGTGAGAGCCCACCTGCAGAGCTGCCCCAGCCCTGGCTCCAACAGCACAAGGAGCTGGAGCTGCTGCAGCCAGTGCAGAGGAGGCCACGGAGATGCTGCCAGGGCTGGAGCCCCTCTGCTCTGGAGCCAGCCTGGCACAGCTGGGGCTGCTCAGCTGCACAAGAGAAGGCTCCAGGGACACCTCAGAGCCCCTGCCAGGGCCTCCAGGGGCTCCAGGAGAGCTGCACAGCCACTGGGGACAAGGCATGCAGGGACAGCAGCCAGGCAATGGCTTCCCAGGGCCAGAGGGCAGGGACAGATTTTGGGCTATTGGGAATTGGGAATTGCTGGCTGGGAGGGTGGGCAGGCCCTGGCCCAGGGTGCCCAGAGCAGCTGTGGCTGCCCCTGGATCTCTGGGAGTGCCCAAGGCCAGGCTGGATGGGGCTTGGAGCAGCCGGGGACCGTAGAAGGTGTCCCTGCCCATGGTAGGGGGTGGGACTGGATGATCTTAAGGTCCTTCCCACCCAAAGCATTCTGTAACTCTGTGAAACACTTGCAGTCTCCTTCTCTTCAGCCCAGTTTGGCCCCCGCTCCTTGAAGCCCAGCTGGATGCTGCTTTGTCCTGAGGAGACGATTGCAGCTCTGAACTGAATCCCGATGGATGCAGGTGAGGACATGCGAGTCGGTGTTTGCCCCTGGCGCTGTGTTGGGTGGGTTAACGGCATCCCAAAGGCTGCCCTGAGACCGGTTGGTCTCTCACCAGCCCCGCAGGGTTTGGGACTCGGTGGCTGAAGGTCCCAGGGTTTGGGCATCTGGGGGTTCCCTGACAGATCCCCAGCGTGCAGGACACGGGCGTCCCTGGTCACATCCCGGGGCTGTGGGATCGGAGGTCCCTGTCAGGCCCCCGAAGGGGTGGATGCGGGGATCTCTGTGAGGGCCGGGGTGCGGGACCAGCCGATCCCCGCGGGGTGAGGGGTGCGGGGGGTCCCTGTCACAATCCGGAGTTCCGGATCGGGGGAGTCCCTGTCAGATCCCTGGCGTGCGGGGGTCCTGGATCCCTGTCACTTCCCGGGATTGCGGGGTCCGGTCAGATCCCGGGTTGCGGGATGAGGGAGTCTCCCTCGGAGCCCGGCGGTGCGAGAGGCGGGAGGTCCCTGTCAGACCCCAGGGGTGGGAGGGCCCGGGGGGTCCCTGCCGGATCCCGAGGTTGCGGTGTCTGGGAGGTTCCTGTCAGAGGCGAGGGGCTGCGGCACTCGTGGTGTCCCCGTGCGGCCCCCCCGCGGCGGGCAGGCCGCAGCCCCGGACTACATCTCCCGTCAGGGCCGGCGCGGGCCGCGGGCGGAGCGCGGCGCGTCACTGCCCGCCGCCCCGGCCCGTCCCTCTGCCGAGCCGGAGCCGGAGCCGGAGCGTCCTCCCGGGCGGCGCCCCCGGAGCCCCCCGCGCCCCCCGCGCCCCGCGCCGCGCCCATGACCCCCTCAGCGGGGCACTGACCGCGCCCGGCCCCGCACGGTAAGCGCGGCCCGGGGGGGACGTGACACAGCACCGGCCGGGGGGGAGCGAAGGGGGGCGGCGGGGGGAGCGCATCCCGGCTTTTGTCTCCCTCGGAAAGACGCGAACCCCGCGGGGAGGTGGGCGTCGTGCCGCCGATGGAGCCGGTTTCTGGGCAGGTCTCGGTGCTGGCGGTGTCGCGGCGGCCTCGCCCCGGGGGGGTTCCCCCCGCTCGGTGACAGCCCGTGCGCGGCCGTGGGGCCCCCCCGGGATGCGGCGGTCCCGACGGAGAGCTCCAGGGCTGGGTTCGGGTGTGCTCCCCGCCTCTGGAAGCTTCCCGGCCGCTCCGTTCGGCCGGAGAAGGGCAGGGCTGCCCCCCAGCCCAGCCCCGCCCCGGGCGAGCCCCCCGTGGGCAGCGGCGCGGGGAGCCCGACGCGTCCCCGCCGCAGGAGCCGCGGCCATCGGCGGCCCCGCGGCGGCAGAGCCGGCGGCGGAGCCCGCACAGCGGCACCGCCGCACAAAGGTGCCCGCCGAGCATCCCCGCGGGGCCGCGGCTCCCCTGGGATGGTCCCGGCTCGGAGCAGCGCCCACCCCGCGGGAGGAGCGGCCCCCGGGCTGGGTGCGGGTGTAGCGAGCGAGGAGGGCTCGCCAGAGACCCGGTTTTGTTGTCGTTTTACGGTTATCGTTTTCCTGCAGAGTCACTCTGGCTGCACGTGGTCTCGGGGGCCGTGGTGGGTGACAGTAGGGGACAACAGATGCTGAGGCAGCGGCAGCCGGCAGCCGTGGGATTTTTTTTGCCGCAGCTGCCCCCAGAAATGCTGGACGCTGGAGGCACAGTTGTTGGGTGTCACTGGCCTCTCCGTGCCTCAAAACTCAGTCCTTGGAGTGGGTTTTCCATAGAATGAGACTAAGGTTCACCTCCCGGGGCCATTCCCTGGGTCAGTCTTCTCTGGAAACGGTGAGATTCCCACCTGTGAGATCCCCCAGTGGACGAAGCAGCAATGCCATTAGGTTGGAAAGGGGCAGGTGCTGTTTCTCAGTGCCCCAAAACCTGGGTGCTTCTCTCAAATGGGCCATTTCCACGTGCCCGTGGGTGCCACGTTCATTCCTTCTCCAGTAATCCACCCTGCTCTTTCTCCACCACTCAGGCAGGTATGGGATGAAGCTTAAAATCACAGCCTCATTAACAGAAATTGAAGAGATGGGAGGAAGCAGAAGATAGACTGAGCTTCCATGTTGTTTCTTTCACTGCAAAGATGCCAAAATAAGACCAGATAATTTACTAGTCCCTTCTCTACAAAACCTAGGAAGGCTTTTTGATGGTGGACCATCATCTGAGCATCCACACTGTGGCAGGGAGGTGCCACACAGGATGGAGGAGAAACCCTCCCACTCTACTGATGATTTATGTGACCTTGACTAGCAAAGGTAGAAATACCTTGTCTCCAGTGAGTGGAAACAGCCATTCTGTTGTGTCCACCATTATTTGACCCTGTGAGGCTCATAAAGGCTTTGCTCTGCCATTGCTGAGCCCAAGGTTCAAGAGCAAAACCTTGTGCTGCATTTTATCCCCTCAAGCCTTGGGTAAGATTTGTAGGCTGTGGTTGCCCTGCACTGTGTTATCTTTGGCACAGACAAGCAGTGGCTGTTTTGGGAAGCTCAGGCTGCGCTTTTTTTTTTATATAATTTATAAGACCTCACGTTGCTTTTAAAGCAGAGGAGCTGCAGTTGGATGCTGCTGCAGGTGAAGGTGATGCAGGGAAGCAGCTTGTCTCAGGTGATCTGGGTAGTGAAGCCCAGCACCTAGCTGGATGAAAGACTGGAGAGAATTTGTGGAGATGAACTGAACTCCAGCTCTGCCTTTGTGATGCCATTTGGAAGAGGGTTGAGGTACCTGAGGGGCTTGGCTGGGTTTGTTCCCGTGGCTGAGTCAGCCTGATCCACAAATGGCATGGGAATGGTCTCTGGAGGGTTCCTGAGAGCCATGAAAAATGGAATGCAAAGCATGGAAACATACTTGGTGGATGTTAGCCCTGCATCCAGACTGTGGAAGAGAAGATGGTGGGATGCTGGGCTTTATCTCCAGAAGTCTCTTCTTCAGTACTTGATTTTGAATGAGGATAACAATACTCTTTTTGCCCTCTGGAGTACCCATGTTGGGGTGAACTGCATGGTTGAGTTCATTCTTCTGTGACCTCCTGGTGAGGACAAATTTTGCTGTGTTGACTCTCCCCTTCTTTCCCAATTTGTGTGTCTCTCTCTCCCATTTCTCCTTGCAGCCATCCTTGCTCCTGCTTGGTTTTTCCCCAGCAGGAAGAGTGTGAAACTGTGGTAGTTGTCACTGGTTGAGATTTTGCCCACAGGTCTCTGCAAAGCAGCAAGAAAACCCTTCTGAACCTAATTTAATTTCATGTTCTTGCTGCTCAGTTGAATCTTTGGGATCCGTTGTATTTGTAAGGAGCTGTAGCTAAAAGTGTAGCAAGACCCTGTGTTTTCTGTGGAAGCGGGGAGCAGCTTTTTCAAAAGCTGTTTGAGACACATTCAACATTCTTCCTTTATGTTCTGATGGTGTAATTAAATATCATCAGTGATTTCACTGCTTTTCACTTTGGCAGAAGTGTTAAGACATTTATGTTACGCTATTGTTAGGTTTCAGAGCTAACAGTTTGCTGCTGTGTTTGGGCTACAATCAGGTTGGGGAAAGGACAACAGAAGATTGGAAGTGTTGAGGCTTCTGGTTGAGTAATCTCCATAAATGCCTCGGGATGTTGTGAAACTCCTCGGAGAAGGGGCAGTTCTGCCACTCGAGGATAATTAGCAGATTACTGTGTCCTCTGAAATGAAGGGCTACTGTAGCCAACCGATCATCTGTTTGTTTGAGACCCTGGCTATTTTATTTTTATTTATTTATATACATTTTTGCAGATGTATATATATTTGTTCACTTACAACGTAGATGCCTTGCTGGTGATCCTGAAAGAAGCATGTTTCCCCCTCAGTTCACACTGAAATGGGAGCAACATTGGATGTTCTTAAAACTTCTGTGCATTTAAGCTTCCCTGCTGAAATGAGAGGTTTTGTTTCTTTCACGTCTGCCTTGAACTGTGCCATGGTCAGTCTTGGCTTGCTGGATTTTGCATTGTCATTGTTATTCTGAAGTGCAGAGGTACCTCAGCAGTGGCCAGGAATGGGAGGTGGTGCCTCTATCACAGATGGATTGCAGAAAACTTGTGATGGAAAATTAACAGATTTGAGAGTTTGCTGCTTGGAGTTAGCTCTTTGAGAGTCCTCTCAGGCAGTCTATGTGATTGAGATATTAGGCACCCCAGGCTGGCTGGGAGCAGCCTTGTGCTCACTCCAGAAGGGCCACTGCTGCTGTCTCCTGTCCTGCACAGACAGCCCTCAGCCTCCCTGTCCCCCAGGCATGCAGCAATTGCGGTCCAGGAGAAGGACTTGGTTTCTGAGGTGGTGGGAGAGCTTGTGGTGACAGAGCCAAACCTCTGCCTGTGCCATCTCTGCAGGACCAGTCCTGCCACACCTGTCGGCCAGGAACCTGCTGCAGGTGTATTTCATAACGTGCAGACATTTATCGAGGGCGTCTCCTCTGTGGCAGCTGGCTCAGCTTCATCTCCTTCCCCAGCCTGGCTGCATCCATGCAGGGGGTGGGGTGGTGGTGGAAAACATCTGCATTTCCACCGGGATGGGAAGGGATATGGGTGGAGTAGCATGGATGTGCTGGGGCTGTCCCTGCGATGGAGAGCAGGGCTGGGTGGCTCTGTGGTGTCCCCATCCACTGGTGTCATAGTGCCTAGGTGACCTGAGGATGCACGTGGCTGCCCACAAGCTTCTTATTTCTCACCTGTGGTTTGAATGGGTCTGTTGGGTTTGCATGGCCAGGTTTTAGTAATGGGGGGAGCTACCAGAGTGGCTTCTGTGAGGAGCTGCCAGGAGCTTCCCCCATGTCCAGCAGAGCCAACACCAGCCAGCTCCAGGACAGACCCCAAGGCCAAGCCTTGATTGTGGCATCTCTGGGATAACAGATTTAAGAAGAAAATAAAATGGTTGCCAGTCACTGGCAGTTGTTATTGTGGCCAGAGAAGAGTGGGGTGAGAACAAGTGAGAGGAACAACTCTGCAGACACAAAGGGCAGTGGAGAAGGAGGGGCAGGAGCTGCTCCAGGTGCCAGAGATTCCCCTGCAGCCCACGGAGGGCGTGGGGGTGCAGAGATGCACCTGCAGCCCCTGGAGGAGCCCATGCCAGAGCAGGGGGTGCCTGCTGGAACAGGGTCCTGGCAGGGATATGCTGATCTGTGGAAACAGGAGCTCATGCTAGGGCAGGTGTACTGAGAGGACTTGTGACCCCAGGGGAGGACCCACGCTGGAGCAGCCTGTCCCTGAAGGACTGCACCCCATGGAAGAGTGATCCACGTTGCAGCAGTTCATGGAGAATTGTTGCCCGTGGGATGGACTCACACTGGAGAAATTCATGTAGAACTGTCTCCTCGGGAGGGACCCCACACTGGAGCAGGGGAAAGACTCTCACTTCTCTCTCACTGACTTCTCTCCCTGAGCAGTGGCAGGAACATCTTGTTCTGAGCTGGTCATAACCCTCATTCCTGTCTCCCTGCACCACTGAGGGAGGAGGTAGAGTTGGGATGGAGGGAGGGGTGAGGGTAAGGTGTTTTTAAGATTTATTTTACTTGTCATTATCCTGCTTTTATTCTATTGTTAATAGATTCAATTAATATTGCAAATTCAAGTCTGTTTTGCCCACAATGGGATTTGGTGAGGGATCTCTCACAGTCCTTATCTCAACTCATGACCCTTTTTGCTCTATTTTCTCTCCCCTGTCCATCTGTGGAGTGGAGTGAGAGATCTGCTTTGGTGATTGCCTGGATTCCAACAAAATGGTCAACACACTGCAATTGGCCTTAATAAAAAACAAACAAACAAACAAACAAACAAAACAAACCAACAAACCAAAACCAACCAACTTCTCCCTCCTTTGGGAGCAGGCTCAGCTGTCTGGGACTGGTTTGTACAGGCTGTTCCACCCTGGAGAGGCTTCACCACCACTGGAACCTGCCCTGCACCAGAGCAGAAGTGACTGGGAAACACAGCTGCCACCAGCTTGCTTGCCCAGGCACCTGCAATGCAATTGCGATTACCAGGGTTCATAATTAGTTCTGAAAAATGCTTTTGAACTCTTGAAATCCTGCAGGAGCTGTGTGGCTTGGCTGGCATTCACCAGGACCTTGGGAGAAGCTAGTGTTCACAACCAAGCTGTTGCCAGTTGTGTTGGGTGGCTTCTGGCCTGGGACACGAGTGGTTGGGTTGGCATGGGAGGAGTGTCTTGGGAGGCTGAGGCACAGGAGGGTCCCTCACATCAGCTGTTCCATACCATACATTGGGGATCACACCCCATGAAGCCCCAAATTAGTGTGGGGATGGTCTGCTGCCAGGTCAAGCAGTGGTAGGACAAGGGGGAATGGCTTTAAGCTGAAAGGTGGCAGATTTGGCTTGGATGTTAGGAGAAACCTCTTCTCAGTGAGAGTGCTGAGGCCCTGGCACAGGATGCCCAGAGAAGCTGTGGCTGCCCCTGCATGTCTGTAAGTGTCCTAGGCCAGGTTGGACAGGGTTTGGAGCAACCTGGAATAGTGGAAGGTGTCCTTGCCCATGGCAGGGGGTGGAACCAGATGGTCCTTAAGGTTCCTTCCAACCCAAACCATTCTGGGATTCTGTGTTTCCATGAAATAAGCAGTTGTGACCCTGAGTTTTTCCCATAATTTGATTAAATCTCAAAGTCTATCTGTGCTACCACAGTGCTTTTGAGCTACAACAGAAATGCACTGCAGAGGTTTCAGGAGTCTTGGCTGTCCCCAGCTTTGAGCACCTCTCTTGTGAAGCCAAAGCTTTGTGAGGTGACATGGAGCTGGATTTGGATGGAGCAACCTTGGCGGAGCCTGGGGCTGGGGCAGCTTCACAGAGGCTGGGCTCACCTGTGGCTGTGAGCTGCTCCTCCTCATATCTGGTCCATGGGGATGTCACCAGCTTCTGCAGGTGGCCTTGAAGGATGGCAGTGACTGCAGAAACAGTCCTTGGTGTTTGTTAGTCAGGGATTTTTCAGTAGTTAAACTGGAGTAAATTTTAAAGGATGTTTTCATCCTGCATAGAAGTGTGTGCTCCAGTCACTGGCAGGTGTATGGCGTAGTCTAGGTCCAGCCAGCCAGGCCAAAGCAGTAGTCTGCAAATCATGGAATCATCATCTGCAAATCATGGAATCGGAATCACTAAGGTTGGAAAATACTTCTAAGAGCACCAGAGCCAATAATCAATGCAGTACCACCACCATGTTCACTACCAAACTGTGTCCTCAAGTGCCACATCCACGTGCTTTTGGAACACTTCTGGGAATGGGGACTCCGCCACTGCCCTGGGCAGCTGTGCCAGTGCCTGACCACCCTTTCAGTGGATAACTTTTTCACAGTACCCAATCTCAACTTCCCCTGGTGCAGCTTGAGCCCGTTTCCTCTTGTCATGTCACTTATTACCTGGAAGAAGCGTCTGGCCCCCACCTGGCTGCACCCTCCTATCAGGGAATTTTGGAGAGTGAGGATGTCCCTTCTGAGCCTCCTTTTCTCCAGGCTAAATGCTGCTTTGTTTTTGGGCGCTGCATTTCCCTGTATTACCCATCCAGAAGCAAATCCCCTGGGGCTAGAGGACTCCTGGGCGCCGTGTCCAACTGCAGTGAAGCCAGGGAGCATTTTAATAACATGTCATCAAAAATACCATGCTGTGTGTCTCAGCAAGAGAAGAAAAGGAAGCAGGAAGGGTTGTAGTTGTGCTGTGATTGTCAGCTGGAGGTTAATAACAATGTTTTATGTTTAAGATGGTGTTTGCTTTGCACAGCGAGAGGAGAGAGGAGTGTATGCCTGAACCCACAGGAATTGTATTCCCTTAAATCAGGGCATATGGTTGATCCAGGGAATGTTTCTTCCCCGCCAGACAATCACCTTGGAGGTGTCTTTGATTTTATTTTCCTTTGGCTTAGGAAGCTGGGCTGGTGATCATGAAATTTGCAGCAGTAGTTTTTGCAGCAGGAGGTTTTACAGGAGGACATGGAGGCTCGGGGGGTGCTTTGGGAAATTATTTCTGTATTTTTCTTGCCATGTGCATGTTTCATCCTTGTGAGTGAGGAGATGAACCAGGTGAAGTTTTCAGGGTCCTGGCTGTGATGTCTGCAGAGGTCTCTAAAGGAAGAGGAGGCCATGGGTGTGGATGAAGGCTGTGCTGAGGTGGTGGACAGTTTTCTCTCCCAGCTTTTCCCCCTTCTTTTGAGATCAGCAGTTTTTCACACCCTGACAGCAACTCTGCAATGAAACACACACTTCTGGAAAGCTCTTATGGTGGATGCTGAGTTTTCCATCTCTCCCTGCATCCGTGCTCTGTCCATCCCTGTGCTAGCCAGGACAGGCAGATGAGTGTTTTTCCTGCCATTGCAGGTGCTCAGAGCAGCACCAGTCATGGGCAGGACATCACAGCCCCCTGGAGTGTCAGCAGAGCTGCAGCATCCCTCCCTGCCAGGATGCTCTTAGTGCCAAGATTCACCTCAGGGCACTGGTCCTCCCCCAATCCTGCATTTTGGAGCATCTGCAGAGCACACATTGTTTTTCTCAAAATTGATTTTGAGAAAAAGCACTTGCTTCACTTTTTTTTTTTTTTTGATAGATATATTTTTGTCACATAGGGTGAAAGATTCATTTATCGACTGCAGTCACTTTGAAGCTTCTCCCCTGTTTTTATGCTTGCTTTTTTTTTTCCAATGAGCAGAAATGAGGCTTATGCACTCAGACTAATTGTCACTTGCTATTCCTCCAGAACCTTTTTTAATATCTAATATCAGCCAAATTTGACAGAGGAGGGCACATTTTGGAGATAAGAACTTACAGGCTGTAAGAAAGAGGGTAGAAAAGGGAAATGTAAATTCTTTCTTATCTGCAAGGAGAGACTGCATCAGTTGTAAACCTAAATAATGTGTGTCTGGGTGCAAGCAGGTTGGTTAATTCTTAAGTAAATTACCTTAGTAATTCACTACAGTTCATTTTAAGGAAATAAACCAAATAATTTTCATCACGGGAAAGGAGGAGTTGGCTGTAGGGATGCTGCCAGGGAGGGTGTGCTGGGATGATGCTAGATAACTTTTAAAGGTTCCCTCCTCTCCCCCCTCCTTTTTTTTTTTTTTTTTTTTTTTTTCTCCCTCCCTCCTCCCCTCCTCTCCCCCCTTCTCTCTCTCTTTCTTCTCTCTCTCTCTCTTCTCTCTCTCTCTCTCCTCTCTCTCTCTCCTCTCTTCTCTCTCTCTCTCTCTCCTCCCTCTCTCCTCTCTCTCTCTCTCTCTTTCTCTTTTTTCTCCCTCCCTCCTCCCCCCTCCCCCCTCCCCTCCCTCTCTCTCTCCTCTTCTCTTCTTCTCTCTCCTCTCCTCTCCTCTTCCTCTCTCCTCTCTTCTCCTCTCTTCTTCTCCTCCTCTTTTTCTCTTCTCTTCTCTCCTCTCCTCTCTCCTCTCTTCTCTTTTTTCTCTTCTCTCTCTTTTCTTCTCTCTTTTCTCTTTTCTTTCTCCTTTTCTTTTCTTTTTCTCTCCTCTCCTCTCCTCTCCTCTCCTCAGGTGTTATACTATGACTGCTCCTGATAGTGGTGTTCCATGTGTTATCATCTACAGGCTCACACAGATTCTTTGCAGGTGAGGTGTGGGTAAATTCTGCCCCAGAAGGTTGCTTGGACACTTGCCAGGCTCAGCACAGTTTCCCATCAGGACTGAGGTCACGGCTGGCAGTATCACCTGCAGAAGATGAGGCAGCATTGCAGTGGCTTTTCAGCATCAGCCATGGTCCAGGAGCTTGCCTTGGAGCTGGAGATGCTGTTACAAGTGATTAGTGAGCTTCCAGTTCCCAGAGGAGCCACGGATGGTGTTCTACCCCTCTCTCCTCTCGTTCCCATTGCAGCTGCAGCAGAAGGCTGCCTCTTCTGTCCCTTTCCTGCCTGCTGTCACTATGTGCACTTTGATTTTTGTTTTTTTAAACTTACTGGTTTTTTTGTTTTACACCGGGGATTCTCTTCCTTTTTTGTCAGCTCAGAGAATGACTTTCCTTATGCTCTTCTCTGTTTAGGGATATGGGGGAGGAAGTGACTCAGCCTTTCCCCCCACTCTGATTTGCAGAGTCATCCCTTGCTGGCTTTGCCGAGTTTTTCCTTGAGCACCTCCAGTTACGCTGGCTTCATTCAGCAGGAGCATTCCCGCCTCATTCCGACAGGGAAGGGCACAGTGGGGAAGGATGAGCCCTCAGCAGGATCTTTCCCTGTGCCAGGAGCAGAGTGAAGCAGCGAGCAGGCCGTGCTGCCAGACCTGTGGCAGCTCCAGGTCTCCTGTCTGCTCCTTGTCCTTGCGGACATCTGTGGAGGAAGGGCCAGCCAAATGGAATTTCGAGGGCTGGCCTGGTCATACAATAAAAAAATGATGGAAAGTGATGTCATGGGCTCTCCCAGGAGGGGAGGTGGCTCGGGTTGTGCTGCTGGAGGATGCCCTGCTCGCCTGGGTGATGGATGGATGGTGACACGGGCTCCATGCAGGACTGCTGCCAGCTTGCCTTTCATGGCAGGGCTGAAACGGCTGCTAAATACCAGGGAGGACACACTGCCTGCTCTGCTCTCCACAGGGCTTTCAGACACTGCTGCTCTGCAAGGAAGCCAGTAAATCATCTGCCACTCTAAGTGATACCAGGCATTCTGGTGTCCCTTGTATAAAAAACAAGTGCGTTAGTTTTGGGTTAATTATTCTTCTATCCTGGAAGCCAGCATAGCTCTGCTTCTCTCTAAAGGGGACAAGGGCAGATAAAAAGGAGATGAAACTCCCAAGCCCTCTAGAATTGTACCAGTGTGTTCCCAAATCAGATACTCAAACTCTAAGAGCAATTCTGATCTGCTGAGGGAATTCCAGCATGCATCACTTACTGATTTGCTTTATAACACAAGGAAGTCTGGCATCAAAAATGAATATTTGTGTGGTAGTGAGGGTAGTGCTGGGAAGGACAAAGTTGGTCATCATCTAGAAATACTCCAGTAATGTCTCTTGGGTTTAGACTTGATTGTGTTCATCTTTTTTCTCCTCTTTTAAGACGTCCAGCCACATCATGAACCTGTCCTCACAGCATCCTGTGCTCTGCCTTAGGCCATATTTAGCTGCCTTCTGAACATCTCTGTCTATTGATTAAAAGCATTAGGAGGAATGTCAGCTTGGAAGCAATGGGTTTGATTAGCTGATTATTTTAACAAAAAACCAGGTGAGCTTTGATTAAAAGTACACAGGGAACTGTAGTGACTGTTTTTTAATATGCTGGAAGGGAGGTCAGAGCACATAACCAAATGAGAGCATTGGTCAGGATATTAATGAGGGGAGTTTGGAGGCTGAAGGTCAACACTGGGCATGACATCTTCTGCATGACCTAGGAATATGGAAAATTATTTGTGTGCATTTAATGGGGGCTGCTGGTTTTTGGCTAGTGAACTGTAGTGCATGTAGGCACTTCATGGTTGCATGAAGCACACAGGAAACAGCTGAGTCTGTAGGATGCTGTTCTTGGGTGAAGGTTGGGTTTAACTTGGATCAGTCAGTCAGTGGAGTAATTACATCCTGAAGTACTTAATGAATTCAGAGAATCATACAGTCCTGGAATGGTTTAGGTGGGAAGCACCTTAATATCATCCAGTTTGATCCCCTGACATGTGCAGGGACACCTTCCACTGTCCCAGGCTGCTCCAAGCCCCATCCAGCCTGGCCTTGGGCACTGCCAGGGATGCAGGGGCAGCCACAGCTGCTCTGGGCACCCTGGGCCAGGGCCTGCCCACCCTCCCAGCCAGCAATTCCTAATTCCCAATAGCCCAAAATCTGTCCCTGCCCTCTGGCCCTGGGAAGCCATTGCCTGGCTGCTGTCCCTGCATGCCTTGTCCCCAGTGGCTGTGCAGCTCTCCTGGAGCCCCTGGAGGCCCTGGCAGGGGCTCTGAGGTGTCCCTGGAGCCTTCTCTTGTGCAGCTGAGCAGCCCCAGCTGTGCCAGGCTGGCTCCAGAGCAGAGGGGCTCCAGCCCTGGCAGCATCTCCGTGGCCTCCTCTGCACTGGCTGCAGCAGCTCCAGCTCCTTGTGCTGTTGAGGGCTCCAGATGCTCTGCAGGTGAAGTCTCACCTGAGCAGGGCAGACCTTGGATTTTCTACAGTTGGCAGGTGGGAAAAGCTTGCTGGTGTCAACACAGCTGTGTGGACTGCAAGCAAGAGGCTTCACAAAACCATCCCGTGCTGTTTGTTGTTGTTTGGGTTGTTCTGAGGATCTGTTGTGGGTTCTAGTGGCAGGTGAGAGTACTGATGAGGTGTTCAGAAAGAAGCAGCTTAAAAAACAATGTGGAGGCTCCAGTGAGGGATTGTCTGCCTCCTCTGTTAAGAAAAGCAAATGTCTTTTGGAAGGTGGTGGTTTGACTCAAATCAGTGCAAGGAGGGAGACTGGAAAGCCCAAGCATAGGTGACTGGTTTCTGTGCTCTGGGCTGGAGGTTGGGCCCCAGGAATAGATGGCCAAATCAGAGCGTGGCAGATGATGGCACAGATGGGGAGGAAGAGCCAAGAGCAGGTTGGAGCAGTGAGCACATCCTCCTCTTTGGTCTGCCCTTCCTGTTTGCTTGATCTGGGGTCAAACATCTGGATGTGATCTCAGTCCAGCCAACACGCTGGGCCTGCAGCTGTGGCTCTTTCTAGGCCTTGAGCCCCGAGTCTGCCAGCATGGGCAGAGCTGATGGCAAACCATCCAGGAAGGAGGAGATGAGTAATAAAAAGCTTCTGTCTCCCTTTCTCCAGGGAAAAGTGCATGCATTCCCTGTTCAGCACTCACTGCATGGGACCATTCTCTGCCTCCCAGAGCAGGCAGCTTTGCTCAGCGGGATTGTCACGTACTTGAATTTCATGTCAGTCTGTTTCCTCTCCTGAAGGTCAGCCTGACCTTGCTGTGTTAGGATGTCTCTTTTGGTTTTCATTGAGCTTGAAGCATGTCTTTCTTTCTTTGTCATGGAAGTCTGGGCTCAGGGAAGATCTCCATAGGTAAGATCTTGGAGTTCTTCTGGATTGAAGTAAGCTCCTCTGGTCCAGCCCTCTGCTCAGTGCAGAGCCTGCTTCTACATCAGACCTGCTCAGGGCCTCCTCCAGCCGAGTCCTGCTGCTGTTTCCAAGCTGCACACCCAGATCTCACACTCAAGTTACATGTTGGCTGCTGAACCACAGCTCAAAGCAAAGGAATTTTCCAGTATCCCATCAGAGTTTCCCAAGCTTCACCTACCGATCCCCAGAACTGGAGCTGAGCAGCTGCGGCTGTTTGCTGCTGGAGGAGGCTTTCTGCTGCTGGTGTTTCCCTGGCATTCTGCTGCTGGGATTCTCAGCTCCTGGGGGGTATCAGCACTCCCGGGCAGAGCGGCAGCGCGTGTGTGTGCTGGGGAGGCTTATCGCCAACTGACCTAATTATTGTAATCTCGCTCTTCCCTAGAATAGTGAAGGTTTCCTTGGCTCTCAGGAGGCTTCACGGGTTTTTCCAAGCTGTTCTTTGATTTATTGTCTGTCTCCTAATAATAATGTTCTTTTGCTCAGGCTAGGTGAAGCCTGAAAGTAAGGGTTGTAGCCAGGGAGAGTGTAATACTTGTGAACTGCTTTTTCTGCTCCAGTGGCCATCCTGCTGGGTTTGGTGGTCTCAGCCTGCCAGACTTTCCAGGCAGCCTCCCTGCAGGGATTTCTTTGCTGCCATGCTCTTCATCACAGCTCCCTCCTCTTCCCTGATGGTACACATGCATCCTCTTACTGCAGAAATCCTCTGGCTGCTAAAATTAACAGGTGAAAACTGTGCAGTGATGCTTTCTACCCAGCTCTTGGATGCAGACTTGTTGCCAGTCCCTTTTTTTCTTTAGTTACCCATCCCATTCTCTTTGTTACCTATTCCATTTCTTTGTTGCCTATCCCATTTTTTCTTCTTTTCTATCCCTTCTTTTGTGTTGCCTGTCCCATTTTTGTGTCCCTTATGCCCCATCTCATTTGTGTTGTTCTTCCTGATCTCTTTTTTTTGTTTGTTTGTTTTTGGCTTTTTGTTTTTTGGTGTCTGTCATGATTTTTTTATTCTCTATCCCATTTTTCTTCCTTTTGCTCTCCCCACTGTGGTTTCTCCCTTCTGTACCTGGCTCTTTTCCTGTTTATGTTTATTTGGCTACAGGTATAGACCAGGTGCCTTTTAGAGGTGCCAAATTCTTATTTTTTCCAGCAAGACAGGGATTTGCAGCATGTTAACAGGGTTTAACATGTACTTCAACATTAAAAAAATAAAGCCTAGGACAGGAAAAAAAAAATTAAATCCAGCCCAACAACAAAACATTGCAACCTGGGATGAATTTCCTCCATTCAGGCACTTGATTTTCTTTGTGTAAGCTGTAGCTGGGATTTTGGAGCTCAGAGCTCCACGGTTGGGCAGAGAATAACTCACGTAACGTGGTGCCTCCTCACAGGAGCAGGGCTTACTGCTAAGCTTCCTGGTTAAACCACCTGATGGGATCAGCAGAGGTTAGCAGCACTGCAGGGGCTTGGTGGCAGAGGGCTTGGAAAACAACAAGTCAGCAGCACTGCCCTGAAAACCTGTTTTGTTTGGGGCTTTGTGTCGCCTCGCCCTGCACGGGATCCAGTTGGACCTGAAAGGGAGCGGGAGAGGATGGAGCAGGGCATCACACGAGGCTTTATCTGTTGGGGTTTCTGCACCCCTGGGTGTTATCTTGTGCAGTGCCTTATAGTCTCTGGAGAGTAAATATTTTCTCCTGCGGCAGAGCAGCCCGTGGAGGAGCTGGGAACGAGCCAAAGCAGAGGCATTGCTGGGAGGTTGTCTTGAAAGGGCTGGCACTGGGCTTGTGCCTGGTGTTCCACCTTGCCAGCAGAACTGGGGCTGTACCAGTGCCTCATCTTTTTGAGAGAGTGTGAGTTCCCATTTTCCTTATTTCCCTTTATAGAAAGGGAGGTTCCTAACTTTCTAACTTTCACGTGGATTGTAGTAACACTTTAAATTGCAAATCTTTCCTGAAGCGCTGCTGTGTCCTTTGGGTGAGTAGCCCAAGTTATCCTCAGATTCTCAGTGAATAGTCTTCAACACCAGGCCATAAAACAGACAGTTAATGCTAGCTCCATTTTTTTCCTTAATTAGCCTGCAGAAAAATCATAGTGCTAAGGATAGTTGTGGGGAATAAGGGTGGTTTTGGCTGTGTTCAATGAGAATAGATATTTTTATTTTGTTGAAACGGGAAATAAAATAATGTCAAGTCCCATTTCAATCCAAAATGAAATGTGGTTTAAATTATTTTGCACTATAAGGGAGAGTTGTGGAAATTCAGTGTACATCACCACAAAATAAAACAAAAAAATCCTTTGTTAAAAAATACAAAACTCTAAAAAAAAGTGAAACTGTTTTTTCAGTGTTTCCTTCCCAGTGGTTTGGCTGCAGTGACTTGACCAAAACAATTTTGAAATTCATCAAGCCAAATCTAGGGTGCTGGAAAACAAGTAATTTTTAAAAATTGTTATTACGTGATAGGTTCAGACTTTTGCTTCTTCAAGGGTGAATTTTGTTCCGCTGGAGACTGTGACAGAGGAGAGACATGACCCTTGTCCCACATTGGGACGTGTGGCTTGAGTGCCAGGTGTCACCTCTGGTTCCTGGTGCTGGAAGGCCTTTGGATATCATGGATATGTGGGAATGCTCATGAGCAGCAGGGTGTTCCCAGGGACCAGGGGGAATAGTCAGCAGCAGCAGAGTGTTCCCAGGGACCAGGGTCCTCAGGAAGCACTGGCACAAAGTTTCCCAGAGCAGCTGTGGATCCCTGGAATTGTCCAAGGCCAGGTTGGATGGGGCTTGGAGCAATCTGCCCTGGTGGGAGGTCCCTGCCCATGGCAGGGGTGGCACTGGATGGCTTTTGAAGTCCCATCCAACCCAACCATTCCATGGTTCTATGAAACCTCTAGAAGGAGTGGGAAGAACCTGCCCCAAACACCAGAGTTACGTGTTTATCTTGGCATTCTTGGCATCTTCCTCTGAAGCCTCCAAGTCCTGCACTACCTCAGCCCTAGGAATGAAGTTTATTTTCTTTCATGTATAATTTATTGCAGAAATGCCTTTTCCAGTCCCATGTTAAATTCTGCTGCTGAATTGTTGGGTTATAAAGACCCCTCAGACCAACATCCCTACCCTGTGCTGGCACCCCAGAGCTGGGAAAGGTGGGGCTCTGCCTTCAAGGGCCTTTGATGGTATATCCCTAAGCAGTTTCTTGATTAATCAAATTCTCCCTTGACTCTTTTCTTTCCTTTTTTTTCTGCAAAGCAATATATTTGAGCTCTTTATTTAATCTCTGAAGTCAAAGGTACATGAATAGCAGGCATCCTGCTGTGGTGTTTCTGCTGAAGCTGCAGACGCTGCTGCCCTGTGCTGCACCTACAGCCCTCCCCCCATGATCCCATTGCCTTGCTGCATCCTTTGGGTGGGTGCCCCGAGTTATCCTTACTGTGAATTGTCCTCAGCAAATAATTATTGCTAACTCTAGCTTTTTCTCTTAATTAGCCTGTAGAGAAATCATGGTGCCAAGGATAGTTGTGGGGGATGAGAGTATTTTTAGCTGGGTTCAATGAGAACAGATATTTTGTTGAAACAGGAACCGAAATAATGTCAAGTCCTGTTTCAGTCCCAAATGAAATGTCTTAAATTGTTTTGCACCATAATGGAGAGCTGTGTGAAATTTAGTGTTCCATGAAAGAAAAGAGCAGCGTTTGTGTTTTACAAGAGAGGGAAGTGAGGCGGGATGGAGGAGCTGGTGTCACACCAGTCCCACGTGAAGTGCATGGCACATTTAGGTCTGTGGTGGATGCAACAGCTGGACAAAGAGCAGCTCAAGGATATTTTAGGGCAGATTTTATGTTCTTGTCCCCAGTACACCAGCAGCAGTACTGGAACTCAGCAAGGCTTTCTTGCACTGCATGAAGAGAGCCTACAGGAAAGATGGAGAGGGGCTATTGGAGTGACAGGACACAAGAGGGATGGCTTCAAACTGACAGAGAGTAGATTTAGGTTAGATATTAGGAAAAAAGTAGGTGCTGAGGCCCTGGTGCAGGTTGCACAGGGAATTTGTGTCTGGGCCATCTCTGGAAGTCTCCAGTGCCAGGTTGGATGAGGTTTGGAGCAGCCTGGGACAGTGGAAGGTGTCCTTGCCCATGGCAGGGGGTGGGACTGGAAGATCCCTTCCCACCCAAAGCATTCTGTGATTCTGTGGTCTGAGACCTGGGGTTAGCAGAAGGGACTGGTGTCAGGGTCACTGACAGCAGGGAAGATTAGAAGCCAGGGTTGGTAAATCCCAAAGCTGTCTTGATCAGGGCCAGTCCCAACTGTCCTTGCTGCTGGTGGAGGTAAACAGACCAGCCAAGCTCATGTTCATTTCAAAACAATTTACTTGTCATGTCCTGAAAGTACCTTCTCTCTGTTTGCTTTGTAATAACAAACCCCTCCCTGTCCTGCTCCTGCCTGCCAGGGCTCAGCCAGGTCCCCTGGGTGATAAATGTAGCTGTGCAAGTGCTTGCAGCATCTTTACACGCTGGGAGTCAGCAGGCTGCTCTTCCCACCCCCATTGCTGGCTTCATGTCATCCCTCACTCACTGCAGTTTAGGGGGGGAATAACCACAGGTGGAGTGGGGCCACCTGGGAAGGGAATTTTTGGTGATCTGTGGCAGCATTGCTGGTGCAGAGCATCCAACAGAGTGATAGTCTGGGAGTGATTGCAAAAAAAATGCACTTCAAACCTCAGAAAGGAGGCTGGTGGCTGGCCAGTAGCTCCCAAAAATTCCTGTCTGGGGAGGTGCTTGGTATTTTTGGGCTGGTTCCCTAAGGCAGGCATTTTCCTGGTGGATTGGTTCAAGCTGCCTCATCAGCTGCTGGAAGGAGGTAAAAGCTGGGGATGGATTTGAGAGGAGGGTTGAGCTGGTGGGCTTGGCTTATGCTGCTTGTACAAAGCAAAGCTTGGGAGGGTTTTGTTTTCCCCTATCCTGGGCTGGGCATTCCTGCTGCTGTGACTTTAGTCAGTGTGGTGGGGTCACACAGGGAACCCATCCCTGCCACACAGCAGCATCCCTGGGCTAGGTAAGACCTTTGGTGGATGCTGTGGTGCTTGTGCTGCATCCTGTTCCTTGCTGGGACAGCTGCTGGGAGCCCAATGCAAAACCTGGGTCTATCTGAGTATTACATTTGCTTTCCTAAGTGCAGTGGGAAATTATGTTGGAGAACATGGTGTGACATCCTTGTAGCCTGAAAAGTGGATTTAGTGTTTGCAAGGGCATCTAGGAAAAAATTGTTTTGTGGAGAAATTATTCTCTTTGATGGTGATGAGGTCTTGGCACAGGGTGCCCAGAGCAGCTGTGGCTGTCCCTGGATCCCTGGGAGTGCCCAAGGCCAGGTTGGATGGGGCTTGGAGCAGCCTGGGACAGTGGAAGGTGTCCCTGCACATGGCATAATTGAGATGAGGTTTAAGGTCTCTTCCAACCCAAACCATTCCATGATTCTGTGATCTCCTTAAGGTGTGAGAGCTGTCTTAGATGATGCTCTTTGCATGTAACCCCATCCCAACCAGCAGCCAAGGCTGGGAAGGTTTGCTCCTTTTGGTTTTAGCAACAGGAACCCACGGCAGATTTGCTTTCGATGGTGCAGAAGGTGGCTGATGTTGCAAAAAGCACCTTGCTTCCTCATTCCTATCTCATCTTCCAGAAATGTTGAATTTGGGATGTACTAGAGGCTCTCCTGTCCCTGTTCTTGTTGCACAGAAGAGCTTCATTTCCAAAAAAGGGGAAAGCTGTGATGAAGGGAAGCAGTTGATTGGGATGGAGGTGAGAATCCTTAAGGATGGGAACCTCATAAGGTTTAACAAGGCCAAGTGCTGCACCTGGGTCAGGGCAACCCAGGGATCAACCCAGGCTAGGAGTGAGCAGAGGGAGCAGCCCTGGGAGACGGAGCTGGAGGTGCTGTGGGTGAGAGCTGGGCCTGCCCCAGCCTGAACCCCCTGCCCTGGGCTGAGCCTCAGCGTGGGCAGCAGGGCAGGGGGATCCTGCCCCTGTGCCCCTGGGCTCAGGTGAGAGCCCACCTGCAGAGCTGCCCCAGCCCTGGCTGCAACAGCACAAGGAGCTGGAGCTGCTGCAGCCAGTGCAGAGGAGGCCACGGAGATGCTGCCAGGGCTGGAGCCCCTCTGCTCTGGAGCCAGCCTGGCACAGCTGGGGCTGTTCAGCTGCACAAGAGAAGGCTCCAGGGACACCTCAGAGCCCCTGCCAGGGCCTCCAGGGGCTCCAGGAGAGCTGCACAGCCACTGGGGACAAGGCATGCAGGGACAGCAGCCAGGCAATGGCTTCCCAGGGCCAGAGGGCAGGGACAGATTTTGGGCTATTGGGAATTAGGAATTGCTGGCTGGGAGGGTGGGCAGGCCCTGGCCCAGGGTGCCCAGAGAAGCTGTGGCTGTCCCTGGATCCCTGGGAGTGTCCAAGGCCAGGCTGGATGGGGCTTGGAACAACCTCATCAAGTGGGAGGTTTTATTGTCCGTGGCAGGGGCTTGGACTGGATGACCTTTAAAGGTTTGTTCCAACCCAGACTGTTCTGTGATTCTATGATTCCCAGGAGGAGAGGACCAGCTGGCTCCTCCTAGCATAAAATCCATCCAGGAGTGGCAGCTCCAGCATTTTGGCTGGTGGCCAAGGTATGTTCTCTGAATGCTGCTACAAGCTGGTGTATAGGCATAAAAATGCTTTTTGCCAGTGAGCCACGGGCATGATTTAATGGGGATTAAGCAGCCTCCATGCCTGCCCTGCTGCTGACCGGGGTGCGCTGCTCCCGCCCAGTCCCTCCCATGGGCAGCCACCAGTGGGATGGATTACTTCAGCAGGTTGACATCTCAACTTAGAGTTGGATGTGTCTTTTAGGATTACAGAGCTTTTCACAGCCCAAGTGCCTATTATATTGCCTGGGTGCCTGGAAAGAAAAGATTTTGTCCCGATAATGGTTTCCCTTTGGTTATTTACAAAGGGCGATGCGTGGCGGCCGGCACGGGTGCACGAGTGACTGTGTATGGATGAACTCGTGGTTGTGGTGCTTTTATTTAGGATGTGGGCTGTGCTCTCTGCCTGCAGAACACTGTCTGCGCAGAGAGTTTTGTACGCTGGCTGCTGCTTCCATGGCATCGTGGCTCATCCCTTGGGGTGCCAGAAGGGCTGGGCAAAAAAACAGGTGTTAGTTGCCTGAGGATTGCAGCCTGCCAGGTGAATGGCAGGAGGGCACACACAGGTGCATGGTGCACATGTGCAAGCTCATCTGGCAGGAGAACATCCTTGGTTCGTGTCTTCCAGCATGATCCCTGCAGGCATCACGTCCTGCCCAGCTGCCAGAGTGATGCTGTGCACTCTCCAAGGAGAAACAGTGCAGCTCTGAAGAGAAGAGCATGTGTGAAATGCTCTTTCCTCAGATATTCATAATAGTTGTTCAATATCTTTACCTGGCAACATTTTCCTTGTAAGGGTAAAAAATAACAAGGGTAACATGTAATGTGGGCTCTCGTTCCATTAGCTTATAGTAGAAGCAGAGGAACATGGAAATCTGTTGTCTGGTTTAAGTCACAGTTTATAGCATGAACCAGTGTAAAATAGGTTATAAAACTCAGGCTGTTCACAATTCAGAGGTTGGTGGTTGGAGGCTTTTTAGGGCCTGTTTCAGATTTTATATCTAGAAATGCTGGTGCAATTGCATGTATTGAATTTGTATCAAAATCTGTGTGTTCCTTGCTGTTGTTGCTGCAGCCAGTGATGCCCCAGCAGTCTCCTTGCCCTGACATCCCCTGTAGTGGAGCATCCCATCACACGGTGAGCCCATAATGACCTACCTCCTCTCACTTGATGTTCAGACAGTACTTTTCTTAGTTATGTGCTGTTTTTTCCTTTCCTTTTTTGATAATATCTATCACAAGCCAAAGGTAATGTCTTCCCCCAGGCAAGGAAGCCCATCTGGTGGAAAACCACTCCAACCTCATGCACAGATTTGACACACTAAAAGATTTTATGTTTCTAAAGGTGATGTGGCTTTGGTTTTGTTTAAAGAGAGGAAAAGGAAAAAGATTCACTTTCCAACCACAAAGAGTTGCTTATTGCAGGAAAGCAAGCTACATAATAAATTGTTGTCTGGGTGAGAATGAGGATTTCTGGCTTTCTGGTTACTCCTCTCCCTTTCTTGTGGGATCAAGCTGGCTGTTTTGGGTTGGGTTCTGCGGCACTTGTCTGTCCCTCTCTTTTTTCCCTCCATTTATTTCTGTGTTTGTTTTGATGGCTCTGTTTCAATGCACCGTGGTGTTTGCCTGCTGTGTTCTGTGCCAGACTCGTGAGTGGCACTACAATGTGACAGCTGGTGGGCTCCTGTCCTGTCACTGGGGCTTTTCTGCATCACCAGGTACCAGAAAGCAAACCTGAGACTGGAGGGATGATGAAATACATTAAATGCTCGGCCAGCTGTGGATACATCAGTATCTGAAAAGCCCAAGGCTGGCTCCAGCAGTAAACACTCATGTGGTTTTCAAAGGTGTTTACATTTTAATTAGAAAAGGGTCAGATCTGGGGTATAATAATTTACATTTCTGTGCTTGTTGTTTTGATGTCTGGAAAGGTAGTGGTTTTGGAGCAGCAAATCCAAGAAAGACACATGATGCTTTGTGAAGATGCAGCAGTACCTGGGAACAGAGAGTCATGGTTCATCTCTTTTGCTTTTATTTTCCATAGTAACTGTTCCTGCGGGTGGCTGGGTATGAGAGCTGCCTGCCAGCAATAAAGATAAACTGCTCGTCTCGTTCTCTGAGATGCTCTCACCGCTTGAGAAAGACGCATTGCTAATTACTTGTTGTTGGAAAAGGGCTGGATGAGGAGAGGCAAAATATTGCTGTAGAAGAGGTTCATTAAAAGGAGATGCTGGAAATCAAGCCCTGCTGATGGGGAGGAGTTCCAGCCCCAAACACAGACAGTCAAAGGTCCTCATGCCTGTGCTGCTGTCAGAGCATGAGCTGGTGGGTGGTTGTTTGCAGAGTCAAGACACACAGAGGGTTTCACCTGACCCAGAGGTGCTGATAAGAAGCAGATAAGAAGTAGAAGGGCTGTCCTGCACCATCTGCTCTTTCCTGGTCTGTATAGTCAAAGCATCTCCCTTGTCTGGGGCTCCAGGGACTTCCTCTTTCTGTGTGTGCTTCAGCAGCCGCTTTGGGAAGCCTGGCTTGGAGTCTCAGTGAGCAGGAAGAATAAGTGACGAAGGTGATGATGGAGAGTTTGACCATGAGCTGTTCCATCCTGCCCAGCCCCAGAGAGGCACGGAGCAGAAGATGTCACCTCAGCCTGGATACCCACCCCCACCTGCACAGGGTGATGTCCAACATGGCTGTAGGGGCAGAGATGGGAGAACAGTGGGATGGGTTTTGGAGCCTGCACAAGAGATGTGAAAGCTGTCATTGGTTGTTCATGAGAGAGGATGTGATGTCTGGGCCTGGGCTGGGGCCTTTCTCTCCCTGGGGATCAGTTTGGTTTGGTTTTACCATCATCCCATTCGGGCACAGACAGATGGGCTGCTGAGCTGTTCCTCAGTTTGTGTCCCAGGTGTCTCAGAGCAGAAGGGACCTGCTGGATCACAGTCTGTTATAAATACTCAAAGGAGAGCTAACGCGAGAGGGATGCTGGATGTCCTATCAAAGAACATTCTAGGAGCAGGTGGCTGCATTGGTACGTGAAGAATTTGCACTGCAGCTGCCTTTTATAGGAAGCATCTCTTGTTCCTAGAAAACTCTGGGATGATAAATCCAATGTGGCAGGACAAAGGCTTTCAGGGATGTCAGGATATCTCTGTAGCCTGTCATAGCCTGTCTCTGCAGCAGCTGGCCTGTGATGACGTTTCTGAGAAATAAATATTCTGTGCACAAAGGATGCTCTGCATTCCTCCTCTCTTCAGTTTGGAGTCATGGAGGAATGGAGGATTGGCCTGGGATTTTCTTAGTGTTTAACCAAAGGATAAGTAAGGAAGACACATGAGTTTTCAATTAAATACCATCAGTCAGTCAGTCAAGCCTAAACAGCTGAGGCCATGTTGTGGGAAAGATGGGCTCAGCACTTGTCCTTTGTTGGGCTTTGGTGGTGGTTACACCTTTCAATAATTGGATTTCAGTTCAGGTGAGAGGAAGCCCAATGCATGAAGTAGTTCTGCCTGAACTCTGTATTTTAGAGATTTTTCCCAATGACCTTACCTAGGTGTTGGCATTGGGTATTAGCTCCTGGCTGTGTAGTTGTCAAGAAAATCTGCTTACAACTTTCACCATTTTAGTTGTGTGTGACAGTATGGTATTCCTGTTTCTCTTGCCTTTGGAAGCCACAACCTTCAAAGAAACTCATCATATGTGCAAAAGCATTTTAAGCTCTTAGCATCCATCCCGTGGAAGCAAAACACAGGGAAAAGCAATATCTTTATTTTCTTTCCTTTGCTGATGCTCAGTCACATTGGACTTTGCATAGGAGCAGGGTGTGCTGTTGTTGTCCTAGTAGCAGGGTTTGTCTGGATGAATTGGAGCAAGAAGTGGCTTGCTCTTGGGCCACCCGAGCCTCCTACAGCTCTAGGCTGGTGCAGAGGGGCTGGAAAGCTGGGAAGTCCCTGGGGATGCTGAGGCACCTCCAGTGCTGGGGACAGCTCTGGGCCCTCAGGACAAGAGAGACCCTGAGGGGCTGGAGCGTGTCCAGGGCAGGGAACGGAGCTGGGGAAGGGGCTGGAGCCCCAGGAGAGGCTGAGGGAGCTGGGAAGGGGCTGAGCCTGGAGCAAAGGAGGCTCAGGGGGGACCCTGTGGCTCTACACAGCTCCTGACAGGAGGGGACACCGGGGGGGTCGGGCTGTGCTCCCAGGGAACAGGGACAGGAGCAGAGGGAACAGCCTCAGGCTGGGCCAGGGCAGGCTCAGGGTGGATATTGGGGAAAATCCCTCCATGGAAAAGCTTGTCCAGAGCTTCTGGCAGAGTTTCCCAGGGCTGCTATGGCGTCCCTGTCCCTGTAGGGATTTAAAAGCCATGTGGATGTGGCGCTTGGGGAGATGGGTCAGCGGTGGCCTTGGCAGTGCCAGGGGAATGGACTTGATGGTCTTGGAGGGTTTTCCAATCTAAACGATTTAATGATTCAGTGATTGTGTAAAAATTGTTTTAGGAAGATCTCTTTATGGTTGCAGTTTTGGTGTAATGTTGCTGTGCCAGCATGTTTTTACCCAGAAGCTTGTTTTGGGGGCTGGAGTCCCTTGGCATGGCTGGGACTCAGGTAGGTCTCATCCCAGGGGACAATCTGTGGGAAGTTGCCCTGCTGTTCTGTCTTGGCACTGCCAGGCTGCTGCAGTCCAGACTTTGGAGAGCTTCTGGCATGGAGGGGAATGGCTGGAGCCTCCTCTCTGGGGGAGGACGTGCATGTGAGGCCCTCTCACCCATCCTCCAGTGACCCAGTAGAAATGCATCACTGTCCTGCTTGTCTGTGGTCTTCACATTACGGACTTGGCACTCCTTAAATCGTTTTGGTTGCAAGTTCCACTCTCCTGTTGCCTCCCAACCCAAAGTGGGTTTGTTCTCCATTACTGTTCTTCACCTATCAAACTCACCACTTGTTTCCACAAGTTCAGCAAACCTGGAGCACCTTTGGGAGAAAGTGAATGAGCCTACAAGTGTCATAAAAATGCTTGTTCTTATTATTTGGTGATGAAGGGTAAAACTGTATAATTGCTAAAAAAAACTGTATAATCTTGCTAGAGCAAGAACCCCATTTAGATCACCCTTAATAACAGCTATTAATAATAATTATACATTACAGTAATGCTGATAATTACTAAGTTATAATAAGCAGTTTGCACATCTATTGACTTTTTCTGCTGATGATTCCTTCTTTTATGGTCACAGTAACGAGCACAACATGGGCTTTGTAAAACCATAGGGTTTTACAAGGATTTAAGTTGGAATAAATCTTCAAGGTCCTCTAGTTCTACCCCCTTGCCATGGGCAGGGACATATTCCACTGCACCAGGGTGCTCCAAGTCTCATCCAACCTGGCCTTGAACACTTCCAGAGATAGGAAAGTTTTGGAAGGTAATTTTCAGAGCCCCAAAACTTACAAACTTTGTGCTTTGATGAAGTAGAGTGGAGAGGAGGAAGAAGTGGGGAAAAAAAAGCAAATTTGAGATTGATCTCTGTTTGTTGTGATTAAGGAATGTACCTGGTGTCTGGGAATCCTTTGTGGTAGGTGCTGAGCCAGCACAGGGCCAAGGGATCACTGCTTCATCAAGAGCTCTCACCAACATTTGTTTGCCCAGTGTGGGAAGATAGTAAATGCTTTGATGCTCAGGTGTGGGTTTTTCTTTGAAAACCTTTTTTGTATGTGTTTTGTGGGTGAGGTGAGGTGAGAAACTAGCTCCAGGCACAGATCACCAGGAAGAGCAGGAGTTTTCTTCCTGTTGAGTGATGGTTTCCTTTTGAGAGGGGTGAAGCTACCACAAGATGAGTTTGTTTTAGAGTTTCCCACTAGAGATCCACAAATATCTCAGATATGTGGTTTGTGTTGCCTCAAATAGACAAAAAAACCTTTGGGCTTGGGTAATGTGTGGCCCAGTGAGATGGAGGATAACTCTGACCCTGCTCACTGCATCCTGAGGGATGCCACCTGTATCATTTGTCCCCTGCCTCATGCCATCTCTCCATGCCATCACACCCCTCCAGGACTCATGGGAGCCTCCTATTCTCCCAACTCTTCCTTTAGCACTTCCTGTTTGATAATTGGTGCTTTCCTTTTTGTAATTGGCACTAATTAGTGAGAAGGGGAGAAGCATGCCCTCCTCCAGGGCTCCACACTCTCTGGGGCTCCTTCTTTTTTTCTTTCTTCACTTTCTTCTTTTTTCTTTGTCCTTTTTAATATGGCATATGATTTTTGTTCAGGAGCTAATGTGTGATATTGGTCTACATAATGAGCCTTTTTGACAGTCTGGGCACATTTGGGAATAATTCCTTGAGCAGATGAAATCCTTAGGCCAGAACTGCTCATTCTCGGCAGTTTCCAAATGATGCCACAATTGTTCAGAAGTGACAGAGGAGAAAATAGTTCAGGAGCTGGAAACTACACGAGCTGGGAGCAGATTTTTTTTCCCTCCCCTTCCCTTCTAGATGGCATGTGACTCACTCTGGATTTGCTTAGTGATTTTATACTTGTCTCAAAGCAGACTGTAACTACCCATTCCTGTTGAAGGAGAGGGTGAGGGATGAAGTTGTTGTGTCCTGCAGTGTGCTGGCAGCTCCCATGTCTTCTCCCTCCCAGCTGCAGGAAGGGAGGAATATGAGGTTTACCACAAGACACTGGGCCACAGCCTATTTCTTTCCAAACATAGAATTTTTAAATATCCTGAGCTGGAAGGGACCCACCAGGATCACCCAGTCCAGCTCCTGCCCTGCACAGACCCCCAGCAATCCCACCCTGTGCATCCCTGGCAGCGCTGTCCAAAGGCTCCTGGAGCTCTGGCAGCCTCGGGGCTGTGCCCATCCCTGGGGAGCCTGGGCAGTGCCAGCACCCTCTGGGGAAGAGCCTTTCCCTGATATCCAAACTGTCCCTCCCTGGCACAGCTCCAGCCATTCCCTGGGTCCTGTCCCTGTCAGAGAGAGCAAAGCCCAGTGCTATGCCCAGCCCAGGAGCTGGTGATTTCCTTTCTTTACAGTGTCACTGTCATTGAGCCCTGGAGAAGTAGTAAGGAGAAGAGAATTATAAATCCTCTACGTCTCCTATAGAGGCAATTTTTTGCAGTGAGAGGTTTTAAAAGTGAATTCTGTTGTGATCTCTCTCTCACCTCCTCACTGGACCGTTTACACTCGCATCATTAGCTCAACATTATTTACTGCCACTGCCCTAGAGAAGCTTTTCAGTTATCATCCTCTTCCTCAACCATGTCCATTACCCCCAGCTTCTCACCCATATCCAGAACAACTAGTGCTTTGGATTTATTAAATCAAGCATTTTAGTGTCACATTTTTTTCTCCTGTGCATATGTCTGGAGATTTTCAGTAATTTGGGTTTTAAGCAGGAGGCCAGGAAATATGTCTGTTGTCCTTAAACGCAGGAATATTACAGAAATGGAACGTTTTTTGCATGCCTGGAAGCCCTAAAAGCAACCACCTAGGATTATTAGAAATTGTATTGGAAATGCAGACATACAGCAAAAAACATCCTGCGCGTGGCAACCGATAGGCTTTGTCTGCTGAGGTTTTTTACAATTACTGGGAAATAATTCCTCGCCGTCTTTTCTGTCCCGCTTCCTCAGGCTGCCTGTGTTCCTGGTGTGTCCCCTGAAGGGATGGAGAGCTCCTCAGTGGCGTCGGCCTCCTCGGAGGCTGGGAGCAGCCGCTCCCAGGAGATCGAGGAGCTGGAGCGCTTCATCGACAGCTACGTCCTGGAGTACCAGGTCCAGGGGCTGCTCACCGACAAGACCGAGGGCGACGGCGAGAGCGAGAAAACGCAGTCCCACGTCTCACAGGTGGGTGAAAGGGACCCCCTCCCACTCACCGTGGGGTGGGAGAGGGGCTGGGGGCTCACAGAGTGTGTTCTCAGCTGAAGTAGCTTTTTCAGGGTTTGGATGTGAAGCAGAGTGTGATAAAACGCTGGGTTTGGAGCAGCTCGCTTGTTTGGGGGTGTGTTTGAGGTGTCCAAGCTGCTGGTAGCAGTCTTCTGATGCTGGGTTTGGTTTTTTATGGTCTCAAGGTGCATTGAAACACACTGAAAGTGTTCCAGGCCAGGTTGGGTAGGGCTTGGAGCAACTTGGCACAGTGGAAGGTGTCTCTGCCCATGGCAGGGGGTGGAATGAGATGGGGTTTAAGGTCCCTTCCAAGCTGAACCATTCCATGATTCTACATATGAAGGATCCCATCTTTATCTGGTATCAGCAGTGTTTTATCTGATCCATCTGAACTCTGCAGGTTTGCTGGAGCTGAGGATCTGACCCAGAGCTCTAGACCTGTTTTATATCATCTCAATGTAAAGAAATGACCAAACAAAGGAACCTTGTTAGGAATAGATTTTGGTGAAGAGGTCTTTTACAGTTTGAGGATCAAAGCCCTTACAAATGGGAGAAAATATATTTAAAAATCTATTGATTTTATTAACCCAAGGCTGGAAGGTGTCTGTGTTTGAAGTGACGGTTTGGAGGGGCTTCAGGTCAAACAGGCAAGTTCTGCTTATTAATGTGTCAAGCTCAAAAGTGGTATTGAATTAGAAATAAAATAATAGACAAAGTTTTGTAACCTCTTCCAGCCTGTCCACTGCTCTGCCAATAAGCCCAGACTCTCTCTGCATCTTAAGGACAAAAATTTCTAATTCTCATGGCATACCATGTACGTTTTTTGCATTAAGATCCTTGATTGCAACCACAAAATCCATCTTCCAGTTGTGGAAATGGCATTTTAGCTTTCTTTCCTGGCTTGGCCTGGAAGAAAGGAGCTGCTGGGTTTTTAATGTCAGTTCTGGGAGTGTTCTCTTTCAAGATGGCTGGGTTTTATTTTAAAGGAAAAATTCGTAATAATGAAAGATCTGAACATTAAACCTTTTAATTAAACCAGTTATAGAGGCAACTCAAATGAAGCAGCTAAATGAGGTTGTACCCCAGACCATTGATGCAGAAGTTTAATTAGGATTTATTGTGGAACTCCATCAAAATACATTTGTATTTCTAGGGCTGTATATTGGACAAAAAATGAAGATGGGCTTTTACATTAGGTCACTTGCATTTATAAAGCCATGTCTTAATGGATGCACTAAGAAGGAATTATCTCATGTCTCACAAAGGTTTTTTTCATTTTTCCACCTATAAAAAATAATCTGGAATTTCTATTTCTGATTTTCTCTTCCTGATCAGTTCTTAGCAAAGCAAGGAATAAACAGGCACAAATCCTGCAGCTGACTGGAGTAACCCTGGTGGAAGCCAGCCTGATGGAAGGTGGCACGTTCCCTCATTAATGAAAGCTAGAGGGAGAAAGATGGATTTAAGGGAAAGGCACTCAGCTGAGACCAAGGAAATTGTTTTTAACTGCAAGGCTCTGCCAGAAACTAAATCTTTAATGCTGGGCAAGTTACTTAATCTCTCTGCAGTTTGTTTCCTTATGGCTGTGATGTTTTCCCTGTCTGAGAGTGGATAAATCCATTCAGCCATGTGTGTGTGTTGCTTGGATGGTACCACGTTCCTAGACAACTGCTCTCCTTGCTGGGGGAAGGAAATAAAGGCACATCCTCCTCACTCAGCTCCCTGAGAAGCTGAATCCATTGCCACTTCAGAGAATCCAAAATGTGGATGTGTCCATGATGGGGATGTCCCCAACCTTGCTCCCACCAGGAAAAAAGAGGAAAATCAGAGGGAAGAGGTGATTTTATTTTTCTGTGGAGATAATGAGTGAGCTTGTACCTTGGGAGACCTTCCAGGCATGTGGTTGCACTCAAAATTGTTGAAACAGATAGGGATACATCTGGTAAATAAAAGGATCTGAAGAGTGATGGCATCATGGGCCTGCCCAGGGGCTCAGCAGAAGTGACAAGAGAGTGATGGGCAGCTCTTTAATGAGGGGAGACTGAAATCCCCCCATCTGTGAGCTAGGACGGCCTCTCTGATGAAGGCAGGGATCATGAGCAGTTGTAGTGAAGACTCCTTTTTGTGGCCTCATCCATACCTGTCAGGGAGCTCTCAGGTGGTTGTTTGTATGGAAATGTCTTTTCATTTTCTTGCCACATCATCCTTGGTGATGGTACTAAGCCTTGAGTGTCTCTGGAGCAGCCAAGTGCTTCCAGCAGAAGATCTCAGAAGTGGGGCTGGTCAGTCTCCACTTTGTTGAAGGAGTGACAAAATGACTTTAGAATTAAACAGCATCTTTGATGTTTGTCTAGTGAAAATTGGTTTTGTGGTTGGTTTTTTTTTTCACCCATATGATGCAGCCCTACATTTCTTTAGGAGAAAAAAAATAAGGCAACAAATGATATCAAATTCAATTATTTTTGTGGAGGCACCTTGCTGCCCAACCTTGGGGCAAGCTGGCATAAGAGTCTGTTAATCCCCTATGGCCGCATATGGCAATGGCCAAATCTATAGGTTCCATACTCATTTTCTGGTTTGTTTAAAATGAAAACACAGGGTGTTGGCTGCCCAGGGCATGTATCTGTCCTTGAAGCAAATAGAGTTGGGAACGAGGGTTGGAAAAAGCAAAAATTTTCCAACTTTCCGTGGAAATGAGTGATAATTCACCCTAGTGTGTATCACACACCTGGGGTTCCAAGCACTGTCAGAGTCAGAAAGTTGGTGTTGGGGCTGGATTTTATTGCAAAGCACCATATCAAATGCTTTCCTACAGTTGTTCCTGCTTCTTCCCTGTACCCACTGTCAGCGGATGGAGCATTTCCAAGCCAAAGCCTTTGGGATCATCCTCAAAAAGGAGGGGGTGCCACACGTGTGCAGCGATGCCCGCGGCCGGACGGTGTTTTCTGTGCACTGTGGACTGACGCAGCAGTTTTGCCCAGCCCAGCTATTATTTTACACAATCCCTTTTTTTATCCCTTTTGCAGTGGACGGCGGATTGTAGCGAGCAGCTTGATGGCAGCTGTTCCCCATCCCGAGGGAAGGGCTCGTCGTCTCACGAACATAACCAGGTAGGGTTTGTGTTTAGTTCCTCCTTCCCAGAGCTTTGCCTTTATTTCTTGCACTGCCTCGCCTGGGAAGGGCTGCCAGCTGTCCCTCTCCTGTGGAAGGGGAGATGTGTCCCTCTGCTTGGCATCTGAAAGCTCATTCCTGCCCAAACCATGGGACGTGGGCAACATCCTGGTGTGCAGATGGATGCTTTCATCAGGAGCTTAAAGGGGAAAATATAAGGAGTGTCTCATTTATTCCAGGAGACTTTCTTATTGTCACCTGTGTGAGGAAGCTGTTAGGAGCATCAGAGATGACTTGGAAGGATGAGATGTGGCTGGAATAAGGGATCTTTATGTAGCTGGGCTTCTCTGTTGTGTGCTGCAGCACAGGGATGGTGTTACAGGAAGAGCATTACACAGCTGAGAGGGTGAGCTAGCAGAAGAAGCAAAGTTGCACGTGCTGAGAGCCTGTGTTGGTCGTGCAGTGACAGGAGCCAGGTGTGAGTCAGTTTTGGTGCTTGGACATGGTGTGAACACGAGTAAGGAGTGTTTACCTGGCACTGCTGGAGGTGGCTGTCCCTCCTCATGTGAGTACCCCCATGGAAGAGAGTTGGGTTGGGTAGGGGCTTGTGTTTGATCATTCTCATCTGATTGACAAGATGCTGTGTCACCATGAGACCATCAGCTCTGTGAGAGCAGCACTTGCTTGAGGAGATGTGAAATTTAGGCATCAGAGGGAAGAGGAAACAGCATTTCTAATTGCTGTGGCTGATGGATGTCCCACCCAGAGAAGTGGCTTCAGGTTGGTGGCTTTTATTCTCTTGCTCTGCTTGATGTCCTCCGGATGCAGTCTTGTGCATGGATCCTTGAGGGGGAATTTGGGAGCCCTTTGCAGGGTGTAAAAGAGGCTGTGCCAGTCTGAGCGGGGCAGGTTGCAGTTCTCATTTTGGGCACAGCTTCCTCTCATGGAGCCATGCTGGAAGTTCTTGGCTGAGGGATGGGGGCTTAGTCATCCCATCCCTGCCATGGCCCTGGGATGCTGGTAGCTCCTCTGCTAACACCTACACCCAACAAAGGCAGGCTTTTGTTTTGTAGAAGGGCGTGTGCTGAACAGAGGCACTGCTTTGGATGAGCTCCTGAAGGTGCCAGATGGAATTGTGGATTTAATTTATTACAGCTGTGATCTACTTCAAAATATTCAGCAGCAAAACCTCATCGGGCTCCTCCCAGCGCTGAAGACAGCTGTTGGATGTTCAGCTGGGAGGCTGGCTGTTTCCATCAGGCTTCCCTTGGTGGATCAGGGCCTTTCCGTAGGGAAGAAGGTCCCTGGCCCTTCTCCCAAGGGCTCTGCTGTTGTGCCAGTGGCTGGTGGAGACCACAGGAGGATGCAGGAGTCATGCATGGGTGTTACTTTCCTGACAACCTCCATCTGCCTATGGTGCTATGCACTCTTTTGTTTCAGCTTACATGTTTTTGGGGTTTTTTTTTTGTTTTCTTGCTGTTTTTTCCCTGGGAATTAAATGTGTTTGATCTCCTCCTACAGGGAGCTCCTTTCCTACACACAAACACCATTCACTGATGCCCAAGCTGCTTACCCTGTGTTTGGGCTCTCTCCCAGCCTGCAGCAGAGCTAGTAATTATCTCTCTCCATGTTTGGCTTCCTTTAACTGTGAGTAACAAATTTTCCTTGGCACCAAAGAGGAGTTGCAAGCTATTGTTCCTCTGTCCAGGCAAGCATTTCTCTCACTGTCACTGATATATGAGTTAAACGCTGCTGGTGAGGACCAAGTGCAGTTTCTTACCATTCCTGGCTGTTTTCACAAAAAAAATCTTTCAATATTAAAAAAAAAAGTCATTACTATGATGCTTGTCGTGAATTAAAAATTTCAATCACCTTTCAAACCTGCTAAGGAAGAAGCCAGCTAATTATTTCCCAGGGGAGGAAGGGGTTGCGTTTTGGGGGTGGGTTTTTTTGCTTTTTTTTTTTTTTTTTAGTTTTTATTTTTATTTTTATTTTGTTTTGTTTTGTTTTGTTTTTTGTTGGTTTTTTTGGGTTGTGGTTTTTTTTTGTGATGGGGTTTTTTTGTTGCGGTTTTTTATGTATTTGAGGGACTTGGGCAGGAAATGGAATTCCTAATTTTCCTATTGTGTTTCCAGCTGAGATCTCTGCATTGCCAGTTGTACTTGAAAAATACTTGGATGTGAGATTTCTGCTGGCTTCAGCTAATGTGAAAATGTGGGTTATGTATCAGTGACCATGGTATGCCTCACGTGGCCATCAGAAAGGGCATTTAAATGGAAATCTAGGTTAGTCCTGGAAATATATTCAGCATGTGGTTCATTTTCTGTGAAGACAGAGTAGTCCAATCTTGCTTTTTCAGAAGTAATTGGCTTCCTAAAGGTTATGGGGAAACCTAGAGAGAAGATGACTTTCCCATGCCTGAAAAATCCCTCTATGCATCCCTGAGTACTTGATGCCTTTGAAATTCTGGGCTATATGATCCAGCAAGGTAAAGAAAAATAAATGAAAGATTTTAATTTTTTTTTTTACTCTGTGTGTGTGTTATGCATTTTTATATAGTGTGTGTGTATATAAGCATCTACTGGTTGTTGTACAAGTGAGGGGGTTAGAGCAATTTCTAAATAAAATACAATGTAAGGGTAAAAATGAAGAGGTTTTACCCTTCATTTTAAAGTGGTTTTGCCTTTGTTAAAAATGAAGGTAAAAACAGTCCAGGATATTCCTAAATTGCTGGTTTCTGATGTTGTTGGGTGTCTCTGGAAAAGAGCACCCAGACTTGTCCTGCTCTTGCACTACTTGGTGAGACCTGTATTAGCAGCTGTGTGAGACTTGGAGTCAGTCCCCACAGGCTGGCAGAAAGGCATCCCATACAAAGCAGTGGCTTAAAACCAGAGAAAATTCCCCCTGAAACCTCCTGGTCTTTCCAGTTCTGTGGGAGGGTGGCTGTGAGAAGATGGTCTGCTCATGGGGGAATCTCCTGAGATACATTTTGTGAACTCATGTGCTGAGAAAATCCTGGTCTCACAATTACATTCAGCTCATCTGTAATTCTTGTTTCCTGCTGGGATCTCTCTGTTTGCTGCATGGTGTGGCCATGTTCCACTAAACCCCTGAAAGTTTGCCAGGTGTCACCACGTGTGAGCCTCTAGGGTAAAGACCAGGTACTCAAAATATTATTTGAGCACCTTACTGCCTCTATAAATGAAGAAGGTTTAGATAATGGAATAATTTTAAACTCTTTTATGTTTGGATTTTTTTTTCTTCCCCAAAAAGAGCCAGTGGGAAGTTTTTATATAATACTTTATTTGCATTCCCCTTGTGAGGCTGTGGCAAGTAGGAAGCTCTTTGATATATTTCTGAGAGCAATTCATTAAGTAAAAAAATCTGGTATGGTGCATATTGAGGGATCCAGCAAAGCTCTTGGTACATGAAAGGCCTGGCAGGAGCTGCATCCCAGGCTCCCCTTATGTAAAAGGCATTAACAAAAACCAGAACAACTCTGCGGGTTTGTGCCATTTCTCCAGGCAGTGGGAGATGGAGAGCTGAAAATCCTCCTTCCTGGCCAAGTCCCACCCTTCCCCCATGGTGGCTGGCTGTCACCCATCAGCACCAAGGAAAAACCTGTGTTGTTGGCAGGAAACAGGACTTGCTTTCATCCCACTGCTTGTGTCCACGTCCCACCAGGTGCAGCAGGAGCTTGGTACAGGGTTTGGGCCCTCAGAGGCTTCTGCAGTTGATGGTTGTGTTGCTGATCTACTGAGCAGTGAAGGAGCAGGCAGGCTGTGTAGATCACACCTTGTAGACCCCACGCCTTGCTTGTAGCGCCCTTGTCTTGTCCTCCCTGAGGAGCTGGTGGTGAAGGAGATGACTCTGCCCTCCGGTTAAACCAGCAGAAACAGCAGCACATGGGGGCAGGGTGGGGTGGTGGGTTTGCACTCTTGGGCCTTGGCTGGAAATCAGACTACCTGGAGTAAAGAGCATCCCTAATTGTGCCAGCGTAAGAGTCCTGACAAGGGCCTGGAGGGATAAGGGGGAATGGCTTCCCACTGGGAAGGACAGGGTTAGATGGGATATTGGGAAGGAATTGCTGGCTGTGAGGATGGGCAGGCCCTGGCACTGGGTGCCCAGAGGAGCTGCTCCCTGGAAGCATCCAAGGCCAGACTGGACAGGGCTTGGAACAGCCTCATCTAGCGGAAGGTGTCCCTGTCCATGGCAGGGGATGGAATGAGATGAGCTTTAAGGTCTTGCTATTCCATGTCCATGTCCTGCAGTCATGGCTGGAAAAGCTGCCATGTTGCCAAAGCAAAGGCAGTAGGGGGTATGGGCAATGTGTGAAGGCTGTCTCTTGGGTAACAGCAGATTGCAGTGCACAGAGGAGCTCAGTTTTAATGGAGAATGGAAAAATCAAATTATCTATGCAGATTTCTGCTTTCATAGTTCCAGAAAATTTTCTTTTGCAGGCATCAGTGCTGCTTAACTGGTGGATGCTGCAGAAGCAGGTGGGAAGGGATCATGGTCTTGGACAGGGGACATGTCACTGGGTCCAGATTAACTGAAGTTAGCAGTGAAATTGTCCTGCTGGCTTAAGTCTGGTGACATCAGCAGGCAGCATGTAATGCCCCGAATTCTTGGCTGACCAGATAGGGCTGGAGAGACAGTGGATTGGCAGGGTCTCCTGACTAAATTTGTAATTCATTTTCCCTGTGCTGGTGGATGGCCTGTGTCTCATTTGAATTGCCCATCCTTGGGTCCAGATCTGAAAGAAAACAAGAGGGATGACTCTGGAAAGACTTTTAGAAATTACAGAATGTTAAGGGGGTGGAATGTACATTAAAAATCACCCACCTGCCATAGGGAGGCACACCTTCCACTGGAACAGGTTGCTCAGGGCCTTCTGTGCTATGAGCGCTGCCAATCTTGGGGCAGCCACAACCTCCCTGGGCAACCAGGACCAGTGTCTCACCACCCTCACAGTAAAAGCATTCTTCCTAATATCCAGTCTAAATTTCCCATCTTTCAATTTGTACCCATTAGTCCCTATCGTGTCACTAAAGTTGTGGATGCAGAGTCCCTCTCCAGCTTCCCTTTAGGCTCCCTTCAGATACTGGAAGGTGCTGTGAGGTCTGCACACAACCTTCTCTTCTCCAGGCTGAACAGCCCCAACTTTCTCAACCTGTCTTTACAGGTGAGGTGCTCCAGTCCTTTTATCAACCTCATGGCTGCCTCTGGACTTGTTCCAGCAGTTCCATGTTTGGGGAATATGTTTGGGGTTCTCCATCTCATTGGCCTGATCATGTTGTAGCCCAGGGCCAGTTTGTACACTGAACTCAGCTGAGGTTGTCAACCATGCTGAGGATGTGTTGGGGCAGGTGGGTCCTGGTTGATGCTGCAGACACTGGTTTTCTGTTTCCGAAAGAGAAGGAGAAAGCAGAGAAAGCAAGAAGGAGAAAGCAAGAGAAGGAGAAAGCAAAAGACTGGCTTTGCCAGTGAGTACATGTTGATGCATGCCTGCCTGATGGAGGAAGAAAGTAGGACTTCAGGTGGGGTGACCTGCCCATGGGCAAAGAGCTCTGAGAAGACCAGTCACTTTTCTGCCTGTAATTGCTGGGTGATGCTTCCTCCTTTAGTGGATGCAGCCCTGCTCAGTTATGGTTGGAGAGGACTGCTGAGAAAGAAATCAAATCCGTCAGCTAATGTATAGGCATAACTTTCTGTGGGACCTGTGTTTGGGCTCGGCCTCATGGAGCAGCAGTGCCTCATGTGAAGCAAACACCTACTTGGGTGTCAGGAGGTCTGGGAGGGAGATGTTTCACTGCCTTGCTGCCTGCTCTGGAGAATTGCTGCTGCTCACTGAGGGTAGGGGGAAGTGTCTTCTGGGCCTGGTGTCACCAGTGACTCACATGAGAGGACATCTTGTCACTCTCATTTTCTGTTTGGCTGGAGAAGACTGGGGGATGTCTGTCTGCCCATTGTAGAGCTTCCCACTCTCTTATTTTTGTGAGATTTGATTAACCTTTGAGGTCTCCATCTTTCCAGGTTTGGATGAATAGATCAGTCAGTGCTGGAGCTCTAGGCAGGGACGGGATGACATGAGCCATTTCCTCTGAGGCTGGGACAAGGCCTTGCAGATGGGTTTCCATAGCACGTCTGGAGTTCTCAGGGCCATTCTGAGAGCCCTCAGTCTTCCTCCTTTCATCCTTGTGTGTAAATGAGCTATCTAGTACATCCTTGGCTAGCATGGCTCTTCCAGTGTTGTCCAAAAAGCGCAACCACACAGGCTTGGTCCTTTCCCAGGTAGTCCAGAAAGATCTTGTAAGCTTAACCTTCTACTTCCAAATCCTTTGGTCCTGTATTATGGCACAAGAATGGATAAAACCTTACTTTCCCTGGTGGAAGAAGATCTCAAAGTGATGTTTGGTGTCCCTTCTGCAGATTGGCGAGGGCTGGGGAAGGTGGACATAGACCTGGGAAGGGAAGGAACAGAGCCAAAGGGGCTGGGGCTTCTGCATCACATTTTTATAACAGTTTCTGATGTTCTTACAGCATTATGTAATACTTTGAGGAGAAAGAAGCTAGAAAGTTTACCCTACTAAGATATTTAGAGTAATCTTATGGTTGGGTTTTTGTTGGGTTTTTTTTAAGGTGTATTTTGAGTTATTAAAATAATTAAGCCTTTGGTTTTCCTTATTAAAATTGGAGTCGTTTTTCTGGAGTAGGTCTAGGAAGGTACTTGGAGTGCAGTGCAAAAATTCTGCATAACGGGAAGATTTGGCAGCAGCACAGATTGGGTGTGTGAAAACCTCCACTGCAGAAAAACGTCAAAAGGGCCTTTTACACAATAGCTGTTTTCTGATCTGACCAGGAGTAAGATCAAAGTTGAGGAACCATTTGAAGGACACCCCACAGCTTGATCTAGGGTTCTCCTGGATACAGATGTGAGACCCTTGTTATGCTGGGGGATATCTCAGAGGTTTTTGGGGTCCTGAGAACTCTGCCAGCTTCCTGTTATTTTGCCTCTGGCCCACCCATGAATGCTGTACATTGAATATTGAAGTTTTTACATACAATTGAACATGAATCCTATCCAGAATCCACTGATATCTTCAGGACACTTGGAACTTGTGCTGCTGCCAGGGTTGATCTACATCGCTACCAGCACAGCCCACTTCACCCATACTTATCTTCACTGAGAGCAGCCACGTAGGTGATCACTGTGTTTCCATTTATGGCTTCTGCACTGGGGAAACTTATCTTCTTTTTCTGCAAATAGGATTTTCAAACTTGCACTGAAGCAGCAGAAAATATTAACTCTTGGGCCGGCAAAGGCAGCAGGATTAATTAGTTCATGCCTCAAAGAGCTCACTGCAAAGGTGAAAATTGCAGTGTAAGTGAAACATACGATTATTGCTAATTAAAATGCAAATGTTAGATTTGACAGCTAGTTTCCAAAGGAGGGCTGCTGGCAATGTGCATGAGCCTGGCTGTTCCTGAGAAGGTGCAGAGCTTGGGTTTGAGCAGCTTCTGGGGATCAGTCTCTGGAGGGATAGTGCTTTCCCTCCCAGTCCCAAAGTATGGCTCAGAGGTCCCATCTCCTGCTGCTGAGTGTGGACCAGAAATGATAGGTGGAGGAGCCCAGATAAGATCTATGAGAAGTCTTCAAGGACTGTTTGGGGAACTCAGAGAGACTGGGAGACCCTTGGTTTTTGAAGGGCATGGCAGAGAAATGGGGAATTGGGTCAGCAGGAGGCAAGGAGTGGAGAGCTTTGTGCCATTACAGCTGTTTCTTCAGCGTTTGTCAGCTTTGGCAGTCCGTTCTGTTCCTGCAGCATGGTGGGTTTGTTTAGCAGGAGCTGTGTGTGGAACATACACAGGATGGAGGAAAAGCAGTGCCACATGTCACCAGTGCCAAGCCATGGCTTCCTGCTGGACTCCAGCTGCCTCTGGAGTCTGGGAATAGGGCTTTTTGTGGGCTTTGCATTGATGCTGGTGAAGGGGTTTTCCTGCTTGTGTGTTTTATTAAAGAACAATCACCACCTGCATGCTCTCACCCACTCTTTGAGCATCACCCATGAGGTTGGTGTGAGCAGCACAGTTCCCACAGAAGGTCTGCAGAGAGGTTCCATTTTAGCATGAAAGAGCTTTACTACAGGACACAAAGCCATCAGAAGTGTGTGGGATTGTTTCTGGGGGTCGTATTTTCATTCTGGAGATTTCAATCCCCTTCAGTAAGATACCAGTAAAATGTTGTTAATCTGTGGAAATTAGTCAGAAATCTGGGGAAAATACTGAGCTTGGCTGTGCTGGTGAGTTTGAACATAAGTGTAGTCAGGCAGTTTTCAGTTGGGACTGTTAGCATCTTCAGCAGACATTTCAACAGTTTTTAGTGTAGCAATTTTATTTAAAAAACAAATTGGTTTTCAATATTAGTATCAGTGCTTGATAACGGTGAGGAAGGTAAACAGGGCGAAAGCCCCAGGCCATGAGTTAGAGCCAGGAGACAAGCTGGTTTTTTAAACTCACCTGTGATTGTGATCTAACTGGTAACTTTGTGCTGTATCCAGTGGCTTTTCTTGGTGGACACTGATGCATGGTGATACCAATATTCTCGTTTCTCACAACAGCTGCATTTCTGGAATTTGCAACATCTTGGATTGTCTGCAGAAAACCACTCCTAAAAGATGGGTCTGCTGAATATAAATGAACAGTTTTTATTTTCAGTGTGTCTTTCAAAGCAAAGGGTGCATGTGCTGACCTGCAGCATTTGGCACGGAAATCTTGTGTGTGTTTGCGAACAAGATGTTCAGTGTGTAGGATACAATTAGTCCTTCAAACATCAAGCATGAAGGTGCATTTCTCCCAGCCATTTTTTCAGATGGTGCACATATTTCCCATGTCAAAGGAAGTATTTCTCACTTCTCAGGATGCCTACAAGGTTGGCTCTTCTCCAGGCCTTCCTGAAGTGACCTGCCTGACATCCACCACGTTTTTTATCCCTTCATGCCAACTGAACAACTTCTTTTGTGCCATTTGGTATTTCCCAGCCATTGGGAGATGTGGGTCAGGGTGTGATAAGAAGGGAAGAAGAAGGTGCTTTAAATGTCAGTGGAAATAATCACAGCCTTTCCAATTTCATTTATCTACAACTTGAAAACCAAATTGCCTCTTTTTAAGTCAATACCACAATGTATTTGAACTTGCTTGAAACTTACTAGGTTGTAGGGTGCAGATTGTCCAGCTGGAGCGATGCAGAAACCAGCACTGGAGTGTTTGCTTCCAGTTCCTTGTGTTGGGTGAACACTTCCATGTTTCATGTGCATCAAGGTCCATGCTGGACCACCAGGTAGCATCACCCTAGGTAGCTCAGGTTCTGCTGTGCAGTTGTATTCCTGCCTCATCCAAGTCAGGTGGCAGTGGTGGAGTTGGACCTGGTCTGTGGCCTGGACTTGGCTGTTGTGTTCAAAAGCAGTCTGAGTGGTGAATCCTTTTTGGCTTTGGAGGCTGAGGTGGCCCTGCCCTTGCCTTAGCCCGTGGCAGTGTCTGCAGGACCTCATGTAGCCCCATGAGAACATCTGAGACATGAGAAACTTGAGGCTCTCATCTCTCAACCAGTCCTAAAACACAGGCTTCTGTTTGTATTTCTGAGATTTTCAGAGTACCTGCAAGAGTTCAATATTCGGCACTTGGTGGTATCATGGGGTTTTAATAATTTTAGGTCACTTCAGAAGTCTTTCCCAAGTCTCTGAGCAAAGCTTTTGGAGCAATTGCCATGACAATATCCACCTTTCTCCCCAAGGACCTTGTGGGGTGTTTGGGTAGAGCTGGTCAGGTGAGTTATTCTGGTTTTCAGATGAGTCATTATGCCTTGAGGGCTGAACAAGAAACCTGCAGTTTGCTTGACAGCACAACAAGTGAGAGAATAAAGGAGAACATCAGGCACAGCTCCTTAAGAGACAAAAATAGTTATTTCTGTAATGAGTCTCCTGGTGAACTACAAGAGTCCTCAGCCATGTGAATAACTGGACTCCAACAGTGGGCTGAGCAGTGGGAAAACTGACTGAGAAGTTTATTTGGGCCTGGGAGGGGAATGGAATGGAATGGAATGGAGTGGAGTGGAATGGAATGGAATGGAATGGAATGGAATGGAATGGAATGGAATGGAATGGAATGGAATGGAATGGAATGGAATGGAATGGAATGGAATGGAATGGAATGTTTCAGCTGGGAGGTACCAACCATTATCCAGTCCAACTGCATGCTCAATTCAGGGCTGACCAAAAGTTAAAGGGTGTTATTAAGGACATTTTACAAATGCCCTTCAGCAGCTTTAGAGGATGTGGGGTTGATGAATATGCATAGTTAATACTCATGAAGGTAGAGAAGGTAAGTTTTATTTTTCCCCATGCATACGCTAGAGCGTTAGGGCCAAATCTTATCCTCATCAGAGCCTCCCACAGTGTCATCCCTTTGCAATCTGTAAATAGAACATGTTAAAGGAGTCAGAGGAAGCCCCACAATCAGGATGCTGGTCACGGGCATGGTTTTGTAGGTGCAGGCACAAGTGGCCTGGGAGCTGGAGCTCTCCTGTTCCATCAGGTCATTGGTTTTGGAGTGTGTGTGATGGAGTGGCCCTTGACTAAAGCAACCTGTTTGTTGTTTTCAGGAAGAGTGGGATCACAGCAGCAGTGGGAGCACAGGATCCCAGCCAGGGTCGAGCTCCAGGCAGGGCTCTGGATCCAGGTCTGGCAGCCACAGGAGAAGCAGCCAGTTCAGGCAATCAGCCAAGGTATACCTGGTGGTGAGGTGCTGGAGCTGTGTCCCGTGCTTGCTGTTTCTTGGAGGCATCCCCCTCACGACCTGTTTGTGGTGTGTGTCACACGAGGCGTGGGTGCATGTCAGCTGGGAAGGACACTGCAAAGACCTGTTTAATTCACTCACGGTGTGTGACCCACTGAGGTGTGCTGATTGCCTTAGCGTTGTGAAAGAAGTCCCTAGTCAGCTGGTTAAGTGCAAAGAAAATCAGGGATTTTTCTGTATTTGAAGTATTGGAGTATTTCAGTTTTGAGAAATCAAGAGATGCCTGTAATTATTTGCTGTCAGGCCTTCACTAGAAGTTGAAAGATGAGTGGGCAGCACATAGATGGTGTTAAATGGTGACCTTAAGTCCAGCTGCTTTCTGTGTTAGCTGTCTGCAGGGCTATATGAGAAGTTACCTTCCTACCCTGCAAAAGACTCTAAGAATTAACTTTTTATATGGGTTAGGTCCATCCTTGAACTGAGACAAGGGACCATTCCTGTGTCCTGTCTTCTCTTGGAGTCGCTCTCCATTATGCACACAGGAGAACAAGTTCTGCCAGAAATGGATGGCAGACTGAGGTTTGGAACCAGTGGTCAAAGTCCTGGTCCATGCATCCATTTCATCCTCCTGAAGATCTTGAGGAAATAGCTTTTCCTTCTGAGCCATGCTGTGGTGGGAGAGGACCCAAAGAACCAGGTTGTACCTGGAAAGTGATGGTCCTTTCTGCTGGGAATGAGACTCAATGTATCCTTTCCTCTTTGAGCGGGGATAATACTGTCTTCCTCAAAATTTCTGTATTTTTGTCTGTACTTTTCACATGACAACTTGCAGTTTTCAACAAGGAAGCCCTGAATTGGAGCCTTTTCAGACAGTTCAGTATCTATTTCATCTTTTTTTATTTTCTACCAAAGTGCAGCCAGGGGTTGTAGGCAGCTGAGAAGGAGGAAAAGTGGGGGAAGCTCCTTGAGCTCAGAACTGAAAAATGCTTAAGTAATACATGTTACAGGATAATCCCTGAATTTATAGCAGGGAGCCAGGCGGCCACTTGGTGTTGTTCTGCGTGCAGTGATGATTTAACCTGGTTGCAGTTGTGCAGCAAAGGGCATGATTTCATATTTGTTTTCTGGAGGATGGTAATGAGGAGCAGCGAGAGGCGGGACGCTGAGCTGGGCTTTGTAAAGCTGCTGCGTGCATGCAAATGCTGACTTTGTGGGGAATTTGCTGAAGCTGCATGCATGGTAAACAGCCAGAGTCCACGTGGGCCTGTCCCTGTTTGTGTGGGCAGCTCCAGGGGCTGGGCAGCAGTGGATGGAGGTCATTTGTGCTCACAGGGGCAGGAGGACAGAGGTTGTGGACGTGCATTTAAACCAGATTGTGGGCAGGATCTGCTTTACTGGATGTCTCATCTCTGAGTACTGGTGTTACTTGTGAAAGCGTCTCTCTCAATTATCATTCCGAGTGAATTAATTAATTTTCAGCTATACTAACTCCTTCTCAGTGAAAAAGATTATCTAAAGCTCAGGGTTGGGTCACTGGGAGCTTCATGTTAAAATTGCTGATGGTTATAATTGCAGTCCTGGGGGGACTGCAAGTCACTGCTTTTCTTAAATACATGCTATTTTTAATCTTTTTTTATACCTGGATCTGAGAATTGGCTTTTTGAAGTCTTATTATTAAGTCTTGGCATTGTGCTGTGAGCATTTTAGTAAGCTCCTGCAGCCCATGGCTGCAAGGCTGCTCCCTGTCCCGTGAGCTGACACAGAGACTGTTCCAAAGACAGGTCATAGAAGACCAAAAGGGTGTCTTGAAATGGCCACAGTGACTCAGGACTTAATGACAAGGTGTGCTATCACTGAGCCCTGGCACCATTTTGTGGAGTCTGGCTGATGCTTGGAGTGTCTCCAAGAGGTTATGGGACATCTTCTAGGAGGACCAGGTCTGGGTGAGAGTGTCCAGCTGCTGCCTCGGACCTGCCTGACCTCCTCACCACCTGAAATGGATTTGTGTCTTCTCTTGGGTGTCAGCTGTGATAACCTGCACATGTGTGCTTCCATTACACTGCATTTGGATGCTTGTAAGGATTTAAGAAACTAATTCCTCTCCTTGGTGGGAGAAAATCGTGCTTACATTTGCCTAAAATAAAAAGCTCATCTTCTGTAACTTATCACGGGAGTTATGTATTTCTGGTAATTTGTTTCTGAGCAGAGACATGTCAACTTGCAGATCCCCAGGGGTTAAAATCATAATCCATACACCCCTCGGAGGAGACTAAAAAGGGAGCAGTGTGTCTGTGTTTGGAGTTTCTGGTGTTTAAATTGGTTGTGCTGGAAATGACTGCAGAATGTAACCATCTGTTCACTGAGGACATGTGTCCTGACATTGTTTGGGAAAGTGTTGCTCAATTTGTGAGCACATTGAGCTCTGGGACTTCATTAAGAAATGGTCACATTTTTAACGCGTTTATAATGTCTTGGTTAATATTAACAATACTTAAAAATGACATAAGGTTTATGATGGGGAAGAGATGGAATCCACCTTCTCTACCATATATTTTGCCAGAGTGGGACCATTTGGACTGAGTTGCTTAAAAAATCTGAATATGTGCAAGATTATGAGTAATCTGAATAAGAAATGTTGAGAGGAAAATTGGTTAATATGGGCTCCTTATGTGCAATGCATTCAATCCACCCAGACTGAGTCAAGTCTAATTTCTTGAATGGTCTTCAATGGCAAAATCCAACCTGCTTTACTTCACCTGTAAGGGGTGGAGGGGACAGCCCTCTTTGTGCAGGGAGGACACGTGAGGGTTGATGACTGTGAAGGGGCTTTGAATAACATATGTGAGGTCTTTGCTTTACATGCTTGTGCTTTGGGTTGTCCATTTTGACAAAGGCAGCTGCCTGCACAGGAAAATTCAAGGTGTTTCACAGGTGGCTGGAGATGTCTTATAATGCCCGTGGGGAAAGGCTCTGGGGGTGCTGGTGCCAGCAGCTGGACATGAGCCCAGGGTGCCCAGGTGGGCAGTGGCCCCTGGGCTGTCCCAGCCAGGCTGTGACACAGCCCCAGGGCAGGGCCTGTCCCTGTGCTGGCGCTGCTGAGGCACCTCCAGTGCTGGGGACAGCTCTGGGCCCTCAGGACAAGAGAGACACTGAGGGGCTGGAGCGTGTCCAGGGCAGGGAACGGAGCTGGGGAAGGGGCTGGAGCCCCAGGAGAGGCTGAGGGAGCTGGGAAGGGGCTGAGCCTGGAGCAAAGGAGGCTCAGGGGGGACCTTGTGGCTCTGCACAGCTCCTGCCAGGAGGGGACAGCTGGGGGGGTCGGGCTGTGCTCCCAGGGAACAGGGACAGGAGGAGAGGGAACGGCCACAGGCTGGGCCAGGGGAGGCTCAGGTTGGGCATGAGGAGGAATTTTGTCACAGAAAGGATTGTTAAGCCTTGGAACAGACTGCCCAGGGCAGTGGTGGAGTCTCATCCCTGTAAGTGTTCAAGGGATACCTGGATATGGCACTCAGTGCTCTGGGCTGGGTGACAGGTGGGGATCAGGCACAGGTTGGAATCAGTCTTGGAGGTCATTTCCAACCTAAATGATTCTGTGATTTTGTGAATCTGAGCCTGGCCCCTGGACCTTGGTGGATCATGGTTGTGGACATGGGGCAGGAGGACAGGATTGGAGTCGGAGCTGAGCTTGTGCATTGTCTGTTCCATGCTGTGCACAGCTCTGTGTCCCCAAGGCTGACACTGTCACTCCTTGCCTTCACGGTGCACTTTTGCAGCAGGTGAAGGGTCTCTCCATTGCATGGATTCACACAGGAGCACAGGATCCCTTGTAGAGAGCCAAGACACCTCCGTGGCTGGTGGGAGAGGCTGTGTCCTGGCCTGGATAGCTCCATGTGCCTCCTGACAAGTAATCACCTTTCCATCTCTCCTAGAATGGCAACAAGGAGAGCAACCTTGACATGCTGGGCACAGACATCTGGGCTGCCAACACCTTTGACTCCTTCAGGTAAGCTGGTTTTAAATTGCTTTAGGAGAGAGGTGGACTTTTAGGATGGACCATGCCTTGTCTTAGCCCTCGCTGGTATGTCCACCCTGCGGGTACTCAGGCATCAGAGTATACCCTGGTAAGGCTGACATCACTGCTCCTCCTCCTCCCCATCCCCATTTAGCCTGTGGCACCAAGCACAGTCTATTTAAAGCATCCTGTGTGTTTTGGAGAGGCCACCGGATGGGTTTGCAGTCAAAAAACTGAAACCAGTACCAGTATAATTACTTATAGTCACCCCAGAACTACACAGGCAAGACTTGAGTCAACTCTGAGGTGCTGCTCTGGGATTTTACTCTCCCATTAGCTGGAGGTACCATTATGTGTTGGCTTCTTAACTGCTGGGAAGAACTCTTCAGCTGCTGTCTCAGTGAAAGCAGTGAAATATCCTTTCTGTCCTGTTTTATGCATAATCTGCATAATCTTGAGTCACTGGAGGAGACAGGTTGTGCAGGACCAGAGAGAACATAATTTCATGGACCTGTTGCAATACCCTCTTGGTAGAGAGTGAGTATATCTTGCAGGGTGTTTTCTGTATCTAAATTAGAGGCTTAGATAAAGCCCCAAGAGCTCAGCATACCTAAAAAACAAGAAAAATGAAAAGAGGTGCATCAGTGTGGAGGCTGGAGGCTCACATCCACGTGCTCTGCAGCAGGGAGTGGGGAGTGGTGCTTCCAGAAATGCCAGCTTTCCTTGTCTGCAGGCTCCAGTGTGCCCTCTGCTCTTCAGCTCGGTGGTGTTTAATTAGTAGTGGACTTCCTTTCTCTGTTTTTCCCTGTTTTTCTCTCCTAGTGGTGCAACGTGGGACTTGCAGCCTGAAAAACTAGATTTCACCCAGTTTCACAGAAAGCTGCGAAACACCTCCAAACACCCATTGCCTCACATAGACAGAGAAGGGTGAGTGCTGTGTCTGCAATACTGTGCTCTCCAGGAAGGTCTCTAACTTCTCCTTGCTCTAGGAACTCTGGCTTGGTGGCACCCCTCACACAGAGGACGTGGGAAGAAGCACTGGACTATTCAGAGAGTTTGAGAACGCCATGGTCAGTCTGTCTGGCTCCTCTGTCACCCAGTTCTGAGCTGGAGCAGAGTGGTTCTCTGTATTTTTGCATTGCCTGGTAGATCTCAGTGTTTAAATAACTCTGGATCCAAGTCTCCTAGATCCTGGTGTTCTAAATTTAGACATCTCTGGATATTGGAGGAAAGATCTTGGCTTAGTGCTGACCTGGTTACAGTTCCTGTGAATGACGCTGTTCTTCCCAGCAAGAGTTCAGGGAAGGAGAGAGCATCAATGTGTTTCATAAAACTGTGAAAACATTCAACAGCTCCCTTTGGTTGTGACAGCCTCCACAGGTTTCCCTGGTATTTCTGGATTCCTTACTGGTTTTTGGTTGGTCAAACCAAGTAAATGTGTGCTGGCACCAAGTGGCTCACCAGCCTTGCTTAGATGGGTATCACCATTTCCCTGCAGGTTCTCTGCAGATGGAGAAGCAATCACTCCCAGAGAGGATGGTGCAGCCAGGTGGGAGTTGGGCTCTTCTCCCCTGTAACAAATGACAGGATAAGAGGTACATTGCATATGAGGAGGTGTAGGTTGGACGTTAGGAACAGTTTCTTCATGGAAAGGGTTGTCCAGCCCTGGCAGAGCTGCCCGGGGCAGGGGTGGAGTCACCATCCCTGGAGAGATTTAAAAACCATATGGATGTGGCACTTGGGGACATTTGTCAATGGGAGCCTTGGCAGGGCCAAGGGAATGTTTGGACTTGGTGCTCCTAGAGGTCTTTTCCAACCATAACAATCCCATAATTCTATAGCTCCGGTTTTCCTTATGCTATCACTCAGAGCATAGAGGAAGGAAAAAAGTAGAACAGGTCTAAAAGATGGGGTTGCAGCTGATGTTCCATCACTGCCATGTTGTTTGCAGGGATGGAAATCTTCTCTTGGAGACATTTTGCTGCTGATAATTTGGTTTTGCCAAAATACTGGCCAGTGCCATATGCCTGCACATCTTGTTTAGAAGACAAGTTTAGAATTGTTGTTAGAACAGTTGATTGGAAACAATTAGAAACATCCAGCCAGGCCAGAAATCCCATACCAGCCCAGGCTCAGCATCTGCAGTAGGCTCCTGTACCATACAGGGACAGGAAGACTCAGACAACCTTTTTTTCTGCTCTGTAAGGTATACTGCAGGTTTATAAAGAGCAATTTTCAGAACATTTGGAACAGCATAACACTAAATTTCTAAGTCACAAAGTCTCTTAGTCAAGTTCAATCCCATTTTTTCAGATGAGTTTGAAAAATGAGATGAAGGGGGCCCTCTGTAAAATAAGATATAATGTGCTTCCTCTGTAAAAGAAGATATAATATGCTCCATGGTTGATGGCACTTGCCAGGCAATCCTGTCAGTGAGAGCTGCTGTGTGCAGGGAGGATGGAGCAGGGCTGGTGTTGTGTTTTTCCTCTGGTTCCTGATGTATTGTGAATGCCCACATTGCAAACACATAGAGGAGGCAGTGTGGAGTTGAAATATTTAATCACTCCCAAATATTACAGCTGTTAAAGTGGAGTAAAAAATAGTGTATCTGCAGAAAAGTTAAGCAGATGCTATCAGCACAAAACAGTGCATGTTCCAAAATGCATGCCAGGTAAGTAACCTGGCTAGGACAGAGGAAGCACAAAGACAAAATTGTTCTTATTTTTTCATTTCTAAACCTGACTGTATTATGCATTCATCAGCTCTCCATGGTGAATCTGTGCCGAGATTCAGCTTGCTGAGCCTCCATGAATCTCCACCTGCTAGCTAGGCATTTTCCCCTCTTGCTTGAATAGGGAGCTTTTAAAAAAATTTAGCTGTGCAGTGAAAAAAATAATAGGGGAAAAAAAAGGACTGTGCTGTTCAGTGTGTGTTTTCAACACTAAAAGAACCATTTTATTCCTCCATCTGATCAGTTGCCCAAGGCTGGCCATGGAGTTGCATCCAGTTGTGTGACCTCAAGTGACTTTTGGTTGGGTGAAGCGTTTTCCTCCAGGGAGACACCTGCTTTTATTGGGACATGCTGTTTGGTGGCATGCTGAATAATCACAAGTGGAACAGTTAAGAAAAAGCAGGGAGCTGTACTGTGTTTCTGACCTGAATTCATCTGGCTTTAATTTCCAGTGCTTGCTCTTGCTCTGCTTGTACTCTTCCAGATCAAACATCCTTTCGTAGCTGGTATTTTCTCTTCATTCCAGGTATCTCCCAAGCGCATGTATCACTTGAGTTTTTCACGTTCTCTAAGGAATTTCCCTACAGCCTCTTTGAAACACGATTGCCAGCGCTGCCTGTGGTCCTGTAGCTGGGGCTCAGCCATGCTGTCTCCAGAGGAAAGCTGCCTTCTTCCCCCTAATCCCTGCCTCCTCTTCATCCCCTGCCTTTTTGCCACAGTTCAGCATAAGAAATTCAGCTTGGGACAGTTCCCACCCTTTTCAGATGACCTTTTCCTACAATAAACTTGTGTTCTGCACCTGCAGCTGGTGTTGTTTGTCCCCAGATGTGTGATATGATTTTTCTCATCTATATAAATACCATATATATAAATATTTTTTCAGATGTGTGTTTCTGTATGTGTATGCACACTATATTTTTGCCTTTGTAAGTCAAAGTCAGTATTTCATCTATAATGGAAAATCAGTTGTTGAACACTTCTGATTTCCAATAAATACAGAATCACAGAATGGTTTTGGGTTGGAAGGGATCTTCAAGATCACCTAGTCCAGCCCCCCTGCCATGATCAGAGATACCTTTTACTAAACCAGGGTGCTCAAGTTCATTAAGGTTAATTAAATTGTTTCCCTTCAGTTTGCTGGATTTTGAGACTGGTACTTCAGCATGTGCCATTTTTCTCAATTTTTTTCTCCCATTTTCTCTAATTCCAGAATCTATTTTTCACTGACTTCTAGGCACTGATTACCTGGGTCTGCTGCTACCAAAGTCTCTACTGTATCTTATTTAACACTATCTTGCTTCTAACTGACAAAAAAAAAAAAATTATCATTCTTGCATAATAAAGAAATATCATCTCTGTTGTTTGTGAACATAGAAGGATGATAATTATTGACCATTTCTTTCTTTTTCTGTATCATCACAAACTCTTTGCACCCAACTAGTAATTATCTTTGGATTGTTTTTTTCATTTCTTGTTCCAAGAAAGTCCTTCAGCTGCCACTTTTATGTATGGTGTGTGAGTGCTTGACCTCTCATCCCAATTTCTTTGTCTTTCAAATTGTCTGCTTATATTTATATTGATTGCTGCTTCCTGTCTGAGGTGTGTGTTTGCTGATTTTCAACACCTTTCTTATCAGGGGAGCTGGAGCTCCCGTGGAGACCAGCAATTGAGCAGCGCTTCAAAGGAAACATTTTTCATTACTCTCTTTGTGCTCTCGTTTCTGCTGTCCAGGTGGGCTGTGCTTTCAGTTTTACTTGGTCTGGGCTCAGGACTGCCTTTGGTTTTCCCATTGCTGCTACTACCAAAAGTGTTTGCAAGCTGCGGCAGATGGTGCAGGTGGAGAGGACTGAGCAAAGCATTTAATTTTGTATTAAGAGCTTTACGCCTGCGTGGGAGTGTTTTGGAGGCACAGCACACTTGCTCCAGAGAGAGCCTCTTTGTTTCCATGAGAGGCCTTTGCAGCAACAACTGATATTCCCCTTGTGCTGTAATAGAAAATTAACTGTGTCTCCAACGAGTTTTCACGTGCTTTTGTTTTCCTCTTGCCACAGGCTTGGAAAGGGGAAGTACGAGGATGGTGACAGCATCAACCTGAACGACATAGAGAAAGTCCTTCCAGTGTGGCAGGTAGGTGATGAGGACATCTGCCCCTGCCATGCTGGGGCCCACCAGCAGAGCCTTCCCTGCCTTGTGTTCCCTTAGGAAACCCTCCTCAGGAGTGGGAGAGCTGCTGGGCTGTGGTCCTTTGGGGTTGGGATGGAGATTTGTGCCTGTGGTTTCAGGTGTTGGTGCTGGGCAAGGGCAGTTACCACACAGACTTTGTAGGGAGGTGATACACTGAGGGCAGTATATACCTGTGTATGTATACATGTGGATGTGCACAGGGCTCATATGTTGAAGAAAAGGAAATTCTGAAAAGCATCAACCCCTCCTGACAGCTGCAAAATAAATTGCTGCCAGGAAGCCAGCAGTGCCTGTGTGCTGACCCAGGTATTGCCCCTTTGGGGCACTGCCCATGTTTATATGCACTGGTAATCCATGTATGTGTTCTCTCCAGCCTGTTCTTTCCCCAGATCTCTCTTTGCAGTTTTGGCAGTTCTGGTTAAATGACCTCTGATTGTGGATGTTGTGGAATAGCAGGATGAGACCCTGCAGTTCAGTAGAGAGGTTGAAAAAGGCAATTTGTCAGCATCATATAGTTTTCCATTTTACAGAGCCCTAGTCCTCAAAGGAGCTGAGTTCCCTAAGCTAGGCAAGTTTCAGAGGATGCTCAGCATGTTTTTGCTGAAACCTCTTTGCCTCCAGAGGCAAGGATGAAAACATCTCATGTGCTGTGGTAGTGTTACCCTCTTTGGTGCTGAGACAAGAATTCACCAAATGTGGGAATTTTGAATGAATTAGAGATGGGACCTCTGAGTTGGTTTAGATGGTGTGATTTTTTTTTTTTTAATCTTTTACATAGGCAGGAAGGCTGAGTTTGGCTCACATCTTCACTGCATGGTTCAGAAGGTCACAAGACCTCTAGTTACAAGACCTTTTAAGGATTCACTAACTAATAAACAATAAACTGCCAACAAGGATATTTATGTTTTTGACCTAACCCTTAAATATTTTGTCTTACGGACCTGTGCTGCAGTGTGAGCTTTCTTAGCCAATCACATTGTGATACCCAAACCTACAGCACTGCATTCTGAACTCCTTGTTCAGCTCTGTAACTACTTTTATTTTTTCCATATCTTAAACTCTAAAACTCTAAACTTTCTTCTACTTAGCTTTACATGTCTCTGCCTTAAACTATAAATCCACATTCTCACTTCTAGCACCTAAGTTTGGGAGCCTTTTCCAAGGTCTCAGATCAAATCCTGTGTTTAATTCTGAGCTTTGGTTTACAGCCCCAAAGTTCTGAGAGTTCCTGCATTTCGGATTCCAATGGCCAGGCTTCTTGCTTACACATCATGTGAGGAAGAGCTTTGCTCATCCTGCAGACCATGTGACAATCTGCCTTACTGTTTCTTTTGGGTGAACTATTTGGCACTGAGTGCATGAAGGAGTGGAGAAGGGCAGCTGACTTTGGCAGGGAGGAGCACTGCCTGCAGCTGCTTCCTGCTCAGTCTCTTCCATGTTTGGTATGTCTGGACTTTAGGTCACAGGGAAAAAACATCAGGTTCAGCTGATACAAACCCCATTAATTCTGCAAAATAAGGTTAGTTTCCCTGGGGAATAATTGGAAGTGAAGAATCAAACCATCTTTGGTGTGAGGAGCTGATTACCTTCAAGGGGGTTTTAATCAACAGCTGTTAAATAAGCCAGGTCCTCCTGGTCTGGCTATCATTCATCATGTCCTCAGAGTACAAGAGTACATTGAATACAATGAATTAATTCCAATATATACATTAATATCTGGCTTAATTATTGGTGTGACATCTCTAAGCTGGAAGACCTAGTGGGAATGCTGGATTTGATGTTTTGTTTGTGCCTCAGGCAGACTCGTGCAGTACTGCATTGATTTGCAGACATGCTTACCTTGGCATGTGCAGGCAGCCATGTGTGTCTGTGGGAGCTAGGACCCAGGTGGCTCTGGGTGAGGGTTGATCTTGTTCAACATGGACAAGTGAAATACTTGCAGACAGCTGGCTTAATCCTGACATATCATTGTTAACTGGATTTGAATGCAGCCGTGCAATGCTGACAGTGATTTTACTGCTCCTCGTTCCTTGTTTTAAATGGCTCTGTGGAGCAGTGGAGGGGGGGGCAAAAGGGAAGATATTCCTTTGTGTGAGCCTCTGAAAGGAAAATCCTTCACCCCGTGGGGTTGTTACATTCATGGGTGCTGCATCCTGAGGAAGAGGCTTTTCAGGTTGGTGATATAAAAACCCATGTCTGTGTTTGAGAGCTCATGGGCTGCTTGCAGATGCACAGATGGAGGGGGCAATCTGAGCATCCTTCAGCTCCACTGGGGTAGTCTGAGCATCCTCCAGTGTGACTGAGCCAGTGCAAGCATCCTCCAGCACAACTGGGGTGGTCCAAGCATCCTCCAGCACAATTCAGATGGAAGTGTTTAGCTGCTGGGTGTTCTTCAGCAGCCACGGAAAGGTTAAAAGCACCATGTTTGAGAGAGATAGGGAGTCTTGCTTACAGGCTGCTTGGAGGTTTGTGTGCCTTTGGTGTTAAGGTGTGATAGACACAGGACATGAATCTTGAACTAATCTCCAATGTACATCCAGGTCTGTATGGGTGCCTACAGAGAGATGCAGAGATGTCTCTAATTAAGCAGAATATTGTGGCTGTCTGGGGGTTGAGCAGACTATTCTGGATATCTGGGTGTTAATATCGCCCTATACATGAGTTTTTCTGCTGAAATCTATCAATAGTATTTTAACAAAATATTGCAGGGAAAGCCTATGACTGTTTGGCAATTAAAAGGTTGGAAAAATAAACAAAGCAAAATAAGCCCAAGCGACCTTTCCCCAGATCCTCTTCTTTTGTTTGGAATTCCTGCATCTCAGTCCTCGGGGATGCTCTCACAGCATGGTGAGCTCTGCCATCTCGTGGACATGCACTGGCTTCACAACTCCTTCACCACAACTCGTAATTTGAAGCTTTCTCTTGGCCCATCCTTTCAAAATCCATCTGAGGTGCTTGTTTTTACTGGTGAATAGGTTTTTATTTTTGAAAGCTTCATGACCAGGAGCTCATGAGGTCATTGCCTTGGCTCAGCTCATGAGCCATAACCTCTTCATCTCTCCTTACTCTTAAGAGTCTGCAGTAGGATTTGGGCACGAATTCACCAAAGTGCTGCCAAAAATTACTCTTTTGAAGGTAAGTGCTCTCCATTCATAAGATCTGCTTTTTACTGCACACCAGGGAGCATCTGCTGCATAGGGAGGTGCAGCTCAGATGCAGAAAGAGTCTTTATCATCCTCTCCATTTCCACATCAGCTGTTTTGTTGAAGGAGACCACATAACCACCTTGGCGTCATGAAGACGTCACAGGGAGGGCTGACTCAATGCCTTTTGCTTTTGCTCCCTTTGGCAAGCATTTGGGAAGTTGTTCAGGCTTGGATGTGTCACATGCAAGTACTCTGGTCCCAGATTTAGTCTATAGAGTCCTTGGCAAGCAAGCCCTTGGCAAAATGTGCATTTACCAGAGAAAATAACCCAAGAGGTCATGTTCTGCAAGATCATAGGATCATGGGATGGCTTGGATTGGAAGGGAGCTTAAGGCTCATCCCCTTCCAGCCCCCCTGCCATGGGCAGGGACACCTTCCACTCTCCCAGGTTGCTCCAAGCCCTGTCCAGCCCGGCCTTGAACATTTCCAGGGATGGGGCAGCCACAGCTTTCCTGAGCAAGATCCACCCTGCTCCTTCCTGTGGAACTGCTGCAACTCACAAACGACACAGGAGGCTGCATGTCGCAGGGCTGTGCTGTAAATGCTCCTAGGCACAAGCAGAGAGTTTTGGGACATGTCCCAAGTGGTTTCTGGACTTGTGTATTGCAGAATTTGGCTTTCAGTTTGCTGAACTCATGCCTTTGGGATGGGCTTGTCCTCCTTTGAATGCTGGGAATGTGCCTTCACTGCCCAGCTGCTCCTTGTCTTGTGTTCTAGGAGGTAGAAATGTGGCACTTCTGAAAGGCATATTGGGCTTTATTGTTGTAATGAGATAAACTTGGAAGATGGCATTGATATCATTTGGTTTGGCATCTTACTGCCTTCAGCTCATCTCCTTCCGTTTCCTTACTGATTCTTGACCCTTTTTGTCATATGCTTGCAGTTACAATAAACTGCTTGTTTCTCTTCTGGCTGCAGTCGTCATCCAGCTTCCTTGTTGGAAGAGAAACAAGGGAGAAGCTCCTTAGGAGAAAGGCAGACTCTAAGTTGTTCACATTCCTCTTAGCACCACTGCGTTCCTGATTTTGTCCAAACAGGATTAGAAGCACCAGGATTCCTGATCCGGTTTGTAGTTCAGCCTATGGGTGCTTAGGCAAACAGATTTGTTATTTAAACTCCTCCTTTTCACACGTGCCTGTGTTTGAAAGCAAAAGCAAGCAAGCTGCAGGTTCTTCCTTTAGCCTTGATGTTGTGCTGCTTTTCTCCTGGTGCTGGAAAACCACCTGAATTGAGGGACCCACAGGCAGCTTTGCCCATTTTCCTTGGGACCTCCTCTCACTGGCAAGTATTTTCAAGTCAGACCTTACAGTTCAGTGTGGAGATCATGTGAGTAAAGGTAGGACCTGTGTATAGGTTGGTCACTTGGGGTTCCTGCCCCAGGTGAGGCATGGACACACTGGGACATGGATTGCTGCACCTCAGTGTAGGGGTCTAGGAAGGACTGGATGATTCCCACCTGAGGTACCCATGTTCCTTCCCTGTCAGCTCTGTAGGGTGCAGCGATAGACCGGTTCACATGTGTGTTTGGTCAGATATGGAAGGTTCCTAGAGAGAGATAAGCCAACCCAGGTGTCCAGTGGGAGAGGATAGATTATGAGCAAGCACCCCCTTTGCTGTTGCTCTGCGGGCAAGGAGGGGAGATTGGTATCCAGCGCTGGTGTGAGGACTTGTTCCTGGACCCTGCAGATCACTTCCAGGGAGGTGGTAGCAGGAGAACAGGTCTCTTTGGTGCCCTCAGACTGGTCTTTGGTGGTGTGGTGTTATTCACGATTACCATACAGAGTTCCCACCTCGCCACCTCCTCTCTTGCCTGTTCTGTCTACACTGCAATGCTTGGCAGTTCTCATTTTACCCAGCATGTTAGGCAACCCAGGTTGCTCCTCTTTCACAGCTCATGGCACTGTGTCCCTCTCCTAGCAGGCTGTTCTGTGCTGGTGGATCTGGGGTGGGCTGATCCCTCTGCCTGGCATCCCGTCCCACTGGGAGTGGCCTGGTCCATGTGGAGTGTGCCCCTTGTGCTCTGTGTCCCTGGTGTCACTCACAGGGTCTAACCCTGATGTCCTTTATGTGTCCACCACATACGAAAAGGTTGGGGTGCCTCCCTAGGAGCCCTAAAATTCAGCATTACTTCTCCTGGCCCCACTTCCTGCTGGAATCTGCCCAGAGAGTGTGGGTACAACGCTGCCTTCAGAGAAGGTTTCTTGCCTGACAAGCCCATATCCCAAGGGTCTTTCCAATACAGTAACAGCTAAAACCACTGTGGAAAGTCCCTGTCAAAGAGCCAAGACTTGCTTGAGTACAGGTCACAATGTATTGGGAGTCAGAGCTCTGCTCCTGAGTAAAAAACTTTTGATTTGCCATGGCTTCCAGCAAGACACAGCTTTTCTGAGGCCCGTTTTTGGTTGCATTTAACCCAGCTGACAGTGACCATCACGTGCGGCAGAGAGGGCAAACTGCTGTGGTCACCTGTAGCCCCTCCAGCATCACTCCTGTGCCAGAGTTAAGGCCACCATTGCCAAGGAGGGCAGACTAGGCCCTGGAGATCTCCAGAGCACTGGAGAGGTCTAGACCAAGACTGTGAATGTCCCATGCAGGTCATCACCTCCCTGGTTCCTGCAGGCTTGGACTCTGTTGGCAGAGCACAGTCCCTATGATCCCTGAAGGTTATAAACCCTGAAGGTTTTATCACATGTGCAGGACGGGGTAGATCTGCTTGTGAGTCCATCAGATTATGATGGTCTTTCATACCACCGAATCGGAGAAATATTGAAGTTGGAAAAGAGTCATAAAATCACTGAGTCCAGCCATTCCCCCAGCACTGCCAAGGCTACTACTGAGCCATGTTCTCAAGAGCCACATCTTCATGGTATTTAAATCCCTCCAGGGATTGGGAGTAGGAATTCCACTAATACCCTGGGCAGCCTGTGCCAAGGTCTGACAGCCCTTTCCATTAGAGAAATTTTTCCTAATATCCGATTTCCTAATACCATAGCCTTATTTTGAATAAGCCAAGTAGCCTTATTCAGTGCATAAACAAAATACTGGAGAAATGGCCCGGAACTTTGGTATTTCCATTATTACTTTATTATTTTCATTATTATTTTTATCATTATCATTATTACAATTGTTATTGTTGTTATTATTATCATTATTATTATTATCATTATTATGGCTCAGAGCAGGTTCCTGATTGTGGAAAATGATACAGGCTCTCTCTTCTCAGGGCTGGTATTACTCTTCTGGCTGTCAAGCAGACGTTGCAGTGCTGACTCACAATTCCTGGGGGGGGGGGGTCTTCCCACCCTGGGGGCCACAGAGATCCTGTTCTGTATGGCTCCTGGTGCTGCTACTGGTCAGCTGGTCAGAATTAGGGCCATGCCACTGTGCTTGCCAGGATAGGAGGCATTGGGATGTTCTCACACCCCAGCTGGATTGACTGGTCAGGGGCTTGGGTTTGGGATGAGCAGGGAGGAAAGGTGGGAGGGACAAGGATGGTTTATGCAGCAGCTCTGAAGTTTGGCAGTGTTTGGTGGCCGAGGGAACAGGGCTGGTGGCAGAGGGGAGCCTTGCAGCACTAGAGGGCACTGCGGCCTCGCTGCATGGCCCTGGAACGCTGCTCTGGGCAGAGGAAATGAGGCTTTTCCAAAGGCTTTTTCCAAGCAGAAATCCCACTCTGCCGTGTTTCTCACCCTCCTGTGCCAGGGCACGCTGCTCTCCATCCACATGTGTCCACCTCGGGCTCAGAGTGCATGTCCAACCTGGGGAAACCTGCAGGTGTTTCTCTGCACCTGGGGCTGAATTTGGGTGAGCTGCATTTTGGATCTGAGCAGAATGAGGTCAAAACCAAAGGTGTGTGTGACCCCCTCAGCTACTAAAGCCCTGAGGGGAGCTGATTCTTAGAGGTTAAACATGTCCCATCTCATGACTCCCTGGAAATCCCACCTTTGCCCACACAATCCTCAACTCCATGTAGCTCCCACGGGATGCTCTGGCAGGGCTCAGTCTGGCACGGTGCTCCTCGCACCAGAGCAGTTCCAGATGTGCTGAGGGGTTCTCCCTTTCTCTGGAGGTGCTGCTGCTGTGTCAGGGGTGGGATGTTCTCCTGAACACCCACATTTCCACCTGTCCCTGTCCCCCAGCTACCTTGTTGTACCCACCCCAAGTTAAGGACATGCCATCCTCAGGAGGAGGGACATGGGCACCATGGGTTACCCCACTGCAGGACTGTCTCTATTCCTTGGACCCCAGTTTGCCAGCCACTGGTTTGTACCACAAAATAAGATGAATAATGAGATGTGGGTGGCTTTGCAGCTTTTCCTCAGGCTGAGATGACAGAGGAGTGGAGACAAAGAGATGTTGGGACTAGGCTGTTGGGCTTACCAATAGGAAGTGCTGGGTTTTGGGTTCATGACCAGGGACAACAAAGAAGTAGGAGTATGGGAGAGCTGTTCCTGGGAGGATGATGAAGAAAGATGCTCTGTTATACTTTTAAGGAATCCAGAAGTTTTAGTCCTTTAACTGCAGCTTTCTGGGGAATTAACTGGTTTGGGCAAGGGGAATTGTGCTGGGGTATAAATAACAGCTCAATAGGCATTTCAGGCTCAAAAATGTCACCACATTATGCTCTGGCTTAAACACACCAGGGAGCTACTTGGATTTTGCCCAGCTTTACAGCTGACTTCCCTTTCAGAAAGGTTTGCTTTTATGCAGCTATATAATATCCAAAGCAAACCTGTTTTGGTTTTTTCTCAGTCATTTCTATAGACTCCAAAACACACCTCTTAAATCCTGCCTGAATTTTAACTTCTCAATAATGTTACATTTTCTTGTCCCTTTTTTTCTCAGGGGATTCATTAGAAAACTGAGAGGGTTTTTGCTGCACTCCCTTGAATTTGCTGAATATTTTCCTGCAACATGGAAGTAATGTGAGGAATGATTAAAATTTCAAAATGTTATTAAAAAAGTAGCTGAGAAAAAAAAAAAAATCCAGATTCCTAAAGATCCCAAGGAAAAACTCAATGTCGCCTTGGTCAAGCAGCTATTTCTCCTGGCTTGGCTATTTCCACATCCTAATCCCCTTCCCTGCTCTCTGTAAAAGAGATGAATTTTTAATAAAATGAAGGGAAGGAAGGAATTTTCTCTCAAAAAAAAGAGTAGGCATACCAGAGGACCAGAGAAGGGAGACGTGCATACATCCCCGTTGTCAGAGGGACCTGGAGAGCCTAGAAACACTTCGCTCTCTAAAAATCCTGCTAATGGGGGATGTCCTCGTCCCTGGTCCGACAAAATAGGAGTTTAATGTTTCCTGTCACATTTATAAATTTCTTCTTAACCAGAAGATGCTCCCCCACCCTTTTCTGCTGCCTTTCCTCTGATGTTGTGGGACTAGAAAGCAATACAATAAATGAGACCAGAAGTTCTTAAAATGCGAATTTCCTGCCCGGAGGCAGCAGGTAAGTGAATCCCATTCAGCTTGGAGAGATGTATATATAGCTATGGGTGTAAATATAGGTATTTAGTGGTAGGGTAAGTGTTTATTGCAATGCAGGGTGGTTTGGTCAAAGATTGTCATTTAAGTGGGAAATTTATTGCTGCACACGACGCCTGGATGTCTCTTCCACAGGGAAAATAAAGACTGTTTATGAAAGGATGAAATGATGTCCTCACTGTGGTAGCAGACCAGGCTCTGTAACCCAGAGGTCCTTTTAGTCCTACATTTGGATTGTCCCTCATTTTATTATTTTAGAAGTACTTTTGGTGGTTGGGTTTTTTACAAGATCATGAAATAGTTTGCATTGGAAGGGACCTTAAAGATTGTATTGTTCCAATTCCTCTGCCTTGGGCAGGGACAACTTCCACTAGACCAGTTTCCTCAGAGACCCATCCAGCTTGGCCTTGGGACACTTCCAGGGATACTCCATTAACTTCCCTGCTGGCTCTGGAAATGGCTCAAATGTACACATGCTGGCATGGTCAGTGAAAGAAAACTCTGTGGCCTCCTCAAAATGCCTTTGCTGGATGGTGGGCTTGATTGATTTCATTTGGGCTAACAGGAATAGCGAGTGGAATGTGGTCTCCCCACCTTTGGCCACACAACACCGCCCTTGTGTCCATGACTCCCAGGGCTATTCCTCTTTATCCTTCTGTTCCTCCTGTTGTGGAGAAACTCCTCATTGTTAGCTTGCTTTCTTTTTCATTCTTCTTTTTTTTATTATTATTTTTTAGTAATTCTTGTAATGTATGAGCAGCAAAACCACTGGAGAATGATAAAGCTTCATTTCTTCCTGCTTTTGTGACCCACTTCATTATTTCGTTTCTTATTGTATATTCTTCTGAGGTGCCCTGTCCAAACGGAAAGAAAATATGTGAGGTTATAGGAGCTGTTTGTTTCCTTTGGCTGGGAAAAATAAGACTCTTTGGCTGGACAAAATAAGCAGGTATCACAGAAGATATGGATTGCTTCTGCTGGTTAGGTCTGGGGAAGGGACTGCTGATATTTGCTCCATCGTGCATCTGTGAGCAACGACATTTCCTAAAGCTGGTGGACTGTGTGTGTGCCTTCAGCTGGCCAGCCTTCCTCTTGGTGCTCTGCACAAATAAAAATATATATTCCTTAAGTTCAGGTTGCTGCACATTTTCTAGATGAGAATGAGAATATTTGGGGTCAGTAATTACGTGTACATGGTTTGGAGGAGCAGCAGGAGAAATGAGGCACCTGTCTTCTTGTTCCATGATTGTTCCACAACAATAATCCAGACCAAAGGCAGTTTTTAAGATTCAAGTGTGAAACACAGATTTGTCCTTGTAATTCAAGGAAAAACATGAGTTCAGGATGATACCCAGGTTTCCAGCCTGATGGCACCATCCCACTGCTGCTGCTGGACACCCTGGGCACACCACAGAATGACAACATTGGCTGCTCTGCTCCAGCCATTAGGCCTGTGGTTAGTGAAAGTTTGGTTTTCCAAAGTTTTCTTCTTGTTTGGGTTGTTCCCATCCCTCTTGCCCATGGAGTTTGTTCAGCCCTGAATCCAGGATCTCCCAGCTGCTTGGCAGGAGGGTGTTGCAGGGGGGAGTCATTCTGTTCTCTCTCTGTAACAAGCAACAGGACAAGAGGAAATGGCCTCAAGTTGCAAGAAGGGAGGTTTAGTTGGATATTAGGGAAAAAATTCTTAATGGAAAGGGTTGTTAAACATGGAAATGCGTTCACCAGTGCAGTGGTAAGAGTCCCTGTCCCTGGAGGGATTTAAAAGCCATGTGGATATGGCATCTGGAGACAGGGGTTAGTGGTGGGCTGGACAGTGCTGGGGGAATGATTTGGCTTGATGATCTTAGAGAGGTCTTTACCAACCTAAATTGTTCTATAATTGTATGAGTCTGTCTCTGGTGTAGACAGGGCTGGGAGACAGGGATAAAAAGCTTCAGGAGTGCCTATGGTTGTAACAACGAACTCAGCCTGAAGGTTATGGAGAGCATGGGGACTAGGCAGGTGGCTGGGGATGGTGGCTCCTAGGTGCAACCAACATGCTAAAAGATCATCTCCTTGCATGCAGATCTTGATCTGGAAGCTCGGTGGTGTGATTTGATACCTGGATTGTTGTGATAAGGTTTCCAGTGGTGCTTTATTTTGCTGTCAGAGCAAAGCCAGCCCCATGTGCCTCAGTGCTTCGGGAGGCGGTGCAGTCCCTGCGCTCCCTGAGCCAGCAGTGTCCCGGCACAACAGGTCACCACCCCGATAAGCACCAAGACACAGAGTCAGGCTCACACTGAAATGGTGTTTCAGCCAGAAAGAGAAAAGGGGGTAAAAAAAGTACCCTGACCATCAGTATGTGAGTGGACACTTCGTGTCGTGCCATCACAATATCGGTTTTCTATTTTATTTTTTTTATGGTTGTCTTAACAATTAAAAGGCTACACTGCGCTTTGGTTTTTCCAGTCTGCTGCATCGTGTGACCCCGGTGACTCCGAGCTAAGCCTCGTTATATAATGGCGGGGTGTTTTTTTGGAAAACCTCCATTTAATCCTTTCAGAGCAGAATTTGCTGTTTTTGTTTTCTTTCATATCGTCGTCTTGTTTCCCCCCTCCGCCTACCCCTTCCCTGGCGGGCGCACGCTGGAGGCGTCAGTCTGGGAGCAGGGTCCTTTCTTCCCTTTTTTCTTTTTTTTCAAATCTGCAGAGAAAGGAAAAAAAAAAGGTTTATTTTCGTTTGCTTGGGTTACAGCGCCTTTCCCCACCGTCGGGGGGAAGGACTACGTGATGTGCAGCAGGTATTTTGTGAATGGAGCACAACCCTGTGACTCCCCGTCGCTTGACCGAAGGGGGAGGCAGGGGAAGGAGAAAGAAAAAAAAATAATAAAAACCACCACCCAGTGACTCCATCTGACTCGTTTTGGCTGGAAAACTTTTTCAGCGCCGTGGTTCTTAAGCCAGGAGGAAGCTTTCTTCTGGCCCAAGAACAATAAAGGGGTCAGCAGCCTGATCCTCCCTCCTACACCCTCTTCCTTCCATTGTGAGGGGTCTGTGCAAATATCCCAGGCTGTTTCTGCTGGGGCCTGAGGGACCTGAGCCACACATGTGACATTAAAGAGAGACTCCACGAACTCAGTAATCCTGCGAAAGGGGAAAAAAAAGAAGAAAGAGAAAACAAAATGAAATCTCAGAGGAGATCTATTTCTGGTGCAGTGTTACGCCTGGAGAAGTTACCAATGGGTGTTTCTCATGGTGGGGGGAAATCCATCCCCTTACCCTGCCTAGGTGCTCCTTCCATGCCACAGCAGCATCTTCCCCACTTGCTCAACATGTGGCCCAGTCCACATCCAGGGAGGGTGAGCCCTCATGTCCCACCAGTCCTGCACCTCCTCCATTTCTCGGCTTGTCCAAGAGGGGGAATTTCTGCTGTTCCTGTAGTGCAGGTGCAAGGCCTGTGTGCTACAGGTGTGCAGTCTCCAGCAAGGATGGGGTTGAAGGAGGCCCAGCTGTTTGACATGTTATGGTTGTTCCAGGGATTCACCACCACCTGGCAGCACTCAGTTTTTCAAGCCAGCACTTTCAATTACTTTCTCCTTAGATGTAAGTCACAAACCATGAAGGTCTGAGCCAGCAATCCTTAAGGGTAAAAGGTCTTCAGGAGGTGCTGTGGGGCCACACCAATGTGCCCATCAGTCCTGTCTGTCATGAAGGGACATCCTGCATCTCTCCGGGAAGGAGGTCGTACGCTGGTCAGAGGACTGCTAAGGTTTCTGTGATATTTCTCCTGAATCCAGAGCAGTCACAAAACTTGCTGCCCATGCTGGGTTCTGCCACCATGAATAGTGATTGTCTTTTCAGGTGATAATGCCAGACTAGATGGTATCTTCTCCCAAAGGAGAAGGTGGGACCTGTGGCTTTCTAAGAGAAGTCGAGTTCAACGCAGGAAACCACATCATACACTGAAAACCTGATGGATTTGCCAGAGGGAGAGCGTATCATGCTCATCAAGTTGTAGGAACCCGCCTTTTTTTTTTTTTTTTTTTTTTTTGACACAATTAACCATCTAGCAGCATGCTTGACCCGGCCTGGCCGCGTACCGGCGCTTGGCACCACGCGGCCACGTGGATGGATGGCGGTGGCGATCTCGCCGCAAGGCAGTTCCTGCCGTTTTTATCTCCTCACCGTGTCGATAACGCTGCGCTGGCCATGGCCAGGATTTCCTTGCACTACAGAGCTTTCCTGAGGATCAGCCCTGCGAGCGGCGGAGGAAGCAGCCACTGCGAGATTGCTCCTGGCCGCTGAGAACGCGGTGGCCGACTTCAAACGTACGTGCGACCTGACATGATCCGAGCAGCGCCGCCACGGCTCCTCCATCCCCTCGCGGGTGGAAACTCCTCTTCTCCTGCAAGTGCTGAAGCCAGACCAAACATGGTTATGAAAGCCTGTCAGAGGTGGGGGGGAGTTGTCCCATGTCTTGCCTGGAATTCTGAGGCAATGGCAAGAGCACTCACAGCCAGGGTGGAATTCAGGGCCTTGCCCCCACCCCTCTCGCAGTGCCGCAGTGTTGGGGCTACACATGCTACACACTTTCCTTTAGCTGAAAGGAAAACCATCTGTAGCTCCATTTTTAAGCGCTTAGGCAAACAGTTTTGTTATTTAAACTCTTGTATTTTTTCACAAATGCCCACGTTTGAAGGTAAAAGCAAGAAAGGTGCAGGTTCTTCTTTCAGCCTTTCCTCCTGAGAAAAGCTGAAGGAGCTCTCTGGTCTCTGCACACAGAGTCTAGCTCCAGGATTTCAGTGGTGTTTCCAAGTGATCATTACATTGGCTTTGTTGACCTTAGTGGGGGGCAGGTGAAGTGGGACAGAATTCCAAGAGACAGCTCCTTTGATTATATTCCCGAGAACCAATGCCCAGCTGCCCATGGCCAGCAAGGACGCAAAATTAAAGTAGCTCCAAGGGTTGCAAGTGTACCTGAGGCTGGAAACCTGCTGAGTTAGAGGTGGAGTTCTGGGCCTACTTGATCATCCTGACATTCCTGTCTGAAGGAGAAGAAAACTGCCTTACTTGGCTTCTACTTGCTGCATCTTTTCCTGGCATGATTTGCATACAAGGCAGAACATGAATTTATTCTCTAAGTCCTCAAATTCTGAGAGTTTTTGGTTCAGAAAGGGCTAGACTGTAGTGCAGCAACTGGTGGCTGTGCTCTTCTGGGAGATCTAAGGTAATATTTCTGACATAAGGTTGTATTAAAAGACAAGGTGTTTGGGCAGCGCAGAAGTCTTTCTGCATATGAAAATGAATGATTTAGTAGTCACCTAGAGTAATTTGCAGTTTGGATGGAGGAATCCAGCCATCTTTCACAGGCATCTTGCTTATACAAAGGCACTTGGTTATTTGCTGCCTTTGCTATGTTTAGCACGGGTAAATCAGAAGTTAAAGTCCTGGTGGGAAGGACTGACTGTTTAGGAGCAGAGAGTAATGCAGCAGAGCATGGTTAGAAATGAATTATAGGGGGACTGGTAAGGGATGAGAGTAGGACTTGGTGATGGTCCCTTAGTGCACTCTCAAGTCCAGGCAAGTTGGTGCTCCTTGATGAGAGCAGCCCTGTTTCTGAAGAAATCCACAGAAAATCTCCCATCTTCTCTGTCCAGGTTTCTAATCTTTTGTTTTTCTGTTCTGTCAAAGACTTGCCTGTGATGACTGTTTGGAGTGGGTGCCTGTGTGCCAAGAGGGCTTTCACCCTACCCACAGCCACCAAGGTCCTATGGGTAGATACAATCAAAACAAAGTTTAAAAGCTCATGTGAAAGGGTGTAGAATGGCAAACCATACCCCAATCCTGCAAGTGTCTTCCAGCCCTTCAGAAACTGTTTGGTATCTTGAATGGTTCCCCATTGGGTGCTGCATTTTGCTGGGATGGTTTCATGGATTTTGTGTTTCCACGTCTCTCTTCTTCCCCTATGTGGTCACCAAATGGCTTTTCAGATCTTAACGCGTGCAGAAAGACACGTCCAGGGGAAAGGTTCAGGGAGCATCCTGCCCTGGGAGGTGAGGGCTCAGGTAGCTGGGAGTTTCTGCTGGAGCTTTAAGGAGTCTCCCTGTGCTGGGAGCTGTGTACAGTAGGAACAGTCATCAGCCTCATCTTACGTGCGCCTCGTCTCACTGGTTAGGATCGCTTCCCCCCGTGGAAACCATCAAGAATTTCCGTTATTTCCTTTCCTGAGGCTTTGTTTGGGTGGGGATTTCTGGAAGGTATTTCACAGGCAGGTATAATTAAAGAAAGACATGCTTGCCTGGAGGCTTGACAAGGTTTCTTTAAAGCCAGGCCTTTAGCATAGTGGCAAAACAGAAACCGTTTGTTTCCCGGTCCAGTGGAGGGGAGGTCGAGGAAAAGGGGGAGCTAATCAGCTGGGAATCATCCCAGTTAAATGCTGCACACCAGGGTTAAGGCCCTTATCCAGCAAATCCTTGAAATATGTGCTTAATTTTAAGTCCCTCTGACTTCAATCTGTTTACTCTTGTGCTTAAGTTTAAGCATGTGCCTAAGTGCTCGGCTGGCTGCAGGCCAAGGCAAATAGCAGACTTAGGAGCAGAATCGCATAAAGTAAGTGCTTTGCTGGACTGAAGTTCCATGGGACAGCGGGTGCTGTGCAGGTCTGGGACGCTGGAAGGGGACAGTGCTGTGTATCCCAGCTCCATCAAGTGTTGGGCACCACAGACCTAAGGCTCTGCTCACCTTGCAGGGAGCATCCAAACAGTGCGGCCTCTAAACAGGTACCTGAATCTCAGCATTTGTTTCTCTGGTCTGAAGGCATCAGCCTCACCTGTAGCCTTCTGTATATCACAGGCCCAGTCTTGGGAAAGTGTGTAATTTATTTCCTCCCCGTTAAGAGAAAGGAGCATGTTAGTGGAGGAAAATATTCTTGATTTTATCATCAAAGAAGGAAGGAGAGCAGATTCTATGACCTGACTAATAAATCTTCATAGGAATTTGTGTGGCTGCATTAACACAACAAAAAAGACTCCTGTATTAGCAGAGGCTTTTATAATGGCTTTATCTTCTTCTTTCCTGTTCCAAGCTAATTCCTGAAAGCCTTCTTCTAATCCCCCGTTTTGCTCATCCAGCCTGGACTTCTTAGAATGGCAGCGGGGTTTTTTTCCTTCAGTTCTAATCTACAAATGACAGCACTTAAAGCTAATAACTGTAGCCGTGGCACGCACAAAAATGAAAAACTGCCATCAAGAAAACAAGACCTGTGTTTTTTGAAAACACCACTACCAGGGGTTAAGGGAAATCTGCAGCTGGAACAAATACAGCACTCATCTAACTTCCTCAATAACTCTGCCGGGGGAGCGGGCAGTTGCCAGACTGAGGAAGCGTGGTTAGCCATCGAGTCTTTGAATGCAGCTCCATTTCCCCCTCAAACCCATGGAATTTATATTAACCTCCAGCTTTTCTTAGCTGGTGGGAATTTTTTTTTTCCTTTTTAATTTGCTTGAGTAAGAGCCTCACTTTTGTTGCTTTGGTTCACAGGAGGAACAGAGGAGATGGTTCTGCTCTTCATACCGCGCTTTTGCTGGCAGAAGGCCAGGGATGTTAAATGAATAATTTCTGGCAGTGATAAGGAGAGAAAGGTTGAGGCTGCCAAGCACAGAGTCACAAATGTCTGATGACTTGGTTTTGGGAAGGGCAGGCTTGTGAGATCCTGGCTAACTGGGTTGTCTGCAATCCCAGCAGAGGTTTGGGCAGGAGGGAGGGCCCCATGTGCCTCTAGCATCTTGTTCGTGGATATAAATGAAGCAGGCAAAGAGCAGTACCACGGAATCATAGGGTGGCTTGGGTTGAAAGGGACTTCAGACACCATCTCGTTCCAACCTACTGCCATGGGCAGCGACATCTTCCACTAGCCCAGCATGCTCCAAGCCTGGTCCAACCTCACCTGGAACTTCCAGGGATCCAGGGGCAGCCACAGCTTCCCTAGGCAACCTGTGCCAGGGCCTAGAGAAGGAAGAAATCCTTCCTGATATCTTACCTAAACCCACCCTTCTTTAGCTATGTGTGAATGCTAGTCAGGATGTCTAAAACCACTTTCAGTGAGATACTTGTTTACCTAATTTAAGGCCATAGGAGATCTGCTCAGGTAGGCATGGAGTGTAGCTTGGGAGACCTCATTGTGCATCCTAGGGCTTCTGTAGGGTCCCTCTGGGATTTCAGAGCCACTTTGGAGGCAGAGCATCTGTAGGATGCTTGTGGCTCTGTTGCTGATGGAGGTAGGCAGGAGGCCTGGGCAGAGAACGGAGCTAGCAGAGACGTGGGGGATGTGCTGGTTCCCAACATTACCATCTCTCTGGCAGCAAGCAGTTTGGTGTCTCCTGCCAGCCTTGTAATCACTAAGTGCATCTGCAGTTTTCCTGTCGTGCCCTCTTCTGCTCACTGCCCATTCCAGTCTTGCTGGCCACTGTCTCAGACCCTTTCCAGCTTCTGGAGCTGAGCCCATCACAAGCCTGATTTTGCCAGCTACAAAGGCATCAAGGAGATTAGAAAGCAGCTGAAAAAACTGTAGTGAGGAGGGGCAACATGACCCAGGACATCCCAGTAAACAATGTCTTTGGTGCTGGTCACTTGACATATGAAAAGGAGTTGTGTGGTCTCTTGAGTTTTGGTGCTGATTCTTATGGAATCATAGAATGGTTTAGGTTGCAAAAAAGACCATTGAGTCCAACCATCCCCCCAGCCCTGCCAAGGGCACCGCTGACCCATGTCCCCCAGTGCCACATCCACACAGCTTTAAAACCCCTCCAAGGATGAGGGAACCACCACTGCCCTGGGCAACCCTCTTCCATGTTAGACAACCCTTTTGTCACAGACATTTCTTTTATGAAAAATCCTCTTTCAGGATTTTTCCTGCTGAAGCTGAGAAGTTCAGAACCAGACATAAACAACAGGTTATCTGCTGCTGTGGAATGCAACAGGTCAGTCTGGATTGACCCATCTTGAATGTTTAGAAATAATGGCCAATCCAGAACTGAGAGCTCTCTCGGACTGTGTCCGAGACAGCAGGGTTTGTTATAATTTTCTTTACCTTTCTATTCTTAGGTTAGGCAGCAGGTTCTGGAAACTCTCCTTTTCTTTTCTTTCAGTATAATTATAATAGATTTATATATCATAAAATAATAAATCAAGCCTTCTGATCATGGGGTCAGATCTACGTCTCTTCCTTCATCCCAAAAACCCTTGTGACCACCGTCACACTCTTTCCATGCAGAAATTTTCCCTAATATCCAACCTCAATCTAATGTTTTTTGTCCCCATTTGGATCTCGTGAAGCACCTGAAGGTGCATCCTTGTGATCAATATGAAGTTAATTGAAGAGGCTTCACCCTGCACCTGGTACTCATCACAAAAGCAACTGTAAGTTTTGCTTTCTCTGGCAGGAGAGCTGGTGTATGAATGATGCCGCAGTCTTTGGAGATGTCATGTTTGAGATTTGTACTTTGCAAGGCTTGGAGAACTGATATGGACATCCTGCTACTTGTCCTGTATCAATTTCGGATACAAAACAGTTTTTGAGGATTCTTTTCTTGGTGGAGATGCCAGATGTGTTTCCAGTGTCACATTTGGACACTGCAGCTGCAAACATTGCTTTCTTCCTCATCTCTGTTTTACTGTTCAAAGTAGGCTGTGTCTCACAGAGGTCTGCAGAAGGTCAGTGAAAAACCACCAGTGCAGTTAATAGGTGGTGTGATATTATTGGTACTCTGTGGCAAGTGCATCATGTTTTTTGAGCTTTTCCCTAATTAAAGCTCATTACAGCAGAAGGAATCCTAGATCTCAATGTATAACAGGAAAATCCTGGGAGGGATCAGATGGATGCTCAAGGAGCAGTTTCTTCTCCCCAGGTACAAATTGCCACTGAACTGGCAAGGAGCAAGCCAGTCCCTTGTGTTGCACAGCCCACACTCCCATGAAGGAGTGGGACTTTTCAAAGGAAAGAGTAGGGCTTTTATAGGATTAAATTGGCATGTGCACATTGGGATATTGCCCAAGCAAGGGTGACAGAGACATGGGATCCTCACGTGGTCTCTCTGGGCTGAACTAAGCGAAGCAGAAACTTCAGAGAGGAGAAGAGACTTCTCTTGGGGGCAGAGTCCTGAGGAAAGTACATTGGCTCTGTCTTCAGCCAACTGCAGACAGGAATACCTGTTGTGTGAGAATGTTTCCAGCACAACACAACAAGGGACTTGGCAAAGGAAAGGAGCATGCTTTAGCCATGAAGGTCTGTGAGAAGTGTCCACTGGTGGGCCAAGAGGGGCTGCCACTACCGTGACCATGTTAAAGATGATGCCAAAATTCTCTTTTGCTTTGATAGTGCAGCATATGGATCACAGGGATATGGATCATGTTTAAAAAAAAAAAAAAGCTTGTTGAATTATAAACTATTGCTTGCAATCTGATGGTATTGAAAAACTTCATGCACTTGGAAAGTGTCCAGTGGGAAATGCCAAGGACTGAGCACTGGGAAGGTTCTCCTATTGCCTCTGGATCTACCCCTGGTGAAAGAAAAAAGAAGCCACCTGTTGTGTATAAGGCTATGAAGTTGTCACTTTATAAATAAGGTGTTTCATAAGTGTTGCACTGTCCCAAATCCCAGGAGCTTGCAGGATCTTGAAGCTCCTTCAGGCTGAAGCCCTGGTCTGTCCAAAAGAAGATGAGCAGAGGCCTGGTTCTGGGGGATTGCACAGAGGACATGGAAAACACACCTTTTTTTTGAATAGTAATGAAATTTAAATACTCTTGGATGTGGCCCATATCACCTGGGAGCAAAACTGAGGTTCAAGCGTACCTGGCCAGAGGAGGCTGTACCAACACTGGGCATAGCACAAGAAGTTTTGACCTTAGAGGTTCCTAAAATCCCTGAGGCCCTATCAGGTGTGTTTATGGGTCACCTTAAGGATTTATCCCAGTTCTGTCTGTGGGTGTCCTCCTTGTGAGGATGGAACAGTGGGGAGGTGTTGAGGGACCTCCTGCCATCCCACCTCACTTCATCTCAGCTGGAGAGACATGGTCAAAAAGCATGCCAAGGTGCACACATGGGGGTGGTGGAAAAACCAGACGGGGGAACATGACAGATACAGAGGAAGTGTATATTTTAAAGAAAACTGAGGCCCCAGAGGCACTGAAATAGCTCAAACTATAAGTATCCCAATGCCAACCTCATAACAGTCTTAATGCCCAGGTAAAGCCATTCCTCCCCCATCCCCAAGCTGGTGCAAGCCAAGGAAAATGTAAGAAAAGCTTTTCAGGGTAGTGCAACCCTTTCTCAGGATGGGCTTGGGCTACCTGGACAGACTGCAAACCAAACAGCATGTGTGGTGCCTCCTGGTCACAAGTGATGTGGGCAGTATTTATTCCCAATATTAGCTGAAAAAGGCTCTTTTTTCCAGGGAAAAGCAAACCCAGGTCATCAGTACGATTTATTTTAGTGGTTCTTTAAATAATCTGCATTTAAAGACTCCAAGCAATGGTGTGGTTATAACTATACTTACTGGATAAATGTATTTATTTATGGATGGGATGCTTTACTGCTGACAGTACAGTTTGTTTTTAAGCCTGACCAGGGTAGAGGAAATACATACAAATAAACAATAAACCTAAACAACACTAAAATAACATCAGTTAAAACAATTAGAGTTACTTCCACTCGCAAAGTATTGTTCCCATTTTGCTTCAACATGGGAAAAAGCTCCATTTCCTAAGTCAGCTTGTAACTGATTTGGGATTTGCGGATTCTGGTAACAAAAGGGGATTTCTTTTGTCTGTTATTTATACTCTTCCTATGGCACCGTGTGTCCATGTCGGCATGTCTGGAGCACCCTGTCTCAGTGCAGCAGCGTCTCCAGCCTGTCCCATCTCCCTGCCTCAGCTGGGCCTGGTTGGGCTTCTCCTCCTGCTATGATCTGGTGTGTTTGCAGAGGCAGTTCCTCCTAGGAGACTTTGTCCTGGTTTTTAAAGTTTTATTATCTCTGAATTATGTATAATTCAGGAGCTCAGGGGCCAAGAGTTAAAAATAGACCCCGGAAAACGCGCTGTCAGTAATCAGCAGAAGGCGTCAAGGAAGGTTCAGGCCATGCCTTAATTGGGATGCTTTGCCTAATTATTCTAATGCTTTAATTGCATTTGCATCCTTCACCCCGCACAGGGAGTTCCATGCAGGGTTGTTCTGCCTTTCTCTGTGTGTTCTGTGCCATCCCACAGCTGGCTGCAGAGGGATGAGGGGGGACAGCTTGGCTGCCACCAAGTATTTTGTGCCACCAAGTATTTTGTGCCACCAGTTATTTTCAATGCTGCCTTGCCTCTAGCTGTGTGTCTGCTCTCTGTCAGGAGCCAGTAACAAACACCAAGGAGAGGTGATGGGAAAAGAAGTGTCTGAATGATACCTCTTTGGTCCAGGACTGCATGTGTAGAGTCTGTGGTTCATGAAAACACCCATTATTCTGTGAGAAGTGCACAGCAGAGCATTCACACTCAGCACGTGGGAATCCAGGAGTTTGTGTGCTTGGGCCAACAGGGAAGGGCAGAGCCCTGCAGGGAATACTGCAGGTGGTTTTAGTGGTAGCTAAGGAGTGATGTTTAGCTGTGACTGTCCTGATCACAGTCACAGCCATCCCCCCACCCTTTTTTTTTTTTTGGAAAGTCTCCTCCACTGTGCCCATCACTGAGGCATGTATACTGCAGCTACACATTCAGCCTCTGCTGGCAATTTGGCATTTATGATGTACGCCCCAAAGATGCAGTTATCCAATAAATCCTCCAAACTGGGACATCTTCCATGGAATTACTTAGAATCACAGAACCACAGAATGACCTGAGCTGGAGGGGACCCACAAGGGTCATTGCAGTCCAGCTCCTGGCCCTGCACAGGACATGTCTAAGAATCCCACCCTGTGCCTGACACTGTTATCCAAATGTTCCTGGAGTCTCTCTGGGGCACGTTGCACTATGCCATGATTCATCAGGCCAGCACATCCTACTGTTAAGGTCCTACAGAGCATCTCTTCTGCACAACAAAGCTTCATATATCAGTGGTGGCAAAACCCAGAGAGTTTTGCTCCTTTTCTGATTCCTAGATGGCTGGAAATTAATTTCTTTGTCAGTCCTGTAGCTTAATTTAACCCTGGCTCCAATCATTGAAGTTGAAGAAGGTGTCCACATGCAGAACCCCCATGTGCTGTGTTGTGGGTGAGGAAGGGTGGTAGAACCATAAGGAGCCATGCAAGGGTTTGCCTGCCTTTTATCTTGTGCAGGGAGTGTTTTGCAAAATTGTTACACTTTCTGTTCCTTAGATGTTGACCATCAACTGCTTGCTTATTCAGAAGCAACTCTTATTGTAAGCACCTTACAGGAAAATATGAATAGCTTGCAATTTAAAGGAACAGATTTATCACTTGCATTTTAACAGAGAGGAAATAATTTCTGTGTGGCTTCCTGGCAGTGTTTTTGGTGTCCTTCCATGGCCTCCAGACCAGGTCAAGGCTTTGGTTTGTGCCTCAGATCTCTCCTTCTAAGATGTAAAAAAAAATCCCCTTGTGGGTGACAGACCAGAGCCATGGGAATTCCTGGAAGAGAAAGAGGAAAGTAGCCTCTGAGGAGAGAGCTCTGCTGGAAATACCCACAGGACTTAGAGATACTCATGTATCACTGAATCATGGAATCACAGAAGGACTTGGGTTGGAAGAGACCATAAAGCTCACCTCGTTCCAACCCTTGCCGTGGGCTGGGACACCTTCCATTGGAATCACCTCCAGCAGAAATGCCAGCCTTGGGTGGATAGAGGTGATAGGGATGCTGCCAGTGGCACTTTTGCCATGTTTTTCACATGCAACGGGCTGGCTGGGATGGTTTTACTGAGTATATTTGCACATTCAGACCCATAGGCACCGTGATTGTGGGACTGGCACGATAGAAGTTAAATATGTCTGCAGATCTGTGCTGTCCTGGCATTCCCTGCCTGGACAATCCATCCTGGTTGCAGGATGTTGCAATTCACTGGGTGGGTTTCTGCTGGAATCACAATGTATTTATCTTTTTACATTCCCTCCAGCCTCAGAATTTCTGTTGTTCCCTTTGCATGGGCAGATGGGGCATCCTCAGTGATTCCAGCCCCACCTCACCCTTTCCACTCCCCCAGAAAATAAATCCCACCCTGAACTTTGTGTGCAATAAAACTGAGTGAAACTCCCAGCTCCTACCTCAGGCCTAATAACCTGTTTGTTCAGTTCAGGCCTTCTGCAACCATTTGTTTAAGATAAGCAAGGGCGGATGTTTCTTGAGGGCACAAAAGGCTCTTGAGATAAAGCACCAGCGGGACTGATCCTGCACTGTGGCTGGATCATTTCCTCCTCTCATCACCTGAGTGTTGTTTTTTTCCATCAGTCCAGTGCTTTTCTCAGCCTTCTGTACACTCTCAGGGTTTCAGTGTTGCTGTTTCCTATTCAGGTGTCTTCACCTGCTTGACGATCACAGGCTAGGGTTGTTTCTGCTGCATGGGGAATGTCTGTGAAAGAGGTGGAATAAGTTGTTATGAGTGAAGGCAATTGCTTTGTGGGTTGAGGTTTCACATCTGAAAGTCAGGCTGTAAAACCACAAGGAGTAAGCAATGAACCCAAACCCCTAGAAGCCCCTGTAGTCTTTGTGAAACACCCACGAGTTCAGCCACCTCAGGCAACAAACAGCTGCGCTTGGGAATGCAGCAGTGGAGGAGAGGAGGAGGAGGGAGGGTGCAGGTTGGTCCCAGATAGGGCTATCTCTTCTGTAAGCCTTTTGATTTCAGATGCCAGAGGAGTTGCTGTGATTTGCTGCCTCAGGGTGGTCACAGAAGAATCAGTGGCAGGAAAAAGCTCCCCCTAATTCCTGCAATCAAATTGTGACTTGGGAGTATTCATGGAAATGAGACTGGACCTGCCCCAGCCTGAACCCCCCTGCCCTGGGCTGAGCCCCAGCGTGGGCAGCAGGGCAGGGGGATCCTGCCCCTGTGCCCCTGGGCTCAGGTGAGAGCCCACCTGCAGAGCTGCCCCAGCCCTGGCTCCAGCAGCACGAGGAGCTGGAGCTGCTGCAGCCAGTGCAGAGGAGGCCACGGAGATGCTGCCAGGGCTGGAGCCCCTCTGCTCTGGAGCCAGCCTGGCACAGCTGGGGCTGCTCAGCTGCACAAGAGAAGGCTCCAGGGACACCTCAGAGCCCCTGCCAGGGCCTCCAGGGGCTCCAGGAGAGCTGCACAGCCACTGGGGACAAGGCATGCAGGGACAGCAGCCAGGCAATGGCTTCCCAGGGCCAGAGGGCAGGGACAGATTTTGGGATCTTGGGAATTAGGAATTGCTGGCTGCGAGGGTGGGCAGGCCCTGGCCCAGGGTGCCCATAGAAGAAGAACTGCCCATAGAAGTTGTGGCTGCCCCATTCCTCGCAGAGGGGTGGAACTAGATGGTCTTTAAGGTGCCTTTCAACTCACATCATTCTAAGATTCTACTTATTTGCCATCCCCCACAGAAAAGGCAAAGCTGGTGCCCTCCTCCAGCTTCTTGAGATGATCCTGCTGCAAAGGAGGCATAAGGAAAATCATAGGAAAGTCATTTTTGTAGGAGGGTAGCACTAAACCCAACACTTTCCCTGCTCTGTTCCTGCCCCTCTTCCTCGTGTCCTTCCCAAGCCAGTATCCCACATGCTGCTGGGCTGGAGTGTGGGATGGAGTGGGATCAGCACAGGGATGTTGCTGGGGTGGGGCAGGTATCAGTGGGGAAGGAAGTGGAGGCTCTTGGGTTGCTGTAGAATGCCAGTGAGGTCTTGAAAGCGTTTTATTTGTTCTTTCATTGAGCTTTGATGTAAATGTGCCTGGGGAGCAGCTTTTGGTATTCCCACAGGCAGGTGGATGGGGATGAAGGTTGGACAGACACCCTCCTAAAGGAAGGTAAAGCACAAAAAGAGAGCACATGGCCTTCAAACCTGCTGCCTGTGTCCTCTGTTTGCAGCAATTCCAGTAGATGATAGATTTCCCTAGCTGGCCATACCACAGTCAGCTGAGCTTGCTGGACATCACCTTCTCCAAGAGTTGTTTTCCTCAAAAAATCTGAAAACATGTATGCACATCACACACAACACAGCTGATCTCTTGGGGACTGGCTCAGAGGGCAGACCATTCCTGAACAGCCCTTCTTTTCCAGAGCTTTTGGCCCTTCTTGTTGGAGCATGTATGTTTATGATTTAAATTGGAGCATATGTGCATTAGAAGTCCCACGGGCGTCTCAGGTTCTGCTCCAAGCTTCCCACCATGCAAACCACAGAGTGTTTAGCTCCAAAACTGAAAATTAGCAATTCTTTCAGTTACCATGGGCTGCTTGTGCTTTGCTTTTCCCACACCCGTTGCTTTCAGAACCAGCAGCACTGAAATGCTGGCTTGTTACCTTCTCCAGCCAGCTGTGAATAAATATCAAGATAAAACCCGTGTAGAAAAGAGACCAAATGTGATTTTGCTGCCCACTGAGAAGTTGCAAACCTGCCTGTGAAAACCATGGGCATCTGAGCATGATGGTGTTTCTGGCCAAAGCAGGAGAAAACCCCATTCCTCTTGTAGACCCACTGCAGAGCAGAGCGTGGTCTTCTGCCTTGAGAGACATTTTCCTTTGGCTCTGTTCAGGGATTTTGACTTCAGGAGGAGTGTGTCTGCTGAAAGATGGAAGAGCTGCGTTTCAGGTTCACATTGTCCTCAGTGAGCTGGCTCTGCTCAAGGCACTTCCATGGCTGTGCTGCATGACCCATGGTGGGCAGCAGCCTCGAGACAAGGGCTGTGTTATCAAAGCTCTCACCGTGCCCTTGGGATTCTATCCCCACCCACCCATCACCTTTGGTCTTCTCCAGCCACTCCGCCCTACTTGCAATTTGCTGATATTTCCTTTTGCATCAGCTCGCTGCACAAAAAAAAAAAAAGAAAAAAAAAAAAGAGTCAACTTTTCTCCCTTCCAAATTTAGCTTTGTTTAGGCACCAAAATAGACAAGAGTAGGGATCAGTGACTGTTTTTTTCCAAAACATTGTCTCACGACGAGGACTGGGGAAGGGAACTGCTCAGCTGGAGAAAGGAGATGTTTGATTTTCGTAAATGGGGACACGAAGTTCTCCTTTATTCAAGCACAGTCAGTCTCCAGGAGTGCTCCTTGGATGAGGAACTTATTCCCATGTAATTAATTCATCTCTCATCCCGTTGACGTCAGCTGCTGGTGGGTAGAGGTCCGTGGAATCACAGGGCTTCTTTGCAAGGATGACATGCAGGAATGCACCACTGTATGTGTGGTTTCTAGTTGGAAAGAGCAGAAAGGCACCTCCTAAGGCTTTAATTAGGTCTTCACTAGAGGAAATTGGTCCTTGTGTGGAGTGGAGATAGTTTCATTTTTCTGAGGTAATTGTATTTGCACATGTGTCTGCAATGCAGCTTAAATTCTTAAAAACACCCTGAGCGTTAGCCTGCTGTGGTAGTACAGCATTTAGGAACAGCCTCACTAATTATTGTGCTATTTTTAGCCTCATTTCCTAAACTAGCTGTGCTGGTGGGGTTGGACTGTGTGTGTCTCCTTCTTCCCCTCCTTTCCTCATTCAGTTTGGTATCTGTTGGCCAATTTCAAGTAATTTTTTCAAAGGAACAGAAATCTCAGAGATATCAAGCTCCTCCTATGCCTTCAGTGAAAATAAGTGATTGGGAAAGTGAGTGATGAGGAACACTGAAACCACAGCCCTCAGCAGTGAAGCAGTTTCAGAATGAGCACCCTGGTCTGGTGGAAGGTCCCTGCCAGTGGCAGGTGGGTTGGAGCTGGATGAACTTTAAGGTTCTTTCCAACCTGAGCTGTTGTGGGATTCTGTGATTCTAAGCTACTACAGAATCATGGAATTCTAGGATATTCTGAGTTAGAAGCCACTCACCAGGATCACCCAGCCCAGTTCCTGCCCTGCACAGACCTCCAACAATCCCACCCTGTGCATCCCTGGCAGTGCTGTCCAAAGGCTCCTGGAGCTCTGGCAGCCTCGGGGCTGTGCCCATCCCTGGGGAGCCTGGGCAGTGCCAGCACCCTCTGAGGGAGAACCTTTCCCTGATATCCAAACTAAACCCCCCTGGCAGAGCTCCAGCTGTTTCCTGGGTCCTGTCCCTGTCACAGGGAGCAGAGATCAGAGCTGTGCCTCGGGAGGAGCTGCAGACCCCAGTGAGGTCTGGCCTCAGTCTCCTCTTGAGGCTGAACAAGCACAGTGCCCTCAGACACTTTTTTATGTGGCCCCTCCAAGACCCCTCACCATCATTGTAGCTCTCCTTTGGACCTTTCCTAATAGCTTTATATTTTGGCTCAGTGAGTTCCTTATGGCTTGAAGCCTGGAGGAGAGAATGGGAAGGCTCCAGCTGCCGTGGGAGCTGTGGGGTTGCTGCAGCAGCAGCTCCTCCAGGCTTTTTGCAGTGCTCAGGATGGATGGTCACAATAAACCCTGTCTGTCCTCAGCTTGGTGGTGCCTTCTCTGGCCTAAATTCATCATCCCCAGGAACCTTTCTCCTCCATTACATCTTACCCTGGAGAAACTCAAAATACTATTATCTCAGTAACTGCTACTGAAATCAACTGCCATTTCCAAAGGTTCATTGCACAAAGAGAGAGGGACTGTTTTCTGTAGTCAGTGTGTTATGTTGTCATGCCAATGTCACAAAGCTGCTGCTGGATGAGGCACATCCCCACCCAGCCCTTGCCCTTGCCCAGGCTGCTCCCTCCTGGCCCCTTGCACGTGGTGATTCCCAGCAGTGGCTGGAGCTCCAGTCCGAGATAGATGGTGATGGAAATAAAAGGAGCAACTTTTACAGGGCTTTTATTGCCAGCTGGGGAAGGACAATACTGCATAAATAAAATTCATTATAGTTATGACAGCTCTGTGGTCCCTGGAAAATAAATAATACTTTGTACTTACGTAGGGCCTTTCATCCAGGAACTTCAGAGCTCTGTGTGAGCATTAACAAAGCCTCATCATGCCCATAGTAGGATAGTAAATAGAGCAGCCCCCTTATCAGATGAACAGACCACGTCAGAGTCGGCACCTTCAGTGGAAAGAGGGCACTGGAAAGGCAGCAGCTGGAGTAACACAAAGCTCTGCCACTGCCTTGTCTTGGAATCATAGAATCCTAGATTGGTTTGGGTTGGAAGGGGCTTTAAGGTCATCTCATTCCAACCCCCCTGGCATGGGCAGGGACATCTTCTGGTAGCCCAGGTGGCTCCAAGCCCTGTCCATCCTGTCTTTGGACACTTCCAGGGATCCAGGGGCAGCCACAGCTGCTCTGGGCACCCTGGGCCAGGGCCTCAGCACCCTCACAGTAAAGACTTCCCCTAATTACTAGTAAAAAATTTCTGCCTTTAATGTCATCTAAATCTGCCCTCCTTCATCTTGGGCTTGGGTTCATGATCATCCTTGTCACCTCAGTTGTTTCATGCAAGATGTCCTTGCTGCAGGGGTGGCATAGACTGACTCATTCATGGTGGGCAGGCTCAGTGAGGTGCTTCTGACTTGGCTGTTCCCTTCCTACTGGGGTGAGGGCACAGCCCAGCAGACCTACCAGCTGTGGCTCCTACTGGATTCCCCAGGTATCCTCAGAATGATGCTGAGCATCTTCCTTTACAGACATTTTTTCAGCTGGGTTTTGGATAAATACACAAAGGAAGCAGCCCAGGGAAATTGGATGGTTTAGTGTGTCATGTGTGAAGTGGGTGAATTCTTTGTCCATCGTGTGTATGGGATTTATGCAGATGTGATCCAGTCATTTGCCCTGTGTGGTTTCTTCTATACAGAAATTGCAGATAACTTCATTCCCTGCTCCTTGCCACAGCCCTGAGAGGTGCAACACATCTGTGGATTTTCAGACCTGCTTTTGTGGGGTCTGGGATGTTGTAAGGATGTTTGGGGGAGCTGTTTCTTTTACCAGGCTCACATGCTGGGTATCCAGCTCTGTCTCACTCTCACCCCTTCCATGCTGGTGCCTCCTGGAGCTGATGGCTGCTTTTCCCTCTGTTTTACAGGGTTACCATCCGTTGCCTCATGAGGCTGAAATCGCACACACCAAAAAACTGTTCAGAAGGAGGAGAAACGACCGGAGGTAGGTGAAACCTCTTCAGTGTTTGGGGTTTTTTTTAAATCTTTTCTTTGTTGCATATCTTCCTCAACCACCTAGTGGTGAGTCTTTGGACAATGCTGCTGTTCAGCAGTGTTAATGCATAAACTCTTATTTCAGCACTAACATCCTGAAAATATTTTGGGATGTGTCCTGCATTGATCCAGGAGTGCCTTAAGCACCTTCTCTTCCCCTTGAATTTATTCCTGCATAGCCAGATCCCCCCACTTGTACTCAAAGAGACAGCTGGCAATCTGTTTTCTGTAAAAGCTCGAGTCCTTGGGATTTGCTTCCTCTTTTTCTATTAAAAGTGAAAATTTGCTGAGTTTCAGGGCTGCCTGGAAAATGGGTATGGTTTGGTTCAGAGGGGGTCACAGCCAGCCTCAGGTGTCCGTGGGAGGGAGGGGATGTGCTTTGCAGGCAGCCAAATTCCTGTGGCATTGGTGATTTCAATCCATTGAGTTAATTTAATCGAGTCAATTGGATATTTAATTGTGTAAAATGCATATTCAATTATATGAGGGAATCTAAAGTCCTTGGTGGGAATCGTGACTATGGTTAAATGTGAAAAGAAGTGAGGAATAAGGGAGTTAGTTGTACATGCAGCTTTATTTCTGCTGACTTGTTCTGCTCCAGCTGAGACAACACACCCAGGGCAATAAAGCAGTTCTAAAACCACGACTTTTTCTCCTGTTCAGTCAAAAATGATTGAACAGGAGAAAAAGTATCCAGTGCTTTCCCCTGGAATAAACTGTAGTCTGTGCCTGAGTTGTCACAGACGGCATTTTTGGTGAAGTCCTGCAGACACCTTAGAGTGTGTCCTCAAATCTTGCCATCACTTCTTGTCTCATGAGCAGCTAGGATGTAGTTAACTCTGCATGGTTTGATTTTCCTAAACTTCACTGAGGGACCAAAAAAAGGAGCTAAAAACAGTTTTCTCAGGCAACCTAGAAACATTCTTCTGTGGGCAGGGTGGTTTGTCAGCAGCAAACTCTGTTTCCTCTCCTTTTGGGGACTCCCTCCTTTTTAGCTGTACACAATTCAAAAAGCCAGTCTAGTCTTGTTATTTGAGGTGGTGGGAAAAGGTCATATTTCAGCTGGGTTGCAGCCCTGTGATCTTCAAAACATGGTTATAACCAAGTCTGCTGTGTTGCAAGACTGAGCTAGGTGGGCTTAACTGGAGCATTGGGCTGAGCTCCTCTGATGAACCGCAGTGGAGTTTAGGGAGTTCTTTTCCCATCTCTGGCTTTCTTCTGACATACAAAGAGTGCTTGATGCTTTGGGAGAGGAGACCCTCAGGGCCAAGAGGTCTTCTGCCTGAAGCCCCATGCCGAAGGCTGTGATGAACCATGGAGCTGTGTGTTGGTTCTTCCCTCTCATCCAAAAATCTTGCCAGTTGGAAGGATGGGAGGGAACAGACAGATGTGCATTTCTGTTCCTTTTTTCTGTCTGGTCCCTTCAGATAAACCATCAGCAGACAGAAGCATTCAGTCCTCCAGGGCATCCCTGCCTCCTGCACAGATGGCAAGGAGAGATAGCAAAAGAAACTGCCTTGGGCTGGGCTTGGAAGATCATGGGGTCAGATACAGCCCTGGCCAATAGCACTGGGATAATATCCTAGGGGAAGAGAAAAAAGCTTTAAAATCCAATTGATCCAGCATCATTCCAGAGAAGACATGGGGTCATTTCAGCCCTAAGCAGTCACAAATGAAATAAAGTGGAAAGAGCAGAGGGTATGCACTTCAGCCCAGGTCCTCCACAGTGCTATCAAACCTTAGCCAGAAAACCACATTTATTTCAATTTCAAAAAGCTGAGCAGCCTGAGTACAAGGAGCTTGAGTGAAAAAGCAGTTTTTAAGTAATTATTTAAAAGGAAAAGGCATGGTTCCCATCCCCTTCCTTCACCTCTCCCTCCCCATGCCATTTGTTTTGCTGCTGGAGGTTTTCAGCATCTCTTGTCTCTGTTGTGCATTTGGGACTAGGAGGGGAGGTTTAGTCCTTTTAGTGTCACTTGAGTTGCTCCAAGAGAGCACTTGCTCCTTAAAATTGATTTCTAGCAGTGAGTTAGCTCTCAGAATGTTTATTTTATGCGGAAAGCATGACAGAAGTAGGGGAAGAAAAGGGCAGGAATAGGGGGGGAAAGGGAATAGGAAAAAAACAGATTTTATCAGAACACAGACTACAAAGCTGTTTACACTTTATTGCAGTGCTATTACCTTAATGTCCCAGGCATCACTCTGGGGCAGAAAAGCTCCACTCCAGAGCTGGTGGAGACACACAGGTGATATAAAAATTCCTCAGGGTGAGGTTTTATGTTAGGCAAAACAGTCAGGAATAGTGGGATTTTTGTTTAAAACCTCATCTGGATATGGAGAGAGACAAAATTGCAAGAGTGTGGATGGGACATCAGAGGCAGTGAGGCTTAGAAGAAGCCTAGCAGGGCCATTTGGTGATGTGTGGGGTGGGAAGGGCTGGGAAGCAGCTCTGGATGCCTGGACCCAGGGGAGGAAGGTCTGGTTTCCTAGAAAGGAATTGGTAGCAGCCAAAGATGAAAGTAGGGCTGGCATGCAGTGGATTTGCAAGACAAGAGGTTGTCCTGCTAGGTTGGTTAGAGGCAGGTGTGGCCCCAGAGTCCTGGGCACACTGGGTCTGGTTTTCATGGGGCAGCTTTTCCTCTTCTCCTGGAGCTGGGGGGTGCTGAGGCAGCACCCTGGGCCCCACAGTGATGCCTGTATGGGGTGCAGGGGTTCTTCCTGCCCAGCACTTGCCTCATCCAAGGCTGACAAATCCCTGGTGACCATGCTGGGCATCCTCCTGCCAGGTGCAGGAGTCACCCTCACAAATGGCCATCCAGCTTGGGTCAACCCCCAGTCTGATCTCTGCTCAATGCACAGGTTCAGCTGGCCTTGCCTGGTCGTAGGTGACCTTTGGGTTGGTTGGACCTTTATATAACACAGCTATTACAGAAAAAGCCAATAAAGCAGAATGGTACCCAGAAATCTGTCCTTTTTGTCCCAGCTGATCTTGCAAATGGCACTGCTTCCCTCCCAGAGTGTGTGTGGGCTTCTCTGGCCTCCCTGGCAGTGACATTCAGATGGGGACAGTGTTGGGCTAGTGAAGCACCTTTTGTTTCACATGCAGAACAAGGCTGATGTCCGGCCCTGCTATAAATAGTGCCTGTCCCTGCTTCCTTCCCGTCACCTTTCCTTGGGAAATGCTGTCCCTGTGTTGTGGAGGAGCACGGCTCACCTCCCCTGAGGTCTCTGCCACACACCTTTGGCTCCCTTCAGGAGAAGCTACCCCAAGGGAGTGACCCACAGCTCTCTCCTTGCATATGTGCTATGTTTTTATGTTCCCCAGCCGTTCTTTACCATTTCTGTGGGTGCCTTATTCTTCAGGGTGTTCAAGGCCAGGTTGGATGGGGCTCTGAGTAACCTGGCCTAGTGGAAGATGTCCCTGCTTCTGGAGCTGAATGGTCTTCAAGGTCCCTTCCAAGCCAGATCATTTTGGAATCCTATGATTTTCCATGGATGCATGCTTCATTTGTTGCATAAGATAGGCGTGAAGAGTGAATTAGATGTCATTAAAAAATTGGGCACATTTTCCATCACAGCAGTCAACATCAGAGCCACATCTGCTGGAGGGTTTGATTGCACTCAGTGCTGTAAAAGCCTAGAGGAGGTGGTGGGGCCCTTCCTGCAAAGAGCTTATGATGAGAGCTGTAGAGGTATCACTCCCCACCTCTCCTGGCAGAAATCCTGCAGGCAGGGTCCTCTCTGTTGGCTTAGAGCCAGGAGGTGTGACTGCCACCTCCTGATGTGGGTGGTGGAGGGCATCACTGCTTGCTGGGATCTTAGTTTGACCTTCCAAGGGTAACTGCCTCTAGGGAAGGACAGAATTTTTCTGGGTGGTGGCACAACCTCTGCTGGAAGAAGAGAGATACTGTGGGATGTGGGGCACAGCAGACCCATTTCTCAAGTCCTCTCCTCAAACCTCTCCAGCCCAGTGTCTCCCTGCTAACACAGCACAAGCTGTGTGGGATGTGATCTCCTTGGGCAGGTGGGCTCTGAGTTTGGCCCCTTGTTTTTCAAAAAGTTCCCAAACCCCTTATTTTTTAAGCATTACAAGCTGACCTTGTGTTGCCCAAGGTTCCTCCAATTCCCGTGGCCTCCTGGTGTGATGTGTTTGAGATGGAGAGTCCAGCTGGCCAAATTCTTTGGCCTGGAAATGCATGGAAATACATGGGCAGTGGCTTGCCCCAGCCTTTAGGAATAATAAAAAACATTGCGTGTTCAGATAGGCTTTACAGGGAATATATGAAATTGAAATATATGGAATTGCAATAGGACAGGTGGGGTTGTACCTACTTCTTGATCTTCTGGTTAACAGTACTGAAATGGTTCTCTGACAATTGAGGAAGGGAACAGTTTTCCTAATGACCAGGAAAGGGTTTTTGGGGAAGTCTTAAGAAGTTAGCACCATTGAAATCACATTGATCCAACCTCTTGTTGGATTCAAAAGACAGGTCAGGCTGAGCAGCTTAGCAAAAGCAAATCCTTGGGTGTGCACAGATGCTGGCTGGTAACTCATGGCTCTTTTGGTTGTCTTTGTCTTTGTCTGTGGCCAAGAACAGGAAAGGATGGCAGAGAGAAGAACAACCCTATGTCCTGGAGAGGATGGAGTAAAAGCACAAGAGTTAATCAATTCCTTCTTCTCGAAAGGCCCCTGAAATCTTTTTTTCATTAGAAAAAATGGGAATCTGTTGTGCTTCTGTGCAGCTGATGCTTTGAGGTGACCCAAGCCATGAGAGGCTGCCCTGCCTGTCCCAGGCAGGATTGTTGGGGATCACAGCCAGCCTCAGGTGAAGGAGCATCACCTTCAGCTGTGACTGAGCTTTGTGTCATCTCCTCCTTCTCCTGTTGGATGAGATTTTAAGAGGGGTGTTTCTGCACCTGGGGAATCCATCCTACATAAAACCCCTCTGTGGGGAGCTGCAGCAGAAGGCTGTACAGCTCCTCCTGGCTCATACATGGAGGGAAGGGTTGGGAGCAAGGAGACTCAAGGGGCATGCTAAAAGGACCCCATGTCCTTTTAGCATGCCCCAAATACTTAAAGATTTCAAGAACAGAATTACAGAAATGTGTCCCCAAGTTTTCTCTAGCATTGTCTGACTTCATTTACTTCCTTGCATTAACTTGGCTTTGCACTTAAATGATCAGGAAAAAACAGTCTGGATTATTTTTTTCTGTGTGTATGTGTTTTCTGGACTTAATTAGATTCAGAGCTGAGGGAGGCAGAAATATCCTCCTTCCCTGGAGAGCCCCGGGTGGCTGTCAGGGACGGTTTCCTCTTCCTGAAGCAGGAGGGTTGTGTAAGCACCGTGACCCTCCTGCTGACGCCCACGCCGCGCACTGGGTTATCTGGGGTGAGCACACCGAGTGGGCATCCCTGTCCCAGCTCCCCAGCCAGGGCCTGCACTGCTGAGAAACCTCCTGGGGCTCCTCCCAGCCCAGACATGTGGGTCTTCAAGGAGGTGGTTCTGCCTAGGGACAGCCCAAAGGATGGTCTTGGTGGGTTCAGGGCCAGGCAGGGAACATCCCATATCCGCTGGCGGCTCCACTGAGGAGCGTAGGCAAGCTGTGATATATTTCTTTTCCCATTATATTTAATTTTACAGATCCTCAGGGACACTCAACCACCTACAGTGATTAGTTCGACTGATTAAGCTGCTTTTCCTCTTGTGACAAACTCCTTTTGTGAAGGGTTTTCAATAGCCACACTGCTCGGGACATTGTTCTTGTACAATTTCCTTTCAAAACACCATAAAGGCACTCTGCCGCTTCACCCTGTCGTAAAACACCACAGGAATCAGCTTGGCCCAGCTTGCTCCTCCAAGGGCAAGGTCTCCTTATTCAGGGGCAAAATACAGGCTCGGGTGGGAGTTGCAGGACCATGTGGTGCCAGAGTGAGATGGAGCCATCAGCAAGGGGGGTTTAAGGTGAGATAAAATGGAAAGCAAAAGTTTTCTGCCTTTTTTTTTCCCCTTCTGTTTGTCAATAAGAGGATCCAGAGTCACCCAGGGAAGTGAAGGATAAATAAACTTGAGAGCTCAGAGAAGGAAATGCTGCTTCACACGTGTCAGCTGGTTCAGCCTTGCCTGGCAGAGGCTGGGGGCTGATGCAGATGCTGTCAAGGGTAAAAGATGCAGGAGTGAAAGGGCAGTTTCTGCTGAAGAAAAATGCTGCTGTGAGCAGCAAGTGGATAAAACTGGTCATTTAATTAAGACTGGAAGTCAGAGGAAGGTCTGATTGACACCAGGAGAGTAACAGATGGAGGGAACTGGAGGGAGTTGCAGCAGCACAAAGTCATTCCTCCCTGTGTTTGTAGTTACTCCCATGCCCTCTCATGAGGCTGTTGGGTAGGACCTGTTGTCATTTGGATCTGGCCGGCCCAGCAGCTGCCCTCTAGGTAAGGTGGTGATGGAGCAGGGCAGAGATGATATCAGGAAGGGTCAGGCAGGAGCCCTTTTGACCTGCACAGCCACACTGGCCAGACATGGTGGCATCACCCTGCCCCACTGTCCCTCCCTCCAGGAGCTGAGGAGAAGGCTCTGCCAGGGGTCACAGCACAGAGACCCCACTCCTGGGGACAGGTTGTTGAGAACAGAGCCTGCACTGGGCTCACCATTGAAGGAATAATCCTCAAATCATCAAAAAGCCACCTCCTGACACCCAATGGACATGCAGCTGGTGTGACTCAACCATGGGTGGAGCTGCTGGGCAGCACTGCAGCTTCTTGTCAGGAGGGAACACATGGAGGTGAGGTCTGGAGGTTCTTTGGCTCCATCAACATCTTTTGCTGCTTTTAACCATGGCTTAGTGAGCAGGACACAGCATGGCAAAGGGCAGTGGCTTTAAACTGCCAGAGGGCAGGATTAGATTAGGTATTGAGAAGAAATTATTGACTGTGAGGGTGGGGAGGCCCTGGCACAGGCTGCTCAGAGAAGCTGTGGCTGCTTCATCCCTGGAAGTGTCCGAGGCCAGGTTGGATGGGGCTTGGAACAACCTGGGATAGTGGAAGGTGTCCCTGGCCATGGCAGGGGATGGAGCAAGATGAGCTTTAAGGTCCCTTCCAACTGAATCCATTCTAGGATTCTCTGATATTCCTGTGCAGTAATCTGAACCCTGGTACCTACAGGGCACAGATGATTCAACAGCTCTGCAAAAGCCATCTGAAGTTCAGCCAAACTTATATCTAGCATCAGTCCTGGGTCAACTTATCTAAGACTAAGTCACCTGCCCCAGCACCATCCCCAGAGCTGCACGTGTGGGGTCCTCCCATCATCCGAGTGGTCCGTGTAAAACACCAGGAGCAGTGAGGTGGGGCAGTTGGTATTTAGCATCCACTGGGGAATTTGTTTTTGCCTGTCACCCATGTCTCAAGCTGTGGCAGGCTGAGTAGAGGATCTCCACCCAGCTGCTCTCGTTTCTGGCGTTGTGGGCAGCACTGAGGCCTTAGGTGTTGGAGCATCAGTGAAAATATGCCCAGCCATGCTTCACCCCCAAGGGCAGGTGGTGTGGCCACCATTCTGCTGGCAGAGCACACCACAGGAGGGGTGCCGTGCTCACAGCTCCTTTCCTGGCGCTGGCAACAGCCAAAAGGATTCTGCATTTTATGTATGTGCAAGGATAAAGCACTGCTGTAAAAGTCAGAGAGCTCTTTGGGCTCAACACTAATGGCAAGAGAAAGATAAACCTCTGTGAGTTCAACAGGACATGGTACTCATCAGCGGGACGTCAGGGGATGTGTGTCCATTGCTGTTCTCCATATCTGCTCTGTCCTCCTTGTGTGTCTAACTGAAGACCCATGCAGAAGGGTTAAAAGATACCCATCTAAGCAAATTTTGTCCTTTCCTTTCATTGTTCCTTTATTTCTAATGCCAGGAGGCAGTGACAGGAGCAAGCCGGGTGCATTTCCCAGCTGCAGGGTTGCCACCTCTCTATTGAATGGCTTTGTCATTGCATAAAAACTCTAAAACACAAGACCTTTAATACCCTTTTTTTCTTCACAGTCTTGGTGACTGAAGTGACCCCTGTCCTGCAGACTAAATTTAATGCAAATAACCAAGCCAATAGACTTCATGGCATAAGGAGGCTTTTGCAGGTTGTTTTTATCCAACTCTGCCACAGCTTGAAAGATTTTATGTACCACCAGCAAAGCATGTTACTGTTATGAAACCTTGATAGAAATGTATGGCCTGCCGGATAGGCTCAGGGTCTTATGATGTTGCTTCACCAAAAGCAAAATAATTGCTCCAGCAAAAAAAATCCAGAACTTTAGTGTTTAGCTGTGGTGGAAGCTATGGTGGAGGTGGTTTTTGTGAAAACTCAATATTTTCTACGTACCTTTTTGCTGGGTGGTATCAGGGGCTGGTCTGGAGGTCAATGAGTTGTTGTCACTGGTGGCTCTTCACAAGTGTTCCAGGTCGGGTTTGGAGCAGCCTGGTCTGGTGGAAGGTGTCCCTGCCCATGGCAGGGGTGGGAAAATGGGATCTTGAAAAGCCCCTTTCGACCCAAACCACTGTGTGATTCTGTAATTTTTGTGAGCATTTTGGAGTAAACGGGAGCTCATGGTGGCTCTGCAATTATGGAGAAGGTTAGGAGAGCAGCCACTCTTAAATCCAAGGCTTTCTAGGGAACATGGGAGACTTCATTCAGTGTTCACCTTTATCAGAGACTGCTGGGCTTCTCTCCATGATCACAGGTGCTATTTCAGGTGCCCTAGCTTGTCTCAAACTCCATGCAAGGAGCTGTCAGACACCAGACCTTATGATGCCAGCTCCAAAGTGTCTGGAAGCCAAACAAGATGCTGTAAGGCATCTCCAGTGTCACTGCCAGCTGAATCCCACTTTGTGTGTCCATAACTACATAGACCAGATATGAACTGGAGGCCCAACTTCCTATTATGCTCAGAGGGGATGTGTTCAATGAACTTTGGAGGATGCTTCTCCCCCACATAAGAAAAGTTAGCCTGTTCATCTTATAGAGAACATATTTCCTTGCTTTATTTTGCCTTCCTATGTTGACCAGAACCAAGGAAGTCAGAAAAACAAAGAGGTGTGGGAGGAGTTGAGCCAAAACACCTCACGCTGGAGGGAGTGCTGGGACAAGGATTTTTTTCTGGAGTCTCTTCAGCAAGAACAGACACTTGAGACTGGGCATCCCAGTCTCAGTTGGTATTGAGACTTTCATTAGAAGTGCATGTAGTGGTAGGACAAAGAGGAATGAGTTCACACTGGCAGAGGGCAGGGTTGGATGGGCTATTGGGAAGGAATTGTTCCCAGTGAGGGTGGTGAGACCCTGGCACAGGCTGCCAGAGAAGTTGTGTCTGCCTCATCCCTGGAAATGTGCGTGGCCAGGTTGGATGGGACATGGAGCACCCAGGGGTAGTGGAAGCTGTCCCTGCACTTGGCAGGGGGTGGAATGGGTTGATCTGTAAAGTCCCTTCCAACCCAAGCCCTAAGTTATATGGTGAAGTAAATACCTGCACCCTTGTTCTTTTTCTTACCTCTTTTGTGACCAAACATAACTCAACACATCAGTCACAAAGCATACAGTGAATTAAAAAGAGACAGGTGAAACAGGAGAGAGGCAATGGCGACACTTCCAAAGTCTACCAGCCAAACTGGCTTGGTGCTGCTGACGAGCAGGATTCCACAGCAGTCACTGGTCTCTCAGCACCCTGTGTGAGGTGTGGAGTAGCTTTTTCTTGCCCTTGTTTTTCTCATAAACAGGTGTCAGCAGAGCTGTTGTCATCACAGGTGGAAAGGTTTAGCCCTTAAAGGCTACAGCCCCTAGCTCGCTGTCACATCAATTGTCAACTTGCACCTTCTTCCAGAAGAGGTAGCATCTTCTTTCTTCTGGTAGAGAGCTGGTGGTGGATGTCCAGTTGATTCATCTGGTGTGTCCGAAGGTCTGAGGAGACCCCTGGAGTGGTTATCAGGGTGGGTGGGTGCTGGGGTGCTTCTTGCACATTTCAGGCAAAACATGAGCTGACCCAAGCCTTTGGAGTTGAGTTGGATTTTGGGAAATTGTTCGATGAGCTGTGCCTCAGCTGTATTCTGGATGTTAATATGTCCCCTTAGATTTGGTCCTAAGTGTAAAGATTAAATAAATGTATGTTCTGAGGTGTGTTATGGACACATGAAGTCATGGGAGGATTGATAACTGGCTCTAAGGCAGTGTGATTTATAGTCCTATTTAAAGGACTTATTTTAAAACTATTTTTCTAGCTTGTGTTTGAAGGACATTACTAATTCATTTTATGTGAAAATCTGCTCCTCTGCATTCATTTTTACCTAATTCTGTGTTCTCAGGTGTCATCTTCTTTTCTGCTGTTTCCTCTCTTATAAAAAAAATGGCTTTCCCTCTGGTTTCCCTTCCTTAATCTTGCACTGAGAGTTTAAAGATACACATAACCAAGCTGTCCCAGCATTTTGTCTCGCAAGATTTTTTTCCCCCAATGGAACTTAACCAAAATAAGTCCCCACACTTCTTCCCACAAGCATCCCATTGGCAAGTCAGTAGGTTGGGATGCATCATCTTCAGGCCAGGTAGTTCTTGTACTGGAAAGATAAAGAGTATCCCAGCCATCACTCAGGAGTGTGACATGCAAGGTATTTGTTTGAAAACTCCTTACAATCAGCTGACAGCCCATATTCATGCAGTTTTCATGCTGTCTTGAAGGGGTTACACCATTTCCAGAGCCAGTCCATTCATGGCCAGCGCTGAGGCTCCTCTCACAAAATAAAAATAGTCCCAGGAGCAGCTCTAACCCCAGGTTTGAAGATTTCAGGTTATACTGGGTGAAGGCGAACGCATTTTACGGCTGGCGTGAATGTGTCGGTTTTAAGGCTGTGAAATTTTGGAAGAGCCTTAGAAAGCCATTCCCAGAGGTCAACAGGACAAAGCTCTCCTGCTGAGCAAGTGAATAGAAATGAGTTCATAATTACAGAGTATAGTAGCTTTTTCACCATTTTAATTGAGGTTTTTCAGAAAGGAAGAGAACTTAAAACAATACAGAAATGTCTTTTGTTCTTTCAGGGCCATTTGCTGAGGGCTTTGCAGTGAGAGGAGAGGATGTTTATTAAAAACAACAATATCAAGATGTTATTTTAGGGCCAAAGGGCCATTTCTAGCTGGAACAAAATTAAATGCTTGAGATGAACTGAAAATTAGCACTGAGCTAAATGATTTGCAGCGCATTGCTGAACTTCTGTTGGAACAGAAGAAAGAGAGAGGAGGGGAAGGAATTGAAGAAGTTGAAACACTCCTTTCCTTCTCAGTAGGATTTCCAAATCAAATTAATTAGCTTTAACAGCATGTGGATCTGAACCCTTGAAGCAGCATCTGGAAGTCAGGGGTTTATCCTCATCCTTATGCTCCTGTCTTCTCCATGCCCTCCTGGGAGCTGATGAGGCTTAGTGGAGGGGACTTGGGGGGTGCAGAGGGAGCACCCCAACCCCAACAGGGGTGTCACAGCCATCCATGCTGAGCAGGTTCTGGGGGAGTTGAGCCAGCATAGTGGTAGCTGTGAAAAACTGACTCTTCTCCAAGAGAAGCAAATGCAGGAGTGATTTTTTTTTTTCAAGCACAAAAGTGAGTCTGGTGGGATACTGTCTGCAATGGAAAATAGGAATACTAGCATCTAGATAGACCATAGTGTTCAGAATGTAATGATGCAAGAATCTCTTCTAAGCAGCTGAAAGCACCTAAGCAGAGATGTCAAAATAAGAGGTGCAGTTCTGCCTAATACTTAGAAACTTTGAACCAGTGATGACGGACAGGTCATGTTTTCAGGAACAAGTGCAATAAAGGGTGCATCTCCGAAAGGAATCAGAATAGTTTGGGTGGGAAGGAATTTTAAAAATCACCTTGTTCCAACTCCATGCCATGGGCAGGGACACCTTCCACTATCCCAGGCTGTTCTGAGCCCCATCCAGTCTGACCTTGGACACTTCCAGGGATCCAGGGGCAGCCACAGCTGCTCTGGGAACCCTGTGCCAGGGCCTGCCCACCCTCACAGTCAATCATTTCTTCCTAATACCTAATTTAAATATCTTCTGCTCTGATTTAAAACCATTCTCCCTTGTCCTAATCATAGACTGTCAAAATAGAGGGATCCCATAAGGATCATCAAGTCCAGCTCCCTGCTTCTCACAGAAGTACCTAAAACTAAGCCACATGACTAAGAAAGCTGTGCCAGCTGAAGCTGAGACTGCTCAAGAACAAGATGAAGAGCTCCTTATTGCAGTGCTGGTCCTTTGTGATAAGTCTCCTCAAGGAAATAAGTGTTCATAGTCATGCCTGCCCAAGCAGAGCTGGTGGTGGCAGCGCCACAGCCGAGGGGTTGGCAGTAGGCAGGTTAGAGACAGATCATCATTTTGGTTTGATTTTCTGCAGTGTCACTGGGAGTTATTACACTAAATTAATTCTCAGGGCTGCAGGTCCCCAGAGGACAATACCAACCCAGCGGTTTGTTCCTGGCAGGGCTCAGCTGGGTGATTGTGTTACTGTGGACTAATGAATTACGGCGCGCGAGCGGGGTGGACGGATTGTCCGCGTGTGCTGCTGGCTGTGCCTTCCAGCTGGGACATCACTCCCCTTGTCTTGTGTCTGCCATGCCATCCTGCATCAGCAGAGTTCTTAACTTGCACTTAGATGTGCTGTTGGTGTGCTGGAGCTGAACAGAAGGGCCATAAGAGCAAGAGGAGAGAGAGGTGTGATGGGTGGCACAAGGGTCACCTGGCTTGGTGACTAGCAGGGCACACCAGGAAGAGGATGAGAGGAGCAAGCAATGCTGCTTTCTAGCAGTCCTCTCCTCTTCTTAATGGTTGGACTTGATGATCTTGAAGTTACTTTCCCTCGTAAGTATTGAATGGCTGCAGTAAAGTGTCTACAGAGCCTTCCCCAGGCTGAACAATCACAATTTTCTAAGCTTTTCCTCATAGGAGAGCTGTTCCAGAATACTCTGAGCAATTTTTGATTCTCCTCCTGAGACACCTTGGTCATCTTCACAAAATCCTAGAATAGCTTGGTTTGGGAAGAACTTTAAAGATCATCCTGTTCCATTCCCCTACCATGGGCAAGGATGCTTTCCACTGTCCCAGGTTGCTCCAAGCCCCATCCAGCCTGGCCTTGGATGCTTCCAAGCATCTAGGGACAGCCACAGCTGCTCTGGGAAACCTGTGCCAGGGCCTCCCCACTCTCACAGGAAGAATTTCTTCCTAACATCTGATCTAAATCTCCCCTTTTTAAGTTTGAAACCATTCCCCCTTGTCCTAGCCATATCTGCCTGTGTAAAAAGTAAAAGTGTAAAGCACTCTTTAGGTACTGGAAGTCAGCAGTGAGATCTCCCTGGAACCTCTTTTCTCCAGGTGAGCATGCCCAGTTTCCCCACTCTGTCACCAGAGCAGAGGGGCTGCAGACCTCAGAGCATCTCGGTGGCCTCTTCTGGACTCAGTCCAGCAGGTCCATGTCTTTGGTATTGCTTGTATTGGTGTTGCTTTGGTAGCTGATGGTGTGATTTATTTATTTTTACCCAACATGTGAGGAAAGCCTTCATTGTGTGTGCGGGCTTCATTGGGTTGTAGGATGGGTCACAGAGAAAGAATGCAAGAGCCATCCCCAGGGCAGACAGCCAGAGAGATGGACAGCAAAACACCTCATCAGTGTTTCACCAGCCTCAGGGTGGCTTTTGGCAGAGGACTGCTCTCAGCATCTCCCCTTTGGCTGTGAGGAAACTGAGGTGGAAAGGTGGAAGGAGTCTGTAGTTGGACCTTCCCCCACCACAGACCTTGCGGTGAGCCTGTGGCCACCAGATCCTCCTGTGAGTGAGCCCTGCCACCCTTGAGCCTGCCCTGCTGGGCTTCTCCCAGTGTCACACAGTGCAAAACACAGCTGACTACGTGATGCTATTTCAGCCAGCCAGAATTGAGGGAAGGAAATACAGCGGCAGGTTCCTCTGCACTAGGAAACTGATCTGTTCTTGAAATGGCTTTCTCTTTGGTGGAGTGTTTCCGGCACGGCTCCTCGGCACTGGAAATGGATTTATCCACCTACACCTTGTTTTCCAGCATGAGTTCATGGAGGTGTTTTCAGCAGTTGGTTGCAGTTGGAAGTGAATAGAAGTGAAATAATTTGTTTCTTTCCATCCTCAAGTATAAATGTGCCACTGTCTTGGAGTGAGCACCCAGGGCTTTGTGCTGCCAGATTGCTCCCCGAAGTATCTGGCAGCTGAGCTCAGAGATAAGGGCCAGCACGGCCCTTTTCAGTGGGTATAAATGAAAGGCTTTATGGCACCCACTGTCTCATATGGTGCCATTCAATGAAACCTGGCCCATTTGAAGAAGCCCAGCAGCACTTCAGTGGTGTGGTGGCATGGTTTGGGTGGTGACTTCCAGTTTTTGGCCATGGCAAGAAGCCACCCTCTCAGCAAAAGAGCGTCTTCCACCCACTCCTTCTCCCTGCAAGCCCAACCTGGGGACGTTGGCCCCAGGGACCTGGGAGGGAGCAACAAGCTGAAGCTCTGCAGGGCCTCCTGGCATGGTTAGTGTGTGAAGAAGTTGCCAGCTTAAGTTGTTTGGGCTCTTGTTGCAGAAACAATATTTCTGTCTGACCCCAGTTAGCAACTGATGTTTGCAAAATAAAGAAGTCAAGGCACTGGAAATACTTTCCATTCCGGCTCTTGTCTCAGCCCAAAATATTAGTATTAAAAATATTGCATCTATTATATGCAGCTAATATCTCTGCTGGCACATAAATCACCCAGGGATTTTTCATCTCCATATTAAAAAAAAAATAAAGTAACTATGCTCTATTTTTGGTTATTTGTTAACTGTTTTGTTTCCATTTATTCCTACAATAGCCACAGCAGTCTGTCTCCAAGGGACCATCTGTGGGAAAGAGAGTCCTTAGATTGATTCAGAAGGTGTCGGGGTCATTGACAGGCGTGAAGGCGCTGGGTCTCTGCGTTTTCTCTGATAATGTCTTTATTTAGCGTGACAGCCTCCAGGGCACGAGTGGACAGCAGGCCTCTTTCTTTCCTTTAAACTAACATTGCTCCAGCCATTCCCAGCATTGTGCAGATGCTATGGATCTTCCTAATTTCCTGGTTAGAGCTGGGGGTGCAGGTCCCCAAGCAGCAAGGGCCAACAGCTACGTGACAACAGAGCTGCAGAAGGTGGCCCAGATCTGTGCCTCCCCCCAGGCAGTGTGTTCCCATCCAAACTGACGAGTGAAAACTCATCCAAGAGAAATTAAGCTTGGGGAGTGAATCAGACCCTGGCACAGCTTAGCAATTCTGTGGGAGTGTTAGGGGTAGCATGAGAGAGGACGCAGGAGTGGGGTCAGGAGCAGAGAGCTCTCTTGTTGAAGGTGACCCTGCTTACTGCAGAGGAGGTTGGCTAAATGACCTGTAAAAGGCCCCTTCCATCTCAAACCATCTATAATTCTATGAACTCCTCTTTTGACAGTGGGACAGAGTTAAGTAAACATTCAGGAAACAGCTTAGGATTGTCACTGTGTTGCAATAAATCAATTTCCAGATCAATCCTGGCTCCCAAATCTCTACATTAAATGCTATGGGCTGCTGCATCTTGTTTAAAGAATTTAATTTAATGTGTTTGATAAAGGATTCTGGCACACCTAAGTCCAAAGCATCTCTGCAGCTTGGGTTGATGTTTTACTGGATCCCCGTGTCGGAAGTAATTGCTTGCCATTGACTTTGGGTCATCTCATATATCTGGACAGCTGTCAGGCGATCCTGTCAAATCTTGCCTTAGCTCCTACAGGAAAGACATTTATTTCTTCACTAGAAAGCACTGGTATAAATAGGATATGGAAAAAAAAAAACCCTAGGATGTCTCCTTGCTGCAGGTCAAAGAGGCACAGGGGTCTAAAGGAAGACAGCTGAACACAAAGGCAGCAGGTGGGGGCTCATTGTACTATTTAGGATGTGTCTTGGGGGACAGACCACAGAGGATGGTGGTGGGCTGTGTCTGTGCATCTTGGCGTGGGTTTAAAGTTTATATCTCTTGGAGGATTATCAGATCTCGGGTTAACTGATCAGCCTGGGTGTATTTTTAAAGGAGGCAGCCTGGAGTCTGAAGTATAAGCTCTTTTATTGCAAAGTAGTAAAAGATGATTCCGTATTCATTCAAGCCACATTCTTACCAGTAGTCCAGGATCCGTTTGTGTTTGGGAAACATTGTGTACTGTGGTCGTGTCTTAATTGAAACTGTTTTGTCTAAACTGGACTCAGTTCCTTGTCACTGTGTTTTCTGATGGCTTTTATGTAATTTTTGCAGTCTTGTTTACAGTACGCTGAGAGTCCAACAACGTAATTCCAAGTAATGTAGTTTTCGAAGAGAGTAATTTCCAAGCAATTTCTGCATGAAATCACAGCAGTGATTTCTACACCAGCCACAGCAGTCAGCCCTGAAGTCCAGGAGGTGCCTTCCTAGCTGGTTGCCTGCTCTATGCAGCAAGGGCCTCTATCTTGACATCCCTCATGATTTGTGGGAGATCCAGCAAAGCATTAAAAGAGCTGTTTCAGAGCTATCTCACATGCCATCTGTACTTGGGATATCTTTCCCAAGCTGCTGTTGCAAAACAGCTCCTTAAATTCCTCCTGAAGATTCATTTCCATGAAGCTTGGAAGAAAATAGCTGACTCAGGCAGCCCGTGCAGCCAAGCATTGCAGAGTGTGAGGGCTGTCCCTGGGCTTCAGCAGCAGCGAGGTTTGCTTTTCTGTGCTTTTCAGTCCATCCCAAGGGGTCCTGTGCCATGTCCCCTCTGCTCCTGCAGCACAGTCTGCAGGCTGGTGGGCCTGTGAATGGAGTGGGAGAAGTTGGTCATTCATCCATTTGTTTGTGAGTCAGTGGGAGTTTTGGATGTAAAGACACAGAATCACACTAATGCAATAGTTCAGGTTCAAAGGGACCCTTAAAGCTTATCCAGTCCCATCCCCTGACATGGTTAGGGACATCTTCCACTAGACCACAGTTGCTCTGAGCCCTGCCCAACCTGGCCTTGAGTGTTTCTGGGGGTAGGGCATCCACCAACTCTCTGAGCAGCCTGTGCTGCTGTTTTACAACCATCATTGTGAAAATCAGTGCTACCATGTTGGTTTAGTGAGTCTGATTATGGTCTAGAAGACCAAATGAAATCATCTCTAGCAAGCAAAGGCAGATGTGGTGTCCAGGCCCAAAGGAAGGGTTGTCAGCAGTGATTGTACCTCAGGACCGAGGTGGTGACAAAGAGCGTTGTGCCCATGTAGGCGACTCACATGAGGGTTTCATAATGCTTTTCCCAGCAGCCAGAGACTCTGAGCCTCATCACAAACATCTCTCCCCTCACAGCATTGTTTTGGTTGGCTGTGCCTGTCTTCTGGCATTCCCTGTATGTTTGTAAAGATGCATACGTGTAAGACTTAAACTATGCACTTCATCTCAGCTGTTCAAAGATGATTTTAAATCTTGATCACCACCATTTTGACAGGTGGACTTTCTACACTTCCAAGATGCCGCGTCTGTCCAGATGATGTGGGCTCAGTCTAGCAGTTGGGGTGGTCTCTACCCCTGGTAACAGAAAGGCATGAAAGAAGTGTGAATAATTTCATTTTTGCTTTCAGGAGTGAACATGACATCTTGTTCCCTTCTCATCTGAGAAAAATGCAAACAAAAATGAAACTGGAGCCAAGTGAAACCAGTTTGAGAGAGAAAGCCAAAGGGAAAACACAACACAAATCCTGTGTTCTTCATCCTTGGAGCTGCTGGTTATTGCTTTCTGTGGGATTTAGAGGTTTTTGATTAAATTGTGTGGAACCATTGAGCTTATTCAAGTGTTTCCCATTCTCAGCCATAGCAAGGATAGAAAATGGCTGGGGTTGGGCTGTGATGCTGCCTGCATCAAAGCAGTGCTGAGTTACCATTATCCATGCATGTGAAACATCAGAGTGCCTTTCATGGAGGTAGTCTTGCTGAAGTGTACTTCTGGGGGAAGTCAGGCCTCTAAAATAGAAATTCAAACCTTTTTCCTCATTATATATCAGTAACAATATTCCCCAGACCTCTTGGTACCTACGTCTTGGTAGTTTTAGATGCAATAAAATTCCATCCCATCCTAACTGGGCTCCTTCAGTCCCTCCAGTTTGGACCACAGCATCTCTTAAAGGCTCAAAGCTGGTGATGATGGATGTTTCTGACCACAACAGTACTGCCATGCCCAAATGTCTCCAGCAGTGCCTACTTTGGGATACCAGTCCAATTGTTTGTGGTCTGGCTGGAATATGCTTAGTTCAGAAAGACTAGGCCTGGAGACATGAGTTTGTTCAGGGGATGTTTCAGAGGATTTTGCTTTTTCCTGCCCTTTCCCTCTTCAGGCTGAGTTTCCTGGGCAGCTAGCTAGTACAGCCAGAAATAACCCACATGCTAAATTGAGAATTTTACTCTTTTGGTGGTGACTCTAAGAGGGGCTTTTCTTAATTTCCCTCCCTTAATGGAAAATTTTGTTGAGATTTTCAGAAAGAAGGTGGGAGAGGGGGCCTGACATCCCACAGTGATTCCCACCAGTCCTCCATTTGCAGGAGAAGCTGCTGAGTTCCTTGGGGATGCTCTGCTCCCCCAACCTTGAGGGGTGTCATGGATAAGAGGGATCTGGGATCGTTATGGGAATGGAAGGTCCCACAGAGTCCATTCCTGCAGTAGATCCTGGAAGTGTTCCAGGCCAGGCTGGATGGGGCTTGGAGCACCCTGATGTAGTGTAAGGTGTCCCTTCCCATGGCAGGGAGGTGGAAGTGAATAATATTTAAGGTCCTTTCCAAACCAAAGCAAACCAAAGCAAAGCAAAGCAAAGCAAACCAAACCAAACCAAACCAAACCAAACCAAAACCAAACCAAACCAAACCAAACCAAACCAAACCAAACCAAACCAAACCAAAGATTCTGTGATCTTAACCCATCCTTTGCAAAATGGGTTGTTAATTAGTTGCAGGCATTTTAAAAGCAAAGCTGATCATGAGATACTTCCAAGACTTAGCATTATATTCCTGATCCTCACACAGAGATGAGACCCTGCCCAAGCAAACAAAAAGGTGCAGAGAAACTTCCTGTCTGTCAAATGCAGTGAGGAATGTGTTCATATAAGCACCAGAAGGATGCAAGGAGTGGAGAAGGTTACCTGAGTGTCTGCAAGTCCATTTTAGCTGTTAATTACTAGGTGGCCCTGGCTATGCCCACCTGGTATTCTGCTCTGCACAAAAGCAGGACTGAATAAGATTTTCAGCTCTGCAAGGAGCTTAAGGTGTCCTGGAGGGTTTGTGCCATGGGGAAGTTGGCTGAGATTGAGGGCACTTATCCAGGCAGGTTCTCCAAAGGCAGGAACCAGCATTTGGACCTGGTCCCTCAGCCTCAGGATGGGATTTCAGTTTGTTTGGCCATACAAGGTGCTCTGTGTCATGGGGGTAAGTGTCTTAAGTGCCACTGGAAATGTATAGAATCTCAGAATTTTTTAGGTGGCAAAAGACCTATTTGACCATTCCCCAGCACTGTCCAGCCCACCACTGACCCATGTCCCCAGATGCCACATCCACATTTTAAATCTCTCTAGGGATGGGAACTCCACCACTGCCCTGGGCAACTGTGCCAGGGTATGATTTTGGAATTTTCCCAATATCCAATCTAAACCTCACCTGGCACAGCTTGAGGCCATTTCCTCTTGTCCTGTCCCTTGTTCCCTAAGAAAAGAGCCCAATGCCCACCTGGCTGCATCCTCCTGTCAGAGGCAGAAGGGCCCTCCTGAGCCACCTGCGCTCCCTCAGCTGCACCTCATGGGACCAGTGCTCTTACGTGCCTGCTCACCTCTCAGTTTTTGTAGGAATTGCTCACCCAGATCTCTGTGCAGCCACCAGGAGAATGCAGCCTCACATTGTCCTCCAGCTCCCCACATGCCAGACTAATGGTGGGGGCTCTCAAAAGACTCATCTCACTCGTGGGGATGTGGGCAAAGCTGATGGGACAGAGCGACTGTGTTTTAGACCACAGCTGTCCACGTGTCTAGAGTTATTTTCCCCAGAGTTGTGCCTTCCTGCTCCTTTCCTTGGGAGCAAACGATGTAGTAAAAACTTAGAGGAATCATGTATTTCTGAGCACGTAGGCTGGTAATCACCAAGACAGCTGAAGCCTTACATTTGTTTGCATAGGCTTCTCTGACAGAACAGACATTTGTCCGATCTAAATTCTGTTGAAAGGTATCTCATTTAGTTAATTAAATAAAAAAATGGGTGGAGAAACAATAGCAGAAGCAATACCATCCTATTTCCAGCTTGGCAGCCCTGACTGTCTTCCCCTTGGTTTTTAGTACTTTTGCAATTTCTTTGTGACTCTCAATGTCTCTTTAGTTTCCATTTTGTCCAATGGCCAAATCCCACTGAAGTCAGGGGGAGTTTTGAACTGAATTGGAATTTGGCCTTTGAAGTGAAAATAGTTATTTAATGTTAAATTGAGTCAAGAGATAAGAAACCATTGTACTGCCCAGATACTTTTTCTTGTAGCTGAATTATGGTTCCCTGCAAGGCACTGCATCCTCATGGCTAAGGATGAGCAGAGGGGGACAGAGGAATTATTTCCCAGTAACTGCAGCATTTTTCTGGGGTGAATTCTTGCATTACTTGGAGGTGTTGCTGTGTAATTCAAGCTTCAGCTTCCTCCCTTCAGCATCTCAGACCTAAAAGCCTGGGTTGGGAGGTGCATTTGGCCCCTGGCCTGGTTCCTGGGGCTTGGCACGTCACCCCAAGGCACCGTCCTGGGACATCACCTTAAGCTGCCATCTGAGCACCTACAGTGCTACCCTTGAACAAGCACGAAGTTGTTTCCAACAACCCACAGTGGGAGTGTGGCTGGTCCCCATTTTGTCCTTTCCTGGGGCTCTCTGTGTCCTCAGCACCTTGGTGACACCTGAGAGCAATATGGGTTGTCCCATCCTCCCAGGCTTTGAGATGCTGTGCAGTCAAGTTCTAAGATGTGAGCCCTGTTCTCCCTGCTTTGGCTCTTCTTTCCTGCAGATCCTATTTCTTCTTGGCTTTTCTTCTTTGCTGGGGTGTTGGGAAGATAAAAGCACACAAGGAGTCTTTGCCTGAAAGCTGGTTGATTGTCTAGGCCCCTGACTGCTGCCAAGTCACAGACATTGCTCCTTATTTGCCATTCTCCTTCCTTTGCCTTTTATTTCTTGCAATTTTTTTCCCAAAACTTTTTGTACTCTGGTGTCTTCACCCTTTGGCCAATGACTGCAGAGCTTTGGTCTGTGTTTGCTCTGCCTCTTGCTGTGGGGACATCACCTTTTAGCAGTCCCCTGGAGGGGCAGCGCTGTCTGCTCTCCCCCATCCTATTGCAACAGCCCCAAAATGAGCTATCTGGCACATTCCATATTGGCTTAAATAGGTGGGTTTTTTTAATCTTAAACCTTTTTTTCATTCATAGCCCTTAAACATTAAGGGTTAGGTTTATAATATGTCTTTAGGAAAAAAACTGTCCCTGTGTGCACGTCTTGCAGGAATTTATGGCCAAGTTTGGTTCCCAGCTCATTTCCAGGCATTTTCCCTTGTTTCTGAAATTATAGCTGTGTCTTTGTGCAACTTCTGTAATTTCTGTGCAATATTTACAAATTAAATAAAGCAGCAAGCTGACTGGCTTATGAGCCAAGACTTGAAATGCAACCAAACAGTTAAACTCAGATGTCTGAGAGGAGCAAAACCACAGAAAGTACTTGGGCCTGTGAGGCCTTAGTACCAGATAAGGTTTTTAACTAACTTTTATTTTGACATTCCCCTTTTAATAAGCATTGCTCTTTACAAAGCGGTTTATGTGATTGCATTACTGAGAGGAAACAAAGAAATGCCAGGAAAACTTGATGTGGAGAATCTGTACTCATAAAATGCTTGTAGGCTCCAGCAAACAGGAAAGCTTTTTGCATCTCCGTTTTGGTTTTTTTTTTCCTTTTTGTTTTTATAATTCCCTGCCATTCAGTTTGCAAGGGGAAAAGAAAAAGAAAAAGGAAAAAAAAAACACCAAAAACTACACGCTGAATATTTCAGAAAACCAGATCTGGTGGTCTGAGAGTAAACACGAATTTCTTCCAGTGCCATGAACAAGCCTGTTCATCCTGCATTTGTTAAACATGAGCCCTCACTCTTTATGGTTAAAAGCCAGTTGGCCTCAGAAAATAGGTTTTGACTCCTGGGGATGCCAAGGAATACAGATTCCGTGGGCAGATGGCTTTGGCAGGCAGGGTTGGAGACTGCTGACCATTGAAACGTATTTGTGAATGGTTGCTTCCTTCATCCGAGCTCCCTTAGCTGAGCAGTGCCAGTGATGAAAATAAAACTAATTGCTGTGGGATGGGTTTAAAGTAAACACTGCTATTTATCCAGATTGGGGTGAGGGTTTGGGATAAGGAGTGAAGCTGAGCAGGGGTTTTATCATGGCTACAGAACCAATACGGAGACAAGCCACTGTGGTCACCAGTGCGCTCAAAGTTTTTTCCTTTTCTTTGGGGCTGATACTGGGGAGATGTTCTGTGTCACCCTCTAGCACTGATCCCAGCAGCCTTGTAAAGGCCAGGCATTAAAACACCCCACAGGTTCTCAGAGCCAAGACCAATATCAAGGAGGCAGCAGGCGGGGGATGCCAGCATGCTTAGGGTGGCTGCGCTTAAGACCCAGCCCTGGAGAAGGCAGCCAGTGCCAGGACCTCCTCCATCTTAGGTGCATCCTGTATGATGGCATTCTGGCTCTGCCTTCTCCACTGGGACAGCCACGCTGCAGCCTGTTTGGAAATCTGAGATGCCTGAGACTGCCAAAGCATTTCTTCCATTCAACTGTTGTTGTTTTGGGGATTTGCCATCTCGGCTACCGGTTACAGCCAGCACTCAGGGGCTTGCTCCTTCTTTATGAGATGTTGTAGTCTCTTGAGTAAACCCTTTGGGGGCAATTTCTCCTCTCTGTGGCTGTTGGGTTTCCGTGTTATCCATCTGGAGTTCTGTACACATAGGTCTCTCTGTGGAGGTTGTGGTCCTGGATGCCACGCTCTCCATGCTGCCAAAGCCAAGTTTGGTCCTCTTCTCATCCATGCGTGTGTCCTGTCCTGGTGTAGCAGTGCTGAAGGATGTGTATAAAATAAGGCCAAAGAAAACCATTTGTTGTGGGCAGGTTACCAGTTTACTTAGTATCTTGCTTCTTGGGGTTTTTTTTCCACTTAGAAATCCTTGATACACTTAAACTAGCTCACCGCAAACCCATGCAGCAGTGTGCCATGTTGGCAGGCAAGAGGAGAAAGTGATGCTACAGGCCAGGTGTATTAGGAGCTCTAAAGCCTTCAGAAAAAAATATCTCCTGGCATTTCCTGCCTACCTGACTTGCTGCGGCTGTTTTTCCTGGTTAGTGTGGAAGTAACACAGAAACCTGAGAGAGTTTAACACAAAAACCTGAGAGAATTTTTCCTGGGAACCAGAGTCATGTTGTCCAAGTTTGCAAAAACTTTCACCTGAAATATGTCTTGTCACTGAAAGAAATTTAGGGGCATGAATTGTTAGATGACAAGAAACTGCCTCCCCGTTTGTGGTCCCCTGCCAAGGGCCAAGCTGTTTGGTGGAACAGATGTGTTGGCCCAACACAGCCACGAAGGAATGAGTGAACTTCCTTTGACTTTCTTCTACATTTTTTTAAATACACTGTCATTCAGTTTGCCATTCAAAATAAAAATCAAACTAAACAACCAAACCCAAAAACCTATTTGGTTTCCAGCTAACAGGAGTTAAAATTTTTGTATTATATATAATTTTACTATATTTATTTTTATTATATATTATTTTATTACATTATTTTATTACATTATTTTATTATATATATATAATTTATTATTATTATTATTATTATATATTATTTTCTGTGGCCAGCTGAATTCTCAATTACTTTCTTTTACTTTCCAGGCGACAGCAGAGACTTCCCAGCGGGAACAAGTCTCAGCAGCACACGGATCATCAGCAGGGTGGCACCAAGCATAACAGGGACCACCAGAAACTCTACCAAGGAGGCCAGGCCCCTCACTCCTCGGGCAGGACGGGCCACCACGGCTACAGCCAGAACCGGAGATGGCACCACAACCAGAAGCACTCGCCCAACGACAAAGAAACGCACAGAAACGCCAAAGAGACTGAGAATCTGAAAATCGAGGACAGCCCCGCGTGCACGGCGCACGTCCCCGCGGAGGCGCCGCGAGGCCCCGAGGCCGTGGAGAAGCAGCCCCAGCAGACTGAGCCCGAGACCAAGCGGAAAGACAGCGCCCACGAGCGCCCTGGGGACAGGCCCAAGATCAACTTGCTTCAGTCTTCTAAAGACAGGCTGAGGAGGAGACTAAAAGAAAAGGTATTATTTCTTAGGTTGCTCTTTTTCTCGGGGTCTGGCCGATGGCGGTTCTCTGTACAAAGCGGGGGGGGTGAGCTCAAGGGACCTTTCCACCAATGCTCCCAGCTTATGTTAATCCCCCAATGTCAGCACTTCTCTTGAGGTCTCTTTGTGCTTCTTCAGGAGGCTTTTTATTGAAAGAATTGAGGCTCTGAGCTTGATTTCTTGGGTGAGGTTGCTACCAACTTCAGTTGGACTGGGATCTCTCCCATTTTCCATGGGGGAAGGCTGGTGCACGCATGAGCTCCCTCCTGGTCTGAAGGGCTCAGTCACTTTGCAAAAAAAATGTAAAAAAGGCAATTTGTCTCTGCAACTACAGAGCTAAATCCCAAACTTTGACTCCTGAGTGCTGAATAGTTGGACTCCGCTGCTTTAAAGCTGATATCCATTTATCTCTGCAATGAATTGAAATGCCCTTATCTCCCCCCTTCCTTCCAGCAACCCAACAATAACAAAAGTATTGCATGCAAGTGACGGAGGAGAAATCCTTTTTGGAAACAATATTCAGCCACAGATTTCTGAGGAATTTGGAGATGATATCTCCATTTGCCCCCTGTAAAACTCGGATTCTTTCTCTTGAGGTTCTTTTGTCAGACTGTAAAAAGCATCCATGGGGTTATCTCTAATGAGATTTCCAAAATACAGAGCAAAAATAACCTGAACATATACAATTCCATGGGAGTGCATGTTGGAAATGTATACCTTTGAATGCATGAGCATTTACTATTTCTGGATGTGGCATGAGGGGGAGTAAGAGATTTTGTTAGTTATTTTTATGTTCTTTAAAGCAATGGAAGTATAGTAGAGACTTTCAGAGTATTCATTTTAGTGCTCTTCTCAGACATGTAGAGTCTTGTAAGACTAAAATTCTCATCAGCACCCACTCTTGGGTGGGTGTTGTCAACATAACCAGTCTTCTGATGGGAGGTTTGAACAACTCCCATGGGGATTGGATTTGCTACAGGTTTGTATTATATAAGATTGAACTGGAGGGATAGAAGAGAAGACCAGAGCAAGCAGGATGCATGCCTAACACCGGGGAAAAAGAAGCAAACGCATAATAAAATGTTGAAAAGAATCAATAATTTCTGTGGTAATGATGGGAAGTGAAAAGTGTAACAGGCAAGAGATGGGAAAGTCGAGAGTCTTTTGAATGCTGGGATCACGTGACTTCTTTGAGTTCAATTTACATCATGAAGTGTATATATTAAAAATATATTTGTATTTAGATATATCTATTTATATGTATATATTTTTATTATATTACATATAATAAAATATTATATATTTTATTATATGTAATATATTTTTATGGGATTGTTGTCTGAAGATTTTGCAAACATCAGTGCACTTTCTAAAGAAGCAAAAAAATGTCCATTGTGGTGATGTCACAGACACCAGAAACTGGTCCAAGATGCCAAAGGCAGTCAGAGGTGATCAGACTTTGGCATCCTAGCTCAGGACCCTCCTCATCTTCTCCTTGAGCTGAGGGGTAGGACTTTGGGATTGAGTGGTGTGGGAAATGGAGAAGGGGGACATTTCTGGGGCAGGATGCATGCGCTTATGCTTTCCAATGCTGATGTTATACTACTGTGCCACTAAAAATTGCTTTGTCTTTTCTCTTTCTCTTTATGTCCTCCCAATCCCCTTACCCCTTTGCTGTTTGTGCAAGGACATGGGCTGATATATCTGTTTTTTCCTTGTGTAACAGACGCCTTGTCTTTCCCTTTTCACGGACCAGGACGAAGTAACGGTGGAAACCACCGACCCTGAAAAGAATAAAATGGACAAATTAATTGAAATTCTCAACAGCATGCGGAACAACAGCAGTGATGTTGACTCCAAGCTCACCACATTCATGGAGGAGGCCCAGAACTCCACCAACTCTGAGGAGATGCTGGGGGAGATAGTCAAGACCATCTACCAGAAAGCGGTGACGGACCGCAGCTTTGCTTCCACAGCAGCCAAGCTCTGTGACAAAATGGCCCTTTTCATGGTGGAGGGAACCAAATTCCGGAGTCTGCTCCTCAACATGCTGCAGGTAACGAAATAAAGTTAGTTGTTCAGGTGCCTGGAGCATCATCTCAATTGGTTTTACCATTTATTTGAAGCTGAGCTGTTACCAAATTCCTTTTGAACCCAATTCATGAGTTCAAATTGCACCTGTTGTTTTGTCAGTGCACATCTTCAATGGTTACCATAGATAATGTGACACTGGGGGCATTATCAAGGTGCTTTTCATTCTCAGTTCATGAACTCTACATGGAACTGTGGCATCTCACACCAGGGCCTGTCTGAGTAATGAGTCAGCTACTTGAGGCAGCATTGCCATGGCATAAAAAGAAATTAACTGGGAGGGTCTCTCAGTGTAGGCTGTTAGAGTGGAGGGTCCATCTCAGCACCAACAGCACCAAGACAAATCTCTGATGGTCTTGGACACCGGACTGGTACCTGAGCAGGCTTTGGGCTGCACTACCTGGCTTGATTCTGGTTTCTGATTACAAACAAAACTGAAATAATTGCATATTTTCTCATTATTCTGGGTGACTTGTTTATTGATATGTGGAGAACTGATTGGTTGTTCTGCTCCAAAACCATCAGTGACAGCATAGTTGCAGAGGGGAGGAAAAAAGCGGCAGCTCTGATCACTGGTCCATGAGGTTAATGGTTGGACTTGGTGGTCTTTCCAGCCTGGATGATTCTATAATAATGTTGGATGATAGAAAAAAAGGGCTATCCTCAAGTGCCCATGGTCTGCTGGGAGGAGTGTGTTTTACTGCAGTGCCACCATTAGATTGGGCAGTTGTTTTCTGGGAGGGTGTCACATGCACCTCCAATTTTCTGCCTCTGGAGACAGAGTTGAAACCATGAATTTCCATCCTTAAATTAAGGTGCATTTCCACATGGCTGTTCCCTCACACACCGTGTGTGGGACATGCAGAGCTCACTTTTCATTTCTCTGCTCTCCATACAAGTCTGTTGCTCACCAGCACTCCAGTTTTTGACTCATCTTCTTGTTCTTGTTGCTGCTCTTGTTGGAGATGCTCTCTTGGATGCTGTGGTTGGCTGCCTGTACCTTGAGTTGGCATTGGGACAACACAGCAAGCAGGGAAATAAGGACTAAAATAAAATAGTGAAAATCAATATCAGATAATTCTGCACATTGACTGGTTCAACTCTGTCATTGCTCTGCTTGCACATCAGACACAACTCTCCCATGTCCACTCCCCCCTGCAAAGCCCTTGGCCAGCATATACATCCCATTACCTGTACCAGGTGGTGATTTTTTCCAGATTAGTATTTCCAAAGGGAATATCAATCAGAATGAGGGAAATTGCAGACAGAATCAGTCCCAGAATTAGCAGGAGGGAACTCTAAACCTGCTGTGCATCCCATTCTTCCCATACAAGGTCGCTCTTGCGTCTTTCCCTGTTAGGCTCAGCAATCTAAGAAATCCAGAATAAAGCCCAGGAATGATGGCCTGAGAGCAGCAGGGTGTTAGCCCACAATTGATGCTGATGGCAGTGCTGAGTTGGGGAGGACTCTTCCATCTTGCTTTATTCCCTTGCCCCAGCAATTCCACCCATGCAAACAGACCCAGTGAACTGATTTATACTGCAGCATCCTGTGCAAGACTGAGTGGCTTCCCATTCAGTTCTTCACAGCATGAATGTAGGATAAATAATATATCTACTATCTCCAGAGAGACTCAAAGTGCTTCTCAGGAACGTGTTGCCAGTCCCAGTGTGATGGGAGCGTTGTGGAGAGCTGAAGTGCAAAGAGAGAGCAGGGTGTGCGGGTGACCGAGTTCATGTGCTGAGGCACAGAGAAATATGCAAAAGGGATTTGTTCAGCCCCAAACTGCACATCTTTTATAAGTGTCTTGATGGGCAAAAGGTGACAGATCACTACAGGTCGGAAAGCAAAGTGCTGTGTGAAATTGAATAATTTAACATTTCCTTTCTGATAGTAAAGGATTTTGACTTTCTCCAACCACTGTTTCATTTTCCAAATGAAACAATCAGATGCACTCAAACTGATTCATAAATACTTGGGTCAAGCCCTAAACCAGGAATATTTTGAGGTACTCAGGTCTGATAGCCCTGGCTGGAGACAGAGCCAGGTCTGAGACACAAAAGAGTCATTGTAACTGCCTTGGTGTGAAATAAGGAGGTTGATTATCAATATCAATATGGTATGTTGGAACTGATACGATGTATTTATTATCAGTATTAATAAGGCATATTGGATATAATGTCATGTTACAGAGTAATGTGATTATCCCGTTAGTGTATGATATATTAATACATTGATATCAGTTATTATATATCCATATGTATACATATATCTATATATATACACACACACAGATCTATATATATCCATATATATCCATATGTTGCAATCACATTTTTATATGACTGATGATAGGACATTACCCAGTACACTCTTGGCCCTTTGACCATCAGATACTTTCCATCAGCCATTTTTAGATAACTCACCGTTAATTAAAAAAGAAAAATAAACCTTTATTAAAACGCCTGCTGCAGAGCAGGATTTGTGTCTCTCTAGCACCTTTCAGACTAATCTGATCCCCGGGCGTAAGAAGCTCGGCTTGCTGGGCACCAGCAAGCTGGGGAATTACTGTGCCGGGGTGTGATAAATCGGGATCAGTGTGATCCCTGCCCGTGCTGCTGGCGCCTGGGGCTGCACCACTCGCCCCCCCATCTGCTCAGAGCAGATGCTCCTGTTTTGTAGGGGCTTGTTTGTCCCTTTCCCTCAGGACTGCGATGGCAACAGCTCACGCCCACCCGAGGAGCTCAGGAATTGGTGCATGAACCCATTGAGGTGCCCTGCCAGCATGGTCATGCCTATAGACAGCATCCCTATACCTGTAGACAGTGTCCCTGTACCCTGCTGGACCTTAAAACATGGTGGGTTTTTTCTCCTGCAAAACAGGCAGTAAACTGTCTGTTTAACATGGCTCCTCTTCTGTTTTCAGGTGTTGACAAGGTGCTCATGCTCAAGGGTTGCACATGTTCGCAGCTTATCTCAGGGTACTTGTTTTGATCCCAAAAGAGATGCCAGTGCTGCAGCATGAGAGTGTTGTCACATCATCCCCCTCCCTGCCAGCAGCTCTTCTGAAGAGCTTCCCTACAGCCAGCATGGTCCACTTCATCCCCTAAGGGGATCCGTCAGGAAAACTCTGGTTTGAATTTATCCTTCACTCCATGTTTTGGTCCAGAATCTTGGCTAAGTCTTGAGTTTGGGTGCTGCCAACCTCTCAGGAGAAGAGATGTGGAAAGGGGAGCCATGGGATGGACAGGTGATAGAGCTGCCATGTGGGAGCTTGGCACTGGGGGGATCATTTGGCATCTGAGTTGTCCAGCCCTGGCACAGGCTGCCCAGTGGTGGATCAGCATTCCTGCAGGGATTTAAAAGCTCTGTGGGTGTGGCACCTGGGGACATGGGTCAGTGGTGGTCTGGGCACTGCTGAGGAGTGGGTGGACTTGATGATCTTAGAAGGCTTTTCCAACCTAAACAAATCTGTGGTTCTGTGATTTGGGTTTGGTTTTCTCCTCATTGAGCTGGGTTTAGTCTTTTGGTAGCAAGAGCGATTTTGAGCTATGTGAGCCCTTGGGATGGACCTGGGTGAGCTGGGCCAGGGATCTTGGCTGTCTGGGGACATGAAAGAACATCTTAGTGGACACACACACAAGTTCTTCATGCCTCTAGAAATACCTTCTTAATTAATACATTGAAAGTATTTCTCCTTTGAGAGGCTTTTGCTTGTCATAGTTTCACTCACTGGCATGCCCAGGCTTTTTTTTTTTTCCTTTCTTTCCAGTAGGGGGGTGTTAAGCAATGTGCCACAAACCCTTCACATGTAACATAAGTTGGAGTACTCCTCTGCTGGAACAACCGTGCTCTTTATAGCAGAGCTGTGTCTGCATCTGAGCTATGCAGAGCCAAGTGTATTATTAGAGTGAACATCACTGGGGCTGTAATTGTACACTGCTCCCCTTGGCAACCACAGCCAACAGCACATCAAACAGAAGGCTGATACCTTCTTTTAATAATAATTTTAAAAAAACCACCAAAATCACAAAATGAACATCCCGACACAGAGCAGCACAGCCTGCTGGCCTGCTGCCAGAGGAGTTCCATCCCTGCACATGGAACTGCCTTGGTGCCAGAGGAGAAGGGCTGGTTCTGCTGGATGCCCTCTGGCTTACCCTGCTGTGTGCCCTGTTGGATACCCTGTGGCATATCCTAATGTATATCCCATTTCACACCCTAATGCATACCCTAAGGCACTCTGCATTTGATACGTCATAGGATACGCTGTGGCATACCCTAATGCATCCCAAAATTTATACCCTAATGCATACTCAGTGGTGTACCCTGGTGCATATCCTGTTGGATGCCCTGTGGCATTCCCTGGTGAATATCTTGTGGTACAGCCTAATGCACTTCCCATGGCATATCCTGTGGTACATCCTAAACACACCCTAATACTTACTCTAATGAACTTCCCATGGCATATCCTATGGTACATACCCTAATGCACACCCTCCTACATACCCTAATGCATTTCCCATGGCATATCCTATGGTATATCCTAATGCATACCCTATTACATACCCTAATGCACTTCCCGTGGTGTTTCCTATGGTACATCCTAAGGCACACCCTATTACATACCATAATGCATTCCCTATGGCATACCCTAGTGCCTACCCTATAGGATATGCTAAAGCATTCCCTGTGGTATATCCTAATGCATTCGTTAATATACATCCTGTTGCACACCCAAATGCCTACCTTATGATTTACCTTACTGTATATCCTGTTGGATACCTTGTGGCATACCCTAATGAATATTCTGTGGTATATCCTAACGCATTCTCTATGACGTACCCTAATGAATACCCCATTTCCAGCCCTAATGCTCCCCTGTTGCACACCCAAATGGGGGTTTTGCCTTACTGCCTACCCTATTGCACACCCCCTGTTGCATATCCTGATACATTCCTAATGTTGCACACCCACGCAGGGTTTCTTCATCATCTTACTGCAACCCCTTGATGGCCCAGAAATGGCCCTTCCTTGGTTCAGTGCTGTGCTTGGGTCTGGATGTAGAAATTTCACAGAAACACAGAACATCCTGAGCCAGAAGGGACCCACAAGGATCACGGAGTCCAAGCCCTGACCTTGCACAGGCACCTCAGTGACCCCTGAGAATGTTGTCCAAACATTCCTGGAGCTCTGGCAGCCTCAGGGTCATGTCCATTCCCTGGGGAGCCTGGTCAGTGCCCCACCACCCTGTGGAGGAAGAACCTTTTCCCAATATCCAACCTAACCCTCCCTGGCACAGCTCCAGCCATTTCCATGGGTCCTGCCCTGGTCACACAGAGCAAAGATCAGTGTCTGACCCTACTCTGCACATTACAAGGAAACTGTAACTGCAGTGAGTCTCCCCTCAGTCTCTTCTCCAGGCTGAACAAACCAAGTGCCCTCAGCCCCTCCTTGGATGGCTTCCCCTCTAGACCCTTGAGATGAATAGTGGGGGTTTTGGCAGAGATTTCACTTCAGTCTCAGTGGCCTTGGTTGGGTTTGAGATGATTGGTGTGACCATTTATAGAGGGGCTCAACCAGGAAGGTGGCCAAAAATCCATTTATGTTGCCCCAGGTGGGGGATGGAAGAGGAGAATTTGGGTTGAAGCATTTCTTGGGATGTAGGCATCGTGGCATGAGGTGCTGGAGAACTGACTGATTTCCTCTAGCAAATGTGGATGCAGTGTAAAGTGTTTGCCAAGCAGAGCATGAGGATTTGGGAGGAATGAGCTGAAGTTCTTTCTGTCCTGTGGCCTTTTTAGTCTGAGCAAACAACCTCCCAGTCATAGCAGCCCTTTCAGCCCTGTAGGGCTCCAAGACACTGGGTGGATACTGTGGGAACTGGGGCATGGAAGTTGGTTGGATTCAATGATCTTAGAAGTCTTTCCCAACTCTAATGGTTCTGTGATGTTTTGTGTTATTCTAAGTATTACATTAATGGTGAATGCTGAAAGGCAGATTCTTTTTTTTCCCTTCTCAGCATGGTTATTGGTGAGGAACAGTTTGTGGTTTGGCAGAAGTGGAGGCAGGAAGATCCAAGTGTGGCTGGAGAGTATCTGACCTGTACACCATGTCCAGCACTGACTGCAAAACCCCATCAGTCCTCTTTCTATGGCTGTTTTTAATATAATTTAATTACAGATGGTCCAATCTGTGCACATAAAACAGTGGTACCACTTGTCTCTCAAAGGGCATTGCCCAGCAGACATCAGAGTGTTGCTTCACTGAGAGGTGAAGGAAAAAGGTCCCAGTGGCCCTGGAGCAGATCCTAAAGCCATACAAGTTGTGCTCATGTGCCACAGCAGTGAGCTCAGCTCCACAGAGCAGCACTACATCCATCTCCAAGATCTGTGCCTGAGCCAACCTTGCAGCCTTTGGTTTCTCCTCCACAGGAGTCTGATGCGCTCTTCCCCCCAGCGAGGTGGAGATTCAGTGGGGAAAGCCTCCTTGTCTCGAGCTGCTCTCCATGGCTGTCTGTGCAGACCAGGAACATCTTGGTGGTGAACCTCAGAGTGGATGCCAGCTCCTCAGGAGCCCAGCACAAGCACAGAAGTAGCAAATGATGCTGCCCTTGTGTAGACACCTTCATTTAGGAGTTTGCAGAAACTTGTAGAGCTTGGAGACCTTTCTTCCCTTACATTTCTGATATTGATAAACATCAATCTGTCCTGCTTTTGTAAACCACTGTGGGACTCCCCCAGCAAAACCTTTGTGTAGCTTTGAAGAGATTTATTTTCTATACGCCCAGGCGATTCAAAGGCAGTTCTAAATTCATGCACACTCATATATCTATGCAGTGCTTGAAGGGGCACGGGGAATGCAGCCCCGTGGGTGGCTCCAAGGAGCATCCCCAGCTGCTGCATCCTCCTGCTCTCAAGCTCAGAGAAAAATAGTGGAAAGGAGGCACATTCCCTATTTTATGCCCATGCCTCAGAAGACATTCTCCAATTTTTTACAGTGTATTTACTATTTTATTTTTATTCTTTATTATCGTGCCATTTTTATCACTTGATTCTTGTATTCAATTACTTCTTATTTTGCTCATATATTAAAATATATGCTTATTGCATAAATATTAATTATGCATGTTTATATATGTATCTGCTAATGGCATATATTAGCATTACATAACTTGCAATGTTAGTAACTTTTTTTTTTATTATTGTTGCTATGGTTTGTTTTGTTTTGTTTTTTTCCCTTTTTTAGTAGTCATCCGGGGCCAAACACATCCCGTGCAAGTGTCGGCAGCAGGCAGGAGAGGGAGCCCGGGTTGCGGGCTGGCAGTCAGCCTGTGCTGGCAGGTGAAGGGCAGGGCTGGGCATCAATTCGGGCCGGCCCTGCCTTTACCCCGAGCCCAGCCAAGCCTGCCCGCAGTAACCGAGCTGGGCTTGGCCACGGGAGGCTCCGGGAGCCGCTGGCACACGGGTCCCGTGCGGGGCTGGGAGTTACTGGAGAGCCCTGGATTAAATGTCCGGCTGCGTGCTTCCAACTTGCCGCTTCTCCCAAGGGGAACGGTGGCTGCAGGAAGCACCCGGCTCCTCTGCAGGTTTTCCATGGCAAAGGGAATGAGGTGGGGGCCAGGGAGTGCTGGACAGCACCTCCCTGCAGGGTGGTTGTGAGTTGAGGGAGGGGTTAATGGAGCCTGAGGCACCAGGTTTTAACAGAGTGCAAAAAAAGAGGCACGTTTGCGCTGATAGGAAGGAGAGGTTTGGGACAGGAGCTGTGCCACACAAGCACTACAAGCTGGGGATAGTTGAGCCAGACCCTAAATTAAACAAGCAGTGGGTCTGCATTGCACATCAGCCCTCAGTCTGAGCACGGGGGTGGGTTTTGGGGATTGTATTGAGTTGCAGCTGGAGGTGGCCACAGGGCCACTGACACAGCAGTGAGTGTCACAGGGAATGACAAGGGGATTGTCCCCACTGCTGTGCAGGTCTCTGGGGTCTGCAGTCTGCCCAATGCAGCCATGCTCATGGCTCTGCACAGGAAAGGTGCTTCATTGAGACTAGCAGTGCATCATGCAATTGAGAGTTTGGTGGGAAGCAGGACTAATTTTCAAAAAAAAAATCCCTTCCAGTTTAAAGATTGGCATATTTGATTTTAATTCAATGTGCTGGTAAGGTTTTATACTTTATACTTTGCAATGCTCAGATGTGTTGTGCAAAAATAGCCATTGCCTTTAGTCCATAAATTTATGTGTGGCTTCTCCTGGCTTCTTTTACCTTGGAGGGGACAAGATTTCAAAGCCACGGTGGGGACCAGCCCATGATCCAGCACATGATGGGACCCCAGGGATGGTACTTGGTGTCTCATTGTCTCTCCAGGCACTGGGTGCCCTGGGCATCCCCAGTGATGGTGGGACCCAGCAGAGGCTCCATCCTCTGGCTTGTGCGTGTTGGTGGTGAAGAGTGCCAAGAGCACCCCTGGCCAAACTGCTGCTGCCTGCTAAAAGCACAGCTGAGTTCAGAGTTCACAGCTGGGGTGGTGGGACCCGTGCACAGCCTGTGCATGGGCTCAAGTGCAGAGCAGAGGCTGTTCTGGGCTCTAGGTGGAGACTGCAGACTGCTCAGCCTGCCTGCAGCCCTGGGACAGAGCCAGGCAGCAGCCTCCTGCAGGGGTGGGCTCCTGGCTGCCCCCAGCCATCGCTGGTGGGTGAGGATGCTGGGGGTCCTGGTGGAAAAAGCAGAATAAAAAAAAATAACTCAAAATCCATGTATCCGTTGATGATAGGTGCGGAAAGGAAGGGGGGCACTTCAGTGTTGAGACCTCTCCAGATCGGGCTGAGCTGGCATCAGCTCCTACTCTCTTGTTTACTCCCAAAAGGCTCAAACCCACGGGATGTGGGAGTATGTTCCTGTCAGCCCAGGGGCTCAGCTGGCCCAAGGCACCCTCCTCACAGACCATCTGCTCCTGCCTGCTCCAGCCCAAATCCAGCTCAAGCTGCTGCAGCCACCCCAAGGTGGGGATTTTGGGATGCTGCAGGGTTGGAGGATCCCTCCTCACCATACCCACAGACACCCTGCTCTGCCCAGCCCTGCTCTTAGCTGATTCCTTTCACCTCACCTGGGATCAGGAGTTTTGGAGGCTCATTGTGCCCTTGTGATGCATCACCCTACCTGGCACTCATCCCACAAACCCCACACCCCCCATTTTGTCAGGGAATGAAGGATCCTGCTGAAACAGGAGCACCATGGAGAAACAGGTGCCAGGGACATCACCTCCTGTGCCAGGGCCAGGGCAGGTGGATGTACCAGCAGCAGCCCAAAGATGGGATTTAGTTAGAAGCATGTTGGAGAGGGAAGCACCTCTTTTTGTCCCTGGAGAAGGGGGAACATGAGGTAACGTGCTGTGCCCATCCCTGGCTTTACTTGGACACAGGCCCATGGCATACAGAGGATGCTCTTGTGCTCACCAGCAGGAAAGCTCTTGTTTTAAGATTTTCTAGCTGAGTCACAAGTTTCTGTACCAGATTCAGTTTCCAGCCAAGTGAGCCAGACTGCTGTGGTGGCACCCAGAGTGATGGGACCTGCAGCTTGAGCACCCTCAGCATCCTCCAGGCATGCTTAGGCTCAGGGTTTTTTCATGGCTGGGTATTTTGGTAGTGTAGCTATCTGCCAGAATCTGGACTTGGAGAATGAACACTTTCAGTGAAGTCCACATCCTCTTTTTGCCTCCCCTGTGGTGTGCATTTTGCACAGCCTCATCTTTTCCTGCTGCACACGCTTAAACAAGAAAATGCAAAATGATGGTGGGAAGTGGCTTTGGTGGTTCATGGGAGCACAAGAGCTACAGGACACTTGAGGGGTGAGGAATGAGGCTTGAGAATTATTTCAGGTCCCTGTCCTACAGCTTGCCAGGCCTGATACTGATGCAAAGCAGAGCATCCAAGTCTTGGGGACAGTAGTGAACAATGCTTGGCTGGAGGATATTGCCCTGCCTTGACACATCCTCTGGTCTCATCAGCAGTGCTGCCAACCGTGGGGTGTCCTCCATGCTCCTCCCCTCACTGAGCATCCCAAAACAGTGCTTCCTTTTCCCCTCCCAGTGATAAATTCCTCCACTTTCCTTGCTTCCTTTTTTGAAAATTACTGTTGCTCTAAATACTAATTTTTTATCAAGCGGAGGATAAAACAAGCATCTCTGGCAGTGCTGGGAATCCAAACTCAGTGATAAAACCAGGCCGCACCAGGGTTTGGAGCAGCCTGGTGGGAGATGTCCCTGCCCATGACAGGGAGGTTGGAAAAAGATGGTCTTTAGTGCCTCTTCCAAACCAAACCATTCTGTGATAACATTTCCAGTTCAGGAGCAGCAGGAACTGAAAGTGAGGACAGCAAGAGCAAAGTGTCCACTAGCTAAGGAGACAGTTTCAGGCTGGAGAAACAAAACCTTTCAATTTCTGTTTTGTTTTGAGTAAGGTGTGTTTCCTTGCATCTCTAATATTCCAGCCCATGCCATCCAGTAGTCTTACACAGTGATGCCCAAAGTCTGCTAACATGTAGCAAAATACATCATGGTAATCATGGACATCCCTTCAGAGATCCAAAGGATGGAGGAATTGAGGGTGTTTGCAGGTTGATGTTGTTTTCAGCAATCTGTAATCTTTCTGTAATTTTAGCTTTCCCAGCATGGATAGGCAGCCTCAGAGGCATTGCAGGGTGCTCCATACCTGTATGCTGCAGGGGATGAGCAAAAAATATTAATGTATCTTTCACAGCCACTAAAAAAAAAATAAAAACCAGCCAAATACAACATTTCTTACAGCAAAAGCTCCCTGGCTACATAGAATTTGTAAATATTAGCCTCTGAGAAAGATTTTCTGAGCTCCTTTGTGTAAATAACATTTTTTTAGCAGATTGGCACTTCACCTCCAGGTCTCGATTTTCAAGTGGTCGCTCGTGCCCCCATTCCAGGGCTGGATTTCCAGCAGGAGGATCCAGCAGTGGTACAGGATGCCCGTGGGGTGCCTGGCAGTGGGGGAGACGTGGTGAAAAGCAGACGGAGGAGATAAGAAGGGTGACAGCCCCTTTGCTCTCCAGCGTGTTTGCTCAGCAATGCTGAGTGCTGGGCCAGAGCCACCACCTCCCTGCAGACTAAACAGTTGCAGTGTTTTCTCTCCCATGACCGAAAGAATTTAGTAAAGGGTCCCGGTATGAAACTTTACACGAACTCTGGGTGCCACGAATATCTCTGGTTGGGAGTCTGTTAACTCCTCCAGTTCCTTGATCATCCACACGGTTCAGTCCCAGGGCAGATGAAAGGGAGACCCATCCCACCGTGGATCTGGCCAGCTGCCTGCAGGACCCCCCGTGCTCTCCCACCCACCGAGTTCTTGTGCATCCATGTTTCTTTGCTTTCTTTTAAAGGGGATTTCATTGCTTTCTTTTAAAGGAGAGAGCCAGGAACTCTGGCCATGATAGAGCTCTGGAGTCCTCCAGTTCAGGAAAGACATGGACCTGTGAGTGGGTCCAGGGGAGGATTCTCCCAGGGCTGGAGCCCCTCTGCTCTGGAGCCAGCCTGGCACAGCTGGGGCTGTTCAGCTGCACAAGAGAAGGCTCCAGGGACACCTCAGAGCCCCTGCCAGGGCCTCCAGGGGCTCCAGGAGAGCTGCACAGCCACTGGGGACAAGGCATGCAGGGACAGCAGCCAGGCAATGGCTTCCCAGGGCCAGAGGGCAGGGACAGATTTTGGGCTATTGGGAATTAGGAATTGCTGGCTGGGAGGGTGGGCAGGCCCTGGCCCAGGGTGCCCAGAGCAGCTGTGGCTGCCCCTGGATCCCTGGCAGTGCCCAAGGCCAGGCTGGATGGGGCTTGGAGCAACCTGGGACAGTGAAAGGTGGCAGGTGGGTTGGAACTAGATAACCTTTAAAAGTCCTTTCCAGCCCTGATTCTATAATATCTCATGTTCCTTTGGACCTGTGTGGAGCCATCTGTGTGCACCAATGCCCATCCAAAGGTTGTGTGCACTTCCCTCTGCCACCCACCTCAGGGACATCCACTTCAGGGAGAGGTTTTGGGCAGAGGAGAAGCCCCTAAGGCTTTATTCATCCTTTGGTCCTGGCTTGCAGACAAGCAGAGGCCAAGCCTCAGTGTCCCAGTCCCACCTCATGGTGAACACCACCAAGAGGGCACTTCCTAGGAGGGCCTTAGCATCCCACAGGAGAATATCGTGCTGCTAGCTACCAGGCACCCAGGAAAATCCCTCCATGGACTGAACTGATGTGAGCCAGGAGTGCCTGTGCAGTAAAGCTCCTGATGTCAAACAGGATTAGCTGCCTGCCTTTCCCTGCCCAGTTTCATTCATTCACAGGCAAGCTGGCCTTTCAATGGACACAGCTTCTTTTCCAGTGCAAGTGGAACTCCTCCAGCCCTGGTGCCTGGACAAAGGAGCACCTTCCTCCACAGTCAGTTTTCCTCATCTCATATCCCTCTTTCCAAATTTGGCCTGTCCTCATAGATCCCTCATCACCTCTACCTTATAAAGAGGACACATTGCGTGTGCAGTATTTAAAATAAGAAGAATGCATCCTGCTGGCAAAATCCAGCTGGTCCCTGCTGCTTCCTCCTGGGCTGCAGGGCTGGGCATCTCCAGACATGGCATTTGCAAGCTGGATCCATCTATCAGACAAAATTGGCGTGCCATTCATCACCTCAGCCTGGTCTTGGGAGTGGGATGAGCATTTTCTCTGGAGCAGAAAAGGTCTCTGAGCAGATTTGGGGATGGTGCTGGGCCTCAGACCCTGCCATATTGTGGAGAAGGGTTTGCAAACTGCCCTTCAAACAATCCCCACCCATGCGAAGTGGCCCAAAAATAGGATTTTGTGAGATGTCTTGAAACCATTATGCTTTACACTGAACTTGTGCTATGGGAAATGCAGCTTGTGGGATGGGAGATTCATACTAATACATTTTTCCATGAAGTGGGGGTATCAGCACTGCTGTGGATGCTGGGATGAGCAGGGATTTGCTGTGCTTGATCCTCTCCCTGCCGCCTCCTTGTAGCGAGGAGGGGATCGCTGGCCCAGGGATGGGATGCTCCAGAGGACATGGATTCTTTGTCTCCTTTTCAGGGGGAGGACTTTCAGTGGAGGACTCCAAAATTCCCAAGGTACCCAAGGTTTCCTGTGCACACTCATAAAGACAAAAGGCACGTTGCTGTCTCAAGATTCCCACAGTACAGGGACATGCAGGAGTAAAATGAATGTAACAAGGAACTCCTGCAGTGCTGCGGAAGAGCAAGGCTGCCGAGGGGGAGCTGCTTCCTCTGGGCACTACACGGGGTCAGACAGGTGTCCCTGCTGCTCTGATGGCAACCCAGCAAGGGAATTAATTTGTTTCTTTGTGGTCCCTTGTCTCCCTTCCAGTCCTTCTCTGTGGGACTGAGAGATTGGCTTGTGATTCTCAGGCAGGTGATTATTTCCCTTTGTCTGTGTGTCCTGCAGATGGCAGGTCTGTCCCTTGCTCGCTGCATGGTGTGGCCGAGCATGGTAATGATGTTTTGCTGTGTCTGAGTTCATGGGATAACATGTCTTTAAGGTGATGATAAACTGCTGTTACCCAGCTGAGCTGACACCCTGACACGTGTTTGGGAGCCCAGAAAGGTGTGAGATAGGAAGGAGAGCAATAAAAATTAATTGATGAGGAAGACAACTCTGTCACCTGGGTGGTGCTGGAGGAGGCACTGGCAAACATCCAGGACAAAATGGTGATTGTGGTTGGTTGTGTGCAGACCAGGCTACTGAATTCACCCTCCTGGTCCCCGCAGAGCTTCCACCCAGGCAGTGCTCTGAGATCTCTAGCAACTGTGAGGTTAACAGCAAAACTTCTGTTTGCACATCCATCATTATGCTCCCACCAGGGTGATTTCAGCCTCAGCTAAATCAATAATTAACTGCTTGTACCTCTGCAGCCCCTCAAGGACCTCAGAGGCATCACTGGCTGAAGCCACAAGACACCCACATTGGGTGGGTAGTTGCTGCTGATCCCAGTTTCGGAGACAGATGAAGAGGTCAGGGTGAGACCAGGGGGCAGGAGGTTCAAGTGACCACTCGTCTGGTCATCTCCAGGTGTTTCTAGGCATGAGAAGTATCCACAGCCACTCTTGGCTCTGGTCATCAGCTGCCTCAGTTACCCACATCGGGGAATGTAAAATTATGTTTCTTGTCCTGGGAGTTTGCCTAGTCCCTGCTTTAGAAAAACCAGTTTTCTGACCTTATTTTTCCCTTCGTGCCCAAATCCTTCTGAGAGGAGTAAGCACTGTGTGTCACCTGGTGGCTGCAGAATCTTTGTTGAATTGTTCTTGCCAAACTGGAATTTTCTATATCCCTGGAATTGTTCAAGGCAGATTGGATGTGGCTTGGAGCAACCTGTTCTGGTGGAAGGTGTTCCTGTCCATGACAAGGGGTTGTGAAGAGATGAGTGTTAGGGCCCCTTCCAACCCAAACATCCTGTGATTCTGTGAATTGGCCAGTAACATCTAATGCAAGCTACAAATCACCCAGTGGTCAGATGATGTGGGGTGGGTGTCTGTGGGGTGGTGGTCACTGTCCTAGTGGCCTGGACCTTCACCATGTGCTGCATTTCAGAGCCCTCTGAGATTAAAACCATTCACAGAGCTGTGGCCGTCATGAAGCCAGGTCCATGCTGAAGGTCCCTGGTAGGATTTCCTGCTTTTCCCAAAATGGCCAAAACATCCTGCGAAGATATTCTCAGATATCTGCATGTTCAAATGGTGCAGATCCAGCCTGGAGGAAGCGATGTGATGAAAGCTTGTGGGAGTGAAATGCCTCATGGCTGGGTGAAGCCAGGACCTCTGCAAGGCTGGGCACAAGGTGTCATCTGTAATTTAAAAGCTTTATCTGCTTTAAATGTCAATAGCTCCTTTGTTGGAGTCATAATAATTGCCATGATTCGCATGTCTCAGTCACACACCCCAGAGCACTTCTCAGAGGAAGATGAGCAAATCCTTCCCGTTTGTTGCCGGATTGGAAATCAGGGTACAGAGGTGATTGGAGCCCACACAGGGCTGGAAATAAACCTCAGACTCCTGTGCTGCTGTTCTCCAGGTTCTGCATGGAAGCTGTAGGCTCAAAGCAGGTTGTCTGTCATCACCTTGCTCTGCTCTGTCTTGTCTCCATGCTGGCAGTAGCATGGGGCAGGGATGGTGTGAGGGGATCTCAGTGAGGTTCTGTCCTTGGGTGCAGGCAGAGAGGCCAGGAGTGGGTGGCTGGAGGAAGAGCAGAGCCCATGGAAGAGCTGATGGTCCCATTTCATGTCCCACCACCTCCAGCAGAGGAGTTTTTGTAGTGATGTTCATGAAGTGAGACTTTCCCAATGAAGCTATGGGTGGTACAGAGGAGCTCAGTGAGACCCCACAAATCCACAGGCAGAGATGTTTAATCGCTGCCTGGTGCTGTCACAGGGTTCTCCAGCGCTTCCTGAGCTCCTTCCAAATACCAGTGCTCCAAACTACCCATTTCACTGGTTTATACTCCTCAGGAAGCAAAGCTGCACACCAGAACCTCCTCCAAACCAGGACCTAAATTCACATAGTATTTAAATTCTAAGCAGGGAATAATGCAGTTGATGTTAATTGTGCAAAATGTGATTTATGGAGCCCTTTCTGGGAAGGTCTGGGAAGGGAGCTTGCAGAGACTGTGCTTCTCCAGGACAGCAATAAGGGACAGAGGCTGTCCAGCTTCTATCCTCCAGTTCCCTCCTCCAACCTATTGGATTTGTCTTAGCCCTTTCCAAAGAGCCATTTAGGGCTCCAGCGTTTCACAGAACATTGCCAGTAAGATCAACTATTTAGCACAGCCTATCTCAGCTTTTTATATAGCTCTTAGCACGAATATCTAAGCATCCTATATTTCTTTTTGTGCAGTATTTCTGACTCAGTATTTCCTGCCTCCTTGACAATGACTGAGTAAACAGCAGAGCTGCCAGAGGAAGAGCCCTGTGTTTACAGAGCAACAAGCCCAAATGTGCCTTTATTTTTTAGCCCATCAGAAGGTGGCAATGCTTAAATTAACCCTCATTTTTATCCCTCACTAAACTTTTGCCCTCAAACTTGCTGCTACCACAATCAGCCATGGGTTGGTGGGCCCAGATCTGGGCAAAAGTTATTTAGAACGTGTCTTAAAAAAAGTGTGGCGAACTCCCAAGGGAAGAATTTTCGGCTGCAGCTGTCTGAGCTGGAGTGGCGGCTTAGATCCGATGGCAAAATGCTGCTTCTCATCCCACCCGACTCTGCTGCCCACCAAAAATGTTAGAGCATGGATTTGCCTTCTCTCCCACAGCTTGGCCATTCCTCTTGGCCCTTCTGGCTCGGTTCTAGTTTTGGAAAGGTCTCATGTCCACTGTCATAGCCCAGTGTTGCATGAACTGCATCTACCCTGGGATGAGGAATGGGCTTTCACTTGGCTGCCAGAATGAACACCCCCAGGAAAAAGGCATTTTGAGTTTCCACTGCTGGTAGGAGCCTCAGCCAGGCTTACAGAGGATTCAGCAGGGGATGTCAGAGCTTCTGCTGAGCACTGGGCCATCATCAGGGTGAACACAGGCCACCCTGACCTACCCATGGTGAGGCCCAGCATGGTGAATGTGCTCAGCCTTCAGATTTATGCCCCAACCTTGTCCTGTATCAGAGCTCTTAAGAGGTCCCCTTGGCATCCCCCCGCTTCCCACATGGTTTCCCAATGAATTCTTCTCCCAAACCAGGCAGAGAAGAAAGGCCAACCCTACCTGGTATAAATACATTTTATTTTAAACCATAGGCACTGAAGGAAGGTCATCCAGTAGACACACCCAGATTATCTACAGGCCAGAGCACCCCCAAATTAGTAATACAATTCATGTTTAAAAATACTGATGAAAGCCAAACTGATGAAAGATAATTTGCTTACTGCCCTGACATCACCACCTAAGCATGGGGCAAGCCAATCCACAGGTTATTTTTATATAACTCTGTGAGGCATTTCCAGAGCAAATAAAGTTCAATGGGCAGGGCAGTGACCCGGCTGTCTGGTTCCAGAGCTTTTCAGCCCCCTCAAGGCTCGTCACCAGTGTGTGGAGGGCTGTGGGTCAGGGCACAGCTCCATAGGATGTGCCCCAGGCACACAGGATGCGGGGTTTGTTTCTGACGGCCAGTTCCTCACCTCTCCCACGTGCTGGTTCTGGCTCATCCATTCAGGTTGCACAGCCTTTGGAGCTGCTCTCTGTGTTCTCAGAGGGTCACTGGGCCTGCTGTGGGCATGGCTGACCCACAGATGGTGAGTCACACATGTTACTCCATTAAATGAACAGCCCAGCTGAGCCTTGGTGGCAGCAGCGGTCTCCTCAATCTCCCCAAGGCAGATGGGACCCCTCTGCACTCAGTGCACACCATGGTACAGGTCAAACCTGCAGTCAGAAGGCCAAATTTAAGGACAGAGCTTCCCAGACCACCTTCCTGGTGCATGCTGGGACGCTGGAGTAGCACCACCCTGAGGCATGTGGATTTCTCAGAATGCTTCAGGACACCCCTGGCACTGCAAGTCCAGCTGCTGTGGAAGCTCCTGCCAAGCCCTACTCTGGCCTGTAGGCAAGTGTAGTCCAGAAAATTCCTCCCACTGGCAACATGTTCTCCCTGCTTTGTCAGAGGAATCAGTGTCACTGCCTTCCTTTTGCAGAATATGTGCAGATCACCTCCTTTTGCGAAGTTTGGCCCAACCTGAGTCTGAAAATATAGCAAAATTATTCCCACTGCAGCATCACGTTCTGTGTGGAAATGTCTGCAGTGCCTTCTGCATCCATCCCACATTCCATCCCCCTCTCCCATCCTTCACAGGGGTCCCTCAAAGTCTGCACAAGCTTTTCTGTGACTGGAGGAGGAAGGGGCCACAGACTCCTTTCTCTCACAAGGATCTGTTCATCTACAAAAATGGGGAAGTGTTCACTGATGTCTCTGCATCACCCACTGGATGCCACAGGATGAAAAAAGGAGGGTGATGTGTGATGGAATCCTTCCCTGCCCAGCTCCTATCCCAGGCCTGAGTTTGGTTTGGTTTGCTGATTGGTTTATGGAATTTCCAGGCACGTGGGGGTTTTTGATGGTTTGGGTTTTGTACAGAAAATTGTTTACAGAAAATACCTTTTTTTAAAAGACAGTGTTAAAGAGTTATTTTTCTTTCTTGCACGGGCACAGAGCAGGGCATGCTTGAAGCAGGAGTGAGAAGGAGCAGAGTTTCCTGCAGTGTTTTTTATTCTTTCCCAGTAATCTGGGACTGCAGAGCCCGTGCAGTTATCCCAAGCTGCTAGGAATTTCACAGCATGCCCCAGGGATCCCAGAAAACAGCACAGCTCCCCAGGTACGTGAGTGTGGAGCTTCCAGGCCCTGGTAGCACAGGAGGTGCTGTAGGGCATCCAGGCTGGGAGAGGGAGGATGGGTTGGGGGCAGGAGCTGGCTGGGATGCTGCATGAGATGCTGGAGAGAGTGCCAGGAGAGGGAGAGGAATCCAGGAAAAGCTCCAGGGTTCAAAGGAAACCTTCTGTGTACTATATGGGTGGATAGGGCAGATGAGGGGCATGGGATACTCTTGCCTGGGTTTTTAATTTATCATTAATCAGGATATCATGTCTCTTTGACTTTTTTTTTTTTCTTTTTGCCATAAATTTCAATTGAAAACTCCAGAACAAGTAATTGGGTAACCTTGGGGTGATAACCAGAGCTGGCAAATAAGTCCTCTGTCACTGCCCAGGGACAGGCTGGTTAATGAAAGGATGAACTCTGCAAACTCTCTCAGAGTCTGGGGAGACCCAACAGGATTTGGCTGCAGGTTGACTCCGAAGTCGCAGACACAGTTGGGCAACTGACTTATGGAAATGGGTGTAGAGAGGAATTAGTCATCACTGCTTGGTTAATAAGTGCCTCAGCTATTTTACAAGTCTTTTTTCCTGCATATGCAAATACATATTTTATTTTTCCTTTTGTAATGAAACATATAAATAGCTCCTGCCTTGGATCTTCTGTGCATACAGTTGTGTCATGAAAATGATCGTCGTGCTTTTGCCTGGCTTTCTTTAGCAGCTGCTTCACTTAGCTTTGTTCTAAAAGGAAGATCTCCTGTGTGTTGTCCAGGGCAAGAGAGCAAACTTTGGTGTGGTGGCTTTTATATCTCCCCAGCTTTGCAGAGAGCAGCTGCAGGTCAGAGTATTTGCAGCAGCGAAGCCCTTTGTCTCAGGCAGTAGGAATAAACTGAGATGAGAAAGATAGAAGGTAATTTATTTAGCTGCTGGATTTCAAAGGTTGTGCACCCTGCACTGGAAACACACAGTGTGGAGGACGAACTTGTCCTCTTCTTCAGTATTCTCCTGCTTAGTATCTACTAAATTTTAGTATCTACTAAATTTTAGTCGTGTAAATTTTTTAGACCTTTAGAAAGGTCACTATGGGGACAGGCAAGAATAGTTGTGTGGGATGTCCTGCAAGAACCTCTGCAGCATCTCTGAGAGCCCAGGGAAACTTTCTTGACTCTGAGCATGATGCACTCCTTTGTGCCATCCTCTGGAAGGGTTTTTATATGGTTTTCTATGTTGCCTTGTGCTCTTTTCCATGTGTTTCATCACATACATCCCTTTTCATACCCAGCCTTTGGACAAACCCCTTCTTTCTCCCACCTGGAGGCCTGATGGAGAGGCAGCTATCTCCCTGTGTGCTTCCTCCTGATGCTGACCCATAAATCACGTCACTGGGATAATCCTTAGTCATAGCAACCATCAGCTCAGGTGCAGGGTGACCTTTTAATGCCAATCCCAGGCTGCCCTGATCTCCTGGTCGGGCAGGGAGCCAGTCTCTGCCATTATTTTGTGAGACGCCAGAGAGCAGCCAGACCATTAGGATGCTCCTGGCCAGACACTGGGTCTGCTGAAGATACTGGAATGAATGGGCTGGGCAGGTCAACCTGGACCACCAAGCCCAGGATGTCCACCATCATTTCCCCTGCATTTTGTTTAACCTCTCTGTTGCTGCTTTTTTTCAGTCCTGGTGGTGCTGGCTTCTCCCTCCTCACCAAAAAATCAAGCCATCCAAACCCAACACATCTAGAAAAGTGACCCTGTGTCTGTCAGGGGGACAGTAGGGCTCAGAGGGCAGACACCATCTCTGGTGCAAGCTGTGGCAGTTATTGCAGGAGTTGGTGATATTTCTGCAGTACCTGCTTTCTGGTGGCTTTGCTCTGTTGAAATTGCAGCCGCTCCGCTCGTGTTGAGTAATCTCCCCACTGTTACTAAAGAGTCAGTCAGTCTGTCTGTCCTCCCCCCACCCTGAGTTTCAATTTCCTCCTAATTCCCTCTCTAGACAGCCATTGTGGTGGCGTGGTGTTGCTCATGCAGCCTCTTGTCTCTGTGCCTCTTGCAGAAGGATTTCTCCATGCGGGAGGAGCTGCAGCAGCGGGACGTGGAGCGCTGGCTGGGGTTCATCACCTTCCTCTGCGAGGTCTTTGGCACCATGAGGAGCAGCACCGGAGAGCCCTTCCGAGTCCTCGTCTGCCCCATCTACACCTGCCTCAGGGAGGTAAATGCCTTCCCACTTGTCCTTCCCCGCCAGTGGGACAAGCCGTTGGCTGCTGTGCGAAGATGCCCATGGTCCGTGGAAAGGCTGTGGCTGCTCCATCCCTGGAAATGCCCAAGGCTGGGCTGGGAGCGTTTGGACCAACCTGGGATAGTGGAAGGTGTCCCTATCCATGGCAGAGTGTGAGAACTAGACAGAGGTTCTCTAAGGCCCTTCCAACCCAAACCTTTCTGGGATTCCATCTTTGCTTTATAATTCCTGGAGGTTTGCTCTTCGCACTTCAAAAGTAGTTATATCTGCAGGCACGCTTGGCTCTTCCTGCATATTGTCTTTCTGCTTGTTAAAGCACAATAATTAAAGCACACACTCCCTTTGTCCAGTGGCTAGAAAGGACCAAAGTCAGAATGGCAAACCAAGCGCTGTAGTTTGCAAATCCCAGTGTTGTGAAAATCCCCACCTTAAACAGCTTCTTAAAGCAGGTGAAGCCACCCAAATAGATGAGACGGACCAAGGGGAGGAAGGAGGGAGAGAAAGGAAGTCCCTAATGTCCTTAGACCCAACCCAGTGCAGCAGAAACCCAGCCCTGTCACCTGGGTGGGGGATTTTTCAGAACCTGATTTCCTGGTGAGCTCATTGTCCAGCTCCCCATGGCTCAGAGTGGTAGCAGAAACCTCTGTGAGTACATACAGAAAAGACAACTCAAGTGTTAATGTTCCATAGAGAAGGAGAGGGCTTCCCTCCATCCTGTTTTAAAGATGGCTTTGTCTCCTGCTGCTGCATGTAGAAGATTTTCTCAGAAAAACCCGCCTTGTTGCCCAGGGTTGGAGCTGTGAATCTCAAATTGTCAGTGGTGCTTCTGTCAGGCCATAAATAACTCACTGTAAAATAAGTTCTCCGCTAGACCTCAGGCAAGGGAAGGATAAAGAAAGTGCTGGTGATGACTTTTTTTACATGCATGGGAAGTTTTCCTCTGAGTGCAAACGCGCCATAAACATTTTGTCTGGGTGGTAGTACTGTGGGCAGAGCTCACAGATGGTGACTGGAGCAGTGAGGAGCGCGGGCCTCATGATAAGGCAGACATATCCAGAGGAGGAGATGGGAGAGGGACGCTAAGAATAGCCGAACTTCCCCAAAATCTCTGCCCACGGAGTTATGTGTCACCTTCTGGGGAAGATCTGACGTCTAGCAGAGCCCCCGTGCCCATCCGCTTCCCATCGTAATCGTGACACAGCACAGCCCTGATTCTGCCAGAGCTTTTCCCTGCCCACTCCTGTCTGCCCTCGCCGTGCTGTCGCTGTCCCTCCTGTCACCCTTCTGCTCTGTGGGGACATGGTGGTGAGCTGGAGGTGTGCGGAAGGACATGAATTTCATATATCAAGGATATTTTTTGCTACAGGGCAGCTCCATAAAAAGATTCACTAATTATATCAAGATGTCATGCGTAAATTTGCTCTTAAAAATACATCTCTGTTCCTTAGCAGGACAGGTCTGTCCCTGTGGTGTTGTTTGTCACAGATGACTTTACTAGATGATCTTTAATAGCGAGATGATCTTTAGGTCCCTTCCAACCCAAGCTACTCTGTGATTTCTAAGAGGTCTCTTAGCTTAGCTGGCATGGGTGAGCCTGACTCCTCTGGCTCCCCTGCCCCAAAATCCTTGCCCTGTGACTGCTCTCTCGGCAGTGCTTTGACCTTGATTCACCCCTCTTCCATGGCTCTGGAATGGGTTTTCATTCTGCTGCCTTTTTTTGTCATTGCCAGCTAATCCTGCTGCACAGGGCCAGCCCGGGGGAAAGGGTCACTGATTTATCAGCAGTGCCAGGCTCTGGTTGGCAGATGGTTGCCAGGGCCAAAGGTGGGCTGCAGACAAGCCAGGGAGGTGGGGGTGTGCTTTTCCAGCTGCACCCCAGAGAGGACAGGGACATCTGCACAGGCTGGCCCTGCTGGGTGCTCTGTCAGAGTGTGGAAAGTCCCTAACTGTGCAGAGTGCTCATGGGCTGGTGGCCCAGCAGAGGAGGAGATGTCACCATGATCTTTAAAGTTTGGGACTCCACATGCCTCAGGACAGGTTCACAAGGTGTAGTAGCACTCACCATGGGTTTTTTCGCCTTCTGCTGATCAGAACATACATCCCCACGAAGAGTCTCAGCCCCTCACCCCTAATTCCTTTCATATCGATTATTCCCCAGCAAGCTCCCTCTGTGCTGCCCACAGTCCTGCACAGCTCCTTCTGCCTCTATCCACCCATCCTGAGACCATAAATCATTAGCAGAGGCAAGATAACATCTCTCCCTCTGCCTGTCCTTTCAGGTCTCTTGCTCTTTAGTTTCTCTTTTTTTTTCTCCTTTTTCCCTTTTCCTTTATAGCTCTGGCAGACTCAGCCAAAGGTCAGCGAGGCAGTGAGCAAGAGGAAGGGGAAAATTGCCTGATGACTGAGGCAGGAATGTCTCTTCCCTTCACCCTGCAAAGCTTCCTCTCTCCTCCAGCTCCTTTCCCCCCAAATAAGACCTTATTCACACCATCATTAGCTGACTGGGAGGGGTGAGGGGGGCCATGAGGGCATCAGTGCTGGGTGGGGAGGAGCTGGGGACATGGCTGGGGAGCTGAGTGACAATGCCATCGCTATTTATCGATCACTGTGGATGGGTTGGTTTTGTGGGCTGAGGAAAAAAAAATACAAGTTCATTTCAGGTGAGGCTGGAGTGATAAGTGCTGGGGTTTGCTGGCTGATTGACCCAGGGCCCACCACTGTCCTCTGGGAAGCAGGCAGGCCCCGTGTGAGGCAAGGCAGTGGGTGTTTAACCGTGGCAGAGGAAATCTGGGTCAGAGCTGCCACCTCACCCAGGCAGCCTTTTGGGAACCAAAGGGGTAGCTGTGCCCCTTGGCCCAAGCCCAGTGCAGCCAAATTCCCCTCCCAGGAGGCTCTCCTCCATCACTTGAGCCTGAAACAGGGGGAGAAGGAAGGGACTGCCAATACATCCAACACTGTAATGACATCTCCCAGGAGCAGAATCCCTACCAAATGAAAAAGTTTAATTTCCATAACTGTTTTGAGGGGTTTGGGGTGAGGTTTGTGCAGGCTGAGAGTGTATCCTCACAGTGAGGTCTGGTGAGGTCAGTGTTGGGATTTTAGGCAAAGAGAGGGTTTGCCAAGGGAAGTAAAAGGTGAGTCTATCTCTTGTTAGAATGGTTTCATGGAGCACAGTGCACTTGGATGGTAGTTTGGACTAAAATACATGCAGTGGGACAGTGCATATTTTAGGTTGGGGAAGGGCAATGGATACCAAAGGCTGGCCCAAAGATCAGACCCGGAGACAACTGAGGAAAGGAGGGAGAGCCCTTTGCAGATGAGAAGGAGAGGACTATTGCAGCCCTCAGATCTGGAAAGCCTGGGAAAAGAATAACAAAGCAGAGATGTTAAATAGAAATAAAAGCGCTTTCCTCCTATTCTTCCCTCAGAGCTTCGGGGAATCAAGGGCGAGCTGGAAGAGGGCATTGTTCCTGGGATAAAGGTTTTCCCCAGGGATGGTTATGCTGCAGCCAGGACACTGTGGGTTTGACCCTTGCCTGCTTCCAGACCTGGCTGCTCTCACTTGGGAACAGTGGTGGCATCTTGCAGGACCAGCATTCTTCCATGAGCCTTCTATTTGGTGAAAGCACTTTCAGCATTAGGAAGTTGTTCTGTCTCCTGTGAATGATGATCTTAAGTAAGAGTGATATCCCATTCTCTCCTTCCAGCCCTACAAGCCCTCTTGACTATGGCCTCCGTTTATTTCACAAAAGCACTCTAAATTTGTCCCTGAACATCTTCCAGGATGGTGAGGAGTGAACATGCTGACATCTTTCCTGCTCCAAAGCCTCTGCCCTATGTCCAAACACCAAGGACCATGCGGAGCCATGATCCAGCAATGCTTCATGTTGCATGTCCCCCCAAAACCAGCTAAAACCAAGAGAAGAACCAGAGTACTTTGGTTCTTGCAGCCTGGCCATATTTCTTCTTTTCTGTGGCCTTTGGCAGAGTCAGCAGAATGGAGAAAATGGGTGGTTAAGGCAAGGAAGCAGCAAATGTCAGCTGAACCATCAGAGCCCTGTGCGCAGTGCAAGAAGTGCCCCGTGGCTACTGAAGATAAATAATATTATTTGCCATCTATTGTTCACTGATTGTCACCACTTTTGCCTTCCCTAGGCACAGTTGGAGCTGTCTGTCCCTCATCCAGCTCTGTGCTCCCATGTCTGTGTGTGAGTCAGCAGGGTGGCCGTGGGCCACCCCAGCTCAGTGCCCTTCCAGTTTCATCCCCTGGTGCTGCTGAGCAGGGGGAGCATTAGGACTAGATCCTGAGGGGCCCAGCCCAGTTTTAGGTGACCTCTGAAATCTGCAAGGAAGGAGGGATCACACCCAGTGTGGCTCTTGATGGGTGTTCTTGGGAGGTTTGCCTCCCCTGTTGTCTGTCTCATCCTCAGTGGGTGTTGTTGGGACACCAAGCCAGGAGGTGCCCCTGGGGCTGGGAGCTGACACCTCCCTGCCAGCCCCCTGCCAGGAACAGCCACTTCCAGCCCCGGTGGTTGGTGCCAAGTGCTGCTTTGGATGCATTTGTTTGTTCTTACAATGCCATTTAGCAGCCAGGTAACCTGAGCAGTTGCCTATGGCAGCAGAGCAGGGAGGTGGAAAAACTGGCTCGAGGGACTCAGGCCCAAGGTGATGCCATGTGGCAATAATGCCACTGTGGTCTCTCGAGGCACCTCACCAGCTGGTGTCCTACACAGGGAGGGCTCTGTCCCCTCTCACTCCCCATAATAACCCTATCCCACCCCTCACCCATGTCACTGTGCTGCTCTTCTGCACAGGGCTGATCTTTTGTTGAAAGTTTTAAGTTTCCTCTTGACATTTTGCTTCAAGCCACTGAGGTCCCTCTCATTGGCAGCCCCTTGAATACATTTCAGCACATCCCAGACTTGCTGTCAACTTTCAAACTTCATGAGATTGCACTCCTTACCTCCTCCAGGTCACGGATAAGGATGCTAAATAGGGCAGGTCCTGGGATAACAGCTTGGTAGTTGTTATCATTCCTGGCCTTCAGGTAGAGTTGGGTTGGAACCCAGTGGCTACAACCCTCTGAGCCCAACCATCCAACCCATTTTTTTACCCATCTGGTTGTCCTGGCTTGGATACAAAGGGACTGGATATGAGGGGTGACAGGGAGCTGCCTGGGCACCATCCCACTCTGAGCCTTGGGCAGGGCTGCTGGGGCAGGTTCAGAGCAAACTCCAGGAAGCAGCTCATCACAGAAAGGCTAACTAAACTGCAAAACTTTGTGCAGGAGGCTGCAGGACCAATTCATAGAGATCCCTCCAGCTTGAGAGGGTTATTGCTTCTGAGGCTGTGTACCCCAGGGGTATCCCCTTTAGAGGGATGCAGTCACTGGCCTGACCCAAAACAGATGATTTTAGGGTCTCAATACCAACCCTGGGGAGCAAGGGCAGCTCTCAGGCGCTGTGAATCAGCAGGGATCAGACCCAGCAGGCTGGCAGCAGGCAGGACAGTTGCTTCTCTGCAGGAGTTGTCTCCTACCTCCAGTCTGGTTGGCAGAGACAGTCCCATTTCAGCATCGTTTAAAATCTTGGCACGCTCCCATCGCTTCCCTGCCTTGGTACAGGCTGCTGACTGAAAGCCTCGGGGTGGTGGTGCAGGGAGGATAAATACTCCCTGTCTAATTGCCTTCCCCCTACGTCTGAGTCTGCGGTGCAGCGTGTAGACGGGTATCCACTCCCCTCCCTTCTCTTAGTGCCTGTTATCTCCTGGGGCCATGCTGCGTAATTTAGCAAAATATTCTAACACAGTAATTAACGTCTGAACTTCAAGAGGGCACTGCCTTTTCACTGTCTCCTTCAGAGGAAGAAAAAGGAAAACCTTCCTGGCTGCAGTCGGATGAGCGAGGAGGGTGGTGCTCTTTGGAAAAGAAAATTGTATCTTTTAACGTGGGTTGTGTTTTGTTAATCACTCTCACTTTTTAAAAAGCATCAGCCTTTTGAGTTTGAAAAAGGGTCTTTGACAGTATAATGAGATGCTAGGATTTTTAATATTACTCTCCGAGTCAGAGAGTGAAACAGGATTTTTGCTTTATCAAATGAGCAAAGGCACCTAGGGGCTTAGATCTTGACCCCACACCACACTTCCATTCAGGAAGCTCCATGAGGCTAGATCTGAGCAGAGAAAATATGTCTTTTATGAGGAAGGGGACTTATATCCTCACAGAAGTCCCCTTCTGGTCCCCCCTATCTGGTTCTGCAAAAAATCGAAGATTTGGTCTCCAGTCCAATGGGTCTGGGACAAACTGGGAAGTGTTTTGTGTGGGGAAAGGTGGAGGAGGAATGAGGAGTGTGGGCATGGGAGGGAAGGGATTTTAGAGAATGAGTGAAAAAGGGGGACTGGGGCTCAGAGACACCAGGAGGAAGGAGGAATGAGGAGAACAAGTGGGGAACTGTCTTGGGAGTCCAGGAGATGTGGGTTGAAGACATGGAAGGTCTGGGAGGAAGGTCTGGGATTTGGAGCAAGTGGGGCATGTTGATGTAAAGGGGATATGGACTTCCAGAGCCATGTCAGGAGGCAGAGTGCAGAGAGCAAAGAGGAAAGGTGGATGCCTGTCTGTAGGACCACACAGGGCAGGGGTGGATGTCCCTGTAACCTCTGTGCCTGCCATACATTAAAAAATAATTAACCATACAAAAAGCTCCCATGCCCCCAGACCCCCATAGCTGTGCGGGCAAAAACACTCCTATGAATGCAGCTTGTTTGGGAAACAACAGATTTCCTTTAATCCTGGTCATTTTGTTCAAAGGGCATAGTTAAGGTGGAGGAGGTCAGGTGTTATTTGGGAGCAGATGAGGACGGGCCAAACCAGGGAGGGCTGCCCAGTGCCTGTAAGCCCATCTGCCCTGTCAAGTATTGTATGTGCAGGAACATATTCTTGGAAAGCCACAGGACTCATTTAGTCCCAGCACCAAAACCGTGGTGTTGTATCTGAAATAGAGGAGGGAAAATGCCACCCTCATTTCTCTGGGACCCGTGGAGAAGTCAGAGGAAGCAATTTGTGCAGATAAAGAAGTGAAGTAAGATACCATCTCACAGGATGGTCCCTCCTCCTCGCGTGGCTTTGTTTTTCTCCCTCGCCCTCCATACCAGGCATTGTTAGTTCCCAAAAACCCTTTCAATGGGATGTAAACACAACTATTTGCGTCTGCCGCCGCCGCTGCGCGCTCGCTGCCTCTGCAGAGCCAGGAAAGCGCAGAGCCTCCGGCCAGCCAGGGTGGAGCCCGCTGCAATCAAGCGCCATGGTCTCGCCACTGTTTCTTTCCATGTTTTGTGTTTCCTCGGGACCCTTGGGATGAGATCACATCCTCCTCTCCCAGGGTTATTATGTCTTCGGACGGGCAGGATGAAGCCAGTCGTCTGGGTGGCTTGAACTCCCTGTGCACCCAGACCGGGTGGCTCTGGTCCGTCTGTCCTGCTCACCTTCGGGTCCTGGAGGTCCACCTCCAGCCAGGGGATGTGTAACCACCCGGCTACTGTTGGATTGCAGCGTCTGGGTTGATGAGTGACCAAATTTTCTTCATCATTGTCTCCAGTAATTGCCTCTTAATGGTTTCCATCTTCTCAGGAATTTCTTCTGCCTGTTCCAGATCCGGGGAGAGAGAGTGTCGTGTTTCATGGTTTCCCTTGCCTACAGTGGAAAGGAGTAGGAGGAGTTTCCCACGACTGGGTACAGGATTTTGTTCCTCTGGCCTTAATTCAATTTGCTGTTAAGTATCTCTGAGTTCCTCAGGAGCCTGACAAGGAGGATAACCAACGTTTTGGTTTACTCAATGCAATAAACAAACTAATCTCTTTTACCATCCTCCCAGGGAGTCCTGGTTGTGTAATAGAACAGAAATCTCCCTCTGAGCTGAGGGGAGCACATCAATGTAGAAGGAGTTGGTGCCACCAAAACTCATTTAGGTTTTTAGGTTGTCTAAAGTGTGTTAGAGAAAGTGTCTGCTATGGCCATGGCTCTGGTGCAGCCATGCTGGGACAAGCAGTTCAGCGCAGAGCTCCTTGCCCCCTGTGCCACTTCATCTGGGCAGCAGCTTGTGGGATCAGCAGTGGCTTCTGCTGGTAAACTTTTGCTAATGAAGCAGCAGGAGCTGCTGTCAGACATTCTGGCCCAGGCTGAGACCACAACATCCCATCAAGAAACTGGGAGGAGGGTTCCCTACATGAGACACACGACCTGGTGGCACCTTGTGCATCTTGTGTAGCCTTGAAGACTTCCCAGATCTCCAGAGAGGTGTGAGCAGAAGGGAATGGGGAGAGAAGCACCATTGCTAGTGGAAGCAGCTGGACACAGACTGCCTCTCACAGCTCAGCTGTGTTTTTAAATTCCAACAAATCACATTTTGGAGCATGGCAGAGCCTGTGCCTTGTGCAGAGATCAGCACAGGCAGCTCCATAACGGAAAGGTTCCCCCCAAAACTTTGTATTTGGGCAACGTCAGCATCAAATGGGTGAGCAGAAACTATTTCACCTATGCCTGTGAGCTTCTAGAAGTCTGTTTCCATGGGCTTACTTGTTTCTTCCCCAGAGAAAGTCAGTCTCATCCTACTTCCCTCACTTCCAGAGGGGGACTCGGTACCCCTTTAGAGGGGGTGGTACTGGCACAGCTTGTTGGTAGGCACAGGATGAGCTCAGCTGACCTTCTGATGTCCTGGGTCAAGGAACTGATGCATCTGACGGTAGCAAATCGTAGAAATCCTGAAAATGGCCCTGTGGTGGAGCATTTTGCAATCACCCATCCCCACAACCTTGTTTGTACTTTACATTTTCCCAAGTCCTGGCTGTTTTCACCATCCTGTGCCCTGTGACAAGAGGAGAAGGGGAGCTGTTCCATTGCCTGTGTCTCAGAGAAGTGTGTGACTCTCCTACCCATGCAGAACCATGCAGTCCCATGGATCTTACCTCAGGCATCTTCCTTAAAGACTTGTGACAGTAGGTCAATAAGGGGCTGCTGGAAAGGCAGAAAATTGCTATTGATGTCTGTCTGCAGAGAGACCATGAAGCAGAATTGGTCTGGGCTCCCAGGAGGGCCCACCTAGCAGACTGTGGGGATTCCAGGAGGTTTTGGGAGCTGGAATTCCCCAGCTGTGGTCCATTAGAGCACTAAGACTGCCTGCAGAGCTGTGTTAGCACCTAAACTGCACTGTCAGATATTGGGGATGGTCACAGAACCACAGAATGCTTTGGCATGGAAATAGCATTTAAAGCTCATCCCATTCTACCCACTGCCGTGGGCAGGGACACCTTCCACTATCCCAGCTTGCTCCAAGCCGTGGGATAGTGGGCTCCAAGCTCCAAGTGCAACCTGTCCTGGGACACTGCCAGAGATCCAGGGGCAGCCACAGCTTCTCTGGGAAACCTGTGCCAGAGTCTCACTACCCTCATGGTAAACAAGTCCTTCCATCTATTTAGTCTGAACCTCCCCTCTTTTAGATTAAAACTATCGCCCCTTATCCTGTTGCTACAGTCCCTACTAAAAACTTAGTCCTTATCTTTCTTATAAGCTCCCTTCATAAGGGGGTGTCCATGACAATCCCAGACACAGAGCTGGAACAGATCCATTTGTCAGAGGACCATCATGGCCCTTCCCAAGGTACTTTCTGATTAAAAGCAGGACTGGGAAGCACCATCTCTCCCACACTTCCAGTACAGTATGTCCCCTCTGCTTAAGCTCCAAGTGGCACAAATAACTGCTCTTCCTGAAGGAAATGTGTCTCCCTTTTCCCCCCTGGCCTTGCTCCACACCAGCGAGCCGATTGCTGCACCTCTGCCGTGTGTCTGCAGCACGCCGGTTTCCCTGAGGTCACACTCCACAGTCCCTGGGAGGGGGGAATACTGGGAGGCACCTCCTGGTGACCCAGGTGTGTGTGAAAAGCATACCTGTGGGCAGCCTCTGCCCCGAGGCTGCCGGGGTGTCCGTGCCTGTTGCCACTGGACCTGTGAACACGAGATGCCCATCGGGGAGAGCGGCGCGTGGGCTGCGGTCAGCCCGGCTTTCCCTGGGTCTCATCCCAGCCTCTCCCAGTGGCTCTGCGTGGATATTTTCCAGGTTTCTTGTGCTTTCACGCTGGAGTCATCACCGAAGCATCATGAAACCCTGCATGCTAAGGGGTAGTTAGTGGCCAGCATTGCTTATGTGTAGTTTTGCAAGCGATATCACGTACGCAGTAATTAGCACTGTGCCTTGCAGGAGAAATATCATTGCATCTGGAAAGGGTAATGCGTGTGTTGGGTTGCTCCCACCCCATCTCCTGGGGAGAGTTGCTGAAGAACACAATTAAACCTGCGTGGTTTAGTGATAAGGGGTGGGTGGGACGGGTTCTCCTGTCCTCCTCGTGGTGTGGGCACCCCTGAGAATACCAAGTAAGCACTTCAGCTTCTCAGCAGTCCAGGTGATCTCAGAAAGCAGATAATAAACCCAAATATTTGGGGTGAGTCCCAGTGTGTTCGCTTTTTTGGTTTGCTCCTGGTGGCCTGCACCCCATACACATGCATCTCCTGCTGCTCAGGAGGACCAAGCTGGCTCTGTCTGTGATGAGGCATAGCTGCAGTTTTAGGGCTCCTTTGGTCCTCCAACCATGGCTGCATGTGCACCTCTTGTGCCTTATGATGCTTACCTCTGCAGAGATGTGAAGAGAAGGCTCTGGGGCCATGGAGGCTGGGGGAGATGGGTCCCAATAGCACACCATGGATACCGATTGAGCTCAAGAGCCACCTTGCAAGGCACTGCTACTCACCACAACACACAACACTTCCAGGAGCAGAGCCTAAAACTTAGTTTGGGATCCTTATGCAAATATCTAGCACCCAGGGCTCACCTGGGCACACTGGCTCTGCAGAGGACCTTGTCCAGTGATCATCTCCAAGTGACACGGAAATTTGAATGAGAAGGTGGCTGATACCTCACACCAGTCTGCAAGGCAGCGAGTCCAGCACCAGAAACAAAAGTGAGAAGCCTTTCGCAACTGAGGCTGGGTATTATATGACTGGCCAGGCAGATTCTGGCATGCAGCCTCCTCTCTTAGGAAATCAGGCAGACTCTTTGTCTGCTCTCCAGCAGGAACTGCTGCTTTCATTGCCCAGCTTCGCCCGATACAGGGGAAACCGGCTGGAGAGCAAAGGGAAGTTTTTCTCGCAGACAGCCCCAGCCTCCAGGGGATGATTACAGGTTAAACTGAGGAGCTCGTGAGGCCCAGCTCACCTGCCCTCTTGTCTACCTCATGCTGCTCTTTCAGATCCCTCGTCCACGTCCACCAGCTGGTTTGAGCCCTGTGAGAACCTGGTGGAGAGGGATGGGATGGTGGTCACAGTGGGATTTGGGCAGAGGCACGCAGCAGGGAGGAGCGGCTATAAATAGTTAAATAAATAATAATTCCAGTGTGGGAGTGCTAATTTAATGGGTATAGAGTGTTTACCGTAAAATATTTTAAGTAAATATGAATTAGATTGCAAACAGTGAATGCAATTGGCTGGGTGGTCACCCGAGTGCTGGGACTTTAGGGCTGTGATTTCCGTGGAGCTCTCAAAACATTTTCACTTTTTTTTTTTTTTTTTTTACAGCCCCGGTCAGGTCTGACTCAGGGGTGACAGAGCTTTGGGAAACACTATGCTCTGGCTGAGAGAAACAGTGGCATCATTCTGATCCTGCGTGCTTCAGTCCATTGCACTGATGCAAGTGGCTGGCAGCCATCTGTGGCCATGGATTTGGACTCTGGTTCTCCAGAGCAGCAGCAGATCTCACTGCAGGCTGTCCCTCATGCACAGGGATGTGCCTGAGCTTGGTGAGCAGGCTGTGGGCCTCCCCAGCCTACCTGTCTCAGGCAGAGGCTCGCCTGTAGTGCCTCAGGTTGATATCCCTTGGTAGCCTATGGAGCAGTGGAGCATGTGGTACTTGGGTGGACAAGGTGGGGCACATGATGCCTTGGAGGGATGGTGGAGCACATGGTGCCTCTGGAGCAATGGAGCTGGTGGATCCTGGGTGGATGAGGTGCAGTGCATGGTACCTGGATGGACAAGGTGGAGAGCACATGGTGCCTCCATGGACAAGGTGGAGCACATGGTGCCTCCATGGACAAGGTAGAGCACATGGTGCCTCCATGGACAAGGTGGAGAACACATGGTGCCTCCATGGACAAGGTGCAGCACATGGTGTCTCCATGGACAAGGTGCAGCACATGGTGTCTCCATGGACAAGGTGGAGCACATGGTGTCTCCGTGGACAAGGTGGAGCACATGCTGTCTCTATGGACAAGGTAGAGCACATGGTACCTCCATGGACAAGGTAGAGCACATGGTGCCTCCATGGACAAGGTGGAGAGCACATGGTGCCTCCATGGACAAGGTGCAGCACATGGTGTCTCCATGGACAAGGTGGAGCACATGGTGTCTCCGTGGACAAGGTGGAGCACATGCTGTCTCTATGGACAAGGTAGAGCACATGGTACCTCCATGGACAAGGTGGAGCACATGGTGTCTCTGTGGACAAGGTGGAGCACATGGTACCTCCATGGACAAGGTGCAGCTCATGGTGCCTCCATGGACAAGGTGCAGCACATGGTGCCTCCATGGACAAGGTGGAGCACATGGTGTCTCCGTGGACAAGGTGGAGCACATGGTGTCTCCGTGGACAAGGTGGAGCACATGCTGTCTCTATGGACAAGGTAGAGCGCATGGTACCTCCATGGACAAGGTGGAGCACATGGTGCCTCCATGGACAAGGTGGAGCACATGGTGTCTCCATGGACAAGGTGCAGCACATGGTGTCTCTATGGACAAGGTGCAGCACATGGTACCTTCATGGACAAGGTAGAGCACATGGTGTCTCTGTGGACAAGGTGGAGCGCATGGCAGCCTGCTGATGGACACACTGGAGCACACCCATTCTCCTTGTTCAGCCAAGTCACATCAGATGAAGATCAGGTGTCCATGAGGGCAGTGTGAAGCTGGAGGGTGCCTGCCCAGGGCTGGGGGTAGGATGTGTTCTCTGTTTCATCATAGATAGGTGAGACTGTTCCTCATTAGCCAAGTACCTGAGAACTTGACAGGGACATGTTCATCCTCACAAACCCCTTTTGAGGTAGGGAAGCATGTCCCAGCCCTGTGTGTGGGAAGCTGGGGCTAGTGAAGTTGCAGCCTTTCTATGACCACATATCCTGGGCAGGGAGCAGGATCACTGAGGAGACCATGGCAGAGGAAAGGCTGGAGTCAATCCTAACTCTAGTTTCAAGCTTTAGTTTTTGTGTTATGTTCTTTACTAAAGAACACCAAAAACAAGAAAGGTGTTGTTAAAAGGTATTGTCTGTTTATTTGCAGCCCTGCTTCATGCCATGCTCATGAGCTAAATACCCCAGGAGGGAATAGCTGGACTACTGCCTGTTTATATTTTTCCCTAACTGATATTTTTTTCATTGTTGGTGTTGGGTTTAAAATAATCTCATGTTTTCTTGTGCGGAATCTGAACTGTTTGTGAGAACTTAGAGCACATGGCTTGGGCTTAACTAACATTTTCCAAACAACTTAGCAGAAAGATAAACTGGGGGGTGGGGTAGAAAAAAACCCTGTTGGATGATTTGAGAAACCCTGGCTGAAGCTTTGGCTAAGGAGAGGGACAGAGTGCTCAGTGAGGTGCTGTGAACACCATCCTCAAAGCAAACAATCTGCTTTCTGCTGAAAACAGAAGACAAACCTCTGAGAGCAGTCAGTGGTAGTTCCTTGTGTTGCCTCTTCTTTCCCCTGTCTGTTTTCCAGCCAACATGGAGCTGGTAAACAGACATTTATTTGTAGATGGAAGGAAACATGGAAAAATAAGAATGGGACAGAGAGATGGTAAGGCCCAGAGTCACAATTCTGATTTTAACTAATGGATATGACTTTGGAGTAACATGTAGTTACACTGAGCAATTTTTATATGGGCAGTTTTAATCAGATCAACTGGTTTTAAAAAGTCTACTTCTCTCTAATGAATGTCAGATGATAGTGAAGCCAGTTTTCCCATCTTTTCTTCTTTTGCTCAGTGGTTACTGCACACAGGGATTAGCTCAGGGCCATCAGGGCTTGTTCATTCCAAAGTGATGGGATGGAAGTGGCTATAGCTTTGAGTGTTCCTGGTACCTGTAATTGTCATACAGATGAGAACAAAGGAAAATCCATATTTTTGGTCCTGTTTTGAGGGTCCTTGCTCGTGATTTCAGTGTTTGTGGGGTGAGACATGCTGGGCTCCTGCACTTTGCCATTGTCAGGTGGAGCTATTGACCCTCGTTGCACACCCTGAGTCTGAACCAAGAGAGATGAGCATCTTCCTGCACCATGCTGTGCCATGCCCAGCAACATTTTGGGTCTTTCCTGAAAGCTGCTCCTGCTTACAAGCTCGTGTTTGTAACACAGAGTTCATGGAGAGCAGGGCAGGGTTGGATTTGGGCACCTGAGATTCCGTAGTTTCATTGGCACCCCTGCCCTTCCAGCACTGTGTAACCAGCCTAGAAGGAGCCATATTAATTACAGGGAATTGGATGTAGCTCAGGCACTTTTGTGTCTGTCAGAAGTGTCCCCACCGGGATGGAGAGGTTCAGAGATGGGTGGCAGAGGCCTTCCTTTCCAAACAGCCACTCCTAGGTCTGTGCTACTCCAGTGTTGTTGACTGATGGCTGTGTTTATTCCCTGTGCATGTGAAACAAGTGTTTTCTCACTGCCTGCCATGGGATAAAAAAAGCAATGTAACCTAAACAAAATCTATTGTGAAAGTTGTTAGTCTAAATTTTAGCCCATGTTTTGTCACTGCTGACTTGAAATTTTTGTGTGGACAATCTGTTTTCTTCCCTCCTTCTGATTTTATGTCCTTTCTTCTAGAAGTGACAAAAGCCAAGCTGGACAAAGACATAGAAGGAAAGTTGTAAGGGAGGAGGAGGAGGAGGAGGAGGAAGATCATGCATTTCTCACTGTTTCTCTCTTCTGTCTTTTGCAGTTGTTGCAATCTCAGGATGTGAAGGAAGATGCCGTGCTTTGCTGCTCCATGGAGGTAGGGAAGCATGTCTACATCTGCCCTGATCTCATTGCTTTACCCCTTCCATCCTTGCCCATGCATGTGACTAGCAGCTGTTGGATGTTTCCAGACCCAACAGCTGTGTGGCCTCTGTGCATTTTGGAATGATCAAATGGTTTGGATTGGAAGGAGCCTTTGGAGGTCATTTAGTCCAACCCGTCTGCAATGATCTTGAACACTTTCCATTAGGTTGCTCCAGGTCCCATCCAGCCTGGCCTTGGACACTCCCAGGGATCCAGGGGCAGCCACAGCTGCTCTGGGCACCCTGGGCCAGGGCCTGCCCACCCTCCCAGCCAGCAATTCCTAATTCCCAATAGCCCAAAATCTGTCCCTGCCCTCTGGCCCTGGGAAGCCATTGCCTGGCTGCTGTCCCTGCATGCCTTGTCCCCAGTGGCTGTGCAGCTCTCCTGGAGGCCCTGGAGGCCCTGGCAGGGGCTCTGAGGTGTCCCTGGAGCCTTCTCTTGTGCAGCTGAGCAGCCCCAGCTGTGCCAGGCTGGCTCCAGAGCAGAGGGGCTCCAGCCCTGGCAGCATCTCCATGGCCTCCTTTGGCCTCACTGCAGCAGGTCAATGCCCTTCCTGTTCAGAGGACCCCAGAGCTGGATTCAGGATCCCAGGTTCGGTCTCACAAGAACAGTTCAGGTAGAAGACCAGTGTGAGATGAAAGCCCTTGAGACTCTGTCACTGGGCTCCTGATGCATGTAAATGGATGCAGAAGTTTGGTACCTGGAGTCCCATCACAATATTATATCATCCTGGTTCCTTCTCACCTTCCATTCAATTTTCAAGCACAGAAACAGCTGTGTTGGAGCAAAAGCTGCCCCATGACTCACTGTGCTCAGCAGCAGTTTTTCAGAGAAGGAAATGACTGGACATGGGACTCAGTGCTCTGATCTGGCTGACACGGTGGTGATCAGTCACAAGTTGGACTCGATGACCTTGGGGGCCTCTTCCAACCTAACTGATTCTGTGATTCTGTGAATTCTAGCAGAGTTCCTATTGGCTACTTTTTTTGGGGAAGTGATGGGCCCATGGGGACAGATTCTTTTCTTGCAGAGAGCAGTTGAAGTTGCAGCCTGAATAGTTAAAATTCAGCAAAGCAGATGAGGAGGCGGATTTGGTTTTTAAGGTGAGGACTTTGGGGAGCTCTGCTTTAGGGAGCCTCCCACAGACTCATCACTGTCCACCCCAAACTTGGACCTTTTCTGTTGAACCACCAAGGGCTTGTGCTACTCAATGGAGGCTCTCCAAGGAGTAATTGTTTTAGAAAAAGCCCTTGGCTGTCTCCAGCAAAGCAGCATGACAGGTATAAATGCAGATCTCGGCAGGGCAGGATTTGTTATGCACACAGGCGCGTTCTGCTTATTCCAGCTAATGACTGGGAGTCACTGGGAGCTCTGAATCAGCGACTAAATGAAGGGCCAGGTAGAAGGCAGGAATACCACATCACAGCCTGCACTTTGTTTTGACAATAGCATGATTGTTAGGTGGGATTTTTTTTCTTTTTTTCAAAAGCAATCCGTCGCTGCTGCCTTTGAAGTCAGTGGGAGCTGAACCATTCACTCCTCCAGCAGCCTGGTGCGGATGCTTTTGAAAACCTCACCCTTCGTGTTCAGCTCTTGGAGCCTGCTGCTGGGTGGTTTTGGTTTTCAAAAGCCATGACGCCTTTAACCTTACCTGCACCAGGCAGGGCAGAATCGAAGGGACGGGAGAGGTGTCTGTAAAAAGCCGGAGGGGTGTTTTAACATCATAGAGTGGTAGAATCCTAGCCTGTCTCAAGCTAGAAGGGACCCACAAGGATCAGTAATCCATGGTTGACCCCTTCTTCTCCCGACAGCTGCAGAGCACCGGCCGGCTGCTGGAGGAGCAGCTGCCTGAGATGATGACGGAGCTGCTGGCGATAGCACGCGACAAGATGCTGTGTCCCTCCGAGTCCATGCTGACCAGGTCCCTGCTGCTGGAGGTCATCGAGCTGCACGCCAACAACTGGAACCCCCTGACGCCCACCATCACGCAGTACTACAACAAGACCATCCAAAAACTGACGGCTTGAGGGGCAGGGCAAGGTGGGGTGGTAAGGGACGAGAAGAAGAAGAAGACATGCGCCTTGAAGGGACCCGGCAAGAGCTTTTCTGATTTAAATCCCCCAGCAGACCAAACCCCAGCATGCTTGAGAATACATTTGTGGGGTGGGGAGGGAGCAGCATGTTTCTTTTTCAGCCACCTCGCCAAGTGCCACCCCTCCTCCCTGCCGTGGTTTTGTTTTAGGGGTTTCTTTTTCTGAACTCATTGCTCAAGCAGCAGCAGCGCATCCCGCCGGGTTATTGTTTGGCTTTCGAAAGAAGACAGAGAATTTGGAAAAGGAGGGAAAAAAAAATAATCTAAGTGGGGGCTAGTATTGTTTTCACGCCGTCCTCCTGCCTTGCCCTGGCCAACTGGCAGGAGACAGCACGCAGCAGATGTCTCGGGAGGACAAAGCCAGGCACACACTACACCAGACGCTCATAATTGATGGCTTTTGTCAAGCGGGGCTTGCGTTAGGTCCCCCCCTCCTTCTCTTGTTTTCGACTTTCTGTGTGTTCCCCCCACCTACCCGCCACCCCTTCAGAGGCAGATTGGAGAGCGAGACGACTTTCTTATTTGCACTGGCTTTTCTTTTCCTCGAGCGTTGGTAATTTCTTCTTATCTTATTGTATTGTTGGACGGACAGTTGTGAGCAGCTCGGGGACGGGGAGAGCAGCGCCTTCCCTCGAGCTGGGAAACGATTTATGTGAAGATGCTGAAACAGAAGGAGTGTTTTAAAGGAGTCCTAAAGCCACTGCAGAAGTTACATAGCCACCGTCATCTTGCCAGTAACCTCCTCGGTGGATTGAGAAACGTGTCCTTTGAGCTAGGGGCTCTAAAAACAGGGGATTCTGTGGCTCTTGCTGTTCAAGTTGCCGTTATTCCTCAGCCACTATAATCATTTAACTTTTTTTTTGTAATATTTTTTTTTTCCATTGAAGGAGTGCTTTATTGTTATTACTGTCATGGTTGTAATTATACATTTAAATCCAGGCCTGTTATAGTTGGGCCTAATAATGTACAGGGCAAGGGAGAAATGAAGGTTTGATGTTTTTCGGAGGCTCGTAAGGAGAAGACAAGCAGCGTATAGAAAAAAAAAAAAGAAAAGGAAAAAAGAAGAGGGAAAAATAGAAAAAGCCAAAAATAGAAGTTTGAGCCTGGCTTCTAACTAGCTGAATATGCTATCCAGCGTTCCTAGGTGTGTGCAGTGTGCAGGAGCAGCTCTGTCCCACGCTCAGTGTAAGTGGCACAGTGCCATCGAGGGATGGGGGACATCTTCAGAGAGGCAGGGTGTGCTCGGGGATCCCCAGGGGGCTCCAGGATCCCCTCATGGCTCCTTGCTGGAGCATCCCAAGGGACAACACAGTTGTGGGGGACAGTGGGGAGGTGCCACCCAGAGGGTGAGAGGCTGGTCTGGGGAAATGCCTGCCTGAATCATGAAGAAGATGCCATGGGCTCCTAATTTGCTGATCTAGCAACACTTTGACTTAGGAAATCCCTCCAGGTGGTTTTTCTAGTGAAACCTAGTGAGGATGCAGGGTGCCCCATTCTGCCTGCAGGAGCCAAGGAAGGCATGATGCCATCAGCTCATCCTGGCTTCTTCTCACTGTTCAATTTATTCCTTTTATGATAAGAGAATTTATGCCACAAGGATGGCACACACTGACCCTGGACCAGGCAGGCTGAGAACCTGAGCTCAGCAGCTCAAACTCATTTTTCCAACCAAAACGTTGCATTTCTGGTGGCTTGTAGAGAAGAGAGATTTCACCCCGACCTCCTTGGATGTGTAGTATGTTCTTGGGTGCCTTATGAATGTGTTGGTCTGTCTGCGATGGGGAGGAAACTTTTGCTGCAAAATTTAAAGGGCAGAAATTTTCAGCAGAAAATGCATTGTAGGAGGGTGAGCATCGTGATGCTGCAGTTCAACATTACCTGAATTTTCGTCTGGTTGTCTGCTGATCCAGTTTTCATTCTGCACCTGGAGCAAGAGGAGCTGGAAAGAGGAGCTTCATTTTTCCTGTCTACCTAGAAAGCAGCAAAAGGATTGCTGAGTTCACTAGAATTGCCTGGAAGAACTAACTTTTGCTTCACTTATTCGAGCCCAGGAGCTTCGCACAGTGAGGGCGCCTTGCGTTGGGTCAGCTTCATTAGTAGCAATGTGGTTTGATAGTGTTAATGAGCAGATGAACTTCATTAGGACGGCAAAGCCCATCAGTATTACAAGGCTCAGGGCTGTGCCCATCGCTCTTTGTTTTTTCTGCTCCCTGAATTCTCAAGGAGTGGAGGAGAAGGGGATATAACACCCATCACAGTGCACTCAGGCAGAGTGTCAGTCTTCTGGGAGAAGGCCTGAAAAACAGTTTTGTCTTGTTGTTTGGTCTTTTTTTTTTTCTTTTTTTTTTAAGAACAGCAAAGTCCTATAGCAGGGACAGCAACCTGATGGTTGGAGTGCCAGGGATCCTGCCAGCAGTGATCCAGACTGCCACTCTGGCCCCTGCAGCTTCTCACTTCCCACAGAACTTTTTCTTGGGATGTAGTGAAAGAAGAAAAAAGAAAATAAAAACACAGATAATTGGGGATTTTTTTTCTAAAAACTTGAATTTTTCACCCATCAGTGCATCAGGAGGCATTCAGAGTCAAAGTATAAGCCACAGGGCAGTATTTCTCCTAAAGCATTTCCCTATCCCTACCTGCTGTGAGAGCTTATTCAATTTTCTCATTGTGGGGCAGTCCTGAATCCCCCACTGACCAGGCTTGGCCCATGACTTTCCCTTCCAACACTGGAAATGAAGAACTTTCATGTGAAATCCGTCGTTTTTTAATGTCTTGCCATTTATCTCTGCTATTAGCATACGTTCATCCAGCCATTAACTGCTTTGATACATCAGTCACTCTGTTGATGTACAAGAATCAAAATGTTGACCAAAAATGGGGGTGTCTCCCCAAAAATTACATGCTGCCAGTGGTGTCTTTCTGAAGTCCATCATCAGGAAGCTGGCAGACACATGACATCATTCACCAGGGTACCGTGTTGGGAAAAGAGGTACCATGAGGACATTTGATGGGCAGGATGGGGAACAGCGCTGAGGAATTTTTGGGGGTGAAAGCACCTGGGGATTCTGGAGTGTTTTCTTCTCTCTCTTTTATTTTTTTTTTTTTTTTTTTAATCTTTTGGCTTACTTTGCAAACGTTCGCCAAAGAGCGTAATTCTCCAAAATGTATTTTTGGGTGCAAAGCCACCAGCAACATCTCCCTAAATCAGCCAGATTCCATCTTTGCTGCTCAATAAAAGTATTTGTGTGGGGGTTTTACTGCATTGTCCCCATACAACTACATCAGCAAAGGGGGAAAGCAAACCCTTCGGGCCAAATGTGTGTGGGGCCAAACCTCAGGGTGGTGTGGAGGCTGCAGCATCACCTCTGTGCCCATCTCCCTGGGATGCAGAGCAGGTTTGCTGACACCCTGCCAGGCTCCCCAGGTTATTATTCACCTCAAAATTCCTGGTAAAAATCTTTCCAAACTGACGAGTTTTGCTACGCAGAAAGTGACTTGCTTGGTTTCCCCATGAGGGATTCCACTGCTGTTCAGAGAAGTCTCGTGTATATGGAGGTGAAACAAAAATGGGGAGAAAAGAAAAAAAGGAAAAGTAAGTGATTTGCTTGGTTCCCCTCTTCCCCTGAAGGAGATTAATTAGTATCTATTCTTGGCATGATTGATGGCTTTGAAAGAAAACTTGTCAGAATAACTTAAGATTTATTTTCGTGCTTATTTTTATAACACCCCTCACTTGGAAATCTCTCAGAATCTTAAATATGATTTTTTTTTTTAATTTCCCTGCTGGGTATTTTATGGCTTTACACTAATTTTGCTCTTCTTGGTGATAGCTATTAAGCAGTCCTGGTGATATTTTCAGTATTTTTTCAGAAGAAATTATACTAAGGGTTGCTAAGTCCACTGTCAATAGCCAAGGGAGCTGCGGTGTCCTGCAGAACACGGAGTTAATGCTAGCAATTTTTTTTTATGTGTTTATTTGCATTTGAAAAAGCAACATTTTTAATTTAATCATATTTGTTAAACCAAGCGCTTTAAAAAATTTTTAAAAAAAAAAAAAAAAAAGGAAAAAGGTTTTGGGGAGAGTAAAGACTAGATATTCATACTTAGAGAAATCACAAACTCATCGTTTTCTGCATTTCAGAGACTGTTAAAACAAGGGAGCTCATAACTCTTTGTGGCAATTCAGTCTTTGTTTATAGAACATCCAGATCCACTGTATGCTATAAAATGCCTCATCTGAGTAATAAATGTTTAAAGCTTGACATTTCCCCATCTCTTTGTGGGTACAGGGTGTCGCTTCTCCTGCTCTGGGAGGGACCATCCTTTAGCTCAGGATGGAGGGAGAGGAACATGTGGGTGGTGGGAGCAGAATACAGCTCAGGAGGGCTCTGTGGGGATGGCTCAGTGCTCCTGGCGCTGGTCACGTCCTGCTGCTCCTCCTGTGAGGCTGGGTGCCTCTCCCTGTCGCTTCTCACAGGGTGAAAGCTTGTGGGAATGGTGCGGAGGGCTCAGAGCTCCTTGGGTGATGGATTGAGCCTGTCTCCTGATCTGCCTCCACCTCCCTGCTCCCCGTCCCCTGCCCAAGGTGAATTTCCCACCTCTTTGTGTCCTACCTCAGCTGGGCCTGGGGCTCTGCTAGAGGACCCCCCACTTTAATCACATACATTCCACCCAGTGCTACAGCAACAAGGGCTCGCCAACCGCTGCTGCCTGTTAAAAATAGTCTTTGAAAATGATACTTAAGATGTTTGTCACAAAATCACAGAATATTCTGACTTGGAAGGGACCCGCAGGGACCATCAAGTGCAGCTCTCCAGTGAGTGGCCCACACAGGGAGGAAGCCACAACGTTGCCATTACCAGCACTGGGCTCTGACCAACTGAGCCAATCTCAGAAAAAAACTAGTTTATTCCAAGATCTCTGGAAAACACTTCTCAAGCCCAAGACAATTAATTTTTGGCTAACTGAAGTGCCTGTGCCTCTTTTCCTGGTCTGAGGGAGGTAAAAAGAGAGGGGAAAACCAGATGGAGGTGAAACAAGTGGAAACACCACCAGGATCCCACAGGGACATTCATGTTGCTCCCCAGACCTCTAATCCCCACATTCCCCCTCCATTTCCCTGATGCCAGAGGGAAAGTCAGAGGCTCATAGGATACAGCTGAGCACCAGAGATGTCCAAACTGCCCCAGGGGTCACCCAGAGACAATGTTTGCTCCAGAGAGCAGGGCTTTGTGGAAAGCTCCCTCCCTTGCCTATCATCAGTGGAGGTGTCTTGATTCCACAGTGATGTCCATCCCCTGCACACCTCGCTTTGTCCTGCTGTTTTAAGCGATGATGGGCCTGAAACTGAGACTCAGAAAGCTGGATTCTTCAAGAATGTTTAGAATTTAGATCAGATATTAGGAAGAAGTTCTTGGCTGTGAAGGTGGTGTGAGGCCCAGGGTGCCCAGAGCAGCTGTGGCTGCCCCTGGATCCCTGGCAGTGTCCAAGGCCAGGTTGGATGGGGCTTGGGGCAACCTGGGGCAGTGGAAGGTGTCCCTGCCCATGGCAGGAGTGTTTAGGGGGTGTTTAGGGTCCCTTCCAGCCCAAACCCTTCTGTGAGTCTATGAAATAGCATATCTGACCTTGTGCCACCCTTTCCACCCCTAAACATCCCCATCATGAGCCCCCACCTGCAGCCAGACCTTCAGCCCCATCTACAGCCAGACCCTGCTGGAGTTTGGCCTGTTCATAATCAGGGGTTTGAGCATCTGGACCAGCTCTGGGAAGAGTTTATCAGCACTGGGAGCAGACAAGCCAAGAGCAGAGAGGATCCCTGGGACCACCAAGATGCATTAAATGAGAAAATAACCTGCAGTAACACAAGATTAGGAGCAGATGGATGGGCATCACTACAGAGCCAAAGCTTTCAAGATGCAGGAGTATTTCTGTGAATTCCTCATGTCTGCCAAAAACCCAGACAGCAGCAAATAAGGACTCCATGGATCAGAGTAAGATTGCCTGCCTTCCCTAAAACATGGCAAATCCTGCAAATAGTCAGGACGCAGGATGTTCTCCTCTTGCAGCAGCTCCAAATCTCTGCTGAGTTTTAAGGGCAGTTTTTAAATGCTCCTGCTGGTGGCAAAATGGGCACCAAAGATAAGTAACCTCAATGTAACTGCATTGGTGCTCTGTTTGCCAGCTGAACTGTAGCTTAAGTGATTGTTGCTTGGGATGCAAGAAAAACAGTGATATGAAAAAAATAATGCACATTACAAGGCTGTGGCCTGTTCCTTTTGTATCCTGCACTATGATCCCAAATTATAAAGCTGGAGACTTGTGTGGCTACATAAATGTGACTGCTGAGCATAGCTTGATGTCTGTCCTGCTCTCCAGGATTTGTCTGGACACCTAGAGAAAGATTTCTGCAAGAAATGTTTCATCCTTGGGCTGCAAATTACTGATGTGAGCATTTCCAGGGATGCAGACGCTGCCTGTACCTCTTGGAGGGCTCACTGTGGTTACCCTTGCTGGTACAGGTGAGCGTGGGGTCTTGAGGATGGATGCTCCCAGAAATGGATGTTTGGCTTTGTCTGCCCAGAGCCAATGGGAAAATAATCCAAAGCCCCTCTCAAGAGAAATGCCAGGATTTCAGAGTTGCATTCTGTCCTAAATCATCCCGGTTTTTCACCAAAGTGCTTTGTTTCAATGTATGTTGTGTTGCTGTAGCAATAACATTTAAGCAAATTGGATTTTATTAGCTCAGATCTTTTCAATAACTTCCCACAGAGCTTTCCCATCAGAAGTTTCCACTTTTGGGGAGCAATGCCAGGAGATGGCAATGGTCTGATGGGAGAAATCACCTTTGCCATGGTCCTGGGCTTGCCTCAGCCTCTGCTCCTCTCCTCCCAACCCTGCCAGGGTAAATGCATCAGCATTTCTGTCCCCCTCTGTCATTCTTGGTGTCCAAATGCCTGACACGTGAGGCCTTGCAGCCAAAACATCAAATTGGACATCAGGAAGAATTTCTCCATGGAAAGGGGGGTCAGGCATTGGAAGGGGGTGCCCAGGGAGGAGGTGGAGTCCCCGTCCATGGAACTGTCCCAGGAATGAGTGGACATGCCACTCTTGGCTGGGTGACAGGGTGGGGATTGGTCATAGGTTGGACTCATTGATCTTGGAAGACTTTCCCAACCTCAGTGGTCCTGGGAAGATGGGGTAGGACTGCACAGACCCTGCTGGTGCTGCTGGTGACCCTACTGCAGTCACTGGTGTGGAGCTGTGAGCAGAAACCAGGACTTGGAGCAGATGCCTGCAGCTGGTGGAAGGGTGGGAACAGCTGCCTGAGGAGCTGGGCTGCAGTGAGGGTCTGCATGGGCAGGAGGGGCCATGGAATCACAGAATCACTGAGTGGTTTGTGTTGGAAGGGACCTTAAAGATCATCTCATTCCATCCTCCTGCCTGGGCAGGCCAAGACAGTGGCCCATGAGATTCCCTGGCATCCAGGACCTGTGCAAAGTCCAGGTGGGTGGTTATGAACACTGTTTCCACACTTCTACAGGCAGCACCAAGCCTGGCTTTTATTTGGAGGGTGCCTGAAAGTACAGATGGAGCAGCCAGGTTTCCCAATCCAAGGGACAGATCCTAGCTGCTCTTGCTTCACACAGGCTCCGGGGAGGAGTTCCTTCTGGCTTGTCCTGTGGGTGGAGGTGGGCAGCAAGCAGTGCTCTCTTACCTTCAGAACTCACAGCAGTGAGCTCTGCAGGAGCCTGAGCTTGCTTGGCACAGAATCCTCTGCTCTGGCATCAGCCATGCAGAGCCAGGGTGCCGTGCACAGGTGGGTCATGGAGCACCAGGTGTCAGCTGAGCTGGGCTTCCCCAGCTCCCATCCATCAACCACTGCCAAGTTATCTGGCACTGGCACTTTTTTTTCCCCTTCTTCCTGGGATGAAACCCAGTCAGCATTTACTACTCCCTGCTTTGACCATAGAATCAGGGAATCTCAGAATGGTTTGGGTTGGAAGAAACCTTTAAGATCATCTCGTTCCACCCCCTGCCATGGGCAGGGTCACCTTCCACTACCCCAAACCCCATTCACCCTGGCCTTGCACATTTCCAGGAATTAGCAACGTTCAATCTCAGAAAGCAATTTCAAATTTACTCCTTTTTGTTGTTTATAATTTAAAATTTTGAGGTCCAAAAGAGGTCAGTTTTCAAAGCAAGGCTGGAAGGTTGGGTAGATGAGGGTGGGAGGAGAAGCTGCACCAGGGGATGGGTTATCCAAAACCTGTCTGGTGGTAATTACACATGTCGGCTGATGAAAAACTGGTTTGGGGGCAAACACCGTAAAATTATTGCTGTGGGGAGAGAAAGACGACAGAGATTGTGAAACCCAGTCGGCAGATTGTTTTACAGCAAAGGTAACTTCTCTCCCCAGGGCTGGATTTTACAACTTGTGTAGGGAACCAAGCCCCAGTTAGCAGGGCTGCTCTGCTCTTCTTTTCAAGCACAAAAAATGCAGGGTATTTGTTAGAAACCATGGGTTTGGGCTGATTTCCTAGAGATAAATGCAGTTTTGTTTTTTGGGGGAGCTATGAAGTGTTTGGGGCAGGGATTGTTTTGCATGTGGCGACTGCAATTAGATTTTACAATCATCCTGCTGTATATATTCTTTATATAAAATTGCATTTACATTGGGTTTTTTTGAGCACTTGAAGGGTGCTGCAGGGGCTCACTGCTCTCCCAAGGGGACTAAACCCAAATAACCCAGTGCTGCTGTTTTTCAGCTGAATTTACACATTTTTTCCTCCATTTGCTCTCTGTCCTGTAATTTATATTTCCCTTTGCTCCCTCTGTGTTTGCAGGCAGGTTTCCAGCTCTGTGCTGTCACTTTTGGCCACTTCAGCTCCCTTCCCACAGCTGAGGATGTCTCCTTCTTGGGGAAGATGAGTTGTCCTTTCAGTCACCACCTGCACTCACCTTTTTAGGAGCTGGTGACCATCCTGGTCCCTGCAGTTCACATTTGGGTCCCCTGAACCTTGTGCAAGGGTTTTCTGCCTTTGTTAGCACTTTCTGCAAACACTATAGAATCACAGAACTGCACAATGGTTTGGGTTGGAAGGGACCTTCAAGATTATGCTGTTCCACACCCTGCTACGGGCAGGTATGGTTTCCACTATCCCAGGGTGCTCCAAGCCCTCTCCAGCCTGGCCTGGAACACTTCCAGAGGTGGGGGATCCACATCCTCCATTTTCCCTGGGGTGCACTGGATTGTCATCCCAAAATGCCCCTGGGAATCACCCCCACCCAGGTTCCCCTGTAAATGCCAGGAGGAGGCTGCAGGAGCCTCATCTCCTCTCGTGCTCCCCACCCCTCCCTGCACAGCCCCTTCTCTCCCAATTCCTCCCCTAATTACCCTCTTCTCCACCTCTAATTGCTCCCCTGGTGCTGGATATAAGTGGCATTCCTTAAGGGAAGCAATGGGGTAAAAACTGTCCCTTGGAGCCCTGTCCCAGCCCCGGGTGGCCCTGCCCAGGCAGGGATGGGGACAGCCAGCCCCGTGGTGTGGTGCCAGCCCCGTGGTGTGATGATTCCCAAGGGGAATGGTCTCCTGGGGCTCTGGCACACTTGGCCTCGTGCTTTTTGTCCCATCTGCAGGTGGGCAGGAGATTTTGGGGACATCCAGGGGGTCAGGGCTGGCTTACCTGCAGGACACAGTGCTGGAGCCCATTTTCTGGTGGGAATTGTCAGGACAGAATTAGAAGTAGGTTGGACTTTATCTACAGCTTGAACTGAGGCTGAACTCGGCCCTGTTTTGTTTTAGTTTTTCAAAGTTCAGTGGAGTTCACAGGGAGGGAGGCAAGTGGGGGGCACTGGATTATTTCATTTTAACTTGGTCTTTCTGTGTTTTCACTGTAGCTTGCCTGCCTCCTCAGACTGGAAAGGCTTTTCTCATGGTATTCCTAGTCCGAGGTGCTGATGTGGTGGCTCAGGTACTGCCGCAGGATTGATCCCATGTCAGGTTGGATTTAATCCATTTCAGGTGTTGGCAGCTGGGGTAGTGCAGGGCTGACCAAGCCTTCCCCTGGCTCAGCCCTGGGTCTGCCCAGCCCAGCCAAGGGTGAGAAGACAACAGGAAAATCGGGGAGTCAACTTGCAGAGGGACCACAGCACTCTGCCCTGGAGATGCTCCAAGGGATTTTGGCCACGTTTTTGTCCCATGCCAACCACCTGGGCTACCAGACAACCTTCCACCACCACCACCACTTCTCCTAATCTTTATTTTCCCTGTGGCCACCCCGCAGTGGAGATGAATTTGCTTGCCTGGGCGCAGGCTGCGGGGCCCGTGAGCCAGAGCTGTGCTCCCTGTCCCTGACCCCGTGGGTTGTGCAAGCTGCTGGCCCCGTGCAGAGGTGTGTGGGTGGTGCAGGGAGCACGTACAGAGCTCTGCACCCCGCTCTGGGCACACTGCAGCCCCCCCTGGGCCAGGGGAGCTGGTGGTGGAGGTTTCACTCTGAGCCCATGGCAGAGCTGCAGAGGCACACGTGGCACCGCATCCCTCCACAGCCAGTTGTGCTTCCCAATGAGCTGACCATCCCTTCCCAGAACAGACAGGAGGCTTCTACCACGTGGATTTTCACCTCCTAAATTACTCAAGAGTTTGTGGAAACTTCACCATTTTTTTAACAAAGATGCCTCCTAGATCACTGACAAATCTGGGGAATGCGTAGGGCAGACCAATTTCCTGGAATAGGACCTACTGGTGGAAAAGTCCCTCCAGGCTGGCTTCTAACTATGACACATTTGATAGCCATTCAAGGAGTACTGGGAAACTTGTCATTTGTCTCTGTGAGGCCTCAGACAGAGTTTCATCATCAATTCTGACTGCTCTGTGAAATCAAACTGGCTAATGTCTACCAGCAGCCCTACAGCTTCCATGGCTTATGTTGGACGTACCACAGGGTGATCTTTTCTTCCCCCCGCTACAAGGTTTCATACCTGGGTGCAAAGCGACTTTATCCCTATTGCACCTTGTTTTCTTTCCTCCTGGCAGGGTGACCTGCCTTGTCCCACGGAGGGTGGCACGGGCTGTGGGTGTGCCTGCGCTGCCACCGCTGTCAATGAACTTTGGCACCTTAAACCACGGAGAGCCCGACGTGCCAGAGGGAGGGATAGGTGCCTGGCGTCCAGGAGATCAGATTGCCCCAGGGGATTTTCTGGGAGTCCCATGATGAGCCTGGAAGGGAGCCCAGACACCAGGGCAGCGCCGTGCTTTCCACCCAGGGCACCCAGCCGGGGTCCCCGCAGGACAGCTGGTGGCCTTTGTCCCCTGCTGTCACCCTCGTGCGTGCAAACCCCAACCCCACATCACCCCCAGGTCTGGATGGGATGAGTGGAACCCACCAGGTGGGGTGTGAGCCCACCAGCTCTGCAGGGCATGGTGGCAGATGGCAGTGGGCAGCCTGGAGCGGGTCCCTCCTGTGTCTGCAGGTCCCAGGGGACCATCCCCGTGCATTCACCAGGCTCACCCGGGGGTAGCTGCCTTGGGGTGGGGTTTTCTCAGGACAAGTCTGGATCTTCAGCTGTGGCTCACTTCCCCGTGCTGCTCCAGATGCAGGGGATGCTCTGTTCACTCCCAGCTGCAGTGAGCTGCAGCTTGGCCACCAGCATCATCCATCCTGCTCATCCTCCTGGGGTCATCCCAGTTCCCCACAGTCTCTCCGAGCTCTTTTTTGCCTCCAAGGTGCCCAGTGGGATCTCAGCACCGGCTGTTTTGTGGCCAGATGAGGAATCCAGGGCTGCAGAGGGGTTTTCTCATGTCACCCATCCCAGCCCTGCCCTCACAGTCCCTGTGAGCTATTCCTAGGAGCCCTTGCCCAAGAGCTCGGCCTCCAGGAAATGCCATTATCAGCTGCCTGCATCGGCTGCTCCACTTGGAGCTCCCAGGGCGCCCGATCCCAATCCAATTTCTGCTGGAAGGAGATAAGACAATGAAAGGAGATAAGGGCCAGGCAGCAGGCTGGTCACCCTGACTCACAGGTGCCAGCACAGGGGAAGGGGGGACGCTGTCACAGCAGCAGTTCCAGCCCTGAAATGGGTGGGTGGGTATGGCAGGGGCAGCCGGGGCTCCCCAGCCTGCTGGGGGTACCAGGACTGCGGCACTTGGGGTAGATTGAGGTGGTGAGTTCACCCTCCTTCTGGGCTGTGCACAACCACAACTGGGCATTCACAACAATGTACAGGGAGAGGGGTCAAGTTCAGGACTAATGGGGGCTTTGCATAACTCAGCTCCCACCCCTGTGCACGCTGCAGGGTGGGGGTTCCTCCCTCCCCTCCCCAAAAGCACAACCTCACACCCCTTTTCCCAAGCACCCCCTTGGCACCCATCTCCTCCCCTGCTTGCAATACCAAAAATTGCCAGATTAGTGACAGAAACAGAAAGATATGATGGTCAGGGACCACTGGTCTATCCCCCCAGCTGGCCAGTGGCAGCTGACTGGCGAATGCCTTTAATTAAAACGAAATGGTTAATAGGAAGCTGAGCAAAGGTCTCCCTCCTGGCTGCCAGCACAGGTGCCAGTGGAAATCGTGCCGAGGGCTGGAGAGCTCGGTGTCGAAACAGCCAGACTCCGCCTTGTCTCTCTGCCAGGGCCCTGGCATTGCCACAGGACCTCACTCCCAAATACTGCTGGCCCTGGTGCCCCTGGACTGTGCCTTGAGGGGGACATCCCCTGGACACCCTTGGACCCCTGTGCAAAAGGGGCTCTGGTCTCTGACCTGCAGTTTTGGTAGGAAGGGGTTTGGGGTTTTTTGTTGCATTTTGACTGTTGCCCATTTGGGGGGGGGGGCGGGGTGGAGAAAAATGAAGAATTACCCAATACAGAGCAGTTTCCCAAGGTTGAGAAGCAGGAGGTTGGAAGTAATAATTAATCGACAGCGGCTGGCGTGGGCTCTGCTCACCTCAAACAACCTGGTCTAAGGGTCACTCCACAGAGGTGTCTGCAACTCAGAACAGTCAAGACCTTGGCCTGGCCTGAGGGAGGAGGAAAGAGACAAAAAAAGAGACAGGAGGTTAAACAGGGAGTGGAAACACCACCAGGATCCCACAGGGACATTCATGTTGCTCCCCACACCTCTAATCCCCACATTCCCCCTCAGTTTCCTTGATGCCAGAGCATCTTCCCCCTCTCAGTCAGGGACTCACAGAACACAGCTGAGCACCAGAGATGTCCAACTTTATCTACAGCTTGAGCTGAGGCTGAACTCGGCCCTGAACTCCCCAGGGGTCACCCAGAGACAATGTTTGCTCCAGAGAGCAGGGGCTCTGTGGGAAGCTCCCTACCTTGCCCATCACTGTCTTAATTCCAGAGTGATGTCCATCCCCTGCACACCTCTCTTTGTCCTGCTGTTTTAAGCAATGATGGGCCTGAAACTGAGCCTTGGGAACCTGGATTCTTCAAGAACATTCAGAATGTAGATCAACTGATATTGGGAAGAAATTCTTGGCTGTGAGGGTGGTGAGGCCCAGGGTGCCCAGAGCAGCTGTGGCTGCCCCTGGATCCCTGGCAGTGCCCAAGGCCAGGCTGGATGGGGCTTGGAGCAGCCTGGGACAGTGGAAGGGGTCCCTGCCATGGCAGGGGGTGAAATTAGAGGGTCTTTTATGTCCCTTCCAACACAAAACACCCTATGTTTCTCTGATCATCACCCTTGACGAAGCAGACATCATTAAACACTCATGAAAACACAATTAAATGCATTTCAGTATGTATTTTATTCTCAAATGGCCTGCGTCAAAACACATGAGATAGTAAATTGAGCTCTTTGATCAAAACCTCTGCAATATGAGCAGACTTTTCAAGCAGAAAATAAATGTGCTGTGTTGGTCTTGGTTTAAAACACCCTCAGCAGACATGCAGCTCATCCACAAAATTCACTGCTTTACCACACAGATCCCAGGTCAAGTCTTCAACTGGATAAAACATTTCTGGCCATGCTTGTGGAGATTTTTACTCTGCCTGGGGGTCTGATGTCCTCTGTCTGGAAGGGAAACCCACTGTGCACTTGTGGCTGATGCTTATCTCACTGGCAATGCTGTTCCTGGAATTCCAGGGTCTTCCTCATCCTCGGCAGAACCAACTGTATCCTCGGAGATAATTGCAATAAATAGCACAAAATGCTTGCACGTGTCAAAATGTATTAGTGGGGAAAAAAACAAACCCCATCATTTCAGAACGGATAAAAATGTGGCGCACTTGACCCATTTTCATTTAGTGCCTGGCAAGGCTGCTCCTGGATAATGACTTAATAATAAAGGTGGTCAACTAGCAACAGAGGGAGTCTGGAGGATGGCGTGCAAAGTGCTTAGAAAATCAAAAAGTAGCCCAAAATGTGATATTGAAGGACCTGGTGCTGTTTAGTCTATGGAATTAAAAACTGGACAAAGGGATAAATCATAAAAATTGTGTAAATCATAAAACACAGACACCAAGGGAAAGGAAATAAACACTTCATTATCACAAAAGAAGGGCTGAGAAGACGTGGGCTTAACCTGCAGGAAGGAAGATGCAGCCTGGGTGACAGACAGATAATAAAGGCCTGGGGAAAATTGCCTGAAAAAAAAGACATAATAATGCTGCACTTAAGATTTCTAAGAACAGGCTGGAAAAACACTGATTGCAGGTAGTTTGAGGATGTCTGGATTGCCCTTGGGATTAGCAGGGGGTTAGTTGGTTTCAAGTGCTCTCTTCCAGCACCATTTTCTATAAATTCCGTTTATTTTGCTTCCTTGACTGGGTTGTGTTTTGAAAGTTTAAAGGAATACCTCACTTTGGTGTTTTTCTCAGACCAGTCCTCCAACAAGGACAACAAACATCCAATAAGCCTGGAGAAGCGATTGCTAACAGCAAAACCCAGGGATGTAGTAGACATTGCTCCAGATATTCAATGTCCAGCTCTGGACAGGTGGGAGCTCAGTTCCTAAAATGTTTTTCTTCCAGAGAGATATGCCAGCCTTGAGGAGATTTGTTCCCGTGACATACTGTGTGTCTGCTGATACCAGGCCTGGCGTAAGGAAAGGCCAGCCTAAACATGATAAATCCTTTTGAAGTTCCTCACGCTTAATCTCCGAGAACAGACAAAATTATGGGGAAATGGCAATAAAGAAAAAGCAGGCAGAGCTTTGCAGCTTTGCACCCCAGAGCTTATTTAGAGAGGAGGGATGTGGCGTGGAGAAACGCCACGAGAAAAAGCTGGGCCTGGAGAGCCTCTGTTTGGGAAGATCCCAAAAATGAATGAGGTTTTAAGGAGGGGTTACAAGAGGAGGGTGAGCAGGGAGTGGCTAGGAGGAATTTTAATTAACATCAACGTTTGCAATGTTATTTAATAGGGTCCAAAAAAACATCTGAAAGCAATGAAAGCTGAAACCAGCATTTTCGGAGCAAACAGAGGCAAGTGTGGGGCTGGGGGAGCAGGGCTGGGGCATGAGGGGTACCTGAAGAAGTGGAAGATTCTGGGGAGAGAAAAGTGGTTTTGGGAGGATGGCAGGGTGGAGGAGAGCTGAGCATCCCTGGGGCGGGAGAGGCTCCTGGGGCTGTGCTCAGCGCAGGGACATGCCAGGTGACATTTGGAGAGGTAGAAAATGGGCAGCATCAGAAACTGAGGCTCTTTTGTGACCCAGAACCCCCCCCTGAGGTGCTGGGGACACTGAGGGGCTGCTGTCAGGATTAAACACCTTGCAGAAGATGCTGAGCACTCCCAAGGGATGCCCTTTCAGAAATGCAAGAGTCTGACCATGGTGAAGGCATCAGGACATGCCCAGGTGTGTGTCCCCAGGATGGGCACAGCCCCAGGTGTGTGTCCCGAGGGTGGGGACAGTCCCAGGTGTGTGTCCCCAGACTGGGGCCAGCCCCAGGTGTGTGTGCCCAGGATGGGCACAGCCCCAGGTGTGCGCCCGGGCCAGACAGCCCCAGGTGTGTGTCCCCAGGGTGGGCACAGCCCCAGGTGTGTGTCCCCAGGATGGGCACAGCCCCAGGTGTGTGTCCCGAGGGTGGGGACAGTCCCAGGTGTGTGTCCCCAGACTGGGGACAGCCCCTGGTGTGTGTGCCCAGGATGGGCACAGCCCCAGGTGTGTGTCCCCAGGGCCAGGACAGCCCCAGGTGTGTGTCCCCAGGGTGGGCACAGCCCCAGGTGTGTGTCCCGAGGATGGGCACAGTCCCAGGTGTGTGTCCCCAGGGCCGGGACAGCCCCAGGTGTGTGTGCCCAGGATGGGCACAGCCCCAGGTGTGTGTCCCCATGTGGCCGAGGTGACAGCCCATGGCTGCAGCACAGTGTGCAGGGAGATTAGGGACACAAGATGACAAGGTGTGTGTCCACAGGACAGCCGACTGCAGCAGCAGGGTGCAGGGGGCGCACAGAGCCAGGGCACATCCCCAGGCGCAGCTTTTCCCCGCGTCCCTGCCGAGGAGCCGGGGCCGGGATGCACCAGCCTGGGCACGGCCGGCAGAGGGGCGGGAGAGGCGGCTCAGCCCCGTCCCCTGCCCGGACTTGTCGATGGGGCTGCTGAGAGCGATGACATAATTACAGTTTCAATCGCAGATTAATAAGAAGTGGGTTTTTTTTTTTTTTTTTTTTTTTTTTTTCAGCAAGGCGAGGCATGCCCGAACTGGAAGGGAGCTGAGGGTGCCATTCCCTCTTTGATGTCTCCTGGCGTGGAGGTGCTGTGAACACTGGCACTGCTGTCCCAGCTGCAGCTCCCCTGCCCTCGGTGCTGTGCTCTCCTTCAGCTTCTTTCATCTCCAGGACTTTCGTACTCCAGGGAGTGTAAATGGAGAGTCCATGCCCACCCTCTGAATTAAATTCTGCTGGTGGAGGAAAATCACTCCAGATGCCACCAAAGGCACAGGGGCTGGTAACTGGGAGGGAAGGGAAACTGAGGCAGAAGCAGCTTGCCCAAAGTCATTCAGAGAGTCTCTGTGACCTGTCAAGCTCAGGGGTGCACCTGGAATGCTGCAGCAGCTGGAAGAGAGAGGCCAGCATGGCCTGAGGACCACTGTGCAACAGTGAGATAAAGGGGGACGGCATCCATGGGCCATATACCAAAATCCAAGCTTAAAGTCCAGCTTTTGGAGTTCTGGAACCTTAGAAAAAAACCTAAGGTTTTTAGACCCTGAGATACTGCTTAAAGCAACGCCAGAGAGGGGCAGAAATTTGTTGCTTCGGGGAATGATGGGCACGTAAGGAAATTTCTATCAATTTCCACCACAACTTCTTATCTCTGTGAGATCACACATTTTTCCTCCTTCCCCAACACTCAGCCCCACATGGCTTACCTGGACTAGCTGAATCTCTCACTTTATTCAGGTTTGGATGCTTTAGTGCCTGATGGAGGAGCTTTGGCACACCTTGGGTATGTCACACCTGGGGCTGCCCCTCAGCTACTCCCAGCAGGAGTCCCAGGGCCCAGCCAAGCCCTGCCAACCCTTTTTAAAAAATAAAAAAAACAGAATCACTCACATCCTCAGCTGACTTAAAAGTAATGATAACTCCTAATAACCTTTTTATTTCCCCCCTCACCTCTCTAGGCTGGAAGTCTTCATCCTACACTTGTCAAAGTTCTCCTGCATTCAGAGGACTGGAGAGTTGTGCTTTCCACTCTATTACACAACTCCTGGAGCTCAAAAAGTGCTTGTGAGACTCTTGTACCCACTTGGGAGACACCAAGCAGAGCCTTTCATGGACCTTCAGAAAGCAGATGAGACTTTGGGACAGACACATGTAACCAGGACCTGCTGCTGCTCCTTGTGGTTTCCTGCTCGTTGTGTTGCCCAACTCCACTTTCAGGTTCCTTTTAGGCATTCCTCAAGTTCTCTTTTACCCTTTTCTGGTGCCCCTGAGGCTGTTCTGCTGGACTGTTCATCTCCCCTGGAAGGGGATGGGTGTATCTGGAGCTGCTGAGCTCTGAACACCAGAATCCCTCTGGCTCCATCTCCCTGGATTTTCCCAAGCCACGAGCAGGTCCGTATCTGAGATCGGTTTCCTCTAACAAATCCGGTCCCTATCTAGGGATCTGCTTTCCTGCAACAAAAATATGCCCCAGGTGAGAAATTTGCCTCCTGAACTCAGTGTGACCTCCAAGAGCTGAAAGACTTTGGATTAGGAGTATTGAGCTTGACTGTGCTGAAAATCAATCCAACCCCAGAGCCTGGCTGCTGCCAAGAGTGGTGATGCATCTCTGCAAAAAAAAAAAAAAAAGTCCCAAGAAAAGTTATTTTTATAGTATGCACACTAAAATGCCAGTGCTGTCCCAGTCCAGCAGGCTCTCTCAGGCTCAAGGCCTCCAGGGAATGATCCCAGTTATGGATTGAGCTCCCACTCTCCTCTCCATGGGCAGCAGACAGAGCTGGCAGCTCCTCCAACTAGGGATGCTGCTGCATGGGTTCTTTTTAATGCTTCAACTGCAGCCTTTTGTCCCTAGAAAACAAAAAAAAGAGCCTGAAGGGTTAAAACAGCACTGAAAATTTTACGAGGCCAGGCTGCAGATGTTGTAGGCAGGGAGATGAAAGCAAACCCTTCTGCCCGGCTGTGGAGGCTGCGAGCCCCGAGCAGCCCCTCGGATGGAGGCAATTCCACCAATTCCCTGCCTCCAGCCCCTCTGCACGCTGGCTGCTGGCTGGAAGTGGTTCTGCTGGTGAGCCCACATCGCTGCACGAGGCCTCTCCATCCCACTGCTCGCTCTTGATCAATTATTAAAACCAGAAAATTCTCCAACCATGAAATTCATCCCAGCTTCCCCATGGCATGCTGGGCTGGAAGAACCAAACCGCAGGGCCTGAGCTTCCAGGGAAGAAGTGAATGCCACTTCCAGCAGGGCATTTTGGGGTGCTGGACCATCTCCATGGGTTTGGTTTTTTTTGTGCCGGTGTCCCCCCGTGGCTCCTGCAGCCCCCCTAGTTGAGCAGTGTGCCCACCCACTGCTCTGCACACCCCACCACCCAGCTCCCATCAGGTTTCCCTTCTTTCACCTTCATCAGATCTCCGTGTTTCACTGGAGCCCTTTTACATCATCTCCATTTTCTAGTTTCCTCCTGTCAGCCTTGGCCTACCTTGTTAATGAGGGGCCAAAATTATTTTCTGACCCATTTTTCTGCTGGAGATTGGCTCTAAGCTGAGCTAACAGGCCTTGGTAGCTGTGGTGCTGGGCCCCAATTGTGCCCCTTCTCTGGTTGGAGATTGGAGCCAGAGCTGTCCTGTTCCTTTCTTTGCAGCATGCCTTGTGCAAAACAGATATCTTTGGGGTTAGAATGTGTTTTTTTCCTATTTTAAGCGTATTCATGCTGACATTTTCATCTGGGCAGCTGCAGGGAATAACAAGAGACCCCCCTCAGCTCTGACACAACAACTCCCTGGAGGTCTTTGGTGGTCCAGCTCCAAACCCAGAGCGCGGATATGCCTCAGAATAACTTACATATTTGCTACAGGGCAGAGGATATAAATACATCCATGGTAATGCCAGTCCTATGTATCGCCTCGACAGCAAAATTAGTACTTAGTTCCTTGCAATATGTGGGATTTTTTTTCCCTTTTTCCCATGCGTGTTGTAACCCTGGTAACCGACAGCGCCCGCACCGACCACGTCTGACTCGCACTGCTTTGTTCCTGTCTGGTACAAAAAAAGGCTGCAAACGCTTCACCACGCTGAAAGCTAGTGAAACCACCCAGATCTGACTCTCAGAGCTGATCTGAAACCCTGAGGGCCCCCGCTGCCCTCCCTTCAGCCCTGACCCTGCCCAGATGCAAGGGATGGAGCCAAGAGCCTTGAGAACCTACCCAGGACATCAGGCACAGCCAAGCTCAAAGGGGCTCAGCGCCTCTTCAGAGCTCCCACACCCTCCCAATGGTGCCCACAGACTGAGCTGTGTGTGGAGGGTGCAAGGGGACCCTTAACCTCTTTTTTTCAGCCCAAATATAGATATGTCGTATTGCGGATGGCACTGGGCACGCACAGGCTGGGGACAGGAACACCAATGTCCCTCTGCACAGGGTGTCTCAGCCACTGAAGGAGGGCTGTGCTCCTGCTCAGCACTGCTTTTCCTTGCTCACCAGCCCAGGGAGCACCCCAAAAGCCCAGACACCAAAGCACCAGCCCAGACAAAGCAGACCCTTGTTGCCACCACAGGGTCCTGGAGGAGGATGAGCTGCAGCACAGCTCGAGCTGCCTCTGCTGCAGGACAGGTCTGCTCATTCAGGGCTTCTCCCTCCACATAGCCTTTGTCATTTTTGGAAGTGGGAACTCAATTCACTCTCAGATTTCCACTACATTTTCAGACTTCCACCTTGCCACCAGGTTCAGGAGACATTTAGAATCATGGAATCCTCAAGGTTGAAAAAGACCTCCAAGGCCATCAAGCCCAGCCTCGTGTGCAGCTGACAGTGTGAGAGCATTGGAGCCTCTTGGCTTTCAGAAACCAGAGTATCTGAAAAATAACCCAAGGGGATGGTCAAATTCATCACCAGGAGCACTTTGGCAGTTTATGGTGGTGATCCATAGCAAGACAAGAGGAAGCATCCTGTGCTTTTCCACTGAAGCTGATGACAGGGGCCTTGGCTGGCAAACATTACTCAGCAGCAACTTCCCCATTAACCACAGCAGCCACCACAGCCTCACAAGCATTTTGGGGTTTTATTAATTTCATCTTTAAGCCACACAAAACTTTGTGCAGTGAGCTGCTGGAGAGGCGGGGGGTGCTCCTCTGCCTCCTCTGGGCAAGGCTGAGCAGGGCTCCTGCCAAAGCCTGGTGACACAGCCAGGTCACAGGGGACAGAGCTCCCCAGCCTTGAGCTGGCTCTTCAGCCATGGCCAGTCCTGGCTTTGCTGTCCACCCCGCAGCACATCACCTCTCACTGCTCCTTGTTGCAAAATTACAAAAATGTCTGGCCCAAAAAAACCCATGTGTGTCCATGCTACCGTCCAGGTAAATGCCATGGGAGTAGCTCCATCTTCACTTCTTGCCCTGAATATTTCTCACAACTGGCTGTCCCAGCCCATTTTAATCTCCTCCCTCAAACCACCAGAGGTGTGCCCCTACCCTGGTTTCTTCTTTCCAACATGCGCCCAATAAAACAAGTTGAATTTTTAAATGCATGTAGACAATGAAAAGAAAATGCTTGTATGGATGATTCTCGTTAATTCCTCTTCAGCCAATTTTTCTCCAGTTTGCCTCCACAAGGCCTTTCAGATCAGGGAGTAGACAGACAGACAGACCAATAGACAGACAGACAGATAGACAGACAGACAGACAGACAGATAGATAGATAGATAGATAGATAGATAGATAGATAGATAGATAGATAGATAGATAGATAGATATAGATAGATATAGACAAATACCCAGCTGAGTTACCATTTGCAAGCTGAGGTAAAGTCCACTGGGGCAACTTTACACCAGTGAAAACTTTACAGCCAGCACAAAGAATCAGCTTTTCCATGGATTTGAGCTGCCTGGAGCAGCCAGCCCACAACCACCACACTGTCCTGAGGGCTGTGTGGGCAGAAGGACTCGTTCCCCTGAGGGTTTGCAGACGCCCTGGGGAGGGTGGGCAGTGAGCCTGGTGCTGAGCATCACCTGGCCCTGGGATCATGGCTCTGCACCACCTGAAAATGGCCTTCCCATGTGGAAAACCATGATCTGAAGAGGGTGGAATTTCACCACCTTGCCTTGCAGTACCGCAGCAGCTGACACTTTGGACAATATCTCATGTATGATTTAGGAGAAAAATTGCATTGTTTGACCCTTCTTTATTGCACTCTTCAATTACTGCTCAGCAACACTGGGGAAAAAAGGCCCCACTGTGCTGCAATTTAAGATGTTGCAGTGTATTGTCAGAAGATTTAGCATTTATGATTCTGGTCCAAAGCAAAAATACATTTAACAAGAACAGACTGAGTTCAGCCATCCCAAATTTCCAGAGAAATTCTTCTCTAAGAAGGAGAGGAGGGAGACATGTCCTGCCATCCGCTGGGAAATCTGGACTTCAGACTGTCTCAACCACCTCATGTCTGAGCCTCTTAAGCAGATGGGATTTCTCTAAGGTGATTTCCAAGGAGGGAAGAGTGGGATCCACAGATAAGCTGTACAGAGCACGATGACAAGTGAGGTCCCAGGGCCACCACTGCTCTGCTGAAGATGCCCATGGGGCTGGGGTGTGGCTGAATTTGGGCGCTGGAGGCTTGAAGCAAGAAGGACATCATCATGTTGCTGCCCAGGACTGACTTGGACATCAGCATTTTCATTTTGGAAGGAGCTGGCTTTGTCCTTGTCCACAGCTCCTTCATCTCTGTTTCTGCTCAGACCAGGTTTGTACCAGGTCAGCACTTTGCTTTCTGTGGCTGCAGCTTTTCCCAGCCCTGAAGATGGAATTACAGCACTGGCAAACCCTTGACAAGGGGAAATTCCTCCCTGCTTAACCTCCAGTCTCTGTTTTAGCCTCCCACTCGCCCCACATCCACCAGCCCCAGAGCTGAACGAGTGAATGGGGACACACATGAACTGGTGCTCAGCATCCTTCTGTCATGTTCTTTTTTATTTTCTTGTTGAATGAGGGCTAAAATTAACTCAGCAGGAGGTGAGGGCTGGAACATTTCAGCTAAAACTGTCATAGTATTGAAAAGCCAGAGTTTTGCTGATTATTTCTCAGCTTTCTTACTTTGAACAGCCTTGCCTAGCCTTTTATTTTGACAGATGAATGCAAGCAAAGATCTCACAGAATAAAGTGATCTGCCAGGCTTTTCAGGTCACTCTCCAGGTTATTTTAATATTTGACCTGGAAAGGCACGTCCAGCTGAAGGTCCAGCCAGCTCAGTGTGCCACAGCCATGGCCAGGGGAAATCACACAGGACAAGGGGTAGAGGGGGGTGTGGAGGATATCCCAGACCCTCTCTGCATCCTGCAAACGACACAGGAGCCCACCAGCACTGCACCCATCATCACAGGCACACCTCCACAGACAGACTCTGGCTTTGCTGGATCAATTTTCCTCTTTGCATCTTCATAGAACCACAGAACAGTTTAAAGCTCATCCTCTTCCACCCCCTGCCATGGGCAGGGACGCCTCCCACTGTCCCAGGCTGCTCCAAGCCCCATCCAGCCTGGCCTTGGGCACTGCCAGGGATCCAGGGGCAGCCACAGCTGCTCTGGGCACCCTGGGCCAGGGCCTGCCCACCCTCCCAGCCAGCAATTCCTAATTCCCAAGATCCCAAGATCTGTCCCTGCCCTCTGGCCCTGGGAAGCCATTGCCTGGCTGCTGTCCCTGCATGCCTTGTCCCCAGTGGCTGTGCAGCTCTCCTGGAGCCCCTGGAGGCCCTGGCAGGGGCTCTGAGGTGTCCCTGGAGCCTTCTCTTGTGCAGCTGAACAGCCCCAGCTGTGCCAGGCTGGCTCCAGAGCAGAGGGGCTCCAGCCCTTGGAGTACTTTTGTATTTTGGAAAGCTGCTGGGAAGAGTTTGATTATGGGCACAGTACTTTAAACTTTCACTTTCAGGATGAGCAACTTCTTGTGACCTCTGTACCTCTCAAGTGGGGTTCCTGGAAACAGGAAGGTTAAATGATTTGGTCATATCTCATGGACTCATGCACAGGGACAAAAATCAGATCTTAATTCAAGGGACAAAGCCATCTAAGCTACAATTTGGTTTCAGGGCCATAACCACCGGGATACAGTGTGTGCCTCATGGAACAAGGTGAAAACACAGGAGAACACCTCTGCAGTGCAGAGTTCTGTGGCTGTCCATGCAGCTCAGCTGGTGCCATACCTCAGGCTCAAAGCTATCATCTCATCTCTTCTGGCTTAAGACCCAGCAGCCCAGCTTGGAGGTGGGAGAAACACAAGTGAACCAAATATTCCTTATCTCTTGGTTAATCCAGAGTGAAACCCACCCAGCGGTGGCTGCCCCATCCCTGGAAATGATCCAGGCCAGCCTGGATGGGCTTGGAGCGACCTAGGATAATGGAAGATGTGTCTACCCATGGCAGGGGGTTGGACCTTAGCTTAAGGTCCCTTGCAAACCAAAAAATTTCAGGGTTTTTTTTTCTGATTTTTGTGATTTTTAGGCAGCTAGCTGCAACCCCAGCATGACCCTGTACCTGGTCCTATGCCTGGATTTGGAGTGATCTCTCCAACGCCACAGAGACCTGCTCACCCAGATCAATGCTACACAACTCAAGGGGAATAATCACGGGGTTTTGTGAGGCACTGCTCTGCTGCATCCTTGACCTGCAGTGCCCTTGATGGCGATCCTGGAGCTCCTGGTGGATGCCATCCCTGCCAGCTTGGCCCGTGCCCCACGCAGGTGTCACGTCATTATTGGGCAGCTCACATTTGGTGGCTCAGAACAGAAATGAGCCAAATTGCAGCACAGATGGGATTGTTTCAACTCCCGCGTGTGCCTTAGTGCACAGCAAGTGACACAGGATGGGTGCATCCGTCCTGCCTCAACTTCCCATGCTGATTCCCACCTGGAGGATGAGGAGAGAGCCTGGAAAGTGAAACAGGCCCACAATCAAAATCCCTTTTGGAGCTGGCTCATGTGTTCAGTGCCATGGATCCAGCTGAAGGCACAGTCCATTTGAAGGCACCAAAGGCTGTGTGCCAGCAAATCCCTCTGGGGAGGGCACACCTGGGCTGAACAGAAGGCACAGCCCCGAGCTGGTGCTCACTGACCTGCTGAGATGCCCACCCACCCTCTGGAGGGGCCGCATTCCTGGGATCCCTGCCCTTCTGTAGGGTGGGAGCTCACAAGCCCATCCGGACATTCCTCTTGTCCACCTTCTTCAGCCTTCAGGGCTCTCGTGGTTTCCACTCAAGGTGCTGCTCCAGGAACAGTTTATGAGGATTTGTCCCTGGCAGAGCACGTGTGCAAGGAGGAGGTAATGCCTGAAGGCAGGGTGAGTGGGGCAAAAGGAACAACCTCCTTTATTTCCAGAGGCAAGGGAGATGAAAAGGGCAGGAAATAGTCAAGGAAAACCCAGGGACTGGCTTCCTCCTGATATTTTCCTCCTCAGCTGCTGGCACAGGCTGCCTGTGTCCCAGCAGAGAGCACAAGCTTGGCCCAGTATTTGTGAGACAGGGACAGGAGCTGTGTCCCCAGCAGTGGGGCTCCTTCAGGCTGAAATAGGAGAAATAGGAACAGCAGCAAAAACAACCCAGGGGATTTGGGGCAGCCAGTCCCTCCAGCCTTGGGCTGACAGTGTGCATCCAAACTGGGCAGCCAAAAGCTGAACCAGGCCAGGGGAGCCCAAGGTTCAGGACAATCCCACCCAGGTGTTACCCACCCCAGAGAGGCCCCTCTCAGGGCAGGTGCTGTGGAGAGGATCATGAAGATGTGTATGCATGGAGAAGATCATGAAGATGTGGGCAGGCAAGGTCGTGCCGGCTCTGCGTCGCTTCTGGTTCGTGTTGATTCCCTTGTTGCTAAATCCTCTGATCCCACGCAGCACCCACTCAGAGCAGCACCTCTCCAGCCTCCCTCACCCACACCCCCAAAAAAGCCGCTTGGCACAGTTTGGGATCAAGTGTACATTTTTATTTTTTAATGGAACATAGACTCCTTTAGAAAAAGAAACATTCAGCTGGATGATAACACCCATAGAAAAAACATCAATCTTGTGTTCTCTTTTTTTTTTTTTAATTTGGCATTTGTTATCTGCATTTATATTAAAGCAAAGTGCATCTTTCTTACTTTTTTCTCGTTTATACACATTGCACAATACATAAATAATGATGCTTATAAAACGTCTTTATATTTACAAGTAATAATATATTTATATATAACATAAAATACATTTTTTTCTTTAATAAATCTCAGGGTTTTTTAAGGAGTCTTTTCTTTTGTGTGGGTGTTTTTCCAAAGCACTACAATGCTAAAGTTCCAAGAAGAATGCTCTCTTGTTCAATTAAACCTTTATATTTAGAAAAATAGCTTATGTTAAGGTCTAAACATGCTCATTGAGCTAAGAACAGTGTAAAAGTATCATACTCGTGTATGAATTCAAGAAGAAATGAAAGCACAACTGCATTTCCAGATAAGATGGTACCTGGATAACCTGATCTAAGCAGGTTATGACACACCGACTGTTGTGAACACTTTTTCTCTTGTTTTTCCCACTTGTTTTTCTTTAGTTTTAATTTTAAATTATTTTTTTTTTTAGGTTTAGAATTCTGTCACTTCTCATCTCAGCTCAAATGATCAAAGCACGGGCCATGCCCGGAGTCCCCTCCACTGTTGTTCTCTCCCGTTTACATCAATCAACGATCATAACAAACATAGAAAAAGCAGTGGAACAACAAACACAGTGACAAGACACGAACCCAGCAACAAGAGAAACACGAAAGGTCGGTAAAGGACCTGTCTGGGAAGGTTTTGCACCATCCTTCGGCGGCAACGCGGGGTTAGCACTGCTGGGGAAGGGGTCTCGGTGTCACCGTCACTGGGAAGGTGGTGCCTACAGAAACACAGTCATCTCCTTGTGCTGTCCAAAGGAAGGAGCTGTAACATAGAGCTAGTGGCTTTCAAATCCATCGATCCCCATTGAATAATCCTTTTTGAGAGGCGTGAAGTAATTATCTCATGTGATCTATCCCCACTGCACCCTTCTCTCGCCCTTCTGAGAGTTATTGGTCATTCACACTTTTAAAAAATAGATATATTTATCAAAATACCCCAAAGGCAAAAACAACAACAACAAAAAAAACAAACAACAACAACAACAACAAAAAATCATCTTTCATAAGCTATTTCTCAAAACGAAGAAGGGCGAACAACAAAAACAAAACGAAACAAAAAAACAACCAAAAAAAAGTCTGCATGAAAAGCAAGCACTCAGAAGGAAGTAATAGCAGCAAAGTAGTATAGATGTCATGAGTTCACTCTGTCTTGAGTCATCGGTTGTTGAAAATAACCTCCAACCAGCAGGGGCAACTGCTGATGAACTGTCTGGTGTAGCACTGGCCCCAGCCTTTCACAAAGCTGATCTGCACGGTGAATCCCGTCCACGGCTGCTGCGTGAACTCGTGGTCGTTGGGTCTCTGCAAGGTGTACGCCTTCTCGTAGTCGAAAGCCTTGATGGAAAACCCTGGGAACACTTTGTGAACCAGCAACGTCCTGGAGTCAGGGTTGTCCAGTGTGGCCGACTTGATGAAGATGGGGTAACTGCTGCGGTTGTACACCCACACGCCGTCCACTTCCTTGGTGAGCTGGATGCCGTAGCCGATCTTGCTGCGCACCTTCTGCACCAGCTGGCTCTTGTTGTCCGAGTTGAGCTGTCCGAGGCAGAAACCATTCCCCTGAGGTAGATCATAGAAGATATCCAGGGAGGGCTCTTGGACAGAGTACAGCCGACCCACGCGTGTCTTCTCTTCCCAGTATGCCACCACACACCAGTGTGATCTATCCCCTGGCTCCTGAAGAACTTGAGAATCTGCAGGACAGCAGGGGGAAAAGAAAAACAGAGGGATTTAGCAACAAGGGAATCAAAATGAACCAAAAGTGACACAGAACAGGCAGGACCTTGCCTGCCCATGTCTTCATGGTCCTCTCCACGCATACATCAATGTCCACAGTGCATCCACTACTTCCAAAAAAACATTTCCAGGTTTGGAACCCGGAACTCAGAACTTGGAAATGGCACTCCTGGGTCGTTTCAGTGCCTAGTTCTGGCTGGACTTACAGTTCCAGTGACAATGACACAGCCACCCTCACCCAAATCAACACCAGGACCGCCTCCAGTGCCAACAGGATGGGTGAGATGCTTGTGCCACCAAACACCTGAACCCCCTGATTCTCACCTACTGAACGATGGATTTATTTCCATAAACGACAATGTACTGTGCACAGACACTGAAAAAAAATGCTGCTAAGAAAACCACACTGAAACCCATTCCATGGGACCACAGGGGATGAGAACTTGACTGCTCTGGTGTGTGGGGCTTTTCCCTGCCTGCAGGGCCTGGGTCATGGGCAGTATAGGGGCATAAGATGCCGCCCTAACCTTTGGGAAAAACCAAAAGACAGAGGGAGCCAAAAAATCTCACACAGGTTAACGAAAATGGCCTAAAAACTTGCAAAAAAAAAGGCAGAAGTTCATTTGTGCAGCCCTTGTCTCAACTCCCTTTCCCATGATTACCCCACGCAGCATGGCAATGATGTAGGAGGAAAAAGCAAGGCAGGAGGAGGGAAAAAATGTGAGAAAGCCCCTTTTCCTGACGGAGGATCCCGAGCAGCCTGGCGCTGCTCACCGGGTAATTCCTTCCTCCCTTAGTAGGCATGTTACGACCTGGGAACTATTCATCTCTATAATAGTATTAAAAAAAAAAAAATCGAGCTGGGAATGCAAGTGAGTGAGCACTACCAAAATAATCCCCTGAACTATGAGAGAAACTAGTGGAGCTGGGATGGTGGGTGACCCAGCAGCCAAAAGCTCTTCCTGCAGACCCCCCCAAGCCCTCCCTCCCCAGGGCAACATGCTGGCGGCCTGCTCTCTCTATTTTTTGCTATTGATAAACCCATTTTCCCAGTTTTCTTCACATCTCGTTCAAGCCCTGCGCTGTGCTTTTAAGAGAGGAGAGACAACAACAAAAAAAAAAAAAGAAGAAAAAAGGAGGAAAAAAAAGCCCAGCCACACACTTTTAATTTCCTCATTTCTATGCCAGCGAGGAAAATATTTCTCCAGTTGCTGGAGGCAGCTACTAAAAATGGGCCTGACTGTGGATGTCTGAAAATAGGGACCCTCATTCCCAGGTTAAACCAGGGATGGGGGTTCTGGTCATGCTGGGGTGGTCCCTGGGGCAGCATCTGTTCAGGGCCAGCCCAGTTTGTCCTTCCACTCCCTTTTTTGGTGCCTCACAAGACTCTGTTGTGGGTAATTTTATGTCCTGCTGAAACCTGGGGCTGAGGAGGGGCAGGGAGGGCAGTTTGGGTTACTTCCTCCCCACTAACACAGACAGGGCGCCATCCATGCAAAAGTGCATCCAGAGGGGCAAGAAACACCCCCAGGATGGAATTTCCACCACCTGCCTGGGAGAGAGAAGATTCTGGGAATGTTGCTTCTGGATCCAGGGGAAGGATGCTCCTCAATCCAAAGGGAGATCTCTGTTAACCACCCACTACCTCCCTCCACACTGTCAGCCTGCCAGGGATGCTCGGAGCCTTTTGGGTTTTGTTTTACAGCAGCTGGGGAAATTTTGGAGCCATTGGACCCCTGCTGAAATTCCTACAGGTTTTTATTGATTCGAACATTAAACCATTCCTTACAGGAGTTGGGAGGGGGGAAAAAAGGACTTTTTCACCTGGTGTCTGTGCTTGCATTAGTGAAGACCATGTAACAACTAGTTCACTGCTGCTTACAGAGAGCTATTTAATTGCTAGAGCATTTAGGGAAAATAAAAAAAACCCCAAACCTACCAATAATAAAAAAAAATTTAAAAATAGAAAAAAATAGAAAACTGCCTTGGCGATGAATGAACGGACCTTTATGGAGGGCTGGAAGTTCATGAATGAATCGCACTAGGTTTCTGAATGACATGGGGTGACCAGACCTCAAGGACGAATCTTAGGTAATCCGGGATGTTTGAGTTTTTTTTAAGGAGCTGATGCCAGCATACAGGATAAATACACCAGAGCCTCTTCCGTTTGCGGGCTTCAGCTGTTGACTGCATGTCTAGTCAAAAATCCATGAGAATACAAGGGCTCAGCTCGGATAAACAGGCTCAGGCCTCCCTGCCAGCCACCACCAAAGCTGCTTTTTGCAGTTGCTGGGACCCCACAGGAGCCCCCTTGCTCCTACTCTCCTCCCTGGTTCTGGCATCCACCAGGAAAAGGGGTGGGAAAAGCCAGTGGCATCACTCCGGCAGGAGAGGAGGTGGCAGGAGAGAAGGAAAAAGTGACTCAAGAGATGCTTCCTACAGTGACAGACTTATTTTTTTTTTTCCCCCAAAAGGCTTTTTTTGGCGGCAATAATCACGGATCTGTGCAAACAGAAGTATTATGCTCAAAAACACCCTGCTGGGTTCACCCCGTGCAACCTGGGGTCATGGCAGGCACCCACCATCCAGCTCCCTTCTCCGCCTGCTGCAAGCTCACACAAAAACCCAGATCCCAGGAAAACCCACAGCCACATCCTCCTCAACACGTCCTCGTGTGCCACAGCCCATAGACGTCTGCAAACCCTCTGGGATGCCTGTTTTGAGTTAAAAGCATCGTTTTTACGAGCTCCTCAGTGCAAACACATCCCCTCCTAAATGCCTGGAAAACTCCCAGCAAACTGGGAGCGTTCCCATGTCCCAGCAAACAATGATAATGTTTAATGCTATAAACATCTGCGCCATTATTTCGTTATTAAGGATCCCTCCATTTGCTGCTATCACTGGCTTATGAGGATTTTCCATGGTTTCCATCACAGCCTGCCTTGGGGCTCCAGCAGGCTCCCCCCGGCGCGTTGTGCAAGCTCATTGTGAAAAAATAATAGTACAGAAACAACTGAAAATAAAGTGAGTGTGCCCTCAAGAATCTGGGGAATTGGTTGTATTGATCACTCACAGCCAGGTCTGCAGAGCACAGCCGCTCACATTAGCCCCTCACAGAGGGAAGAAACCAAGGCAATGCCCCAAAGCCCCTGGGGTAACATCTTTTGTCATTTTGGTGCGGAGGGTTCATCACCAGTGATGCCCCAGCACAACCATATTACACCATATCCCATCCCCAATGGAAAACTCTCCTTTTTTTTCCCATACTTTTTACACCTTCCTGGATTTCCCTGAGAGGCTGCCCCAGTTTTGCCAATGCATCCGTTGTCCTCCATGAGAGCATCATCCCAGCTAAGTCTCAACTCCCCAGTCAGCACAAGAGGCTGTGAGGTTGCCCACCCCTTGCCCTGACCTCCAAAACCATCAGGTCCTGCCTGAACTCTCCCAATAAAAGCCTACAATCAGGATTTCTCCACACTGGGGAGAAATGCTGTCTGTGGGCTCAGGGCAGGATCCTGCTGAAAATGCTTCATCCATGCAGAAATCCAGCAGGATGGGATACCAAAGCAATAACCCCCCCAAAAAACTGACACTGCAGAAACTACAGTGGGTAAAGTAAAGGATAAATCCACATTAAAGGATATACCCACAACAGTGGGTATGGGACACTCACACCACAGAAACACCCAAATTTGGCTCTTCCAAGCTGTGGCAGAAGGATTCACATCTCCCCTTGCTTGGAAGTGGCAGGAAATTTCTGGTGTGGCTTTTCTCTCCATCACATGGTGAGCTTGAATTTGATGAAAGCATGTCATCCATACTTTTTCTTTCCAAGCTCCAGCAGTTTTATTAGGAGATTGGGAGGAAAAAGTTCTCTATTTTTAATTCACAGAGAACCAAAGCATTTTAGAAAAATTGAATTTAATAATAATAATAAACTACAACAACACAGCTCCTGTCCTGGGGTGGTTTTAGATCTGTGTTGTCCTTCAGATCTCAGCCTTGTCCCAATGCCAGGTTCATGAATGTAAAGGGGAGCTAGGCTGGGGATCTTTGAGTTTTGTTCTGGTTTTTTTTAGCTAAAGGTTTTCCTGTAGTCAACCAACCTTGAAAGAATAAAGCAAGTTTAGCACACACTGAGCTATCTGACCCACCAGGGTTGCTCCCAGCTGACCACATCAAGGGCTGTCAAGATTATCACCAGTATCTGTGACAGCAACTCAAAGCTGAAAAGAGGAATAAAATGGCCTTACTGATGAGGATTTTAAATGCGTGTAATTGTATCTTTCACCAATGACATCAGGTTTAGAGGCAAATCAAGCTATCCAAATGTGGAAGTATTCAGAACTAGGTATGTACACTTTTTGTAATATATGTACATATACATTTATTTTTCCAAAAAGCGGTTTTGGTTCCGAGCATCTTCTCATGCTCTTCCAGAAGTTCTCACCATCTCACCCCCTCCTCTCCCTCATTCTTGGGTCTGAATGTCCCATCAAACACCAGCCCTGGCACAATAATTCACCAAGGTAGCATTCACCCTGAACTGCTAACAAAAGTCCCCTCACTTTCAAAAAGAGTTTTGGTTGGGAGGAACCTTAAAGATCATCTTGTTTCACCCCTTGCCATGGGCAGGGATACCTCCCACTGTCCCAGGCTGCTCCAAGCCCCATCCAGCCTGGCCTTGGGCACTCCCAGGGATCCAGGGGCAGCCACAGCTGCTCTGGGCACCCTGGGCCAGGGCCTGCCCACCCTCCCAGCCAGCAATTCCCAATTCCCAATAGCCCAAAATCTGTCCCTGCCCTCTGGCCCTGGGAAGCCATTGCCTGGCTGCTGTCCCTGCATGCCTTGTCCCCAGTGGCTGTGCAGCTCTCCTGGAGCCCCTGGAGGCCCTGGCAGGGGCTCTGAGGTGTCCCTGGAGCCTTCTCTTGTGCAGCTGAGCAGCCCCAGCTGTGCCAGGCTGGCTCCAGAGCAGAGGGGCTCCAGCCCTGGCAGCATCTCCGTGGCCTCCTCTGCACTGGCTGCAGCAGCTCCAGCTCCTTGTGCTGTTGGAAAGACCTGGAGAGAGCCCTGCCTGGCTTTCCAGGACACAGCTTTGTGCTGGAAAATAAGCGCCCCGGGCACTGCCAAGGTGCAGATGAACACGCACAGAGTCCTTCCTCCCTTATCCACCAGCACACACGGAGGGCATTTGTGCTTAAAAAAAAAAAAAGTTGGCTGGGCTGGTGTCAGCACAACGTGTCTGGCTGGGGCCAGGGCTGAGACCGAGCTCAGCGCGTCTCGCGCCCGATAATCTCCCCTGGCTGACCTCAAGCGGCATCTGTGTGTCCGGGATAGGGCCCTGACCCTCCTCTTCCCCTGCTCCTGGATGTGCAAGAGATAGAGACACAAAACCCAGAGGCTTCCAAGGGGTTTTAAATGCCCTTCCGGAGGGTCCTCAGGACTTCCCCACTGGCAGTCTTACCCCTCTGCTACTGGCAAGTGCTGATTTTGTAGGATCTCAGGAAAAACAACCCCCTGACCACTCACTTGAGTAGTGAAAGGCACTACATCAAGGTGGGGAGAACACAGAGCATAGTGTGTTCGTCAAAACAAATAAAAACGGGCATCCAAAAGGGTAATCCCTCTTCCTTTCTAGTCTCTCAAGTGACTTAAAAGGTGGAAAAACAGAAAAAAAAAAAAAACAAAACAAAAAAAAAAAAAAAAAAAAAAAAAAAAAAACCAAGAAACAAAAAAACACCAAATAGATAAACAAACAAATGAACGAAACAATGAAAAATACCTAAAAGCCAGATTTCCAGGTACATTCAGCAAAAGCAAAGGAAAAAAGAAGTTCAAATTAAAGGATAAATCCACATTAAAGGATATATCCTACTGCAGAAAAGGTCCTTTGTGCCTTTAACAAAGTTTGTGGGCAGCATGGAGACTCCACCCATAGCAGTGTTTGCCCCAAACCTTTTGTACCTCCCAGCACACAAGGGCTAGACAGCTTCCCCTCCGACAGCAGCCCCTGCTTTTGATGGCTGGGATGGTTCCTGAAAGCCTAATTTCAAGCATGGTCCTGTGCTAAGCTCCCCTTGCTTGCAGGAGAAATAATCCCTCACCTTCTGCAGGGATAGCACCGCCCTGGGGACCCGTGGGGTCCCTCCAGCTCCCAGCAGAAGAGCCCCAAGAGCTGAGACAGTCCATCACATCAACACCTACTTAGGGAGCCTTTAATCTGCGGATTATTGACATGATAGACCATAACATCTCTTCAGGAGCCATTACAGCCCATCGTGTCAGTATGTACTTATGCAGTCCTTAATCCCTGGATTGACAGGCTAGACCATAAATTTGTGTCTGTGTCTAATTAGACCGGCTCTTATTGCTCAGCATATATGGTAGCCATGCAGGCTAAAGAGCCTTAAGATTACTTTTTTAATTTATTAGCAAGTTGTCCAATCAATCACTCAAATGACTCCTTGTTCCTTGCAAAATCAGTCAACCTTGCACGAAAATAAATGTTAAGTTTCACCGCAAGATTTCAATTTGCTGATGTTTACTAAGATTGAGTCTGATGAGGTCAAGCAGGATAAAATATGGCAGAAGCCATCAGGGGAAGGAGTCTCATATTTCCCCATTTTTCTTGGGCTTTGGTTCAAGTTTGTATTAACTGCGACCTGAAAGTTTGGGAGGGCTCTGCCCAGTCCCCAGGTGACCCAACCAAAAATTGCCACCACCTTCCCCACAGCTGGGAATCCCCCTTGTGAAATCAGGACACAAATGAGGCCAGGTGAGATGGTGGGTGAGAGATGATTCACCCCTGAGGGCATCCCCTCAGTTCCCACCCCAGCTTGGGGGTGCCCTGAGTCAGCCTTCCCCCAGCCTGGAACCCAGCCCTGCCCTTTTCGGGGGTTAATTCAGCAAGAATATAAAAGTGAGAAGGAAAGAAAGAAGGAAAGAAAGAAGGAAAGAGAGAAGGAAAGAGAGAAAGAGAAAGAAGGAGAGAAAGAGAGAAAGAGAGAAAGAGAGAGAGAAAAGAGAGAGAAGAGAGAGAAAGAGAGAAAAAGAGAGAAAAGAGAGAGAAAGAGAGAAAGAGAGAGAGAAAGAGAGAAAGAGAGAAAGAGAGAAAGAGAGAGAAAGAGAGAGAAAGAGAGAGAAAGAGAGAGAGAGAGAGAGAGAGAGAGAGAGAGAGAGAGAAAGAGAGAAAGAGAGAAAGAGAGAAAGAGAGAAAGAGAGAGAGAGAGAGAGAAAGAGAGAAAGAGAGAAAGAGAGAAAGAGAGAAAGAGAGAAAGAGAGAAAGAGAGAAAGAGAGAAAGAGAGAAAGAAAGAAAGAAAGAAAGAAAGAAAGAAAGAAAGAAAGAAAAGAAAGAAAGAAAGAAAGAAAGAAAGAAAGAAAGAAAGAAAGAAAGAAAGAAAGAAAGAAAGAAAGAAAGAAAAGGAAAGAAAAGAAAGAAAAGAAAGAAAAGAAAGAAAAGAAAGAAAAGAAAGAAAAGAAAGAAAAGAAAGAAGTCCTGCAAGCATGTTGTTGCAGATTTACAGGGGCTCGAGAGCAAACACCACTATGGCAGATGGCAAGGCTGGACCAGGAGTAATGTCCAAAAATATTAAAAAATATATTAAAAATTATGGGGTGATGCACATCCCCTGCATTCACAGGACAGCAGAGAAAGAACCTGAGTGAAACTGCCGAGTTCATGGAGTCCACCAAACCAGAAATTTGATTCATAAACATCCTATTAGTCACTGCTACTGTCTAATTACGGTGATTAATCAATTACCACGGCTTAAAACGACTCTAGAAGAGAAGAACGCTTTTCTTGTGACCATTCTCCTTAAAAGCCAAGCAAGGCTGGAGCTACAAGGTGGTGGGGCGGGGGGGGGGAATATGCAGGCACACACCAAAAATGCCTGTCTGCCTGTCTCCAGTGGTTAGAGGAGCCAGCTGACTCCAGTTTCCTCCATACCAGGCTTCAGGCCTCATCAGCCATGCAAATTATAGAGTACTGTGCTGTCTGAAGGCCGAATTTCGACTCAGCTCAGAGAAAAGCCTTAGAGGAAGGGTGGGGATGAAGAAGCCAGCCAAATCCATTCATAATATTTACAGTAAATGGGCCTCTTTGCTGTTGTTTAGTATACAGTCAGCCTAATTATTTTTGAAGTTTTAATTTAAAGAACCTTCTTTATCTGCCTCTCCTTCTGCACCCCTCAAAGGTGTGGGAAAACTTTTCCCTTGTTTCAAAAAAGCAGTAGGATGGGAATCCCTTCCCCAGGCTCCAACTCGACGGTTGGGTGGGACAAAGGGATGCTGCAAGAGCTGAGACCCTTCCAGAGCGGCCCTGCCAACAAAATCCATGGGGTTTTTGAGACTCCCAGGCCATCCAAAGAGTCACAGGGGCAAGCAGATCCATGTGGAAACCCCCCAGAAATCCTGTTTCTGCTGCATGTGCTGCCGTTCTGTGCTGGTGGGGGCTTGCTGGCTCAGGAGGCGGTGCAGGTGCTCCACTGCCCTGTGCACTCTCCAACCTTCTCCCCTTCCTTGAGGCAACCCAAAATAATCTCGCTTTTGTAACAAATCAGCCAAGAGACCCGTCTGGAAAGCACAGCTCATGAGATGCTGCCCTGGGAGCTCCCGGTGACTCAGGGCTGGTCCCAGCCCCAGCTCCCTGAGAGGAGCAGCCACCTCCATGCTTCACCCCAGCTACCAGGACACACCTCTTCCCCACCCAAACCCAACCCAGATCCCGACCAGAAACCTTCTGAGAAAGAGAAACCAGCGCACAAAGGGCTCCTGACTTTACTGCAATGCAAATCAGACCTGGGGATGAGCTTGCCAAGAATCTCTCTCCCGGCTCTGGCTGTGCTGGAGGCTCCTGTGGCAGCATCCTGCCCATCTCCCTTCTGGGATAAATCACACCACAGATGCTGAAGCCACCAGAGGCCACAGGGCCCTGCCAGCCATGGGGTAACAGCCCCCTCAACGCAGTCACCCAGCTGGGGGTTAGAGGGTGACCTTAAAAAGCTTTTGCAGTGAAAAATAAAGCTTCACTGTTGCGAGGCAGGAAAGGTCATCCGGCACCCAGGGATGCCCTGGGGAGGGCAGGGATACATCCCCCAGGAAAGCCACAGCTCTCCACCGACAACATGTAACCATGTGGGTTACACGTTAAAAACCTTGTTAGGGCCTTAATAAAAACTGAATTAGAGCAGTCTAGGATTTCCAAATGGATACTTAATACACCGATGTGTGTTAGGATTTTTTTTCCGCCCCCCCCAACGGTATTACACACACACACATAACACAACACAGCATCACTGCTGCTCTTATTCCAACACTGAAAAAAACCTCAACCCTCTCCCTGCAGCACACTGACCCAGAATTCTCCCCTAAAGACTGAAAACAGACGTAAATATATGTTTCTCCCCACACCAAAAAAATTAAAAAAGCCCACTTCTCCCAGCAACTTTTCCCAGAGCAGCATCTCCCTCGCAGGGATGTAAACCCATGGAAAAAGCAGAGTAGGAACAAAAGTCCTTTTCACGTTCGTCGTGCCCTGCTCCGTAACAATTATGAAAACTGTTTAGCTGGGCTGGCATTTGGAGCACTTACTGCATTCCTGCCAATAAATTCCAGTCCCGGATCCGATGGAAAAGGCTCCCTCCCTCCCCTTTCCCCTCCCTCCCTTGCCTTCATTCCTCCTGGCTTTCTTTACAACCTAATACCCTGTCGACGCGGGGCCAGGGCCTACTTAGGGGGAAAAAAAAACACCCAGCGCCAGACTGGAGACAGCAGGCAGACTGAAAAAGTTAATCATTACTTCTGTCTGCCTTCATAATCTAATCACGCCTATTCCTAAGAGCAGGCGGCGGAGCACGCCGTACATGGAATACGTACATCCCAGGGTCACCACCCAGGATGGACGGACAGACGGACACACGGACAGCACCAGCCCCGGCCCGGGCAAGGGGCAATCAGGGCATGGACAGACAGGATGGATGGCGTTGGGAAGGAGTTCACAAGCCTGGCCATGCACATGCACACCCCTCCCCTCGCCTCTCACCTTGCTCTGCATTAATAACGCGCAGCAATTACAGAGAATATTATATTCATTAAGTAATTAACCCTCCCGGCACTCCGGCAGAGCTGGCACCCCCTTCTCGCAGACAGAGGCCAGCAGAGGTTTGCCCCGGGCCATAAAATGGGGCAGGTCAGCAGCACACAGGTTAAAAAAAAGCCCCAAAACTCCTCGTGGCTCATCTCACCCCAATTCTGGTGGCAAAGTCCTGAGAGGGGACCTTCCGTGACCAAGGTGGCATCACCAACAGCCAGCAGCATCCTCCCATGGGCACAAAACTCGGGGGATTTGGGGTGTCACCAACAGCCAGCAGCATCCTCCCACAGGGACAAAGCCCATGGGAACTGGGCATCACTGGGATGCAGCAGCATCCTCCCATGGCGCTGAAGCCCAAAGGATTTGGGCATCACTAAAATGCAGGAGCATCCTCACACAGGGATAAAGCCCAGGGAATCTGGGGCTTGGCAAGCCCAGCAGCACACCAGCTTCTCCAGAAAATAACTGCAGTGCAACTCTCAGGTAAGCCAAGGCTTCATGCTCTTGACACCCAGGATACATTTTCCATGCTTGGCTGTGACAAAGAACAGTAAAACTACAGGCCTCTGCTTATGATTTATGGGTTTGTTCCTTATCATGAGCTAAAAAGTCTCAGACTGGCTTCCAAAGAAAATGAATTCATCAGTTCAAATGCAGTGATGTAACTTCAGACTCCCAGCTCCTTTTCCAAATAAAACTCCTGTTACTTGATTCCTGCTCAAAGAATGATTTTATGGAGTTATTGACTCCATCCGCTCTGCCTGGGAAGGTGCTGCCGGAGCCCAGCCACGAGGTCACTGACAGCCTCATCCCATGGCTTAGTTTCTTGACTATTTTCCCATTTTCCCTGCTTTTCTACTCAAAACCTCACCTTGCACACCAATGTGCAGACAGACGCTCAGCTCCTCTGGTATTATTTTGCATCACCCACCATGGAGGGGGCTCCTCCTCAGCAGTGACACCTGGCAATTTTTATCACCCATAAATTCGACCCACAGCCTTCCATCACCAAAAATCACTGGATCCACAGCCAACCTCTCCACTTGCAAAAGTGACAGATGTCTGAATTTCCACCACCATCCTAGCAGCCACAAAGTCACCTCTTATTGATGAAGTTCTGGCTTCTATGAACAAAATCTCTTTAACCTGTGTAAGCATTACATAGAATTCTATACAAATATGGAACATATTCAGTATACGATGAATATATTTAATATATTCAACCTATACATCTATAGAATATATATATCATATGTTGACTATATCTTACATAATTATATAAATAATACATTGAATAAATGATCTCCATACATATTCGACCTACACATAGAGATTGAATAGATTTTGCTCATTATTTAACCATCTACAGCCTCACTTATTACATACATCTGCAAGATACATATTTACAACCAGGGTTAAGAGTCCAAGCAGTACTGAATTATTCCTTTAATGGCAAAACTTGCCTTTCCACGTCCTCAGGGAAAAATCACAGGAGCCAGGACTTCCCCCCAAAGCTGGCTCACCAAACCCAGCACCCCAACAGGGATCCCACGTGATGGCCAAGGGAGGGAGAGGAAGGACCACAGAGCAGGCACAGGTCCCCACGCATGGGGAGCATCACCAAGAGCATCACCAGGACCTCCTGCAACCGCCCACAGTGCTTCAGCACTGCCAGCACAACCCAACCAGCGAGGCTGAAGCCAGAAGGTTTTTTTGTGTAGTGAGGTTAAAAGGGTAGAGAAGGGCTGAGCCAGCTCTTACAGGGTGGTTTTTTTTTTTTTTTTTTTTTTGTTTTTTTTCCCTTGCAAGTTAAAACCAAGATAATGACACTGGGTGGGGACCAATTTGAAGGGCTGAGCAGCCAAACCAAAATTAGTCTCCCGGCCAAGAGCTTCCTAGGCCTCACAGTTTGGGGAAGGAAGCTGAGAAAAAGCATGAAAATAAAATAAAAAAATTCCTTGGGAAGCTGGACCGTCGCGCTCAAGCAAAGGTGACCCTGCTAGTCAAATATTTTTCAACATAATAAAAATAAAATCAAGTACTGGAGCAGCCTCCCTTGGAAAAGCAGGGCCTATGAGATGGTGTTTTTTCCTCTTTTTTTCTCTTTTTCTTTCTTTTCCCTCCCCTGGCACTTTCTTTCCTTTCACTAATAACTATGTTTTCTTGCATTTTTTTTTCTTGGCTCTTTCCTCATAAAAGACTGATGTAATTTCCTGTCTTGTCCCAATGTTTCCTGTTAATTAACAGGGTGAAAGTTATCATCATGCATTTAAATGGCAACCCAAAAGAAGGGAGGGGAAAAAACCAGGGGAGAAAAAAAAAAGAAAAAAGAAATGAGAGTTTGCTGTCTGTTAGCAAGCACCACATCACATTCCCAGCAGCCCAAAAATATCCTGGAAAAAGCTTTTTGGAACTGATGACTTGAGCCCCATGGGCAAAGACCCCCTGAAGGGTGGCAGCAGGTCTGTGCACAGGGGATCCAAGCCCCCACCCTCCCCTGGATGGGGATGGAAAATCCCTGCAATGCTTGCCCAGAAAAGCTCTTTTCTTGCATTAAGAATGAAAATAAAAGAAGAAGGGAAACAAGGAGATGGAAAACAGGAAGAAGAAAGAAAACAAGTAGAAGAAGGAAAAGAAGAAAAAAGGAAAAGGAGGAAAAGAGAAGAAGAAAGAAAAGAAGGAGAAAAAGAAGGAGAAAAAGAAGGAGAAAAAGAAGGAGAAAAAGAAGGAGAAAAAGAAGGAGAAAAAGAAGGAGAAAAAGAAGGAGAAAAAGAAGGAGAAAAAGAAGGAGAAAAAGAAGGAGAAAAAGAAGGAGAAAAAGAAGGAGAAAAAGAAGGAGAAAAAGGCAAAGGAAAACAGAAGAAAAAATAGGGAAAATGGGAAAAGAAAATGAAAGGAAAAAGGCCAAAAAAAGAGAAATAAAGCAAAATAACTTGTACAGAAAGAGACAGACAGCAACACCCAAGATGTTGCACTTATTAAAAGAAGTTGAAGAATAGAGGAAGGAAAAAAAAGGAAAAAAAAAAGGAAAACCCAGGGGCTAATCCAAAGACAGCAGGCGGAAATCCTGTGAGCTGCCGAGCTCCTTGCCTTGCCTGCCCTCAGCTCCGTGCAGGATCAGGCTCCTCCGTGCCCTCTGTTCCTCAACAGCAGCCGTGACGCAGCCGGTACCCCGGCGGCACCGCGGCCACGCCAGCGGCGGGCGAAAACAAAGCGATTTAGGCAAAAAGCGAGGGTGGTTAGAACAGAGACTGTGCCTCAGCTGTTAATAATATCCCAGCGCTGAAAATAAACTGGGAAGGAAGCTCCTTTGTGACAGTAGGCAGGCGGCCAGGCTGCGGCGTGGGTCATTCATGCCGGCGGGGGACGGCAGAGGGGTTGGCACCCACCCGCCACCCAGCTGGAGCACAGCAGGGGCTGGGGACAGGGGTCCTACACTCAGCTTTCTCCTGGGCACCCTAAAATGCCCTGCACCCCGTTGTAAGCCAGCAGGGAGGGTTAGGGTGTTGGCCACCGTGGCTGGAAACAGGCATCCCCCCATGCCCATGGCAGGGAAATGCGGGTGGCTAGTGTTACTGGTTCCTTTAGTGTAAGCGATACCCACTGGCAGACAGTGGGCATGGAAACGATGCAGCCACATCCCTGCCAGCCCAGGGCTGCTCCTCTACGAGTGTTTTTGTCCCACCGAGTTTTAAATGTCCCCAGTGATCAAGTTGCTCTGCGGGACAGCTACTGCGAGCGGAGCGCGGTTTGAACTGACACTCAACTTCCAAAATTCACCTTCCTAGCCTCATTCTTCCCTAAAAAATGCCATGTTGTGGGATTAAAACGCAGGTGACCCCATCGTGGTCCCCCATCACTGTTCCCACCACCATCACTGTGATGGACTTGCTGATTCTGGGGTCTTTTGCATTTTGTCATCAGCTGTTCCAAAGATGCCGTTTGACTGGGAAAATCTACTGGCATCTGTAAAAATGGGTTTAATGAAGCTGTACAGGTATGGATTGAAACTATCTAATGGGGGCAGCACCTCTGCTATCATTTCTTCTTTAAAACACATTGTACAAGAGTATCTAGGAAAGGCTCAAGAGGCTCTAGAGCACTTAAAAGTTATTATTAAATGGATTCTATTTGCTTTGGAAGGATTTTAATCGGCGAAATGCCCAGAGCTGGGAGGAGGATCCCAGCTGTGTCCCGGGGGGGGTCCCCATAGGGTGAGAACCCCCTTAAAAAAAAAAAAAAAAAAGCCCTGACGGGGCTTGGAGGAACCGGAGCGGGTGGCCAAGCCAAGAGCCCGGGGTCAGTGCCAAGCACCAGCTCCCTCCTCCCAGTCGGCCACGGTCAGATGATGTGCGAGGCGAGCCGGGAGGCTCCTAGTCTGGCAGGCAGCCTGCTCTGCTCCAGAGGCTCCAGTGCTGTCATCCTGGCATTAACCCCTGATAACCTTGTCCTTTCCAGGACGGGACTGTGGTTTTTTAGGTAAGCAAGGAGCAGGGGGTCATGTCTCCCAGCAAGGCTGGGAAGGAAAGGGTGCAACGCCCCGCGACGCTCAAAGCAAATTAAAAAATACTGAAACGACGTAAGCTCAAAAATAAACCAAAAATAAGTGACTTAAAGAAAAAAAAAATTCCCAAGCAATTGTTTATCCCTGGGACAAATATACAATCCTAGTTCCACAGGAAGATGTCTCAATTTCAGATTATAATAGGATGCCAATTTGTAAATAAAGGCATTTCACAGGAGGTTATAAACTCCGTAGGGGAGGGAGGTGGAAGTAGGGGGAACGGGAAAACACAGGCAGGGCTCTGGCGGAGAAACAGCACAGGATCCTGTTTACATGGGCAAGGGGAGAGCGACGGGAAGCCGCTTTGGGGGGCAAATATCTCCGGATTTGGACAAGGTGCTTATTCCCCGTCGAGCAGATACCAGCAGGGATCAGAGGCATAGTGAAACATTCCCGGCCTGTCCGCAATTTTGGAATGAAATGTCAATCAGCCAAGAGGTCCCTTAAACCAGACAAGGTCCCACAGCACAGAGAGCCAGAGTAGGGAATGATGCCAATGCTCTTCCAGCCTGGGGAAGTCTTCCCTGCGTTTTTGGTGTGGAGTTGGGAGGCAAAAACTGAATCTGTGCCTGCTACAGAAGAGCCTTTTTGGTTTCCCAGCCTCAAGCCTTGCAGAACCTTGATCCAGCACCCGCCAAGCACCATCACTCAACACCCACTGGCTCTTGGAGAGCCTGAGGTACTTCCAGAGTTGGGGCAAATCAGCAGAATTAGGCCAAAATCTGGATAACCTCTCAGGTTTGGTATTTTAGGAACAACCTCTATAAAAAAGCAGTGGATGTGGTGAGGACACAAGCCAGCTCAACTTGCTCTCCCTCTCTGAGGACAAGGTCTGGACTTCTTGAGAGCTTTGCTTTGCTACAGCAGATCCAGCACCAAGCCCACCAGCTCACTTCTACCCTTGGAGCAGGGCTTCTCCATAGGTCATACAGGAATCTGGCTCCCACCAACCTGATGCCACCAAACCATGGGCCAGCCACCTTCAGGCACTCCAGCCATGGCTTTGCTTGTTTGAAAGAAGCCACAACCAAACACATCTGCTGAGAGCAAGTCAGCTCAAAATACAGGAAAATCACCCTCTGTCTCCTATTTATGGGAATTATTTTTATCCCCAATGAGATATTTTTGCTCTTTAACCACACAGAGGGCAGAAAGGATCTGGTTAGTAATACCTGAGCACAGCCGTGTCAGTGGGAGCAACCGTGAGCGAGGAGTCCTGACCTACCCACAGGCTGACCACTGACAAAAATAAAGATGATATAAGAAAATAAATAAAGCCAAGAATACAGAAGCCAGAGCCAGTGCCTCGGGGGAAGCGAGGGGTGCATCAGCCAGAGAACAGGATGGCTGGGGAAGAGAGAGCCGAGCTGGGATGGGAAGGGGACAGCAGCATGATGTGAAGGACCAGCCAGGGTCATTGCATTCCTGGGTCATGAAGGAGAGCAGAAGGAAGAGGGAGGGAGGGAAAGAGCAGCTCAGAGTGGTTATCACAAGGGGGAAACACTCCCCGTGCACGCCCTGGCCACGCTGCTCCCCCCGCCACACGTCCTCCAGAGCCTCTGGTATCCATCAGCACAACTGCCTGCAGCCCCAGCAAGAGACAGAGCCCAGCACTGGCTGATCTGAGGCTCCTCCCCATCAAAGGCTCCTCACAGAGAGCTGCAAGGACACTCACTTTGAGCCCCTCCAATGCTCCCCTTGCCACCATCCTCTCTCCATGCATTCCCCCGCCAGAGTGGCCGTGAACCCCAGGCTGGCCTCATTCCCAAATTCTCAGTGCTGAGAGTGATCTTCCTTGCCAAATCCTGCTCTTTGAGACATCAGAGCAGGTCTACTGATCCTGCTGCTACACCAGCATCCACCACACACCACTAATGACCAAAGGCTGCAGTGCTGCAGGATCCCACCGGCACCACCACCAACCACCTGTGATGTCTTTTTCCACATACACCCGCTCCACTTTCCAAATTAGCAAAATAATTACTTTTTTCCCCCTTTCTTAAGCCGTCCTTTCACCAAGGAGCTGCAAATCCAACACTGTACAGGTCTGGAGGGTAGGAGGGATGCTGGATTCTCCGCCCAGCATCACCCATCCCTATCTGCCCAAACACAGATAAGACTAAGCCAAAGCACTGGCCACGTACCCTGCCAATAACTCATTAAAGCCCTCTTCAAACACACTCTTCTGCTAACTAAAATATGCAGGAGGGGGTAGGAGAAAAAAGGAGGAGAAAGTGAGCTTTGGAGGATTGCTCCAAAGTGCGTTTATTTTCCTTTCTTGACTGGGTCTCTCCAGTTGGGAATTTTCAGCACTGCACTTCTGCACGCGGAAGGGAGATGCCAGTAAATCAGAGCAAATTCAAAACAAATGCTCTTTCATGTGGAGGCATTCGGCTTTGTTTCAGGGCTTGGGTAGCTAACCATATCCCTTCAAGAGTCAACTCTCCTATCAGCTCCTCATTAAACTAAATGGCTACAATTACATTTGGGGAGGAAAAAAGAGTGGTTAATGATCGTAAAAAGGTTCTGTTTCCAGGCTTGGGGAGGGGGGGAACCTTTGATAAGGGAGACAAAAAAAAAAACCCAATAAAATAATAGCAATAGAATAAGTTTAAAATGTACTTTCAGGTGGAAATGTGCTTTCATTTGGGGAAGAAGCTCAATTAAGGAGCTAGGGGGGTCCCCTTCCCGCAGCCTTTTGGGAGGCACCAGGAACGAGCCATGTTATTTCCTGCAGCCCAAGCCCCCACCTCCTGCCTTCCCTTCGGGAGCAGAGCTGCCAGACGAGATGTTATCAATAGGCTGGACCTTACAGAAAGCCCCCTTTTAAAAGCGAGTACTTCCTCTGCTTATTTCATGTGGTATCCTGTGGAACTGAACTCTCTCCTCCCCTCTGCAACGGGTGTATTTCAGGAGGAAAAAGGAAAAAAAAAAAAAGAAAAAAAAGATCTAACAACATCCTTGTTGTGTTGTTTTGCTTCTTGTCTTTTTTCTTTCTGCAGTCCCCCTTTTTTTTTAATTCCCTGAAGCTATAGGCTCCAATTTAAAAAAAAAAAAAACACGCAAATCCTTCTGCCTTTGGAAAAAAAAACCCTAAACAGCAACAAGTTTTCCTGTTCCCTCTCCCCCTTCGTTTGATTAATTCTCATTAGGGCCTTTGAACAAACAATATGCGCCCCTCTCAAATAACAGACAGGGTATATATTACACCCAAAGAAAAACAAACAAGGCTCACTTAAAGACATCACATCCACACCAAACGCAATTCCTGGAGAGAGGCAGGGGCAGATGCACACGCGCGTGCAGCCGCCGCCGACCTAATTCCGAATTCCAGTTTCAGGGTGATGAATAAATCATAAATCAAGGAGACATCCCCACAAAGGCAAGCACCTTCAAACATCAGCCAGTACCTGCAGGTACACGGTTTCAGACACTTTAATCCTGGTAGAGACACTGAGGTGGCCAGTCTGGGGTGGAAGATGACGTGCTGGAGACATCACACCTTGGAAATGGGGTTGGGAGTTGGACTGGGTGACCTTCAAAGGTCCTTTCCAACCCAAACCACTCTGTGTCTCTACACAAACTTCAAGAGGGGTGGAGAAAGTACCTAACAAGCCTCCATCCTGTAACAGCAATTGGAGGCTGAAGGAGATGGCAAATAGGAAAACAATGGAAATCACTGAATATATCAGGAAGGGGTACAAAAACATTATCAACTCTCTCTGCAACACCCTCTATAAAAAACAGGCCACCTTTCCTCCCCAGGCACCACGAGTCTTGTGCATCAGATGTGGGATGCTGGCGACCTTACCAGGAGCAAAACCTGAGCAGGGCTCTCATCCCAGGGACAAGAGATGCCCCCACAACCAAGTCAAGGATTTGACACCAAATCCTTCTTTTTGGGCACCTGTACCCACCATAATCCACACACCTGAATGAATGGTCAACCAACATTGCTTAGCCTTCCCCTGCCTCAGTCCTTTTACCTCTTCCTGCCTTTGGCCAAAAACGAATGGAGCATGAGGCTGGAATCCAAAGGAAGTACAGACACATTCAGGGATGGAGAACCTTGTCTGGGATTTCTACACATCCTCTGCACAACAGGTACACGGCTGCTAATGAAATTAAACCCAACTCCCGCTCTAAGCACACACTTCTCAGTGATGTGCATTCCCAAAACTCCCCCAGCCTCACTTTGCCTTTTGTCAGGACCCTCAGCCAACGCGACCCACGGCCAAGATCAAGGGCAGCAAGAGATGTCTTACCTGAGAGCCCCCCAGGGGCTAGACAATTAGTTCCCCCTGTTTCAGTGGAGGAAGGCACAGAGTCTGGACAATCTGCTGGAGCAGAGGAAGGAAAGAAAAAAAAAAGTAAGTCAGTATATAGGTGGTTCTTTGCAGGCTCCCAGCATCGCCCCGAGCAGAACACACATTCCAAAGGGCTTAGCAGGAAGCGATTACTAATTGTCCGTGCAGAGACGGTAGTTCATCAAGAAGCATCCACCCTAACTCGTTGTCTCAGTCAAGGCTGCGCTTCATCACCAGCCAGCACTGATTATAGACTGGCAGAAATTACAGGCTGGCTGCCACCTCTCTGGACAAGTCACCGGCTAAGGAGATCAAGGTTGTCGCCGTTCTGATGCAAGCGAGCTTCCAAAAATGCTTAAATCGTGGCTTTATGCACCCAATTTAGCCCAAACCTGTAGCTCACCAAAATGGGAACCGAAAGGGAAACGTCTCATTGCTGCCCTTCTGCAGTGAACGGGCTGAGTTTGTGGTGCCCTGCTCGAGTTCTGTCACCACCAGCAGCTGGCAGACCTTATTGCCGCCTCCTGGGCAGTGGGACCCGCTCCTCTGGGCACCACCAAAGGGCAGGGTAAGACTGCCTGCCCTTCTAGAAGCTTCTCTCAGTGCTCCTTCAGAGGTTTCTCCCAATCTCATGCAGGTGCTGGAGATCAAGGTTTGGACCTCTCTACCCTAAGCCTGCTCTTCCAGGTGACAACAATCAGAAGCCAACACCAATCTCCTGGTCCTACAGAACAACTCCAGCTTTTTGGTCATCACCATGTGGGACCATGAGCTGAAGAACAAGGCTCAGAGGACCTGTGAAGTTCATGCAAACTTCTGGTCCTGAGGGACTTTGGGTGTCTCCAAATTTGGGTTCTCTATGTCCTCATTTCGCCCACATTTGTATTCAAAGCAAGGCCATCACAAGGAGAGCTGAGATGATTTTCTCCCTACTGATAAAGAAATTCTGCCAGATCCCACTCCTGAAATACCAGTGAATAAGAAATTCCTGTCTGCATAACCTCATTTTATCAGAGTAAAGTAAAAGCCCTAACAGGAATATACAGTTTAACAGGATATACTTAATCAAACTGAAAACAATAGGGGAGACAGGAAATAGACTTACTTGTGAAATACTGTATATGATATGCTCTCTAAATTCCTTGTCGTGCTTTCTATGTTTTAAAGAATAGGGTTTTTACTTTTTTAACTCTTTCTAGTCCAGACAGGAGATTTCCCCACCATTCCCCTGTGCTGGCTTCAAGTGCTTGAGCTACAGATGGTTTCTGAACACAGGCTGGACCACTCTGCCCTGCCCTGGGCTCCCTGTGCCTGCAGCTGTAGTTCCCTGAGGAGTTCCTGTGATAAGGGACATCACTGTCTTGCTGTAGAGCTCATACATGACCAGGTTCTCTGTTACCACCTCAGGCAGGACAGACTCCTATACAAACTTCAAATGCACAACCCTAGCAATAGGGCGATGTGCTTCCACACTTCTTCCTCAGCTCCCTTCCTATGTCCCATCACCCAGAAGACAATTCCCCTCATCCATGAATCACCCCTGGAACTCCCTTTCCAAAACTCAGGGCTGGGGCAGCTCAACTCTAGACCAGGCCGGAGAGTCAGGCGGAGGAGTCAAAGGCAGAACCCTCATGGGGTCTGTGCCCTGTGCGTGGCTGGATTCATTGTTGCCCTCATCCCACCGCCCACAGAGCTGCTGGGGCTCTCGTTAGGAGTGGGCACTGGGCTGGTTTTACCTCCAGCCCCAGAGAGGTCGAGGATCGGACATTTGTCCAGCCTGGTGCACACCAATCTCCTCCCAACTCTGCCTTCCCACAGCACGAAACCATTGCGGAGACACACAATTATTCCTTGTGGCCACCAGCCCAACCTTGCAAGGTGTCAAATAGCTCCGGGAGCTGCCAAACCTCCAGCTCCCCTGAAAGCTGACACCACAGGAGGGCATTCAGCCCCACAGAGACATCCCAGCGCGTTTCCTGCGCTCTCATACACCAGTCACGCCAGAGCACAACGGAGCCACTTGCGGCCCCTTGTCCCACTTGAAGCTTAGTCAAAAAATGTTTCTGGATTATTTGAGGGTGCTACTATCCACCTCACTTTCATCAGAGCTGCAGGCTCCAGCAGGGACATGAGGAATGCTGAGTCCCACACTCCTCCATCATCCATCCCAGCCAACATCCCGTGTGAGGAAGAGGGATAGTTCCCTCCTTGATAAAATCCTCCCCATCCCTGGAGGTGTCCAAGACCAGGCTGGAGGTGGCTTGGAGTAACCTGTTCTGGTGGAAGGTGTCCCTGCCTTGGAGCGAGATGACTTTTAAGGTCATTCCAACCCAAACCATTCTGGGATTCTATGAATGAGCAAGCCAGGCTGACCCACAGCCTTCCCTCAGGTAACTCAGCCATCAAGGGCAGATCTTTCTGTTCTGTGACAAGTACACAAATACCAGATCTATCCTACCAACACAGCCTGATGTTGCATTTCACTGCCTGCAGCGGATTCCCAGCTCCTTGTCCATCCCTGCTTTCCTCCAGCCTGCAATGTAGCCTGTCTCAGCCTCCATCACCTCCAGAAAAACTGATTTAATCCCCATTGGTTAAGGGTTTTAAACAAAAAAAGAGACATTTAGACAAGATCAAAGAGAGAAATGGTTAATGATGGCAGTGGTGAGGCACTGGCACAGGTTGCCCAGAGAGATGCTAGATCTCCCACCCCAGAAACATTCAGGGTCGGGCTGGATGGGATTGGAGCGACCTGGTCTAGTTGAAGATGTTCCTGCTCATTGCAGGAGGGTTGGACTAGATGGTCTTTAGGGTCCCTTCCAACACAAACTTGTTTTTGATTCTCTGATCTGGCAACCTCTGCCAGAGCCCACACCAGTCCAGGGTTTTTATCTGCCTGTCTCTCCATATGAAGCACAAGACACAGCACTGAGCACTTAACTTTTACCACCACCATCATGCTTGATGGAAAAGCAGAAGTTTCCTGCTGGATACACACTCCCAGCTCCACTGGCAGAGCCTAAACACAGGGACTGCTCCCACCCAAGGCCCCAGGTGAGAAAACAGCTGATGGGCACCATCCAGGTAAAAAATCCTCACACCTTCCCTCAGTTCTCAACATGCAGCTGGGGAGCTGCCACGGGAGATGGCACCGAGGCTGGGAACCCTCAGTCCCCCTGCAGAGGAAATGCTGAGAAACCCTGAGCTTGCAGAACCCACCTGCCACCACAGACTTCCAGGCTCCGCCAGCGCCTGTCACAGCCCCGCTAGTCAGAGCTCAGCTGCCAAGTGGATTTTTCTTTCAAAAAGGAAAAAAAAGGAGGACTTTTTGGTGAGTAACCCAGTCGTTTCTGTGTTTCCGATGGGCAGCGTTAATCACTTCCTATTGGCCGATAGGAATAACTTTTCCTTTCGAAATGGCACATTCATGTTCTGCGGCTTTTCTGTTTACACACATTTTGCTACCTTATGTCAACACTTGCTAATGAATAAATATATCATTCGGCTAACTGAAAATGAGATCCTGGCAGAGGCAGATTGGATGTTTAAATCCTGCTAATAGATTTTATCCTAACATCTTTACAGGAAACCAAAACCAAGTTTAACCCTTCTCTCCTGCAGCTCCAATCCCCTTTGCATCCCATGCCAGGATCATCAATGAGTGTAGAGAAAAGCCATAAAGGCAAAAAAATAGGAACTTTTGGGGGAGCACTGCAGGGATGCAGCCAAAATTATGTGTAATCCACAAAACTTCATGACCCAGCAGACCCCCAGAGTCTATTACAGAACAACCCTTCTGCATCCCAGCACATGCCCTGGATGCTGAACCTGCTCCCTATGTCCCTCTTTCATCCATGGGCCCTTATCTCCTGTTTTCTTCGCACCAAGGCAAGGTAGTTCATGCTCTGCAACCCAATTGTTTGTTAAACAGCTTTGTTTATTTCCCAAAGGCAAAAAAAAAAAAAAAAAAAAAAAGACTCGTTAGTGTTCCCAAAGAGTTTGCAGAGGGGGAAAAAGACAGTCCAGCCTCTGAGGGAGCAGCCGGCAGGGTGAGACCCCACCACAGCACCAGAGCAGCCTCAGGGCTGGGGTTTCTTTTAGCCCTGAGACCCTGCAGAGAGGTAACTTCACAGACACCGTTCTGTTGGCCAGAAAAACCCCAACCAAACAATCTTCAGGAATATCTGTGTATCCACCCTTGCCACCCTGCAGTGCCTCCCCCGTCCGCCGCGACCGCAGGGACCGCCGCACTCCAGCCCACTCCAGAGCCACTAATGCTCAGGAAGCCAGGAGCTGCTCCTCCCGAGCTCCCCGCGTTTCCGACTCTCCCCACCTCTCCTCCTTCTGCCAGCCTCATTTATCTCACACCCGGCGAGCTCACTGCCAACCAGGAGTTTATGCAGACAACCGCAAGAGAGCTGATGCCAGCCTCAAATGGGCTTCTCCCCTGGCACCCTGACATTCAATTACAAGCAACAGGCATGCACAGTGGTGCTAAGAAACTCAAAATTTTAAAAGGTTAAGAAAATAACTTTTCAAACTCTTTTCCCATTTTTTTCCCCAAGCTGATGAGGTAGGATTAGGCTCCTATAAAACTTAGAGAGATTTCTATCCAACCAGTCCATCTGTCAAGGTTCACTGGGATTCCCAGGCATCAGGGAGATGCTGTGCTGGATCCCAACCTAAATCCCTAAAAATTCACCCAGGGGTGCAGAAGCACTGCCATTTCCAACTGGAGCCTATGGTTTTCCTGGCTGACTCAAGCAGCACAGGCCTGCACTGCACTGCAATCCCTTCTGAAGTTTACTGACAGAGTTTTAAAACCCTACTTTGTGCACAAAGTGGCTTAGATAAATTATATGTTAATTCTTACAGGGGTAGCAGGAGGCACAGAAGCACACAAGCAACCCAAAAGCAAAATGCATGACAAAGGCAGGAGACTGTTTCCCCGATAAAGGGGCTGTTATGCCATTTTTTTATCTCTTACACTTGCATTGAAAAAAGTCCACTTACCAGTTGGTTTGAGAAAATCCATTGGATATCTGGAGTAGGGTGGAGGGGGAGACTCTGGAATTAGAGAAGTACAGAGAAAATAAAGGCAGAGCCATGAGAAAGAAAAAAAAAAAAGAAAAAAGATAGGAACTTATGATAACAGTGGCATTCTTTTAGCAAAACTGTTTGTCTTAGCTCTGGGGGTTGGAGGCAGGGCAGCGAGGCGGTGATTGCCTTGATATTTAGCTGTCAGATAAACAAAAGGGGCCGTCTGGCGCCAGTCTCCCTGCTATCTGCCGCTCGGGCTGTCTGATCGGGGCCTCCTTGGCTCGGCGGAGCCGCGGCAGCGCCGGGGCCGCCCGGCCCTTAATCCCCCGGCACCGCTCGGGGACGGCGGGGAAGCAGCGCCGGGGCCCCCGGGAGGGGAGGGGGTCCCGGAGGTGGGGGCGTCGCCCCCTCCCCTAAATACAAAAGGAAGTACATAAACCGCGGCAACGGAAAAGTTTTTGTGCGTGTTCTGGGTTTTGTTGTTTCTTGCGGGTCGGGTTTGGTTTGGTTTATTTTTTCCTCCAGAAGGGAAAAAAAGTTTTGTAGGCCGGGAGGTGAGCGGGGCTGCATCCACGTATCCCTGTATCCCCTCCATACACGCATCCCCCGCATCCCCTCCAACCCCTGCACATCTCCAGCCCCTGGGTCCTCCCTAGCCCCTGCACCCCATCCCCTCCGTTCTCCACACCCCTGTATCCCGTCCCTCCCCTGCACACCTCCAGCCCCCGCGCCGCTGCATCCCCTTCATCTCTCGCATGCCCTCCAGCCCCTGCACCCCTGAATCCCCAGCAGCCCCGTGCGCCCCCCATTCCCCTGTACTCCCACATCCCTCCAAGCCCTGCACACCTCTGACCCCCGCATCCCGCGCATCCCCTGCCATGCCCGCCGCCGTACCTAGCTCGCAGAGCCGGCTGAGGTGGTGCGGGTTGCAGCAGACGAGCTCGGAGTGAGCCTTGCCGTAGGATTCACAGCAACATAGCCGCTTCACTTCGGAGCAGTGGCGGAGGTCGGGCCAGCGGAACACCTTGCACAGCAGCACGGGCAGCGGGTACCAGTGCTGTCCCAGCCGCGAGTCGGCCTTGGCGGGCAGCAGCAGGCAGGGGGTCCGCGCCCCGCCGCGGGACTCCACGGCGTGCAGCAGCCCCTCCAGCTGCCGCTCCTTCAGCCGCTTCAGCACGGCGTGGGTCAGCGCCTTCAGTTCCGCCTCCGCGCCCGCCGCCGCCCGCCCGCCGCGGCCCGCCTTGCCCGGGCAGCACCCGCGCCCCCCGCCCAAGTGCGCCCGGGGGCTCGGCCACCGCCGCCGCCGCGCCGGGCTCGCCCGCCGCCGCCTCCTCCTCCTCCTCGCCGCCGGGCGCGCGGCTCCGCCAGAGCCGCCGGACGAGCACCGAGCGTTTGGTCCTGAACATGCGGGACGAGAGGAGGGGCCCCCGGCTACAAAACGGGCATGTCGTCCGCCGAGCATGAAGGGGCCGGCAGGCGGGATGCGGCGGCGGCGGGGGGCAGCGGCGGGGGGGCAGCGGAGCCGAGGCGGGCTGTGGCATGCGCCAGTCTCCGCGCTGGGGCCGCGGGTCCCGCCGCCTCCCGCGGGGGATGCGCCGGCCGCGCCTCCGCCCGCTGCGAGAAAATTTACAGAAAAATCGGGTCGAAAAGAAAAAAATCAAAACTGAGAAGAAGAAGAAAAAAAAAGGATAAAATAAAGGTGGGGGGAAGGGAAGGGAGAGAGAGTCGCCGGTTGCTCCGGCTTTGCCCAAAAAAGCGAAGAAAAACGAAAAAATCCCCGTCTAGAGCTCGCGGCGCCCGTGGCGGGGGCAGGCGGGCGGGGGCTGCCGGCGCCGCGCCGCCGTGCGCGGCTGCGGAGCGCGGCCGGAGCCGCGGGGGAACCTCGGCCGCCCCGGGGCCGCGGCGCCCATCAACCCGCCACGCCGGGGAGCGGGCGCGGCGGCAGGGATGCGGCGCAGGGCAGAGCCAGCAGGCAAAAAACAAAAAAGAGCGAGCCAAAAAGGCGTCTATAAAAAAAGGGTAAAAAAAAATATTAAAAAAAAATAAAAACCTCAAAGCACCAACCCTAAGGTTTGGACGTCGGTTTAAGCATCTGTCACAAAAGAGGCGAACGAGCGCATCCAGAGTGTTGTATCCCTTTTAAAAAGCCCAGGTCGTCCTGATGTGGGGGTTTCGGGGTGGGCTTTTATTTTTTTTCCCCCTCCTTCTTTCCAAAGGTTTAATCCACACGGAGTCTTGATCCGGCTGCTACGAAGAGAAAGAAAGGAAATAAAAAAAATAAAAAATAAAAAAATAAAAAAGGAGAAAAGTGGGGCTATGTCCCTTCCTTCCTGCCTTCCCCAGCAGCCGCGCCGGGCCGAGCCGGGCCCGCCGCTCCCGGCGGAGCTTACATGGGTGCGGGGGTGCCCGCCGGCCGCCGACCCTCTCCCTGCTGCCGGCGCCTCTGCCGCGGTGCCTTTTTTTTGCTCTTCACTCCTCCTTCCTGCCTTCCTTCCCCTCCTCCTCCTCCTCCTACTTCTCCTCCTCCTTTCGTGGGCTTTTTTTTTTTTTTTTTTTCCTCCCCCTTTCCCCCCCCCTCCCCCGCCCGCCCCTCCGCTCTCCGCAGTCAGCCGCCCGCCCTCCCCGCACCTCCGCCTTCCCGCGGGTGCGTGCGGGGGGAGCGGCGGCGGCGGCGGCGCGGGGCGCGGCGGGAGCGGAGCCGGCGCGGTGCCTGCGCCCTCCCCGGCCCCCGCACCGGCGGCGGCGGCGGCGGCGGCGGCTTCGCAGTGCGCAGCGGCCCGGCCCGGCCCGGCCCCGGCCCCGTCACGTGGGCGTCTAGACACCGTGTCGCTCCGGGGGAAAAAAAATAAATAAATATATCTATATATTATATTTATCTCCAACCGCCTTGCGCAAGAGGCGGCTCGGGTTGCGGGGAGGTTGTGGGTCCGTGTGTCCCCTCCCCAGCTCCCCCCGCTCTCCGTGTGTCGTTCCCCCCCCACCCTCCCGGTGCCTCCCTTCGTACCTGCTCCTGGTTGGGGGGTGCGGGGAGACGGGGGTGTCCCCCCCCCGCACCCCGCGGGGCACAGGGTTGGGAGCTCCCGGGGCTGGGGTGTGCCGGTGCTCGCTGCAAATATTGGAACGTTAGACCAAATCAGCGTAAAAATTCAAAAATTGACGCGGCTCTGGGTACGGCACGAGAGCACATCACAAAATACAGCGACAATAATAATGATGGTGATGATAATAATAGTCATAATAATAATAGTAATAATAGTAATAATTCGTGCTTTTACAGCACCTGTCACCAGAAGATCAGGAAAATACACCACGGAGACTCGGTACACTCCGATTCCAAACACGAAGCAGAAATGACGGGCATGTCGCGCCCCGGCGTTCGCGTTACGGGCACTACGAGCAGTAATAACCCCTGGCACCCTGGGCGCTCCACAGATTCCCCCGTTCCAATCCTGGACCGGCAGAGGGTGAGGAAAACCGAGCCACCAAGAGGCTGCGCTCTCGTCCAGCCTTGGTGCGCTCTGCGGCAGGGCTGGGAAGTCCGGCCAGACTTCCTAGCGCCAGGCTTGGCAGGGCAGCAGAACTCCCCAGGGGTCCCCGTCCTGCACGCACTCCCACGGAGGAGCAGCTCCTTTTTCACAGAATAGCTGCGGGCGGATGAGTTGCTTTAAGGTCACTCTCTGAGGCAGTTATCGCGTCGGAAGTAGGAGCTGGGACTCTTAAATCATGGCTGCTATAGGCAAGCCCAGCTCAAATCCAAAGCCAAAGCCACGTCCGAAACGAATGCACCCAACTAAAAGTGGCAGAGTGGGTAGAGCGCACGTAAAACTAACATCCCACGCAGGCAGGGCATCCCCGGGGTGCGTGTCCTGGATCCCTGAATTTGGGGCAGGCAGGAGGGCAGGGATAATTTAAGTGCCCAGTTGTGCATACATGCACGTGAGTAGGTCAGGGATGCGACAAACAGGCCCGGCATTTGCAGAATCTGGATCTAAATTAGGCAGAAAGTGTCTAGATTTGGGGCAGGCTTATCAAATGTCAACCAGACTGTACCTAGCTAGGTACAAAATCGGCTCAAAATCCAGATAAATAGTTGGAAAAACACTGGGGAGGGGATGAATGCTATTTGCTGGCATCAGAAAGAATAATTTAGGAAGCCTCGTTGCAAAGCTGGAGTCTGAGGAAGGCAATTGGCTCCTTGCTTCACCTCCAAATAATTTAAGGGGGGTGGGGGGGGAGCCCAGGGCACAGCCCTGCAGTCTCTGGGTGATGCAGGGGCCACATCAGAAGTGCATCAGCATTTAGTTCTGCACATGCAGAAAAGTCCCATTGCTTTTAAAATGGTGCCTTCTGCACCCTGAAAAATGGAATTTGGGTAATATTTTTAGTTCAGTGTCTTGCCCTACAGCCTCCGGAGTGACCTCACATACACCGAGAGTGATTTCCTCACTTCCTCAGAGAACCTCAATCTCTTTTCCCTGTGATGTGTATAGCAAATCAGGAGGGGGGAAATGTTCCTTCTCATTCCAATATTGGCTGGTGAAAGACATGTTGGACGTGCTCATTAATCCATACGTTATACTTTTTATTTTTTCAAAACCTGCCAGGCTGTTATAAATGAGATTAAAATCTCCTTTTTAAATTTTCCACCTTGTAGCTCCCCTTGCCACAGCACTGACAGCTATGATTACTTTATTGTCATGAGGGAAATGACAAAAAGCACAGTGTGCTGTGTGCTGGGAGGAGGTGGAGGGCAGGAAGGGGGTCCAGCAGTTAAAATAAATTTTTGGCCCTGCCATAAGTTCTCCAGGCGACCCTGGGCACCTGCCTTTCCCTGCGAGTAGGGACCTGGGCTTTGGCACCTCTGATTTCCCACAGGAACAGCTGGGCCATCAGCACTTGCCCGGTTTTGTGATCTCTGCAGGTGAAAATTGTCCCAGAAGCGCTAAATATTAAATAACTGATAAAGAACTTCTTTCCAATTAACCCTGCAAACTTGTTTAAGCAGACCATATGTATGTGCCCATATGGAAAATACAGAAATAAACATAATGAAGCTGATAAGTATGGGAACAGGACCTGGGCTGAGGGGATGCTTGGAAATCAGGGTGATACCCATAGCCTGCCCTGCTCTGGATGTATTGCTCAAATGTCACCCTGGGCCAGAAACCTGTCCTGAAATGCATGAAGGGCACTGTTAATCCCTGAGGAGAAATAAAATATGTTTGAGTCATAGAATTCAAGAATTGTTTAGACTGGAAGGGACCTTAAAGCTCACTTCGTTCCACCTCGTCTGTCAGGGCTGGGACACCTTCCACCAGACCAGGTTGCTCCAGCCCTGTCCAGCCTGGCCTTGGACACTTCCAGGGATCCAGGGGCAGCCACAGCTCCCCTGGGAAACCTGTGCCAGGTACTCCCCACCCTCACAGACAAGGATTTTTCCCTTCTACGTAGCCTGAATCTCCCCTAATTTAGTTTAGAACCATCACCCCTTGTCCCGTCACTCCAGGCCCTACTAAAAAGTCACTGCCCGTCTTTCTTCTAAGCCCCTTTGGAGTGTTGCAAGGATTCGTGCAATGTGTTACATTTGTATACCGTGTTTGCACAGCGTTTTGCATCCCTGCTGCCAAACACATTAGGTCCTGGATGTAAAATCCCGGCGAGCCCACCCTGCCCAGCCCCAGCGCTCCGTTCTCACGGGGGTTTCTAGGGACCTCTCCTGAACCCAGCTGGCTTTGAAGAGCTAAAGCCGGGTTAATTTGCATTGCAATTCAGCCTTTGACAGACAGTTGGAGCCAAGGCACTGTTAACCTAATTGTTTTGCTAACAGCACCAGGGTGTGAGACTCACCAAAGGCACTTCCAACAAAGGGGATAAAACCAGACTTGGGGAAAAAAAAAAACCCTTTTCCTGACATCATTACCGGGTACAAACAAACAGAGCTGATCCCTCTTCATACGCTTTCCAGGCGAGGGTCAATAACAAACACACTTTGCTCTTTTGGGGGTATGTCTCTCCTTTTCACAGCAGTGAAAAGCCAGTCAGGGGAGGCAGGAGAGAACAAGCCAGGCTGAAGGCAGGGGCAGAGGCAGCGCAGGCTGGCTCCTGGCACTCTCCCATCCTTTTGTGCACATTAGGAATAGCTAAGCTTGTGGCCCTGCTTCTATTTTTATGCATTATTTTGAGAGCAGAGCTCTCAAGCAATGTTCAAAGTCTGGGTTGTGAAGCCGTTTTGGCTGTAGCCAGTCTCCTTCCACTCCAGCAGCTCATGTCAAGACAGCAGACTCAAGCTATGAGCCCCAAGGTCTGCAAAGAAAAGCATTCTTCAAGCACCCTCTCTGTGCGGTGAGTGGCACGGGGAGACAAGGATGCCGTGCTCGCTGCTGTCACACAGCCCTGCGAGCTAAAATCACCATTTCAGTGCGGCTGCTCCTGCCTGCTGGCAGCCATTCCAAGGCTGGTCTGTTGGAAAAGGATCCAGTAAAAGTGGGTACGAGGGAGAAATTCACTGCACCCACCGCTGGCTCCAACAGCACAAGGAGCTGGAGCTGCTGCAGCCAGTGCAGAGGAGGCCACGGAGATGCTGCCAGGGCTGGAGCCCCTCTGCTCTGGAGCCAGCCTGGCACAGCTGGGGCTGCTCAGCTGCACAAGAGAAGGCTCCAGGGACACCTCAGAGCCCCTGCCAGGGCCTCCAGGGGCTCCAGGAGAGCTGCACAGCCACTGGGGACAAGGCATGCAGGGACAGCAGCCAGGCAATGGCTTCCCAGGGCCAGAGGGCAGGGACAGATTTTGGGATCTTGGGAATTAGGAATTGCTGGCTGGGAGGGTGGGCAGGCCCTGGCCCAGGGTGCCCAGAGCAGCTGTGGCTGCCCCTGGATCCCTGGCAGTGCCCAAGACCAGGCTGGATGGGGCCTGGAGCAGCCTGGGACTGTGGGAGGTGTCCCTGCCCATGAAAGAAAGGGTTGGAATGACCTGAATTTAAGGTCCCTTCCAGCCTACACCATTATGTGAGAAAAATGAGAAAAAAAGCCTGGTGAGATGAGATGTTTCCTTGCCTGTATCAAGCCATGGGGAAAAAACATTTCCCTCTCAAGCCCTGGGGGTTGGACCATCCAAATCAAATGTCCACCAGTGCTGTCCCTGGGGTGCTCATTCCAGCATGGGAATATTTGGATTCATCAGGGCACTCACACGTGCCCAACTCTGACTCTGTGCTTTGCTGGCTGAAATTTTTTAGCTTTAGGAGTTGACCACACAGCTGTTGTAGTGTTTTGGTCTGGTAGCTAGACAGGGGTTAAACACAAGGCAGCGTCCCTTATGCCAACATAAGGGAAATTATATATATAAGTGCATATTAAAACTCTATGTTTCCCCAATTTCAGTAGGAGAATTTGCTGTTTGCAGTGTAAGATGCTGGTGTAACTACATCTACCAAAGGGGGATTTGGGTGGTGCAGGGATCAGGACCCAAGGGAAGGAAGAGTGAAGGTGCTGCCGCCAGAGGGAAAGTGCTGCTGGCCAAAGGATCTGGTGGCCCATGACCATGTCAGGCCAGGGTGGGCCAGGGGAGCAGTGCCTGCCCTCTCTGGTGGTCACTCACTGACACACTCAGTGTGCACAGAGCTGGCACCTCTGCGCCTCAAACAGCTATGGCAGCAGTGCTGTGTCACCAGCGGGGCCAGAGGCCAGCCCAGCTCCTGCTGAATGTCACCAGTGGGATTTATGACCAGGAGGTGAGGGGGATTTAGGTCAGACAGTCTGGGAGGGCATGATGGTGGAGCTGGGCAGGAGAGCACAGTGTCATTGGGGAGCCACAGGCCAGGCACAGGAGACACAGGAGGGAAGATGTGAAGTGGAGGAATGGAGACAGATTCAATATTTGATTTTACAGATAAAGGAAAGCTTGACAATCCCTTTAGCTGGGACAGGCTGTGCTGAAAAAAAGGTTTGTTTCTTCCCCCACCAGTCCAACCCAGGAATCTCAGTGCCTTTGGCATTTGCCTCCACCTAGCTCCTTAGGATATAGCAGGGTCTGACTCAATGTTAATATAAAATATGTGATGTTAATGCACCACCTTAGCTGTAACTCTTCACTTGTATTGTACCTGTACTTCTGTGTTTCAGATGTCCAAATTAGTAATATAAGTTTTTGGATTTGTTTTGGTGCGTAAGCTCTCAGAAAGAGAATTTTTCCTTTCTGTAACTCTAAAGATAAGCACACACAGACAGTACAGCTGGTACCTCTCTTTCAGTATTTCAGTTTCAGTAGTGTAAATCAAAATCCTCTTTATTTCAAGTTAGTGCATTTGCACGAATTACAATGTTTTATTTGTAGTTACCTGTCGTTTTACCTATGGGCAACAACAGGGTGTATGGAAAGAGCTGGGGCTGACACAAGAAACAGAGGTATTTGTTACCCTATGATTCCTCCTCCTGACACCTCAGAGGAGACCAAGGCTTTCTGGTTTCAGCCACGCTTGCCTGCAGAACCACCCGTGGCAGGGAGATTGGAACCAGAGGATCTTTAAGATCCCTTCCAACCCAAACTACTCTATGCTTCCATGATTCCAGGACCTCAGGGTGCTTCCCATGTGAGGACCCACTGCCTCCTGGACTCTGGCATACACAAACATTGCAACACCAATGCCCAGGAGCGCTGGGGAAGGGTGGGGTGTCCATCACTTAAGAGCAGCATTTTCGCCCTAATGATATCAAGCCAATCCCTGAATTCTGGCTTTAGGAGGATTTATCAGCTCCTGAGAGACGGGATACTCAGATGCAGCCACAAGGCAGGGATGTGCCCCTCCTCTCAGCCAGCAGAGGAGACTGAGGTGTCACTGCCCTGCAGATCCATTTACCGGCGGGAGGAGCCCACAACACCTTCACTAAAATCAAACAAAACCACCCCAAACCCTTTTTGGCAGAAGGAAGCACTTGTAAAAGGGATGGGAGAGTAGGAAGCAAAGAAAGAGGAAAAACTCCAGCTTCTGTATTTCCTATTGCTGGCAGGTAGGGGTGTAATTTTGGAGTTCCTTCCTTTTTAATGGGATAGGTCGTAACCTTACCATCATTTATGTGTCTCTCTGTATTTATTGCAGTGGCCTGGCCAGATGCACTGTGGAGCTGATTTCTCTCCCTCAAACATTAGTCATGTCCTCACAGATGGCAATATAACAGCCTATGCTTTTCACAGACTTTAACAAGCAAAATTCCCAGTGACACTAGTGGGAATTTTGTCCCATCAGAGACAGGGACTGGCCTGTTGTAAAAAGAAAATTCTCATGTTTATGGTGAGTTGTTCAGCATCAGTGTTCCTCTTTCTGACCTACAGCTTGACATAAAAAGATAATCCAACTATCAGACATCTGCAATCAAGGACTTTATGAAACCCTGACCTTTTATGTGTGGAGCATCACAGTTACACTGCACGACAGTCTGCTCTAAGGAACACAGTCTGGATTTCTTGTCCTCAAATCCAATACAAATACTCACTTAAAATAACAAAATTATTAGATGCTTCTTCATATTCTAGCTCTCTGGGAGCATTATAGATATGCCTTTTTGGGGTATTTGAGAGAGAAGGGAGAAGATGCATGCAAATAATTAAAAGATGCTTCAAAATCAGGACAGCTGAGGCAAGCAACATCTTTTATCTGCAATGACTTAGCCACGAAATACCTGCATGGCTGAAAGAAAGAAAAGGTAGATGCTGTGCTAGGAGGACACAACTGAGAAGTGAAGCATCATTTTTCAGCAGTAATGATCCAGGTGGAGTAATTAACCACTGGTTGTGGTGGATGTTTTGTCAATAATAATTGTGAAATGAGGTTTTGGTGGTATTCAGCAGATGAGCTCCAGCTGGTTTAAACCTGTACGGGTGCAGGCAGTCTTTCTGCCCCGAGTTACTCAGGTGGGTAGTCTAGACAGTAGGAATAGCTCTTCATACCCAATAATTTATGAATTAGTAGGGCCAGTGTATTAAAACAGATAATTGAAAAGTCCTCATTTGTCTAAATGTAGGGTTGGGATTCTTTAATAACTTTTTACAAATATTAAACCAAACAGAAATGCTTTCATGACAGTCTTGCACATGGCTTGGTTCCAGGAAAAGAAACCTGCTGGGAATTGATTTTTTTTCTCTGAAATTTCCAAGTGATGGAAATTGCTTGAGAATGGGAAAGTAGCTAGCACTAAAAAAATAAAGCTGAAACTCTGTCTGATAGTCACTACCTTCAGGTTGAGAAAATTTCTTTCAACCTCATGTGAGGGAGTTTCAGGTAAACAAGAAATATAGGATTGGGCAGGAACTGACTTCCCTGATTTCACAATCCAAATTGCATAAAGTGAAGGAAAAAAAATAAGTATTAGAAGTAAAGTGTAATTTAAAGATTGGATTTTCAAAAGCACATTACCCAAACCTGCACATTCATTTTATCTGGAGGGAAGAAGGCACGCCATCTGATAGCAATGATTAATCCAAAGGAGGCCCAGACTTGTTCCCTCCATTTAAGAGGAAAAATTACATATTCTGTGAGTAGGTAAAAACAGCTGTACTGACTGAGATACCTGTGGCTCTTCTAGAGATTGCAGAACATGGCTCTCCATCTCCCATATTTGTTAATATTTGAGGTTTTTTTCAAAGACATAAAAGTAATTTTAGGTCTGAAATATCCAAAGTGTATTGGAGACATTCTTTTTTTTTTTTTTTAATTTTATGATATTCTGGGGGGTCTGCTGGCATAATTTAATGACACAAAGCCAAACCACCCAACACCAAATATGGAATAGAGAAGAAAACTGATTTACAGCAAAGGGGAAAAGTTCACTGTAATGGGTCCTAGGCTAGCTGTACCTTCAAGCTCAGAGAAAGACCTTAGACATTAAAGTGTATCAATTTCCATCAGCAAAATATAAAAGGTTTTTATTTGTTTGCTGGTGACGGTACTTAATTGTGACCTGGTCCCAGTGCTTTCCAACACTCACCTGCCTCCCAAATCACAGAGACAGGGAAGAGCACTTCACAAAGAATTAAAGGGTGACTTTATAGCCATTGTTTAAAACCATAATCAACACCGTGTTTAAAGCAAAAGTGAGACAATTACCACCTCCTAAAGCCCTTGAGAAATCTGAGCAGCAGACCTCCTGCCAGACTTTCTGATATCGCAGGCACCATAAACAGAGCTTTGCAAGAACCATCCCATTCACAGCCCTGACAGCTATTGTCCTTAGTGCTAAGTATCATTATTATTATTATTACTCTCTCTGTTTACGGTGATGTGTTAGGAAGTGAGCAACTCGGGTTTCTCAAGACCTTACTGACTCCAACAAAGAGCAGCCTCACCTCCAAAGGGTGCCTGTCAGAGGGGTTCAGGGCTCTCAGGGCTTCTCCACCAGCACTCGGTCGCTTGGGAAGATCACAGGATCCTGGGATGGTTCGGGCTGGAAGGGATTTTAAAGCCCATCCAGTCCCACCCCCTGCCATGGGCAGGGACACCTTCCTCTAGATCAGGTTTCTCCAAGCCCCATCCAACCTGGCCTTGGACACTTCCTATGATAAAAAGGACAGGCAGCAAGGTCTCATCTTCCTGTGTCACAGCTGGAAACGTCGTGACACATTGTCCCCATCCCTCTGGCGAGCCCCAGGTCGAGCCTCAGTGCATCGTCTCCCTGTCAGTCTGCAGAACAGCAGGTAAGGCAAATTGGTACTGCTCTGAAAGTGCCTTTAGTCCGGACTAGTCAAACTATCCTGCAACACATTCATTACGGAAAAATGTGGTAAATTAGATTAAGCAAAGCCAGAAAGCTCTCTTAATTGCTCTGACTTACCGGGAACACAAAACTAGGCAGAGTCTCAGAAGAAAGGATTCATTTTCTGTACACCTGGACTATTTTAAGTGCTACCTCCCTGCCTGCAGAGTCCTGCTGCAAATCACACCTCCTGTCCCCATCAGGCCTCTCACACAGCACTGGCTGGGATGCAGCCCTGGGATGAAGGATGTGAGCCATGCCACAGCTCCGGAGGATCTTGCAGTTGAACAATGGGAAATATCTGGTAGTATATAAAATCACAGAATTGTTTAGGTTGCCAAAGCCTCCCAAGATCATTGAGTCCAACTATTGCCTCAGCACTGCCCAGATCACTGCTCCATGTCCCCAAGTGCCACATCCACATGGCTTTTAAATCCCTCCAGGAATGAGGACTCCACCGCTGCCCTGGGCAGCTGTGCCAGGGCTGGACAGCCCTTTCCATGGAGGGGTTTTCCCTGATATCACAATTTAAACCTCCCCATGCCCAGCCTGAGGCCGTTCCCTCTCCTGCTGTCCCTGTTCCCTGGGAGCACAGCCCGACCCCCCCGGCTGTCCCCTCCTGTCAGGAGCTGTGCAGAGCCACAAGGTCCCCCCTGAGCCTCCTTTGCTCCAGGCTCAGCCCCTTCCCAGCTCCCTCAGCCTCTCCTGGGGCTCCAGCCCCTTCCCCAGCTCCGTTCCCTGCCCTGGACACGCTCCAGCCCCTCAGTGTCTCTCTTGTCCTGAGGGCCCAGAGCTGTCCCCAGCACTGGAGGTGCCTCAGCATCGCTGGCACAGGGGACATTACAGCACACACAAGAACTCCTCAGCCCGTGGTGCTGCCCTGCCCAGCCTCAGCCCTGGTGGGATCCCTGGGGCTGGGAATTCCCTGCACTTCTTCCTCTTCCTCGTCATTCTCCTCTTTCTCCTCTCCCTGCCACCTTCCACCCTTGGCAGCCCCACCTGCTGCCACCTCCATGCTGCCCCATCCTGTGCCCACCCTGACCCACAACACCTTTTCCACCTGTGCCACCCTGTTCCTCGGCTTACCCAGCTGTGGCTGTGCTTACTAACAGGTTATCACCTCTCTGTGTTATTACTCCAGGGCAGGTCAGCTCCTGGCAGTCAGGAGGAGCAGTTTCTCCCCTCCCAGACTCCAAAGGGCACCCACTGCCAGGCAGAACTAAATTTTTTTTATTCACAGTTAACACGTAATCCACAGTGTATCTGAAAACTGAGAAACAGCTAAGAGGGAGGAAACCATATAGCAAACCTAATTTCTATCTCCCTACCCCCTAAAAAAAGAGAAGAAAGTCTGTCATTAGATGACATGGTGTTAAAGGAATGCCGTAATGTACAGAAATCCCATGCCATTATATGTGCCCCTGAGGGCAGTGTGGATTTCTGCTCCAGCATCTGCCAAGTCACTTCATCTCTGCTCACCAGGCTGGATAGGGAAAACTCAATGCCTCAAACACCATCTGACACTGACTGAAAGCATTTATTTCACTACTGGCACATGCCTAGCTGGACCATGCATTAGATGGCATTCACCCCACATATATTTTGATAGATAAAAGTGAGATTTCTGGTCTAATATTTTTTCAGTATCTCCTGAGAGTCTCTGAGAGGAGACAAACCAACTCAGAGTACAATTCCTTCTCTTGGACACCAATTGCAGTGTGGGTGATACACCCATGTGGGAAGCCTGCTCACCCCCAGGAGATGCCCAGGGAGCTGGGTGGTCCAGGTGGGACAGGGGTAAGGCACGGGTGAGGGAACTGCAGCTCAGACAAGTTTGTTTTGGGGATCTCTGCTTTGGGACCCAACAAACTAGTCCGTCCTGGGAGGTCCGCAGCTGCTCAGGGGAGATGGTGCCACTGCCCAGCTGGGAGCAGCTGTTTTCATGGAGTCAGAATGGTTTTGGTTGGAAAAGACCTTGAAGAGCATCTCATTCCACTCCCTGCCATGGACCTTGAAAATTATGACATTCCACCCCCTACTGTGTGTTGGGACATCTTCCACTATCCCAGGCTGCTCCAAGCCCCATCCAGCCCGGCCTTGGGCACTGCCAGGGATCCAGAGACAGCCACAGCTGCTCTGGGCACCCTGGGCCAGGGCCTGCCCACCCTCCCAGCCAGCAATTCCTAATTCCCAAGATCCCAAAATCTGTCCCTGCCCTCTGGCCCTGGGAAGCCATTGCCTGGCTGCTGTCCCTGCATATCTTGTCCCCAGTGGCTGTGCAGCTCTCCTGGAGCCCCTGGAGGCCCTGGCAGGGGCTCTGAGGTGTCCCTGGAGCCTTCTCTTGTGCAGCTGAGCAGCCCCAGCTGTGCCAGGCTGGCTCCAGAGCAGAGGGGCTCCAGCCCTGGCAGCATCTCCGTGGCCTCCTCTGCACTGGCTGCAGCAGCTCCAGCTCCTTGTGCTGTTGGAGCCAGGGCTGGGGCAGCTCTGCAGGTGGGCTCTCACCTGAGCCCAGGGGCACAGGGGCAGGATCCCCCTGCCCTGCTGCCCACAATCCAGGCTATGCCCTGCCCATATTTCTGCCCACAGCTCCCACTGAGTGTCTGCAGCAATGACAGAGCATACATTTCTCCAAAAAAGTGAGTGCATGACCCCATTTGATAGAACACGAAGAATGATGTGCCATTTCACCACGAAATCCTTCCAAGCTCCAAGCCCCTGGCAGCTGAAGAAATCAGGATGTCCTCTTGCAAATACCTGAGTCCTATTGCCATCTCCCTCTGTCTGGGTCCAAGTCCCAGAAATCCTGACCCCTTTTCTCATGGGAACTCATTCTTTTTGCAGTGGCAGTGGTATTGCAAAAGGTCTGTGTTTTTCTTCCTTTCTGATTCAAGAGTTTTACTGATAGGAATAGAGGAGGCTGTGAGTTGTAGAGGTTGAAGGGACTGAGCTGTGGAGGAGAGGAGAAGAAGAACAGCAGAAATACAATGACACTTAATGCTCAAACAACAGAAACCCTAGGAGACCTGTTTCCTTCTTTCTACAGATTTGGGAGCCAAAGTTTCCTGCCTGGAAGCAATTTCCTGTGCCCCACTCTCTTTCATGTCTGCCTGCTCCCTCTCCAGCACCATCTCCATTATTTGTCAGGAGATAAATCTTTCAGTCCCACTCAGGTGGCCAGGTGAGCCACCGTGGTTTTGTGCTGGCAGGCACCACTGGGAGTCACCAGCCCCATGTCTGATCTGCAGACGATTACAAAAGCATTTGAAACCCTTTATGATTCCCCATTGCTTCCTCTTCCCATTTCTACTTCCCTCTTCCTGCAGTTAACAGAGTGTTGCTCACTGAGAGCTGAACTTTCCAAACCAATGCGTCCTTAATATTTAAATTACTGTGCTGCAGGTAGCAGGGAGCTCCATATGGCACTGAGAAACCTACACCTCTGGACCCAGGGCACAGCCTGACATGGCAGGTGGAGAGGTGAGGGTGAATGCTGTGCCCCAAGGACACAGGAGGGAGGACTGCCCTTGAGAGAAAAATAACTTGCGTCAGCCAGAACACCCAGTGCTTCGCGCTCAGAGCTGCAGGGTCATTAATAAACACAAGCAGAGGCAGAGGCAGAGAGAGGGTCTAGAAAGATCATGCATCTGCATTATAACCTGTCATCATATGCGTTGTAACCCTCACACAAACTCTTATATATATATGAAATAGTCCCTCAACAGCCTCCTTGGGAAATAAAGTGCTGCCTGCTAGAAGGAAAGCATTCAATAAAAAGGTCATTTTTGTGAACGAGGCTTTGGAAGTAGAAAGGCACTTTTACATCATGAGTGTGGTGAGCACTGAAGAATACACACAGAGGGCAATAAATGCTGAATTAAATTATTTTGGTATTTGCTTGATAATGGTATTAGGCCCACGTTTGCACTTCTTTAAGTACATACCTAAGTGAGATGTCCCTTCTTTGTAGTTCCCCAACAACTCTTCTTGAGCCAGCATTTGTAAAATGATATTTCTATATTTACTTAAGCATCTATTTAAAGAGGAGCCCCTCACAATTACTCACCACACAGATAGATGACACTGTTTGGCTGTGTTTATTTAGTTTCTATTAGTGATTGGCAAAAAGTCTATTGTGGCTTCAAAGCAGATATAGATGAATGACCCCGTTGATCATAAAATAAAGTATGATGATGCCTTCTAGGCCTTGTGGAAAATGGCATGTGAAGGGGACATGTATCATTATCTCATCCTGCCACTTGGTGATATAATATAAAATCCAGTTGTTCTGGTAGGTTTGGCTCAGAAGAAGACGTACATACAGTGCTGGCAGTCTAAGGCATGGAATAATGGGAGCAATTCAAGGGAAGCTGTTAGCTTCAAAGCGTGAGTTCATCTGTCACTGCAGGTGAGACATCTTTCTACAAGTCTTCTGTCAGTGATGACGGGCAAAATATGAGCCATCAGAATGTTAATCTCAAATTTTTGGCTTGCTATTACCTGCTGGTACTTGGTTCATCCTCTGGGAACTCAAGCACAGGCTGTCCTTTGCTCAGCTTCACTCATCCAGAGCTGGGTCATGGAGTGATGTGGATGACACAGACAGAGCAGCATCTGGACTGGGGTCAAAGAACAGATGAAAATTTACTGTTTGCCATCATGTATTTCACTGCCCTGAGTAGCTCTGCTCACAGAGAGTTTGCAGAGTGCCTGATCTGTCCCTTTTTTGGTTTGGTCATTGGGGCAAACCCTTATCAATCTGGCTCTAGGTGAATACTTCTTAATTAATACCTTTTCAGCTGATTTAGCCTTCCAGGAGAGGTTGGCTAGGGCAGAAATTGGTGCTGTCTATGCTCAGAGGAGTTAGCAGCAGAACTGTACCATGGCACCCAGACACTCCTTGCTCAGGAAATACATCTGCTACTGACTTCTAAACCCTTCTTCCCATGTAGTTCAAACCCCTGTCTCAAGTGTCACGAGCTACAAGTGCAGGAGGATCTGTCTGTGCTGGAAATCAATGTTCACACTACTGGGAGGGTATTTTTGCTGACACTCATTAGCCCTGCCAGTCAAACCTCAAGTGTGACCAGCTGACCATCTCCTTTTCAAGGCATTGATCCACAGCCCTCTGCTGTCATGCCCACCCACCCAGATGCTGAGCCATCCATGGAGAAATCCTGCCTCTTGAGGAAGAAGAAGAGGCCAATCCTGCCTCTTGAGGAAGAATAAATCCCCCAGGACTGTGAGGGTGCTAACACTGACAGATGATAAATAACACCAATTATGATTTTCTTGTGAGTTTTCAAAATGCAGAGCACTGAGTTGCCTAGTGCTCATGCTGTAGTCCCATGATTTGTGGAATTCTGTGCAAACCCAGCATGCCCAGTCAAAACAAGTGCCCAGTGAGGTTATTTGAAATGAGATGTCAAAATAACCTAAAGTACTTTTAATAAACCTGGAAACAAGGCTTGCTCCCGTGGCAGGTAGAGCATCCTCAGTTTTTTCTGGTATCAGGGAGGGCTTGAAAGTACTTACAGCTTTTGTTGTTAGCACTTTTGTGCTAGAACATCTTTAAAGACAGAGGTGTCCCTGCCTGGACATTTGTGTTTGGTCTGTGCAACACCACAAGCACCTTGTTTCCCTCAGGGTGACTTTGAGGGAAGTGAGCAACAAAGGGAAAAATCTGGGGAGAAAGTCCAGGGAAGAAAGAGAGGCTGCCCAATTCCAGTCCCAGTGCATACCTCATGCACAAGACTGCAGGACTTTATGGAAAGAGCAACCAATCAAAAATCCCCCAATTTCAGGTGGCCACATGTGATTGTAGGATGTGCACAACAAACAGACCCTTTCTGCTCTTTCTTGAGGCTGGGCTTCTCTCTTCTGGACAAGGTCATCCCAGGAGTTTTTTGACCCCAGACTCCCAGTCTAGACTGCAGGATATTTTTATTTTAAATTGAGAGATGCACTTCTATATCACATTTGTTAATTTTTACCCCAGATCTGTGGTTTCTTTCCTCTGAAGTGTCATGTGCTGTTAAAGACACACACACACACACACAACACACACACATATATATATATATTAATGTATGTAATACTGCTGTCAGTCAGGATACATCCTTTCCTTATATTCACCAAGAATACTCCTTGTAGACCCTGGTTTTGCTGAAGGCTGCTCATCTCCACTTGGGACTTATTGACGTTACACTGCTATATGCTGGATGAATTTTGTTGTTTATCCTTGCCTTTTGATGATGCTGCTGTCTGAAGGTTATCTGCTACAGTGATTTCATAATCCTTTTGAGTCTCTTTCATATCTTCAAAAGGCAGGAAACAGGGTTTTTTAGCTATTCAAGAGCCACTTGTCTGCAGGTAAAGAATTTAACAGCTTGTGGGAGTGCTACTTACTGCCAGCAATAATGTGATTGATCTTTCCTGGAACTGCAAAAATGATTCTTAGAAGTGACATTGTGGAAGGCAAAAATTGAGCTATTTTCTTTCACTTGTCTACTAGGAACACTTAATACAAGAAAATAAATACCTAGTATTGAAGGGTGACCTGTCTCCTTGCATTTCCTTCTCACAATTCAATTTTAACTTTTGGGGGACATCGTTGATGGTCTTATTTGCTTTAAGATTTGGAATAGAAAAGGAACAGCTTGCTCAAGAACTTTCCAATTTAGATGTTTTTAGTAGAAAAATAAATGTGTTTAGAGCTAACTTCATTTTCTTTTTTGGGGACAGGCGGATTTAAGAGCAAAACCCAAATTGTGTGTACTATTGTATGACATACGAATCCAGATGGTTAGGCTGGCTTATCTTTATTCTGAGATTTGTGTGTAATGAGCCCCAGTACATTATTTTGGCATGGTTTTCATTCAGGGCTACCTGATGAGCCCTTCTTGTGTAAGCACTAGAGCTGCTCATCTCAGGTTCCAGGGGCTGCGCTGTTTTACCTCAAGGCCGTGGCGCTGCCTTCCCATGCCCGGCACAGAAAAATAGTCAGTAAAACAGAGTTAACATGTTGCAAAACACCCAAATTAAACAGTATCCCTAGTCTCGACTGAGCAGAAACGTGCCTTTGGGTGACCTGGTCCAGAGGAAAGTGTCCTGGCCCATGGCAGTGATGATTTTAAGGTCTCTTTCCACCCTAAGCAGTCTGGAACTCAAATTATCACATAGAACAATTGAGTAAGTTGCTTGCCTGGCTTCTGATGTCCCGCGCTGAAATGCTTCGGATTCTGGAGTTGATTTTGTCTGGCAGAGGACAATGTCCCATCATCCCACACCTCAGAAAAATAAATAAATACCTTTTGTAGGCCAGAAACACCTTTATGGCTCAACGTGTCTGCCTACCATACCTGGGACGTGGCCTTTGTCTCAGGAAGAAATTCATGGCGGTGGGAGCTCCCTGGGAGCGGGTTTTGTTCCAGGAGAGTTTCCTAGCACAGCGGCCCTGAGGAAAAGGGAAACTGTGTTTCCTGTGGGTAATCCCCCAGGGAGCTGGGCGACAGAGTGGCTGACTCCAGGAGCCTCTTTGCAAGCCTCATTTCTCATTTGGTTTCCTAAGAGGAAATGAGACTCCTGTTATCTGGGTCTGATGCTCTCATCGGCATGAAAATTGTGGTGTGAAAATATTTGCTAAAGCTTTTCTTCTGCCTAAATCAAATTAAAAAAAAGAAAGAAAGAAAGAAAGAAAGAAAATTCATAGAATCACAGTGTGGTTTGGGTCGGAACTTCAAGCTCATCCTGTCCCATTCCCTCCCATGGACAGGGACAACCTTCGCTATATCCCTGGCTGCTCCAAGCCCCATCCAGCCTGGTCTTGGACATTCCCAGGGATCCAGGGGCAGCCACAGCTGCTCTGGGCACCCTGGGCCAGGGCCTGCCCACCCTCCCAGCCAGCAATTCCTAATTCCCAAGATCCCAAAATCTCTCCCTGCCCTCTGGCCCTGGGAAGCCATTGCCTGGCTGCTGTCCCTGCATGCCTTGTCCCCAGTGGCTGTGCAGCTCTCCTGGAGCCCCTGGAGGCCCTGGCAGGGGCTCTGAGGTGTCCCTGGAGCCTTCTCTTGTGCAGCTGAGCAGCCCCAGCTGTGCCAGGCTGGCTCCAGAGCAGAGGGGCTCCAGCCCTGGCAGCATCTCCGTGTCCCTTTATTTCTGTGGTTGTTCTTGCTGCTTGCTTTGCTTTGGGATGTGCAGCCTGAGTTTGCTCCCACTTCCCGAGGTGTCCCAGCTGCTGCCAATAGTTTGGGACGATGCCAGAGGAGCCCCTGGCAGAGCCCTGCGGGTTCAGCACTCCCTGGCACAGCTTTTCCCAGCAGCTCAGCACCCATCGGAGCGTGGGGATTATCTGTGCATATAAATGTTTATTTTAGCAAGTATGGCTAGGTGGTATTTTTAGTAGTGGCAGTTGTAGGAGTTTCATGGGAAAGCCTGTAGTTCATCAGCGTTTTCGGCGTGTATCTTATCTCGGAAATGTAAGCGTCGGCCGGGGGATATTGTACAATGTTGCCTTCATCACCCAGCACTTAATCTACTTGCAATTTATTTACTTTAGTAACTACAGGAAGCAAATAACCTCTGCGTGTCCCACTTCAAGTAACTGAATTAGTGCTGTGTGACAAAGTATCACTCCGCTTGGACTCTTTTTATCCTTCTTAAAAAACAAATAGTTAAAAAAAAAAAACCAACAAAAATCCCCCAAAAAACACCCCCCCCCAATAAAACCCCACACAAAAACCAGAACAAAAGCAAAAATGCACAGCCCCAGGCAGTGCATTAAGTGAGGCTCTCTGGCCTGACCTGTCCGGGTACCTGGCATGGTGGAGGGCAGTCAGACAGAAATCTCTTTAGCAGCTAAAACAAAATGTCAAAGTCCTTACAAAGCATCTTCCAAACCATGAGCACTGCTTGCTTTATATATGGTGAAACTGGAGAGCTGGTCTCTCCTTCAATGTTTATTTTTGCTGGTATAATTAGCTGATTTTTCAACCAGTAATATTGCTTAGTAGTGACTTCCTTTTAAAAAATTGTTTTAGGCTGCGCAAATCTTCTTGGCTTTGTGTGCATACAATGACTTGAACTGGTAGGACCCCAATGTACTAAGGCAGTGCTGCTAATTAATTCTTGGCTGCAGAAGCCCTGATAAGAGTAAACAAAGAGTGAAATTAGCTCAGGAGAAGACACAGGAATTTGCAGGCAAACCCACATCCTTCCATGATATCATTGGGAATCCGCCCGTGCTCCACCCATACATTTGACTGGGTCCTGGCCGAAGGCAAGAGAGCTGATTTTTTTGGGAGGGTGAGCTGTGGATCCTAGAGAGACTCAGTGTAATTTATGGCCTGTAAGGATTTTATTCCCATTTGCTTGGAGAGCAAGATAATCTGCATTTGCTCGCAGATGGTGAAGCCAAAAGCCTGGGCCCCCACCCCACCCTGCTCATCCATCCCTGCACCACCCAGCAAAGCCCCTCGGAGCCCTGGCTCCTGTGAGACGGCTGAGAGGGGCACAAAACGCTGGTCCTGTGCTGTTTCAGAGGCTGCTGGTCTGTGCATGCTCTGGGGAGGATTTTGGCAGCAGGCGGGGGGGGCTGTCAGCCTCCTGGGCTGGGGAGAGCAGGGGCAGCTGCCCAAAGGGTGCTCGGAATGATGCTCACTGCAGATGCTCCCCCAAATCCAGCAGACTTGGTACCATGGGTAGCCCTTCTCCAGGACACCTCAGTGCTAAACTGCTGCCAAAATGATGTTTTGGTTTGGTTTTTTTCTTTATATTTCCAAGGGAAGACTGCAGTGAGGAGATGGTGAGAGACATCTCACACAGTGCTAGTGTGTGTTGCCATGGCATTGAAGTAATTGCTGTTACATTTTTTTTTGAGAGAGAGAAATTAATTCTTTCAGAATTAAGTGACCAATTTTGCCAACACTCAGCTGCAGGAGGAAAGGAATTTTCTGTAATTCAGCAAATAGATACATTATACCTACGCTTTCACAATAGCAGCGAAGTGTTTTCTTCTGTTCCCACTGTTTGCTGACACTTTGCAGTTTGCATTGGGAAATTGTGGGACTGATGATAGAACGCAGCAAAATGCAATCCTGACATTTTCCCTAAAGCACAGTAAGAGGGGAGCAGGAGAATATAAAGGTGCAAGGCGGCAAAATTATGTCTAGACTGGCTACTTTGAAAAACAAATCCAGTTCCCTCTGGATGGTTTCCTCTGCGGTTTAAGCCACAGCTCTTTGACTCAGAGGACACTGTGGATGTTCAGATTTGCCATTTTGTACCGTGCTCTTGACCACACTCTTGTCAGAGCCACCTAAGCACCAGCCTGCAGGGCCCGTGTTCCACTCCCTCGTGTTTTACATCTCTGCAACAACTGTTACATAAAAACCTTGTCCAGGTAATCCAAGATAAAAAGCAATTAGCTAAAACCCAAGATCAGGTGGAACTATACAATAATAAGGAGGCTGAGTGAGCCCTGGCTTAGTGAGCACTGGGAAACTTGAGTGGGTTCAGTAAGCACCCTGAAGCCTGGCTGTCCACTGCAGGTCATGGTGTCCCTGTGCCTGCTATTCCCAAGGCAGGATGACATGTTTCCAGACAGTTCCTGACATCCTGTCGAGGCAGGAGATTACCAGTCTGCTGGTGGGAGAGTTCTGCCCAAATCCTCCTGTTTAGGAGGGGTCCCATTCAGGATCTGGCAGTCTTTGCCCACCTCCTCTCTTGGATCTCCTCTATATTAAAAAAAAAATCTCTGTGGCAAAAAAGGCTAAAAGAACTCCTCACCCAGGAGTTTTGGCTTTTGCTAGGCAAAAAAAAAAAATAAAAATAGCAGAAACACCTCAGATTTCTTAATTGTTTTGCATTTCTTTTGGAGTTTGACATTAAAGGGGAGAAGGGAATATATAGGAAGTATAGATTTTTCTTACCCATCTCACAGATAGAGATACTGAGGTTAAAGAGATTTAACTCTCAGGAAGACCACCCAGCCAGCCTGTGGGGGAGCTGGCAAATGAACAAAGCCCTCCTGATTTATTAGCAAGCATCCGTCCTAGAAGAGAAGGGGATGGACCTGTCTCCAGAGAAGGGGATGGACCTTTAATAGCACAGTTACTCAGGGATTTGTTTTTAAAAATTATTTTAAAAATATTTTTTATTTTAATTGGGTCATACTGCACCCCAAAGAGTTTTAATATTTTTCCTTCCAGCACCTGGTGGAGGGTGTTGGAGAATCCTGCTGGCCTTTGGTGGCCCCAGAAGCCTGATGGCCTCTGCTGTGCCTCCAGCGCTGCCCTGCTGTGCAATGAGCAGCCTTCCTGTGTGACACAGGGACTCATTTTGCTGAGGCTTGGATGAGCATCTCAAATGTTTCCTTGAAATGCCCCCACCTCCAAGTCATGGGGATGACCCTGGAAAGGAACCAGAGGAAACAATCCCCATCCTCTCAGAGCAATGGCAGCCTTGGCTGGGTGGCATCAGCCCCTTGTGCCTCCGCCCTGTCTCTGGACACAGGCCCCTGTCCATCTGCCAAATCCAGAGCTGGGTTATTGTTTCCATTGTTGCATCTCTGGAGCTCACTTTTTTCCCTGGAAACCTGTCCTGGATGTGTGAGGCTCTTGAGGGTCTTTGGACCATGGCAGCTCTCTGTGAAACAAAGCTGGGAACTGATGCACTCCAGGGGGAAAATCCCAACAATTCCAGGCCTTTGCAATAGGACAGGAGCCCCTCTGCCCTGGAGCCAGCCTGGCACAGCTGGGGCTGTTCAGCTGCACAAGAGAAGGCTCCAGGGACACCTCAGAGCCCCTGCCAGGGCCTCCAGGGGCTCCAGGAGAGCTGCACAGCCACTGGGGACAAGGCATGCAGGGACAGCAGCCAGGGAATGGCTTCCCAGGGCCAGAGGGCAGGGACAGATTTTGGGCTATTGGGAATTAGGAATTGCTGGCTGGGAGGGTGGGCAGGCCCTGGCCCAGGGTGCCCAGAGCAGCTGTGGCTGCCCCTGGATCCCTGGGAGTGCCCAAGGCCAGGCTGGATGGGGCTTGGAGCAGCCGGGGACAGTGGGAGGTGTCCCTGCCCATGGCAGGGAGTTGGAATGAGATGGGATGAGTTTAAGGTCCTTTTCCAATCAAATAATTCCATGATCCCGTGACTATGTGATGGCATACCCACGTGCTTAGACCCTCATTCCTAAGACAAAAGCTGGAGGGGCTTCTCAGGATCCCAGGGAAGCCCAGAATAGGGAGGGGAACTGCAGGGGAACCAGAGATGAGGAGAAAATGGGGAATGGTGGCCTGAGGGGGAGGACACCTCTGCTGTGCAGAGTGGCTTGGCCAGTGCATCTCTGCTCTACTAGACAAGGCACTGTAAAGCGACTTTTCAGCTTTTACTGCAATACAAGCATCAGTGCATGAGAGCAGCAGACAGACCGCTGAACTTGGCCTCATAATTAGACAGCAAAATATTATATACAGGTTCTTCTTTCCTAAGAATGGCTGGCAAATAAGATCAGGCCAACCACTGTGAGTTCCTAAAACCTGAAAAGCCTTTGCCAAGTGTAAAATTTGTGATTTAAGAGTGAGAGTAGGATCTTGATGTTTGGTTCATACTGGGTATGACAGGTTAGAATTGCCATGGAATTGGAATTCTGACTATTGTCAGAAACTATTTGCACTAAATGCCTTGTGAATTGGCTTCTGAGTCAGCTCGGGGTATAAAGAAACAGAAAGAATCTATTTGTGACTACATGCAATTGAAGGGAAAACCTGTGGTAAAACCACTGAGTCCAGTTCTTTGGGATAACTTTTTGTGTGCCCACAAATCCACCTGATCTCCTTCCAGGCCATGGGGGGCAGGTGGGATGTGCCAAAAGCGAGCGCAGGAAAGGTGAACACACAATTCACTCTTTCCTGTTTCATACACCAGCCAATCCATCACGCAGTCTCTGTTGATTTGGCAGCAGCTTTTATTTTAATGGGTCTCTGAAAAGTTTTTCTCTCAGTTGTTTGTGTTCTGAGCTGTTCTCTGGTTCCTGCAGAGCCCCAGCCCCCACGGGTGTGAGTGTGTCTGCTCTGTGGGCCTCAGGCAGCCCTGGCTTGGGCCAAGGTTTGCAGCTCTTGGCCATTATGCTGCATTTGATACTTTAGCATATAAATACGAAACAGCTGAGCATCAATATATAATTTTTTTTTCTTAAGTCTCCACCCATCCCGTGAAATGCCTCCAATCTCAGCAGAAAGCTTACAGGAAGGCCCAGTGCATTTTTCCATGGCTGCTGAGAAACTGGAATCCCTCTGTTGAGCTGATTTCCAGGTACCAGGACCATGCAGGGCCTCCCATGGCTGCTTGAGAAGTGAAATTGTTATTCTTTGCGCAGTAAAAAAATCACCTGACAGTCCCTGACACGGCGGCATTTGCTGTCCTGATTCAAAAAAAGAAATGGGAAACACTTTTTAAATTGAATGCCAGGGAACAAAGCACATGGCAGGGATTGGTTTTAAAGGACGTTGTTTGGCACAGCACATATAGTAATTTTTATTATTATGGCACCCTCCATTTTCCAGCGTGTGAATGATTTTATTATGCCTCCAAAGAAGACAAGGATGTCCCTGCTGTCCACATGTGGCTGGCTGTGATTAAGCAGCGAAGACACAAACCCCTTAACCCACAAAAATTCAAACCACTGGCCCCAGTCTCTGCACAGGGTGTGTCAGTGGCCTTCAGAAATGCCAGTACACATCCCTGCCATTGGCGTGTGTCATTTCAAAGTATAGAAAAACCAGTTTTTAGAGAGACTCTCAGTGTGTTGGAGGTGTCTGTGCTCCTTGCAGCAGGGCTGGAATGGATGCCCTTTAAAGGTCCCTTCCAACCCAAGCCATCCCATGGTTCCATGATTTCAGTGTGTTCTTGTTTTGTCCTCGCTGGCTGGGCTTGCAAAGGTCAATAAAACCAGCAAACAAAGGAAAATGCAGCCCTGGTAACCCAGGGCAAACCTTTCTCCCGGTGCAGAGCCCACCTTCCCCTTCTCCTCCTCCCTCTCCCTCCACCAAACGTGCCCCAAGCCTGACACAGCCACCAGGCCCCAGAGGAGCTGGGTTATTCTCTCCGGTGTTCTCTCAGTGGTTCGCTGTGGGGCTGGGCCTGGGCTCCAGGACATCACCTGGAATGTGTGCCCCTCACCCCTGCCCCAGGGCACCCTGTCCTGGCATGAACCCACAGTGAGAAAGCTGCTAATCCCATCTGATGGCACACGCCGGGGGTGGAGATCATGTCTGGCTGTCCTGCTGAGCCACAGACCAGAATATGAGTTATATTTAATTGGCATTTACTCATCAGTGCCTCAGGCAGTCCTTTGGCCTCAAACCCCGCTGTGGGCAGCAGGAACTGCAGAAGCCCTGGAAGGGCCTGGCTGCGCTTGGATCCGTGCACAGCCCAAGGAGGGACTCACGCAAGGAGACAGGAGGCACAGCAGCACCATGCCAGCATTAATGGGACCCGGCTTTGGAACACAGGCTCCGGGTGGACATGGACTGGCTCACCCCAGGAGGGGAGCAGGGGGGGAAGCTGGCCGAGGACACAGCCTGCTCCAGGCCCCAACAAAATACAAACCCCTTGTCCCTGGCTAACAAGGTCCTGCAGGAGAACAGCTCTCTGATGCTGCAGCACCTTTGCAGGCCTTTCAAACACAACAGCTCTTAAACCCAGCAGTTTTCCTTGCTCATATATCATAGAATCATTGGATGGTTTGGGCTGGAAGGGACCTTTAAAGCCCATCCAGTTCCACCCCTGCCTTGGGCAGGGACACCTTCCACTCTCCCAAGTTGCTCCCAGCCTTGTCCAGCCTGGCCTTGAACACTTCCAGGGGTGGAGCAACCACCCTCTAAGAAACCTGTGCCAGGCTCTCACCACCCTCACAGGGAAAGTTTTCTTCCCATTATCTACTCTAAACCTACTCTGTGGCAATGTGAAGCCATTCCCCCTTGTCCTGTCACTCCAGGCCCTTGTGAACAGTCTCTCTCCATGTGTTTGGTGGCTCCTCCAGGTGCTGGAAGGCCACAGTTAGGTCACCTCACTGCAGGCTGAGCAATCCCAGTTCTCTCAGCCCTTCCTGATACCAGAGCTGCTCCATCCCTGTGACCAACCTGATGCTTGCTCTGGGCTGGGCTCTCTCCAGCAACTCCCCATCCTTCCTGTGCTGGACCCCAGGCTGGAGGCAGCACTGCAGGTGGGGCAGATCCCCCTGAGAGGGGCAGAACCCCCTCAGAGCCCCTGGGCAGGGCTGTGGGGTCAGCCCAGTGCAGGGTCAGCCCAGTGCAGGGTCAGCCCAGTGTGGGGTCAGCCCAGTGTGGGGTCAACCCAGTGTGGGGTCAGCCCAGTGCCATCCCCGGGATGCTCTGGGTGCGAAGGCAGCGCGAGTTGAGCGGCCCTGCTCCCCACCAGCTGGTTTGAATAAGTTATGGGCTGAAAACCTGGAACATTTGTTCTGGTGAATATTAACATCCATCCCTGGGTGCTGATGTTTATCTGGCCAGTTTTAAATAACTGGAAAGTACATGCATGAGTTCAAAGCCACCAGCCAAGCTGCTGCCTTCCCCTGTCCTCACCGTGTGCGTGTCAGGCGAGGCCAGCCCCACCAGCCTCATGTTTTGTGTTTGGGCAGCTTCAAAGGCCTCTGAGAATGCATACAAGGTGCTTGCCTGCACAAAACACCCCTGGCCGCACTAAAATGAGCAGGAAAGTATTGTATAAAGCTGGTTTCTTTTTTATTTTTTTTTTTTTTTTTTTTTTTCCCAATTGCCCTTTCCTTAACAAGCACTGATGGGCCACATGCAAATCTTGCCTTCTCTTTTTACTCCCTACAGCCATACTGATAATTTAAACATCTCGCGCTTCAGGCAGGCCCCTGATGGAAAAAAAAATTCATATTTTAATTAAAGTGGTTCAGGCAGAGTCTCCCTCACTCCTCAGATGCTTGTTTTACAAAGGACATTTGTTTATAAGGCTCAGCTGGATTTTTCTTAAGAAGTTCCCTACGCATTTCAGTTGCCATCTGTGCACCTTTGTTGTTCTAGTGCATTAGCAGAACTTCCCCAGTTCCATCTAAACTGATGAATTCATCCAGTCCCCACTTGATACCACCACAGAGCAGCTATTTGTGGGGCTGTTTAATCTCCATTAGGACACTGTGGTTAAAAGCAAAGCTTGCATCCATATGAAAACATGGCACAAGCAGGACGCTCTGCCTCTGCAGGTCTTTCCAGGCCAGGGGTGTCTGAGGCTGTGCAGAGCTGGATATTTAACATTTCCACGAAAACCAGGCTGGCTGCTTGTCTCCCTGGAACTTAGTGCTACCCAGGAGCACAATCCTTTTTCCCTGGGGTTTTGCACCCACAGGTTGGGGTTTTATTTTCCCCACACAAAATTCATTCTGGGAGATGCAGAGATCAATGTGGTGAGGTACCTGGGGCAGAAGTTGGGACTAAGACTGGTGTTCATTCAGGGAAATATGTTCAGTGAAAGCCTTTCTTTTAATCACCTCAAGTGCTTCTAAAGGGATCCACGTTGCACCGTGTTTTGTCTGCAGGCAAGGAGAGGTGGACAGTTAGGCTCTCTTTAAATTACATCTGACAGAGAAATGGAATCTAGATAATTTTTAAATCTCCTTATTTCCCTTCTACATCTTCCAATCCATCTTTCTCAGTGACAGCTGGGGTGAAGCACCCATCACAGAAGTTCCTCCCCAAGGGTAATTACAGGGAAGAGAAATTATTTTCTCCTACATTTATGAAGCAGAAAAAATAAGAACTACTTTTCTCATTCTTTCCTTGAAAATTTTTCATGAAACACATAAACCAGACATGAAGTATCAAGCTTGCTCAGTGTCAGTGTCTCAGTCCTCTCTCCAAGTGCAGTACTGTTGGGATCACAGCCAGGAATCACTCTTTTAAGCGACCTGATGCTTTGGGAGAACAACTTCTCCTTGTAACACAGCTGGGTTTGTCTTTGTGCTCTTTGTGCTGTGTTGTGAAGACAACAGCATTTTTATCATCAGCCTCCAGGGATTCATTGATCTCAAAGGATCCAAGCTTCCAGCTCCTGTATTTCGATCCACATTAGGTTTTGGCTGGGCTGTTCCTAACAACCCTTCAATTTCAGGAACTCAGTTTCAGCCACCAGCTACAACTGAGAAAGTCCATCCTTCCCAAGCCATGTGTCCCACGAGGAAAGGGCAAAGCAGCTGCGGGGTGCTGTCAGCCAGGCAAAGCTGTGAGCAACCCAAATTTTCCGTCTGTGTGCCCTTGGCCCCAGGAGTGGCGAAGGTGGAGCAAAGAGAACGGACCAACCTCTCTCCTCAGGATGGCATGGTGGGATGCAATATAGCATAATCTGTAGGGCCAAAAGGTGCATGGTTTGGCTGGGATTTACTTCTCCTTATTTTACCTAAAAATTCAAACCCTGGGCTGAAGTGATTGCCCACAACTTACATTACAGCAGGGACGACGTCAGCAGAGCCTTGGACACACATCCAGGACCACGCCCTGTGCTGGCAGGGATGTCATGGCATGGCTCTCCACATCCCTGCACTGCTGTGGATGCAGAGGGCCCTGAGACAGCCCAGGCTGTGCTGATGGGGCAGCTGTGGCTGTGCTTTCCTGCCTCCTCCACCTCATCCGCAGTGACCAGGCAGTGCTGCCACACTTGGATGAGCAAAGGGGATCAGATCAGAAATGTCTGGGCTACGCTGTGGATCATCAGCATCTTTCTTGGTACCCTACCTAGGAGCAAGCTCCATGCCCAGGCACCACCATGAGCACCATTTCTGTCTTCATTTCACTGGGCTCCTCCTCTCTGTGTCTGGAGTCTTCCATCCTGACAGAGGCACTCAGGGTTTGAAATGCAGAATGGTTTGGGTCGGAAGGGACATTAAAGCTCATCCCGTGCCACCCCCTGCCATGGGCAGGGACACCTCCCACTGTCCCAGGCTGCTCCAAGCCCCATCCAGCCCGGCCTTGGGCACTCTCAGGGATCCAGGGACAGCCACAGCTGCTCTGGGCACCCTGGGCCAGGGCCTGCCCACCCTCCCAGCCAGCAATTCCTAATTCCCAAGATCCCAAAATCTGTCCCTGCCCTCTGGCCCTGGGAAGCCATTGCCTGGCTGCTGTCCCTGCATGCCTTGTCCCCAGTGGCTGTGCAGCTCTCCTGGAGCCCCTGGAGGCCCTGGCAGGGGCTCTGAGGTGTCCCTGGAGCCTTCTCTTGTGCAGCTGAGCAGCCCCAGCTGTGCCAGGCTGGCTCCAGAGCAGAGGGGCTCCAGCCCTGGCAGCAGCTCCGTGGCCTCCCCTGGATTCACTCAGCAGCTCCAGGTCTTTCCCATGCCGAGCTATTGCTGCTGTCACCTCTCCACTGTTAATGGAGCCCCAGCCCTGAGGTGGCTGTGAGGGCCCATCCTCACTCACACCCTACAGCAGCAGGGCAGGCCAGGGGAAGGACCTTCCTCTGCTGCCTCCCCTAAGAATTTTTTTTGTTTTTTTCCCAACAATTGACTCCTGTAGTGCATTCCTGAGGCTCCCCCTCCTCACACCACACACTCCTCAGTGCCTGGCCCCACATCACAGCAAGCTGGGAGACAGAGCAGGAGCCTGGAACAAGCGAGGAGCCATCCATGGGGTCCCAAAGCTGGGCTCCAGGCATTATTTTATCAAATTACAGCTGTGGGGAGCAGATGAATGCACATTGTGCCCTGCTGGAGGAGGCACCAGCCGATCCCTGCAGCACTGGCAGCCCCAAAGTCTGTCACCTGGGGCTGCTGTGCAGAAAATCACGGACAAAATGAAAAATGAAAATCACAAATGAGAATCATGGACAAAATGAAAATCACGGCTTTGGCATGAGTGGGTATCATCTGAGGGAAACAACAAAGGAAATGATGGAGTGTGATGCCTTCTGAGTGCAGAGATGAGCCTGCCCCTGCCAGCGGGCAAAATACAAAACATTAAATAATATTTGTTTTCCCAGTGGTGGCTTTTCAGCAAGAATTTAGAATCACAAGCAGGGGCACTCTTCATGAGGGGTGAAACACAGGAAAATGAAGCAGTTCAGCTCAGGTTCCCCCCTGAAAGATATGAATGGGGACTCCTGCCTGTCACTTTTCTGCTGGGATATTGGGAGCTGGACCTCACACAGGAACACCTTTGTGGAATCCCAACCCTAAGGAGAGCACCCAGGACTGGCAGGGGCTCGTGATCAAAGGAATGACAAAAGCCAGAGGGTCTGTGAAATCTTACCAAGTTTTGTTAGTGAGTTGCACACTTGTCATGGAAATTGGTGTGTAAATCCCTGCTGCCCCAATGTAAGCACACAGCAGTGGGAGGTGGATAATGGGGTAGAGTGAAAGGGAAGAGAGAGATAAATTGAAGAGAGAAAGGAAGGAAGGGAGCAAGAGAAATCTCCAGAACTGGCTCCAGCACTGATCCATTCAGCTGATGGCATGTCCAGGGTCCTGGGAATGCCATCCAGGCTTTGTGGGGGCAGCTTTCACAGAGAAGTTTTCCTCACCTGGAGAGTGAGGATTTCTCACTTTTTGTGCAAATCAGTTCTTATGCACAGCCAGCTCTTTTGGGCCTTTCTGGAAATCGTTCAGAGGCCTCAGACATCTTGGGTGGCCTTGTCCCCTCTACAGTCACAGATTCACTGGATCCATGAGGCTGGAACAGACATCCAGGACCATCAAGTCCGAGCTGTGACCAATCCACACCTTGTCACCAGACCAGAGCACTGTGTGGCACATCCAGTCGTTCCATGGACGCCTCCAGGGATGGGCACTCCAACACCTCCCTGGGCAGCTCCTTCCAAGGCCTTTCCACCCTTTCCTGAAGGAATTTTCCTCAATATCCAACCTGACTCTCTCCTGATACAACCCTGTCCTCCTGTCCCTGTTCCCTGGGAGCACAGCCCGACCCCCCCGGCTGTCCCCTCCTGGCAGGAGCTGTGCAGAGCCACAAGGTCCCCCCTGAGCCTCCTTTGCTCCAGGCTCAGCCCCTTCCCAGCTCCCTCAGCCTCTCCTGGGGCTCCAGCCCCTTCCCCAGCTCCGTTCCCTGCCCTGGACACGCTCCAGCCCCTCAGTGTCTCTGTTGTCCTGAGGGCCCAGAGCTGTCCCCAGCACTGGAGGTGCCTCAGCAGTGCCGGCACAGGGACAGGCCCTGCCCTGGGGCTGTGTCACAGCCTGGCTGGGACAGCCCAGGGGCCATTGCCCACCTGGGCACCCTGGGCTGTGTCCAGCTGCTTGCACCAGCACCCCAGGGCCTTTCCCAGCTTTCCAGCCTCTCCACCCCTGCCTGGAGCTGCAGGGGGTTGGGGTGACCCCAATCCCGAGCTCTGGGGAACCCCATGAGGGCCCAGCCCCAGCTGGATGTGGCCCCTTTCCCCACCACTCTCTGGGCCTGGCCATCAGCCTCTCCTGAGCCCAGCCAAGGCTGACCCTGTCCAAGCCATGGGCTGCAGCTTTTCCCCAGGGAATGATGTGGGAGGCAGCGTCAAAGGTTTGCTACAGTCCATGGCCACTTCTTGACCTCATTCCCGCACTGAGCCAGGCTGTGCTTTGCTCCCGAAGCCAGAGCAAGGTTTGTCCCAGGAAAGTGCTGCCCTTCCTCCACAGGGCCCCATCCCCAGGCACATCCTGGTGTTCCTCACCTGTGCTCTTACCAGCAGCCCTTGGCTCCACAGCCACGCAGCTATCTGTGCTTGCCATTATCCCCTTACATGCTCTGCTCCTCCAAGCCACCGTGAGCAGCAATTGAGCAACACAAGTTTGAGATTTGCGATGAAAAATTGTGGGGGAGACCCAACACCCCAGAAAAAAATATGTCCCCATATTGACCAGGTATCATTGTGGTGCTCCAAACTTCAGGGCAGGGGGTGGGATTGTTCAGAAATAACGAGAGGACATTTGCTCTGCTTGCAGCAAGCATTTGTTAGGCTTAAGGGCATTGCTCAAGGGGAGTGTTGACAACAAAATATGATTATCTGGCATTTCCGTGTCATTTTACATTTTCAAGATGCCTTTCAGGCACTAAATAGACATTAAACATGAGCTAATCTTTTGTTATAGCTCCTCTGCAGCCATGAGATGGGATTAGGGCTCAAACTGGGTGGGTATTGAGAAAAAAGAAAAGGAATTAATTAAAAATATTCAAGTGCTTTTAGAGAATTTAGAAGGGTTCGTACCATGGTCCGTGTGTTATGGACAATAATGAGCACTCACACATTTCACATCAGGCTTGTAAAGAACATCCTGGGCAGTGCTGGGTCAGTGCAATTCAAAACAGTCAAAGGGGTGGCAAAATTGCAGAATCCCAGACTGGTTTGGGTTGAAAGGGAACTTAAAGCTCCTCTCTCTCCACACTCCTGAGATCTTGGCTCACCATCTGCAACGTGTGGATGAAAGGACTTGCAGAGCAGACAGAGATGATGGAAAACATGCAGATCCAGTACAGAGGGCTATACACAGGCCCTCTCTAATGAGTGATGCAGGTTAATTGCACCTCTTCAGCTGCAGACTGGGGGGCTTTGTGTCCTTGCTGGGTTATTGTGTGAATGGCACTGGGGAGCTGAGTGGTCAGCAGCGCCTGTGTGTGATCCCAGAGCTGCAGGGTGGCCACTCCACAGGGCAGCTTTCCCATGAGATAATTCCCATTGTTCATGGGAAGGATCCAGTTTCAGTGGATGGTGTGCCAGCCTGGCTGCACCCCGAGCATCTCTGACAGGAGGGGATGGCTGCTCCTCCCTGCAGCCCTGGGAAGGCTCTCAGCAGCTTTGGGAAGCTGGCGTTTCTGCGGTGACTAATGGCTCAAGGAACCTGACTAATGGCTCAAGGAGCCTGACTTTTGGGTTCAGTGTTTTCAAACCAGGAGCCAAAGGCGCTGAGCAGCTTCCCCAGGCCAGAGAGTGACCCTGCCTTGCCACACAGCTGGACCACAGAAGAGTTTTGAGGCCGGAGCCGAGGTGAAGTGACTTGTCTGACATGACATGGACATGGGTGGTGGTGCTGGGAGCTCACTCAGGAGATCTGGGCACAGAGTCCAGCCCCTGCACTGCAGCCCTCTCCTTCCTCTGACTCCTTCCACAGCATGGCTGCAATGGAAGTTCCAGGCAGGTGCTCTGGGAAGCAGAGCAGCACTGGGCTGCTGCTGGTGACCTTGACCTCAGAAGTGATGGTCACCACTGACCCCAAGGACAGCATGGGGTGGTGCTTCTCAGCACCATGGGGCTGCTCAGTGTGCTCACACCTGCAGCAGACCTTGCCAGGGGTTAGGCCATCACTTGCAAGGGGGATAGGTTGACCCTCATGGTCCCTCCTGTTCCAGCACCCCAGCCCATTGCTCTGCAGCCCTGCCTGGCTGGGAGGTGCTGGTTCCCCAGTGCAGTGGATGCAGGGAGAGCTGCACACTCAATAATCCCCAGCCAGGAGACTGCCAAGAGGAAATGCACTTCCCGTAAAGCAGGCACTGTTACCGACTTTGTTTGCTGGAATTGCTTGAGTGGTAATTACGCTCCTTTAATATTGACATATTTAAATAGTTTCCAAGCATAATAGGAGTCCTGCCCCGCTCCTTCCACCTCCTTTTCCAAATTTCTGTGGTGAGCTTTCTCTTTGAACAAGAGATTATCTGGAGGGGTGTGCCTTGCCCACGTCTTGTTTCCTGAGCAGCAGCCCAGATGTTGCTCCCTCTCTCCTGGTGCGTTCAGTGCACTCAGCGTCTGCTGCGCTGCCCCACGGAGGAGCAGCCGTGGGGATCTGAAATGCAGAAAAGGAGGTCTCCATCTCCACTGGAGGAGCCACGGGGGTCTGTCATGCAGAAAAGGAGCTCTCCATCTCCACTGTGCAGCTCCACACGTGAGCGTGCTGGCCGTGGCCCCCAGCTCACGCCGGGATGCTGACGGGGCAGTGCGCAGTGGCAGCGTCAGCGCCGCTTGTATATTTGTGTTTCATTCATTATGTTCTGAGACGTTCTGTCCCCAGCACAGCGGCCAAAAAAGGCCATTCCCTGCTTACACTGCTCCCTGCGTGGGCCACTCTCATGAATGCTGCAAAAGAGGGATTAATTTTCCCAGGAAAAACAAGTCACATGAAAAGTGAGGTGGAAACCTGGGCCACTCCATGCCCTGAGGGCCCCTCTGGGCTCCTCTCTCTGCCTGTGAGCCCATGCACAAATTCATCTTGGGCAGACCCTCAAATCTGGTACCTTTCCCCCCTAAAACAGGTGCTCTTTTCTCCCCCATTGCGTTGCTGCTGTTGTTGGTCCCTGTCTCCCTCTGAGCATCCATCCAGAGCAGTATCCAGCTTTTACAGATTCCTGCTCCTCTCAGCTCTGGTGAGCCTCTGGGTGGTCTGGTCTTTGCAAACCTCTCCCTGGATTTTCCTCTCCACCCTGAGGAGGATTTTTTCATAGAACCACAGAACCCTGGAATGGTTTGGGTTGGAAGAGACCTTAAAGATCATCCAGTCCCACCTCCTGCCATGGGCAGGGACACCTTCCACTAGCTCAGGCTGTGCCAAGCTCTGTCCAACCTGGCCTTGGACACTTCCAGGGATCCAGGAACATCTGGGAAACAAATTTTTCTGTCAGCGCTGGCTGACCCCAGAGGCAACCCCTGACTGGTTCTGCTCCATGCCCAGGGTCAGTGTGGGCTGGACAGCCCATGGAGCCACACTCTGGGGACTCTGTCTGGGGACAGGAGACCCCAATCCTTTCCACCAGGTCTGACTCAGGCACCTTGCAGACACCTCCTCTCCTCCAAGAGGCTGCAGCTGTGGCACTATCAGCCTTCACTTTTATCTGAGGGCCTGTTCTGCTGAAGATGAGCATCAAGTTGGCCAATTTGTTACATTGCCTTGGTACTCGAGCAAGGAAGGCATCCTCACCCTGGTTTGGTGAAAGCCAAAACAGGAAAAATTCTCATGCAGGCCTTGAACTATCATGGAAATGGCTCAAAATCACCCTCAAAAGTGAGAAATTTCCCTGGGATTTTCTGTAAAGGATGGAGGAGAGACTGCTCATCCTGCCAGGGCCCTGGCTGGGTTGTAGTTGCTTGCACAAAAGGGGGTGTGTGCGTATTTTAAGTATGTCAGAGGGATGAGAAAGCAAAGAACAAGCCAGCAAAGTGCCAGGGACGTTCCAGAAAGGGATCTGGGGAAATGCAGCATGAGGTGAGGGTGCAGGGTGGCTCCAGGCAGGCTGGGGCTTGGGCTCCAGGCTGTGGCAGCCGACGTGGCCCCGCGGTGTTCGGGAAACGGGACTTTACGTACTTTCCCCAGTAATACACAGAATTGCATCAAAGAAATACCTGGCTGTCAACATCAGCGTATCCTCCCAGAGAAAACGATCTTGGCAAGGCCTCGAGCAGGCCCAGCGTCCCAGGCCAAGAGCCAGCAGTGTTTAGTGCAGGTTTCTTCATCTCCCTGTCTTTCATCATCTCCCACACGCACCCCACCAAGCTGCCATCCCAAGGGTTACTGTCGAGGTAGGAGAAAGCTGCTAAGCAACGACACTCTTAAAACTGGAAGGGCAGCACTGCAGAGGCATCAGTAAAAACCCCAACCTCTCTCCAGCCTTCCTGAGCCCCACCCCTCCCCACCTGGCCTTCAACTGGGAGTGCAAAGTGACAAATCCTCTTCTGAGGCTCTTAAATCCAGAGGATACAATGGACAACTTCTGGTCCCCAGGGTCCATCATGGGGCTGGGGGCACTGACTGGGGAGAAGGTGTAGAAGGCCACTACTCCCAACTTCATGAACGCCAGGTCTGGGCTCCAGACCAAAGGAAAAAGCCCTGGATCCACCAGCCAGGTTTGTGCAGACTGTGATTTGGAACGTTTCAGGGGTGCTGTCCATCCTCCTGTACCTTTTCTGAGGGAGGAGGTAGGGTAAGGCTCTGACACAGCATAGGCAGCTGCTGCTCTTGCTGATGGTTGCTGCTGCTGCTGCACACCAGAGGTGAAAGATGGGCTTCCCAGGACCAGCTCCTAAACTGTTTTGACCTGAAGAGGACTGTGAGCCCTTGAAGATTACCAGAGCCAGATATGATGCTGAAGCACTCTGGTACAAACAAGGCTTTTGATGTCTACTGACTGCAGGGCAGCCCAAGGCCACAGGGCAAGACAGGGGATTTCAGGCCTGTGTTGGAGGGAAAGATTGGGAACTTTATGCCCAAGGCTGGGGTTGATAAATATGTCATAAAATCAACCATAAATAACAATGATGTGCCATTTTGACGTGTGTATGTGTAAATAGCCTGTCTGCATGTATCTGTACTGAATATATACATATGGACACTGTAGACATACATATGGTGGGGAGGGAGGGAGGGAAGGAAGGAAGGAGGGAGGGAGGGAGGAAGGAAGGAAGGAAGTGGAAGGAAGGAAGGAAGGGAGGAAGGAAGTGGAGGAAGGAAGTGAAGGAAGGAAGGAGGAAGGAAGGAAGGAAGGAAGGAAGGAAGGAAGGAAGGAAGGAAGGAAGGAAGGAAGGAAGGAAGTGAAGGAAGGAAGGAAGGAAGGAAGGAAGTGGCGGAAGGAAGGAAGGAAGTGGAAGGAAGGAAGGAAGGAAGGAAGGAAGGAAGGAAGGAAGGAAGGAAGGAAGGAAGGAAGGAAGGAAGAAGGAAGGAAGGAAGGAAGGAAGGAAGAGCGGAAGGAAGGAAGGAAGGAATGAGGAAGGAAGGAAGGAAGTGAAGGAAGGAAGGAAGGAAGTGAAGGAAGGAAGGAAGGAAGGAATGGAAGGAAGGAAGGAAGGAAGGAAGGAAGGAAGGAAGGAAGGAAGGAAGGAAGGAAGGAAGGAAGGAAGGAAGGAAGGAAGGAAGGAAGGAAGGAAGGAAGGAAGGAAGGAAGGAAGGAAGGAAGGAAGGAAGGAAGGAAGGAAGGAAGGAAGGAAGGAAGGAAGGAAGGAAGAAGGAAGGAAGGAAGGAAGGAAGGAAGGAAGAAGGGAAGGAATGAGAAGGAAGGAAGGAAGGAAGGAAGGAATGGCGGAAGGAAGTGAGAAGGCGGAAGGAAGTGGCGGAAGGAAGTGGCGGAAGGAAGTGGGAAGGAAGGAAGGAAGGAAGGAATGAATGGAAGGAAGGAAGAAGGAAGAAGGAAGGAAGGAAGGAAGGAAGGAAGGAAGGAAGGAAGGAAGGAAGGAAGGAAGGAAGGAAGGAAGTGAAGGAAGGAAGGAAGGAAGGAAGGAAGGAAGGAAGGAAGGAAGGAAGGAAGGAAGGAAGGAAGGAAGGAAGGAAGGAAGGAAGGAAGGAAGGAAGGAAGGAAGGAAGGAAGGAAGGAAGGAAGGAAGGAAGGAAGGAAGGAAGGAAGGAAGGAAGGAAGGAAGGAAGGAAGGAAGGAAGGAAGGAAGGAAGGAAGTGGAAGGAAGGAAGGAAGGAAGGAAGGAAGTGGCGGAAGGAAGGAAGGAAGGAAGGAAGTGGAAGGAAGGAAGGAAGGAAGGAAGGAAGTGACGGAAGGAAGGAAGGAAGAAGGAAGGAAGGAAGGAAGGAAGGAAGGAAGGAAGGAAGGAAGGAAGGAAGTGAAGGAAGGAAGGAAGGAAGGAAGGAAGGAAGTGGCGGAAGGAAGGAAGGAAGGAAGTGGCGAAGGAAAGGAAGGAAGTGGAAGGAAGGAAGGAAGGAAGGAAGGAAGGAAGGAAGGAAGGAAGGAAGGAAGGAAGGAAGGAAGGAAGTGAATGGAAGGAAGGAAGGAAGGAAGTGGAAGAAGGAAGGAAGGAAGGAAGGAAGGAAGGAAGGAAGGAAGGAAGGAAGGAAGGAAGGAAGGAAGGAAGGAAGGAATGAAGGAAGGAAGGAAGGAAGGAAGGAAGGAAGGAAGGAAGGAAGGAAGGAAGGAAGGAAGGAAGGAAGGAAGGAAGGAAGGAAGGAAGGAAGGAAGGAAGGAAGGAAGGAAGGAAGGAAGGAAGGAAGGAAGGAAGGAAGGAAGGAAGGAAGGAATGAAGGAAGTGAAGGAAGGAAGGAAGGAAGGAAGGAAGAAGGATGAAGGAAGTGGAAGGAAGGAATGGACGGAAGGAAGAAGGAAGGAAGGAAGGAATGAAGGAAGGAAGGAAGGAATGAAGGAAGGAAGGAAGGAAGTGGGGAAGGAAGGAAGGAAGGAAGGAAGGAAGGAAGGAAGGAAGGAAGGAAGGAAGGAAGGAAGGAAGGAAGGAAGGAAGGAAGGAATGAAGTGGCGGAAGGAAGTGGCGGAAGGAAGTGGAACGGAAGGAAGTGGCGGAAGGAAGTGGAGGAAGGAAGTGGAGGAAGGAAGTGGCGGAAGGAAGTGGAAGGAAGGAAGAAGGAAGGAAGGAAGTGGCGAAGGAAGGAAGGAAGGAAGGAAGGAAGGAAGGAAGGAAGGAAGGAAGGAAGGAAGGAAGGAAGGAAGGAAGGAAGGAAGGAAGGAAGGAAGGAAGGAAGGAAGGAAGGAAGGAAGGAAGGAAGGAAGGAAGGAAGGAAGGAAGGAAGGAAGGAAGGAAGGAAGGAAGGAAGGAAGGAAGGAAGGAAGGAAGGAAGGAAGGAAGGAAGGAAGGAAGGAAGGAAGGAAGGAAGGAAGGAAGGAAGGAAGGAAGGAAGGAAGGAAGGAAGGAAGGCTGCTGTGTGGTTTTATGGGCCCTCTCCATCCCACCTTCACCAGGGCCGCTTTCCTGGCCCAAGTGGGCTCTACCAGGAAGGAGGAGAATCCAAGCAGGGAGACAAAGGTGGCCTGTAGTTCATGGCTGTTGCTTAGGTCAATAATATATCGATCACAATTTTGTGGGCTAAAAGCTTGACCTTTTAAAGGGCAATTGGCGCCTGTGAGATTTGATTTAGGAGAAAGATAATAATTTAAATTTAATTTTCACTTTGTGTTTCAGTTGGGAGAAATTCGAAGCAAGGGTGCTTTTTGGGGGGGAGGAAGGTAAGGGTTTTTTCCTGGAGCCATCACAAAGAGCTTCATTTCAGGGTGAGAACAGCTCTGTTGGTTGTCCCTGCTCCACTGCTCACCATGCAGAGGCATGGACAGGACACAAGGCACTGAGCAGAACATTTATTCTGAAGCTCATCCCAGTAAATATAACAGATACTGAATATCCCACATGAAGGAATGATGGCTTTCCCCCCTCTAGGAACAGCCTGACCAATGAAAAATCACACAAGGCTGTTTTAGGGAAAACCCCACATTTTTAGGCCTTCAAGAACCTGTTTTGTAAGAGGTTTTGAATCTGCAGACATGGTTTTGCCCGAGTGGTTTATTCCCATTATTCTCAAGCTGATTCAGTCCTTGAACAGGGACAGACAGCTCTGGTGGGGCTGAGCAACCCCTGGTCCCCTGCACCCCGAGCCCTACACCCAGCAGGATTCATGGGGGAGCACTGCAGACTGGATGCAGGAGCTGTGCTGGAAGAGGGGATGGACCCTGACAACAGCTCCAGGTACAAAAATAGAAACAGCAGGCTGAGGACAGCTGTTCCTAGTTTAAATCGCCAGTTTTTAATAAGCTGTTTTGCTCCTTGAAAAGCTTTTTTTTTTGTCATTTCATAAATAGGAGGAGGGGCCAGGGTAGCATCATCAGGACGTCACCTACTTTGTCACTGCTCCTCTCCGGATCCTCAATTTTCCCTGGTGCCATCACATTCAGGGCTTTCAGCAGCACAAAGTGACTGCAAGGAAGACTGAAGTCTGCCATTTAGTTTGCCAAGACATCTGGCAAAAACATTATGTACAGCTGAACATTTCATCACGTCTGCCAAGACATATTCATTTTGGATTAATTTTAAGACAGTTTTTAAAGTGATGATGAAGGATTATGCCATGCGCTTCAGCAGAATTTGAAAAAAAATTAAAATCATCCCTCCACTTTAAATCTCTCATTCAAATTGTCCCAGTTTGGCAGCTCCACGGTGTATTGGAGTCATGATCTGGAGGGATTCACCAATAGTGACATCTTCATTCATCTGAGTCATGTCAGTGCTGTCACAGTCCATGGGTGGTAGCAGAGCCTCCAACACAAAACACTCCGTGGAGATAATTCACTTCCAGGCAGGCAGCACAGCCCCAACATCCAAAATGCATCCACCAGCAATAACCCAGCACTGATGACTGAATGAATACGAGCTGCAGTCTCAGCTGGAACCTCGCAGTTCGGGGTTAACTGACCCAGAATGCAAAGCATTTCCACAGAGCTGTTACTCCAGGGACATCCCCGGTATTCCCAGTGAAGGGATGCCAAAATCAATGCCAGGGGCTTGCAAAGGAGGGATGTAGCTCATGGGTTGCTGCTTTTGAGCAGGCCCATGCAACTCTACAGCCATATCCATGGCCCTATCAATTTCTCTGGGCACCCTGGGCCAGGGCCTGCCCACCCTCCCAGCCAGCAATTCCTAATTCCCACTAGCCCAAAATCTGTCCCTGCCCTCTGGCCCTGGGAAGCCATTGCCTGGCTGCTGTCCCTGCATGCCTTGTCCCCAGTGGCTGTGCAGCTCTCCTGGAGCCCCTGGAGGCCCTGGCAGGGGCTCTGAGGTGTCCCTGGAGCCTTCTCTTGTGCAGCTGAGCAGCCCCAGCTGTGCCAGGCTGGCTCCAGAGCAGAGGGGCTCCAGCCCTGGGATCTTTAAATTCCCTTCAAACCCAAACACGCTGTAATTACATTAAACGATCATCTCCACTGCCCAGGCACCTCCCTGCCCAGCTCCTTATGAGCGGCTGTTCCCAAAGTCACAGCAGGAAGTACAGCTCTGCTGCTGGGGTCATTGGAGGTTGCAAGAGCTGCCCTTTTGTCTGTGAAATACCATTATCTTCAGCTGGCAGAGCTGTTATCAGCTGCTGGTGACGTGTGCTGATGTCTCATGCACGAGGATGGCCTGGAGCACTCCCTGGTGATGTCACAGCAGCCCGGGGATGTCCTGCCAACTGGCTCCTTCCCTGAAAGTGAAAAGAACAGGGAACCTCCCAGCCTTGTGATCCCTTCCCTGAACCTGTCACACGCATCTGGGGGTCATGACTGGCCTGTGCCAAGGCACCATCAACGAGTAACTCCTAAAAGTTAAAAACTCAGCCTTCTGGCCAAGCCCAGAGCAATTCCCAGCCCCATCCAGCCCAACCTCCACCACCAACCTTGTGGCATCCGGGGCTCAGTCTCCAAGGACTCCTGCACCACACCCAGAGCTCACAGCCACCACGGCTGCTGCCAGGACCTGTCCAGAGCTGAGGCTTCAGAACCCAGGGGCTGTTGTGTCTTGCTCTCAGGTGTGCAGCTGTCACCTTCAACACTGCTAGCTGTTAGCAATTAAAGACAATAAATATGGTAATAACAACTCCCTCGAATCCTAAAATTAACAATGAATCCAGCACAAAAGCAGCTGGGATGCTGAATTTTACCATAATGCCAGTACCATTGGTACAAATTTTTAGGTAAGGTGGCCAAAGGGGGAATGGGTAGAAATAGGGAAGGATTTGCAGTGGTCAGGTGATTCTAGGAAGTGAAATGCATTAGAAAACTCTTGCTCTTCCAGCACAGAAGGTGGAGTTCTTGCAGACCAAGCCCAGTCAATTACAAGAGAGCCTGGGGCTGACTTAATATGAGATTTGACCTTTACTTGGCTGAATTAGACAACATATGCAATGATAAAACCAGTAGAAAAGGTTGTACAAAATCTTTAGTTTCCAAAGAAGGGAGGGGAGTTGTTTGCTTCTTCCTTTCCTGTTTAACTGGTAGATCAACAATCTTGTGGCACGTACAAAACAGCTTGGGTTTTTTTCCCCCTGTGACTTGCCAATACTCTTTGGTTTTAGGCTATTAGGGTCAAGAAACACCAAGAAATCTGGCAGGTTTTTGGACTGCTTTTGCCAAAGTGAATGATGCCCAATGCATTTATCTCTTCCAGCTGCCCCCCTCACCCCCACCTCTCTTTCACAGCAAGAGCAGAGTTTCACTCCATTGCCTGAGCAGGAGGATTTCTGCCTCACCAGGGACACGTGCATGAGGCTCCACAACTCCCTCTTCACCAACAACTTACACAGCAGCTGAGTTTTCTGCCTGTTTGGTCCTCTGAAAGGGATGGTCCTCTGAGAGCAGACCTGCCTTCTCCTGCCCAGCCCTGAAGTGATGGATTTCCTTCTCCAGAGCTGCTTGGGGAGCTCAGGCAGGTGGTGACAGCAGTGATCAGCACCCAGAGCAAGAGTATTGTAATAGAATCTCAGACTGGTCTGGGTTGGAAGGGAGCTTAAAACCCACCTTGTTCCACCCCCTGCCATAGCAGGGACACCTCCCACTGTCCCAGGCTGCTCCAAGCCCCATCCAGCCTGGCCTTGGGCACTGCCAGGGATCCAGGGACAGCCACAGCTGCTCTGGGCACCCAGGGCCAGGGTCTGCCCACTCTCCCAGTCAGCAATTCCTTCCCAGTATCCCAAAATCTGTCCCTGCCCTCTGGCAGTGAGAAGCTATTCCCTCTTTTTCTGTCCTTCCAAGGCCCTCTCCAGCTCTCCTACATGCAGGTACTGGAAGGCCACAGTTAGGGCACCGCAAACATGAGTGTAGTCAGGAGAAGGTGCAACACCCACCCCACACCCCAAAACCAGAGACACCATCAGCTGAAATGGACAGAAAAGGGAATCTGAGGGTGCAGAACACATCAGGTCTGGTCTTGTGTGGACAACCCTGTCCCCTCTCTGCTTTCCCCCATGACTGTGCATTCCCAGCGTCCCACTGTGACCATTAAAGCTGAGCTGGCAAGAGGTGACATTCCATGTGACACTGCAGCACGACATGTTCCTTCCTTTACCAGACACTGACTTGAACACTGATTTACTTTACACAACAAATAAATTTACACTCTTCTTCATTGCACATCGTGGAGGACATTATAAAACCTCGATCAGGTTGGGCCTGATGATCACACCAAGACCTGTGACAAAACACACCACCCTGTATTTACTGTTTCATCTTTTTTTATTTTTGTAATTACGCATAATAAATCTTTCACACAAAGTAAAAAGGATCCCTAAGGTGAAGGAAAAACAGAGTATTTGTGACCATACCAGACTGCAGATGTCAGGACACTGCCAGGCCCACATCACACTCCAGCTCTTGGGAGAGCCAACGGGGCCAGCATGAATTTCTGCCTAAATCTTGGTCTGGCTCTGCTGTTTTGGCTTTAGGTGGTAACTCCAGCTGTTCCAAACCAGCTGGCATCCAGGAGCAGGGTATTTCATGAAACACACAAGGAAATTACGCCATCAGAACAAACCTCTGCACCTCAGTGTCACCACAATGGGAGGACAGTGAGAGAGAATTTTCTGTGCGGCGACGCCGATGATGGTTCAGCAGCTGTTGGACCTTTTCTATCAGACTGCTGCTTCATGTGCTCCTCTCTTGCAAAAAGCCCTTTCGCAGACAAATCAGGTTTTCTGCAGTCTGACACCTGGCTGAGCAGCGTCTGCCCTGGCAGAGCCTCTCTGGTGCTGCTCACCCCGGAGTGTTTAAAACAGATGAACATTGAGCCAGCCCAGCAGCTTTAGAATCCACGGTTTAAAAGTGCATCTTCAGACTGACCTTTCCAAATCTGGGCAGCCCTGTTGACTCACAAACACTCTTAGTCTTTTAATAAAGACAAAATTACAAATCACTACACTAACCAAGAATAGTTATCCCCTTTTGACGTTTGCTTAAAGACCAAAACAAAACAGAATAAATCCAAAATACAGATCAACTTATGTGCAGCTCAGTCATGGTTCATTAATTTCTCCTATTTGTCTAAGAAAACACTGCATCTCCAGTCTTACCATCGTCTTTTCTCAAAAGCTTCTGCCATTTCAAAGCCCTAAATGCTCATGGGCTCTATATATCCCTTTGCAGCTATATTTAAATAAATTTGGAAAGCTTTTTTTTTTTTTTACAAGCCAGCATTTCCATTTGTGTAGGACTCAAATGGACTTCTGTCTCTAAATAAGCAGATAAAAGGAAAGTACAATCTTAGCACATCCTTCAGAGGGATGAAACGGTGCAAGAAATTCTATTTAAAGCCATTCAAAGGACTTTCTGAAAGCAAACGCACCCAATTCCTCAGGTCAACAAACAGAACATGCTGTAGCAAGCAGTGAATACAGAGGGTTGCCACGCATCTTCAAGAACTAATTCCTTGAAATTGAAGTTTTGGCATGCAATGCACTGCTGACAGTCCCCCACACAGCAGCACGTGGGACGAGGAGAGTGGGTGCACGTGTGTGCAACAGGCATCCCCAAAATACGATCCCCACTTTGAAAAATGAGATTTCTTTCAAAATCACACCACTTCTTTTGCTTTTCCCACTGCTGAAACAGGTATATCAGGAAAGGGCACTTGAAAACAACCAAAAAAGAGAGTAGTATTCTACATTCAGGTAAATTTATACTTCTGCCATAAAACTTTAAAAGCCAAGAGGAGGTTTTCAACACAGAGCTTTGTCAAGGATCCCCAAAACACACTGTCACCATTACGCACAGATTTACAGGACACTGGTCTATTTTACAATCTTGTAATTATTTTCTTTGGACTTTTTTTCCCCTCTTCCCTTACACGTTCAATTTCCAGGAACAATTTTGCACAGGAGCACAGAAAAACAAGTCTGTAAGGGACTTGACTCCGAAAGCAGGTGTTTCTTGCCCTCTGGAGAGTATTTGTCAGTCAAACAACAACAACAACAGAAGACTTGCTATTGAAAATCCTCCCACAAACATCTAAATCAAGTGTTTTGAATCTGCCTGGGAGCTAACCTGATTAAGATGCTGCTTGCTTAGTTCCCTCGGATGACAGCGTAGACAGCAATTTAAGGGCTGCAGCCTTGACAGTGCCACAGAAACGAAGGGCTGTGAGTGGAAACAAGGATTAGGTAACGAGCACCCCACGGCAGTGTCCAAGAGACCATAAAAAGCTTGACCCAAGGAAGCTGCCTGCTCCAAAGAGCCAAAAATACAAACACTCCTTCCAAATCAAAGCCTGCAATCTCATTTAGCCTGTTAAGTTAAAAGGACGATCAGGTTTGTGGTTGGTAGTAACATCATACCCCATGTGTAAGGCCTCATTTTCATCAAACAAGCTCTAGGTTACGGACTATAAACACAAGGTTGCCTACAAGCCATCAGTGCCCCACACCAGTCTGTCCCAGCGTGAGGCTGGGCTGGACACTGGTTCTGGGGTCACGGGCGCAGTTGGAGGGGGTCAGGTTGGAAGGGGTGCAGAGGTTCAATTCCTGTAGGATGGAGCGGGGCTGGCCTGGCCGGGGTGCCCCTCAGCCCGAGTCCATGGTGAAGAGCTGGATGTCACGGGGGTTCCAGTACAGGGCCACGGCAGAGTTGTACACCAGGGACCACACGTAGGGGATGAAGAACTCCTCAGGCTGCTCCTCCTCCACGTACTTAAACTTCAGCTCGGGGAATTTCTGCAACAAGAAGCCAGAGACCAGTGAGGGAAGGTTTGCATGTCTGCTTACAAACACACAGCCCACATAAACACTGAAGAAAGAGGTTTGGTGAAAAAAATAATGGAAGGAACTAAACCATTAGAACCCAAGGAAAATATTTATAGGATAAAGAGAACATTTATAATTTCTTCTTTGAATTAAATGCTACATTAGCATATTGTATTCGAGCCTTTTACCATTGGTCACAATCCATTTGCCTGTTAACAGACTAAACACGTGAATCCTTTACAAAACACAAAGGTCTCAAGGAAAACTCATTTTTAGCAGCCCTGCAAAAGCCTTCTTGCTTGTGCATGTACAAACATATTTATTGCATTTTCCCTTATAAACATTTTGCCATTAATTGTACTTGGCTCCTTAGCAGGAGAATCCTCTGAAAAGGCTGAAAGCATAAACACAGCTTATGGTAACATAGGATCACAGAATATCCTGAGCTGGAAGAGACCCACCAAGATCACCCAGCCCAGCTCCTGCCCTGCACAGACCCCAACAATCCCACCCTGTGCATCCCTGGCAGCGCTGTCCAAAGGCTCCTGGAGCTCTGGCAGCCTCGGGGCTGTGCCCATCCCTGGGGCGCCTGGGCAGTGCCAGCACCCTCTGGGGGAGAGCCTTTCCCTGATATCCAAACTAACCCTCCCTGACACAGCTCCAGCCGTTTCCTGGGTCCTGTCCCCAGTCACCAGCGAGCAGAGACAGACATGCTGCAACCTCAAGTTCCCATTTTTCTCATTTTTTCCCTCCCAAAGCAGTGCACACTGCAAACCCACCAGGCTCACTCTTGGTAAGCGTGTATTTTGGAAAGAGCTGAGTCTAGTTTTGTATTGTGCTCTTCACTTTATCCACTTCTAAATGTTGCCTGTGTCTGAGCTTGGCAGAGTCTCAGGCAAAAGCCGCATTACAATGATCACTAGGGTAAGATAAAACATGACCCATTTTATTATTTATAAGGCTGTGGCTAAGACTAAGAATAAACTCCTCTGTGTGACATGATCAGAACAAGCACAGGAATGGCTAAGGAGTCTCTTTGCCCATTAATAATGAAGGGATTCCCTATCCTATTTCTTGAGCTCAGTGTCCTGTTTCCTTGCCTTAAGGGTACAAGAATTCTGGCTGGATCAGTCTCCTTTGAGGGGGCATTTCTTGGACACTTGGTTTTCAGGGTTAGGTATGTAACTTCAATACTCCCATGTTATTTGTACTCTTGGAGTCAGAAAACATGTACACTTGTAGAAAAGTTGTAGAAATATGTGGATGTGGCACCTGGGGACACAGGTTGGTGGTGGCCTTGACACTGCTGGGAGAGCAGCTGAACTCCAAGATCTTGGAAGCTTTTCCAACCTAAAGGATTCTGCACTATCTCTGTTCAAGGAGGCAGCTAAAGGTAGGGCTGTTAAAGGCTCCTCTGCATCTAACTCCTGTTGAGTTCAAAGCCCAGAATCTCAAAGGTACATCAGCAAGTTTAATTTCCTGTGCCAGACATGCAGTTTGTGGTAGAGAACTCTCCCACAGCCGTTCTGTGCGTCTAAGCCACTTTCCACCACCTCTCTACAACCTCTCTTCTCCAAGTCTGTTTTGACCAGCCTGTTTAATCTTCTGCATCACTTTGGTTTTTTCACTCTTAGGTACCTTAGACCCATACTCACCCCCCACCTCTCACTTCCAATCTCTCAGCCTACTGCCATGCCAACCCCTTTCCACTGCATCCTTATCCTCTCTCTTTAGCATACTTTTCTCTTTTGTACTCACCTAACCTTTCTTTTCTCACCAGCCTTGTGAGTGCCTCCTTTTCATTGACACTCTCTATCCCTTCCCCACTTGGCTCCCAGTTCTGAAGTTGTCCCTGTCTTCCCCCTCTACCACCCCCCCAAACAAGCCTTCATGTATATTTTCATTAGTATTTATTTTGTTTAAAAAAGCCCTGACATTCTACTCTGCTTATCCTCAGTGTAATCTTCCCCACTTCCTTCCAAAACTTCCTGGCTTGTGGTCAGTGTAGACAGGAGCACGTTCTGCTCAGCAAGCACTGCATCAGCAGAATGAATGGTTCAACCTCAGGATTACACCATGGCAACACTTCCAGCCAAAGGAAAGTCTCACATAGCTGCCACTCTTCACCCCAGGGGCGGCATGCTTCTCACCAGGGATGCAGCCCATGGTAGCCCTTCTGGGAGGGAAGAAGGGGAAAGTGATTCAAGATTCTAACTTGAATTGAATTAAACACAACCTTCTTTTTCACCTTCAGGTCACAGATGTAGCTACTGGCTATGCAAACATTAGTGGCAGTAGCCTGGGACCATTCTTGGGCTCTTGGGCAGCTTAAAAAACATCTTCAGCCTCAAAACAGTAGGCAAAAATACATCAGAAATTCCAAGAGCTGCATCTGAGATACTCAGGTCTTACTATCCCATTATCTCTCAGCTGGAAGGGCAGCATAAAATGGCTCAGGTAGCATTCATATTTTCAGGCAATAAGCCATGCATTGATTTTATTATTCAGCCTCTCTTCAGGCTGATCGATGTTGCCATTTACTGCAATCGTACCGTAGCAATTTAATAATCAATTTCAGATTAAAGTCTGAGTGTAACTCACTGCAGTCAGCCTGGACTCTCTGACACTCAACATGTGCTTTGAACAGCCTATGGGGGTGTCTTGGAAATGCAGACAAGGAGAATGAGATTTTTAAGGAGAGCAGTAATATACACTGCCACTATATATACACAGTTTTGATTAAGCCTATATAAAAAGAATGTAGATAACATTAGGAGTGATGGATTTTTGAGGGTCCACCTGAACAGCATGCTCAGGACAGCTCAATGCATTGCTGATGAGACATGAAAAATTAGAATTCCAGGCCAGCAATTCAAACCCACATTCTTTAGATGACTGCAACGACCCACAGCTGTGTGCTGGCCGTGTTTTCTTATTCATTTAAAATGAGAAATTCTAGAGGTCCAGCATGGAGAGAACTGCACCAGCATCTTTGGGGTGTGCATGTAGCACTTGGAAATATAGTTTAATAGTGAGCACAGTCCTGCTGAGTTAATGTTTGAACTCAATGATCTTAGAGGGCTTTTCCAACCTCAATGATTCTATGACGTAACTTGCAAGATTAACCATGGCAGCCATCCACTGTTGAGATAAAAAACTACCCACACTGTTTCACTAACAGAGTGTTCACTGAAAACAGAATTTGTTAACAAACAAAATAATCAAAAGTTTCTTCCTTAAGAGAATGACTTTATAACAATTTGTAACAGCAGGATTTAAACAACATGTAAAAAGTTTGATTGATGCCAAAAAGCGTTAAGATTTTCAAAAAGCTTTTCAAGATTTTCAGGTGACAGTCCAAGGAATGCTTAAATTCCTATTTGTGTCATTTGTCTCCTGTATGTCCTGCTTCAAATAAGTGATCAGGAGCCTTGGGCCCTGGCTGTGTGCTGCAGACACACAAGAGGTGACACTGTAAAGCAACCAGGCACATGGATCTCAGAGCACTCCCAGAAATAGCCCAACCAGCAGTGGTGAGGACTTTATCATGGTTAGCAAAATTGCCAAAGTGGCACATCAAACCTGCAGTGCACAAATCTATTTTCTTCTACCTTGCTGCTGTTGTGTTCAACTTACTTCTGGAAAGACACTGGCACCCTAGCTGGTGACACTCCAATGAACCAGATTTTTAGCACCACTTACAAAGAGAGACCGTGCTAAGGCATCTTAAACAGCAGTCTTAATGATAGAGGAAAAGCCTTGGCATGGGATGAATCATCCCTTTTTTTCCTTCATTGCCCTGTTTGTTTGGATGGATGGTGTGGAAAGATGGAGCCCCTCTGCTCTGGAGCCAGCCTGGCACAGCTGGGGCTGCTCAGCTGCACAAGAGAAGGCTCCAGGGACACCTCAGAGCCCCTGCCAGGGCCTCCAGGGGCTCCAGGAGAGCTGCACAGCCACTGGGGACAAGGCATGCAGGGACAGCAGCCAGGCAATGGCTTCCCAGGGCCAGAGGGCAGGGACAGATTTTGGGCTATTGGGAATTGGGAATTGCTGGCTGGGAGGGTGGGCAGGCCCTGGCCCAGGGTGCCCAGAGCAGCTGTGGCTGCCCCTGGATCCCTGGCAGTGCCCAAGGCCAGGCTGGATGGGGCTTGGAGCAGCCTGGCATGAAGGAAGACATGGCATGGAAGATGTCCCTGCCCATGGCAGGGCATGGAATGAGATGAGCTTAAAAGTCTCTCCCAACTCAAACCCTATTTTGATCAAATATACAACAATGTTCACTATTTAAATTACTGAACTCCTTGCCTTGACATAAACAGGTCCATTGGAGCCATTATTTGCATTTCTTGCCACCCCACAGAGGGACAGACAACCCCAGACAGTTTAAAATAAATCAGCCTGAGAAAGTCCTTGAAAACGTGAGAGACAGAGGTAACATTACGGTTTGAACGGCACAGTTTAAATACAGACACCACTTATCAGCTCCAGTGAATCACCCCACCACATCACCCTATCTTGTTTTCTTCTGCCAGACAAAGCAGAAGTCAGATTTCGTGGTTGGGACGAGGGTACAAATGAGACAGACCGAGAACTTTGCAGACTGTCTGCATTGTCAATCACATGATTCGATGAAAAACCACGGGAAGTCCTATGAACAGACACAGAACTGCACTGCAGTAACTCAGTAACTCCCCCACCACAGAAGTTCAACAACATTGGGGAGTTTTGTTGGGTTTTTGTTTTGTTGGTTTTTTGTTGTTGTTTTGTTTTGGTGGGGTTTTTTGTTTGTTTGGTTTTTGGTTTTTTTGTTTGGTTTGGTTTTTTTTCAGTTAACGTTGAGGAAGGGAACATCATGGCCAGTGCACCTGGCTCTGCTCCAGGCAGCTCAGTGGGATCTGAGCTATAAGGCTTGAGCCATACATTAAATAAAACATCCCCCTCCCTCCAAATGAACCCTCAGAGCTGCTCTAAGGCTACAGTGTTATGTCAGTGGATGATCTCCACTCAGATGACACAGGCACAGGCAAATGGAGCTGCTTTAAGAGCAATGTCTTTGCTTCTTCCCTGATCTAGATGTTCAGCTGGATGAAAAGCAGCATTCATCAAAAATATGGGGCAGTCACTCTGGAAATTAAAGAAATTAAAGAGCTGGATTAATAAAAACCTGAACAACCCTCTTTTCCTCAAGTTCTGGTTGGAAACTCTGGTTTCTGAAACAGCAATCAAGCACGAGTCAGTATTTTCAAAAGCAGGTGACTCTTTGAGCAGAGAAGTGCTGTTTTCAAAAGAGTCTGAACACATTTGAGAGTCAAATTCATGTGAACTTTACATCAGTCCAAAGCTTCAAAGTCTCTCTGAAAATGGGATTTCTCTGTGTTTGAAAAGCTTACCATGAATCCTGTTTGGTAACCTAATGACTTGATGGCAAATTATGTGTTTCATATTGTTTCTGCTAAATATAGCAGTATTGCCTGCAGAGCATCTGTAGGATTGGACCTCATTAGCAAAATACATCAAATGGCAGGGGAAGAAAAGAGGACTCAGGTTCAGCACTGTACCAAGCCTCTGTTATAGGGTCTATAATGAATATTTACCCCAGCAAGGATCGCCCCTAAAACCTGCCTTGCACCAAACATACCAATCAGTGAGGATTTTGGGCAGAGAAATGACACCTGTACTTGACTGCCAAGTCCTCAACGCCACTTGGAAATCTGGTCCCCAAAATACCAATCTAAGTCAAATTAATGGCCAAGGATCTTGACAACAACGCAACAATCATGCCTGGCACACTGTTCATGGTATGGATACTCAGGTACATATGGAAACACTGATATATTTGGGTTTTATATAAATACAAGGACTTGAATTCTTTAACAGACCACAATTCATGGAAGAAAATGTCTCAGTGCTCGCTCCAGGATACTGACAGATTGAATTTTTGCAATTACTTAGTTTTCGTGGGGCGTTAAGGCTGTTTCATCTTTCTCAGGTTCTGTTTGTGTCTGCGGTGCTTCTCTTTGACTGCAGACAGAAAGTGTGTGGCTCTGGTGAACTATCTGTATGGGCTACACCACATCTGCCTGATACCATCTTTTTCTCCTCCTCGGGCTCACAGCACAGAGGATGATGGTGGGGAGATGAAGGAAGCAAACAGGAAATGTGCTAGACTAAGTGTGAGCCACACATCTTGTTCAGAGATCTGCCTAAGGAATAGGTGCAAACGGAAAGACAGTGAAGAAAATGGGGGCTGAGAGCATGGCAGGGAGGTGGAAAAAGAAATAGAAAACTCAGGGTAATAAGAGGTTCAAACCCATCTGTGCACAAGCTAAATAAAATAAGTATATTACATATTATTTTTTAAATATATATTAAATACAGTATTATTTCTAATAATAGAATGATGAAAGTTTAAGCAACTACACAAGCTGTAGTAGACAACAACATTGTTCCCAGGGAGTAAAATTCCGTAAGACAGGTAACCCACATTCTAATGGGTCACAATCTTCCAGGTCCAGGAGGGTAGGGGAGTTAATCTACAGAGAGAGAACTGTTTCAGCAAGTTTCATTGATACGTGATTTCTGTTTTCAGATCACTTTGAGTAAAGGTTTGTACAACCACAGCTGCAGGAAAACAAATGCTCAGCAGTGAATTTTCAGTGTCAGATGTGCACTACTACCAGAGAAGCAGACGTGCCTCTGGTCAGAGTTCAGCAATTACCAATTTTTTTATAGAGTACTGAGAAGCCAGGTCATTTTGGGAAAAATCAATCAAACAGTTCTGCCTAGATAACGATTGGTAAAAACACAATTAGTTAAATGAGTTAAATATTTGTGGCAAACCTGCCAGGGCACAAAGCTTTGCAGGGTACCATAAGAAGACTGCTTTTCTGTCTGGAATAGAATGGCAAATAATGAGAACTTTAAAGTCCTAGAAATTCAGAGACACAAACACATATACACATGTCTCTTTTCCTTCCAGGAAAGGAAACTTGCTGATAAATGTCAATAGTCCCAAATTGTGCCATTTTTGTCCTCATACCAGGCTGTTATCTGCACAGATTCAAAAAGCACTGTATAAATGGATATATCTGAGCTTAGGACGAGGTCAGGTATCTGGTGTTTCAGGATCTGCTGGGTTCCACATCAGAAACACTTGGACTCTGGGCTACTTCTAGACAGCACCAAATCCAAACAGGACCACTGGTCAGCAGCTATAAAGACAGGCTGGGAGAGCTGAGGGTGCTCAGCTGCACAAGAGAAGGCTCCAGGGACACCTCAGAGCCCCTGCCAGGGCCTCCAGGGGCTCCAGGAGAGCTGCACAGCCACTGGGGACAAGGCATGCAGGGACAGCAGCCAGGCAATGGCTTCCCAGGGCCAGAGGGCAGGGAGAGATTTTGGGCTATTGGGAATTAGGAATTGCTGGCTGGGAGGGTGGGCAGGCCCTGGCCCAGGGTGCCCAGAGCAGCTGTGGCTGCCCCTGGATCCCTGGCAGTGCCCAAGGCCAGGCTGGATGGGGCTTGGAGCAGCCTGGGCTAGTGGAAGGTGTCCCTGCCATGGCAGGGGATTGGAATGCAATGAGCTTTAACCTTCCTTTCAACCCAAACTATTGTAGGATTCTGTGAAAATCCCTCAATCCCTTAGTTTGAGGGATTTGAGTTTCTGCTCAGCTTCAGAGATCCTGTGTCCACCTGAAGAAATTTTGGAATGGGAGGAAAAGATAACCAAGATAAAAGACTGAACCAAACCTACACATCACACACTGTTAAGTATCATTAATCTCTACATACATTTTATGCATCCTGACATTTATAGTCACAGTTCAAGGATTTACAGCCCTAAGTATAATTTGCTTTCCCTGTCAGGATTGTCCTCTATGCCATGTTGTCTAGATGGACACAGATCTTTCCAGAATATTTCCAAGAGCACTGCTCAACAGCCAGGAGCCAGACTTGTCAGACCGTGGAGACAGAAAACAACAGGAACACTGTGAGGACATTTGCAACACTGCAGAAAATACAATACATGTTTGCTTTACCAAATAAAAAGAAAAGAAAGAGACTGATGTATGTAATACACTTGAAGCAGGAGGATGAAGGCAGGACGTGTAAATGAGGTACCATCAACAAAAACCAGAACTTTCATTCACTTCAGGGCTTAACCTGAAAGAATGGTAATTCTCAGAAAATACAGTGGCCTTTCAGAAGAAAGAACACAGGTCTGAGCAAAAAATGAACAATGACAACAATTCAAACAAAGGATGTTTTTTACATTGAAAAAAAAAACCCTAACCAAGAAGAGAGTTAAACACATGGAAGGAACAAAGCTACTGTGACCCAACTGACAGAAACAGTTCTGGTCCTGACCTCGCTCTAGCACTTGTTATGTGCATACACCAACCACTCAGACAAATAAGTAAAATCCTTTGTGTGGTTTTGAATTTAGGGAATTAAAATCTGAAAAATTGAATAATCCCTGGACCCATTTCTCAGTGGCATTAAAGGACACCAAAGCAAAAATGGGGATGAGTCTATTAACTCACAAAACTTTTATGGATATGAAGCAGATATATAAGCCTTTCCTACCATGGGATTTGCAGAAAATGCACATTTCATAACAGTAGTCCCTATTTTTAACACTGGTAAGGAAGATGCAAATAAGTTTAAGCTCTGGCTTCCTGTGCTTCAGCTTGCAAGCCATTCTTCTCTAGATTAATGTGCAAGGCTTTACACAACCACGAAAAACAGTAGGTTCTCAGCAAACATTTTTGTTAAAACTGAAGTGAGTTTAGAAATCACTCATCACTGACACCTTTATACAGAAGACTTATAGACCTGCTAACAAAAGGTTACAAGATTAGAACTAGATTTTAGATGCCTCAACTCACAATTAAGACCATAATGCTTTAGCAGTACCCTCAAAGAAGGGCTTAGAAATACATAAATTTCCGAAGTCTCAGAATTAAACCCTGCACTTTATGAGACTTTCCAAACCCCAAAACACCACTTACTTGCCAAACAAAGCTGATTCAAGGCTGTATTTTTTTCTTTCCAGAATTTTATAAGTGAGATTTGAGCAACCTGGAAGGTGTCTCGGCCCATGGCAGGGGGTTTGAACAAGTTGAGGTTTAAGGTTCCTTCCAGTTGAAAACATTCAGTGATTCTATGATTCTATGAATTCTGCCACTTTTCAAGTGCGCAAAAGGTAAAGTTTAAGAAATTGGCAGCAATAAATCAGTTGGGAACATCTCATGAGGAACAACTCTTTGCAGATCTCAAATTGGGCAAAAGCTCAAGTTGTCCTAAGTCCATACATGCACGTGCACTATTTGGATCATTTTGCAGAAGACAGAAAATGTATTTATAAAGTCTAGGAAGCAAGAAAAGGCAGGGGAAGATCAGTTCTGCAGTCAACCAGATCTGGAGCAGTTAACCATCCCTGGAGGGATTTAAAAGGTGTGTGGATGTGCTCTTGGGGACATGGATCAGCGGTAGCTTTGGCAGTACTGGGGGAATAGTTGGACTTGATGGTCTTAGAGGACTTTTCCAACACAAATGATTTTGTGATTCTGTGATCTGTGAGATCCTAAGATGCTTGCTCCCTCCAGAAAAAGCTCATGGTGCTCTCAGAGCCCCAGTATGACCTGGTCAGTGGGAAATCCTTATATGAAACAAGAAAGGCTTTTTATGGTTCAGGACTTGCCAAAGACCAAAATAATTCTTCCCAGGCAATTCTTCCCATTCTTCCCAATTTTATTATTCTTCCACAATGTGGAAGAACTCAAAGAACGGTGAGGTAGGGTTGGGAAAGGCAAAGTCTCTCCTGGAGATATTGTAAGTGAAGGCAGTAGAGAAGAATGAAGTTATTAATTACGTTGTTACTGGACAAAGTCTGCTTCAACTTTGGGATAAAAATGACAGATCTATATTCCCTTCATCAGCCTTTTTTAAACAAAGCCAATACTATAAATGCTCAACAATATTCCACTTTTCATGTCAGAGACAACCATCTGCTAATTATTTTCTGAAAAGTGAGTTACACACTTTTAGTCTGATCAATATAATTTATTAAACTTTTTTTAACAATAAAGAAAAACTCACTGGAAAGGATTTAAAAGGGCCTATGAAGTGCACAAATGATAGAAGCTTTACAGAAAATAACCCTGCTGAATAATGAATGTACACTAATATGTGTAGCTATATATTAAAAGACACGGAGAATCTGCTCTAGACAAATCTTACAGCCAATTATGTATTTTACATTTCAAGCAGAGAGTGCTACTGTTTAAGCCAGAGCAGTTGTTTTGACTTTGATAGCAGACTAGTCTAAAATACAAGGAATGTTGTTTATCATGGAAATGCTTTGTGCTCCAGATAACATCACGGATGGCTGCCCCACCTAGGCTACAGCACCATCCCACCGTCCTGAAACAAACCCCAGATAAACCTCTCCCTGCTGCCCAGCTCCTACTCCCACCAAAGATCCAACTGTTGTGCATATAAAACTCTCACCATGGTGTGTGCCATGCAATCAGCAACACAAAACGAGCAGAAGGTGCTGGATATACATGTGACAGTGAATGAAACTACTGGACTTTAAGAACATGACCCACACTTTCATGTTTTGGTAAGGCACAGAAGCCTTGATCACTCTGGCACTTTGCCTTGATGCCAGAGGGATGCACCCCAGGAACCCTGTATGGACAATGCATATATCCTGATGGAGTAATATATAAATACTACCCTTTTCTCACTTTTTAAAATTTTTTTTTATTTTTATTTTTTCATAGGATTGTCATGCCTAGGGTTAGGTTTTTCTTCCTCCACCCTGGAGAAGGAGCTGAAGATTTTGTCATCTGGCTTGGTCCCACACTGTTCTTGTTGATGGAGACTGTGACCCATCTATGGAGTTTCCAGCACTCCTCTCTCTGTTCTTCAGCATCTGAGCTGGGAAGGGACTAAAGCACATTAACAGTACAAACCCCACTAATTTCACGGTTTTAAGATTCTTCCTTTTGCAAACTACTATATGCAAACTACTTTCTCTGCTCTAATACAGTCTTGGGATAATCCAGCAGAACCACAAAGGATTGAAAGGTCAAAATGCTGTTTTCATCTGCCTGTTTCTTTCACCCCAAATCTAGAGTTACTACCACGTTACAGTTGTTTTGTTTTCTCATTTATTTGTGTAGACCATATTCCCCCAACACAAAAGGTGGCAGGAGAAGAGCACAGTGATTCAGTTTGCATACTTTTCCAGTGATGAGGTCCCAGACATGCTTTCACTACACATCAGTTCAACACTGCCTCCAAAACATCCCGCCAAGCCAAAAAGAACATTCCTTTGGACAACTGGGACCACGCTCCTCTCCGTTATCACTGTACAAGGGTTGATGCACTGCCTAGGCCTTGGCTTCGTGCATCAACCAGAGAGACAAGGTCCATTCTCCCAGCTGAGCTTAACGCCTTTGATTTGCATCCTCTGGGCTGACATTCACAGCATGTTTCCTGGTGCGGAGGGCTCCTGGAAGGTCACTAGACAAGGTTTGAGTTTTCCTTCACAGCAGCCACAGAGCTGAGGCCCGCGCCGACATCCTGCTCCAGTCCCTCCCACCCAGCGCGGCGGTGGGGCCGCGTGCCAAGCCCAAACATCCTCCCCCACCCCCAGCGCCCACGGAGGAAGACCTCCTTTTGATTTTGTACTTTTTAATCTGAGAGAGCCAGGCCTGTAAATATTACAAAAAATTATAACAATGACTAAAGAACAGAGACAGACTCGCTGTCACCAACTGTTAACTCTCAGATCAGGGCAGCCTAGGAAGCGGACCCTTATCTGCCTGAAGCTCAGGACGTGCTGACTAACACCCTATTGAGCCGGCAGACCTTTGGCTCCCTAATCTCCCCAAACTGGAAAATGTACACCCCAGTGGACATACTCCCTTCTTAAGTATTTCAAGCCTCTGCAAAAAGACAGACTGTGCTGCGAGATGAGCAGTGCTGCCCTGCTGCATGCAGGAAATCCCATTTATTTGTCTTGAGGAGTGAAATGTCAAGTGACAGTAAAACCTTTCCAGCCATAGCACAGAGTGCCAGACTGCAGCCTTATCTCTGCCAGGACTGCCAGCTAAGGAGCTGGTGCCAAATGTGTACGTTTACACAGTAATTTCGTGAATGTGGACTTCACAGCTTTATAAAAAAAAAAATTGCCCTAATGCCAAAAGTCCTTGAAGACAAACCAAAATCAGGGGAGAGGGGTTGTGTTAAGTTGACCTCAACAAATAACCAGGATGCCTTTTCTGAAATGGATTTTTAGTTGCTCATTCTGTTATATTTTATTCTATATTCCATTATAATAATGCAGGTTGCAATAGCAATTTCAAATTAGGTACTGAAGAGACGCCTTTATAAATGATAGAGGCAAGCAGTGTGTAGAAAAGAGAAAGGCTAAGTATGAACAGGACAAGGATTCCTTAAGGTGTTAAGACATCTTTACAAATCTTGAACCTGGCCAACTGGGCAATCTCCTTGACTGTCTGAGAACAGGAGCTGACTGCAACCAAAAGGGATCTGTATGCTTGGTATCATCCTGCAGCCACCAGTTTAAAAAGTAGCACTCTCCTATAGTGAAACTGCATTTTTTTCCCTAATGCAAACAATCACCTCAATCTGAAAAAGGGCCCCAAGTGAGTTGCTGTTTCAATAATGAATTAAAATTACTTGTGTTTTCTTTTTCACTATGCTTTAAATGCAGCATTTCCATATTTTTTGCCTTCACTGACACTTCACTTGTACTAAGACTTATTCTGGTAAAGACTGTCTTTAGGACATGAATCAAACATTTCTAGAGAACTCCCCACCTCAGGCCGGGGAATTCTTTCATAAATGCTACTATGTTCCTCTGTTATTGAACCTATCTGCCCCCTTCCTCCCTGTGCATTCAAGCCAGGTTTGTTCACCCTGGTGACAACAATCAGGCTTTGCTGGTCTTAGCTCAGCAGCTCGGCAAGTCCTGGTGGGGCAGATAAGCACCAGGAATTCAAATAAAGTTTTGCTGCCTGACTCTGCTCAGAACTACAGGCACCACTTGGATCTCGTGGGTCTCACACCAAGGACAAGGTGTAAGTTGAAGGCCTGTGCTCTCCTCCCACTCCACAAACACAAAATTTCCTTCTATGTTCTGGAGCTGCCAGTCCCATAGACTCGAGGGACCCTCCCTCAATGAACTACCCATAACTATCCAGCCTCTGGTTTCCCATCTATAGAAACCATCTTTGCTGTGTTTTTTGCCAGCTCACATGCTGCAGTGAAAGCAGGGAAATCTCCCTCGTGCAGCTTTGGATGCTGCTGCTACAGCATCAACAAGATGGGATATTCTCACCCCACTGCTACACTCTCTGCCCTCAAGCCCCAGCTCATAATCCACAGGTTGGTTGCTCTCCCCACAGTTTAAACATCAAAGCAATGGCTTTAAACTGTCAGAGGGCAGGGTTAGATGGGATATAAGGAAGAAATTTTTGGCTGTGAGGGTAGTGAGGCCCTGGCACAGGTTGCCCAGAGCAGCTGTGGCTGCCCCTGGATCCCTGGAGGAGTTTAAAAGCCATGTGGATGTGGCATTTGTGGGGGACATGGGTCAGTGGTGGCCTTGGCAGTGCTGGGGAATGGCTGGACTTGATGGTTCAAGAGGGCTTTTCTAATTTAAAGGACAAGGAGAAAACCTGGGTAGAAGGGAGCATAGTAGGGTTTATAAGGCACAAGAGTCAACATGAGGACACAGTCAGGAAAAACCAGCCTTTGTTTGTGAGCTCAACAGATTGTGGGCTTAGAATTAAAATCTTATCATAAACCCAGCCTAAATCCACAGGGACTTAAGATTCAATACCATCATCTGATACCCCAGAACATCTACAGTGACAAAAAAGACAGGGTGGTCTAAACCAGCTGCCCTCCAAATCCTAACACCAGAGTCCTCAGCAATGATGATAGATATGAGAAACCCCTGCTTGGCCAGGAAAAAGCCATTTCCATCTCTAATCATCCTCAGCAGGAACAAACAGCCTGTAAATCAACTGGAGAGAAGCTCTGCAACTTGTACCAAAGGTTGTGACAAAATTAAACTCTGTATGGGAATGCAGCGGACGCAGCCATCAGCTGACAAAGTACATCTCTTCCTCATTCTCACTTTTTGGTGCAGTTGCTGTAAACATTGAAGACATTCCTCTGATTTATGCATTTAATTAGAAGATATCTGTAACATTCCTGCTGTTTACATTTAACCCAACACTGCAATGAAAGCTGTAATTTTGTCTGGGATTTATATTCTGTACTCAAACTTATTTTGATTCCTTGATTTAAACATACACACAGAAGTGAAAATGTGTCAAAATCATGAAAATGGAAGAGATTATACTCCATTATGTAGTTCATCTGTCATCCAGGGCAGAAATTTTCTGAGGACTGTTTTTCTCAATCTGCCACATATTATAGAAACTTAATTCAAAAGACTAATTCAGAAAAGACAGCTAAACCTTATAAGTGGAAGAGCAATTGGATGAGTATAATTAGAAGTTACATGATTTTTTCCTCCCTTTATCTTGTATTTAGTTGTCATAACTCATTAAATTTTGCACCTTTTGGGATAAAGTTATTGGCCTCTGATACATTATTTTACAGTTTATTTAAAAAGTGATTAAGATTTCCTTTTCTTGATGGAGGGGGGGATAATGTGGGACTTTATTAATCAAACAAATGAATAAATTCATTTTAAATGCAACTTTTTATACTTTTCAGCTACTCTGCCTACACTGAAGTTTTGCAGTAGAAAAGGAACACATGGATTGGAAATAGCTTTCAACTGAGCAGGGGAAGAAAGGGGTCAGGGCATTTCAGTGTAATTTTACTTTATTTTGACCAAAGCTGCAAGATATTTGGAAACAACACGTCATACGAATGCAGTGCCTTTGGCACTGCGCTTTTCATTGGACTCACAACATATGCAATGGAGCAAGGGGAGGCTGCACAACACATGTGAGGCAGATTTAGTCACAGCAAAAAACGTAATAAAAGTATAGGGAGGCTTTCTAGGGAGGGAAACTTGGGGAATGTTATTTAGCTTGAGCAATTGTACAGCTCTGAAGTGAGCAGGGGCTGGGCTCTGGCTGGGAGCCCTCCTGTAAGATGTGTTGGACAGGGAGTTTTGGGCTGCTCAAGAGTGTGGGGCTTCTGCCAATGTCCTGCAAAGCCAAAGCTCTGCAGCTCTGGGCAGGGAAGCTCCTCTGTGCTCTCTTTCAGAAAAAATGGGATCACCCTTGAAGGTTAAGAGAGTTCAAATGATGTGGCAGGCCAGCAGTTAGCAGAATGGAAGTAGCTTTGAAAAACGTACACATGCAGAGAATTGTTTACCCAGGTCAGAGCTCAGTTGCCATGGGGAGCAACGTGGAAACTCTCACACTGCTTTCCCAGCCTCCTGTTTCTCCAGAGCTTGCTTTCTGCCTTGTACTTGGTATCTCTTTCTTGTAGCAGCTTCCTTAAACCAATGAAATCAGTTAATCTAATGTATCTGGTGTCAAACAACAGATACACAAAGACAGACTGTTTCATGTTAGAATCTGTGTAAAGCTTAAATTTTTCTGCTCAAAGTCTCTTACTTGTGCCCTTCCTTCCCACAAAGTAAGAGAATGAGAGAATTGTAGAATGGTTTGGATTCGAAGGGGCCTTAAAGTCCATCCCATTCCAGCCCCCTTCCTTGGGCAGGGACACCTTCCACTATCCCAGGGTGCTCCAAGCCCTGTCCAGACTGGCCTTGGACATTTCCAGGAACAACCACAGCTTCTTTGGGAAACCTTGTGTCAGGGCCTCACCACCCTCATAGTCAAGAATTCCTTCCCAAAATCTAGTCAAAAGATTCTTCTTCTATTTTAAATTACACCATCTTTCTAAGTGCCACTGAAAAATTAAATTTTGGGACTAGTTCTTTATTTTTAAATTGCACAATTAATTTAAAATAGATGTACAGACAGCCAATGGAGAGTCTGAAGACCTCTGAAGAGCTGAATAAGTTCTGAATCAGAACTTATAGCTAACTTCGCTGGTTATTTCACACTGCAATGACAGGCCAGGGTTCAGCTGTGGATAAAGAAATATTTCACTGATCTCTTTTGGCAGTCCACACTCCCTTTAGCAGACTGGAGTTTGTGTGTCATCTCCTGACCCTTCCCCTCCACAAAGCTTGCAGAGCACCTAACACCAGCCCCTCACCATTTACTGCCTTGTGCAAGGATGCTCTTCCATATGGACAGCAACAGGATGGTATACATTCCCCATCATGGATGACAGAAAATGTCATCAGTTACATTATTCTCCCCTAAAACTTCACTCCTAACAGCAGTTTTCTGCTCATCACAGCTCTATAGTGTCCTTATGGCTGGGAACCAGCTGGAGCACCTTTCACTGGGAATGAGATGAAGATGCTGAAAGGGTCCCTCTCACCCTGACTGTCACCAGTGGAGCACAACCAGATTCTTCAGATCCAGGGAAGGAGACGATCTTTGCAGTAGACTTCCCTTGTGTCCCTTACAGAAATATTTTTCTGCTCTCTACAGGTAGCATAAAGAATTACATAATTATTTCATAGAGTCCCAGAATGGTGTGGGAGGGACCTTCAAAGCTTATCCAGTGCCACCCCCTGCCATGGGCAGGGACACAGGTTCCAGGTTGCTCTAAGCCCCATCCAACTGGCCTTGGACCCTTTCAGGGATGGAGCATCCTTCACCTCCCCAGGCAATGTGTGTTTTACCTCCTTCATTATAAAAAGTTTCTTCTTTATACCTTTCTCTGAATTTACCTTCTTTTCATTTAAAACTTTTACCCTTATCCTGAGCAAAAAAAGAAACAAAACCTCCTTTAACACCTCTTGTTACATGACACTACTTCATCTTCTAAAGCTTTTGCATGTAACTGCATGAATTTTCATCTGTGGCTTAATGGGAGCTAGTTAATTACAACCCACAGAGCGCCACAGCCAAGGCTGAGGCATTATTCAGCTCAGCTGGGTACAGGGCTGTGACTGCAGTTATAGCTCTGCAGAGCAGCAAAGGGAATTCCAGTCATAGCAAGGTGAAAAAGACCATGGGAGAGAAACAGCAGACTCCTGCACTGCTGATCAATCTGCTGCTAGATTTGGTTTATTTTCCCTTTCCCATTTTTATTGAAGAATTAAGTCTCAGAATCACAGTAGATATTACTGTATTAATTTTATTACATTTGCATTTATACAATTAAATTGCTACTGTTACCTAGTCCACGGTAGTCCTGGCTGGGCAGGCATGACCTTGTTGTCTACACATTTTTGTTTAAACTTTTTTTTTTAAACTGGTCTGGGATAGCCAAAACACTGCCCAGCCTTCTGCAGGAGACTAACCTGCATAACAGTATTATGGAATAGCTCTTTGGAAGCAGCTACGGCCAATCCAGGATAAGGTGATTTCATTCCAATGCAATTGTTGAGCTTTGCAAAGAAAGCAATGACTCGGGAATGAAGTGACTGAATCCAGAACACAGCTTCCAGAAGGTAACTGGAATAATCTTCAGGGGTGGAGGGGACAGACAGTAAGCCTCCATGTAAATATTAGTCTCCATGCAGACAGCAGCTTGGGAATAGGAGTGTCCTGTGCTAGCCCACCCTTCATCCTCATCTTGGCCAACGCACCTCATTCCTGAACTGCAGAATCACTGTACTCCAGTCACTCACCCAAGCACCACCCTCCCAAGCTACCTTGGATTCTTGTGCAATACCCATCTCTGATGCATTCCTTCAACCTGGAATGAAATGCGTTTCCCTGGATTTCAGTAAGATAAACAAGCCTTCTGTACGAACAGGATGCTTCTTTCCTAGAGAACTGTAATCTAACTACAAGTGAGATGTAAAGGAGAAGGTAAAACCAGACAACATACTTGATTTTGAAACTATAGCTGTCGACATAACCCTGATGCCACTGAAACCCTCACCAGTGCTTCTGAGAACTCTACATGTAAGGCTTTCCTACATTATATTTGCATTTATATGATTTAATTTTACTATCTATTACTCCAAAATAGCCGATTTTCAGCCAGTCCTTTATCTTGTATGCATTCAAGAAAGTTAAGATTTTAAGCAAGCATTGAAGAAAGGTGAGGGTTTGGCTTAGATCCTCCAGAGCAGCTGTGGCTGTCCCTGCATCCCTGGAAGTGCCCAAGGCCAGGCTGGACAGGGCTTGGAGAAACCTGGAATAGTGGAAGGTGCCCCTGCCCATGGCAGGGGCTGACACTGGATGAGCTTTAAGCCTTTTCAACCCAAACCATTGGCTTGGTTCTACACCCAAGCCATGGTTCTAAATTATTTGGAGCTTCCCCAGATGACAGTAAAGGTCTTTTTGGCATTGTGATGAGTTCACTCATTTTTAAATGCATACTGCAAGGAGATTTGAGTGTTACTGGCACTGTAATGGCCTTAAACATCATCAGCCTCTCACTGACAGAATGAGGGACCTCCAAGTACACACAGCCCTTAGCCATCGTGGCTTTCCTTGTTCACAATGGAAAGGACCAACATTCTGAGATCCTCAGGAGTATTTATGACACACTACTTTAAAATGGAAAATTATATTTATACTACTAAACCACAATTTTTTAAAAGCAAGGAATGCTAAATTCGTAATATTTTTATGTTAACTTCAGCTGCAGACACAGCTTGGAAAACATTTGAATTTTACGAGCCTCAGTTATGTTGGTAATGAGGCCAAATCACCCACTTATCCTCCCCTGCAGTGGCTCAGGCTCGCAGGATGCAGGCCATGAGCAGGGTCCCTTGCTGGCACCAACCCCAGGTGGTTCCTGCAACAACAACCACAGCTCACAGAGTGGCAGATGAGGCTTACATGGTGCTTTCACAGGTGGTGGAGCTGTTTTCAGCCACTTTTTGTTTGTGGAACAAAGGATCACAAATTGCCATGAAGCTAAATGAACTAAGAGAGCTCTAAATACTTCCACAGTGATTTGCTCATAATAAAAAGGAGACTACCATATTAGACTGCAAAAATTCTATTTAAAGGATTTTTGTATGAGAAGTGATGAAATTAAGAGAGGCTGCATTACTTGCTACTGCTATCAATTAATGCAGCAACCACTTCCAGACATAATAATTACCATATGTGCACTGTGCTTTACCTCTGGGCTTAGTAATTTCATACATGGGAGGTTACAACTATTGATTGCATTAAAACAGACTGATGTGTTATGAGAGACATGCTCCCAGTGCAACACATCATTGCACAAACTAAAATGATTCAAGTGGTACAGGAACAGACACCTGCACCCACCAGCAGACAATCTGCAAATGGTCATTTCTCCATCCCCTCTAAAGCACACAGATACAGTGTGTGACACAGAAAAAGTATTGCAAAAGGAGTGAGCTCAGCTAATTAGGGACAAAACTGAGGAATCTTAAGAGACAGATGTCACCCTCTGGAGAAATGAAAAATCCCCAGGAGTAGCTCCTATCAATATAAATAAATCAATAAAACAAAAATGGCTCTTTGTTTCTCAATGCAATTTGCACAATTGAGAATTTGCTCATGTTTAGGTTGAGTATTAGGAAAAACTTCTTGACTGAGAAGGCTGACCAGCCTGGCACAGTTTCCCAGGGCAGTGGTGGAGTGGCCATCCCTGGAGGGGATTAAGACCTGTGTGGATGCAGCACTCGGTGCATGGGTTAATGGTGGCCTTGGCAGTGCTGGGGAACAGCTGGACTTGATGGTCTTAGAGGCCTTTTCAACATGATTCTGTGATTGACAACTAGCTCTGCAAATTTAGAGCAGCCTGGAGTCTGGTAAGTCACAAAAAATGCATTTACATTTTGAAAAGTGCATTTGTTTTTTAAAGTTTCCTGAAAACTTTAAAAATTAAAGACAAGGCCCTCCAAATAGCATCTAAAAAGAATGGTGTTTACCTTGCCATTACACAGCTGAGTTTGTAACTATATGCAAAACCAGCAACATACTCAGAAAGAACTGCACTTGGCTTTTTTGTTGTCATCCTATATGCATAATTAAAGACATATTTCTATTCAATTCTGGTTAAGCTCCTACAAGTTATGTATAAGTTATAACTTAGGCTTTAATGCATCCCTTAAACAACAAAGCATTGTTTATGTTTTTAATAAATCTTAATTTTCACTCCTCTAATTCAGAAGACATTTTTTGAAGCAAGAATACCCTGAATTCAGTAGGCAAATCTCCCATTAACATAACTCAATTGCCCTAAAATAATATTTATAAAGACAGTGGCAACTGTGATGTAAAGAGCTAAATGTAATAGGCAAAATTATCCTGCATTAGTAGTATATTCATAAGGGGTGAGAGTGTGTCAGCAATTTCCAGAAACCTTAAAAGTAGGAAGGAACCTGGCTTTTTTTCAGCAAAAGCACTAAAAACAAGCGTCAGCACAAAGAGTTAACACATTCTTCCTACTTCTGAGAGCAGGAACAGGGCCGATTTCGTCAGTGAGGTTTGGCAGCGCGCGAAATCCTGTAACCAATTCCATTTCCTGATAAATGAACGGTCCACAGGGGAAAGTCAGCCAGAGGCTTTGGGAACTGCCGAGCGCTCAGACATGACCGAGAGGCTCCTGGAAGGAGACAGACTGTCTCTTTGCTTATCGCCGCCCAGCCGAGCGGCACCAGCGCAACGCCGGTGCTGCCAGACGGCGCTGCGAGCCCAGGCCACGGCACAGCCGCTCCAGCCGCATGTGAGACCCCCAGAAAATCAGAAAATACACCAGCCCCAGCACATGCCTGACATCAGGCTCTAGGAACTCTGAGAACACATGGCCGTGTAATACGGGCGTTGGGATGGGACTTGTAACAGTCCGCATTGTTTATGTATTTCAGAGCCAAGTGCTAGGAGTGACTCGGTATTCTGGAGCTGAGGATCTCGCCCCCACCCTTCCAACAGGAAAAAGCCAAATACAGAATGATAAATCATTCATTATTGGTTAGATTTTGGCATCAGTGAGGCTGTGAAGGAGGGGTTTTCAATTGGAGCTATAGGGTGCGTCTCCTCAAGAGCTGAACATCACTCTCAAGTCCTAAACCGTTCTTCATTTTGAGCTACAAATGCTTTTTTTATAGTTATCTTCATAAATGTGACTAATAGTCTTAATGAATGTTAACAGTAAATATCAGACCTAATAGCTAAATGACGAATGTGCCCCATCCCAAGATTAGCCCTGAGTTTCTGGTCTATTTAAACACCAACTTGTCAGACAGAGTTAACCTGGATGTTTGTTCACTTTCATATTATTACAAATCCTTTCACAGCTCCAACATTTTTACAGGAAATTCAAGTAGCTTGACATACACAGAACTGGACTTTCAAAAGTCTAAAATTTGAGCTCGTAAAAAAGAATAAAAATACTGCTAGTCTGATGACCCCTGAAGGGAAGTTAAAAGAAAAGAAAAAAAGAAAAAGCTCAAATAATAACTTCAGGCCCGTCATTACCAAAATCCTGGGTAAGTTTTCAAGTGGCTTGCAGGCTTATAATAGCAACTACGTCTGCAATTGATTAGCTCCCCCAGCACAAACAGATGTCTTGGTGACAGGGAGAAAGTACTGTGGGCTTGGAGTTTACTGGGATGCACAATATCCCATTACTGAAAAACAAAATAATAAACGGGAAGGTGAGGAAACGAAAGAAATATTAATATATAACTTTACATAAATATTATGCTTGTTCTCAATGTGTCTGAATCCTGTTTTACTGCATGTTCTAGTTCTTTGGAAAGCCCAGGATAAATTCTTTCTTGTTCCCAAAGAAAATGCCAGAAACTTGGTTGAATCTGTCCTTTATCACAGCATCACTACTCATTCCTTTGCTGGGATCTTGCTGGGTGTTTTCTGCTCATGGCTGTGACAAATACAAGCTAACAGCATAAAAGAATGATAGTTCTCTACATTCTCTATCTGCACAGGTTTGCAAACAAGGTACGTGGCCTTGGAGGAACACCAGAGCACCGTTTCAGACATAACACCCACACGTAGACCAAACAAACTCCCCGTTCCTGCCGCTCCTTCCCTGACTTTACCTCGCATTAATTAATGCATGCTTTAAACCTCAAATGAGAAAAGTGGTGGGAATACCTGAAGGAGATACAAAAGAGATTTGCTACTCTTTGGAGCATTTTGATATTCACAACTCTGCCACCTTTAAAGTATCCTTGATCCTTTTTGGGCTGCTGCTGTGCTTCTACCAAAGACTGCGATCACTCTGTGCACAGCATTGCGTAATGAGCAAGGAATACTGCAGCAAGAAAAAGTCTTCCTGCTCTCTTAAGGATGTGGCATTAAAGTGGAGGATAACACTGCAGGTATGGAGTGCCACAAGCTGGCTGACATAAGCAAAGCCCAGAACAGAAGGATTAGTATTTCTATAATAGAATTGCAGAACCATTTGAGTTGCAAAGGATCTTAAAGCTCATTCTGTTCCAACCCTCTGCCATGGGCAGGGACACCTTTCACTGTCCCAGGTTGCTCCAAGCTCCATCCAGCCTGGCCTTGGACACTGCCAGGGATCCAGGGGCAGCCACAGCTTCTGGCACAGGGCAACCTTGCCAGGGCCTCACCAGTCTCACAGCCAAGAATTTCTACCCAATATCTAACTTAAACTTACAACAGTCAGTCAAAGTACATTGAAGGGATTCAGACATCAGTGTCTTATTTGAATTGTAATCTGTCTAAGAGAAATTATTCACCAACAAGGGTGACAAAAGGCAACCTATTCAGGACAAGAGTGAGCAAAAGCTGATGGATTTGATGTGGGTAACTCCCAGCTTCTTTGAGCTGACTGGGCGCCTGCTAACAAAGCTCTAACTCCATCCCATTGCTCCTTGAGCTGCTTCTCTCAATCCACTCCAGCTGAGATGGCTGAAAGTCAGGAGCTCACAGACACAGTTTTGCTGCTCAGATCACATACAGCACAGGCAGAAACACAGCATCCATGGCACAAGATCCTCACCAGGCTGCTGACCATGCAACCAATGCAATCCCCACAGAGCAGCAGCCAGGGAAATCAGGGAAAGGGCAGGGGAACATGAAACACAGTCCCTTTTTCCTCCTAACTGATACCAGTCACTGTGAACCACACACTCCCCGCCATGGGACACACACAGCCTTGGGGCCTGCCTAGTGTCCTGCTTGCATCATGCCTGGTACCATCTCTTAAGCATGAAGATGCAGCCTGACAACCTTGAGAATGTTGGAGCCATCAGCAAAACTTTCCAGTAGAAGCAGGATTTTCCCCATGAAAATGAATGCTTCAGCGACTAGGAAGAAAACAAGACTGAAGTTCCCAGTTTATTCTTCATCTCTGAAGAAAAGCTGTTATACAAATGGTCTAAGTTGAAAGCATGATTACTATTTTCTGTTCAAAGGGATTTTTGGGTGCTTTACAATAAGAAACTGATATTACATGAGAAACAGTTTAAAGATCAGAGATTCAAAAGTTTGCTAATGCTTTTTTCCTATGTTGATGCTGCAGTGATGTTTATATTACTCTTCAATAGGGAGGTGTCAGAAAAGCATTAATATGTTTTTAACTGTGTGCCAGGCAGACAAGCAAAATAAAATAGCTGGGTTTTTTTCTTGTTCTAGTCAACAATGCCAAAAATTACTGCTTATTTTTCTCCACCCCCATGAAAGAATTTATAACCACTGAAGTAAACTCAAGTTAAAAAGCTGGTTTTAATCCCAAAATTGACTGACAGCTGCTGTGTAAAAGCAAATGTAACTTGTTTGGGTTCTCAGGAGCATTCACATTTGAAAAATTTAGTCTCCTGGAATCATTTGAAGGGCGGTTTTTGGTGTTTTAGGATTTTTTTGTCCCTTTCCCCATAATGCTACAAAAATAATTTAAAGAATGTGATACTGTATAATTTTCACACTCCTAAGACAACTGGGGAAAGGTAGAAAGCACATTCCCTTTTCAAACAGCCTTAAGAGTAACATGTAAATGTGGTGTCAGTTACAGCGGGAGTGAACTCTCTTTGGGAGTGCCAGGGAGAGGTTGTGAGTGCCACAGTGCTCGGCCTGGCAACACTCAAGCAGATAAAATACTCAGCTGCAATTCAGACCTTGTATGCAAAGGGACTCGTCTCACACCACACCAAAGAAATCCAAATCCTGACATGTATGACAGTTAAAATCCATGCAAACACTTGCAGGAATGGGTGAAGAGTTCATGTTAGGGTTTTTTTTTTCATATAAAAATATTAAACCAAACTTTGAAAAATAAATAAGTACACTTGATAAATGCTTGATAACTGCCAGCCTATGCCAATATTTGAAACACCTTGAATTCAGCAATATGAAAATAAGCGCTGTGGATAGCAAGTTTCAAGTCAAACTACATTGCTAAGGACTGCAGTAGAATTTATTTCTCTTTCATTAAAGTCTCGAAGTTAACTGATTCCTTCCATTATACCTGAAGGATGCTTCTGAAAATGAAGTGTTGTTGGTATTCAATCCAACTCATCAGCTGTATTTGCATTACATGTGGCTACAAACAAGGCTCTCTAAAGACTGCTAAAATCCACTTTTAACCATGGAACAACAGGAGTCATCATGTTTCAAAGACTTTTGATCACTTACATGCACAAAAGCCATGTAGATGTGAACTAGTGGTGGCCTTGGCCACCCTGGGGGAATTTATTTTAGAGGGCTTTTTGGACCTAAATGATTCTGTGATTCCGTGACTTTGAATCCACAGATGGCAAAGTGAATTTACTTTGGCCACTGGCGTTTTCAGTGTTAAAGCAACCAGGCACACGAGTATATTTTTTATTAACATGCTATGTATTCTAACTAGCTACTGAACCCTACTTCCTACTAAAATCACATTTCTGTGGATTATCATATTAATGCTTCAAAGCGAGGGTGGTATTTATTTCTGAACTAAACCCCCAAAGCTTTCATTCCCTTCTGGGATGATGCCGTTATTTTTCTTCCTGTAAGGTTTCAAACTACAAAGCCAAGAGTTCCCATACAATGCATTATGTCAGCAAGTATCTAACTTCAAGCACTATAATAATCACAGTTTTTCCATAGTATTTTTCACATACTTTAGATCTTGCCTACACACAAGTTTGCACCATTTAATTAAACAGATTTAAATGATAGAAACTCCTGCTTGGACATACTTATTATAAAGTGGTGTCATCCAGTTTAGTTTCAACTCATTCTCACCAATTTAAGTAGCAAGGCTTACATTAATAGAAAAGCACCTGCATAAGGGTTTGCCCTGGCTCAGACAGACAGACAGGTTTATAGTCCCGCTGTAAGATTAGCCAGAGTCAGCTGAGTGCAGACATGTCTTTGACCGCTCACAGTTTCACAATGATAAGTTATTTTCTGACCACAAAGCCCATCAAAACTTTCAAGATCATTTTTTCCCCCTGGAATTTTGATTACCCAAAATAATATTTCTCAAGGGACGCAGAGTATATTCTTCTCTGCTCAAGGTCTCTGAGAAGCTGACCTCTAAAACAAATGCCTTCAAAAGAAACGCGAGTTATTGTCCATCACTTACAGGTCAGCTCACAGAAGCAGGGAAGTCTGACATCTTAATTGAGGGTATAAATTGTCAAAAGGAAATATACAATCCATAAATACTCTTATTCTTAGCATATGGTCAATGTTCTGGAAAGGCCCAAGAAGCACTTTGTTTAAAACTTTCTTACACTTCTGTCACTAATCTGATCTTCTTCAGGGTAAGGGTTAACAGCAGCTGAGGGTCAGCAAAAGGAAGTCTGTGTTGTAGACGCCTGCCTAGCGTCAGACCTAAGGATGTATTAGACACAATCAGCTTCCACTGTAATAAGAACTTTGACCTTTGAGCCAGAAAAAAAAAAAGAAAAAGATAAATATCAGGAAGAACTGGATGAATTTATTTTTTAAGGAAGTTTTCTGTCTCTCTTGCTTAGTGCTGTGTCTTAGAACTCTGTAATGGATTTGTTGATCTCTGTAACTCCTCTGTCCCTATTCCTTTATGGTGTTACACAGAGTTAATTTGTGAACCATTCCACCAAAAACTCCACAGCAGGAAAAGTGCTACAGCAATAAAATAAACACAAGAAAGCGGTACATAGCTTTTAAAGCAATTACAGATCTGTCCCAAAGTTTAATTTGGATTATTAAAGACCACTGGTCTGGATCCTGAATCCAGCATCTTGATGTGGCCAAACACTCAGGACTAAGGACAGCAAAAAACCTGTGGGGAAAAAAACCCCTGTAATCAGGAGCAATTCTAATAGAAGATGAGGCAATGGATGGTTTCTTTGGATCAACGAGGTACATCTATATAGAACACCTCCAATCTCCTTTGCCACCTGGGGTGCTATGCAGGGTTGCCTGTGTCCTGTCCCTCTGCAGGTGTGATGGCACCACTGACTGACCAATAGATGATGTCTTCTCCCTGGGAGGAGTATCTGCAGAAGCAGGAAAATTCTTCCAAAGAGAGCTCAGTACCCAAGCCAAGAAATTGCTTAGGTTCCTTTGGTTTTGGGGACTTCACACGCACTTTCTTTTATGGCCATTCCTGATTTCTGATTTGCCATGAACACAAGTCTGATGGGGAGCAGCTGAGGGAGCTGGGAAGGGGCTGAGCCTGGAGCAAAGGAGGCTCAGGGGGGACCTTGTGGCTCTGCACAGCTCCTGACAGGAGGGGACAGCCGGGGGGTCGGGCTGTGCTCCCAGGGAAAAGGGACAGGAGGAGAGGGAACGGCCTCAGGCTGGGCCAGGGCAGCCTCAGGTTGGACAGCAGGGAAAATTTCTTTACATAAAGCTCTGTCAATCCCTTGTTGCCAAGGGCAGTGTTGCAGTCCCCACCCCTGCAGGGATTTAAAAGCCATGTGGATGTGGCACTAGGAAACATAGGTTAGTGGTCACCTGGGCAGTGCTGGGGAAATGATGGGACTTGGTGGTCTTGGAAGGCTTTTCCAACCTAAATGAATCTGTGATTCTACCAAAGCACCTGTGCTTGACATCCCTTGTTGAATTCACTGCCACCTCATTCAACAACCAACTGTTTTTTACGGTATTTTTTGTAGCTAAATTTCTGGTGCTGCTTCCCCAGGGTGATGTGCCAGGGATATAAAGCTGCTCTGGTCCACCTCACAGGCAGTATCTGCCATCACCATGATGACAATTTACTCTTCCCCTGTGCTCTGGTGCCTCAGTGATTAGCAGCTTTTTTCAGTGAAACAAATGGAAGCTGATGGAGTTGGAAGTACATTGTTAATAGAAGGGGAAACCTATGAGAAGTGCTTTTAACACCTAAAGTGAAACTTGTTCTGTCAAGAGACTGAAGGCTTTTACCTCTGCTCCTTTTACATATTCTGTGAAATTTTAATGCCCATCGAACTCAAATGCACTTCAATAAATATTAAATTTTGTACCATATCAAAATTGTGAGAGTTGATAGCATAATGGCATGTCTGCATAGCACACAAAGAACATCTGACAAAGTGCACACTGATGACAAAATACTCATTGACATGGGGAGAAAAGGAGTGGGGGAAAAACAGAAGCAGATCAGAAAATGCTCATGAAAAACAAATCTCCATCTTAAGTGGCTTAGGTAATGGGAACTTTTCTTTTATAAAGCATTAAACATGGCTTCCCAAGTGTGATCATTCCATAAAACCAAATGTCGGCTTCCAGTCACTAGCTGGCATTTGAAACAAGTTTTCCCACTTATTGCAGAAGAGTTGTTGTTGTTATCTGCTGGCTAACCCCCCTTAAAATCCTGAGATAAGTCACAGGCTCCAGACACGGTCCCACTTCTCTCACTCTCCTAATCCTGAAAGTACAGATAGGTCACCAAAGGGAAGGAAGGCAGCCTGAGAACTTTCAAAAAAATAAAGGGAAAGAAAGAATGAGGCTAATTTTCACCTATCACTATGATCTCTAAATTGCCTTTAATAAGCTTCTGCAATATAGCAGGGAGCCTGGATTGTGGGCTGCTCGTCTGCAAAGGAGACAGCTCTATCTCCACGCCACGGCTTCTGCCTCCATCCCGGGCATATTAACTCCATTTATCTCCTCCCACAGACTGAGGGAGAAATAACCAGCTCTTGATTTCAGCACCTGCCCTTTATCTCTCTGTTTGTGCAGAAGTCTTCTAAAAGGCTAATTGCTCAGCTTGGACTTTCTTGGACTTCCACAGTACACAGCTAAAAGCATATGCTTAAAATAATGTTAATTATATTGTTTGTCTCCAGTCAGACTGCTCCAGGACTGGAAGGAAAATCTGAGTTAGATCTCCCATTTCCCAATAATTATTTGCTAAGAAAACGCAGGATATCTTTCCTAACACAGACACACACACACACACATATATATATTTATCCATGACCTACTGCTACCACCCATGCTCACTTTGCATCCTGTGTTGCTCCCCATAGTGGAAGGGAGCAGGAGCACCAGGGTGTGCTCCCAAACTGATAAGCTCCATTATGCAGATGAGGATCGTGGCTCTAAGTGCTGTTATTTTTAGGTGACGTTGATTCATGTTTGAACTATGGGCTAAGCAACAGACTCAGAACCTGAATACATGTAGCACCTCTTGAATGCTCACTTCCTCGACAAAGGCCAAGATAAGCAACTTGGAAACATTCACTTGAAAACATCCGTGCATACATTAGGTACACAAGAGAAAAAAACATCATTGTCTGAGCTGCAGGGAAGTGACTGAGTAAAAGCTCTGCCTCAGCCCTCATTTTCCAAATCATATCCATGTTTCAACTGCCTCCCCCAGAGTGCTTCAGCTGAAGATGGTTATTTCTAGGACGCAGGAATAATATCTCTGCAGGGTCTCTTGTACTTTACAGCACTTCAGTATGCTGTGGCAAAAGGCAACGATGGCTTGAAAATTAGTTAGCAATTAACTGCAAAGCTGACACACACATATAGATATATTCTTGGGATTGAACTCCACAGCTTTGCACATTGGAATTACGTGTAGGTTGTGTCAACATAGATGCAACAGATTCCTAATTCCTCCAGACATTGTCCAAAGCGGCTGAGCACAAGCTGCCCCCAGGGCTGGGGACAGCTCTGGGCCCCCAGGACAGGAGAGACACTGAGGGGCTGGAGCGTGTCCAGGGCAGGGAACGGAGCTGGGAAGGGGCTGGAGCCCCAGGAGAGGCTGAGGGAGCTGGGAAGGGGCTGAGCCTGGAGAAAAGGAGGCTCAGGGGGGACCTTGTGGCTCTGCACAACTCCCTGAAAGGCGTCATCAAAGCCAGAGTGGGTAGGGCTGCTCCCACCCATCGAGACTTGCCCAGAGAGTGTCATTAAAGACCTAAGGATTAAAGCTTTCTCCTTTACTTAGCTGCTGAAGTGCCTCTGAGTTGCCAGAGCTATTGTGTAACTATATCTTCAGTATGATCTTAATATGAGTTTGTTGAGCTTTAGAATAGCTTCCCCTGAAAACCTCAGACTTAAGTGGGAAGACGTGAGGAACGGGGAGACTCCCAGGAGAGAGGCACATGGACAGAGGGCACAAAGACTCACAAAGCCATTTCTATAGGAGGGAAACATGTGCTGCTCCTCATCACTACCTCTGCAAAGGAAGGATGTTACTTGCATAAACAAACTGATGCATGACAATACATAGACACATATCTATATATATACAAACACTCCATCCCAAGATCAATGTCACCTTTTCTACATAGAAAAGTAACGCGCTCTGGCCAAACTGCTGCTCAGCAAATGTATTAAAAAAGAAAGAAAATAAAAAGAAAAAACAAAAAAGGCAAAAAAAAGTGAAAAAAAGGAAACCAAAGAAAAACAAAAAGACAAAACCCAGTAGGTGTAAGTGGTCAGTACCGAAGACTGATGTGCCAGGCTGGCTTCCCTTTGTAAGTCTGTCCCAAAACTCAAGTGCTCCAGAGGAAAGGGAAGTCCTCCAAGCAACACTAAGCATCCTTAAAACTGGAAGGACTTGACTGTTTGGTGAGGACTTACAGAGCTTGGCACATACCAAAAACTGCTGGTTTGTAGCTTTAAGTGGCAATATAAACATATAATTTTGAATACTGTATTTTGTTAGTGCAAAAAATTGAAACTTGATGGGATTTCACTCCAGAAACAGCATTTCTGTAAATTGTGGCCTGACATATCAGTCAATGTGGCACACTCAGCAACTGAGAAAACCTTCATTTTTTTCTATGCAGTGAGTTGATTTGGTTATGGCTCTGTGTCAAGAAGGGTGTAGCCTCAACATAAGTGCTTTTAATTATCTGCACATCAGAACAAGTTGTCATAGAAACCGCTGAAATTCCAGTGTTCCTCTGCATTCACAGCATCACCACACAGAAAGGACAACCTGAAGGGTTGGATTTGGACCCAACAACTGCTCTGGTGTTACTCAGGCTATTCTTGTACTGTGGCTCAGGACTTGGACTCTAGACCAACCGCTCCTGAAGGAATTCAGCCTGAGTGACTGAAGATGTGCCATCTCAGGGACACAGGATACTGCAGAAAAGACATTAGTATATGCAACCAGCCAGAAAATTCCCACTGGGTGTTTTAAAATTACCAGCATATAAATAAATTACCAGCTGTTGCCACTGGCTGTACAGACTCAGTGTGCCTTATCAGAGGATATTTTACTAAAGTTACCACAAAAGAAATAGTGCTCTCACTCTCTTATCACAGAGAAGCAACAAAAATAGTTCTGCAGAAAACAGACAGTATTTAAAAAACACTTGACATAACAGAGAAACAAGATCCATCGTGTTTAAAAAACACACACAGCTCCCATTTGCTTACTTACCCACTTACACAGATTTCTTTATTGCAGTATTTAAACATCACACAGCCATTAATGGATTTTAGTCTCCCAAAACCTGTCAAGTTGGTAAATCCCTCAAGAGATTTGAGAGGTTCTCAGAAAGGAATAGAGGGGACTGCTCAGGATTATACAGAAAGCTCATCATCATGTTGACCAGACTTCCAGGTCCTGAACTGATTTTCCCTAGGTTGGGTTATTCTTAACTAAAGCCCTCCAAATTTATCTTTATAGCATTTAATATAGACCAAGACAGAGGTGCACTAGAACACTAGAAACAGAAAAAGAACACTAGAGACAGAATTACCAGTGTTTGGTTACAGTATAACTAAACAACAGATGGAGAGAGGAGCCTGCATCGTCAGGATATGTTGAAGAAAACCTTAGCTTCAGCAAATTTTAATTCCTCCACACACTTCAATTTAATAACTAATCACAAAAACTCACCCAAACACTTAGCAGAAATTAGGAATTTAAATGAAAACATACACATATGGCAATCGGCAGTATAATCACTTATCAGTCACTACTGAGAGGAGAGATGATTTTTTGAAGTTACAGACATAAAGGGCATATATGTGTAATTGATAGGAGCAGTGTACTTTAAGTGATGAGGTCTTGAGCACTTACTCTTAGCCGGTCTTTGGGCAAAGCAACAGCTCCTTGCTTGATGATTTCCAGAACTCGCTCCACTGACAGCTCAGCTCCAGCTTGCTCTAATCGGGAGCTGAAAAAGCTGATCACCTGGAATGAAACATCACAGCACATAAATAAATAGAAGAGATCTTTGGATCAATTTATACACAAAGCTGTCATCTTCTTTTTTGGCAGCACTGCACTTCTTAAAGAATAATCACATTATTGCCTGTGTCACAGCCAGGGAGACTTTGTTAATGTCAAATTAGCACAACTCTCAGCATCCTCTTGCAGTCATTTTCAACAGACAGATGATTTTACAATATAACACACACAGCTGAATTAATAAATTTACATTTTCAAGTACTGTGCACTGAAATATGCCTATATTTCTTTCTGTCCATTCTGTCTATCAGGCTTTTGAGTTCTTCCAGTCTTTCTATGATTTGAGCTACATTGTAAGGTATTAAAGTAAAACCATTATTGTTTCACTGACTTCTGGGCAAAAGGCTTTAACACAAATGTTAAGTATCTCAATATGAGAGACTACACTTCCTGGGATCTGTGTAGCACTCAAAGCCACAGCAAGTGGATAATGAGAAGGAAGTCCACCAAGCTTCTCTTCCATCCAGTATCCACCCCAAGTGCCACATATACCTTCCACATCCTGGATTCTAGGTCTAAAGAATCCTGCAAATTCCCTGTCATCTTCCAGATATCCCCCTGGTAAAGCCAAGCTCATTTTCCCCATATTTCCCTTCCCACCTCCTTTTCTGTGACCCAGCTGGTCCTTGTTAGCTAGAACTCAGGTCAGGCTTTAACTTTCATCTCTCTCCAAGCTCAGTGGGTCACAGCAGAAGCAGACATCCCACTGGCAGTTATCCATGTGGGACATCAGAAAACTTCCATTTCATCCAAAAAGAATATACTTTGCAAACCCCATACCTTATCCCAGGGAAACTCCTTAGTCACACAAGGGATCCAGGACTCAAAACACAAAAAGGGTCCGGGGAAAAATTTCAACACCTACTTAGAATCATCTGGAAGAATTATAAAAATACCAAGAGGCACTTGGTAAAGCCTGTCTACACCAGAGCACCTGGCTACCCCTGGGCTGCAGGCAAGCACAATGCTGATGGCAGGTTCTGCAAAATCCTGTGAGCTTTCAACACCCTCTGTGGAAAAATACTGATGTTCACTTGTATCTGAGTCACAGTCCCAGTCCATCGAGTAATCTTCGATAATTCTCTCGCGTAGAAGTGGGGAAAAGTGTATTATACTACAAAATCTCTGCTGAGCTCTCTTTGTTCTGCAGTGAGACACAGCTGGAGCCAGAAACCATTACCCTAATTATGCCTCAAAGCTCAGCTGCTGTTCATAAAACAAAGACAGCTGATGGCTTGATTACTGTGAGATTCAAATTTGTTGTTCCTGTTTGTGACTTCCCCCACAGAAAGCCCAGCCCTTGTTTTGAGCTGGCAGATTTGCTGGGATCTCTAGAAACTCTTGCACCAAGTGAATGAGGCAGAGGCAGACTAAAGTTGCTGGAAGTTGCTTTTTGGGGTTGTCATGGGATTGTGGTGTTTGGTTTGGTTTTTCTCTCTGTTTTATTTTGTTTCTAACAACAGAAGTACACAAACCAGTCAAGAAAAAAATTCAGGTTTAATCTTCTGTGCTGTCCCTACGATTATCTCCATACTTGAGCAGAAAGGGAGAATTTTGCTGCCTCTGGCAGATGCTGCAGGTAGGCTTTTACGTTCTTAGAGATAAGGACCTGGTGGAGCACTGTGATCTCTGATCCTTAGAAAAAAAGGAGTAGGAAGATGTGCTGGGTTCATAAGCAAAGGAGCTGGAGGGAGGGACCAGAAAGAGTAAAAGAGCAAGAAAGAGCTTGTGCAAAGAGCGTGAGGACCTCAGAGTGAGGCTGACACGGTTTTGGCACAGTGTTTGGGACAAATTGCTGGTGGAGGATACACAGCTCACAAAGGAACAAGCAAGTTGCCCACAGACTTTGAAAGAAAAAAACATCTTCCTGCATTCAACACTCTTCTGTTGTCAGTAATCACTGGTGAAACCCATCCTCGCCAAGGGCAGGCTCCCGCACAGAATCCATCCCAGTGGCACTGCCTTGTTAGCTCAAGTTCTGATAAACCACAACAAAAGCGAAACTTAATATTTAGCTTTTAACCAAAAGGATAAAATACTATCATAACGCAAACATGTAAAAAAACTGAATGAAGCTCACAGATACTCCCTGAATTCTGACATTTCCTATTTTAGGAAGTCAAACCCTTCAATCTTAACATGTTTTTGAAAGACTTATGTTTTTGTGGTAAAGGTACTAATCTTCTTCGGGTTATATTTCAAAAGAACAAAAGCAAGACAGGCTTCCAGTATTTTCAGGCTATGTCAGCATTTTACAGAACTCAGAATGGCTATTTTTGATGTGTAGTTGATGACTAAAATTAAAAATACTTACTTTAATAATGGTGCTTATCTCTAGGAGTTATTTGCCTTACTACTTCAAACAAAATAGAAATTAAGTACCTCCCTCTTGGACCTTGAGAGCACAATACCCCAATGAGACAGTGAGATACCCACAAGTATCCCAATGAATTTACAAAACAGAAAAGCAAAAAGAAAAATTAATGATTAATTATACAGAGGATATCCTAAAGAAGGCATTTTCTTATTAGCTCCAGATGAGGAATAGAACCAAAAAACATCCAGTATTATGTCTCTCATGCCCAAGCTCCCACCTCTGTAGCAGAGGGCCTAAGACTTTTCCTATTAATCTAGTCGGATATAAAAATATAAAAGCTCAACATCATATTAAAGAAGAGTAGCCTTTTCCTTTGAAAGAGCTTTAATTATCTTCTAGGCCTCTGTTACTCAAGTAACAGAGGCGAATTTAAAATAAAAATGAAAATTAACAGACTTCCACTCCTTATCCCATTGAAAGTAAAATGAACCAGAAAAAATAAACTGGGAGAATAGTATTAAAAGAGTTTCAGGTTTTAGTACATGTTTTAAAACCAGCTGAGCATATGACTGTATGAATAGAAAAACCTCAAATCTTAGGGCAAATAAAAAAGGTTGAGAGATTATGTTTTCCTGGTACCCTGAAAATTAATTTTCTTCTTAATTATTTGGGAAATTGGTCTAAGAAAACAACTGCAAAGACTGCTTAAAAAGAAGAATAAGAAGAAACTCCATGAGTTGCTGTGAATTACTCTCTTCCTAGTCATGCTGAGCTCTGAAAGGCCTCTCCTTGAAGCAACATAACCCATTCTAAAAGCTCTCTCTCCAGTCTGGCTCCCATATTAGCAGAGATTAAAAGGCACATCTAATCCAGGATTAGACAACCCCTCATCAGGAATATCTGATCCCTGTCCAGATAAAAGGCATGGAGAGCCTTGCCCTGTGCAGAGTCTAATCCTGGCTGTACCTTAGTCTATCCTAAGGTACCCAGACCTGTGGTACAATGGGCACAGGGGATCTGGTTTGGCCATCTACAGCTCAGGCCTTGCCAGGGTTTCTATCAAAATACCATTAATATTTCTGTACAAAAACTATGTAGTTTTCTACAGTGATTTCCAAAACTGGTTTTAATCACAGACTCATGGAATGCTTTGGCTGGGAAGGGATCATCCAGTGGATATCCCTGCCATGGGCAGGGACACCTTCCACTAGCTCAGGATACTCCCAGCCCCATCCAGCCTGGCTTTGGGCACTTTCAGGGATCCAGGGACAGCCACAGCTGCTCTGGGAAACCTGTGCCAGGGCCTCACCACCCCCGCAGTGAGAATTTCTTCCTAGAGATCAATTTTCCATGAGAAACTCATACTTTCTCCTTTTGTTTTCTAAACAGTAAACTTACAAGCTATTGCCAGAGATTAAAAGTACTACAAAATTAGAATTATTCAGAAACATTTTTCATTTAAAGGCAATATTTTAGGTTTTGGAGATTACTTTTGAGATTGTGAGGGAACAACCACAGTGTCTGTTATTTCACCCAACTGTTGTCTTCGATTGGGCTGCAAGGCTGAAGTAACAAAATACTTCCCTTTACAGCATGCCAACAGCAGAGCTATCAAGGGCAAAATGTTTTCTCCAATTGGATTCCATCAGCAGATGCTGAAGTGCTGTGAGGCCTGTGGCAGCCCAGGCAGTGCTGCTGCCTAATCAACATGACAACTCCTCTCCTTCTCCTCCAGCTAAAAATAACAGTACAACACGTTGCTGCCTCCTCTGCCTGCAACTGCAAAGGTCAGTTCTGAAAGACAGAAGAAAAAATCACTTGGCAAAAAATGAGTAAGTTTTGAATCTGTTTTTGTCAATTTTATTTCCCTTTGAAAGCGATTGAAAGAAACACTTTGAGAATTTTATTTCCAGCCACGTTCACCACTGGGAGAGTAATATGGTGTATTAATGGCACACCAAATGGAGAAGAAAAGAAGAAAACAAACCTCTCACTGTAAAGTACCATAGGATTAGCACTTCAACTAAGTAGCTTCCATAGGGAAACATAAATCACAGCTACATTTGGTATCCAGTAGTCATAGCTGGAGCCAATGAGAGGCAAAGCCAACCCTTGCTGATTTAAGAAGGGGTGAAACAGCTTCATGTGATTCAATAGCAGGAGAAACACAAGAGGTTAATCAGCAAACCTGAAGTACTGTATTTTTCAGAACCACCTTGAAATGAGGAGCATGTTCAAGGGCACACGAGCTTTTCCAGGTATTCTGCTCTCCACTCCTAGGGTGTAGGAGTGAGAAAAAAGGAAACAGGCAAAAAGAGCCCCCCAAAGCAAACAAACAATAACCAACAAAACCCCAACCCAAACCCACCATAACCTTAGATTATGCAGCTAGGTTCTGGTAATCAGCAGGATCAAGGTTTTTCTAATTTTAAGGAAAGCCATAAAAACGTAGTTCTTAAGTCCTGAAGGTCTTGCAACAGGGGTTGCTATGCCAGAGTGAAGACAACTTGATGGATTTTAAAATCTAGTAGGGAAATGTCTTTGAAGAATGAAATTCCTTGTAGGAAATTGCATCAATTGAATCCTTTGCATCACTAAGCCGGTGCTCCCAACCTCTTGATGTCTATCAGAGTATTTTGCAAACAAAATTCTAGCAGCTCCTAGTTAGGCCTGTTCCACCACCTGGTATCAGTTGCTCACTTGTAGGAAATATGAGAGCAGTGAAAGCCAAGGAGTTCTCGCCGTGGCCATGAACCAAACACATCTTTAGGAATGATAAGTGAAGAGTCTCCACCAAATTCCTGACATATCTGAAGCGGCTGACCAAATTACAGACCACCTCTGAAGTGGAGGCATAGACAGCTCCCAGATGAAATATTTCTGCATAAGGCCAGAAGAGGAACCATAGCATTCCTCTTTGTTCACCATTCAGAATAGGAATATCCCATTTTAGATAAGAAAGATGCACTATCTCCTACTAAAATTGCTTTCTAAAATAAAAGGTAAAGTAATAGGAAGCAGAAGGTATTTTGATTTCAGTTTCTTCTGTACAGCATTAATGGTTCCCATATGTTCCCAATCAACTCGCAATGGTGATTTTTAGATTATTTAAAAAAACACAGAGGCAAATAAGTAGTTTTCAATAAAAAGTGGTCGCTATACTGACGACTCTTATACATTCACCTATTTTTGCCTCAGTAATAAAGCACACAGACATTATGTGTATCTCGAGAGTAAACTGAATGGTCCAAATCCTGAGAAACAGCCCAGAGCTAATGTGGCCAGGTCTGTACTGAAGGTAACCTTGGCAATTCCTGCTCTGGTCTGAGCTCTGCTGGGGCTGCAGAGGCATGCTCACACCCACCTGTGCCTGTACCTGTGCCTGTGCTGGTCTGTCCTCTGCCCCAGTGCCATGCTGCCAAACACCAGAGGTCTCCAATGCTGAAGTCCCTGAAAACCTACCACAGTATTTCATTATTCCTAACCTTGGAAAAGTCTTTCCTTATGATCTGTGAACCCACAAGTATGTCAAAGAGACTATTCCACTTCCCTTCAAAGCAGCATTTTATTTGAAAAATACCACATCACTTTAGCAAATCAGCACCTTCAGAGGTTCTGTTTTCTACAGCTCTTATTTCTACCTGGAATTTCTTTCATGGTGCCAGCTGAGTATGAGCACAGGTGTGCCCAGGTGGGCAATGGCCCCTGGGCTGTCCCAGCCAGGCTGTGACACAGCCCCAGGGCAGGGCCTGTCCCTGTGCTGGCGCTGCTGAGGCACCTCCAGTGCTGGGGACAGCTCTGGGCCCTCAGGACAAGAGAGACACTGAGGGGCTGGAGCGTGTCCAGGGCAGGGAACGGAGCTGGGGAAGGGGCTGGAGCCCCAGGAGAGGCTGAGGGAGCTGGGAAGGGGCTCAGCCTGGAGAAAAGGAAGGTCAGGTTCCTTGAGGAAAACTCCTCCATGGAAAGGCTTGTCCAGCTCTGGAACAGCTGCCCAGGGCAGTGGTGGAATCTCCAGTCTGTGGAAGAGTTTAAAAGCTGTATGGCTGTGGCACTTGGGGACATGGGACAGTGGCGGACTGGGCAGTGCTGGGGAATGGTTGGATTCAATGGTGTTGAAAGTTTTTTTCAACCTAAATGGTTCTGAGATTCTAAACCCAGAGTAATCCAGCTAAGAAGTCACCAGCATGGCTAGGCTTAGAGGATATCTCTGTGTTATTCTTTGCTTGTATACACACACAGAATTGCAGCAGATGCCTTCTTCTATTTGCACCATCAACTACTCATTATTGCATCCCCCAGTACACTCTCCAATTAATTCTTCTTCAAATTTTTAGCCTTTTCACCTCTTCCATGCTTCCTTTTGGTTGATGAGTACATTATGTCCAACTGAGTAAAAATAATAAGCATTTAAGTCTTTACATGTCATATCTATTTTATACATTCTTGACAAGGCAAACTGGCAACTGTTCTGGTGTCCAAAACTCATTACAGACTTTACATGCTCTGTATTTTGGTCTGATTTCTGATGCATTCAACAATATCACACAGTCTGTTAGTATTTCTCTATGAAATGCAAATCTGGAATACAGTTCACAGGCAGAGAATCTTTCATCAGCTGGTGGGCAGAATTTGCTGGAGCAGAGGGATGTCAAAGTGACATGGTGCATAACAGGCACCTACTGCTCACATGAATCTCTAGAGCTATCTGATGACTGGAATCATAGAATTCCAGAATGGTGTGGGCTGGAAGGAACCTTTAAAGGCCATCTAGTCCAATCCCAGTGCACCTTCTCCTAGACCAGTTTACTGCAAGCCCCATCCAACCTGGCCTGGAACACTTCCAGGGATGGGCCAGCCACAAATTCTGTGGGCACCTCATGCCAGGGCCTCACCACCCTCCCACCAAGAATTCCTTCCCAATATCCCATCTATCCCTGCCCTTTGGCAGTGGGAAGCCATTGCCCCGGTCCTGTCACTACATGCCATGGTCAAAAACTACACTCCTGGTTCCTCTGCAGCATGGGTACAGATAATGCAAATATTGCTGTTTATGACCAGAGAAAGTACCAAGAGAGGGAGCCAGGATGCAGCAGAGCCCCTGCAGACATACCTGGGGAGCTTCAGAAAGGTAACTTTTCTTGACCACTCTTGCATTACCAAAAGTCGTAACATTTACCATTTCTGTCTACAATTTACACAATTTGGGCCACCGAATTTCATTGATCACGACAGCCTGAAAGCCAACACAGCTCCCCAATATGCAGGAAGTTGGTGGGTCCATCCTCTTTTGAATAACCAGCCTTGGTCACAGGAAAAGCCTGGCCAGCTCACTATTCTACCTGAAAGCAGGCTGGGATGGATGCTGAAATAAGAATATAAGAGCAGGTCAAGAATAGGGAGATCCTCCCCATGAGTATATCCTCCCAGCTTTCAGCAACATACACTTTAGAAATTTATTGAGCCAAATCTTTAACGATTTTTTTTCTGACTCCTTTCAGAGCACAGCTACATTTCAGACATCCACAGAGTCCCATACTGCTGCGAGGATGGAGCTCCAAGCTCCACCACTGCAGAGAAAAGCCTGGTAAGCTCTTGGAGACAGAAACTCATTTAGGTTCTTCTCAGATCCTGCCCATGTGGCTCCCAGACAAGCTCCCTGCAATGTGTACAGTAAAACTGACATGATTTGCCACTGTTTCAAGGGACAGCAAGACCAGTTAGAACATTCTGGCTGTAGCACACACGAAAAAGACTGGTTCTGTATGGCACTGCCAGTACTGTTTATGAAGCGCAGGACGTGACAGGGTAGACAAGGAGTCAGATGAATCTCATCTTTTATTCAGATCTACAAACCTGACAGCTCTTACCACTTGCCAGATGGTGACAGGTACATTAGAAAAAAAAATTTAAAAAATTTCTTTTTTTGACGTCCTCACTTCTCTAACAAAGGAGCTATTTAAAAATTCAACATGCTCCCTTGGAAAGCTTTAAATAGTTTCTGAATGTAACTGGCATTATGCTGTAACCCAATATTAAATAGTTTTGGGGAGGAATTGTTTAAATTGTTGAGGGAAACCTACATTTAACTGTTACAAAGGAAAGGATGTGCTGCTGTCTGTGGGAGGCACAGGGCTGCAAGCAGAAGGATCTGGCCACCATCAGTTATCCTGGATGTGGGCAAGTAACCAGAGAAGGTCCCTATCTCAGTCAGGAATGTAGACAACTGTTATCTTCAGTGCACCATATCCTCTTTACACAACTTGAAGACATCTTGTTCTAATCAGCCAGACAGTATCATGCTGCCTTGTAGTCTGCAGCTGCCGAAAGTTTGGAGAGTTTTGAGCTTCAAGTTCTCCACTCCCCAAACTCTTGCATGACCAGAAAATGTGAAGAGAGAACAGAAGAGGAAGGAATAGGTACAGAGCAGGATTTCAGTGCAACATTTTAAATGATTTTCCTTTAGGGGCAATCAGATATCTGTCAATCTCCTGTAATTAAAAGCAAATCAAACCAAAAACTCTGTAGATTATTAGGCACAATAATATGTTATTCACTGCATTCAGAGACTTAGTACCCTGCTCAGCCCTCCCTTCCAGTATTTTGCACCCAGTGGTCATAGTGTGGCTTCAAACATTGCTCAGCTCTGCAAATATTGACTAGAAGACAGAGAAAAATTTGTAACTCTTCAATTTTTTCTAGCAGAAGCTCAGGCTCTCCATATGAACATTAAAACTACTATCAGAGGCAGAAATAATTAACAACTGTTTCCCAAAGTCATGCTCCACAGAGAGTCACACTAGTTAACAACTTCTTATCCACAGCTATTTTCTTCTGTTTTCTTCTAAAATGTTTCCCTAGGCAATAGGAAGGCTGCTGTGAAGAAAACACTTGGCACGTGGAAACAACACACATTCAGATATAGACAGAGAGTAAGACAGCTGTATGCCTGCTCTTCAGTCATTTAAAATTAATTCCCCATAATCATTAATAGGCTGGTGAGAGGAGTAAGAGAAAAGAAAAAAGATTGTTTGCTGATGCAAATTAGCTTTTGCTCCCCTGAAAGGTAGGTTTCTAACAAGGGGCAGTCAAGAGAAGCTGACATTGTTCTCCCTTTGAGGGGTGAAAGATGTGTCACAGCTTGGGAATTCCTTACCAGAGGCATCGCAAAATCCTTCTGATTCACCTGAGTTAAAGATGTGGGAAAGGGCTGTTAAAGAAATTAGAGGGTTGGAACTAAATGACTTTTAAGGTCCCTTCCAACCCAAACCACCCTGTGTTTCTATGCTGCCCAGAAGGCATGTGCAGGCCCAAAAAACAGACAAGAAAAATGCAACATTTTAAAACAAACTGGTAAAAAATGATAAATATTTTCCACCTCTCAAGAGTAAGAAGAGGTCACAAAACCAAGTGTAACCATCTCTGAAGTCAGGTATAACTCACCAGGTCTATATTTTGCATGATGTCCTGGAAGGAGGGGTGAGTCCGGAACTGCTCGAACAGATCGCGCTTGTAGAGCAGAGCGTACACCAGGTTGGGGTTGTGATGCAGGGAATTGGTCAGGCAGGAGTTGATGATCTCCAGCATCATCCGGATCACTTCCTCAATCACATTCAGGTCTTGTGCCTTTAAGAAAGGAGAGAAAGGTCAGTGTGCCCTCTTCCATTGTAAAATATTGAGTAATAAAGGCAATGCAAAGGTAATTATTATTAATAAAGCTATTAGCTGGTAATGTTTCTATGGTGAGCAAATCTGGCATCCATGTGTCTGGAAAGAAATCTGTTTTCTCCAGTAATCACCAAAATTTTAATTGAAATGCATCATACTAGTACTCAGCCTCATAGCTTGATTCTCCCAACAGAGAGCCATGACATAAAGCATTACCATATTGTAATCAGTCAAATTCATAAGGGTTAAGTGAACACAGTCTTTTCAACCCTTCCTATTCTAAGTAAAAGCATTTCAGCATATAATTAATTTATTACATTTTCTGTTGAGCCCCTATGCAGGAAGGAGCGATAGGGAAAAAGGAGGAAAATTAACAGAAATAAAAAACAGTGAGTGAAAAAGCAAAGGCAGGAGAAGGAAAACTGACTGTATCAAACATCACTGCAACTTCAACATCTGTCACTGTTACCAGACTTTTCCTCTTTGACTCTCTTTTAAAATTATTTTCTTGGCATTGAAGAACATTTGTAACAAATGAAAAAAAGTAATCTCCTTTTGTAGTGCACAAAACGTTCACACTAAGATTAACTTGTAGAGCTTTTAATTTTGTCGGTGCATTTGACAACTCAAACCTCCTAAGCTGAACAAGCTGGCATGTGAACTCCTGCCAGCTGCCTGGATTTCCCTCCTTGAGCTCCACATCAGGATATCTCCAATACAGTTATTCTGACTGCAGAGTTGTCTGTCCTACCTTGGAATAGGGTAAAAAAAGGGCTCTTCTACCTTGTTTGTATCATTTAGGTTGTCTCCATCACATCAAAAACTGGACTGTGAGACTTTACACGTCTGGCAAGAATGAGAACCATACTAAACCAGCTTGAGCTTTTCTGTTGGGTATGAACAATAAAACCACTGACACTTCCTTTTGCCAACTGCCCACAAAGTTCACTTTCTGAGTTATCATAAGGCACTTAAATTCTTCTAAATTCTTACAGCATTTTGTTGGGCTGTCATTCAATCTGCACACAGTTATTTTCTACTATTAAGCAGCACTGTAGGAATTGTCATGTGGCAGATGTATGCTCTCTCCAAGACAGAAGAGAACACAGGAATTTTCATTATCCTGTTTAGACTCAAAAAGAGCAAAATTCTTTGCTACCACTTTGCTCTGGCTGCTTTCAATGGGAAACAAGGTGCATTTCTTCCTAGAAGTGTAGCTCACAGAATCCCAGAATGGTTTGGGTTGGAAGGAACTTTAAAGCTCAACCAGTTTCACCACTTCCATGTGCAGGGACACCTTCCACTATCCCAGGCTGCTCCAACCTCCATCCAACCTGGCCTTGGACACTTCCAGGGATCCAGGGACAGCCACAGCTTCACTGGGAAACCTGTGCTAGGGAACCTCACCCTCACACCAAGGATTCCTTCCTAATATCCCATCTGTACCTGCCCTCTGGCAGTGGGAAGCCATTCCCTCTTGTCCAGTCTCTGCATCCCTTGCCCCAAATCCCTCTCCTAGATGTGGCCCTGCAGAAGGCAGCACCATCCCCCTAACCTGCTGCTCCATTTCTTTTGTGACACTGAGGACCATGGAGAAGTGAGATCCTATCATCTGATCCCACGCTACAGTCTGGTTATCCCCAACCCTTGTCTTCTACATTTACAAGGGAGATTTAAGTAGAAGTTACTTGAAGTTCTGGTTTGAAAAGCAGTATCTTGTGCACACATTCCAGTAAAATTTATTCTTTAGCAATGATACCTGACAGTGAAGGTTACAGACTTTTTTCTGAATGTACGTATCTCCTATTTTTTAATGACTTTGCCACCTAAATTAGCATTGTAGTGTACCTAACAATGATGGCAGAAACCATTACAAAGCTGATTGCTGTCAATGGGATCACATTCTTCTATGACAGAAATAATCTTTACTTTCAAAATGCAGGTGGTTCCTCTGCCTGTAGATACCTAGTTATTGTGCTATGAAACAGCATCTCAGGTAGGTGTTGCCAAGGGTATGTAATGGAAAATATTAGATAAAAATACAAAAAGCTGCTTCAGCTGGCATCTGAAGAAAAATCCAGACCTAACTCACCTGGGGAATCGTGCTTGCCTATCAGATTTACTGCAGAATAGGCTGTATTATGGTATATTTTTAAAAGCTCTGAGCACTGGCATACTTCTGCCCCCAGTGCAGCAGGGTGAGTTAGTGACCAAGACACTATCCTAAAATACAGAATAGATGACTTTCACAGAAATATTATGATTCCAACTCAAGTGAGATCCATCCAGTTACCAGAAAGGTAACAAACCACACAACTACTTTTCAAAACTACATGTTTTTTTTTTTTAAATAAAAGGTGTTCAGCTTAAACCCCAGGCATACAGCTAATTGAAACAGAAAGCATTGCTAACCATCTTCCAATGGGTTGGAGACTCCGCTAATGATCAGCTTCAAACAATGAAAAGGTTCAGAGGTTATTGCACAGTAATTAAATTTAACATTTTTAAGAGCTAATGGACAGAATCAACCAGCTGTATTTCAGCTACTACATCTCAGGTGCAGAATCTGGGACCCCTCCATGAAGAAAAACAGGAGATATAGTGAAGATTTTTACTCACAACTGACTACATGAAAAAGAATTTTTAAGAAGAACTATGTCCATAAAAGACAGAGAAGTGGCACTGAATCCCTGTTTTGCACATACGTTATCAGGAGAAATGTCTGCTCCTATAATTAGAGATTGAACCATTCCTAACGGTTTAAAAGTTTTCAAAACAAAGGAAAAAACAAGCATAAATCCAAGGACAGCATTTGGATGAGAAAGTGGAGAAATGCTGATAAAATGCCATGTGGTTTTGTTGCTCTGTATCATCAGTATCAAGCTACAGACTGACTGCACCCAGACATATCATCAAGACAGGTATAAATAAAGTTATATTAACATTTTGTTGTTGCAGTTTATCACCTTGTGTATTACTTTCAGAGTAACTGAACACAGCTGAAATGCTGGAAGTGTGTGGCCAAGGCATTTGCTCACAGTTAGTTGCTTACAGACATATTTACCCATCAAAAAACAAATCACTGTCAACAGAGGATGCAAAAACTCAATGTCACCTAACACCTGCTTAATTTATGGTCCCCATCTCCTGGTTCCCACAACGGAACATGCTCATCCTTTTAATTCAATTTGACACTGAATTTATTTTAATTATGTGACCATAAAAAACTGATTTAAAAAGTTCTATCATGAATGAATGCAAATCTCCACCCTCTAAATGTTACCAGTTCTAAGGAGATAAAGGGAGGCATGTCTTGTGTAATTCAGCTTAGTGTTGCATAACCATCCCTCATGGTTTGTACTGTCTAATATAAACAGAGGCAAAATTATTCAGCTTTCCATTTTCTTTCCTCCAAAGTTAGTTTATACAGAAAATAATAGCTGGTTGAAAAATTAGAATTTTGGTGACTTGTGATGCTATGAAATGGCATCAATAAGCAAAGGTGGACATGTGCTTCTCTCCCATGATGAAATTAGCTCCTTGATTAGCCCATTTTTTGCTGGAAGTCAAGCATTGCCCTTTTTCAGAGTGGTCCCCAGGGTATTGCACAGCATGGATGGTGACAGATATCTTAATGATATTTTGCATTTTTGATCATTAACCCAGGAAGATATGCAGCACACTCAGTCACAGCTGGCACAGGTTTCTCAGAGCAGCTGTGGTTGCTCCATCCATGGAAGTGTCCAAGGCCAGGTTGGATGGGAACCCTGGGATAGTAGAAGGTGTTCCTGCCCATGGCAGGAGAGGAACAAGATCAGCTCTAAGGTCCCTTCCAACCCAAACCATTCAGGGATTCTAGTCCATGATTCTAAGAAGCATTAGTAAACAAACTTAAGTCTTGTGTCATGTCCACATGACACTTACAAGCTTCAGACTATATATTATAGATATGATTATATATTTCTTTATAGCAAGCTGGAATTCACTTAAATGCAATGATCTGGTTTTTCTCCCTTTTATCTGGATATACAGTAAACCCCAATCCAAAGCAATGAATAATTGTAAGCCTAAAGAGGTCTACTTTCTAACTTTTTTAAAAATTGGAGATCTAACAGAGCAACTTTTCCTTTGTGGCAAGATGCATGTGAATGGTGTTATGCATCATATGACAATGGGTACAGACACCCAGGTCACTTGTGTGTACTAAAAAAAGCCACATTTCTCACTGTGCATTCACATCACAGCAATTTTCCAGCCAAATTATACTTCCAGCTAAATAACTGCTAATTATATAGTTAGCACAATAAGCAGGAAGAAGCTTATCTGCCTAAAAAAAGCAAAACCTGAACAGGGATTGGTAAGGGAGTATGCTACAACTGCACAATGTAAATAGGGTAAAAGAAAACAACAAGAAAACATATTGTGCTGAAGTCTTAATTCAAAGAAACCTGATGAAATAAAGTGGAAATGTCACATGTAATTGCAAAAGAAATACTTGACAGAAATGCAGGCAGACCAAAAAAACACGTCCTAACACAATTCTTAACTTAACTGCTTATGACAATGAATGGCTTTTAGTGAGTGGGAACTTGCTGCCAGTAATAAAATGCTTTGACATTTGAATTTTCAAAAGTGCAAGTTGTTTTGTGTCAAAGCTTGGTGGCTTTAGCTCATTCTGACCAACACTGCTGGTCCCTCTCCAGCGGAGCCAGGAGTGCACACAGTGTGCAAAAGCTGTGAAGCGGCTACTTAAAACAGCTGGACATGATGTAATAGTTTCCTTCCCAGGAACTCCACAGTTCACAGAAGGAAAACCATCTTGGACTCACCACTCTCCCTGCTAGGTCTGAGTGACCCCTTAAGGACATCAGCTCCCTTTGCCTCTCTTTACAACTCAGAAAATCCCAGGATGGTTTTGGTTGGGAGGGACCTTAAAGGCCATCTTGTTCCACCCCCTGCCATGTGCAGGGACAACTTCCACTGTTCCAGGCTGCTCCAAGCCCTGTCCAGCCTGGTCTGGGACACTTCCAGGGATCCAGGGGCAACTACAGCTGCTCTGGGCACCCTGGGCCAGGGCCTGCCCACCCTCCCAGACACCAATTCCTAATTCCCAATAGCCCAAAATCTGTCCCTGCCCTCTGGCCCTGGGAAGCCATTGCCTGGCTGCTGTCCCTGCATGTCTTGCCCCAGTCCCTGTGCAGCTCTCCTGGAGCCCCTTGAGGCCCTGGAATGTCAGGAAGGTCTGCACCATATCTGTGTAGCTGCATCCACATTGCGGGACCACCCATCATCTTCACAGCTGAGGCTGAAGGCCTCATACAGACATAGGAATAGAGAAAAGGTGAGGGTGGAGGCTGCACAGGCAACTGTAATTATGGCTGCTCTCCATGCTGAGCCCTTGTCCATGATGACTCACTATAGCTCTTCATCTGTAATATTTTCAGTGAGATTCAACAATTTGTGAACATAAATGATAAAAAATTATAGTCATAAACAACTACTTCCTTCATGACGCAGATATGACTATAAAGGCAATTTTGTCAGCAATGAAAAAAAAGAAAACCATATATACCCCGCACAATTAACAGATATCAAAAGGACTAAGAATGCCAAATTAACCCCAAACAGACAACTGATTTTTTTTACCAGGGAGAGACCAACAGGAAAAATCTGGTAAACCGTTTCAGATCCATAAGCTGCAGCCACACAAAGTACAGCTGAACAGACAGTTTCAGTTCATTTTACATTACTTTTTTTTTAATCTGGCTTTGTACATGCTAAAGAATACTTCAATGAATTATACTTTTGGACATGCAGTAGTTACTACTTCTGCCTGTAATGCAGCTATTCCAGATTTCAGGGAGGTACCCCTCAATCTTTTGTGAGGAATAGACAATAGATGCTACAGGGAATTTCACCTTGATAACATAATTTATCAGCATCCACAATTGTAATGATATAAATTTCCCTTTCTCTTTAGAGAGGAATATCTATAGTTAAATATTTTCAAATAATTTACTTTATTTTTAGTTAGTTTAAGAGAGGCATATGTATCTTGTTTGTATTAGCTTTGGGGAGCTTCCAAGAGAGCTGTCTGAATTTCCTGCACTTTCAGCAGAAAATAAAACCTTCAACAAAATAAACTTGCTCTGCCAAAGGAGTGGAAGAACGGAGAGGAATGAAGGAAGCTCACAAGAAAGCTGTTCTTATGCTCAGTGAGCAAAGCAACTTCAAAGCCAAGCCTTTGGTGACCAGAATCTTATCTTTATCTCTTTTACTGGCAATACTCTTTGGCTGTTCTATGTCAAGCTTAGACAACTTTTGGTAAAGTAGGTATTACGTGAAAAAATGCAGGGCCTATAGTGATTATAACCTCAAGTATTAACCCTGCCATCTCTGATCACTGCTTAGAAATGAAAGCACTCCTGTCACACAGCAGAGCTGTTTGTTGCCAGACACTTTGATAAATAAACTGTCCATCCTGACATTCCTCCTTTCCTTCCCGAGCAGCTGGCAAGCTGAGAGTGCAGGTTTTCAGCCACGCTGAGCCAGCCTGTCTGGGGGTACAATTCCCACAAGGAACACAGCATTTCCAGCCCATATCCCAATGCCAACACTCACCACAGCCCACGACAAAGAGGAAATGCCATAGTGTGTGTCCTGTCCCAGAGGAACAGGCCCAGGAGCAGTCTGCTCCAAAGGAAAATACACCACAGGACACCTGCCAAGGCAGCAAGCCCAACTGCTTTCCTGCTCCAAAACCATGCTTTCCCAAATTGCACTGGCCCAGGAAATACAGAGCCATTTCTGAGGACACAAATATAACCCAGGGAAGGTACAGCTGCTCCATTGGTACTTCGTACATGACTTTACCATACTGTGTTTATTATCCAGCTGACCTACAGCTAATCCACTGCTCATCTCCTGCTCACCCCATCACTTTCATCTCTTCTTCCATCCATGCCCTTCCTGTGTTTGAAATTCCAATCCTAAACCACTTCACTTTGAAATATTTTAACTTATCCTCCACTTCCTTCAAAGTCAGGCTCCAGAATCAATCAAAAATTGCTATAAAACTGCCCAGATTCCTTCAGTGCTTTACTGATTCTTGGTGATACTTCACTCTCATAGCCTTGTGTCTTTTTTACCTGTTGACTGAGGATTTTGCAATTCTCAGAATCACAGAAACCCAAAATGGTTTGGTTTGGAAGGTTTATTGGCAGAGAAACCTTACACTAGACCAGGTTGGTCCAAGCCTCCTATGAATCAAATCAAATAACCTGATTTTTACCCAAACTAGCTTAGAAAAGGCAAATTACTCTGCAAGACATCTACCCAGGGTCAAGCTTCAGAGGATGGTCTAAGCCCACCAAGAAGCTTCAGCATAAGGGGATCCACCACAATGCCCAAAATACCTGGAAGTCACCAGCTGGGAACTCTAACACTCAAAGACAGTATTCCCAAACCACATGCAACAATGACAACAGAATACAAACAGTATTTAGTAAAACTGAACCCAATCTTGTCTAAGATCCCACAAAACCTGGGAAGCAACTGCTACTAGAGGATGACAACATTCCTACTAAGAAAATTAAAACTGTGAATTTTTATTTAGTCATACCATGCTTGAAATACTAATGAGGTTTTCTTGCTGTTGAAAGGAAATGAAGATTTCTCCATTTCTCCATGAAACTTAGCAGTATTTGCTAGAGGTATGGGAAGATTTTGTTAAGTTTGACTGGTAGAACAAGAAAGAACAAGTCCCATACACAACCCCAACTCCACCATACAAAGGTAAAATAGATCATCATGATACAGGCTTTAATTAAGAGAACCAATCTACCTTGAGGAGTGTTTGAGGACTTTAAAGACATTCCTCAAGTGAAAAAGTTTCTGATTTCAGCCCTACACATTCAGCTTAGCTGCAGAATGTCACCAGCAAAACTGTTTGGAGAAGTTACACAGCAGTAAGTGCTGCAAGAACTGAAACCTTGACAATTATCACGGAATGATAACCACCACAGGATGGTTTGGGTTGGGAGGGAGAGAGACCACCTTGCTCCACCCCCTCTGGCATGGGCAGGAATAACTTCCACTGTCCCAGGCTGCTCTAAGCCCTGTCCAGTCTGGCCTTGGACATCCAGGGACAGCCACAGCTGCTCTGGGCACCCTGTGCTGGGGCCTGCCCACCCTCCCTGCCAGGAATTCTTTCCCAATATCCCAGAATATCCCAGCTAACCCTGCCCTCTGGCAGTGAAAGACATTTCCCCTTGTCCTGTCACTCCATTATCTGGTAAAAAGTACTTTTCCACTTTGTGGAATCCCATCAGGAGCAATGCAGGTCTCATATAACACACAGTTTCCAATTTATGCATTAAACCTAACAGTTGTATTAATAGCAATGTAAATAGTACCTAATGAAATCTGTAGACCTTAATGTGTATCTTAGAGATGATTTCTGATGACCCTCTTTGAAGCAAGTGAGTGGTTCTCCAAAAAGGAGCAAATTTAACAATTTACTATGAAGATACAGTTGCTAATACAGGCGTTCAGTTTTGTGTTTCAGTTCATAGTTAACTCCAGACTTAAGCACCCTTACCATATTTTAATGCTTCTTTGGAATGGGCTCATTATTTTTATCCTATGTGATGTTAATTGAAGTACAGAAACCCATATTTTTATCATGAAGAAGAATAAGATGGCAAAATATCACATCTTGCAAATGGCCAGAAAAAACCCACCAGTTAGCAGTTAAACCCAAACAGTTTTCTTCATGTTTTTCCTTCACACCTCCCAAACTTTACTACATACAATACACTACAGTTGCAGGAAGTAATTTATCCACCAGTACCCCCACCCCAGCATAATCCCTGACTATATTATCAAATATTTTCTTCATCCTTGATATTATGCTTAGCAGTAACAAGTGTAACACTGTCTGCAAAAGTACATATAAAACTATTAGCATGTTTCCTGTGAACCACCTGCTGTCAGCTAAGAAAATCACTCAGTAATTACAGATTACACCAATCCTGGAGTCAGCTCTGGGCCCCTCAGGACAACAGGGACATGGAGGGGCTGGAGCATGTCCAGGGAATAGAGCTGGGGAAGGGGCTGGAGCCCCAGGAGAGGCTGAGGGACCTGGGAAGGGGCTGAGCCTGGAGCAAAGGAGGCTCAGGGGGGACCTTGTGGCTCTGCACAGCTCCTGACAGGAGGGGACAGCCGGGGGGGTCGGGCTGTGCTCCCAGGGAACAGGGACAGGAGGAGAGGGAACGGCCTCAGGCTGTGCTGCTGGAAGTTCAGGTTTGACAGTAGGGAAAATTTCTTTCATAAAAGGGCTGTCCAGCCCTGGCACAGCTGCCCAGAGTGGAGTCCCCACCCCTGGAGGGATTTCAAAGCTATGTGGATGTGGCACTTGGGGACATGGGTCAGTGGTAGCCTTGGCAGGCTGGGGAAATGGTTAAACTCAATGACTTTTCCAACCCAGACATGAGAGGGCTTTTCCAAAGCAAATGGATCCTACAATTCGATGGTCTTGCAGACCAAACTTCAGTGTCTAAGCAATTTTAAAAATTGAATATATTCAATTTAAAAAATTGAATATATACAAACTGAACATATACTGATCCCCGACTAAAGCTGTTAACTTCACAGAATCTGAATTCCTAAGTTCTCGTATGGTTCCTCACTGATCAGATCCTGTGGTTCAGCATTTCTGCTATGACGCAGCAAAACCATCAACGCCTTGGAACTGCTCTCTCCCACTGAAAGCACCAACCCAAATAATTCTGACCCTATCTAAGAGAAAAAACTTCACACACAAGACTGTGTAATCCAAGTACTCAATACAAATAGAGACTGAATGGGGTTTCCATAATTTCCATACTATCCAAGCAGATTTTCCAGTCCTGATGATGCACAGGATGTCAGTGGGAAAAGTCAGTGCTTCTCTCTACCCAGCAGCCAAAAGATTCTGTATTCCTGCCCTTGGGTTGAAGATTGCTATTGAAATTTCTGTGGGAGGCATAAGAAAGTCAGAAGGGGTTCACAGGGCAGATGTATCCATCATTACAATTCGGGGAATGCCAAGGAGGCAAGGGAATGGTGTTACTCCTAAGGCCACACACTGCCTCTGCTGCCACAGAGCAAGACTCCTGCTCTCCTCAAACACCAAAAATCACTGCAAAGGGACACTGAGATGGGTAAGACAACAATAGAAAAGCACCACAAAACAGAAAAAACTCCTCTTGACAATATTAGGCATGTCTAAAAGCAGTAATTACAAAAAAGGTTGATTTAACCTGTTGCTGTTCATGTAGAAGGTTACAGCTTGCACACAGGAAAGTTTATATGATGGTTCAGTACTGAACAGCAGCAGTGCATGACACAAAATGTCAGGTCCCAGGTAGCAGACAACTGACAAGGGGTTATGGCACAGGATTCTCAAACTCCTGTGAGCAGGAATAAGCTGCTTTACAGCCATCATCTTACACCAGAGCTGAAGATAAATCATGGAAAATGTCTTTACTTCTTATGATACATTAAAAGATAGCAGCATGGTTAAAGAAGTAATTCTTTGACACCACTCAGCACATGTGCTATATTCATTCTTTCAGTGGTGTCAAATATTTTGAAAATTAAAGGGAATAGCTTAACAAAGATATGTGAAACCTATCAGAAAAATCACATTATTGAGCTTTGAAGTGGTTTTCAGTATAAGGAAGATAAGTTCTTCTAAGATTAGAAAACATAAGAAAGTGGTTTTGTTTTCCTCTTACCTTTCCAATTCTTCAAAACTAGTCACTGCCAGTAAAACTATCATTTATTATATTAACCTGGGCCCAAAAAACCTCCATGAACAAATTTCAAGAACTGCTCTCTTGAGCTGAATAAAGTGGAAATTGTAAGGAGATGAGAAACAGCCTTCTGAGGGCTGACAGCAAACAAACCAAATAAATGGTTTATCTTTTAGATTAAATCACTTTTTACTACATTCTATCCTATTTTTGAAATACATTTGGTCACAAAGACACTGCATCAGTTCTGATAAACACAGAAGTTGCTGACCACTGTGCTGCTAAATGTTCTGGAAGCACAGAGCAGCTGCAGCCTGAACACCAAAAAAACAAACCTTTAACTGAGATGTGGAAAACCCAAAACTCACAGAAAATAATTGTAGATGTCTATGCACAGAGGCATTTGCTCCAAAATGAACTATAAGCAACAGATGGTATTTTCTCAAATTTTGAGGCAAAATGCTCTTGATGGAAATATGTGAAAACTGCATTATCCAACTAAATAAAATTTCCTGAAATATTTATGAAGCCTTGTCTATTTTGGGACCAAAGTTTATTTTGTATAGTCTGGTTCATAAAACTCAGCAGTGACAGACAGGGAGAAGATGACAGATTACTGCTGAAAGACAGTGAAGCACCTGGGTATGTTATACATCCATCCCAGATCCCTCCACTCTTCCTCACCAAAATCCTGTTTGTGATTATAACTGGTTACCTATAATTTACACTAAGTTTTCTAACAAACTTTAATTAACTTATCACACTTTAAGATGGCTAATATATTGCAGAAAAATAATTTTATATATCAGAAAAATTCCACAAAGCTTTTTCCCATGGGAATGTAACATGACTCTTCCTATTGACTCAATTTATCAAAATCTAGAAGATTAGTACTGGGATGGGAAAACTTGTCATTATTTGTTCAGATAACGTTTTTTGGCTGCATTGAGTAAGCATCTTATTTCTCTGTGAGTGCCACAAATTATCTGCTGGTGAGTAGACGAAAGACCTGCCTTTGGGAACTGCAACATCCATTTCCTCCACAGTTTATCTGGGGAGAACATATATACTTCAGAAAATGAGTCCTATTGCAGTGAATAAAGCAAATTGAACCTGCAATGTTACAATACATTTTATTTTCTCTAGAACAGGACGGCTGTTTTTTGTTATTACCAACATTATCTTTGAGGTCAAGGGTTTGGGTTAACACACACACAAATGCTGGAGTGGAACAGGCTCTGTACACACCGTGCCAGCTTGATAGCAACAGAAAAATGCATTGGAACACAATGTCTTTGGAGAATATGTTGTTCAGTAGTGGGCCACAGCTCACCCTGCTTGGGCTCCAGCCTGAATATGAACAAGAGCAGCTCTGGAAGAGCTCCACTACATTCCAGTAACATATCTGAAGGGCAAATGGGAAAAAAAAAAAAAAAGTATCTTACGTGTCTCAACTTTGTTTCAGAGAAGTGAAGGCAATCAGACATCTCCCAAAAGTGCTGGGGATAACAAATACAGGAGGATTAAACAATGGCAATGTATTAGAGGCTTGTCTCCCCAGAGCCTTCTCTTCCCCAGGCTGAACACCCCTAGTCCTCTGACTCTAACTCAGAGATTGTTACGAATTGCTACTTTTTGTGCAAAGTCTGGGTTATTGTTTCTATAATTAACCAATTCTGGGGAAGAATCCCTATTTATGAAAACTGACTTAGCACATGAAATATGCAATGTATTCCACTAATTCACTTAGTTCCTAATCAACAAAGAAATGAGAAAATTAGGAGAAATAGCTGATTGGAATGAAAGGGAATTAAAAGTTTATCTTTTCAATTACACCTGTGAAAAACATTAGGGTGTCCATACAATTCAATAAAAATGAGTAACAGACTCCTAAATTTCTGTTTCTTCTAAATACATTCTCTAAATTTTCTGAGAGGTTTTTCAGGAAGGTATTTCACAAAGAACAAGAATCCACTCTTGTCAATGAGGATAAACAAAATGTAAATTCTCCCTTCTACATTTCTTTAATGCTGTTTTCAGGCCAGGTGATGAGGAAATAATTTTTCAGTAAGTGGCTTATTTTGCTCCATGTGATACTTCATGAGCAGCAGAGAGGAGCCTACCCTTTTTCAAAATCCAATTTTGGTTTTGGATTTCTGTCTATATTAATAATTTTTCGTATCCAAGCCTTTTTCTTATGCACTTCATACCAAGACAGTCTTTTAATATGGTTGACTCATTCCCTTTAAAATACTCTCCTTGCCTTCATCCCATCCCTCAGTCTTCTGGCCGCCCACACTGCCAATCAGCAGCAGTTGTGTAACATTACAGGTAATATTAACAACAGCCACCAGTGGGAGAATTGCCCTCGGCATGACACTGGGAAATGCTGCTCAGGGGGCACGAGAAGATAAATTGTAAACTGATGAGATGAACTTGCTTCAGTAACATGGACACAATGTGTAATAAATGTGACTCTGCAGAGGTAGAAAATGGTCCCAAATTACACGACTGTTTAGGCTGGAAAAGCCCACGAAGATGGAGTCCAACTATTCCCCCAGCACTGCCAAGGCCACCACTGACCCAAGTCCCCAAGTGCCACATCCACACGGCTTTTAAACCCCTACAGGGATGGGGACTCACCACTGCCCTGGGCAGCTGGGCCAGGGTTGGACAGCCCTTCCCACGAAGACTTTTCCCTGATATCCACCTGAGGCTGCCCTGTCCCAGCCTGAGGCCGTTCCCTCTCCTCCTGTCCCTGTTCCCTGGGAGCACAGCCCGACCCCCCCGGCTGTCCCCTCCTGTCAGGAGCTGTGCAGAGCCACAAGGTCCCCCCTGAGCCTCCTCTTCTCCAGGCTCAGCCCCTTCCCAGCTCCCTCAGCCTCTCCTGGGGCTCCAGCCCCTTCCCCAGCTCCGTTCCCTGCCCTGGACACGCTCCAGCCCCTCAGTGTCTCTCTTGTCCTGAGGGCCCAGAGATATCCCCAGCACTGGAGGTGTGGATGTTTCAGTTCAGACAGATTTGAGCAGCATCTCCACAGGTGAATAACTTCTTCCATTATTTTATCCAATGTGAAGCACACTATCTTCCTCTTATAGCATGTTTCTCAAAATCATGGGGTCTTGGTTCACCCTAATTTCTAGTATTTTCTTTGTCTTTCCAGAGCCAAATCACAGATCTCTGCAATGAACGAGTCTAAAGATCTGTGTTTGGTTACTTTTTTAATAACTTCTTAGTACCCTTTGGTAGTAATGGATGGCTTTTTTTAAATCAACTAAAAACATACAAAAATCTCACTGGTTTTTCTGTAAATGTGCCTGTAAAATATGAAGAGGAGAAATTGGAAATGGAAGGTACAACATGTTCCGCCAATATCTCATAGAGAAAAAGCAGCACACAGAAATTCCAATTCCAGTTAGATATTTAGTACCAAACAGCCTAAAAGGTTTGGTACATACTTTCTTCCTCATCCATTTCCTCTACTTTATATGGCTGCATGTTTAAAAAAACAATTACTGGGATGTTTATAACATATGGTCACATACTTATGGTTTTTAAGCACTACATTTTTCAATCAAAACCTTGCGCTAGGAACACCAGAAAATTGTTTTAATGCATTGTTGAAATAGATTGCTGCTATAAAAATAAATCCTACTCTTTGGAGAGCTACTGCATTAGGTTGTTCTGTTTGTCTGTGGACGTCTGACCAAGATGAACCATCCAGGTGAATAATTGGTTTCTGAGAAACCCTGAACAACCCACTCATGTGAAACAGGCAGCAGGAAAAGCATCTAATGACCAAATCAGCAAAGGGTGCTTTGGGGATCAGTACTGCTCCTTTTTTCATCCAAACACTTCAATACTTGCCATTAGTGCGAATAAAACAAATGTTGGTTTACATGTCAGTAATAAACAGTTTTATAGAGAGGCCTATGAGGGCTTTATCTTAATAATGTATCACATTTTCTATCTACAGCTACACCTAAGACCCTTCTAAAATACCCAGGCTTCCAGTTCTCTCAAATGCAACCCAATTAGCTGTAGAGGAGAAAAATCAGCTTACAAAGTTCTCCTGTTTAACTTATGGAGCTGCAAAGGAACCCCAAGATCTCATCCTTTTGTAAGACAAGGTCTTACAACTTCTTCAGTTTAATCATCTTTTGTTTTAAGAACACTCATTTAAGCAGTCTTCTCAAAAAACATAGGGTTTGAGTGCAGATTTTGAACAAATGCCATAATTTATACCCTTTACTGCAAAATAATGACAATGTACTAAAGCTCTACAACTATTAAACAAGAAAAAGTAAAAAAAAAATATTATCATGTTTTGTTTATTTCAAATGTTTCTAACAAGCAAAACAAGGGGTTTTGAAATTTAGCAGGTGTTCTTCCACTTATTGGTTTTCCTTTCTCACAAACCTGAAGAATGAAAGATTTTCAATCAGATGATCATAAGATGCTACTGCCACAGTAAATGTTTTTTCAAACCGAATGAATTTTCATCCCTATTTGCCAAAATAATGAGAATTTTTAAGTGAAATAAAGCTTAAAACCATCTGTGTAACACAAATACCAGACACCAATGGCACTTTTGTGGAAGTCCTGGGTGATGAAAGACCAACATCCTATTGAAGGATATCATCTTGATATTCTTCAATGTATTTAATGTAAAAATCTTTCAAACACAAGCAATGCATTTGTAAAGATATAATAATGCAAAAGCCAGCTGCAAATAACTATTAGTACTTCATAATAATATACAGAAGTTTAAAGAGACTGAACTTCACCAACATATTTTTTCACAGGATTTTAGGATAGTTCTTCTGTTTAAGGATAATTTATGCAGCATTTTCTTATGAAAGTTTCAATTCATTTAAAGGAAAGAACTGATTAAGAATTCAGACAGAACTGCAAAATTCAGCTATTACTCAATAGAAAAGCTTGCTTTAGATTTGGGTTAGGTTGGTTATTTCAGTCTATTCTGAAATAGCTATTTTTTGGTGATATAAAAATAGGGGGATTAGGTAGGAGTAATATTCTATAAAATATAATTCATCTGAAGGAGGGTATGACTAATATTTAGAAAAAGTATTTTTAGGCCCTCTGCTCAATACTGGAGACAGGCAAACCCAAGAATAACCTGATATTGAAAACGTTACTTCATCAGCCATCAAGTCAGAGTAATCAAAAAGAAGGTATTATACTGCAAAACAAGGTGACTCTCCTATTAAGTGCAACTTGAACAGCTAGAATCCACATACTATTCAAAACCCACCCAGTACTATATTGCTTTACCATATGCTTTCATTAAACAACACCCTAATAAAAATTCTCTTGTATAGTCACATTTTAAGTTTATTCCTCTAGACAACATGAGAAACTAAAAATTCACACACAAAAATGAAGTTTTTTAGACTACTAATGATGCGTGACTAAGACATTAAAAAAAAATCTTACTGGGTTTCCTGATGCCATTTTGAAATGGAAGAAAATAGAAACAACAAAAACACTGAAGAGACCTAGGCAGTGCTTTGGGTGGTAAGTAGGTGAGTTCTGAATTTTAAAGAAAGATTATGACAAAAAAACCCAAAACAACATAACAAAACTACCTTCGTCACTCCAGTATTTGACAAATATGGACATATTTCAGTCAGCAGTCTTGATTTAATTTGGCAAAAGTTTCCCATTCTGCCAACAGTGTATCCAGTTCTACATATTTTGTGAGTTCTTAGCAGTTTCCACCGAGCAGTACTTTACAGACTACCAGCTGAACAATGTTAATTGCATCGCACTAACTCTATTACAGCCCACCAGTTTACTTGGAAGTAGGTTTAATTTCATTTCTGCATCATTTCTGGAGTCATCAGATGATTGCAGGGAAGACTTCCCATTTCTTTGTGATAGCACACGTTTATAGGAGAACACTTCTATGTGATGGCAGAGCTCTGCATTAAACTGCTCTTTAGATAATTAAAAAAATCAGATAGAGCTGCAAGATACCTCATGTAATATTAGATAGGCAAGCACAGAACATATTATAGGACCTGATGAACCTAGAGGTCTTTTCCACTCCAAATGGCTCTATGATTCATAGAATCATATAATCCTAGAATGATTTGGGCTGGAAAGGCTTACAGATCATCTCCTTCTAATCCCCTAAACATCACAACATTTATTTAAAGGCCAAATTGTTCACGTCATTAGTGAATAAAATACTGGCTTTTATCATACTGGATTAAAAATTAACTTCTCTGCACGTAACTGAAACTAGAACATTAATAGATTCTAGATCTGTTCCATTATGCTTAAAAGACAGCACCTACTGCAGTTCATGTACCTGATTTTACCTACTCTTTAGCAATTTCAAGTTTCTAAGATAAATATGGAGCTCTTAATTATAACAGGCAAGTTTTTCTTAGGAAGTAAATGACGCAGGGGAACCTTTTTACATTTCTTGAGGTACAGAGGGGAGACTGGGCTGGTTCTCTCTTGGGGAAACTCAAATGAAGGACTATTTATGAAGTACTTGGAGGTTTGAGTATAATCAAATGTAATAACAAGATATAAGCTCCCACCCCCCCAAATTTCTTTTTTGTTGAAACCACTTTTGTAATACTATTTTTTAATAACCCCCATAATGGCCAAATTAGAGGGACCCCAACTGAAGTCATTCATCCCACATAAAACAAACATTGCTTTTTCTTCTTAGCTTTGTTTTACAAGCTACATTACTTCCAGATGACGCTCGAGGGGCCTAGGAGTTTCAAGAGTTAGATGGTTAAACAGACAGCTGCTTTCTATTTACCATATAAATCAGGGAAAAATCAAAGAAGAATCTAAATATTGGAATTCATTTAGCCCATTATGGAGCACAAACTGAGGGGGAAAAGAAAATAATACAGAAATCTCATCATCCAGATGCAAAGTTTAATTCTGGTTATCAAGATGAGAGAAAAACTCATCAACATTTGCAGAATTCCAGCCCTCCATGAAAGCCAGCTTTGCACAGTGGGTAAATTTACTGGATTGGGAAGGAGTCATGAAAAGTCAGCTCTAATTGGGATGTCTCCAGTACCACAGGCTTTGCTACTGCAGACTTTATATATATAACTACACATCAAAACATGTAGTTTTATACATATACATGCACACACAAAGCTCATTACATTTGTATTTTTTACATTTTTCCCTTTGAGTTACCAACATGCTTTCATTTTATACTAAATAAGCCAAAATCCAGATTTTGGACAGAGGATTGAAGAATGGCTCTCCATATATTCATTAATGTATCCATTCATATGAAAAGTTTGATATTACTCTACAAGATTTTTATCCCAAATTTCATCCACCATTGACATGCTGTTTAAATTACAATGCTGTGTATTAAATAATTGAATATATTGCCACTAAGTGGGATTATTTTTAGAATTTTTCCTAACACATTTAAACTTCATCTGGCTAGAACAATTTTTTTTAAACCCAAAATTCAGGAGGTAAGACTCAAGTGATGATGTCTGGCAAACTACTTGAATCTAATACTATACCTGCATTTAATTTTTAATTTCCTCAATTTTTGCATTAAGGAAACTGGTTTTTCTCACATCAATAAGAAAATGACATGAACTTGCCAAAAATCAAAATTTTCTCTCTTCTTCTTCATAGAAGGAGTTAAGGAGAATCTCTCATTACCAGCTGTAGTTTAAAAAGCAGGGGAAGCACTCAAAAACCATAAAGAATACTATGAAATCCTTGAAAAGAAACTTTTGGTGTAGATGGTAACTCCAACAACACATCTGATGTGCTACTTCCCTAGAGAAGTTAGCATGTCTCTATTTATGCTGTTAAGTACCTCTGATTTGATAAATTACATTAGGCTGTAATCAAATTACCAAGAAAATAATTGATATGTTTACTTAAGTAATATGTCTTGATTTGAACTAAAAGAAGCAAAATTCTCAATTATTTTATTACCAGTTTTCTTGTTTGCTAAAAATATTGGAAAACATGCTTTCATTGAATGCAAGAAAGTAAGAAAGATAAACTTAAGCCGACTCTTCCCATTTCCAATTGGATCATATGTAGTATTTCAAAACAGGTCAATGCTGCTACAAAAACAACGACTAATAGTCTAACAAAGGATTGTGTCTAACAATTAATAATAGTCTTAGCAAAGGATTGTCTTCGAGGCAATAATGACGGGTTGGTTGTCTCTGTCCTGCTGCCTTCTCCATCCTGCTCCTGAATCCACCACACTGACAAGAGTTTATCAGGAAAGGACCAGGACACTGGTCCAGCATCAATAAATGAAACAAGTTGCTCTTTTCTTTTTTAAAAACCAGAAAAACCCCAGCAAGAACAATATCAAGGCCAATGGGGTCAGATCCTCATTCCAGTTCCCAGGTCTGCTGTTACACCAAAACCTGATGGCAGACTGCAGCAGAAAACTCACAAAAAGAACATTAATAAACATGTAAAGGTAGAACTCAGTATATTCCTACCACCATCAGTGAGTATAAGCTTAGGGACTGTGTATTGGATCAAAAACTTACTAGAATATAAAGAGTACTACGGTTCAAACACACAGAATTTAGGACAACATCTTAAACAGCACCTAGAATACTTTTATGTGATTTAACCCTTGGATTCGGGTTCCATGCAAATTCCCATTTGGATTACAGAGCACAGTAAGAAAATGAATAATTTCTAAATTAAAGTGAATGAAAAAATGGTGAAAAAGGCATTTTAAAAATACATATTTGGTCCAAACAGAACCTGGCAAGAGAACTGCTTATTAGGCAAACCTCCACCTCTCAACAAACAAACCTGTGCAGAGCAGGCAATACTGGAATCACCCTTTTCCTTAGCTCCACGCTGGGATACAGAGGTAAAATGTGCTTCAGGACTTCTGACATTTCAGTCCCCTCCACTCCTACACTCCTCCTTGTTCTTACACACAACATAAACACAGGTTTTCAGAAGCAGAATATGCTGAAGTGATGAAATCTGGCCTCAACATTTTTTAGTCAACTGCCTATATTTCAGGCTGAGCTGTAACATGAGCAATTTGGAGAGTAAAAAGAAAGGACCAGAAAGCCATGCCTTAACAGTTTACCTTATTGTTTCAAAATACAGGCCATGAACTTAATTTACTCTCCCCTACACCAATCTTTCCAAGGGCTCTCTTTCCCCCTTCCATCCCTACATCATACCAACAGTAAAAAGAAAAAAAATCAGTGGAGTATCTAAGCCTCTTGGCTGTACTCCAGGGAGCTTTCCCAGCTCTATCAGCTGCATTGTTCAGCTGTTTCTGAACGTAAGGGGACAACTTCATACAGAAAGCCTTTCCCCCTTGGCCTTTCCTTAACTGCAGCATTGTTTACATCCAGCAAGTTAAAAAGTTCAAAAGCCATAAAATATTTTTCAAGCATTTTTTTTTTAAGCAAGTATTCTTACATATCTTAAAATACAGATCTTCATATCTATGTTACCACATGCCTATGTGTGCCTATGTGTTTTGCAGAAATGTGCATCATGTTGTTTCCTTATTTAAGTCATTAAACAATTATATCAAATTATCTTTTTAGGTATTTTTATATTTAATACTAGAGTAATAGGATATGCAAAGTCTCAGGCAGGCATATTATGGATCATGCATTAGCCCTGAAAATAAAACAGTTGATACATTTTCATCCTCAAAAATCCCAAGCAAATGATAAATCAACTTTTCTTTCCTGCACACAGTACTGCAGCGAGGGTTCAAATGAGTACAGACCAAAGATACTTCAGGAGCACAAAGATATTATTCAAGTCCTCTCAAGACGTCTCCTTCTTCCACCCAAAGCAGAGATTTCCCAACAAGCCACGCAATTAAATACAAAATTGTTGCCTACTTGTGGGCATTGGCTCAGCAAACTGAAGGGAACTGTAAGTATCCATGTATTCAGAACATACTAATTTACCCCATGACTCCAGTACTCCCTCAGAGGCTCACTGGGAATTGTTTTCAATCATTTTTAGGCATTTTAAGATTCTGTGGATGCTAAAGCCCACTTCTTAAAAATGCCATTTTCAATGGTGTGATTTAAATATTCTGAATTACAAATGGCTTGAAAAGCATGAGTTGACAGTTAAGTCTCTTCCTTCTGCATAGCTGTGGTTTTGTTCTGCCATTTCTAAGTGTAATTCTTGTTTTTTAGAGACGTTTCAGACATGACATCATTCATACAGGTTCCTGTATTTTGATGTCGGTGGTTGCTCAGCTGCCACACACTGAGAATTCTTTGCAGATTTAGGGACGTATGACTTGAATTCCGAAGCACCCATAACAACATTCATTTTGATACTCACATAATCAGGAAGTGGAGAGTCGTTTGAACCCAAGGAACCTCTCAAGGACTGCGTGGCTTGCTCCAGAACTTTGTTGTGTTTTTTAGACAACAGAGAAAACAGACTGGGGGAAAAAGAAATTAAAATAACTTCACGAGAGTGTCCTGAAATAGTTAAGATTGTTCAGAAAGGAAAGGCGTCTTATTATATACATAAAATTTTTAGAATGTAATGCACAGTTGTATTATTTATTTATTTATTTATTTAGCATCTGGGTAAGTAACAGCAGAGTTTGAATCAGAAACATTCTATACAATATATGCTCTGAAGAACATTTTCTGTTCATTATTAAATTCTTAAAAGTGATATCGTCACAGAAGGAATGGCATACATGCATTTTTAGTTCATAAACAGTTTGTGTTCACTAGAATGCAATTTTTAAGTGCAGCACCTCATGCAATACACTGTAATATATACTTAAGTATCTCATATATTATCCATTTTAATAACCTATTGCTTAGACAGGAGAAATCTGAGTATATGATAAAAGCTTTGTGTATTTTGAGGCTGAGTTATTGCATTTTACTAGTACGTATTATTTTCAAATTTATTTTAGCCTAAGTCAAGTGAAAAAGGATTACGTTAGCTTTATAATCTGTTAAATCAGAGGTCCATACACATACAGAGAAATAAACATATTTTTCTTGCATTCTGGAAAAAAGCAGGGCAATGACACTCAGAGAGGATGGTGTAACCTGATTTACAAGGAGAATGGTGGAAGTAACAGCAGTAGGCAAAGACCATCAGGTAATGCTCAGCAGCAGCAAGGAGTCCGACACTCCTCTAAAGCCCTGGGTAGCTCAAACATGGCTATTAACTAACAGATGAACCCATCCCCATACTGGAAGAGCTTCTAAGACCATCGAGTCCAACATTCCCCCAGCACTGCCAAGGCCACCACTGACCCATGTCCCTAAGTGCCACATCCACTTTTAAATAGTGGCTTTTAAATCCCTCCAGAGATGAAGACTCCACCAGTGCTCTGGGCAGCCTGTGAAAGAACAACCCCTTCCATGGAGAATTTTTCCCTAACATCCATTCTAAACCTACTCTGGTGCAACCTGAGGCCATTTGCTCTTGTTAGGTGTCAGATGTTTTTAGGCTTTCTGCATTTAAAAACATCATGTGGATTTCTTTACTTCTTTTTGGAGCATTACAGGACTCCTATCAGGATTTCCAAGGATGACTGTATGTGTTTTAGAGGGTGGAATGGCTAGGTTGTCATGAGCTCTTGTCATCCCATTGCTAGTCAAGAATCTCAGGAAAAGGCTTTTCCAACACTCCTCACAGCCAGGAGGAATTAGTTACACTAACTCACAGCTATTAGTCAATACCATTAGAACATTCCATGCTAAAAGGGGAAGAAGCAACACAGAAATTAAGATCTATTGGTAGCTTTCCACCTTTTTCCCTCTCCCATATTCTATTACTGCACTCACAGACTGAAATTTTTGTTCAGATCAATAACTGGATCTGCAAACTGGTCCTTGGTAGAAAACAGTAGCACTACTTCTGCAACCATGGGTATCTTTGAAGACTCAGATTTCAGAGATACTGTCATCAGCACCATCTAGTGCTGTGGAGACAAAATAATCAGTTAAAACCAGGCTGGAGATGCTTATGTGGGATGCAGCAAAATCAGGTTAAATCTGGTGTCTGCTCCAGAAGATAAAGATAATTTCACAAAGAGGAAGAGTTTGGAATAAAGCATATTTCCAACTAGTAGATTCTTCTCCAAAACACATACAGCATTTTGTCTTTAAATGAATTTTAAATATAAACAAGGAAAAGGGATCAAGATTTTGAAAGTGCATGTGTCCAATGCATATAGAGAAGAAAATGAACATTCAGTGGTACTCTGCATGGAACCAGAACAGCAAAAAGTAAATTTATTTATTCCAGTAGAAATGTAGAGAACTGGAGAAAAGCAGAAAGGAAAATAATGGACAAATTATTTCCTTATATATTCCTTAAAGGGTTTTTTTTTTAATTATGTGCATTATAAGTAGAGTTTATCGCATAAGGGAGATCTTGGTGGCTGATTTCTAGTTAAAGAGCAGCAGTGCAGAGGCTTTTGTTGTCTTTCCCCTTGCAAAGTTCTGCTTCCCAGCCACAAACTCATGTCCTTCACACCATGCTGGAACAATTTTTTGTGGGACCAGTGCCCATAACACAGATATCCAGGTTAGAAAAACTCAACACAATTCTCTCCTCCATCCATTGGTAATCCTTCTCTAAGGACCATCCCTTAGATAAGCACAAGGACAGGGATACATGGCAGGATTTTTCATACTAAATTTTTCATAATAAAAATGCATAGAACTGCAAACTCAAACACACCCACAAAAACACTACAGCAAAACACAGAAAAAAAAAAAGAAATCAAGGCCAGATATTGTGATTAGGAATGGATTTGGAGCTTCCTAGGAAATACTGCTGCCCCCTAAATTGGTGCAAAACTTCAATTCTAAGTCATTCACTTATTATTGTGCCTCTGTCTCCAGCTCTGAAAACCACCTTGATAAATATCAGACTAATTTTTAAAGTCTCAGCACAGGGTTAGTTATAACCCTCAAAAGGCATTTCTATGAAGTTTAGCTCATAAATATCTTTCATCACCACAAATGCTGCATTCTAGAAGAGTTGCTTTATTTTGCAGCAGCCATGTCTCCAGCATATGTAGGATTTTAAGCTTGATTTTTATTTTCAAGGCACGAATAACGCAATTTTAAAAAAGCAAAAATCCTTTACAACAAGGTTGTTCCCCTCCTCACAACAAGGTACAAGGTCCAGAAGTGGAAGCTGTGACTGTCTCCCAAATTTCCCTCATGTGTCTTCATCACACATCTATTTTTGCCCAACTAAAAGCCAAGTTGAGATCAAAAAGAGAAATATATGTACAATGTGGTCACTAAGGGCAGCGTGCACAGGCTGACAAGAATATGGATTTTTCTACCGGAATATTTGTCCTCTTTCATCCACTCTTCTCCATCAACTGTCAGGCAGGCTATGGAGCCTGACAGCCCTCCAATTTCACCCATTATGGACTTTTCATAACAACAAAGAGCTATGTCCAGAACAATTAAATCATCTTGGTACCCCTCATCTGAACTCCTCTCTCCCTCACATCCAGGCCAATGCATAGTGAGCACACATCCAGGGCAATGCACAGTGAGCAAAACAGCAAGCTGGAATAAGAGCAAGATGAGGTAACAGCTGGCATCTGTTAGGAAGATTAAGACCATCAGCTGGCATTATCAGGAGAAATTCCTGGCTGTGAGGGTGGTGAGTCCCTGACATGGGGTGCCCAGAGAAGCTGTGTGCAGCTGGGAGTCCCCAGGTCCCTGGAAGTGTCCAAGGCCTAGCTGGACAGGGCTTGGGGCAGCCTGGTCTAGTGGAAGGTGCCCCTGACCACACACAGTGTGAGCTTTAAGGTCTTTGCAACCCACACCATTCTGGGATAATGTGATCTATTACAGATCATCAAATCGCAGCAGCAATGAGCTCAGCCAGCAAGGAAGACTAAAGGCTGAACAACAGTCTCAAGGTCCTGTGGTTGTTTGTTTTTAAGGAATTTAAAACAACATAGATTTCTTACCTCCCTTTACACAGCAGGTTTTAATTTAACTCAGGGCTGAACTCCAATAAATGAAAGAAATTAATACAGACTAAATAGTAATGGTTGCTAATACCAATTAATTGATTAAGTGCTATTTGCACACACAATAAAATGCAAACCAGTAACATATGAACTTAGCACTTTCAAAAAGTCAACTCCACAAAGCATGCAGATCCCAAAAGGAAAAAAAAAAGCCAATATGGAAACTCATCTAACAAGTGCCTCAAAAAGTCTAATTTACATCAGTTTGAAAAAGCTCATAAAGTACACTTTTCACATCAAAAAACCCCAATGTATAAAATGCAGCTTTTATAACTAAATTTGGAAAAAAAGATGTGAGAATTAAAATTAAAAGTTGAAAGGAAATCTGAAGTTAGAATTCACCAAAATGTTTTCTGAAAGCTTTGAACAATGAGAAGGAAAGGAAGCAGTGTACTTTACTTTAAGGAAGTGAATAGGATGCTCCAGAACAACAACATGCCAGTTTGTCCTGAGCATAATACTGGAACAGTGATTGTGAAACTCATTCCAAGGAGGATACCACCAACACTAAAAAATATACCTTGTCAATGGTCTTTCAATGAGACTGCAAGAAAAATAAAGCACAGTACCCCTGTTGTAACAGGCTTCTACAAATCATTTATATGACTTTGCTCCATGTGAGATTTTTTTTTAATTAATACAGTTGAATAATAAAAAGTAACATGGGATGCATTATATGAACTGAGACATCCCAACAGTCTGAAAAATATTCTTAATAGTTCCCAACAGGAATACATTCTTGGGCCATCTAAATAACAAAAGCTGATAAACACTTGATCAAGCCATCAAAATACTTTCAATATACAGAGAGAATATATAAAGTGACTTATATCGATATACATCAAGGGTAAAGAAATGTCAATGGCCTGAAGTTGTGCCAGGGGGGTTTAGTTTGGATATCAGGGAAAGGCTCTTCCCCAGAGGGTGCTGGCACTGCCCAGGCTCCCCAGGGATGGGCACAGCCCCGAGGCTGCCAGAGCTCCAGGAGCCTTTGGACAGCGCTGCCAGGGATGCACAGGGTGGGATTGCTGGGGGTCTGTGCAGGGCAGGAGCTGGGCTGGGTGATCCTGGTGGGTCTCTTCCAGCTCAGGGTATTCTGTGATTCTATTAAATACTACAATTAAACTTTGCAAATGGCACAGTCATTACAGGAGTGATAAGTAAAGAGAAAAGGCATTTTAATTAAATTTTTCTTACCTTTTGAGAAGTTGGACACAAAAATAAACTTGCTGAGACTTAATGCAGCAGCAAGCAATCCCAGCTGCTCCCTAGGTATGAAGGATTTCACCCTGGAAGCAGCAGCTAAGGATGACCAAAGAAAAAACAGCTGCCTATAATGCAACAAAGCTGCTGAAAGAGTACCTGTCTTTGGTTTTAACAAAAATATGGCCCTTCATGACAAGAAAGACATTGAGGCACTGGAGCATGTCCAGAGAAGGGAACAGAACTGGGAAAGGCGCTGAAGCCAGTTGGGTGTCTGTCTCTTGTTCCAGATAACAAGTGATAGGACAAGCAGAAATGGCTCAGGTTGTGCCAGGGCATTTAGTTTGGATATCAGGAGAAGTTTCTTCATGGAAAAGGCTGTCTAGCCCTGGCACAGCTGCCCAGAGCAGTGGTGGAGTCTCCATCTCTGGTGGTGTCTAAAAGCCATGTGGATGTGGCACTTGGGGACATGGGGCAGTGGTGGGCTGGGCAGTGCTGGGGAGCAGGGTTGGACTCAAACTTAGACATCCTTTCCAACCAAAACAATTCTATGATTTTATATCCAGTAAAGTTGTGCTGTGCAGCAAGTGCCCCTGGCATCCTGCGTGAAAGATTTTGAAACAATTGTATGAAAATGCACAGGATCTAAACCAGAAAACATACTTCTCCACGAAATTCTTGAAAACTCATTTATTCAATGGATTTGAGATGAGTGATTTGACCAAAAAACCAAAAATATGCAAATGGAGAAAGGAAGTTTGCTTACACAGTATTCTACAAGATACCAGAATAAATAAAAAAAAAAGAGTTATTAGAAACTTAACTATCATTACATGGGCACCCTTACAAAGGAGGTTGAAGCTCGGCTCAAGGTGCAATAAATTCCTATTTGCACTGTCAAAGCAATGGCAGAGAGGGAAGAAAAACCTGGGAGGAAAGAAGACAATCTCAATACCTAGGGTATGAGATGAGCTTAGACTGATGGTGTGATACAAAGAAAGAGAGGGAAGCCTGAAAAAAGTGGCACGGATAGAAACAAACTGATGACATTAGCAGAGGAAAGTCAGATAGTGTTATATGACAGCAAGAAGGGGTAAGGATTGGATTTCTCACAATTCAAATCACTACTGAGCTTCTAAAGGTGAATTTTCATTTATCTGGGTATCTAGAAATATTCTGTATATGCTGAGTTAAGAACTACTTGAAGACCAAAGCACCTCTCCACAGAATTTATTTGAAGTTTGGAAACTCAGATGTTCTGAATTTTTTCTGCTCACTCTCCTAGTTCAGCAGTGCTGCAAACAAACTGAACAACACCCAAACACAAACCACTATCTGGTAATGGATGTTCTCAAACAATTCAGCAATACTCTATGCTGCTTTTTCTCACTCTTCTTATATACATGCCAAATGTACTATTGTTCTCTGTTTTAAAGACTTAAATATAAAGCCTTAAATATCAAAACCTTGCTACACGAAAAATACTCCTTTTAAACAAAAGGATTTTACAATGAGACAATCATATTAGAAAAAAGCTCTAAAAAGATTTTATTTTCAAAACCTGATATCTAAAAGTTAAAACCATACCTTGATTTCTGTATATGTAAGGAACACTCCTTGGGTTGACCTATTTTTTAAAAAGGATTACAGCAAAACAAAGTGTGTGCTGTGGCACAAGACCTCTAGACATGGATATGTCCCAGCACAGACGTCTCCAAGCAGACAACCTGAAATGCCCATCTGGTTGAATAAAGGTCTGTGAAGGGTCATACCAGACATCAGAACAAAATAAATGCACTGTGCTGCTCCACTTGAAATACAATAAATGCATTGTCCCATAGACCTGTGTGGGGGACAGTTTGTAAGCAAGTGCCTGTCTGGGCAATGGAGAAGTGCTCTGTGAGCACTTAAGGAACCCAGCACTGGGAAAAATCCATTTAGTACAAATAAATGCAGAGAAAAATCCCTAAGTCCCCTGTGCTCATGTCTACTAAAGAGCCCTTGAGGCATTCTGCATTCAAATTATCCAAGCTACAATGGCACATAAATAGAAATAAAGAGAGACAATAGCCATGGAGAACTCCAAGGCCTTTGCAGGGCCATTTACTCATAGAGGGGCACTGCTCTTATTTATTTGAGACCAACTCTAAAGCCTGGGAGACATTTAGGATCCCAGGAAGCGGAATCTAACCAATTAAAATATTAAATAACAGAATAAACAGAAAGTAAGAACGCACCTTATATCTTTCTTTCTAATCTTGTAAAGTGAACCATGACTAAATTCTGCTGAATAAAGATTTGCTATATTTACTATTAGGTCCATCTGGCTTGTGGAGATGATGTGAAATCAAGAGACTCACAGTGCGCAGACATCACAAATATCATGGATGTAAATAACATGGCTAGCATGGGCCACACTGGTGGACAAAGAGGGTTCAAGGGATCAGGGAATGAAAAGAACTCCCAGACAGTACAACATTCACACGAGGAGGGTATTGCCATGTTCTGATTTTGCTGGACAGTGATAAGACCTTTTTCTGCTTTTCTTATCTTGTGCCTTCTTAAAAATATAAGTTTGTGTCCCCTTGGAAACAGCTATGTGCCGCAGCTGGCAGCTATTTCAGGGCAAATCCCAAACTATAGAACCTCTGAGTGATTTGGGTTGAAAGAGATCTTAAAGCCCATCCAGTGTCATGTGCAGGGACACCTTCCAGGTTGCTCCAAGCCCCATCCAGCCTTGGAAACTTCCAGGGATCCAGGGGCAGCCACAGCTGCTCTGGGCATCCTGTGCCAGGGCCTCACCACCCCCCTGCCCCCTGCTTTTAAATAAAGAATTTCTTCCTAATACCCAATCTGAACCTGCCCTCTCTCTGTTTAAAGCTATCTTGTTGATATCTGGTCATGTAAAAAGTCATTCACCTGAGCTGCTCTCTGGCATCACAAATGGTTTTAATGCAGCCTGGGTAAGAAAATTATTTCTATCCCATCTCCCTGTTAAACAGCAAACATAAAAGGCCACTCTTTTAATTCTACAATCCTAAACTTGATCCTAATAAATTATATACTTCAAGATATCTTCATGACAAAACATCTTATTAATTTTCGAGTACTCTTTTATCTGCCACTGCTTACATATGAGCAGAGATCTGTAAGTCATGTGTTATAAAGCCATATCAAATTCTGTCTCACAGAGGATAACATTATTATTTAGAATATTGTTATATTAAGTAGAAAAACAAGAAGTCACCATACACTTGTAGATTTATAAGCAAAATCAGAAACAACTTAAAACAATTAAGGGAGGCTTTGCATTAACGAACAGGATTTCCTGCCAAAATGGAGTTAGAAAGACAATGACACTAGAAACAATATGGAAGAAAGGAATTTGATGTGGCAAGACAAAAGTAAATATTTACAAAATAAGCCAAGAGTTTAATTTCCAGAGACCAGGAAATGTATTTTTCAACTGAAGGCATATATTGTTCGGCATCTCATGGCCACTTTCCAGCCAATGTTGGGAAATGGATGCTCCTATTGCTAGAGAAGTAAAAGGAACAGAAAGCAGTAAATTCCTTCCCCTGTATCTTGGTACAGATCGTTTTATTCCCCTTTTGTCTGACATGCCAAATAACATCCTTGTAACTCCACTTACAGGGCACAGGCGGGCTAGGACCTAACTCTAGGATGCATTGAAGTAGAAACTCAATAAGCAGACTGTGATATACCATGGACTGAATTCCTGCACACAAATCCCACAGAACGTGATCATTTTGACTTGACAGGGCAGTGCTTTGCTGAGCACCATCTCTCTCCTGTACTTCTCAAGAGAGTGGCAAGCAGGAAACTAAATTCTGAAAAGCTGAAAGTATATGTCCAGTATAAACAGAATATGTATTTGCAAAGCTCAGATTAAACACAAGGCTTATTCTGAGCTAAAAATCCCCAAATCTGTTCTAGGTGTCTCAAGGTATGCATGTAATTCCTTCCAATGATCCCTGTGTTTGTCCTGTTACTATTTTATAAGAATATCAAATGGGCAGAGCCTGCAAAATTTCAATTTTATCTACTTGCACTTAATTCAATAAGGGTAAGGGTCTAATGGCTGCTGAGAGATGGCATTTGCCTTGAATGAGGGCAAAGCTCTGTGGGTGAGAATCAGGGGAAATTGCTTGAGAAAGCATCCTGAACAAAACTCTCACCCAAAACCCTAACAAAGAAATTACAACATGAAAATTAGAAAGATACTGCTGTTGTGCAACCTAAGGTCCAAATCCCTTTCCTTTGAGCAGCTCAGATTTGGCACAGCTCTGCTGAAACACACTGGCTGTGCAAGCACATTTGTATGTATTTGTATGTATTTGGGTGCGTGCTACACTTGGAAAGAGAATTGCTGTGCCCTCTAAACTCATTCTGACAGGAAATAATCTGAGTCCACTTTAGGAGACAACAGACTCATTCTGCTTGCAGAAGGTCACAGGGTATGGGTGTTGCTAACAGCCCTCTTTGTTCTAAGATCTAAGCAGAACATGAGCCTGGAGTCCTGGTTCAGTACCCGGAGCCCTCACAGCGCTCACCTCTGGCACCACCCTGTCCTTACACAGCCCCGTGGGCTCAGCGAGGGTTTGGCTTTTTAGTGCCCTGGCACAGCTACAATGAATTAATTGCAATCTCCTGTGAAACTTGGAAATAATTTCACAGAGTCATAGAATGTTTGGGTTGGAAGGGATCTTAAAGTCCATCCCACCCCCAGCCCCCTGCCATGGGCAGGGACACCTCCCACTATCCCAGGCTGCTCCAAGCCCCATCCAGCCTGGCCTTGGGCACTGCCAGGGATCCAGGGGCAGCCACAGCTGCTCTGGGCACCCTGGGCCAGGGCCTGCCCACCCTCCCAGCCAGCAATTCCTAATTCCCAATAGCCCAAAATCTGTCCCTGCCCTCTGGCCCTGGGAAGCCATTGCCTGGCTGCTGTCCCTGCGTGCCTTGTCCCCAGTGGCTGTGCAGCTCTCCTGGAGCCCCTGGCAGGGGCTCTGAGGTGTCCCTGAAGCCTTCTCTTGTGCAGGCTTTGACCTAACTTCATAAAACTTGAATTCCGGTGTCGAAGCACAACAAGAAAGAAGTCCCTAGGACAACCCATCATATGCTGCAGACAGAGAATGCTATTTTTGTCTTATGCCTTTGTTTCCCTTCTCCCTCCTTTCTCTTGGTCCCTGTCCTAAAGGTCTCTTTGACCTGTTTGCTCCACAGGAAGCAGTTTACTGCTTTCCTCATGGACTGACCTTGTCTTTGGCCAGGTGTCCTTCCTGATCACATCTTTCTCCCTTCACAGTGATTCTGCTAGTGGGCATGGAAAGCCTCTAGCTGTCTCTCCCTCATCACTACAGTCTGTTTGGTTATCCTACTGACATGAAACCTCTACAATTTTAACAAACTGGAAACATTTTTTTTAAGAAATAAGGAAAATCAGTTGGATCAGTCAACTTCACAATAAAGTCATTGCTAAGGACACTACAGAAAGGACCAGAAATTCAAACCTGACATAGGTGCCACAGCTAAGATGTTCTCCCAAACATAATTTTGGATGCAAGGACTCCCTTAGGAAAACAATAAGGCCACTTGTAAACTTTCAATGCCCCAATAAGGAAAAAAAAATTGCAAGATAATGCATTTATATCTGTGCACAACTTCCATAACTGTTTATAGTGGGTAGCAATCTTTTCTTCCCAAATCTGTATTTACAAATAATTTGTATTTTCACTGTGAACACTTGTGAACCACTGAGAACTTTTATGAGTATCACGGGCTGTAAAAAGAACAGTTATTAAGGAAATGAGCATTTTTTGTCTTCTGGATAAAGTTAGATGGCATGTGTTCAGTATGCCTGAGGCCACACAAAGAATAAAGACAATGCAAAAAAACCCAAACCAGTGAATAACTCTACATTCAAAACAAAGCACAATGAACAATCACTTAATTAAAGATTGTGTTTCACTTTTGAAACCAAGACAGTGAATTAAACTTTTCATAAAACCTTAATCTATTATTTCCTGAACTTTGAGTGAAATTCCAATATTGATGAAGTAAATTTTTATTGTAAAATATGCATAAAGCATAATATATTGCATGTATTACCACCTCCTTCAATGGAGTGCCTCCATCCATATCATGTTAGTGATTTTGGCTCAAAAATCTCATTTTACTCAATTTCCAGACATGAAAAATTTACAGTTTGAGCTGGACTACTATAAAGCTGAATTTGGAGCTGAATTTTAATCATTCCCCCTACACCTTCACCAGGAGTTTCGCACAGGATGTTCAATCTTGGTACACAAACTGCAATCTCCAAGACATGTGTATTCAAACCAGTACACACAGAATTTCAATTTTCAAATTTTGCTCATGCATTCCTTTCTGAATAAATCATGCCAAGCACAGAATACCTCTGAAGGAATAAAGAAGAGAATTTTAGGTATGGTAGTTGATGATGAACTCAAAATTCACACTACAATATCTGGTATCACATTATCCAGACAGGCTCCAGCAGTGGCCCATGGAAACATCTGAGGTTTAACAAGGCCAAGTGCTGGAGCTGCACCTGGGTCAGGGCAGCTCCAGGATCAACCCAGGCTGGGGCTGAGCAGAGGGAGCAGGAGCCCTGGGAGAAGGAGCTGGGTGTGCTGTGGGTGAGAGCTGGGCCTGCCCCAGCCTGAACCCCCTGCCCTGGGCTGAGCCCCAGCGTGGGCAGCAGGGCAGGGGGATCCTGCCCCTGTGCCCCTGGGCTCAGGTGAGAGCCCACCTGCAGAGCTGCCCCAGCCCTGGCTCCAACAGCACAAGGAGCTGGAGCTGCTGCAGCCAGTGCAGAGGAGGCCACGGAGATGCTGCCAGGGCTGGAGCCCCTCTGCTCTGGAGCCAGCCTGGCACAGCTGGGGCTGCTCAGCTGCACAAGAGAAGGCTCCAGGGACACCTCAGAGCCCCTGCCAGGGCCTCCAGGGGCTCCAGGAGAGCTGCACAGCCACTGGGGACAAGGCATGCAGGGACAGCAGCCAGGCAATGGCTTCCCAGGGCCAGAGGGCAGGGACAGATTTTGGGATCTTGGGAATTAGGAATTGCTGGCTGGGAGGGTGGGCAGGCCCTGGCCCAGGGTGCCCAGAGCAGCTGTGGCTGCCCCTGGATCCCTGGCAGTGCCCAAGGCCAGGCTGGATGGGGCTTGGAGCAGCCTGGGACAGTGGGAGGTGTCCCTGCCCATGGCAGAGGATGAAATGAGATGAGCTTTAAAGTCCCTTCCAACCCAAACCACACTAGGATCCTAGGACTGAGTGTATGCACCTACATAAAACACCCACACCTTCCTCCCATGGTATTTGCTGGAAATACTTCTCCTCTCTGCAAACAGCCCTGATGCAGATCAATATATTTTCCAAGAGATGAAAACATTTTCAGAAGTACATGAAGGCATACTAGTATTTGAAAAAAGGAAAAATGTAATAAAAACACAGGATAATGTCAAATAATGTAACATCAAATAATGTAAGATATCAAGTGTTTTTCAATACAAGACCAAGATTAAGTTTTATTATCTGTTACTAAACACATGCTGTAACAACACAGTACTTGAAAAACATGTATCTCAAATAAAAATTGTTTACATCCTTCACTGTAATGTCAACATCATCCCCTTTGAAGCATTTCTGTGAATTTCTGTTCTTAGAAACAAACCTGCAAAATTTATTTAGCCTGTCATAAATAAACCACTTTTCAAAGGAAAATTGAGGTTAAAATAGATAGGAAATTAAAGATAGGTATTTTCATCCTGAAAAATACTGCATCACCGAAAGAAAACATTTATCAAGAATACTAAATTTTTTGTAAGGGATGTTAATGTTCAGTCAGAACCCAACTGCAGTGAATGCTGAACAAAACAAGGGATAATGAAGCATTTCATAAGAGTGCAATTCACTATGGAAAAAGCTACAGTTAATGACCTACACGGAGGTTAACTTGGCTTTAGGAAGTCCCAGCCTGCCCTTGCCCAGTTCAGTGTAAATGCTGTGCCAACATCCTGGGAAATCAGCCCATAGCATTTTTTTAACTCCTGTTATTTAACATTTCTCTTTATTTTCTTTATTTCTCTCTTCTTGGTAGCTCCAGCCTCTCAACAACACCCATGTCCTTTCCTAGGTATGTCTCAGAGATAATGCCAGGGCCTTTCACTTGCTTCCTTTTCCATGTATCTTTATTATGAACAGTAAAGTTGACCTCCCTAACATCACATCCCAAATGTACAGTGTTTAGTGATTTTTTCTCCCTTGTTCTATAGCTCATGAGAAAAAAAAATTAATTAAACAAAACAAAACAAACAAACAAAAAAACCCCAAAGCCCACACAAACAAACAAACAAACAAACAAACAAGGTAGGGGAAAACAACCAGTGAAGCGTTGCTGGAGGGATTTAAAAGGTTTGTGAATGTGAAACTTTGGTGACCTTGGCAGTGCTGGGGGAACAGGTGGACTTGCTGCTTTTAGAGGGATTTTTCAGCCTAAATGATTCCATTAAATGTAGAGCAAGGACCTAGACAGGTTAAAACACATCTCCAGGGAAAAGCTTATAGGTATCAAGAATATACCATGGTCTCCAGCATGTACAAAAGCATTTAGAAATACACTACAGCTTGAAATGCTCTGAACTACTCATCATTGCAGGAAGATGACAATCTTGGAACGGATAATCTGGAAGCCTTTAAGGAAGGAAAAATGTTTGGAGTACTGAATTCTCCCAGCTTTTGTCTCCATCACCACCACTGTTCTCCCAAACAAACATGTGTGATCAAAATCACCATAGCTCACAGCAGGAAAAGGTTTGTCAGCATCCTGAAGGATCCCCAGCTTGGACCGTCTCCTCATCTTTTATTAAAATATTTTCCATATCTAGCAAAAGTCACATCTTACCCAAGTTTCACAATTCAACCTTGACAGAGCTGAAATGCAATCCTGTTTCTCCACTTTAGTCTGCCTGTCAATGTTTTCAATTTTATTCTTCAGTGAAAAAGGTGTTACAGACAATACCAATGAGACCTAGAAATGATACATGGGCATGAATAGCCCCTATTAAGAAAAAGCAGATTTTATTTAGATAAAGCTTTAAAGCTATTGTTCATTACTTTTCAGTAGGAAATGTGTCATTATTTCCCACATACACTGTCATCTGAAATTACCTTACCCACTGCTGAACCTGTCATTTTGAAGAGAGATTATTTTATTGCCTTCAGACCTCCTCAGGTCTTAGAATTGGTGGGACAACTAACACAGATTTGATTTAATTATTTATTTCAGCGCTCTTGCAGTTGTGCAATATTTTTCCATCTTAAAAACTAACATGATAGCTTTTAAGTCCCAGTCCTTTGAGCTGCACAGTAATTAAATTTACATCGTCTTCAATTTATTTGGAAATTAACCTCCTTCCCACAGAGAAAGAGGTTGAGCTTTACCTCCCACTCAGTTTTATAAATCTTACTCTGCTGTGTAATTCTTCCTGCCTCTATCAATCTAAAAATCCTCCTAAATTCCAAAACATTGCCCTCCCCAAAACACACTTTTTAAAAAGGCACATTTCTGTGATGTTCCAGGTCATTCTCTGTTTTTCCCAAAGTTAAGACAACATTTCCAGGAACTTACTTCATGATGATAAAGCAAACACTAACAAATTTCATATTCTATACTGTAAAAAAACCAAGTACAACCACCATGGGTTGGGATGTTAATTCCGCTCCCGCTTGGGAAACAAATCCTAGGCCATAGGATCAAACATAAACTGCATTTCAATAGGATATTCAGAAGAGACACAGTAAGAGTATTTCTAGGCATGTACAAACATTGTTCTGAATTTCAATTTACCCAGGTGACCGAACCACAGAATCATTTAGGTTGGAAAAAACCTCAGAGATCACAGAATCCAAGCTGTGCCCAACCTTGTCACCCAGTCCAGTGCACTGAGTGCCATGTCCAGGCCTTCTGTAGACACCTCCAGGGATGGGGACTACATGGGCAGCCCCTTCCAATTCCTGATCCCCATTTCCATGGGGAAATTCCTGCTGCTGTCCAACCTGAGCCTGCCCTGGCCCAGCCTGAGGCCGTTCCCTCTCCTCCTGTCCCTGTTCCCTGGGAGCACAGCCCGACCCCCCCGGCTGTCCCCTCCTGTCAGGAGCTGTGCAGAGCCACAAGGTCCCCCCTGAGCCTCCTTTGCTCCAGGCTCAGCCCCTTCCCAGCTCCCTCAGCCTCTCCTGGGGCTCCAGCCCCTCAGTGTCTCTCTTGTCCTGATGACCCAGAGCTGTCCCCAGCACTGGAGGTGCCTCAGCAGTACTGGCATAGATCACAGATGAGTTCTCCCAACCCTGGTGGTGTAATCTGAAATCTTAATTCAAGGCCAAAACTATCCCGGATACTGAAGCAATTTGTAAATATGAACAACTACACAGACAGTATAAAGACTCACAAAGATAAAATCAAGATAATCATGGTATTTTACAATTAAGCCAAGTTGTAACAGAGTGATGAAGTAGAGACTAGATAAATGGACAGGGAGGTGGACAGAAACCTGGCTAAACTAAAAGGGTCAGAGAGCTACAGTCAGCAGCACAAAGTCCAGCTGGAGCCCAGCCAGAAGTGATACACTCCATGTGGCAATTCTGGAGGAGGCCACGGAGATGCTGCCAGGGCTGGAGCCCCTCTGCTCTGGAGCCAGCCTGGCACAGCTGGGGCTGCTCAGCTGCACAAGAGAAGGCTCCAGGGACACCTCAGAGCCCCTGCCAGGGCCTCCAGGAGCTCCAGGAGAGCTGCACAGCCACTGGGGACAAGGCATGCAGGGACAGCAGCCAGGCAATGGCTTCCCAGGGCCAGAGGGCAGGGACAGGTTTTGGGATATTGGGAATTAGGAATTGCTGGCTGGCAGGATGGGCAGGCCCTGGCCCAGGGTGCCCAGAGCAGCTGTGGCTGTCCCTGGATCCCTGGCAGTGCCCAAGGCCAGGCTGGATGGGGCTTGGAGCAGCCTGGAACAGTGGAAGTTGTCCCTGCCCATGGCAGGGGTGGAACAAGATGGCCTTTAAAGATCACTTCCAACCACTCTGGGATTCTGAGACCAGTGTTTTCCAACATCTCCACTGATGCTCCAGCTGGTGGGGCAGGCTGCAGCCTTGGCAAGTTTTCAGGTGATACAGAACTGGGAGGAGAAGCTGATGCACGTGATGATTGTGTTGCTAGAGGGACAAGGACAGGCTGGACAAACACTCCAAGAGAAATCTTGTGAAGCTATGAAGGGATGTATCAGATCCTGGCTGTTGAGGGTCAACCACATACAAAGCAGCTTTGCAGCAAAGGCCCCCACGTTCCTGGGGAACACAGAATTGAAGGTCACCAGCAACTGACCCTCACACCAGTGAAAGCCCTGGGCACCTTGGGCTGCGTGAGGCACAGCACCATCAGCCCAATGAAGAGGTGATCCCCCCTCTCTGCACAGCACTGAGAAGCCTCACCTGGAGCACTGGGCTCCCAGCAGCAGGAACATGCACACACTGCAGCAGGTCCATCAAAGCACCACAAAGTTGATGAGGGGACTGGAGTGTCTCACGTGCAAAGAGAAGCTGAGAAGCCTCTGATTAACCTGGGAAGAAAAGGCTCACAGGGGTCTCAGAACATACAAATATCTGATAGGTGACAAGGTGGTGTTAGATCATAGGTAGGACTTGATGACCTAAAGGTCTTTTCCAATCTAGATGATTCTTTGATTCTGATGGGAAAGTCTAGAGATGATTAAGCCAGACACACTGATGCCCAGAGAAAGGACAAAAGGAAATGGGCCCAAATTGCAATACAGGAAATTGCATTTAACTGTAAGAGAAAAACCACAAGTTACACAGAGAGCTTGTGGAGTGACCATCTTTGAAGATATTAAACATCAACTGGATGTAGCCTTGAGCATACAGCTCTTGGTGACCCTGCCCTTGGACATGAAAATCTCCAAAGATGCTTCCTAACTAGGCACTTTAATGATTCCCTGAAATCGCAGAACACAAACATTGAGCACAACTCAATAAACAACAAAATGCAAGGAAAATTGTCTGCTGGGAATGAATGCCAAGCCAATGTAGAAACCTGTAAAGCCACAACTGCACTACAAAGCACTCTGGAAAATACAGAAAACATACTTCAGGGTAAAATACTGCAGTAGCAAGAGGACAGCTTGTTGATTAATTACAAGAATGCAGCATTGGAAAGATCTGATTTTATTTATTAAGTTGGAAGCTTTTTATAAACACCAATTTTAAATTTTTACCAAGTGAATGTCACACTAAAAGCAAGGACTTGCATTTTTTTCACTCTGGTGAAAAGGAAAATATCCGTGTTGAATTCCCTTAAAAGTCTTCTGCAAAACTGAGAAGCAATCACTGAAATTTGACCAACTGGAAGTCAAAAACTCTATCTCACTACTGCTAACAGGTCCATTACAGGTACCTTACCATATCTTATCTATAAAACTAGATTTTCCTCATTTATAAAATATTCTGATAACTACAGAACACAGGCAAAATGCAATACTGCACATCATGCACCTAGAAGTATTTAAAGTAACCAAGTGCACAAGGTAGGAACATTAAATGGGAACTTTAAAATCTTTCATTAGTTACATGTATTGAACCAGTTTTCAGCTAGGCTGACGCCCCAGAAAACTTTTCCAGCAGAAGAAAAGCCAAATGCTAATCATTGTCCTGGAGGTTACACTGGGGCTGGAGGATTAGTCATCTTTGGAAACCAGTTGTGGTTGTTCTTATTTTCCTCTCCCACTGCTTTTTCTGATCTGTGGCTGCTGCAGTGGGAGCATTCTCATCAATGTTTTCTCATAAATTCAGCTTACAAACACGAAAGAACAAAACCACTTAAGAATAGCTCACAGCTCTCACCCCCTACATCCTGCTGCAGAGCGGGGATCCAAAAACTCCTTACACAACTTAAATCAATCCTTTGGAGGATTGGAATAAAGAGCTGACTAAATCTTCCCCCCAAGCCTCTCTCTTCATTTCTTGGTCAAACAGGCTGCGGTGAGGAAGGGCGATACCAAAATGTGAGAAGACATAATAGTTGTTGTTTTCAGATGTTCTCAATAGAAGCCAGAAATTAAAAGAAGGAGTTGTTCTTACAGTGTTACTAATTCTGCAGATCTGGAATGGTTTGGGTCACTGAGGTCAGTATGAATGGATCTGGATGCCCATTTCCAATTTTTCGGGTATTACACCTTCAATAAGCAGGTCAGCAGTGTTCCCTATTCCTTTCCTCCCTATCCTGTTCCAGCCACATGGGGAGCCAGGCCAGGCCTGCAGGACCCAGCAGCCCAGAGGCTCTGCCTCCGTTTTAATGTGCTTATGACCCCTCACTGGTGGCACCTGCCCCTTTGATGGCAAATCGCTGATTTAGATTCAACAGCTGGGCAGCTGGGAGACTACCCAAAACTACATCAGAAGGAGAACCATGAGGATGATGCCTCTAATCACTTATACTGTTAATCAAATATTTTAAAAAATATATTTTTTTTAATCAAAATAAGCCAAACTTCCAAACTCATGCTATCTACAGCTGCAGTTAATTAGAAAAATATAAACCCTCAGGTATTTTCACTAAGCAGGTCTCCCCTATGGCTCCTGTGCAGAACATCTCTGCAGAACATATCACAACATCTGGTTTGAGACAATTTGGGCTTACTGGAAAACACCCAGTGAAACTGGGTTTCACTATATAAGGGTTATCTCCTGGACTCATCCTTTTTAAACTAACATACCAGCCCCACATCAGCAGACCACTCAGATATCCTTCTTATGCACAACTCCCCACTAACCAAATTACATTTCAAGTGAAAGCCTCTTATGAAGCTATGAGTACGTTATGAGGTTCTCTCATTTTTAACTGCACTGCTGATTCTTGGGGTTACTGACTAAAAATAACTGCTGAACTAAAATTTTATATATTTTATGAAGTGGGACACTTTGCATCCAACCTTAAAAGCAAAAAACTTTAAACCTCTTGTCCTCTACATTAACAAGATTAATTTCTTGCTGCTTCTGCTCTTCAGAGTCCTTGATAAAAATTTAAAATTTCCCTCCTCACCACTGTTCATATGCACAATTTGAATCCCTTAAGCTCATCCATCTCTGTCTCCAGGAGACACCTGCAAAGATGTTTGCTGCACTGTTCTTTTTGTGAATCATTTGTTACTCAAGGTTTGCAAAGTTCATGGCATATTTTAGTACTGAGGGTACTGCCCAGCTCTGGGTAGACACCCAGATCTCTCTCAGGAGACCCATGAATGTGGTTTAAACATTTGTTCTCAACTGATATCAAGATGTAGATACTCCTACTTAAAAGGGGGAAAAATATATACATTCTGATGCTTCAGGCATTCTGACTGGAAATCTTAATCAAAATTATCAATTGTGACAACTCTGGCTGCTGTCAATACTTTCTTTAATTTGAGAAACTGGAAGATGTTTTGAATCAGTAACATATGTTTGTTATTTTCTAAGTGAATAATTTTCTATATTTAGGCATTAATTAAATATTTTACTAAGTTGCTTTCACTAGTCAAAGTTCATGCAATACTGTTTGGGACATCATAACAGACACGAGTGCATCACCTAGATGCAGAAAGCCAAGAATACCTGCGGGGCATTCCCTGCTGCCAGTGGCACTGACTTCGGGAAGCTTCTGGAGAGGTGCATCCAGGGAAGTTAGCAAAGACAGAGGGGCTGGATCTCAGCAAGGATTTTTAGTCTAAGGATAAAACTGGCTGAGATGAGCATAAATTCTTTCTCCTTTCAGCTATAAGCTGTTTCAGTATATTCAGACTGACACGCATTTTGTTAGCATTCTCCTGAACTCTTTGGACAAGCTATGGCATTTTTCTTCTTTTACTCCCAAAACAACAGCTTATTTACATACTTACCAAAGAATAAGACACCCTCCCAATGCTGATTAAACGCCAGACGTTACGCAGGAACGCAAAACCCCCGGACTCTGAACATACTGCTACAATGGAAATGTGTGAAAGTAATTTTGTTCCAGTTTCATCTCATGGGAATGTGGGCTCATAAGCATCCAATTAAAAATAATTCTGACTGATCGAGATATGTTTTAGCTTCACATGAGAATTTATCTTGAAAATGCCTGTGATAGATTTTTACCAGGCTGGGAGGAATAAAGATTATTATAGAGAAAGAACCTCACTCTTGCAATTTTTCCCCATTCAATTTAATTCTCTGTACATGAGAATGTAGAGTTTTGGCAACCTGTGCTGTTTTGTACTATTTGGGTCAAATCACCTGGGGAACCTGAGAAGATATAATTTTTAGTGGGAAGACTCCAAATGAAAATGCATCCTTGTAAAGCAATCTGTAAGGCAAACAAATGAACAAAACCCTGCATGGCAATCTGCCTGTAACTTCCATTTTTTATGCCAAAAGAAGCCACTTTGATCCACTCATCTGCACAAACCATAGGAATTCCCTCAGCTACTTCCTCCTTCAAGTCCAATAGCTTTGGCTGGACTTGGACATATCTTTTAGGAGAACATCCAATCTCATTTAAAAATTCCAATCTAGGGAAATCCAGAACCCTTGTTATTCCAGTGACTCATGACCATGTAAAAAAAGACAGACCAGTCTCAGCTGGGTTTGCTTTCCAGCTACTGGAGTGCATTGTACTTTTGCACAGGATCATGGAATAACGTGAGCTGGAAGGGACCCACCAGGATCACCCAGCCCAGCTCCTGCGCTGCACAGACCCCAACAATCCCACCCTGTGCATCCCTGGCAGCGCTGTCCAAAGGCTCCTGGAGCTCTGGCAGCCTCGGGGCTGTGCCCATCCCTGGGGAGCCTGGGCAGTGCCAGCACCCTCTGGGGGAGAGCCTTTCCCTGATATCCAGCCTAAACCTCCCCTGACAAATCTTATTAAAGGGCCCCTTTATTGAAGGATTTATTTACCCTTAATCTTCCAAATAATTTAAGGAGCAAACTCATAAAAATGTCATAGAGTACTTCTGATTTCTTTCAAAGTCAACCTGTTCCTTTTATCTTGTAGCATGATCTATGTGCGTGGAATTCCACCAGCTTCATGAAAATACACCTTGCTTTCATCAAGCTTAGACAATTATATTTTTATATCAGCAATCTCTCCCCTTCACTGATTGCTCCTTCCCTAAAAACTATTTTTGGTACTTAATTTTAAATAGGGCAGGTCTTAACAAATCAATGCAGAGGGTTTCCACTAGACATGCACCCACGTGATAAACATCCAGTTAAACTGTATTTGAGACCTGCAAGCCAGGCAGTTCTTCACCCAATGAATACCCACAGCATTGATTTTATATCTCACTGGCTTCTTGATCACTATGCTTTGCAGTACAAAGATAAATAATCTGTAATAGAATTATTTATAAACAATTCTGCTCTGCCAAGTCACTCGATGTTGAGTGTAAAGTGATCCTTCCATAATAAACAACTCCAAGCCTCCAATAAAATTATGAGCAGCTGTCTAAAAATCACAAAGCAATAAAATATTAAATTATATTCATTCAACAGACCTCTGACCTTTATTTTTTTTAATTCTATTTTTTTCCCCCCAAAGAAAAATTATCAAATGAGCTGGATTTTGGGGAAATGATCCACACCAACACAGCAGCCAAAAAAAAAGCCTCATCTCCTGAGCTGTGCCCCCAGCTCAGAAACTGAGCCCCACAAGCCATCTTGCATGGAAGCTCAGAGAACAGAGCTTCCACAGAAATTTACAGGCCACTCTAGAGAAATATCAGCATATGGGTATTAAAAAACCAGCCTGAATCCTTGAAGAAATATTAATGCAGTTTGATTGTTTTTGTCCTTTTGTCTTTTTTCCACTTGTTCTTGCTTCTATTTACTTCTTAAGTGACTTAATTAAATTCTGTTCAGCTGTTCCATGGTCTGCCTAAGACTGAAGTTTAAAATACACCATAACCACTGAACTCAATGACTATTGGCTGACAATTACAGCAACTCACAGCACTGGGCAGACATTGAAAACAAAAAGTAAAACTGTGTATATTAAGCCCAGTAGGAAAAAGACCACCTTTGAGAATTCATGTTTAACACTGGTAATGGAAGCAGTTAGAATTTATCAGTGGCACAGCATTAAGACAAAAAAAATTGTTCATTGTCATAAAAATGTACCATTTCCAACTCTGACACTAAAAGCTGGAGATACTATGCCATGTTTCAATAACAAGAAAAATTTCCCAGCCCACCCATAATGATACTTTCTGATAATGTAATGACACTGCAGTCCCTGAATGGTACTGATCCAGTCCCCATAGCCTCTCAGCTTGGCAGGATGCTGAGCAGAGACCACTGAATGGTGTTTAGGGGAACAGAAAGGAAAAAGAGAAGGAAAACGATCATTGGTAAAATGCCAGCTTTGGAAGCAAAGTGCAGAATCTTATTTAAATATCCTGCAGAAAAATAATGTTTTTATTTAGTATCGTAAGAAAAAGAAACAAACCACCAGCTTGTTTATTTCTGAGGAGTGCTTAAATCTACCAGTTTTTTACATGCATTGGAGAAATAAATTTTTCTTTGGGGAAAAATATTTTAAACTATGCTATCTAACATTCCAAAAATACCCTGCTTTAGTGATAAATGAAGTGAAGCTAGTTCTTGCCTGCGACAGATCCAGATTCTGCCATCTTCATTACTCTACTTTTAATTCTATGACAAATGTGGGGGTATTTATGAAAGCTCTGACAGGTTAAGCTCACAGTGAAGTAAGGATCAATGTTTGCCCTATCCCTGGAAGTGTTCCAGGCCGGGTTGGACAGGGCTTGGAGCAACCTGGGATAGTGGGTGGTGTCCCTGGCTCCTTCCAGGGGGTGGAATGGGATGAATTTTAGGGTCCCTTCCAACTCAAAGCATTTAATGACTCTAAACAAGGCTGATGCATTGACTATCTTACTCACACTAACTTAGGGTGTTTTTCATACTAACTGCCTAAAAACTCAATGGCAACAAATGCTCAAGATTATTGGAGAAAAAGAATTCACATCTGTCAAGCCTCATTTGAAGGAATATGAATTCCTGCACATCTCACAGAGCAAATCCAATTAATCCAAGCAAAAGCCATTTAAGGTTCAATAATACACATGTCTGCCTCATGTTTTTCCCCACCTTCTTTTCATAGACTAAAGTCAAAGAAAATATGTCAAAGTTGCAAATGCTTAAGCTGTTTTTGAGGATGATACCTAGACACCTTTCCTGTATTGCCAGGTCAGTAATCCATACCAGGACACAGGACTGGGATCCAGGCTCTGTGGCCCAGCACAGCTCGCACTCCAAGGAAAAAGGAACTGGAAACTGGTTAAAAAATTCAAGTTGGCTTTAAGCAGCACTTGAGCATCAGGTTGCAGCAACAGAACCATTTCTAGTAAATTAGCAGCATTTCTCAAAGCTAAGCTCCAAGGCCATGATCCCAATAAGGCAGCACATTCTTAAATTAATGTAATTGCATAATTCCATTGACTCTGATGGCATGGGAGAAGGATGGCTGCAAAGCTCATTCTCCATACGCTTCAGACAATGCCAAAACACTTCTGAAAGGGAGCATTATAATCTTATGAGATACATTTTGCTGTTTAAACAAACCTTGCATTAAGTAATAAAAGATAAGCAAAATGGGTAAACTTAATGTCAATTTGATATCATATTTCTTGGTCTTTTTTACTTAGGAAAAAACCCCTTAATTAAAATTAGTCCATAATAAATTTTACCTCTGCAACTTCAAGACATATTAACCCAATTTACAAGGTTCAGCAAAACTGTATTTCCTGCTTTCACACACAGTGTCAAGCTTGCTATGAAACTAAAACTGTCCATAATTTGTTCAGCATCCCAGAACTAATCATTGCTTGTTAGCTGCCTCTTTGCCAGTACATGCACTAAGCCAGTCTGCCTTCAAAAGCAATTTTACTGAGCTTGACTGCAACCCAGAGAGGTTTAAAACAAAACAGGAACACACACGAGCATTAAAACATCACACAATGAATATGAAATGCAAAAGGAAACAGTAATAGTGGCAAACATATCTCACATCACAAAGCATAGTTGCTGCAATAAAAAATACATAGCATGGTCACAACAGAATTATTAGATATTAGGAATTTTGCATTACAAACCCAGGCTCAATATTTATGCTATGCTGATGCTGTGCATAATAAAATGGGTATTGTACCTACTATGTTTCTAGAATTTGCAATAGACCAAAAGCAACACTGGCACTAAATCCCAACGAAAGCTGCCTGGAAATCTGGTGCTGTGGGCTTGCTCCCTTGTGGGATAGCAAAATATGTGTTATTTGCATTCCCTCTTCCCTGCTTCAACCAATATTGGCTGTCCAGTAAATGTGGGGTGTGGTGTGCCTGTGCCACATCACCACCAGGCTCTTACAACATCCATGAACACTGAAAACCTGAGAAACACAGAATGGTTTGGTTGGAAGGGACCTGAAAGACCATCTGTTACCACACCCCTGCCACGGACAGGGACAACTTCCACTAGCCCAGGGTGTTCCAAGCTCTGCTCAGCCTTGGGCACTCCCAGGGATCCAGGGACAGCCACAGCTGCTCTGGGCACCCTGGGCCAGGGCCTGCCCACCCTCCCAGCCACCAATTCCTAATTCCCAAGATCCCAAATCTGTCCCTGCCCTCTGGCCCTGGGAAGCCATTGCCTGGCTGCTGTCCCTGCATGCCTTGTCCCCAGTGGCTGTGCAGCTCTCCTGGAGCCCCTGGAGGCCCTGGCAGGGGCTCTGAGGTGTCCCTGGAGCCTTCTCTTGTGCAGCTGAGCAGCCCCAGCTGTGCCAGGCTGGCTCCAGAGCAGAGGGGCTCCAGCCCTGGCAGCATCTCCGTGGCCTCCTCTGCACTGGCTGCAGCAGCTCCAGCTCCTTGTGCTGTTGGAGCCAGGGCTGGGGCAGCTCTGCAGGTGGGCTCTCACCTGAGCCCAGGGGCACAGGGGCAGGATCCCCCTGCCCTGCTGCCCACGCTGCTTTTGAACATGTTTAATGCAAACGTTAATATATTTGCACATAAAATCTCCCAAAATAGTAATAAAAACTGTAATTTTTTGGTAAGTACAAAGACAGGCAACACCATCTGTGGGTATCAAAGCACCATTAGAGACCTTCTGCTCTGGACTAAAATTTATATTTTTTGCCAAGAATAGTGGATGGTGGGATGGTGATTTATGAATCATCATAATTAATTATCCTCTGCCTTTAGTAATTTGTAAATTCCATCTCTTCTCTAAACGGGCTGATCACACAATAAAACACTGTAGTACTTAACAGAGGATGGATGCATGGATACAAACAAAAAGCTTTTGACACCTCAATTATTTTGTTGTATTCGATGCTACTTACAGACTTAGACAGGCAAATTTCCTGACTATACTTCTCTAATCATCCAACATCAAAACAACAATAGAGAATTAGCCATAAAAAACAGCTACCTCTATATTTTTACAGCAGCAATTTCTATTTCAAATCCTCTGTTCTTTTCACATCTCAGAAAAAGATAACCTGCAATGAAAATCTGAGATTTTACAATCTCCCAGATTGATGTACTCTAATATACCTCAGCTGATGCATAAGCCCCATTTCAGAAAGTGATACCAGTAAAAAATATCTCCATCAGTTGTGGTAAGTGGGGAGTAACTAGATGAATGTTTTTGCTCTAAAAACTTCACAAGCTTGTTACATGGAAACACATACAGTATTATCAGTGCTTATTTTCATCCACAGAACACCTGAAAGATGCAATATCCACAGAGAAGCACTCAGCCTCCCATGGGTGATTTTGTCAGCTCAATGTGTAGTGCTGTTGCTGTACAGAATTACCAAAATTTCATGGAAACAAGCTGGAAGAATTACACTATTTATTTTACATTTTCAGGATATCATTTCTACATGTAAAACATTACATCTGAAAGAAGACTGTAGTGTAGACTACACTTATTAGTAGTATTCATTTTTAAATAAGCCTTTGAAATCTCAGGCTTTTGGCTACTTTAATACCATGTCCCTGTTCCAAATTAATCTGGAGAATGCCCCTGGGACAGCTAGATTTTCATGTCCTGTTGAGATCTTCACAGTAATTCTCCATCATTATGTACTACTATAATTTTTTTCTTTTGTACAAAAAGAGCTATTTCAGCTTGCATGCCATATTTTCTTCCCTTGACAATCAAGCTGGTTTTACTTATGTTTACTGTGTGGTCCCTTGCTATTGTATGCTGGCTTAGCTGGGAAGCTGCATTTCCACCCTGGATGCCTTCCACGCTCTGATCAATTTTGTCACGCAATTTTTCCCTTGTTTTCCCAAAGCTTCTAGGGACTAGGTTAATATATTTAATTATCCACAGCATCAACAATGAAATAGTAAAACATTAATTTTTACTTGGAGTAAACAGCTAAGAGAAATCCTTTGGGTATGGCAAGTAGGACTTACTTTTAATTCACCCTTTTTACAGTTTCTGTAAAACATCTATTATCCCCTATCACAAAGAAGGATTTGGGGCTGAAGGAGTCTCATAATTTTTATTCTGTATAATTTAAAGGAATCAGACATACAAAAAAGGAGAGATCTTTAATTGTCCCAAGTAACAATCAACAGAAGAGGAAATGGACTCAACTTGTGTCAGGGGAGGTTTAGGTTGGATATTGGGAAAAATTTCTTAACCCCAAGGGTGGCCAGGCACTGGCACAGCTGCCCAGGGTAGAGGTGGATTCTCCATCTCTGGAGGGACTTAAAAGCTGTGTAGATGTGGCACTTGGGGACATGGGTCAGTGGTGGCCTTGGCAGGGCTGGGTAGTGTTTGGACTCAATCTTAGAGGGCTTTTCCAGCACAAACAATCTTGTGATTAACTTCCACGAAAACTTCCTGAACTTGAGGCAAAAGCTGTATCATTTCTACTCTTGAAAAGCAAATTATATAGACAACGTTACAAATAAAACAATGGGTGTCAAGAAGTATTAGACACTTGCATGTAACCTCTGCACCAATTCCAAACTATGCAACTGCAATGGAAGTTTTGTGAATCACAGCTCAAGTTCTTATGTCAAGGCTTTGGAAATGGATTAAAATCCTTTAACATAAAAAGCATTTAAAGCTTCCAAAGGCCAAAGAATTTGTATTCTAAATTTAAAAAGACAAACCAAACCATTAGTAGACTCCCATTTCTAACACACTTTTTAGAATACACATCAAGGATGTCAGAAAGACACAAACTATCCCCTTAGAAATTAAAATTATTCATCAGTCAACTGAAAACATGCACAGATCAGTCACAGGGCATGCAGCATGCAGTAAATGGAGAGGAGAGGTTAATAACCTGGAAGCATAGGATCTGAGAATGTGAGAACAAGTTAAAGACAAGAGTTCCTCTCCATTGTCACTGAGGGTCGAGAAGCAATGCTGCAGCGTAGAGCAGTGGGAGTGGGGGAAATACAGTTTGTCCAAGACATACACATATCTCCGCAAGTGGCGGCAGGTATAACTGAAAGACAAGGGTAGAGGGAGACAAAACAGAAAAAAGAGGTGTTTTCCTTTAAGAAAGCTAAGTCATGGTTTAACATCCCTGGCTTTTGTGCCAAGAGTCAATGGAAGATGCCAAGAAAGCAATGGAGCGGTCTGACATAAAACAAACAGTTTCAAGAAACAGAGGGATCTGTTTGCCCCTGTGCCCACACGCTGGTTCTGTCACTGCTGCACGGGGAATTTGCCAAGTCTCACACATTAGACACAAGAATTTGGGCTTATTTTGGGTGTGTGTGTGATTTCTCTCCCTCCTCCCCCCTGCTCCCAGTATCATCTTAAGAGAAGTTTTATCTCTCTCAATAAATGCAGGAGACTGGCCCCTGATTTACAAAGGTTACCTTTAAAAAAGACCTAAGAATTTCACAAAATTTAACCACCTCTCATCAAAACTGACAGTTGACTTAGAGAGGAAAAAATCATACTGAGTTATTGCTCTTGTAGTCTGGGATTTCAGTGGTAGAGCATTCCTGTATTTAATTCTAGTTGCTCAAATGCAATGCTTAATCATAACAGAGTTACTCAATTAAGACCTGGCTAGCTTTTCCACGAAGAACTAGAGTCACTTCTATGAAGTAACTACAGAGCAAGCAATAAAACATTTAAAATTGATATTAAGCAACCCTGAATGCACCTGAGTAAGAGATATATTGCCTATGCCTATGCACAGGATATCCTACCACTCATAACGGAAAGAAAAATAAATTCATTCGTGTTGTTCACCTGCAACAAACTGCATACTGGAAAACTCTGAGGCACATAGAAAATATAACCTCAACTACCTTTTATTATAGGGTTTGTATAGAAAGTACTTCGCTGCATAATGGTGCACAGCCCAGGGTGTGCCAAGTATGATGATGTGATGTGATGATGTGTCTCAGTGATCTTACAGCTGGACTTGGTAATCCTGGCAATCTTTTCCAACCTTAATGATTCTGTGATTCTAAGTTGTCCAGAAAGTGCTTTAACTGGCCCTATATACTGAGAGACAAAAAGATCAGCTCATGATGGTCCTACCAGGCTCTGCTGTCCTCACCTGCAGCCAGGGAACACAGCTCTCTCCAGGACAGACATACCCATGGAGTGCTAAACTGGGAAAGTTTCCCGTGGAGATTTATGAAACCAAGTCTCTTCTGCTAACTTTGGCAAGAACCAACAACACCTGAACTCTAGGCTCCATCCAAATTAAAAAACCCCATTGTTTCATGGCATCATAGGTGGAAAATTGGCCCACGGGTTATACACCCAACTACCTGCATTTTACAGGCTAGCGTCTCTGTAAATCCCTATGTTACACAGTCACATGTGGCTGCTCTTTCCTGAGACATTTGTGTACCTCGGAGAAAAAAACAGGACAAAAAAAGAGTGCCACCAACAGTGCCACCAATCGGTGCAATCAGTGGGACTCGCAGCCCAAGACTGCACCAAAACCAACCTCCCTCTCAACCTCCCTCTGCTTTGCTTTAAACAACACTCACTACTGGATTACATCAGTCCTATATTTGCTCTGGAAGTTTAAGAACACAAGATCCCTTTTGGAACTTCATTTGCAGACATGATAATCGTCAGGAGATGAAGAAGCTCAAGGATGCCACTTTTTAAGTGTTCCTGCCTTTTCTGCTTTCCTGACCACAGCACACTGTGAGCAAGGCAGTCTATTCTATTAATTCCATAGGCCAGGGATGGACAAGATAAAGGATTTACAGGGTCCCATACTAAAGAAAACCCTCAACCCACAAGCCTGCTCTTCCATCTACCTGGAGAGGCCACATATTTTTTTCCAAAACCAAAATAAAGAGCATAATTTAGAATGATGATGCTTTGAAGATTTAAATGGTTCTAAGTCCACTGTTACCATTTATTATATTTAACCAGGCCTCTTACTAGAAAACTCCTTCCAGCTATTCAATCTTGTTAGATTTATCAAGAAATTGAACGGGTCTTCCATTGTAGAATCCCACGATGGTTTGGGTCGGAAGGGACCTGAAAGACTATCCAGCCCCACCCCCTGCCATGGGCAGGGACACCTTCCACTGTCCCACGCTGCTCCAAGCCCCATCCAGCCTGGCCTTGGGCACTGCCAGGGATCCAGGGGCAGCCACAGCTGCTCTGGGCACCCTGGGCCAGGGCCTGCCCACCCTCCCAGCCAGCAATTCCTAATTCCCAAGATCCCAAAATCTGTCCCTGCCCTCTGGCCCTGGGAAGCCATTGCCTGGCTGCTGTCCCTGCATGCCTTGTCCCCAGTGGCTGTGCAGCTCTCCTGGAGCCCCTGGAGGCCCTGGCAGGGGCTCTGAGGTGTCCCTGGAGCCTTCTCTTGTGCAGCTGAGCAGCCCCAGTTGTGCCAGGCTGGCTCCACAGAGAAAGTGAGAGCAACTATCTTTGACCCCTGCCAACATTCCCCATAAATGGGAAGAACAGGACTTGATCCCATAATCACCATTACCATATTCAGGCTTAACTGACCAATGGGGTGAGGTGACAGCATGTGGTGGAGGAAGAGAAGTTTTGCCAAAACATCACCCAGAGGTTCTGGAGACACACCCAGGGTGACACAGCGTCAGCAGCACTGCCCTCCATAGGCCATTCCTATTTTCAAAGCTGGTCTAGCCTACTGAGAAGTTTGACATTATCTCACATCAAGAGCAATGCAATCCCATAACTCCATGACTTTCATAGCCACTTGGACCTGCAGAACTTACATCAAATTGAAGACTAAGCATTTCTGTTATTAAATCCTCTGAAGTAAACCAGAATAAAATCCAGGCTTAAGAGCAGAGTTCCTTTAAGACCATGTACATTAAGAGACATTGACATCAATTTTCACTGACTGCTTGTGAGTTTGAAATAAGCTTACTTGATCCACCAGAAATGAGGTTTCCAGCTACATCTACTTTTACTGAAATTTTTGTTTTCTTCATATTTTATGGGGAACATTTCTTTTACTTCATAGCAAAAGGTGATCTTCAACTACAAGGCAGTACTAAAATATTTGAAAAACACTACTGCAAACAATAAAGACAATTATATTTGATTTCAGGTGTGTCTGTGTGTGTGTGTGTGTGTGTGTGTGTGTGTGTGTGTGTGTGTGTGTGTGTGTGTGTGTGTGTCGCGTGTGTGCTAGTCAGGCATCCTGTTTACCTGGAAAACAAAACTACCTCACACTGAACTAAAATCCCACTTCAAAAGACTGTAATCCCCTCATATAGAAATCCATCTGATCAACATTTTGAATTCTGATACAACAACACACCAGTGTCCATTTCTAAAAGCTTAAAGGTAGAGTGCCTTGCTATAAAACTCTGTCAGGGAATCTGGGTGGACTTGAGTTATCCCAATCTAAAAAAGGTAACTATTCATACATAACAATAAACTATCACTCTATTTATGGTAATGAAAATAATAAAACTCTTTTCTTGTCTTCTCACTACACAAAATACACAGTGACATTCAACAGAAGTTTAAATTATGAACAAAATTCCATATGCTCCATCAAAACTTCAAGTTATTGAAGTTTTTTGTCTTTAACAGCCATGAAAGCCACAAAACCCAAAACTTTCAGATCTAAAGCAACAGAGGTCAGCATCAGTATTTTGGAGACTAAAGTGCCAGGATCCTTTCTGTCTGGTAGTTCTCCATCTCTCATACTGGATCAGTTGGGACCCTTTGTGATTACAGAATATCAGCTGGATGGAAACATAAACATGGAAACCCAACAACATCTTTAAGATAACAGAAGATGCTCAAAACTGACAAGAATCATGGCAAAGCACCAAATTCAGTCTTTATAAAGTCAGAAAGCAGCATTTAGAAGGCTCCAAGGATTTAATCTCATAGGTATTTTTATAGGTTTCTTGTTTATTTTTCATTTTCTCTACTACACATTGAGGATGGAGAATTAAAAGAGACAAAAATTGAACAAAACACCAAAACCACCATAAAAATGCTCACTTGATAACCATCAATAATGTGAATTTTGGAGTAAAAACATACCTAAAGTAATTTGGTATTGTAAGAGACAGCACAGAGAACCTGACATCTGTGATGAAGCCTGTAAACTACCTGCTACCTGAGAATTTTTTCCTCTCATGTTTCTGGCATCCCTCAGTGATTCCTTCTCTGATCATGGCACTGTCTAATCTTTCCCAGCAGCTGGTATAGAGAGGGCAGGGAGGAAGCTGCAGTATTGGCTGACAAAAGAAAAAAAGAGAAGAGAAAAGAAAAAAAAAAGAAAAGGAAAAAAACCTCAAATAAACCACATTAGTCAGCCATATCAACCTCCTAGGGAAAAAAAAAAAGTTAATTTGCTCAAAGGGATAATTGATCCTGCTTTTAAGTCTCCCCAACTTCTGAGCTGTCCTTTCCTCTGCCACCCTGCAAGGGCACCCTGTTCTCATCAAGAGGTGAATGCCTTCATCTGACTGCTGTGAGAATACTCTCACCCATTTACCCCAATCTTCTGTAATCCTGGAACCCTGGTCCTCTGCCTGAGAGCTTTTTAAATTTGTCTGAACCAGAAGTAGTTAAAATGAAGGCTGAGACCCTCTACTGTACTCACTGCTCACTGCCTGAAACCCAGGTACAGGTAGGGGAAACACACATTTCTACACACATACAAAAATTAACCCAGCATATCTACATTTATTTGTAATTAAGTGCAGATTCGATGAACGTAAAGAAAAGTTTTATTTCCTTTTTCTTACCCCAGTCACTAAAGGTACTCTGATGACAGGAGTTAAGCAAGAGCATCAAAGACACACTTTAAAACATATGGGAGCTTGATGTGGAGAGCCAGAGGGAAGGTGGAGGTTGCCATGTGAATAGAAGAAAATATTTTCAGTAGGAAGGGACCTATAACTTTCTAGTCCAACTGCCTGACCAGCTCATGGACGACCAAGTTAAACCATGCTAAAGCATTAGCACAGGGTGCCCAGAGCAGCTGTGGCTGCCCCTGGATCCCTGGCAGTGCCCAAGCCAGGCTGGACAGGGCTTGGAGCAGCCTGGGACAGTGGGAGGTGTCCCTGCCCATGGCAGGGGGTTGGAATGATACAAGACTAAAGGTCCCTTCCAACCCAAACTATTCTGGGATTCCATGATGGACCATCTCTCTAGGAAGGCTGTACCAGGGTTTCACCCACCTCTCAGTAAAAATATGCTTCCTAATGTCCAGTCTGAACCTCACCTGGGCAGTTTTGAACCATTCCCATCCTTCCTATCACTAGATTCCAGGGAGAAAAGGTGACTCCCTTCCTCAGGAAGCTGCTGCAGGGAGCAATGAGGTTGCGCCTCAGCCTCCTTCTCTCCAAACTAGGCCAGCCCAAACTCTTCAGCTGCTCCTCACAGGACACTCCTTCCAGCCCTTTCACCAGCTTTGTCACCCTTCTCTGGAAGCACCCAAGGACCTTCACATCTTTCTCAGATGGTGTGTCCAGAACTGCACGCAGTGCCCAAAATGACACTGCAACAATGCTCAGCAAAGTGGGATAATCCTCTCCCCTGAACAACTGTTTTTGCTGTGTGTGATGCACACCAGGATGCAGTTTTCCCTCTGGGAATGCCATGGCACAAAGGATGTCACAGCTTCCTGCAGCTTTAGTTATCCCCCTGATCATGTGGAAGCCCTCCAAGCAACTTGTGTGAAACCAGCAGATGGTAAAACCAGCAAATAAGTAAGACTTTGCTGAAGATTCTTCCAAAGTTTCTCTGAAAATTTAAATATACTAATTGGCCACTGAAATTATTTTGGTTTAGGTGATCATATCACTTCCAAGATTTAACTCAAACTCCACATTAATTCAAGAAGTGAACATAAGGCTACAGTCACAGACTAAATGCCTAGCAAAAATAAGAGTTTGAAAACAAGAACTGAGGAAATTCATTATATATTTACATTCATTTTTCCATCCAAAATTTAAGACTTGAACAAGACAACAGCACTAAGCAAAACATGCAAAGCCACTTATTTGTTTAAACTAGAAAGCTGATATTTTCTCTAGTGAAAACAACTGTTATTTTAAAATAGGCAAAGGCAAAAATGTAAACAGCACCAGGCCAACATTTTAATGACACAGAAAGGAAGCAAGCTGGACAGGGTATAGATAAGTGGTATAAAACCAGTGTTCACTAACCCTTCTACAAATACAACCTAGGCTGAAACAGCATATACAGGATTCAAAAGAAAAATTCCCAGTTTAAGTAATCGTAAATCATAATCTTCCTCTTGGCACATGCCAGATTTTATGAGAGCTATAAATCTTTAGCGTTATTGAGAAAAAGAAAGGTCTTGAAGACATACATGCCATGTGTATTAGCTCAGAGAAACTAGATTAATCTGCAGCAATAAAAAAAGCCAATTCTACTAAGCCTGATTAAATATTTAGGTCATATTGTTTCTGCGGCAGAATTTAAAAAATGCACAGCAAATAACATCTCTCCCTGAGCTTGAAGACTTAATCACTGTATTTTCAAAAGGCAGTTATGTTACAACACGACTCTACAGGAAAGCCAATATGAAATTCTTTAAAAGAAAAATAAATTAAAGTATAAGCTATTAAACTAGCACATGTTAATCAACACACTGAACTACCTCTGTACACATGGGCAGAACGTCACGACATGCATTACTGTTCATGTTTGATAATTTGAGTTCTAGGAAGTCCTATTAGTCACTACTCCTCTGTTCCCAAAGACAAACCCAAGCAAAATACATTCTGTACTCAAACACCAAATATATGGTAACAACAACTTATTAGATCATCCACTCCATGAGAATTGATTTCTATTCTGCCTGATATGTCACAAATTAATGTTATTTCATAAGGCACAAAGAGCTGAAAGGCAAATAATCTCTCTGCCTATATCAAGGCTAGGTTGGACAGGGCTTGGAGCAATGTGGCCTAGTGGAAAGTGCCTCTGCCCAGTGCAGGAGGGTTGGAATGAGATGATTTTTACAATTCCTTCCTACCATGGGCCAGTCTAGGATTCTGCGATTCTTGCAACAGCAAAATACATCATACACAAAATGCAAAAATAGAATTTTGGATTGAACTTTTCATTTATGTTTAGTACACTGATGACATGATGAACTATGGTACTAATGAACCACAGCAGAAGTCTAATTGTCTATTTGTATTTCAGTACCAAGAACGTTTTGAAAGACAAACATGCCCAGGTTCATGGAAAGATGTTCTGGGCTTCTTTGGGGCGAGTTTCTGCCACTATGGTGATAGCACAGTTAAACTGCTTAAGAAATTCCATATTTTTCATACTGTTTAAGTATTTTTTGAATTATTATTCTTACATTAGAGTCACAATTAAGATGAAAAAGACCTTAGGGGATCTCTAGCCCAACCTTCTGCTCACAGCAGAGTTAAAACTGTATCCACACCTGAACAGAGGCTTATCTGGTTGTCTCAGAAGCCTCTGGGGGAGAGACTCTACAACATCCCCGTGCTGCTGTGCCAATTCTGCCATGACCACGAAAAATTGCATTTTTCCCTCAGCCTGGAACCTCCTGGTCATTCTCTCTCATCTTCCTGCCACACCCTTCTGTATAAAGAGCCTGGCTCCATCTTCTCAGCAGCCTTCTCATACACATGGGAATGCTGCTCACCCTTTCCGTGAACCCCCTACTGTAGCCTTGCCCCAAAGCCTTCTCTCCTCCAGGCTAAACAAGCCCAGTGCCCTCAGCCCACCTTCCCACACCAGCTCCCAGCCATCATGCAGCCCTCCATGGGACTCCCTCCAGTCTGGCAGCCCCTCTGCTATGTCTAGGGGCCCAAAACCTGGATGCAGTTTTCCAGATGTTATCCCACACAGTGGTCTCGTATGGGCACAAATCAACACACATGACACTCTTGGATGTGCATTACCAGGCCCTGTGGACATGGATATGTCAGTTCTCAAGTAAGCCTGACTTGATCCTTTTCCACTGCTGACTTTCCTTCTTCCCTGATCCCCAACTAATGTCCTCTGCTAAGTAACATTCTCATAGATTTAGAAAAATACTTCATTCCTGCAGGCCTTCTTTTGAGATGCAAGAATCCCTAAATTTATATCTTACATCATAAAGTGATGACAGGATTTTAAATTACATTACTGCAAAACAGCAGTTTGGTGGTGAGGGGTCACCATGGGGTTAAAGGTGCCATAACAACATAGAAAAGGATGAAAATTATTTAAATGCTTAAGAAGCGATTATTTGTGATAATGTGTCACAGATGTAAGTTCCCATGCCCTGAAGCAGCACTCTGTCACAGTACTGGCCAAATGTACACGACAGGCTTATGAGAGGAGTATTATCTTTATGCATGAAAGTATTTATAGTGAAGGAGGGCAAGGAAATGAAAGCCAAACAAGTTCTGGAGATGTCTGATAGACTGAAAACAAAACGAGAAATATATGAGATTCTTCTACAGAAAAGACCAAATTACTTCTGTACAGATGAAGTTCTATCAGAAAGAACAAAAGGATTTATATATTAAAAGCAGACAGAAATAACTGATGACCCATAAGCAAAAAAGATCTAAAAGAGCTCAGAGGAAGTGTCTATTCAGTTCTGATGTTTCAGACAAAGGCGAAGGCTTTAATCACCCAGACGCACTGGTTACTTGGAAGGCACATATCGCCGGCAGCTTAAGAGACGCTACTATGGGAATGTTGTTTTGGAAACCTCCTGTGCTTTATCCTTTGGCTAGACACTTGTGATAATTCACAGGCTCTGCATGGGATTACAGGGATGCTACGACACCCTCATTAACACAGGCATTTGCATCTCCGTCTGCCTGAACCTGGAAAATCTGGCATTGGGAGACAGCGGCAACAGAGGGCACGGCACGCGAGGGCAACGGTGTCTGAGCCCCGCTGCCCCACCCACCCAACATCCATCCACCCATCATCCATCCATGCATCCATCCATCCATCCATCCATCCCTCCCTCCCTCCCTCCCTCCCTCATCCATCCCTCCCTCCCTCATCCATCCATCCATCCCTCCCTCCATCCATCCATCCCTCATCCATCCATCCATCCATCCATCCATCCATCCATCCATCCATCCATCATCCATCCATCCCTCATCCATCCATCCATCCATCCCTCATCCATCCATCCATCCATCATCCATCCATCCCTCATCCATCCATCCATCCATCCATCCATCCATCCATCCATCCATCCATCCATCCCTCATCCATCCCTCCCTCCCTCATCCATCCACCCATCATCTCCATCCATCCATCATCCATCCATCCATCCATCCATCCATCCATCCATCCATCCATCCATCCATCCATCCATCCATCCATCCATCCCTCCATCATCCATCTGAGCCCCTGCTAAATGGGGTACTTGCAGACAGACCTCAGCACACAACTGAGTCATAGGAGCGTGCCTCTACAAAACTTCATAGTAAATTTGTTTATTCATTACAAAACTAAGTGCACTTACTTTACCTAAAAGCCTGTTATTTCCTAAACTCGCTGAAGGCCATTACCATTAAATAGGCTGAGTCATTCAATGGTTATAAAGACCTGCTGCACATTAAAGTTGTTAAATCCTGATTCTTTTGCCTGTACCTATAGTTTCACCCTCCATTTACAAATGTCAGATGATTCAATGTGCAATATTGTCTTTGAGAGCCACAAAAATGCCAGTGAAAATACACAGTGGTAGGAAATACCTCCGTTTGAGTACTTAAGAGACTCAGAAATTTCACAGATTGTTATTTTCTATTCCCAAAATCCATTAGAAAGCCTATTTGAAAATCCTCACTGAAGTGTGGAGTCTGAAAGAACTGAAAATTTCCATGTGTGGTGGAAAGGAAGGAGGCATTTGGAGGGCACTGACACAGCTCTGGTTCCCTCCCTGCAGCCACTCATACCTATCCTGACTTCACACAAGTGGAGAGGGACATTAGTTCACTGCAGTGCAGAGCTGGAAAAATACTAGACGTATATAATGACATCAGTTAAAATGCGAAATAAGCAGCAGCCTGACAAGGAAAAAAAATATAATTAATGCTGGATTTTTGGCTACATTTTTGTTCCATACTAATGTTTACTTAGAATCATTTTAGTTTGTCAGATAAATCCTTAAAAGTTCATTATTCATTTCTTCAGATCACAGTACATGGTTTTTTCTAAAGGGAAAATTTCTAAACAGGAAAGAGTACATGTTGTATCAGAATAAAGCACTAATGAGCCAAATACCCCGCAACTGAGGATAAATTACAGGTTCAAGCAAGTCATTATCTTGAGTCACCTCTATTTTTGTTAAGGAACACAGTCCCATAAATATGTTCCATTCAAAACAAACTGAGAAGACAAGACTGCAGCTTCTAGGATTCTACTGGAAAGGCAAATAATAGTTTCTAAAAGACTATCATAATTCCCTTGTTTTTTTAAATCTCAGAAAAATCTTATGCGGAACAACTTATTGGTTTAAAACAGTCTTTATAACACAAAATCTATAAAGATTACATCTTGATATCTCTAAGGTCCCTTCTGATTCAACCATTCTATGACCCCCACATTAGACATCCAAATCCCAAATAATACAATGGGACACAACCCAGCAAATACTTCAGTGGCCTTAAATTTTTTTCCAGCTGAAAGAAATCAAAATTGTATTAGCAGGAGTGGAATAATCCTACTTGATTTCTCATTTTTGTTTCTCGTAGCATTAAACATGCAGAAAATTTAGGTGACACAACTCTGAACAATCTCAGTCTACTCTGCAAATTCATCTGTAAAACAACACTGGAAGTCTATCACAAAAACAGTTATTTCTCTACAGGTTTCCTCAGATATTTCTTCTTCTCTATCAGAAGAGATTCACAAAATCAACAGTTTCAAAACTGTTACACCAAAACAGACAAGTTTAATTCCCCAATTTTAACACTCTATCAAGTTATACTGTTTCCAAAGAGCTTATGTGGCACAGTAACGATGAAGGGGCCAATCATAATAATTAAAAATGTCACAATGGGGCCTTCTCCCTCCTAAGTCCAGCTCTCTGTGACACATGTGATGCTCTGAAACAGGGTTCAAGGCTTCAACACACCTCAGTTCTCTGCTGATTTGAATCATACATCCTGCCAGGCAGGACTTGAGTCTGTAAGACTCTGAAATACCACATGATTTTCTGGGATGGTGGATGACAAGTGCGTTGTAGTAGTGCCTTGCCCCCCAAAAATGACAGAATTATCCTGCTGGTTGTTGCCTACAAGTCAACAGAGACACAAAAAGTGGTCCATGGAAGATCAAACTACCTTGTACAAAGTTGAGCTTTCAGAGTGGTGCATATTTTGATACTAAATACCTTTTAAAGCCAAATCAGCAATCAAACTGTCATTTTAAAGGAGTCCTGTGGCCATTAACTGCAGAGCAGAAGGTAAGATAGTTTAACTGCTCTGGTCAATGTGAGAAAACCCTGACACAGAGAGAAGCAACTGCTCCCCCAGAACCCCTCCATGGCTCACACTGATCCAATCTGTCCATCTGGGGAGCCTCCATGACCCGTGAGCTGGGGGTCCTGGGCTGCAAACACTTCCAGCGGCATGTGGGGCACTCAACTGCTCATGCCAGATGGGGGACGAGGGTATTACTGTCCCATCAGATGCCCACTCAGAATCCCCTGCAGGTTCAACCAGGCTTAAACCAAGTTCAATGATATTTCCATGTTGGAAACAGCTGATATCAGCCTAAAACCTCACCTCCATATGTTACACACAGGCAAAAACGGGCAAGCACACATGGGGTACCGCTCTTGGTGTTGACATAGCTAAAGCAGCATTTTAGTACATTTGACCACAACACTCAATTCCTAGTTACAAAGGATGCTTCTTTCCTCTTAAAAAATTAACTCATTCTATTTACATCCCTAAGTCGTGCCAGCAAGAGCCCATTTGCTACTAATATTCTCTTTTCCCTTGTCAGAACAATTGTTGCCTTCCCTTTTGTCACAGCATTTCCAACTAATTGCAATGACACCTCCCAATTTTGGAATGGCTGATCAGCTTATAAGCTTCCCCACAGCTAATCTAGGTCAACAAGCTACTAATAAGGCCAGCATATGTTTCTTTTATTTAACGCTATTGAGATCTTTATAAATCGCTTCTGTCTCCCAATAAAAGGCACCCCAGGGATTCAAGACCCTCTGTGGGTTTGAGAGTAACAGTGACAGAGCAGAGAATGAGGGGTATAAAAAACACTGCACACAGAGTAGGGAGCCTGTGGCTGTGGACAGCTCAAGGAAGAGAAGGCAAAGCCTGCCCAAGGTTTAACCAGATGACTCAAACAGTGTCTCCAGGTGTCCTACTGCACATACAACCTTGGCTACTGGCAGCCCACAGGTGAAAAGCAAAGCTCAGGCTCAGGGGCTTGAAGTTGCCTGATGTTCCATTTCCACAGTGTCCTCTTCCAAACGCAGCCTGAGCATGAGAATATCATGAAGGCCCTTTTTCTGAGAAGACATTAGTTTTCACTCTACTTGGAATGCTTAATAAAAATGGGATTACCACTTTTGCTGCACTTCATAGGGGTCAAAAAAATTCTCATTATAAAGCAGTTTCTCAGAAACAGAGTATAATTTTATCACAGAAACATAGAATGGCTTGTGTTGTAAGGGATTTTCAAGATCATGTCATTCCATCCCCCTACCATGGGCAGGGACACCTTCCTCTATCCCATGCTGCTTAAAGTCTTATTCAGCCTGCCCTTGGACAGAGACCCAGGAGGAACCACAGCTTCTCTGGGCACCCCATGCCAGGGCCTCCACACCATCACAGCCAGGAATTTCTTCCTAATATACCATGTAACCCTGCACTCTGGCAGAGAGAAGCCATTTTATATCCAGGCTAGACAATAAATGCTTTCTTTTCTGAGAAGAATGTTACAAACTATTTCAAAGTTAAGAAGCACTGAATTGTCTTTGAGGATTTTAATTCTTATTTCTGAGGCAAGGTCAATCAGTCAGTTCTGCAGCCTTCCATTCTGAAGAGAATTTACTGCCAGAATCCGTATCTTACAGCACATGGTAAATACTGCCCAGGTGAAGGATGGAGAGAAAAATCAATACAGATTTTTCAAAGTAACAAATTCACCAGTCCAAGTATTGAATGGCAATGCAAGTTTGTTGGGATGAACAGGTCATCAGCTACTGCTTTAAAGCAAACACAGAAAATTAAACAAGCTGATTAAGTTGCAGATAAACCTGAAGCCATATCCACAGAAATGCTCTTTGCCTGTTCACCTCAGTAACATGTGGTCTGCATGGAAATAATCAGGGATAGGAATTACTAAAAGCCACCTTTTTTATCAGCAGGTCCCTCTAAAGCATGGAATTGGAGAGTAGGGCTATGGGGCTTCCTGCACTGACAGTGAAATTAATATAAGCCTGAGGTTAAAAATCACATTTAGAAAATTTAGAAAATAATCATACTATTGTGATAACTATCATTGAAATAATTTCTTTCTAGGACAACCTATATGTGACTCAAAAGAGGACAAAAAATTATCTTTTATTCTTGAACAGCTCAGACTGGAGGTACTTGAGTTTCACTATCAGAAACCAGGGATTTTTGACTATTCCCCTCACATTATTTGCAGAGGCAGATTTCACTGCTTTAGTGAAACTGTTCATTACCCTCAATTCCTTCCTTTCTTCTTTTCTTTTGGTTAAAAAAGGAATGGGAAAGCTGATGCTCAGAGGGTTTACCATTGAGCAGTACAAAGCTGATGCTTAGAGGGTTCAGTATTTAAAAGCTCTGGCCACAGAGCACTAATTCCAAGCAGCTTCATCATTTATTATGTTATAATTTAACCTGTGAAGTCTCTCAATGTCTGCTGCCATGGGAGCAGGAGCAGTCTCTTTTCTCTAGGGCCTGCAATTGTGAACACTTCCCTGGTATGATTAAGAGATCAGTAAACTGAGATTTAATTTAATGGCTCAATTAAGAGATGAAGATTTGAACCCAGGTTGTAAAACCCTTGCCTACTGATCATTCCTACAGTACCATTACAGCCTACCCAAGCCCAGGCTCCTGGTGTCCATGGTGTGATACAAACCTGTGTGTTTCAAACCATCCCCAGAGCTGTGCAGCTCTAAGCAACATAAACCTCACGTTCCAACAGTACCAATGGAGAAGGAATAGAGGAGGGTGGAATCAGCTTTCATGTTACGTGTTAATAAATATGTAGGTTATAAATCAGCCACTGAACATCTTACTAGCATTATCTTGCTTTTTGATTACTGGAAGTTGACATTCCTGGAAATAAAGAGCCTTTCAAAATAAGGTTTCCTAGTGTCAAAGGACTTCAACTCCCAAATCTGGAACAATTCTAGGAAGTTTTTAATCTGGAAAACTGCTCTAATTTAACCCCATTCATTTCCCTGCTGTAAGAAAGATGCCGGAACTATGAGCTTAACAAAATTACTGCATACTTTATTCACCTAATTGTATTTGCTCAATTTAGACATCTCAGTTGAAGTGTAAAATGCCAACTTAGCTCAAATCTTATAATTTAAAAATCACAACTCCTGTATGAGAAGAAACACTTCTGTTCTATAGCCACATTTCCAAATGAGAATTAAATTAGAAAGCAAAGTTTGAACCATTAATGCAGCAACCTGGATTATGCTTCCAAGTTTTCTCCCTTAAAATGCACCTTTGATTTTATGAACTCCATCTCACTAGTTCCCTGCTCCAACTATCCCATTACTATTCTCCAGTGGTAGAGGAAGCTCTCTGCTAAAGAGCTTCCCAAAAGCACTGTGGGCATCAAAGAAAAAAAGGCAGGAAAACCAGAAAGCTCAGAGTCTAAAGTTGTGTGGGAGACAAATTTGTTTATCTTCCTATGTGAGCAGCCTAGAGAATCTTGAGCCAGCAATTACATCTCATTATTGGCACTACTAAATGATATTAAGCAATTGGCAAATTTTAATTTCATCACACTCACACACTAACAATTTCAGATGTTTCAGTTCAATGTGGTCTCTAACACATGGGTCAGATCACACAGGTCTTGCTGCTCTATAAGTATTTTTCTTCTTTGTTGAAACACAGTGATTCATACAAATTTTTCTGAGCAAAGAATGGATCAAGACCAGCCCTGGGAGAAAGACCTGGAGGTGCTGTGAGTGAGAGCTGGACCTGCCCCAGCCTGAACCCCACTGCCCTGGGCTGATCCCCCAGCATGGGCAGCAGGGCAGGGGGATCCTGCCCCTGTGCCCCTGGGCTCAGGTGAGAGCCCACCTGCAGAGCTGCCCCAGCCCTGGCTCCAACAGCACAAGGAGCTGGGGCTGTTCAGCTGCACAAGAGAAGGCTCCAGGGACACCTCAGAGCCCCTGCCAGGGCCTCCAGGGGCTCCAGGAGAGCTGCACAGCCACTGGGGACAAGGCATGCAGGGACAGCACCCAGGGAATGGCCCCCACTGCCAGAGGGTAGGGTTGTATATGGTATAAGGAAAGATTTTATTTACAGTTACTTTAAGGAAAACATTGGACAGGGTTTTGAGCAACCCAGTCTACTGGAAGGTATCCCTGTCCATGGAATGGAAGATGGAATGAGATGGGCTTTAGGGTCCATTCCCACTGAAACTATTCTGGGAGCGTATGAAATATGTTGCAGTAGCAATTCATTGTTCCTCTAAAAACCCACACATTACAGCTTAAAGACAATTTTCAGTTCAGCATAAACAGGACTTTAAAAGCACTGTTTAAAGTAACATCCTGTACTCTTTTTCCTAAACAACAGTCATAAACATTTTTGTTCAGGAAAATCCCATCAGATTTCTGTAAGAGGAAACCATACCAAAGAAATTAAATTACTAACACAGAAAAACATAAAGCAAATAAATGGTTTCGTTGGGGAGCTCAAACTTCTCAAATACAGCAGTACGTATCATCAAGGGTAGCAATTTTCACAGTAGCTTAAGAAACATAACCCTACAAAAAGATGAAGACATTTTTTCACTGAAGAGTAAAACAGAATTCAGGGCCTCATCCTCTTCTCAGATGTGTGGAACTACAGCAATGCAGTCAGAATTTACAAGCATTGATGTTTGAGGACATCACTCATAACTTATTTAAAAAAATAAATAAACAATGCTTACAGCTGGTACACCGGCCTCCAACTTTGCTCTCCAAGCAGGTACAGCAGGGCTGTGACGACACTCAAGTACAACCTACTGCATCCCACAGCATGGACAAAGTACACACGCCTCTGATCTGCACCCCTTTAAAGCACACATTCTTATCTAATTCCATTTGACTCCTATCAGCATCCGGAGAATTTACACCAACCTCTTTCCTCAAGTCATTCCCTGAATCTCACTGAAATCTCTGTGACTACCAAAGAAATCCACACAAGTGCAACCAACAGAATTCTTAGTGTCTCCCACAGCCCTGCACATGAGCAGCTGCGGAGGTTATGCACAAAAAAAGGAAAACTGGATGGTGTTTCTAGCCCCATGAAATCATCTGATGTTAAAAGTCCATGTCTAATTAGTGAGGTGCATGGCAACCTCTAGTGGCATATGCCTGCTTAGGAAAACGCAAACATTCCAAAGCATGAAGCTACAGGAAAAGCATTTGCCTGAAGTGATCAACCCTCTTCTTGTCACTAATTTTATTAGAATGACATGGAGAGGAGATGCCAGAACACAGCTGATCTGAGGAAGACCCTCCAAGTGTTACATATACTACAGCAGTCAGGCAAGCTGCAGAAAAGTCAGATATAATGAACGAAATCTGTTGCCAAATAGGTTAAAGGAATTAATGCAAACTGACTTGTAGTGTTAAGTGACAAACTGAATACTTGCACTACCATGCAGGTACATTAAAATATAATTTTAAGATACTACAAACAGCTGCACTCCACAGTGCAGTGCAGTACCACCCTCAGCAATCTGCTGATATAAAAGCTCTGAGTAATTAAACACAAACCCATGGTAGCAGTGCATAGAGAATCTCAGAATATTCTGAGCTAGAAGGGACCCATAACAATCATTGAGTCCAACTCCTCAGTGAATGGTCCATACAGGGATCAGAGAAGGCAAGGATTTCAAAGTCAAGGCAATCTACAACAGAGGACATCCAACACTAAGTGAACCCTGGATCTTACTAGGAAACATCTATTACTTCTATTTTTAACTTCCAGCAGCTGCTTGTGATAGATTTACACAAATCAGACAATTTTCATGCTTTGCTGGAACGTGATACAAATTACCCAACATTATGAAGTTGTCTTTTACTGAGCTCTTAAGTGCACTACATGAATATTCCCAGCTCATTCTTTCACAGAAAATAGTCTTCAGAATTTAAAACAATTGGCTGTCTCTGCTCAGAATAGGATTAGGAAAAAGCCTGTGTGGAAATGGAATTAATTCTCACATTAAGGAAGGAGTCATTAGAGCATCTGGTGAGGTTTAAATTATGACTGTCTATTCAGTTGTATTAAAATTCAGATTTTAAGTGTTTCAGAGCTACTTAATTTAGAAACCTATACCCTGAAATACTTCATGTAATATAAATACTATTTTGTTTTTCCTTTGCAGAAAACGCTTTCTGATTAAGATGCTTGTACTCCGATGGTGAAGCAGAATAGGAGCATAAACATATATATATTCTGCTTTGTCATCATGAAACAAAGCTGGGTCCATCACTGCTGGCAAAATTTAGTAATTGTGGATAACAGACTTCCTAAGGTAGAAAAAGGAAAAACCATATATGACTTAAATACCAGCCCCTTAAGAAATACATGTATTTGTACTGCTTTTCTTGGTAACTGAAACTTCATAGCAAATCTAGTGTATTTTGAGAGGAAATCAGCTTAAAATACTCCCTCCATCATGATTAAACCTGCCAAGGAGCCCAGGGCTGTAAAGTTTCTGAGAAGAAAATGCAGTAAAGTCTAACAGGAGACAGGCTGCTCCTGGAACTGGCTCTTCCTTCCAGCCTGCTCATGTCCTACTCCCACAGGAGACTTTACAACAGATTTTAATACATTTTTAAAGTCGTGTCTTTTGATTTACAAGCAATCATGATCACAGTGACAAATTAAATTCCAGTCTTGGTGGTCATTTTTCCCTACTGTCCAGATGTACAGTTTTCTAACTCCAGAATAAGATCCGCTTTCCCTAATACTCCTCTTGTTTTTGCTGGTTCTGTTTCAAATCTAAAGTCACCTCCTTCATTACAATTTCCACTTATAATAATATGGAGTGCCTGGCTACAATAAGACAGAAGCTTAAAAGCAACAGCATGGAATGCCTTTGGACTATCTAAGAATGTCACAGTATACGTAATAGAGATCTTATTGCCTTTGGTTTGCTTTTTCAGTAGATGAGTATGACCATTTTCTCTACCCACCCTTACATTACTTCCAGGCAGAACAATACAGCTCCAACCTTGCCAGCACCCAATGGCTGGGATAGCCAGCATCTTTCTCTCTGCTGTCCTACCAGACTAACATGTCAAAAATTCTCCAAATGCACTGAGATCTCCAACTAATTTATAGAATCACAGAATAGAACTATAGAACCATTTAGGTTGGAAAAGCTCTTGAAGACCATTGAGTCCAACCATTCCCCCAGCACGGCCCAAGGCCACCACCGACCCATGTCCCCAAGCGCCTCATGGCTTTTAAACACCTCCAAGGATGAGGAGTACAACAACTGGACTCAATGATCTTCCACTCTGACAGAATCTCCTTTCCCTGTTTTCTGCCATTCAACCCTTTGCCTTCTTTCTGCACTCGTCAGTGTCAAGCAGCAGAACAAGTCTTGTCTGCTTCCAATAAGAATATCACAGCTAAAAATCAAGCAGCATTGTTAAAGTTATGTGTTAACTATTCAGGTTGAGAGACATTAGGAATAAGGCTCCCAAACATTAGGGGATCCTAATAAAAAGCTGCATGAAATGAGTGAAAGTGAAATTCTTGGGTCTTGAGACTAGCAAGTAACTGCTTCCTGCCCCTAATACACCCAGAAGGACACATCTCACTGTGGGCTGCAGAAACAGCCATAGAATAAAAGAGAACAAAATCAGAGCCCAGGATTCTAGGATCAAGCCCTGAAGTGGCAAATGAAATATCACAGTAAGAACCAGGCCAAGTTTTTGAGAGTCAGAGAATTTTATCTCACACCACATAAGGATCTCTGATTTCAGAACATTTCAAAGGCTTGGAAAACTCAGACTTCAAGTCTATGATTTGAGAAATGAGCACAGCAAATATTTAAGACAATGTCTGTGGCAAGTAAGGGGAAAATAGCTCCATTTCAAACTCTGAACCCTCTTTACTTCTGCCAAGGGTATGAAAAGAGGGCAAGTGTAAGGCAGGTGAAAGGCACCAACACAATGCATTCATTGGTAACCTGTCCTACTTATACCACCAACCATTTTCAAAGGAGAAGTGTCTTGGAGAGAATTAAATCCTTAAGAACAAGCTGTATGTCATGTTAACCCAGTCCTTGACAAAGTGTACAGGTACACAATTATTATTTTTGGCACGCAGTCTGTACCTGACAAGCCCTGTAACAATTTATTCCAGATCACATTAAAAAGGACCTTCCTAGTTTCCCTTGGAGCGTGGAGCAGGGCTGGCTGCCAAGATGAGAAGGATGCCTGGCGCAGGGTTACCTGCCTCTACAATGTGCTCTGCAGCACAGAAACACAATAGGAAGGACCAACTTCAATATCTGCTTCTTCAAAGTTCTGGCCTTGTTTTACAACCAGAGCAGATACTGACTATTGACTCCTATACAGGATAATAAATGTAATTATTTGGAAAGCATAGATTTAGGCTTTATTGCCCATATTTGCAGAGTATTGTCACAAAATGATCATTTAATTATATCTGATTTTAAGAATAGACCTTTTGCCAAATATGCAGGAAGAAATAAGTAGAGAATCCATGCTGTGTAGCACTTGAGAACCAGTGCTCAGTGCATTTTTATAATAACTGAATACACGACTGAATTTGCAATTCCAACAAACCCCTGAAAACCTTCTGTTTTGAAGGCAGGTATTGAGCTGTTCTGTTAAGAAGATCAAAAGGCAGAAGTTTTTCAGACAGAGAAACTAGTATTTTTACTGCCCATTCACAGCAGGTTCAAATATAGAGCAAGTAAGATTTATTCTGGGATTATTTAGTTACTCAGTTATTAGTTCTGCTGTTTAGTTCATTGGTATCTACTAAAGCATATAAAATTAATGTTTCTGTACTACTAAGGCAAACAAAATTCAAGCTCCAGAGTTTCAGCAGAGATAATTTTTCCAGCAGGGTCTTTATATTTACCTGATGATCCTCTGAGCAGCATACTGATGAAGCGAGCGGAACTGTGCCGACATATTTGCTAAGGCTGCCAGACAATTTGTGTGAAGGTATTTGTCCTGTCAGAAAGAAGAGGAAAGATAAAAAAAACCAACACATCAAACTGTTGGTTGGATACGCACTGACACCTCTGGCAGGAGTAATTCAAAAGACTGAGTAATGTATGTTGTTTTTAAAGCACAGGAAGAAATGCAAAGTGTATATACTCGGTGAGGTTTGAACATGTTTTCTTAAAATATAAGGGTTATAAAAGAGTGATTCCATACAAATTTCAGAGTGTATACATACATATACATATATACATATATGTATAGATATGTTTGTATTTGTCTTTCAATGTTCATTTACAGTTGCACCACAGCTGTAACATATACACAAAGACATTTTCTTCCTCTCCACCTTTCTCTCTCTCCCTTTTGTAGTCTTATCCTAAAACTTCCTACTTCACAACTCTGAAGTAAGGTACAATCATATGTTACTTCAGAGCACTGGTCCCCATTTCAGCATCCCTGAAACCATTTGGCCAAATAAGCATTTATCTGATGGCCCTTTCAAAGTCTAGGGTTCTCGCAGAATGAAACTTGTCCACTTATCCAATCCAAAGGGGATTAATTTCCCTATTCAAGTCTAAAATATTAATTTACATAACAGATTCTAAATACTCCAAATATATGCCAAATTTGTTCTTATTCCTTCCAATTATTTTTATCATATAAGTTACACCCTTAATTTTTGCAGTTTAAAATGTATTTAAGGTTTAATGTAATAAATTCCATGCCTTGAATTGTTGAAAATATTCAGAAATGTGTGATACTATGTTTGCATTTGCAAAAAAGATAAAAATCCTATTGTGCATTGAAAAATGCACAAAATCAATCTAGGCTATAAGGCTCTGAAATTAAAGCAGTTTTGCTTTGCCAGAGCTCAAAGAGGTCTTCTGGCCCAGTCCCTGTCACACTTCCTAAAAAATTAACAATAAATAGACCTGAAATTCCCTCTTTTAAGTCATTCAGAGAGGTAAATATCCAATCAGGAATAACTTCTTCTCATGAAACTAAGGAACTCTTTCTTCTCAACTGAAGATGGACTTGATGCCTGAATGAAGGTCTTTAGAGAACCATACTCAATGAACTGGAAGACAACACAGAAATTGTGTTACAGGTTCACCAATACTTAGTTAACAGCTGATCTATTTTCTTTCTTCCTGTAAAACAAGATGACAACTGGATGCAATAGAATTAATAAAATCCTACCCCCCATTTGAAATTGAATTCAAGCTGCTGAGGTTAGGAATTCACAAGCGCTCAACACAACTCTTACCCTTGTCCGTGTCATGTTGTACTGGATGGTTCTTATCACAACCAGTATTAGAAGACTCCCAAGTGAGATCTCCGTTAGGACACGCTCAGCATACCAAGTAATGTTTTTCAGTATCTGCAAAAAGAAAAAAAATAAAAGAAAAAGGCTCTTCAGCACCTAGGTCTGAATAAGAACACAGGAAACTGTCTGGAGTCTCAAATTTCTTAAGACATGAAAATTAGTTTCCAGTCTCAAATGTTACTTATTTTTTGTACTCCAAAGCATAACAACATTACAAAAAATAGTCAGATCTCTGCAGCATTTTCAGCTAGTAGATCTCATCAACCTTAAGTCATATAGAAACACAGCAAGTGTAGAAAGATTATTATATTTGGCATTTTGCTAATTTCTATGCCCTGTGCCACTACACTTATATACTTATCTTTACCCTTGACACTTTATGAAGTCTCCATTTACACCCAAGACACCTGAATAGTTCTGCCAAAGCCTTGCCATTTTCCCTCATCACTGGCTGGGCAAGAGGCAGCACACAGGAGCTCTAACTGATGGGCAAGAGCACACACACTGAAGGCTGGGGACAGATCAACAGTGTGTTGGCTTCAAACTGAAGCCTTTCCCTTGAAAAGTATGAAGTCTCTTCCCCTAATACTAAGCGAAAGTCATCAGCTAGATTAAGAGCTTCGTGTCTTTCACTGCCCTCCACTATCAGGGTGGATGAAGTTAATCACCATTTCCAAGTTTATTGCAGAAGGAGAATCAATCCGCTCTTTCCTTGTAGCCAGCCAACCTACATGGAGGAAACACGTACCCAACACCCTGCCTTGAAGGACTGGTAAAAATGACTCAACAGGAACTGTCCTAAAAACATGGAAAAATCCTCTATAAATTCAGGGTTATTCTCGGTCAAAACATAAATATATTTAACAAGGACTACTGCACACAAAGCTATTGCCCTGTGTAACTTCAGAGAGAGAAGAGAGACTGCAGGAGAGCTGCACAGAGACTGGAGAGACAGCACCCAGGGAATGGCTCCCACTGCCAGAGGGCAGGGACAGATTTTGGGATATTGGGAATTAGGAATTGCTGGCTGGGAGGGTGGGCAGGCCCTGGCCCAGGGTGCCCAGAGCAGCTGTGGCTGCCCCTGGATCCCTGGCAGTGCCCAAGGCCAGGCTGGATGGGGCTTGGAGCAGCCTGGGACAGCGGAAGGTGTCCCTGCCCATGGCAGGGGGTGGAACCCCAAGATGAACTTTAAGGTCTCTTCCAACCCAAACCATTCTGTGAGTCTGTACCTCTGGAAGCTCTTTCACAGTACAAGCGACATTTGAAATAGCATCCTTATTATCATTCATGTTTATTGGTAAGCTTAAAGTTTGAGATATAAAAATAATTTTTTAATATATATGAAGAGACAAAATAAAATTCAGATCCTTGAAATAAATTTTAAAATAATTTTTTAAAGCATCTCCACTATCACATGCTGCCCAGTACCTGGCATTTTGTCAGCATCTTCCTATTTCCCATAAGGAAGCTAAAATGAAGACAGTGACTGTAACCTACAGGTGGGGAAAACACTATTTTATGGCAAGGGTGACAAAACATCCCCAGGTACAGGCTGAGCTGTAGTAAACACCTTTTGCTAAAAGGATCAAAAAATCAGAATAAGAGGAAGACGGAAAGACTTGAGAGGTATTTAAGGAGAGAATGGTCAAGGCTGAGGAACAAATAGGAAACATGAAATCACTACAAGAAAGGTTTCCACAAATAGCAGGCGATGAGTGGATGTGGAAACCAATATAATTTCTGGTTATAGCAAGTTACTAACACTATTTTAAGACAAAGTGATGATGGTATAAATGAAAACAAGTCATCCAAGGAGTTTCAGTAAACAAGGACAACTAGTTGGGATGAACAACATTGATGATTAACAGGAAATGCCTGAAAGACAAAGCAAAATCGGCACACATTTTCACAAAAAAAGGCAACTGAAAATTTTAAAGGCTGTTAGTGTAAGTAATTAATGAATTGCACGTACAAACTTCACTGCAAGAAGATACTCTGCTAGTGGAGAACTTGATCATCCCAAGGCTGCTAAGCATAAACATATGGTAAGATACAGCAAGTTCATGGGTTACTTCACAAATGCAAAATGCTATCGTAACTGTAGACATCCATCCTGGTTGCCTTAATTATAATTTCTTAATAACAGCTTATTTATGACTATGTGAATATACCTGTTCTCAAGAGAAGATTTTATATAAAGAAATAAATTAACCACTTTGACAAGTATCTCAAGCAAATATCTCTAGCTCAAATATCTGAAGCTCAGCATTGAAGAAAAACATATTGTTATATGAAGAATACAGTATATGATCATTAAATAATGGTTACTCTGAGTAATACATAAATATAGCAGGGATAAGTCGTGGTTGCACATTTAATTTCCTGACTTTTAAATGCTTATTGAAAATGCAACAGACCTTTTAAAAATACAGCAATGAAAATGGGTAGTATAAAATACTATTTGTTTTGACATGACACACAATGTAAATTGAAACCAATAGTATATAAAGGGATGTATTTCCTGATGATTATTGAAGAACTAATTTCACTCAATTTGCTCTGAAATGATACCCAAGAGTTTGGGTTTGGGCTTTTTTTCCCCCTCTTAAGACAAAATACACTTATTCTGGCCAAAAAAACATCAACTTAACTGATTAAATTTCTAATAAGTTAATTTTTCTAGTCTCTGATTTATGAGTGAAATAGCAAAGCAACCTCCTCCCACAAATAAATAATCCTTATGCTTCCTCCCACCCTCTTTGTTGCTATTTTGTGGGGCACATCCCTGCGCTTCACCAACCAAAGCAGAAGTTCATGATTCACTCTATGCTGGAACTGAGAGCAGATTACATCATGTGCTCTCTCCCACAGGGTGTCCCAGTGGATAAGAGGAATGGGACTGGGACAAGTTAAGTAGTCTCAAGTAGTACCTTGGGCCCTCCAACATCCCCAGACACATCTTTCTCACCCACCATGGATCTCTGTTGTATATAGAAGCCATTATCCTTCCTGTTGTCCCTCCCTGTAGCTTATTCCTGCCTCCTCACCCTCCCAGACCCTATTCCTTCTCAGCTCTTTCTTTTAACTGCTTCCACTCCCCCCACCCACACCTTATCACCACAGATCCATGGAATGGTTTGTGTTAGAAGGGACTTTATAGCTCAACCCACCTTCCACTGTCCCAGGCTGCTCCAAGCCCTTTCCAACCTGGTCTTGGACACTTCCAGGGATCCAGGGGCAGCCACAGCTGCTCTGGGCACCCTGGGCCAGGGCCTCACCACCCTCACAGGGAAGAATTTCTTACCAATATCCCATCTAATCCTGTCTTCTGTCAGGGTGAAGCTCCTCTCCCTTGTCCTACCCTGCCCATCCCAGTCTCTCATCAAAAAGAAGCCTGACTTCACCTTCCTCAGCTTTTTGTCACTGTTCCTATCCTGCCTCTTTATTCATCTCTCCTCTCAGCATCCCAAAATCTTACCTACTTCTTGTTTAACTCTTGTCCCTCTTCCCTACTGCACCATGCCATGTTCCATGCACAGCCAGTCCCAGTCTGTTTCAAATTCCTCCCAACTGCTGTCACATCAGGGCTCCCACTCTTACATATTTTCCTCAACATGTGGAGGTGGCATTTGGGGACTCGAGTCATTGGTGGCCTTGGCAGTGCAGGGGTAATGCTTGGACTCGATGGCTTTGTAGGGCTTTTCCTAGCCAAAGGGTTCTGTGTGCTTTCAACCCCTGCCAAGCAGCAGCAGAAACATCCCTGGGAGCACAGTCCTGTCCCACGGGAGCAGGGAGCTGCACTTGCACAAGCTGCAGCTCGTCCCTGCCTATCTCAGCTGATAACGTGATCCCTGGGCACGGGAGGATGCACACAGCCCAGATGGCTCTGGGAGCAGCAAAATGAGAATATTCAGTTTCCACAGACGTCAGGCCACCTCTGGCTGCGTCCCTGCTACGCAGATGGAAACAGACTGCTCCCTGTGCCCAGAGACTGATAATTTGGTCACATTTAGTCATATTATCAGCAGCAGAGCCCTGGCACAAAGGCCACCTGCCAAATTTCAGATCCCTAATGCAAAACATGAAGTTACCAGGGCTCATTAAGTAACACGTTGACAGCTGAAAGAATGGACAAAGACATGTTAATGCTCCAGTCTCACCCCAGAAACCTTCAGTGAAACCTTCCCTGAAACTCTGAAAATACCAGCCTGGGGAAAAAGATAGTTACTGAGGTAAGTATTCCTTAAAATAGTACACTACTCTTAAAAAATATATATATATAAATTCACGGTTACAAAGTTACATACCAGAACCTGTTAGCTCTCCTCTACACTGGGGAAAGCAACCTGAGCTGAAATGACTATTTCAAAAACAACAGCAGCAACCACCACCATCCATTCTGGGTTTAAGAGGCATGAAGCACGAAAATACCTTAAATTTCAAAATCCTTTACCTGGAACCAGTGCCCCCACTGACCAATCTCATTGGTTTGCAAGTTAACAGTTAAAAAGGTAAAAAAAGAAAAAGCTTACTCCCTGGGGTGGTCTTGCAAGAATAATTTTAAAATAAATTAAAATGTTTTGATTATTCTTTTGTCTTGGATAGTCCCAATTAAGGGAGCACAAACTGCAAAGATGCAAAGAGCAGGAGCTCAGTTTTACACACACCAAGCAGTGAGATTCTTAGTTTCCCACAACTTTACTCATGAGATATTTTTTAACACACTAAAAATAAACACAGTTAAATCGTGATTTATAGTGTATCACCATTTACTACAGCATAAAGTGCTACAGTTGCACAATAAGGTTACTGCTACATAAAATACCTTATGATGTTATTTTGATGTCTGATGTAATTTTATTTAGAATTTAATAAATCAGAGGCAAAAGATCACCAATACTTGTCCCTCTGGGGAATTCTTACATTTACTTGTTTACTCTGCTATTATAATTATTGTTATTATTAGTGAAAGAAATTTAGTTCTGTGTGGTTACAGTGACCCCACTGCATTAAACCAATTGCAGGGACAGGACCTATGATTTGGATCATATTTTCCAGGCAGTTAAGACCACATTCATTTAAAAAAAAATGCTTCAGCATCCTACAGCAGCATCCTTTAAACCCACGACAAGCAGTCAAAAAGAGTTTCTGTGGTTTCCTGAGCTCCTTACCAGTTGGTAAATCACCAGATTTATAATACTTTGCTCACTAAAATTAATTCTAAAAATCAATAAATAAATGTGGGTTAAATGCCACAAAGGAAAATAGCCCATAAATGAACTGCACAGTCATGGTTCTTATAAGAACAGTACACAGGATACACAGCAGAGAGAAAAACAGGTTGATCTAAAATACAGCACAACTTTTTTTCTTCATCATTTACCCAGGTGATGGAGGGAATAAAAAAATTCTGCTGTAACTGCTAAAATCTGGTATGTACTTGCATGAATGAGGTTTATGAAACTGATGGTAGATGCTTACATTTTACAGAAAAGCCTACACAGATTTTCTGACTCCCATTATTTTGCAGAACTATAATGCCCTCTTAGGCTTTAGGAGATGTGGAGTCAATACCTAAGCAAGTATGAGACTAATTCCATACTTAATACCAGAGTTTTTGAACAGTAACTTGCTCATTCATATCTGAAAACATAAATTTAATTAATTCAAAGACATGAGTGAGGGGAATGCATTTATGACTTTGAAACTTTTTTTCCCCTACACTTATTTCCCTCCTTGGGATGTGCAGGAATGTGTAGGAGAAGCTCACACAGACAGGCCTGCAGCACCTCACAGCCACCTCTCATCATCCACCTAAGAACCAAACCCAGCAAAACTCTGGACACACAGCACTATTAACAAATGGAACCAGGCACTATGGAGCAGGAAAACACAACCAGAGAGGAAAAGAAGCAGTTATTGAACATCTGAAGTAAAATCAAAAAAACTGTGAAGAAAATGGCAGAAGCAAAGGCATGACTGAAAAAAAGATCAGTGCAGGGTAAAAGGAACAAGGTGGGGTTTGTGTTTTTATTAAGTAGTAAACCAATATCCACATTGCAAGCGAACACTACAACTCTGTTGGCAGGGTTAGCTGAAAGGCAGGATAAACCGGACAAGAAAACTTGATTTATGTTCTCATTCCACAGCTGGATTCTCATTAAGGAATTTTAGGGAAATCTTCCATTTTTACTCATCCAGTAAGGAATTTACTGAAAGACTTATTGAATTTATTTATTGTGTAAAGCCTCTAAAATGAACAAAGAGTGATAGGAGAAGAGACTGAGGCAGGAATGACACCTTGCCTGCTGAATTCCAACTCTACACAAGCCCAGTTTATGTGAGAGGATAAATGGCTCTGTGACACAGAGCTGAAAAATACACATCACACATACACCTCTGGTGCACATGTACAGGTTCAAGGCACACAAAGTTGAAGGCATGAAAAAGCTTCAAGAAAATATTTCAGTCATCTGTATGGTTACTGTAGGTGCTCCTAAAAGCTGCTTCCAAAAAGGTATTCCCAGGAAACTGCATTAAAATCATCTCTTTCTGCTTTCTACACATAAGCTATACTAAACAATATGAAATTTCAGAGAAAAAATACTGTAAGTCCGAAAATTCACCTGGGAGAGAGTTCTGTTTAGGAACCTTGAAATTTGCTTTCAGCATTTTGCATTTCAACAATTTCACAAAGATAATAATTCACATAGATAATAATTTCCCCAAAAGAGAATTTCTGTGTCCCAGTAAAAAAATCAAATTAAATCAATGCAAATATCTCATGCAGTATCATAGCTTTAGAAGCTGGGAAACTAGGACATAATTGTCCAAGGTATTCTCCTGTACAGATGGTCAAGGTCCATCAAAGCTAGTAAAAATTTGGCTCCTGCTATATTGACAATATAAAATAGAAATTAATCTAACAGAGAGGCAGAAAAAGAAGTGCCAAGTAAGGAAGTAACATTTAGTATGGAAAATACAACTCCAGCTAAAGGCTGCATCACACTAGTTAAGCAAAGTTTTTCAAGAGAAATAAAAAATAAAAAAGGTATCCTGGTTTTTTTCCTCTTCTAGGCCCTCCACTTCCATGGCAAACATTCAGCACCTTTGAGGCAGCCTGCCCAGCTATTACTAGGCTAATTTGTAACAGGGAACACCAAAAAAGACAGAGAAAGAGATATTTGCAGCAGTTTCTCTACAGGAGGGAGTGTGTTTGTTCATTTCACTTGGGAAAAGTTTTGAAAGCAGTCTTCAGGTTCCTTTTTCTTACAAAAGAAAGATGAGTATGCCATCAAATTTGGATGAGCTCATACAGCCTCTGCTGAGGGAATAGATTTGCCAATGTATCTTCTTAGAAGTAAATATTTAGATTATTTTTAGAGCCGAAGGATTATTTACCAAAACAGCAACTCACCACTTCATGAATGGATCGGTTGAAGCCATCATCCTCTGTGAGGATCAGCAAAATGATAAGGGCCATGTAAACATGGTGTGAATTCCTTTCTTCAACATGATACAGGATTTCAAGAATTGGCAGAACCTTTAGGGAAGGAAAAATGGGTGTATCAGTTTAGTCTTCAAATACCTCAGACACTAAACAGAGGAGGCTCTAAAGGTCCCATGTATTGCCCTGCCCTTGACAATTCTTATCAACTCCTCCCTCTGCAAACAACCGCCCCTGAGCAGCGACATACAGTGTCCAAACACCTTCCATCTGCTTCATTCTGTCACACAAGAGAGTCTAAACAAGTGTTTCCTTGTGGTCAGAAATGGAATTTCAATCCCTAATAAATGAGATTCCCAGCCATAGCAGTTACCATAACCTCCAAATGCTTCAGTCCTCCTCTCTACACTACAGCAAGAAGAGAATTGTTAAACAAGATTTTCACCAGTCCAAGCAGGAAAACAGTAGTGTCTACCATCTGTGCTACCACAAGCCTGCTCTGAAAAGCCTTTCCTCCTCAAACCTAGCCAAGCACATCAAAGCTGAGGTGAACAGAGGCATTTTGAGACATGAAAGTTAAACTCCATTTTGGTGTGTGAAGATAATACCAGAAAAAAAAAAAAAACAGTTTGGGTTTGGTTAAGACTAGAAGAGGCCTGTTTTTCCAATTTTAGATAATATGCAGCCAAAGAGAACTGACTGATCATTATGATTAGAGTTCAGCCCAAGGTCTTGCAACATTTCCACCAGGATGAACAGCTTAAGCCAAAGCCTTGTAATAATAATGAAAATGAGATTTCATTGCAACAGCAAGCATACCTGAATGCTAGTCTAAAGTTAATCCAGATGCAAACATTGTCTCTCTACCAAATGAAAATTAGCTTTCTACTGGCTCACTACAACGTGGCTTCCATGGGCTGCAGAAATAGGCCGAAATCACAAAAAAGCCCTGGAAAAAGGAACTGGAGAAAGCCCTCAGTTCCAAGAAGCTTCTAGACACCTAAAAATTTGCTGTTTTTCAAAACAGGCCAAAGGCAGCTGGATGAATCATGTGAAACCTATTCTGGTGAGCAGCCAGGACACCAAGTGCTTCACAAGCCTCTGAAGTTACCAAAATGTTCTCTTACAGTCAACCATCCTCGAAGCAGTTGGGACATACTAAACCAGTTTTTATTAGAATGAAATGAGATTGATCTGAATGCTGCAGGCCACAAAACCTTTTGACACATGCTTTGGTCAGGGTCAAGAGAAGATGACTACAGAAGCAGAAGGAGAATATGCTTACAGTAACATCATTATTAATATTAAATCAATATTAAAATAAAATATTTTTAAAATTACATGTTCCAAACATCCTTCCCTTGCCATTTCAAAGGATCCTTCAGAAACCTCTCTCCCCAGTGGAAACTAGAGTACCATCTTTGTGTTTTCTGAATATCAGTCTTGAGTAAAGACCAGGTTTTCCCTAGAACTTCTAATTAGCACCAAAAAAAAAAATTGTCCTTTTTGTTGGATGGGGAGAGAGACAAACATCACTGTGTTGGTCCACCATTCAAATGGTTTCCCTTTCCAACACTTGCATGTAGCTTTGCACTGTAAAAGCTCTGTCATTTCCAAATCCAAGAGTTATTACAGTAAGCTGCATAGAGCTGGAAGCAACATAAAACTAATGAAGAATTGCATTTACAACTTTGCAGGGAGAACAACAAAAGCCTTGCTGAAGGTAGCCATTGGAACAACTTAGTTTTCCAGACAGATCCCAGATGGAAGCACAGGATGGTTTGAGCTGGAAGGGACCTTTAAAGATAACTGTGACTCAGTCAGGTTGTGTCAAACCATACAAACCGCTCTGGCAAAACATACTCCTTCAGAACAGCTCAAAATATCTCCTCTGTCAACACATAATAATACTAATTGTAACTGAAAAAGTCCATTCATGTTCTCAAGTGCTCCAAGTCCTACAAGTGTGTGTCTACAAACTACATTTAAACATACATGATACTGAGACATTGCAGCCATTCCCCTACAAGCCAATGTGTGGAAGTGCTGTTACTAAAGCTCCATACTTGCTACTGAAGAGTAGTCTGGCACTCCAGATCATGTCAAACAGTCCTCCTGCCCCAAAAAAACCTCTGCTGCTTCCAAAACCTCCACTCCTTTGGCCACGTTTCCCTTTCCACTCCTCTTTCAGGCTCTGTGCCATCTACACACTGGACAAAACTCAGGGAGGCATATGGCAACTTTATTCTCTCCTATGTGCCATTTCTGGATGGAACCAGAATCAGATTGTAGACTTTTCATAATTCTTCCTCCTTACAACACTTCCTCCTTTATATATTGATTGCTCAGGTGCACACACATCTTCAGGACAAGTATTACTGTTCTCAAAACAAAAACAAGCCACCACTTCTATAAAAAAGTTACAATAAATATTCAATTAAAGTTCTAATCATATGAAAATGTAAAATTTGAAATACTCTGGGGGAGGGGAGTCTTGTGAGCAGTCTTGGGTGGAACCTGGAGGAGACAGCTTTCTTCAAAAGAGGAAGACTTTTAGATAGTTTCCTTGAAGAAGTCTGGGGCTGAAACCTGGGTCTCAGGTCTCTAGAAGAATTCAAAGAACCCTGAGAGATGCCTGGAAGGAGTCCAGGAGGATTCTGGAAGAGATGGATTCCTCCAAAAGAGAAGAATCCTCTCAGTTTATTTTAATTATATTAAAATTTATCTAGACTTTCAACCAAAATACATTTCTATACTTCTATGCTGCATACATACATTAAAACTTTTATACCTATCTTCTTATGCAATGGTTTTATCCAACCCTATATTGAGAAGAGAGCTACCACTTCTTTTGTACTGCTGACCTTTTTCTCAGAGCCATCACACTACCTCTACTGCTCCACTACTAACACTCCTCCCTCAGGAGCAGCTTTTAACTGGCAAGAAACAGCCACCATTAAAACGTTACTTTTAATCCCCAAAACAAGAGGCAGGTAAAAACAGAGACTGAAAATTGCAGGTGCTATATCCAGTCCAAGGCTGGTTTTCCCAGTAAAGTTTAAAAATAGATTGTCTTTAGTACTCAACAAAATACAAGCAGCAACCTGCTTAAGACAAATTTATACTACAGGAAAAAATATTGCTGTAGCATCAGCTGATATAAATACATCATCGTGTATGTTATTTCATTCCAGTGATGTTGAGCAGCAACAAAATCTCAACTCAGCAGCCAAAGAAAACACATCGAACAGCTCATTTCTTACACGCAGAAATCTAACTGGTATATTTACTTGCAATACTGGTGCTAACTGCTCTTTCAAACAGAAGAAGGCTTGACAGACTCCCATCCACAGACCAGAACACTATGCTTGTCAAAACATGTGCTAACTGACCTCTGTTTCATCTGTCCCACCACTTTCTGGAGGATCTCTGCAAGCACTTTGAAAAGGACAGCCCAATACTAGATGTAAACTTCTCTAACATCAGATATTTAATCAGTTATTTTAAAAAATGAAGAAGGACACACAAAGATCCTAATCATTTTCCCAAGCAGAATTATGTTAAGAACAAAAAAAGGGTTTTTTATTAAAAATAAAACACAAAGTCCAACAGAAGGTGAAGGTATTTAGCTGTAACTGGCAGAGGGAGAATCATACAAATGAGGAAGTGAGCTGAGACAGTATCTGTTATACCAGCTAAGAAAAACAAACTTTTAATTTACAAGTTCCACTAAAGTTGAAAAAGAGCAGAGACACATTTCAAAAAATCCTTATGAAATGTTACAGAGCACCTTCTGGTGATGCTTCCTGGGCGCAGACAGGGAGACAAATTAAAACAGGGGAAAACACAACATATGGGATGCACTGAGTGCAGTGAAACAGGAAGAACCTGCAAAACCCCCTAAAGTTTAGGATGAACTCTGAGCTGCCTGTGGACGTGATCTCTCACACAGCACCTATACAGCTACCACTCCATTCATCCAACTGCCTCTGCACAAAGAAGCCACTGATTGACATACCACATGCCTCCAAAATGTCCTCCACCCTCATTCAAAGATCATTTTGACTCTGGATTAATGACCTTACTGGTTTTCTCCCATATCTCCGGATGGTGGGAATCAACCTCCAGGCTTTAATTCTTACCATCCCTCTCTGCAAGCAGAGATTCCTGTTTTTTGAAGGATTCCCCTTTATGAAGGCACATACACATCCCGAGGCTCCCCAGGCTCTTCTCTGACCAGCTAGAGTTAGCTTCCTAGGCCTTTCACAGTGTTATTGCTAACTTTAAAGCAAAAAAGACTTCCATGTTTCTCAACAGGGATCCATTTTTCAATAGTCTGTAACTATTTTTAGTTACAGACTATTGGAAGTACAGTCTGGAAGTACAACACCAGAATAGTACAGAGTGTTTCAGCACCACTCTTGCCACACAGGAAAGCCAGCGCCAGTACTCAAGTCCCTTTATCTCATTATCAAGTCTAAGACTGAATTACCCTTTTTCACCACAGGACTGTAGTTAGGAGGTCATGATTTCTTCGTCCACTAGCCCTCCCAGCCATCCCAATTCTTTTTGGATCTGGCTCAGCCTGCCTTAATGAGCAATTAAAACTGCTCTTCTCAGTTGATTGCTGCTTATCCTTATCTACTGGCCCAATAAAAACAAGAGGATTGGACAAAGATGCCAGTAACTTGTCAGTAGAGATCACAAAGAAGCAGCATGAAGAGCAAAATAAGAGAAGTTTCAAATGTTGGTATTGAAAAAAAAATCAAAATACCCACAAAAACATACTGTTGACTTTTCAGTGATGCTTTTCTGAATTTTTCCAGCTTTTCCCAAGAAGTGTTTAAAGTTGCTGATAATTTCTGGGATTTTCTGACTATTTTTTAGGTGATTATATATGAAAATATCCTGCACTGCAGAGTATTTGAGTACCTGCATCTTGACTTGTTTTGACAGATGCACCACACTGTTCTTCTGGAAGCTTTACAGTGTATCAGACACCATAATTATAAAACAATGCACACAATTGTCTAGAGCAACCTGGGATAGTGGAAGGCATCCCTGCACATGCAAGGGGTTGGAATAAGATGGGCTTTAAGGTCCCTTCCAACCCAAACCATTCTAGTATATGCTGTGAGTCTAAAGATACAGCAAATTGTTATGGTTAGCAGTTGTTAACTTGTCATATCACACACTAGCAGCCCCAAAAATTATACGTGGCCATTTGTTAATGGAATTCATGCGAAATGACTCAGCCCTTGCCTACATAATCTGACGTGGACACAGGAGCTCAGTCTTGAATCAATTCAGCATCAACCATCTCACCCCAGTTTGCCAACAGTGGCGTCTATCAACTCCGATTTTAGCAATACATCTGCTAGGACTTGGACTGAAACCAAACTCACTCCATATCTGCCATCAAACAGGCAAGGGATCTAATTACCTGGCAAGATTTCAAATATTAAAATGGAAAGGGTCCTCTATTCTGTTACCAATTCCCCTAGACAGCCATTATCTTATTAAAGGAATGCTTTTTAATAAGTAAGATTTGTTAAAGTGGTTTGTGACATTACTAAAGTGGGGAGCATAAGCTAATTTATAACCTACAAAACCATACCAGGTGTCTGTTATATTGGCCATTAACCACAATCCTATTTAAGCAGCTAAAAGGCACTACAGTTGTATTTATATAAAATCTGTGAGCTGCTCCTTGAGGAGTTTCAGTCTTAGGTCAACCCTGTAAGACATTTGGCATGTTAGTCCAGTCACAGCTCATTTTGTTAACTATTACTCCTGAAAGCACAGAGACAGCTTGTGCAACTTTTTGGCCTGAATATCCAAAAGAGATAAATAAAATAATGAATGGAATGATATCTGCTACCAGTTTCTCTACACAATGATCAGAAGTGGGCAGGTTTGACCTGGGTCATGACAGTGGCACAAAGAAAGAGGGAATCCAAGATGTCTTGAGTACCACCCTTGACTGCAGTGACATGTTCAGCAGCACACTCCTGAGATGATGTAACAAAAATGCATAAGTGAGCTAGAACTGGCAAATGAGTGATCCAGAACCTATTGCTCCCACTGCAGAACAGAGGCCACTGGCAGCTGGTGACACCTAAGCTTGCAGGGCCAATCCCTCGTGAGGAGAATAAAGAAGGCAGAGCAAGACTCACCAGATTCTCTATGTCTGTCCGTGCCAACACGTAGGTGCGCACGTTGCTGTTCTGATGCAGAAGCATGTACAGGAGAAGAGTGGCTTGATCAGATTTCTGCTGATCACATAAAGCTGTGTATAAACTGTTAAAGTTAATCTGGAAAGCGTGTGGATTTGATGACGAAAAAGCAGTGTTATCTGAAAAAAAGAAATAAAATAAAGTCATTAACAAATACATTTATCATTCAGTTATTTGTCAATGTTATAAATCTCTGGGGGAAATATTTAATACACCACAGAAAGGAGGAAACAAAAATCACCCATGATTCTTATTACCAATGGTCATAAACCACAATAGAGTCTTGTAAAGCTTCAGTTGTGCCAAAAAGCTGAGGTTGTCCGCCCATACGAGCTTCAGTAAGACCCCAGTACCTGCACAAAAAATTCACCTTTTTTCATAAAACAATTCTGTCCCTCCGTATCAATTCCACTGCCAAGAAGGAATGTGATCCCAGGAGCTGCTGGAATGGAGGCAGACACAAGGTCTTCTCTGGAAACAGTATACCAATGGTTAACTTCCAAACCCTGCACATCAAACTTACAGGTTTAGTTCTCTGGCATTAAGGCGGAGTCTCTCCCATACATCCCTCTCTTGGTATAAAGTGTGGATGTGCATAGGTCAAGATTACTGTGATATCTCAGTGAAAGGTAGGTGTCAGGACTTTAGAAGTGTGTGGTGGAGAGTTTGGCGAGTTAACTGATGTAAAACATCACATCACATTATCTGACATCCCTCAAAGTAACAGCAGTTTGTTCATAATCACAACTTTGTGCCAGGGCTGGAAGTGAAAATAAACAGATTTCTGTTCACAGAACCTTTACCAGCCTCAACAAAAACATCCACCTGCATAGATCCCTAAGGTCTAGAAATTCCCTGTGGAAACAGAAAAATCTAGTACTTACAGGGGGTTTTTGAAGAAGATGGAGAGCGAGACAATTTTTATATAGGCAAATAGCCATAGGATGAGGGGGAAGGGTTTTAAACTGAAAGAGAAGACATTTAGATGAGAGATCAGGAAGAAATTCTTCCCTGTGAGGTTGATGAGGCCCTGGCACAGGTTTCCCAGAGAAGCTGTGGCTGTCCCTGGATCCCTGGCAGTGTCCAAGGCCAGGATGGACAGGGCTTGGAGCAAGCTGGGATAGTGGAAAGTGCCTGTGCCCAAAGCAAGAGAGTTGAAACTGGGTGATCTTGAAGGTCCCTTCCAACTCAAACTACACTGTGATTCTATGATTTTAAGACCATATTCCTATTGAAGTTTGCTAAGTAGCTTTCAACACAGAAGAGCATGGCAGTCGTCATGTATTTTGAACAACATTTCCACCCACTTTGGATGGAAAAAGTGCTTGGAATTGCTGCAGGAGCCCTGCAGGAGCCCTGGCTGCCATTGGTTTTGTGAGGCCCAGCAGACAGCGTGCTGGGGAGCCATCACTCCTCTTGGCCAGGGCAAAGGGGGACAGCTCCAGCCATTGAGCTGGAGGCAGCAGGAGGCCCTGGAGCAAACAGAACTCCTGCCTGCAGGAGCTGGGAACCACGTGGAGACGCAGCCCCACAGCAATGGAAACCCTGCCTGTCCCAAAACCACGCACCCACGGGCGCAGGAGAGACTCCAACCTGGCCTTCCTCAACTACTGACCATGACTATGGACCAGCTGGATTAAAACCTTCCTGCTTTGGGCAGGAATTTCCCTTCAGGAGGAAAAACATGGATGTAGACAGCAAAACCAGAACAATTCAGTCCTTGGTGCCACAGGTCATTATCTGAGAAGCTCCTCTTGGCTTTGCAGCTTCACTTCCGTGAATGTTTAAGCTGTGCCACTAGGATTTATAGCATTTCACTATCGGTTTTATTAAAGGATACTAAAAAGGATACCAGTAAAATAAAAATCTTAACAGAATGAAAGAAACTTACCAGCAACACCAGCATATCCTGTATTATTCTGCAGAACATTAAGCTGATCAACAGAAAAATTAAACTATTCTAAACCATGTACAAAAAAAACCCTATCCTGAACTCCTCTAGTTTTGTCTCAATTAAATTATAGAACTTATTTTTTTTTTAAATGCCAATTTTCCTTTTATAGTATATATTATTACTGCAACCAGCTTCTTTTTTTCCACATTACTTTCCTCTTACAAACCCCTTAGAATGTTCACAGAAATCAAATTTAAGCTCAATTATGAGTATTGCTAGTGGGAACAAGTTTCTGGGAAACAATAAGTCATTCTATCAACACACACATGTAGAGAAAATATAGCTTTTCATGCTACATTTGACACAAAATAAGTTATTTCAAAATTTTATAATGATATATGTATAGCACGCTTTAATGAAATACATTACTGGCTACTGGTAGCATGAATCAAAGTCAACCAAAATGCAACATGAAAGAAAGCTTGCAGTTTAAAGACAGAACAAAATAAAAACTTTATCAACAATTTGATCTCAACCACCTGTAAATGGTATCCAATAAATCAAAGAAGCAAGTTAGGACTCAGAATTCTTCTTATGAGAACAATCCTCCACCTTCACAACCCAATAAATTTTCCTAGGTAATGGTGAATTAATTTAGAGCTCAACCTGGTTAAAACTTAATGGATAAAGGAATACAAAAACTCCCCAGAAGAAAGTGCATAACTCAGGATATTACTGCGGCTTCACAGGTTGTCACACAGCTCTGGAGCCCTGTGCACAGTGCCAACCTGCACAAAGCCAATGAAAGGTAAAACCACATGGCTCAGGTTCAGAGATTTAAGTGTGGATAAAGTACACATGGAAAATGGTGGAGTCCCCATCCCTGCAGGGATTTAAAAGCCGTGTGGATGTGGCACATGGTGACAAGGGGTAGTGGTGGCCTTGGCAGTGCTGGGGAATGGTTGGACTTGGAGGGCATTTCCAACCTAAATGATCCTGTGCTTCTGTGAAGGCACAGGCTGCATACTGAGCTATCTAGATAGCACAAGCTCTGTTAGGGCATTCCCACGTTCAAATAAGACCCTCTGTGAGTCAGTGCCACATGGCACCTGCAGTTACCTGACACAGCCTGGATCCTGCCTTCTCAAAACCCAGACAAGCACCAAAACAACTCTGAAACCTCTCATACACACAAAACTCATGGAAGTGTTTATGTTAAACATTTTTTCTTACATTTGAAATACAAGAATACAGTCAGCAAACCCAGGTAGCAATTTCATTATTTTCCTTCTCTCTGAGGACCATAACTTCAGGACAAAAAGTGCTACAAATTTTTAGGGGACTCCAGCAGACCCTTGGATAACCAATCTACTTATAGGTTAGTTTTATATAGTCACAGAATCATCAAGGTCAGCAGACACCCTCAAGAACTTCTAGTCCAGGAAGTAAACTAGACCAGGATTATAAAGCTTTCTAGTATTTCTCAAGTCAGAAGAATAAAGCATCCTCCTTCTGCCCCCACCACAAAGCCCCAGCAGCTGAGGAACTCCACCTCAAAACTCCCAGATAAAAACGTGTTATTACTGCTCTTCCATGGGCATGCTGGAAGGACAACAAATCTTGGAAAGAGAAGCTCTAAGCAATCACAGCATCTTGAAATTTCACTTATCAGCTCAGGCTCAGAAGTAAGAAGAGATACAAACCTTGTGTATTCTTGAAGGACATGATGGCTTGTCTGTAGGGGTTTGGGGTGTCTGGAGTGTCAGTCAGGTTGGCCAGGACCAGCAGCAGCAGCAGGCTCTGGCTGGCCAGAGGGGAGCACTGTTCCAGCTGGGCCGACGCTTTGCTGCCCACCCCACCCAGTGTGAACACTGTCCACAGGCCAGCTGCAGAGAAAACAACAACAAATAACAGGTTTGGTCATATTTTAACAAACAAGGCTATTCTAGAGTGTAGGTTTAGATTAGATATTGGAACAAAATCCTTCCCTGTGAGAGTGGGGGGGGCTTTGTCACAGGTTTCCAAGAGTGGCTGTGGTGCCCCTATTCCTGGAAGTGTCCAAGGCCAGGTTGGATGGGGCTTGGAGCAACCTGGGACAGTGGAAGGTGTCCCTGCCCATGGCAGGGGGTGGGACTGGATGGGCTTTAAGGTCCCGCCAGTCAAACAATTCTCTGATTCCACAATTGTACATTGTGCATGTACAGTTCCAGTAGTAAGGCATAATGTACAAAGCCAAGGTAATGTCCCCAGAGGCTGGTTGAAAAAACTCTCATTATCACATTGTTTAAACTTTGATGATTGGGCCTCAAATGCAGAGTCATTTCACACTTACAGCACTAAAAAGAATTAACTCCAACACTAAACTACAGCATTTGAAATTCCTGTTCCTAATTACAGCAGTGTTGGTGAAACCAAATGACCAGCTACATGCCAAATACTGATTAGAGGAGAAGGAGCATCAGAGGAGGATTAAAGGACTCCCCTCATCCCTTTCCAGCAAGTCCATTAGTCCTTATACCCTTGCCACTGCTCATGGGAGTGTATTACAGAACTGGAAAAAACTAAGAAAAGCACTAGAACTGAAACGGAGATGCTGCAGACTCAGCATTACTGGAGTACAAAGTCAGAGGAAAGGATAAAACCTCTATGTTTATCACATCTGGGCTCTCAATTCACTCATTCCAAGGGAGTAAGAAGCAGCGCCTCCCAATCACACAGTATTAGATTCACCCCAAATGCCTGCCTAGCAGTTAATTTTTTTGAGTGTATCTTGAAATTTTATTATAGAGAGTAAGCATTTAATCAAATTTAACAGGTCAAAGCTTTGAGTTATACAGGTTAAAAAATATTAAGTTTTACTTAAAAAAAAGGTAAATCCTTACTTCCTCTTTTAATTAATGCCTAAATCAAAAATTAAATACAATACACCTTCTTAAAGAAAACAGAAAAATTAAGAAGGTTTAATTTCCAGTCTTCTAGTCATCAAGATTCAAAGTGTAAATGATAAAAACTTCTAAGCCATTTGAATGTAAAATACTAAAGTATAATCAGTTAAAAGAATTTCAAGTACTCTAAGCCCTACAAGATTTCAAGCCTTCCAATGAGTATTTTTCTTCAAATGTAATTATACAGTCAGATTATGTAACAAACCAGTGCTCCCTCATTAGGACAATTGCAGGACAATTACTGCCATGTCATAGGCAAGGAGACTAATGCCACTCAGTGTTAAGCAGCTTGAGAGTTCTTATAATAAAAAGTACTATAATTGTAGCCTTCTTAGCAAAAATTTCATGTTACATTAGTAACCCTTTATTACCATGTTTTTCACCCACAGTTCTTATCAGAATGAATAATGTTGACCATGAAGTTTTTCACGTAGGTTAACCAGAGAGGTAACATGCAAAGAAACTATTTTAAAAACCCTGAAACAACTGTACACTTATCATCACATGCTAAAGAAACTAAAATTCATCAGATTTCCATTCTTAAATTTTAGTATTTTTCATTTTCTACCACCCCATCCTTCCGTGGCTGCCATCTGCCATTACATCTTTCCTCAATAGTTAAGAAAAGAGGGATCTAGCCAAAACACCAGTGATTAATCTGAATCTTCCACCAGGGAGAACAAGGTCATGATGTCCAAGAGACATCTGCACATGAATATGTGGCCCAAGTAACCTCCTGAAGTTCTCTTGTGTGTTGGCAAGTACTCCAGAAAACCAACCCTATGTTACAGGTTCATAACATTCCTTTCAGTTGCAAGGGCAGCGTCACTTTAGGAGCTAAGTGTTGGCTGATGCTTCCAACACACTCAAGTTAAAAACATTTTAAAGGAAAATATTATTTCTGATCATAAACATCACATTAAAATGCTAAATAGGTAAAGAGCCTGGGACGACAGAGGAACAGGAAGTTTCTAGCTCTGTGTAGCAGTATATTCACAATATCTGACATATTACTTTGTTAAACCTAATTTTATATTTATGCATATTTCAAAATTACAAGACTATATTTAACTTCTTTAATGCACAAAACAAAGTAACTTATGCTGTGCTCTCTTAGAAGCTTTCCTTTATATTCTTTTCAGATCTGAAGTTAATAGAAAACATAGAAGAATGGACACTGATACAGAATGGACAGAATAATATTTCAGATTCTGCTTCTTCAGAACATCGCAGGAAAAAAGAAACAGGACAAAAGGAAGAAAATTTCATGTTTAAAAGGGATGAAGGCCAGGTTGGACAGGGCTTGGAGCAACCTGGGATAGTGGAAGGTGTCCCCACCCACGGCAGGGGTGGGAATGAGACGAGCCTTGAAATCCCTTCTAAACCAAATCATTCCAGGATGCCGTGATTCCATTAAAATTCTTGTTTAAGCCAACACAATAGCCACATATGACTGCAACAGTACTAGTTCTGCCAGGCATCATTACAGGCATGAAGGGAAATTTGCCTAAATGCTCCAACATATAGACTGGATTTCTTTCACATTGATGTTTTTTTTTTATTTTACTTCTATCCTCTTGTCATTTTTTTCTATACCACATGAGAAATACAAATTCCAGATGTTTTTGTAAAGCTTTCTACATCTCTGGGAGGTGGCAAAGATAAGTTAGGGTTCTTAAAACTAAACCACTAAACTGCAAAAAGGAGGGAAGTGTAGATTACCTGAAACAGCGTCATGAGGCGTACACTGCGCCTGAAGCACACACTGCTTCTGAAGATTTATAAAATGTTCAAAAGGCTATACAATACCAAATACTACCTTTCTGAACCCAATTTTAAGTCTGATGAAGTCAATAATCCACAGCCCTAAAACAGCCCCTTCAACGTTGTCGTGGTTTAATACCAAACAACAAATCGTTCTCTCCCCTCTGGTGAGATGAGGAAGAGAACAGAGAGAAAACACAAAACTGACAGGTTGAGGAGAAGGCAATTCAAGAGGACTGAAAAAAGAAGGGAAAATGATGATGATGATGATGATGATAATAATAATAATGAAAAAAGAATATACAGAGGAAGTGATACACAGTGCAGTTGCTCACCACCTGCTGCAGACCCTGAAGCAGCATCCACCCACCCCTGGGCAACACCCCCCAGCGTTTTATTGCTCAGCATGACAGGATATGGGATATTCTTCAACAGTTGGGTCAGCTGTCCTGGCTGTGCTCCCTCCCAGCTCCTTGAATCTTAAGAAACCTTGAACCTCATCCCATTCTAACCCCTGCCATGGGCAGGGACACATTCTGCTATCTCAGGTCGCTCCAAGCCCCATCCAACCTGATCTGGAACACTTTCAGGGATGGGGCAGCCACAGCTTCTCTGGGAAACCTGTGCCAGGGCCTCCCACCCTCACACAGGGACACACAGGGACAGCCAGACAAAAATTTATTCTGAAATTATGAGAAGGTGACAAATTCTTGATGCAGGGTAAGCATGACTTAGCAACTAAAACACCAGGCTGGTATCAACATTACCCAGCACTGCAACTGTATCCAAGCTGAAAACAAGACAAGCTGAAAACATTTAGGTATTTGGATCACTTACTTCACTTACACAGTTTACTGTTTTCTGCAAAATACTTTCAATTGCCTCTCTCTAGTATTTCTCCATCATTTCTAACTGTGTCCACCTCTGGGCTCCCCAGTACAGGAGGGACATGGAGCTCTTGGAGTGGATCCAGTGGAGATTGACACATTTACTGAAGGGCCTGGAGCATCCCTCCAAGGAGGACAGGCTGAGGGAGCTGGGGCTGTTCAGGGCTGTGAGAGGGCTCTCAGCCCTGGCTGTCCCTGGCTGTCCCTGTGTGCAAGGAGGGTCAGAGCAGGGCCCAGGATCTGCTCCACGCCCAGCAATGGCACCAGAGCCACCAGCAGGGACTGAGCCCAGCAACTCCCCTGCACAGGAGGCACAACTTCTGCCCTGAACAGAGACCAGACAGGGGAGGAGTGTCCCTCACCAGGGATATTGCAGAGCCCTCTGGACACAATGCTGCATCCTGTGCTCTGGGATGGCCCTGCTGGAGCAGGGAGGTGGGGTCACATGTCCCACTGTAGGCCCTTCCAGCCTGACCAGCTCTGGGATTCACTGACTTTACTTCTTCACTCAGTCCCACATGGAACCACATTGCTAGAAGTTTTGTCAACTGAAGAACTGTAAAATTCAGCCAATTATTTCTGGAAAATACTCAAATATTTTAATAAGAAACTGGATGTTTTTACCTTTAAAACCAAATTAACAGATTCATTTTTGCCCTTTTCTTTCAGCCAACTAGCCACCACAGGCTTTTTTTCCCTGTCCATACAACTCTATGTAAAGCAAAGCAAGAAAAGCAGGTCATAAGAGCAAAGTATGTTATGTTGCAACAGAGAAGCTGAGATTTTCTGTAAGATGACTGGAAACACAGTTTACAGCCATGAAAACAAACCCAGCACTTTAATCTAGTTTGACAGTCTGTGAAACAACACTTAATGGCAAAATGAAGTTATGACACAGTCATCAAAATAGAACTTTCTTTCACCTGACTGTTATTTGATGTAAACACAACTCTGCAGAAATCTCAGCCTAATGCCTGGTCTCTGTTACACAATGAGATACAAGTAAGGTTCATGTTTGTACCAACTTTGGAAAAGTTTAAACACACTTATTCATAGTTTCACGAGAATAAGAAGAATTTTAAGAGTTTGACTTTGAAGACATTTTGAAACTAAGGGTGCAGAAGGTATTCTAAAAACTCATCACACTCATACAAAGCATTGCAACTTACAGTCAACAACTTCTAACACTATCTACCATTACTTTAAGTCAGAAGATCAACCGACTGTGAGCTATAATTGATTTTTGAGCTCTCCTGGATTAGTTATTAAACTAGTTGTAATTCTTCTGCAAAATGTATTATTCACCTTTCAACCTTCAGTGTCAAGACTGAGAAGACAAACTCTCTGACTTCCCATGCTGGACAGAGCATTAAATTAATGCCAAGGAAATTGGAGTTACTTACCTCCAAGTTTCTTTCTAGGAAATTAGTATTGTTTAGGTTTTTTTTTTTAATCTAATAGTAGCTCAAAAATTCAATTAAAGTAATCACTGAACTTCAACCTTTCCTTTGAACATCCTTCATTGCATTTAAATATAGGCATTAAATTGCAATTAATACTGGCAAAGCCTTTCTGAGTATGGTCCTGTCTCTCCTCACTGGAGCTTGGTAAGAGGGTAGATCCTTCCCTCATTCCCCATCACATAACCCACATCCTCTCAAACATATTTAGCATCCTTCTATTGAGTTTTTTATTACTTTCGACAGGATTTTGCTGAGGGCACCAACTTGAGATGCTGCCCCCAGGCTGCTTTTGAGACTGAATAGGACAAAATAAGAGTTTTAGCAGACATGAAAATTTTCAAAAGGTCTCTTGATCTCCCCCTATCATTCTGACATTTCCAAAACAACAGTCCTGCTCCCTTGTTGCAAAAATGGAAAGAACACAAATAGATGAGGCTACAGAAGTTGGCAAAGCCAGTGTTAAATATCAGAAAGAAAACTCAACCACAATGAAAAAAGCCCAAAACAGAACACTTCTAGCTTATAGTTAGTAATACATCCAAGTCCTAGCTGCACATTCTGCTTTCCTATTTCTGAAACTTTTAGCATCCAGAAGATTGTCCAATGCTTGCAATGCTGCAGGATTGTCCGATCCAAGGCATCACTAAATAGAGATGATGAAGAATTAAAGCAAAAGTGATTTTTGTTGCATCTAATTGTACCATCATGCAGTTCCTCCACCAAAACCAGTAAATAGCATATTATTAAAAAACATTACAATTACTGTTTAATTCTTATTATACTCAAGGAGCAGCACTGGGAACTTTAGTGTTGTTGTTTTTTTAATGCTTATTATGTGTGTCACTTTTCTTAAGTCAATTCAATAGTTCTCACACTGTGGTCTGATGAACACTTTCTGGTGGCCCACGGAGAGCTGGCAGTTCACATTGTGCTGGCTCTTGTCCTTGTTTCCAGCTGCTACATTGTGTTAGAAGAAAGCTAAAAATACATAAATACTTTCCTACGATTCCTTTTCCATGCAAGCAATTTCTCAAGCTGCCACGGGGATGTTATGTGATAATGGATGGGAGAGGAAAAAGAGGTCCATGGAATCATGAACGGGGATCAGTGAGGCAACTGCTGTATCAGGGGCATTTTATACTTTATAAAGCACATCTCCAACATCTGAGATCTTTAGTTAAGGAACTTAAACTGCAAATTGTGAAGAACCCAGGGTACACTTGCTTAAGAAATTATAAAAACAGCAGCTACATTAATTTTAGGGAAGTCCCACTGCAGATTTGTGAGGATTCATCACAGAAAGAAACTAGCAAAGCTGAAGTATAGGAAATATGGAATCATTTTTACATGGTTTATGAACCTGCATGTTAAATATTCTACTCTTGAGCAACATTAAACTCATCTGTAGCATAAACACACTGACATACACACAAACTACAACCTGTGACTGAAAAAGTCAATCTGGTGACTGTAGACGTTTTAAGTAGGGAAATTGTAAAAACTCAGAAGCACAAAAATGGCTGTCCTAAATACAACAGTAACTTTTTGTTTGCAGTCACTTTTTAATTGCAGTAACTTTTTCAACTGACACAAGTTTCTGTAAATGATAGAGTTTTTGAAACGTTTCACTTGGCATGATAATACAAATGGCAAAAGTAACAATTTTTAATTTTCAGCAATATTTTTCATGGTCATCATAGTCCAGCATTGGACTAACAGGATTAACCCAAGCCAGCATGAGACATAGGAGAAGTCCTACAAACAGCAATAAATGAATAGTTTCTGGATGTCAGACAGTCTAGCAAAATAATTTTGTATTTTAAATACTGGTAGGCTAGTTCCTCTCTAAGTCATCAGGAGGCTGCAGCAAGAATTCACACGTGGGAGACACTAAATTTAAAAGCATTTTGAGACAACAGCTATGTATCAATACATCTTGACTCTATTTCTTGTCCGGAACACAGGAATGGCACATGCTGTGTATCAGAGTAAATGTGTGATCACTTGGAACTCCATATGCAGGCTTAAAATCCCATTGAACTACCACTTAGTCCTTAGTGCAAGGTCAAAGGCACACAATTTACACAGATGATTGCCATGGCTTTATTTCAGGTGCTGTGTTATATTTCAGTTGCTTTACTACTATATTTTAAGTATTTAATTCCTAAATACTACAGGAAAGTGACTGAAATGCTATAGAAAGATTAAGTGCATGTTTTAGATTACTTCTTTAAACGTCAAAAAGAATTATAGAAGTGATTTAAAAACCAAGTTATTTTCTTCTCAACAAATCACTGCAACAGAACAACTGCTCTATATTTCATATATTTCAACTGGCTCATTGAAATACATGACTGAGTATGACTTAATTGTTTGAGGGTTTTCACACCTAATAACACTATTGTAAAGGAGACCAGTATTTCAGCCTCCCTGCCAAGAACAGCAGAAGGTAGTTGTTTCTGTGGAGCCAAGCTCTGCAACACCAGCCCCCTGCCTGCCCCACTCCTGGTCACAGCCTCTCCGGGAATAGCCAAGTTCATGTCTCTGTACCCACACATTTCAAATACATCCCAAGCACTCGACTTTTTGATGTCACCATTGCTCCCAGTGCTGCAGCAGGACAGGAAAACCACAGCAAATGGCTGGGGTGCAGTGGAGGAGCCAGTGGGGAAAAGACAGCCCAGGAAATCTCCACACAAACCCTCTGAAGCCAGAGAAGCACTGATGAGTCTGAGGTGCCCAGGGCCGTGATGTCATTAACACATTCTGGAAGTAGTTTTTCAGGAAATGAATCATGGAAGCAAGTGAAATGCAAAGATGTATTAGGTAACTGTGTCCATCCCCTATCCATGCAAGTGTTCCCTCCAGTACAGCTTGTTATTCTATCCAGACTAATTTTAAGGGACTAGTAATGGAGCTTGAACGACATCCTTTGGGAAGCATGTTCCATAATCTAATAAACCTCAATGTTAAGATTTTTTTCCCTAATATTCAGCTAAACATTGCTATTGCTTTATTCAGCTTCATCTACTTATTCCTTTAAGTGGTTCTATGTAATACCATAAAACATTTCTGCCCCAGTTCAGTGTTTACAGCCCTTAAGTAAAAGGCACAGTCAGGTCTCCTTTGTTGCCCAGCCAAATTACATACACACATTTTTCTTTCTTTTCTTTTAAAGTCTTTTCCAGTTTGCTTCCTGCAATTAATTCCAGCTCCAATACTTTGCATGACCTTTCAAATGTCATGGAACTGAAAAAGATTGTAAACACTAAATTGGATAGATTGATAAATAAGCATATCCCTCATTTCAGTGCAAAAACAGTGTTTATTTCATTTTAAACCATTCATCTCCCTTTTTATCACTACATCTCAGGAGATCTTTACTGTGAAATTTGAAATGATCCAAGCCTTCCTCAGGGCAGGAGCCCTATCTACTGCATTATTACCTTTTTCTTGTTTTGAATTTTAAAATAAGGAGACAATCACCATCTTCCAAGACCACGAAGCTCAGCTACAGACCTGCATTCTCGTGAAAGCTTTTGACAACACAGAGGAATCAGAAATGTAAAAAGACACCCCCGGAAAAGTATTTTATCTGAAAAACTACAAAAACATACAAAAACAAAGTCAATACCTGTAAACTCAGAGAAATCGTATTACATGTAACTATATATATTATTTACAGTTGGACTTGATGATCTTCAAGGTCTTTCCCAAATTGATGTTTCCATGAGTCTATGATAAATTTAACATTTCCAGATGGGATCTACTTCTCTTACTTGCCCAGAGATGCTGAAGTACGGAATAGCTTTGTTAGCTGCAAATCCCTGATGACATTTTTATTATACATAATTGGAGTATGAGTAGTAGATATACCCAGAGACAGACACCTTGAAGAATTAAGCAAAGCAAATTACATAACATATCTATGAATCAAAAGGCCAAATAAGGCTGGGAATAACCCTAACAAGTCATTAATTCACTTTTAGAAATATATTAAAAATAGCTATAGGAGGGGAAACATCTTAAGCAAGGAATCTTCACATTTTTATTAGACCAAGTCCTGGCCTGCTGCTGGCAATACCTATTTCAACTCCTTTGGACACAAGTGATACATTTTCTGAGATGGAACAATATTCCTGCTGCACATTTGAAAACTGTCCAGTATAAGTGAAGCTGCAAATGTGACCACAATATCAAGACAAAATAAATAAAGGTTTTATGGTATTATACAAGAGCAAAATACCACAGTATTATGACTACTTGGAACACGGCAAACTAAGTGCAAGCTTGAAGAGAGTGAGAGAGAGGAAAACGAATGAGAAATGTGGGAAAAACTGCAAATCCACCCAGTGTTGTATTTAATTTTAGAGGAACTGTCTGACTCAATCATCTATCAACCTTGGAACAGCAAACCTCACGCCAACAACAAGTTCACATAGAGACATTAAAAAAGAGTTGTTGGATGGTGGGGGTTGGAGGCTTGTTTTGGTTTGGGTTATTTTGGTTATTTTGGTGGGATTTTGGGGCGAGAAGGTTAGTTCTTGGAGAGGTTTTGTTCAGTCTTTTATTTTTAAATTTTTTTTTTTAATTATTTTTGTTTTTAATAGAAAACTCTTCTGCCTTTTGCCCAGGGTACCATCCCAGTATTTTATTGTTCTTGTCAGAATACAAGGGAACACACTGAATGTGTATCATTCAACCAATTGTAGAACTTCCAGTAACATCTTCTGTTGACTCTATCAGGCAAAATATGAGGCAGAAACAAACATTGAAACATGTTACAAAGTGAACATCTTGCCAGTATTATTTTTAAATAGTGCTGATCAGGGTATTGATATTAACTAATGCTTTTGATGTAGGACCCTCAGGAGAACTTCATCCCCACACATAGTGTGGAAAGAGGAAGAAGAAATCCAGACAACCAATGAAAGAAGTGACCTGCAAAGTTGCTAGACAGGTCAATGCATCCAAGAAATTACTTTTGCAGAGCAGTTAGATTTTTGTATCACTTAGTGAGTTTAGCACACTGCTCCTTTTGGTTTGTCGTGACTGCAGGCACTTAATTCACTCATATTCCCTACGAGAGGAACAAGGAATAGCTAGCCCAGTAAAGTCAGCACAGACCTGCTGCTTCCCTCCTAGATCTAAGTTTCATTCCTCCAAACTTGTGAAGCACCTCACCAACGGCACCTGCAGCAATTCCAGCCAGCTTCTCTATCAGCCTTCAGGAGAGCATTCAAAAACAATTAAATAAAACTCCTAATATAAGCACAGCTGAAAGACCTGGAATTCCACAGCTTAGGAATGCTCTGGCTGCCACCCTTATTTCTGAGAAGATATGCTCACACTTCTTGGAGACTGCCACCTCTCCACAATGCAATGGGCATGTTATTTTTCAACCCAGCATTTCTTAGCCCCTACTTTTCCTTTAAGAGGCAACAGTTTGTTTGTGTGAGGTAACTTCTTCCTCTACACTACCTGCTACTCCAGCAACAAGGAAAACTCTAAGTCTTAATTCTCTTGCTTGAAACCTGGTCCACCAGCAACTGCATGGAGCAGCAAAAGCCCCCCTGGATCCTGGAACAGCCTCATGGACCTCATGAGGGGTGCTGTATCTGAGCCTCACTGGCACGACACTCTGTGGAACACACTTCATGAAAACTCAACGTTCAGACAATTTTGCTGCCAGTTTTTCAACAAGTTTCTGCTCAATGTATGCAAACAGCAAGTTTTGGGACCCTGTGACTTGGCCAGATTTAGTAAACTTTAAGAGGGACTGTAAATGGCACATCTCTATCCACAACTTCACTCCCTAAGACCCGCTTCCCAAATCTCAAGAGCCTGTTCCAAGGCATGAAGGCTCTAAAACTCCTCAATAAAACAGATGTAAGAATTCAGCGTTGGTTAAGTAACATTTTTCCCTAACCTCATTCTCAGAAACAGAAGAACTGTTTTCAATTAAAGCGGTGCCAAAAAAATTTTTAAAAAAATCTAAAAAAAAGAGCCTAAGGAAGATACTCAGCATGAAAAGTTTCACCACAAACAACCAAGTCTGAAAAAAAAAAAACTATGAGCAATTGAAAATTGGATTTCACTACAGAAAGTGCTCTATAAGCTTATCTTGAGGCATCAATACCAGCTCCAGCCATACGAACATTATTAAAGTGGCAGTTTTAATGATGAAGCATTGAGGAAAGCAGCAGTGCTGAGGAATGAAGTCCTACCCCCAGAACAAGCATGCCACAGGCAAAACTTTTCATTATCTTGACTAGCAGAAAATGCCTCCTCAGCTGAAAGAACCCAGTGTCCCTGCTCCCTGTCGGAGCGGGGCGTGAGCTGCTGCCAAGGCTGACGAGCTGTTTTATGTCAGCACCTGCCCTTTGGCTCCGCTCTCGCACTGACATCAACCCCAGCGGCATCAGACAGGAACACGTTTCTGTCACCAGACACCACGGCTGGAGCCACACCAGCTCCACAGCGCTGCCGCTCACGGAACGCTGCTTGGAGCCCTCTCATGGATCCAACGCCGACTGAACTCCCTCTCTTTTGGGTCGATGGCCAGTGTGGAGGGGATGGTGTAGGGAAAGGTTTTGGTGTGTCAAATTTACTATGAAAACAGAACATTATGGGGGAAGAAAAAGGCTGACTAAGTATTACTGACTCTGCCTGCATATTTTTTCCCAGCAAAAACTGATAGCTAACATTGAAATTATACAGAAACATGTGCTAACACTCATCAACTTTATTATTAAAGACTAAAATTACCTATATAGTATTGAGAAAGTTTTAGTTCCAAATACTGATTTGCCAATTTATGAAATGAATTACATAAAGATTTGTATTTATATGAAAAAAATATATTTAGAGGCACTTTATTTTTTCACTAGCATGCATGTTCAGTTCCATAATACTTCATCTTCAGTACCCAAAAATGTTTTTACCACAGGGCAAGGGATTCCTCTGGGCTTTTCCTGTTCCTAAGCATTTTGCAATAGCACCAAGCCATAAAGGGAAAAGAAGTTTGCTCTCTGGGAGCACAGTTAGGAAATAGTGAGGACAAGCCACTCCTGCCTCTCTGCCATCACCTACAACAGGGCTATGCCCGTGCCTGAGAAAGAGGAGTTAATACAACTTTTTAATATAACGTACAAAGCAATTCTCCTTCTGTATGAGATCAATCTAGGAGTTAAAAAAACAAATTTGAGCAGCACGATTGCCCTTGAGGGTGACACCTGTTACCACCATCTCCAGATTTGCACGCAGATCTCACTTGTGTGGAAGATCCTTGGCAATCCCAAGGTACCCCAGGCAAGCCCTATGCTGCAGACAAGCTATGTAAGCCTCCATCGCCAGCAGCTGTGCAGAGACATCCTTTTTAGGCTACCAGGTTTTGAGTAGATCATTTGAATATTATACTATTTTTCATAAGAAACACTTTTGCTATCCCAAACACACAAAATCACGAAATGATTTGGGAGGAAAGGGACCTTCAAGATCATCTCATTCCAAACCCCTGCCTGCCATGGGCAGGGACACCTCCCACTGTCCCAGGCTGCTCCAAGCCCCTTCCAGCCTGGCCTTGAGCACTGCCAGGGATCCAGGGGCAGCCACAGCTGCTCTGGGCACCCTGGGCCAGGGCCTGCCCACCCTCCCAGCCAGCAATTCCTAATTCCCAAGATCCCAAAATCTGTCCCTGCCCTCTGGCCCTGGGAAGCCATTGCCTGGCTGCTGTCCCTGCATGCCTTGTCCCCAGTGGCTGTGCAGCTCTCCTGGAGCCCCTGGAGGCCCTGGCAGGGGCTCTGAGGTGTCCCTGGAGCCTTCTCTCCTCCAGGATGAAACTCACTCCACATTCCCACAACAATTACTCAACAAACTTTATGAAAAATCACAAATGCCACCAACTTGTTTGGCATGAGCTGATAGCAGGGCCTTGTGCAAAACAATTACAATTAGCAAGGTAAGACAATGAGAAACACCTATGTGCTGTATTTACATCCTATAAGATCACCCGAAATTTTTTGGTAAGTGGGAATCCTACGCACATTATCACACGCAAACAGCATGTTTTATTAACCTTGAAGCAAGGCCCAGCATTTAAAACATGAGGATAAGGATCAGGACAGTGGAATTTTATTCCCAGCTGCAATGTCAACTGATTGTGTAATTTTAACCAAGCTTCAAGCATGTTATTTCCTCTTTTTCCCCTATCTATAAAAATGAGAATTTTCTACTTAATAAGGGCCTTTACATCCTGATGCCCTTGGCCTGAATGTGCGTTGTTCCTGAGCTGATGTCCCTATTTCCTAAGAGATCTCTGACCCACTGAAGAGAGTCAGAGCAGATTATATACACACTGGGACTGATTACACACCCATTCTGTATTTACATACAACTAGCTAATGATAGAGATATTATACAACTAGCTAATGATATAGATATATAGAATGTATCCAATTATACAGATATAATTATATAGACATATAAAGGACAGATCTTTGCTTGACAGATCCTCGCAGAATGGCAATTGCTGAGAGAAGCAGTTCAATAAATATAAACTATTGAGGCTGAAATTAGAAGTCAGCAGTGAATGAGATGGATAAACCTAACGCCAAACTTGAAATTCTGCAGGCCAAAACAGCTTTTTCTTAGGAATATTTTTATATTTTGTATTATCTACATTTCTACATATACATTTCCTTTAATGTATTTACATATGTCATATTTGTATATGCTGTATATACATCTTATAAAACCACTTGAAATTGTTTAAGTGGGAATCTTACAAATTACCACATGCAAACAGCACGACTCCTAACTAAATGTCATATTGATATAATATATTCTAGATTTATGAAACAATTTATTCTCATATGTAACTTACACATTTCATTTTTATATCTCTACGTATTTTGATCCCTAAATGGTATATTTTTGTATAAATACACTAAATATATAGATGCAGTACATTGGGTCGTTTACATTTCTATTATTAAATGTAAGCATGTTCATATGTTTCTGTACAGCCTGCATTTTATTTGTATTTTATAGGTTTTCTATTATATGCATACACATCCACACATAGAACTAGCGAGTACCAAATAACTGTCAAATGCTACAGTGTCTACAATGTCTCTCATTCTTGGCAGAATTAATTTGATCCAGATTTACCTTCCAGCTGAGAGTAAACTCTGCTGAAACCTCCCATATATCTATTTCCTTTTCTTTTGCAGACAAGATCTTTGTTCCAAGGTCATGACGTGGCTGCCTCATCCCTGGAAATGTCCAAGACCAGCCTAGATTGAGCTCTGAAGCAACCTGGTCAAGCAGACAGTGTCCCTGCCCATGGCAGGAGAATGGAACAAAATTATTCTTAAGGTCTCCTCCAACCCAAGCCCTTACAGGATTCTACAATTTTATTATCTGATTCTTTTCCTAAAAACAAAAACACCCATCAGTCTCCCACACAGATTCATCCACAATCCATAATTCAAGTGCTTTAACTGTAGAACAGTCAGAGGATTCTTTCAGTTTCCAAGTTTCGTATCAAAATGGGATTTATTTTCCAAGTTAGCAATTTTTTAACACTTACCCTAAAGATTAAGAAACAGGTAAGAAAACAGGTTCAGCTTATGAATTCCTAGATGGCAAAAAGACAACTTCAAGTCACTACATAAGGGCTTAGAGGAGATGTCTCTGTTAGACACCCTGAACAGACAAAAAACCACCATGACTCAACTGCAGAGAAAGGAGACTACAAAATGTAAAAAGATTAAGTCTTTTCCAAACCAGAAAAAAAAAAGGTATATAAGCTCTGGCAAACTCAATGCTAAACCAGACCAAGTTGAGCCGAAAGTAATTTGGGAGCAGCCTGCTAAAGGTATAAAAATCAACAGTAAAAGCTTTTCCAAACAATCTGACAGCTCCTCAAAGAGGCCAACAAGCCATAGAGGCCTTTAGGGAGCACTCTGGGAAGGTCAGGCTCTGGCAAATGAACTACTCAGGGTGCGTTTCCCAACACTTTCTGCACACTCCATCAACAGATCTGATGCATGACCAGTGAAAGCAACTGCGAAAGCAACACCAACTGCTGCGCTGTCCTCTCTTGGCAACAGGTCCCCCCAAGCAGCTGAAGGCTCTGCAGAAGCCCTGAAGATGAGGGGCTAACGTGTATATCCCAAACACCAGTAGCTGGATGGCTGTGGAGTCAGCAAAGAACTCTTTTTGGGAACAACAGCCAAGGGTTGTTGGTAAGAACATGCATGAGAAAGACCAGGATGTGGCTACAGAACAGGCCACACGGAAGAAGGGCAGCACTTTCTTGGGACAAACCCCCTTCCCTTCCCTTCCCTTCCCTTCCCTTCCCTTCCCTTCCCTTCCCTTCCCTTCCCTTCCCTTCCCTTCCCTTCCCTTCCCTTCCCTTCCCTTCCCTTCCCTTCCCTTCCCTTCCCTTCCCTTCCCTTCCCTTCCCTTCCCTTCCCTTCCCTTCCCTTCCCTTCCCTTCTTCTTTCCTCTCTTTAATCCACTCCCCTCTTTCTCTTCCCTTTCACTCTACTTTTTATCCAAAATCCACCACCATGTGCTCACACTAGAAGAACAGAGACTAACACACCAATTTCCATGCCAAGTGTGTAATTCATTAGGAAAGCTTCCTGAACTTTTGTAGACTCTCTGACTTTTGTCATTCCTTCTGACCCCAAACATCTGGGTCCTCCCTTCCCCTAAAGCATCAGACATCACAGGCCCAACAGGAAGCTGCCTTTGGAGCAACAGCCTTCAAATGAAGGATCAGGATAAATTCAGGGGGAATTTTTTAAGAAATGCAGCATTTTTATATTGTCCCATAAGACTCAACACCCACATTAAGCCTGAAATTTTCACACCTATGAGTCCTCACCACAGATACAACTGCAGGTAAGCCAAACTTCTCCTGCTCATGTTTAAGTAATTAAAAGAAGCATCAGCAGTTGCAGAAACACCTGACTCCACATTAAGGAATATTCCAAAGTAGTTATAGCAGCAAAAGCTCCAGTTCTAACTCAAACATCTAAAATCAGCATGAATTTGGGTAAACATGCCTTACGCATTCAAATGGCATCTATGGACTTTCTTAACTAGTTATTAATTATCATCTGAAACAAGCCCAAAAGAAAAAACAAAACAAAACAAGATACTGCCTAATTAATATACTTTTAAGCAAGCACAGCATCGATTTGTTTGAGGAAAGCATGAATTAAAGAACTCCAAAATACATCCGGAACAAATTGGAAAAAGAAAATGTTTAATATACCACTATTCCATTCCAAGCTTTTATTTCCTCCCACACCTCTCACACAGACATAAGAGTTTAATGATAAAGACAGCCCCCCCCTCCATGATTGCAATTGATGGATAGTGGACCACTTTTAATTCTAGTTGAAAGAATTTGGCACTCTATCCTATTATAACCAGACAGAACTATACGTTTTAATTTGTATAGTCATTACTTCTTTTCCAAGCATGCCTCCTAAGGCAGAAAAAGTGACAAGACAAAGGGATTGATTTGTACATAAGGTGAAATGATTATTTAGTACTTATTTTCCATCTTTAGTAATTGCATTGTGCTTGCCTCAAGTATGTGCCAAACCACAGTAAAAATCTAATTTAAAATTAATTAACTGGAGATCTCTACATACATGCCGAAGCTAACTTCTACAAAGTTTCTAACCCTTAAAAATTGTCTTCTGCAATTTGCAAATATGCCAATTCTTGACATACCAACAGGATGCTGGAATGACTTAAAAAATTACTCCAAATATTTGAGCATGCCATCAGTTTCAGCAGACTGGTGGTGGCTGTGGTGGGGAGAGAGAGTGAAAAACACAGAAGGGAAAAAAAGATGCTATGAAAAAGACAGGAAGAGAAACACTGTAAGAGTGATTGAGAACACATTATTTTCCAATACACAAACTGCAAAAGCTCATAAGGTTATTTTTTCTTCTTCCAGTGAAAATATTAAGAAGCCAAATGGCAAAGATAAACGTTTTCTATTTAGCAAGGACAAAAATTCCCCAAGTAGCTACAGATTATATGACAAATCATTAGCCTGACTAGACAAGCTACACAGGATTACATTTAAAACATTTTAGTTGACTACTCAGGAAAATAATGATTAAATTTTACTGCCTATACATTGTTCAAAGTAAGTTTACCTTCTGTTCTAAAAAACATTTATAAGTCAACTGAGTGCACCAAGGGAACAGGAAAACCATGGAGGAAGAGACAAGAGTAATAGGTAACTACTTATTTTCTTCCTATCACTCGATGCACTGAGACAGCAAACTTCCATAGTCCCAGGAGAGCCCATATTAAACATAATGTATTTTCTATTCATAAAGCAGCACCAGCATAAATGGCAAACACACCCAGACCAGCCACACACAATAGGTTTCCCTGCATTTGTTCATTTTAATGCTGCAATTAAATCACTCGGCTCTACCAAGTGCTGTCACCAGGACTTTGTTTTGTGACTGCTACAGCAGTTTAAAATTGTTTGTTTGGGAAACAGTACAACTTTTGCAAAGCTTCAGAATGTTTTCAAACTCAGGATAGGGAAGGCAAATATATCTCAGAAAAGGAAAAATTTATATAAATCTTCATTAATAAGCAATTTGAACCAATACAGCAATTACACAAAAAAATGCACTGACAGCAGCCACAGCATGTTAAAAGGTTGTAGAAAAATTAAACAGAACATTGGGCAAGAATAGGAACGTGGCTAATGAGCACATTTTCCATCTAGGCTAAGACTATTTCAGGACAACTCTCTTAATTGCAAAAATGTAAAATGCTGCACTTCCAATTGCATAAAGCCTTTACATAACAAGCAGTTCTCTAACCTAGATTACATGTGATTCCTGTCCAAAAACAACAGTGACAACAATCAGAGACTCTATAGCTTCTGTCCATCTCCCAGGCTGCTTGCACCGAGAAACAACAAACACCACCTCGAGGGTGATGTTGCGCAGCAAATCCCAAATTTAACTTTTTACAGAAAAGACAGCACACAAAATCCCCGAACTGAAAAATGGGAGAGGAAGTCAAGGAGGGGAAAAAAGCCTGAAACCACTACAGATTTCTCCATAGCGAAGTCAGATTATCTTTAAGCATGTCGGCAAACTTCACTCGATGATCATCAAACTATTACTGAAATTGGCTGAAACAGCAGACCTGCCACTAGAACTTGTGTGCAGATCTTATATTTGATTTTAGGAGCACATGCTCCAGATGCTGTTTGAGAGAAACCTTGGAAGACCAATACTGCTTCTGGAAATGCCAATGGAACACCTTGCCACCTCTCACTTCTTGGTCCCAAGACAATTTAAAGAGGTTGACTAGAAGTCATCTCAAAAGCTTTCTCATCACAGTCATCTGATTCATTTCACAAAATTTTTGGCAACAGGAAAGTTTATGGAGAATCTCAAGTAAGGTCAGACTCAGTAGCCGTGAAGTCCCCTGTTTAGTCAAGAAAAGGAATGTGTCTGTTTGGTACAGTCCTAGACTTGCTGTACTCTTTTAAGGATTCTGCTTCATCAGGTGGGCTTTTTAACTTAAAAAAACTACTCCAGATTTCACAGATCATCAAATCACTATGGTTGGAAAGATTTCTAAGGTCAAGTCCAACCATAAATTTGTTGCTGTTCATTTTTCTCAAGACTAAATGATTGGATCATTGAGGAAACTTACAAAAAAGTTATTTTCCCGCATGGAGACACAGACAGAATCACAGAATGGTTTGAGCTGGAAGAGACCTTCAGGATCACCCAGTTCCATCCTGCCACGGGCAGGGACAACTGTCATGAGCCTAGATTGTTCCAAGCCCTGTCCAACTTGGTTTTGGACACTTCTGGGGAGGGCTGCCACATACTCATACTCAGAGTGGCTCACCATGAAGACCAGCCATTCTGCTTCTCTTCCCAGAAAGTTAAGAGTTTTTGAAGACATAACTTATTTCCAAGATCCATAATTTCCACCAAATTAGATCCCTCAGTGAAGACAGAACTTTGTGGTAAGTCTGGACTAGTGTCTGAAAAGCTCTGAGGTCAGGCACACATATTTTGACAGAATGCTGTGTGTCCATGTCTTGCTCTCCATACGTGATGTGGAAAAGCAGCACTCAGTTCAGCAAGACAAGCAGTGGCTTTGCTTCATTCCCAGTGCCCAAAGGTCTCTTGGGCCAACATGCCTACACAACTACAACCATGTACTAATATCAAGAAGTCCAAAATCATTGTTCAAGACACTTGAAATTTCGATTTATCTGACTTTGAGACCACAGGCCAATCAATTACTAGGAAGGGGAACTTTTATTTTTACCTTTTCCTCCAGGACATTGCAGGTGATAAGACTTGTGGGCATCTATTCCACTTCCACTGATCAGCTGTTTGTAATGGATGTCTGGGAACAAACCCTCCTGCTAGAATTTATTACTTACATCCTAGTATGCATGCATACTAGGACATAAGGCTTCCAGGAAAATCTTCTGGATGAAGAGAATACATGTGTTTTTAGCAGTGTACTTACAGATTTACAACTACTTTTTCTCCAAGGAGAGCCTCTCCAAACCAAAGGAATCTTTAATCCATTACACAGTATAGGTGGTGTTTCTGGTTAGATACATGCAATTATACATATAATTTTTGGACTAGTCACTAGGTCTCAGAAGTATGATGTCAAATTCTGTCAATCAGAGCTGTCACAGGCATTCAAGCTGCTGTGCCTGACTGCACCACCACCAAGATCATAAACAGTTTACTAATATACCCTAGCAAGTACTCTTTATGCAATTTATTGTAAAACTCATTACACTCTTAAAATTAACAATTATTATTTTATTTTCCAGACATGTTTTATAGCAGTTGTTCTTTTATAATTTCAGAGGTTCTAAAATGTAAGTTTCCTGTATAGGTAATTTCTCATTAATATCATCCTATCTGGCTTGCCTGGGCACTACAGAAATCCATGGTAATTCCAAACATTATATTTCAAAAATAATTCACTTCTCTGCTGAGTAAAACTGTTTTCTTTTGACTTATTTTGTTGTTCTTGCCACACTTTTCTGTGAAACAACACAACACAAAAGACTCAAGTGTTTGTTGCTAACCACAGAAATGAAAGTTCTTCATAATGTCATTTAAATAACTAGATATAAAGAAATTCTAAAATTACATATTAAGGTTTTAGTTCTTTCATCTGAAAGATGTCATGTATTTCCTCAGGATTGGAAGTGGTTGGGGACATTTTATTTCAACACCCCCACCAGACATCAATGTGCTCTGCGTTTGCTGCACCACATGACATACCTGGTTTGCATCTGGAATGTTGCACCAAAGTTTCTCCTTCAAATGGTTAAATATGTTAATTATGCCCTTCTTCTAACTGTGGTTTTCTGATTGCTTTCAGCATAAACTGTGTAAAAAACCTAACACAGTTCACCCAGTATTCTATAAAAAATTAAACGCTCCTCTGTTTCCTCCACCACTATGAATTCAGAGCATGATCAAGAAGTGTCCCTTCTTTCCCTGGAGCACTTCGCACCACTGCTAAAACTGGCAGGTTGAAAGTTCAGGGTCTCATCTGAAGATTTCCTCTGAAGTTACTGGGATTCTGCACAAGCACACAACGTCTCTGTGCATAACCAGACCCCAGAACCTCACACTGCAAAGCTATAAATACACATCCTTTGCCACGTAGAGGAACATGAACACTTTTATACCACACAATCTGCTATCATCATCTCCAAAATAATTCTTTACTTCGGAAGAAATTATGGCCTGTGAGGGTGCTGAGGGCACAGGGTGCCCAGAGCAGCTGCTGCTGTCCCTGGATCCCTGGAAGTGTCCCAGACCAGGCTGGACAGGGCTTGGAGGAGCCTGGGACAGTGGAAGGTGTCCCTGCCCATGGCAGGGACATGGCACTTTAAGGTCCCTTACAACACAAACTACTCTGTGATTCTGTGATTTTATGATTCATGGCAGTCCTGGGGGCTTGCTCTGTTTCCCAAGAATGGTACAGATTCTGATATGTTTACACAAAACCTTCAGAAGTATTCAGAAAGTAGCACAAGACCAGCTTATGCACTTAGAAAAAATGACTTTTTAGACATGCAGCCCCTAGTAAGATCTGTGTTTAAGAGCTTTGCCAGTCCAAAAGAAGTTTGCAAGCCTGATAACTGCAATACAGGATCTTCCTTGAGAACACAAAGAAAAAGAACAACAAAGATGGTTTTCAACAAATTATTCACTTCTCTCTTATTCTACTGGCTCACCTTCTCTCCATTTTTTTTTTGAATCTCACTACACAAAGCATTGTATTCAGGCAGATATTACATGGGTGGTACAGCAAGAACTAGTTATGTAAGAGCTATTTCTTGCCTCCAAAGTCCTAGGTCATTTAAGCCCTAATTCAGATCTGCTGAAAACTAGTTTGTTCTAAAGGCTTAAATGAATCTATAAATCCACCTTTCCCCAAACATTCAAACCCAGCTGTATGACAGACATCACAGAATGGTTTGGGTTGGAAGGGACCATGAAGACCAGCTCAGGCCACTCTCCTGACATGCTTTGTGTGAATTAAGACCAACAGGAAAGTGAAAACTCTCAGTTCAGGCTGAGAGTATAGGTCTATGTATTTATCAGCAACAGAGTCTCACACTGTGGAATAAAAATCCAAAATATTAGCTGGAATGCTATGAAATTCAGTCTTTTAACAATTACAAGGAATCATTCCAGAGTCAGACTCATTCTGAAATTTTTCATTTAGACAGAAAATATTATCCTGTTCCTGACCACAATTCTCTTATGAAACCTAGTTTTAAATTTATTACCTACCCAATTCAGCACAAGAGTGACAAGGTCTCAACTCTGTCATTATTAATATCCACAAAAGGAATACAGGGTTTGGATCCCAGCCAAGGAAAATCTGTCCATTGTACTGCAGCATTTCTACCAGTAATAGTCTACCTCAAACCTCACAAAATGCTAAAAAATCAAGGGGGAAAGAGAGCACTGTTTGGCACAAATACTGGACAAAATACTATCTAGAAAGGTCAAATATGTAAGCATTTACTTAATATGCTAAATAAAAATAATTTGTGAGAGCCTATCAGACCAACTTGCTCTCCACTTGGCATAAGCAAGCCCCAAACAATAGCCTAACAAAGGAAGTTTTTCACATTAACTCTTGGATACACATCACATCAGAAATGGGTTTGCATCACAACAGCCATTTACATGTAAGCAACAGGCTTCATGTCAGCCAGCCAAGTCATACCTGGGTTAGAGATGGAAGTCATCCTCCCACCTACAGCTGCTCCACCTTTCCAGCTCCACACATCCCCATTTTTTGTCTTACAGGACAGAAACAAAGATGGAAAGGACCAGGAGACAATATGGGACATTTGGGCAACAAGGGATTTGCTTCTGTGCCTGCCCCTCAGCTCTCATCTATCTAGTCCTTTCCTTTACTTCACACAGCACTTAAGTTTACAGTACTTAGTTTTATTAAACTCCAATATTTGCTGAAAGATAAAATCAATAAAGTTGCATTCCAGCTACAGTGCTGGTAACATTTCTTCCCTTTGCTCTAGCCCTTCACCCAGTCAGCCTGCACAAAAGCAGCGTGTCACTTCAGCCTGAGCCACGTCCCCTCATCTGTGACAGCCACCACCACCCAGACACCAACTGACACAGCTTCACAACAGCACAGCTCTGGGCTTCATGTATATTCAAAATCCAAATAAAAATCTAACTGCTTAGAAGCAAGCAAAAATTCACACTTTCCTGTAAGGATGCTAATTGAATTTCCATGTAATGCAGAAATTTATGTTTCAATAATGAAAATCCATTCTTTTCAACCAGGATGTCTATTCCTAGGTGCCACATTCTTTTCTTGTTAATAGTATTTTTCTTTCCCCAAAGTGAGTCACTCTGGAAAATGCCATTCGCTTAAAAGAGAAAAATTGACAAACAACCCCAACTGTCACAAAAATGAATGTTCATGCTCAGTGCTACAACTACCACATACCAGTAACTTAAACCTCAATCACGAAAGTACCAAATTACTCAACAATAGTAACTGGCCTCAGGACAAGGAAATAAAACTTAAATCTGCAACTGTGAAAATAGTTTCTACTAATACACTGCTAAGCACATGATCTGTTTGGCTTTGCTCTGCTTTGGCTGGGAAGTCTTTCGCAGAAAGACGGAAAAAGTTTTTGATGGCTTATTCAAAAGGAAAAATAGCCATTTATCAGGTTATGTAAAAATCTCATACTTGTGTTGGAAACTACAGTTTGGCAGAACACATTCAATTACCACTGGGTCTTCTAGAACATTAGGTAAAAAATAACGATGGTATAATCGCATTAAGGGTTTGTCTTTGTTGGTTTAAGACAAAGATTTTAGTCAAAGGCCTCATTAAATCTTAGATCATTCTGTGCAGAGCTTAGCTCCTCTGTGGGTCTACAAAAACAAGGAACTACAACCATAATCCATAGAAATAAAAGAAAGATGGAAAGACTTCCAAGTTTTTTATGCTTAAAAGTAGAGGAACATTTTTCCCCTCTTGAACAAAAATTATTCATTAGAATCTAATTATCATTAGCTGTGAAAATGAAATTATTTGTGAAATCAACCCTCAAAATCAGACTCACACACTTCAGTCCATATATGCAATACTGCAAGTTTGTGCTCTTAAGAATACACTCAACAAGGCTCACGAAAACGTACTCTGAGCCACATCCAGGTGATGTGTGCTACAATCTCCAGTGAGGTTGTAGCACCTCAAAATTACAAAATTAATTATAGCCAAGACTTTCACAGTATTTCCTCTTAGCACAGAATGGTTTGGGTTGGAAAAGACCTTAAAGCTCCTCTTGTTTCAGCCCTTTGCCGTGGGCAGGGACCAAGCTGCTCCACTAGACCAAGTTGCTCCAAGCCCTGTCCAGCCTGGCCTTGAACATTTCCAGGGATGGGACTTCTCTTATCCTTCAAAATATTTTTGTCTAACATTCTACAAATTCAATGTATTCTTTGCATACCAACCACAATAAAAAAATGCAAATAACCAATTTAAAACAAGGTTGCTTAGGAAAATAAAAGCACAGTTTTATGATCTTTTGAGTTTTATGATTTTATGAGTCAAGGAAAGCTTCTGTGCAGATCTGCAAGACTGCAATTTTGAAGTGCAAATATATGCAGAAATGCACACAGATATTTTCACTACAGATTAAAGAGATTCAAGTATCCATCTGATTCTGGGTTTTGGTGCTCTTCGAAGTTTTGCTTCCACAACACCTTTTGTTTTCCTTCATTCCCCTCAGAGATCCAGCAAAACCTACCACAGTCATCTCCTAAAAGCACAGTATTCCTTCACACCATGCACATTCAAAAGCCAGAACAACAATTTCTACCTGCATTAATGACTTGTTTATGGAGGCAGTTAATTACCCATCTCCTGGACAGGTGCTTAGCACTGGTAAGAGAGGTACCACTTTCTGCAGGGAATATTCTTGTCTCCTAAGTATTATTACTAAATCAGAGTTCACCTGCAGGCTCCTTAAGTAAGCATTATATTTAATTTATATATCTTTATATTTAAGCACTGTAGTTGAGTAGACTGACATCACAAATTAAGGCTTCTCCCCTGAAAAAAATATTGAAAGGCAAATAAAACTGTTTCAGAACTTAAACTAATTTGATCATGACACAGAACTTCCACATCTAAAATGTGCTTCTCCTATCATGAGTCCATTCCATGCTGAACATATTTCATAAACTTCTCTTTCACCTTTTACATGTCAAAAAGTCTACCAGACTTCAGGAGTTATTTAGTGAATGGGTTAAAATACAGATTTTCCTTGCAAATGCACTAAAAAAAAACCTATCGTCATTTATTTCAGGGAAGGAGCAGAAGGTAAAGGTGAAAGAGAACAGGGAACTAAACAGAAAGCGCAGACACCCTTTCCTCTACCCTTGTTTTACCTGTAATGTATGAATAATAAAATAGATTAAAGAAAAATGCAAAATAACATGACAACTTCACAGAACTGGTACTCCAGTAGCCTACTGGAGAAAACAGAACCCCTAGAAAATTGAGCTAGCTAAAATCAGTATTTCCAGACAGGAAGTGCACAGCATTGCCTTTTCATTCCTTTAGTCTTTACACACACAACCAATCAAAAAAACCACAAAATTTAACTATTAAAAAGGAGTTTCACACGCCAGGCAATGTAACTCCCCTGCTCTGCTGAACATGGACAATGGTTAAAATTAGTGATCTGATGTCTGAATACTCCCACTCCAAAATATGGCACAGACATCTGGCAGGACAATGAAAGGGAAACAGTTAATGTGTTATTCAGTAACATGTAATTTATTAACAAAAGCAGCTTCGGATGGATTTAATCCATGAGCAGACCTGAAAAACAGTTTTTAAAAAGAACAATACAAAGCCAAAGAATTTATTGTGCTTTATCAATGCTCTTCATCCTGACTTGCAATGCAGCTCAGTTTCTCCTATCCATGCACCTTCCAATCTGTCCAGGGCACCTGTCAATTATCAGACATCAAATTTAAACTTTCCATAACATGTCACCAGTGCATCTGGAACCAAACAGATTACCCTTCTTCCTGACCTATCCAACCATTTTCATGAGAAATCGTGCAGCTAAACAATGTAGCCTGAGCACTTTAGTGCAGGTATTTTCAAAATCACAAAGAATAAATCCCTTATGGAGCTGTAAGTTGTAGGTGTTATTTTAACATCCAATATTAACGCAAAAAACCCTAATCTTTTGAGTCATTAACACTACAAAGTCTGCATCTGTCATCCAGAAGGAGTACCATCACAAACTTCAAGATCAAAAAACCCTGGAATGGTTTGTGTTGAAAAGGAAAAGCTTAAAGCTCATCCTGTCCCACTCCCTACCATGGGCAGGGACACCCCCTACTGTCCCAGGTGGCTCCAAGCCCCATCCAGCCTGGCCTTGGACACTTCCAGGGATCCAGGGACAGCCACAGCTGCTCTGGGCACCCTGGGCCAGGGCCTGCCCACCCTCCCAGCCACCAATTCCTAATTCCCAAGATCCCAAAATCTGTCCCTGCCCTCTGGCCCTGGGAAGCCATTGCCTGGCTGCTGTCCCTGCATGCCTTGTCCCCAGTGGCTGTGCAGCTCTCCTGGAGCCCCTGGAGGCCCTGGCAGGGGCTCTGAGGTGTCCCTGGAGCCTTCTCTTGTGCAGCTGAGCAGCCCCAGCTGTGCCAGGCTGGCTCCAGAGCAGAGGGGCTCCAGCCCTGGCAGCATCTCCGTGGCCTCCTCTGCACTGGCTGCAGCAGCTCCAGCTCCTTGTGCTGTTGGAGCCAGGGCTGGGGCAGCTCTGCAGGTGGGCTCTCACCTGAGCCCAGTATCTGTTAACACTGTACAAGAAGCGCAGCAGCCCACAGGAAGAAGGTACCGAACCTTTAACTCACAGATTTTGGACTGTTTCTTAGACAGCATGGATGGTCAAGCATCTTTATCATTTGAAATGTGCTCAAAAACGAACTTGAAAAATACTTTTTAAAGCCTTTTCATATTTATTGCTAAAATAACGATTAGGTAGGAAACGAACATTCTTGTTGATACTCAATTATAAGGTAAAGAGCTATGGATTTCTTACCATCCACTAGATAAAATTTATACGACTTTGAGCAGCAAAAGCAGTTATGTTTGACTTTTTCTTAAGTTCATTTTTTTACATAGCTGATTACTGACATTCTTTAATTATAAATATTGTCTATCTCAATTTCCAGTCCCATAATTCTCTAGAGCAAAGAAGAATTTGGAAAGCAAGAAATACCTCCTTTTCAGCCATATAAAATTCTTTTTTTTCTAGACCTAATCGTTGCAAAATATCAACTTTTAAAACTTTGTTACAATACATCAGCTTGCTTCTTGGTTTCCTTTAACAAGCAATTTCCCCTAAAGAATTAAAGAAAAATCATTTTTTAGCCAATAGGTTTTCTCTTCTCTTTTATAATGGGTTATTTGAAGCTGGTCAGGTTTTGGAATATCAGGATAAATGTCAGGGAGATAAATCACCAACACACCTCGTGAAACTTGCTGCTGCACTCTCAGTAAACAAGCTGAAGCATATGGTTACAATTAGGGTTTGTATGACCACAGAAATCAGAAGCTGCAGTCATGAACCACAGCCTCGCTGTGCTCTGCACTGATGGTCCCTGCTCCAAACAGCTGACAGGCTACAGAAAGCTACAGCACAGCTCCCTGCACAACACAAGCCTGAGCAGTGCCAGGAAGACATCACAGAAAAGAGGTTTTACAGACTTTAAAAACACATAAGCCTCCATAATGTTAAGTATGAAAAACGTTGTCACTGTCACAAGGGTGGAGTGATGGTAGTCAAGGGTCCCCAAGAGCACCAGCTTGTCCAAAAATAAAAGAAAAATGTACAGTTTCGCAGAATGGGTAAATCTCAGAACAGGTAAAGGGGGAAGGGACCACAGTGGATCATCTGGTCCCAGCTCCCTTCTGCAGCAAGGTCATCCCAAAGTAATGGCACAGGATTGTGTTCAGATGGTCTGGAATATCCCCAGTAAAGGAGACTCCACACTCTCTCAGGTCTGTTTCAGTGCTCAGCTACTGCACAGGGAAGTTCTTCCTCATGTCCAGGTGGATCTTCCTGGGCATCAGTTCCTCTGGTGCCATTGCTGGGTCCCACAAAGAGTCTGATCCCTGCTCTGACACCTGCCTACTGATAGAGATAAGTCTCCTCAGAGTCAATCAAAGATTTCTCAGAACCATCAAGCCCAGGAAATGACAGCATAAATTGCTATTCTGGGAAAGCATGCTTTGCTGTCACTACTGTCAGTGTATGTGCAAAGAGCAGAGCTCACAGAGCAAAGTCCATGCTACCTGTAAAGCTAGTTCTGACCAATAGTGGTTTACTATCAAAATAATGTTGGTGAAGCTAACAGGACTGATTGAGAATTTCATGGACTCTCAGGATGGTCTGAGTTGAAATGGGACCTTCAAAACCATCTCATTCCAAACCCCCACCTGCCACAGGCAGGGACATCTTTTACTATCCCAGGCTGCTCTAAGCCCTGTCCAGCCTGGCCTTGGGCACTTCCAGGGATTCAGGGACAGCCACAGCTGCTCTGGGCACCCTGGGCCAGGGCCTGCCCACTCTCCCAGCCACCAATTCCTTCCCAATATCCCAAAATCTGTCCCTACCCTCTGGCAGTGGGAAGCCATTCCCTGTGTCCTGCCCCTCCTTGCCTTGTCCCAAATTCCTTTCCAGCTCTCCTGGAGCCCCTTGAAGGCCTGGCAGGGGCTCTGAGCTCTCCTTGGACCCTTCTCTTGTGCAGGTGAACAGCCCCAGCTGCAGAGGCTCTCCAGCCCTTGGAACATCATTATTTCTTAATTATACAACAATTGTTCTGGTTTCAGATCCTCGTCATTCAAAGTCCCAAGAGCTTGGTGGAGCTGGGGACAAATGCCACCAGAAGAGCTATTGCTGTAAAATCATTCTATACTCTCACATTTGTCAAGTACACAAAGATAAATTACATTACAAGAAACAGAACATACATGGCATAGTGTACATCAAAGAAGTCTCTGAGAGCTTGATAGTGAGTACATCTCTGGTCTGCAGAGATACTTATCAGACACAATATATTTCTGTACCAATGTGATTAAGGCAGAAGGTGAGTTTTTGTCATAAAAACTTGAAAACTCTCAAAGACAACACTAAGGCATTGGTCAGGCAGCAGCAACCCAATTTCAAACCAGCTTCTGTGGTCCTTGTAGCACCCAAGCACAGATTTTGGGCAGGACAAAGCTGCTCTGGCACCAGTTTGCTGTGCAGCTCTTGCAGACTGCCCCTGCCATAGCTACACCAGAACACTCAACTATTTATTCTCAAAGTACCTGTGCTTGAACTGCAGCCACACACTTTGCTCTGTGTCAGGCACATTGTCACGGGAACTAACTGAAAGATTAAAGACCTGGAAACTTCCTCAATCTTCCTATTCAGACAGGGGAAAATATCATAGTTACAGCATCAAGAGGATAACACTTACAGACTGTAAGCAAGAAGGAAAACGAACAGACAGAACTGGAAAAGAAAGCTCAAACGTACATTTCCATTGTGGTGGGCATGAACAGGCAATTAAGCATTGACTAAGCACCAGAGATAGACACCAGATCTGTGACACACACAAAAAGGATCTGGAAGGTAGAAGCAAGCAGAGTGAAGCATTTGCTAGCAGAAGCAAAGGTTGGTGAAATCATAAGAATAAGAAATAACAGACACACTGTTAGTATCTTTTTGTGTCTCTCTACTTTGATATATTTTTTATGTAGATATTACAAATCAGGATAATCAAAATTGAAGAGGAAAAAGACAGTAACATAAAACACTAAATATTAATAAACAGTTTTCTTGTAAAATTAAAAAATGACCATTCAAATGCTTCTGTTAACCAGAAAGTAGCACACAAAAAAAAATACAGTAAGCTATAGTGTATATAAATCACAGATGTACCACAGAGGTCTGATACCTTCAGGTATCCTAATGCTGAACAGTATAGTGCAGAGTACAGCATATACTTGCCTGATATAACGTCATTATTGGCCAGGAATATTTCTCTAGTTCCAACCAAAAAGTATACAGACATGAGAAAACAAGCCATCACTGATCACTACACACTGAATTCTGCAATTTCTATTAATGCTACAACAGTGCATTTGTGTGGCAGATTAGTTATGATGATGACTTGGGTGATTAATGAAGCTGAATCCGGTTACTGACTCGGCTTGAGTTCCTTACAGATACAGCATTGTACCCCTCACATCTATAAACACCCTAACAGCACAAACCGAGTCAATTAGATCCCACTGTTGCAGTAACTCCTTACTTCTGCCAGATGCATTACTGTCTGGAGTTGATTTTTAATAGCAAAGTACAAACTGGATCAACTATTTCAAAGGAAACCATCTAAATTGACTTATTTTTCAACAGTCTTGAGTAGCACTATCATTTCCCTGTCTTAGCACATCATCTGCTTGGCAGTTCCTCACTCTAACAAGGATTCTATTTTGCAAGCAATAAAATGACTAATTTAAAAAAATATTGCTTTTCCACAAAAAGTTGTCTCAACTTAGTTGACTGTAGACTATGAATTGGCAAATGTTAACAAATCTCAACAAAAAAGAAGAGGGAACTTAGAGCCAACAAAAAAACTTGGGTTTGAGGGTAAGTTGGTTCAATGTGCTTTGTGAACCAAGAATAATTAATTTCTGGTTTCCAATAAATGAGTTTCTAATATCTAAATTCTACTGCCATGCATATTAATGTCATTTATGCTTCACAACACTGCCCCAGATCTAGCAGCACTTTACAATTACTGTGCACACCTACTGAAAGACCACAAAGACAAAGCAAAGTTGACTCAGTAGAGAAAAATCTCCTTTATGAAGTCACAAAAATAAATACCATTATTTTTCCCCTCCTTCCAAAACCACCATTGTTTCTTTAATTACTGGAGCATAACAGAATTGGCAGGACAATCCAATCCAGGTATTTTATATCCAGGATAGAAAAAGGTCCTTGCACAGAGGTAACCTGGATCCAGTCAGAGGCCAAACCCAGAAGTAATTGCTGTGAGGATGTTGGTTGTGTGGTTTCAGAGTTAAGGAAGCTCATGAGAGGAAGAAAAACAGGCTACGAAGGATGAGAAGCAGGAGAAGGTTAACTGTGGGAAAGGGTAAAATTCTGCTCATATCGTGTATAATTATCACTCCTGCTGAATCACAAGGAAGGAAAAGGAGGGTGGATCTAAAATACAGTGCTTGTAAGAGTTTGTTGATCTGCTGCAATGCAAGTGACTACAAAATAGGAGTAACATTATACATGATAATTTAGATGACTGTGGTATCAAGTAAAATTATTAACAAGTATAATAATTATTTTAGGCCTCAAAATGTCATACTAAAAATACTTTTTTTAAACCAGGCTCCTATCTCCTTTCATCCTAAGTAGATTGTATTTAGACTATTTCAGTAAACTTACTTTAAGCATTATGTGGTATTTAAAAGGCACTGAGCAACACAGAAGTGAGTTTTCAATTCTTCCATTCTTTCAATTTCTATCATGTAAAGATTATAAAACACACAAAAGTAATACAATACAGAAATCACATAAAAGTTTTCCACAGCTGCTCATTGCTCAAAATAGCCTTTTGTTCCCTAACAGACGATCACCTCGTGTTGCTGCATCTTCATTTGTGCTGTGCTCTACCCGCGTACCTGAGGCTACATGAACCAAAGTATTGATTTGTAAGAGTTAATTCAGAGATAAGACAGGCAAATATGCCATTTACTCTACAATCCTACTGTGCCCACGTTTCATCTACAGTCCAACATCATATATAGGCAAATAATTTTTTAAAAATCTCGAGCAACTGTCTGGGCATGGATAGAAAAAACATTCCTGTTTTTTAACAGGATGTGGTACTCCTTTTTTCCCTTTTCCCAGGCAGGAAATTAGAAAGCTCTTTAAAAAGACTCCTCTTCTTAAAGCTTTAAATGAAGACACTTAATTTGCTGGGCTAAGAGATGGCACTTCAGGTACTCATGAAAGAAGCAAGAAAACAAGTGTAGGCGTATGCCAAGGTAGTTGCTAAGGGAATGGTTCAAGAGGAGTGAAGGAGGTGGGAGTGTAGGAAGAGACAAGAACAGATGTAGGCTGAAATCTTAAGAGTTTGCATTAAGAAATGGAAACTTAATATACAACGGGTAAAAAGTCACAGGGGATATCATGTAAGAAGTGTTACAGAGGGAGGCTCGAGTGGTGGCAATATGGACGCATTTACAAATCAGTCAAGTAGCCAGAAGAGGAGAAGTGTTTTGCCTGTGGCAGCATTGAGACAGAAAGACACTAGAGAGATCAGAACTAATAATAACATAAATAACAGCAATTACTCAGGTAATACTATGTACCAAAATACGCAGCAGAAACTGAAAAACTACAATCTAGATACTGAAAACTGCTTCAGAAAAACATGTTAAGGGCAATTTCTCCTTGCAATTGAAACGAAGAAAAAGAATATACCTGATGGGACTCTCGAATAAAGCACTGCAAGGAACAATTTAATTAATCTGGCGTGCGTGTAAGTGAATCGCAAAGCAAGCCACTACTTTGTGCTGGGTTTAGGTTAGGGACACAAGCCAGGCGCGGCCCCGGAGGGTGTAGCCCGGAGCGCAGACGGAGCTGAGCGCAGCAGCCGTGCGCTTTTACTGCCGCCCTGAGGAGGGACGCGGGCACTGCCTCCGACTGCAAGTTCTGGCAGACCCCTTGCGGCCTGAACTTTAATATTCCCTCAGGAGGCTGCCAGTGAATTGATTTCACAAAAGAGCTAAATAAATAGTATCGGTTTTAAGAGCAACTGACTTGCAAAGTGTTCTCTAGTTTATCGGGGAAAAAGAAAATAATATCTACCTTTGCTGTTTGCACTGTATTATGTTTTATTCTCATTCAGTGGAAAAGAAAAAACCTCCAGGACAGATTTTTATATACCAGTAAAACACATCTGGTGTGGGGAAGGGAGCAGCCACCAACCAAAACAGAGTGTATACTATAACAAAAAAGAGAAACCTTCTTCTGAACAACAAATGGCATCAAGTCTTTGCTGTTCTTCAGGCAGCATTTCTCTACAGCAAACAGTCTGGGAAAGGTCAGAATCTAGTCATACTTATCAGGAAAAAACATTAGTCAATTAATGGGAAAGGCACAATATGTTACAAAAATTCCTATCTAGGCTGCTCCCTTACATCAAAGAGCCCTCCTAGGAGGGACCCCTTGGGACCACCTAGCCCAACCTTTTGCTCAAGCAGAGCCACAGAGCAGGTCACCAGATGCACAGAGTAATTGTAAAGAATAAAATGTGCACATGAAACTATTTCTTGCAACACTTTAAGTAACTTGAAGTATGTGATTCATCAAATAGGGCACTGCTTGGTTGGTTGAGGGTTTTTTAATGTGTCAGTAAAAAAAAAACCTGGGGCTAGGTGATACTTTTACCATCTGCTGTCCTGCAGGTATAATTGCTTCAGATTCTAACACATCTCAAGATGGGCCATGCAGGCCTGCGGAAAGCTTTCTACATTGGTATCACTTGCTGAAAAAGAAATGGGCTACAGGTGTATTTGCAAGAGAGGGCACACAGAAGGCAATACTTCATATGGTCTGAAGCACGATTTATAGAAAATCAGACTCACTTGCCACCCCAGATGCAATTCCATAGAGCAGTCCTCCTCCATCTGTTTGCTGCTGAAAGACGTGGGTCCCTGGAGGAGGGCTTCTCTCTTGTCTAATGAAATTATACAGCAAAGTTTTCACAAGTCTGCTGGTGTAGGGGAGACTGGAAAGGAAAAAAAAATTAGTTGGCTCGCAACTCAAAATTTGGCACAACAAAATCCAGGCAGGGTGCAAACGCTAGTGTTTGGCATTAAAGATGGTCAGTAACTCTCCCAGTGCTGACCAGACTGGAGAGGAAAAGAACACAAAGGTCTTCCCCATGCAAAGCTGCCCAGACTTCAGCAGAGGTCTGAAGGAGCATTTTCCACAGCAGGATCATGAAAACTGCCTTTTGTTTTTTAAATACTACTTTTAAATAAACCATTTAGTTTGTAGAATCATTGTATTCACTTACCTTAAGACACAACTGGAAAAGTATTTATGCAATGGAAAGGAACGCTGTATTTTTTCAGTTTTCACTCCATGCTCTAGTAACATGGAACAGGTACCAACAGCATCTCTCCACACCCACAATATTTTGTCTGTGTGTGCAGCTCAGAACCAATCTTAAATACCTTTTCATACTTCAAGGATTCTATAACTCAAGGAATTTGCAAAGACCAATGAAACAACCAACCTCACATCAACGAATCTGAAAAATGCTGGTAGAATTTGCTGGATTTAACTAGAAGGTTACAGTATTTCTAGAATGGAGTAGCATTTCCACAACAGCAAACAGCTGGCTCCAATTCCCATCTGATTTAGAGCAGAAAAGAAGGAGCTCTGTTAGGATGGACTGTCTCACCATCTGTAGAATCCCAGTAGGTAAGGAGCTAATGTGCATGTCCCAAACAGCAATAGCTGCGTGGTGTGGAGCCAGCCAAGGGTTTTTAGGAATAACAAGCAAGGACTTGGTAGAAACACAGCAGAGTAAGACCAGGATGTGGCTGGAGAAGGGGCCATATGGAGGCAGGGCAGCGTTTTAGGGACAAACCTCCTGGCTGTGGCTCCTGCAGGAGAGCACAGCCCGGCACAGGGGCAGGGACAGGGCCAGAAGGGCCCAGCACTGCAGGGGGGAACTCTGAGCCCATCCAAGACCCTAAAGCCTCCAACCCATTTCCAGAAAGGCCTGAAGGAACCACTGTGAATGAAAACTGACTTGCACAAAAAGTGGGAAACTTCTCCTCAGGAGTGGAAGATTTAAATGTGCCCCACAAAGCCCAGGGCCTCAGGACATCCCATCAGCTGGATCTACACTGGAGTAACGACTGGCGATCTCTCTCTTTTTTCTTCCTTTCTCTCTCCCCTTCTTTGATCTAATTTCTCTCTCTCTCTCTGTTCCTCTCTTTCTCCCTTTACAGCACACCTCACCTTTATCCAAATCCCACTGTGCTTACACTGGGATATCAGGGACAAACACTGTTTTCCATGCCAGGTGTGTAATTAGTAATAAAATCTGGCAGATCCTCTGACTTTTGTCATTCCTTTTGATCACAAACATATACAAACCCTGGGTGCTTCCCTCTCCTTAGGGGTGGGATGTCACACCAGTACCCCTCCACCTGTTCACATTGCTCTCGATTCCCAGCCACCAAATTGCTACATCTCTCTACAGAGGTCAGGCTCCTCCTACTCCCAAAACAGACCTCTTAGACCACATACTAAGTCTTCCCCCAAACACTCCCCATTTTCCCCCAAACCCTTGATTCCTTCCATCCAGAGACTGAAGTACTAGGATACCCCACACATCCTGAGGCTCTGGCTCTATCCTGCTGATGTTTCAGGCTGAAGTCTGCCCAGTGCTCCAAGCTGAGCCTCACTCCTTCCCCTGCATGTCACAGTAGTATCTGTGTCTTACACCTAGTAGAAACTTCAGGAAAACAGAGAATAAATGCATTTATGAGAAATCTGCCCACATGGAACTTGAAGTTGAAAGAGAATGAATGGGAGCCTGACTAAGATGCATGTAAGCCACCGTGAAAGCACTTGAACACAACAACCAACTTGCCAGAACAAGTGGTATTACTCACACAACCCAGTCTACCCCTGGCTAAGTGTTCCCTTCAGCTCAGCCCAGCATGTGTCTTCATCTTTCCAAGGACTGCTGCTTATCTGGATGGCAAGAAAGCCCTAGCATTTCTGAGGGACCTGAGTTCTCTAGGCTGCAGTGCTACAAGACTCATTGTTGAATCAAAAAACCATCCTGAAAACTAAATACTGTTTAAAGTTAATGAAACTACTCTCAAAATATAAAAACTATTTCCAAATTAGTTTTACTGAAGTCTGGGCTGTGAGATTTCCACCCAAATCCCTCCAAGAGCCTTTACAGATGTTTGCTTTTGTGATCTCTTTTCTTTTGAGCAGAGCAAATTTTCTATCAAGATAACATTTTGCTGCCTTCTGTTTTCAGGTACAAACAACCTAAAAAAGCCACCAGCAGCGTTTTCTTTGCCCTTAGGCAGCACCCCAGAGCAGGACATACCATCGACCATGCATCAGGTATCTGTGAATGATGCTCTCTCGCAGAATCTCTTTGTGGAATAATTGGCAGGAGAGGAACACAATGAGAGTTGTCACAGCTTCCAAAGAAATGCTGTACGTAATATCTCTGCAGAATAAAGGCAAAATTACAGAGATTAATCTACTGGGTTGTTTACAGGCTGATTTCCAAGAACACTTGGTAGCTTCACCTGAAGTTATACACTGTGTAGCACAGAGAGATTCAACTGGGAACATGTAAACAACAAATTCAAGAAACTCAGAATCATTTTATACCAAAAATGGGTGTTTTTCTTAGAAATAAGCATTTTTTTCAGACACCAAAGGACAAAACAATGTAAAAAGAGGTATTGCTCATGGCATTCAAGTTGCAATTGATAGATTGACTATACTTCTTACTCAAAATACTAAGTATCTCCCAGAAGTGTGTCCTTTGTACTATTAAACAAAATTGTCACGAAGCCATCATGCTAAGTGAGGGAATGAATGTCCAACTAGCCCAACACAGCTCCATCTACCAAGAAAACTGGATCCCTATGAGAAGAATGTAATATACAAAAGCCAGCTCAAGTGTACAAAATGCTCAGGGTATCAGGATACCACATACATTGCTCAGTTTTTAATGGTATTTTTGAGGTAACAGAGAAGTACAAAGTTTCAAGGCACTACAAGGTATTCAAGATAATCACAAAGAATGAGCCGCAATGCTTAAATACGGACACCAGACAGCTCAGCACAGTTCATTTAGCCCAGGCTGATTAGGAAAGGCTGCGCAGCAGAACAGATGACAGGCGCACTATTAAAAGTATCTTGTGCTTTCTGTTCCCACCTCTGCCTATAATAACTTTGTTACAAATCTGGTTTTTAAAAGGGAGAGAAAAACGGCATTTGCCTCCTAAATCAGTAACAAATTGCAGACTGCAAGAAACCTTTTATAACACAATGAACTAACTTGGACATGAACCAGTATCATTCTTACTTTCAACCAAAGACCATTTTTACGTCCTCCAAAATGAGATACTTCATTTGGTGCAACAGCACCACCCTGCAGTTCATCGGAAATATTGTTATCAAGTATGGTTATTGTTACCACAAGTCCTTTTAATGTTTCTCCCACTGTCACCATTTAATTTCCACAGTATGCTTCACAATCCAGTATTGCTAAGTTACAATGGTTTCCCTGCAACAGTTACCAAGGTTTTCTGACCTGGGACCTACTGGAAATTCAAAATCTGTTTATTATTGTCAAATGCAAATATTTAATAGTACCTCTATTTAAGAATTTTAAAAAATCCAAACACCAAAGAACAAATCAGCATTTATGTTTTTTAATCAGTGGTGCTAAATTTTTCTTTGTTACAATGTCACCTTCCAAAAATTTTATTCTCAACAGTTAGAACAGGTATAAGCATAAAATTAAGTGCACTTTCAAACAATGATGACTTGAAAACTACAGTGCAATCTCCCAAAACAAAACAAATTAACCGCAGAAAGAACTAGATTTTCACTAGTCTCAGGATCAGAGCTGGTGTGGTCCTCACTAAAATACACAGCATTTTATTTAGAAGAAATTAGTCTAATTTTTAACACAACCAAATAGCTTAATATTCTCAAGTGTGCTGCCAGATATGCTGCAAACAACACGCATTACTATCAAGTGTGAAAACAAGAATTTCACGCAGCACAATGCACAGACAGCTTAAGTTAAGCTCTTCTGCAGCAGCTCCAGGCCAGAGTTTCTCCAGAGTGCAGTTATTTACTCAAAGCCAACAGCAAACTGGAATCACAATTTCCTGGATCACAATCCACAAAACTGCACCACCTCTCATACAAAAATGTTTTTAAAAATGAAGGTTGTGCATATTCACTGTTTTTTATTTTCTCACACTTCATTTGAGTATTTGAACCCCAAACATTTGAAGTTATGGGTTGGGAAAGGACATACTGCCTAAGTAACATTTTCCTGAAAATCATTATGTCCTTTTGAATTACTTTTACTCTCTGCAAGTTACCTGACTTTTTGCCCACTCCTGAGGAAGTTCGCCAGTGTAAATGCTGATAATTAGATCAGGCCAGAGGTTACACTCTGATCTGGTTCCACTGCAAATTCATCTGAGCCAGAAGCAAGGACGCACTAGGAACAGTGCCTGCTCCCTCTCCAAACCAGGGAGCGGTGCAATCCGCCACCCACACGCATCCCAAGCAAAGCAAAGAAGACTTAAATACATACATAACATCAATTATCAAAGGTTCAGCCACCAAAAAAAAAAAGGAGAAATGTTTTTCTATCAAAATAAAAGCAACAGTTTGGGAAAATACTTTTTTGATATTATATGAAAAACATTCAGAAACTTATCATTATGACGTCAGCTGAGAATACAGGAACAATGTCTCCTACCCCAAGGTGATGAATGAAAAGGGTAACAACTTCATAACATACTACAGCATGCACTGGGTCAGTATTCAGAGAGGAAACAAATTTTGGGGTCTAGTATACTTTTTCTCCATTTCAATCATTCATTCATTTATTTTTATTATAACCCACACAAGTGGAATAGCAAATTTGAGGAAACATTACAAAATAATTTTCTGTTTTGACAAGAATCAGCATAAAAAAATAAACTAAGAGATTACTGTACTGTATTAAGGAAAAAAAATCTGCTTTCAATATCCTTACATAACTCAGATAGAAAAAAAACAGAAAGGTAAATTCAAGCAGTCCCACTTAGTGAGTTATTCTCATTTTCTCTAAGTTCAAAACCCAGACAGCGCACATTTAACTGTAGAAACACGCCACCCAAACCTGTAGAATCTCTTCAAATTAAATCTGCTCTGACAAAAACAAAACCAGGGTCCTGATATCTAGGGTAACCCCTCAGATCCAGTCACCCTTAATTTATCAGCACAATGATAAAGCTTCAGAGCAAAATTATTTTCTCCACCAAGGGTCAAATGTATGGTTTTCTGAAACTCAGGCATTTCTGGAGGATCACAAGAACTACCAGGAACCTCTTTCAACTTCAAAGAACACATTGTTTATTTATATTGAGAGACTATATAATAGGAGGTCTTGGTTTTGATTTTTTTTTTATTTTATTCAAAGCTATCAGTCATATAGAACGACTTTACATGGAATTTATGCTGATCTTCAACTTCCCCTGAAAACTGTCTGCTTGCAGATAAGGAGGAAACTAGAAATAATGAACTCATGTATCAATTACATGTCAAAATTATTTAGCTACTTCTTTCAGAAAGCTAGAATAACTGCATGTTGTTTTGAGCTTCTCTGGCATTTTTTTTTTCCTTCTCAAGTGTCTTGCAAAACAAATAAAATATCTACAGGTAGAGCTCACACTCTGTGTAAATGGACATCATAAAGCAATGCACCAAAACATGCAGAGGTCTTTTCTTTCTCTTCCTTTGGATTTTCTCTTTTGCGGATTCATTAGTTATTCTCAATTTTTTCAACTTATTCTCTCCCTCCCCTTTCCAAAGGGAGATATATTCCCATATCAGGTAGGTAAGTTAGCAGATACTACACGTCTGTCTCTCAAAAGACATCTCAAGAAATACACATCTTTCACATGGAAAGAATCTGAGACAGACTGAAGTCCAGAACTCATGGCAATCATTTCTCTCCTGCATTTGGGTTCTCCTCTTATCACAGGCAGCTGTCCTGGTACCATACCTCGTATGCAGCGGCATCCCTGGACTGGATAGAGCAGGCCCAGGCTCTCCCATGTGACACCCGAGCTAAAACTGATTTCTGGCAACAAACCTTATAGATAAACATGTACTCTCTGAAGAAAATACAGATCATGCCATATCTATCCGAGATTATGTTAAATAATGAATTCTTCACAGAATGAGGAGCTCCAAAATGCAAGATTCCCCAATACTAGCATAACAAATGTGTGTATTTAACACGTGTTTGGTGTCTACATTTCAATGAAAAACTGATACATCAATGGATTCCTTCCAAAAGTAAATGATGCCAGATCATTTCAATTAAAATTTTTTAATTAAACGACTACAGAGTTGTATGATTTATAATCATAAACAAATCAGTAATCATTAGATAACAACTTATTAAAGCAAAAGACAAAAATTAGAATAACAGAATGGTTTGGTTTGGGAGGCACCTCGAAGCTCATCCAGTCCTATTCCCTGCCATGGGCAGGGACACCTTCCACTATCCCATGGTGCTCCAAGCCCTGTCTAACCCAGCCTTGGACACTGCCAGGGATGGAAGGTCCACAACCTCTAGGAAATAAATTCTACTGAATCAGACCACATTCCATTTTAATCTTGTTGTCAGGTAGGTAACAGAGATCCTGGGTTCCTCTGGGACCTCTACAGCTGCTTTAAAGCAGCACTGCATTTAAACATACAGTAGTACTGCTTTAGAAGAAATTGGTGCAGTAACTAATTCTTCCACGATATGGACTGGAGAGAGTATCACTTCTCTTCTGGTCTTCCACCAAGAACATATATTTTAGTTTATTTATTTTATTTTTTGACTTTGGTGACAAACTTGTAAATTAGAATAATCAAATCCTAGGCTGGTTTGTTTCAGAAAGGACCATAAATCTCATCCAGTTCCACCCCCTGACACAGACAGGAACACCTTCTGCTAGACCAGGTCGCTCCAAGCCTTGTCCAACCTTAGCCCAAATATTGTTCCCAAATGATGCAATCACCCCACACAGAACAAGAACTATGGTCCTGTTAAAACCACAACTCCCCAGTATCCTGGCATCTGCTTTATCCATTCAAAACCATGTGGATGACCTCCTATCAGCATCACCTACCAAGAACTTCAACAATCTACCTATGTGTCACCATCCTGCTGCTGCTGGCTTCTCTCCAAGGCCAAGCACTGCTCACAAGTGCTTTCTATGCTCCCAATCATTCAGCTTTGTTCCCTGCCTGTGAGAGAGAGGTCTGTGACAGAGGAACCAAGGTGAAGCACAGAGGCACCATAGAGGAAAATCTCAGCCACGAACTCCAATTAACACTCTGAAGGCACATGCTGTTGTAAACACTTTAATTACTCAGTGAAATGCAGCTATTTCTACATCAGCACACAGAGGCTGGGAGCTCATAAATTATTTCACACCTACAGAGCAAACAGCCTGAACAGTCAGAAACCAAACTCCAAATTTCAACTCCCACCCCTAGACCAAGCCCCCTCCCTGTTCAAATATTTTCCTGAACTTTCACCCAGCTAGAGCTGTCTACTCCGAGTATTAAAAGGTTAAAAGGTAACCCATTTTCTAATTTAGGAGAGTTGCCAAAAGGGCTGATTCATACAAAAAGTCTCAAATCATACAGGAACCAGGTTTCATTTCCCTGCTTCCTGAGGGCCCACCAGAAAGGTGAAAGAGGAGTCACCACAGAGAATAGGATCAGTTTTTAAAACTGAAAAGCAAGTACAATATCTGGCTATCAGTCTCAGGATACAAGTACAACAACTCGAAGAGAAGATAATCTTTCCTCTTGGAAACACTCCTAATTTTACACTCACTGATGGCACATATGTACTGTGGCAGCTGATAATGTTCTACAGTCATTACAGCTGACTCCAAACATTTGGGAGATGTCCCAAGGGGGCACTCAGCAAACACAGACTGGAAGCAGAAAGAATCTCTGACATTTCGTACTGCATCTCCCCCACGCTGGGCATTCCCAACTCGGAGAAGAATAGGGTGAGAGAACAAAAAATCCTGGAATGGTTTGGGTTGGAAGGACCTTAAAAATCATCTCATTCCATCCCCTGCCATGGGCAGGGACATCTTCCATGTCCCAGGGTGCTCCAAGCCCTGTCCAGCCTGGCCTTGGGCACTCCCAGGGATCCAGGGGCAGCCACAGCTGCTCTGGGCACCCTGGGCCAGGGCCTGCCCACCCTCCCAGCCAGCAATTCCTAATTCCCAAGATCCCAAAATCTGTCCCTGCCCTCTGGCCCCGGGAAGCCATTGCCTGGCTGCTGTCCCTGCATGCCTTGTCCCCAGTGGCTGTGCAGCTCTCCTGGAGCCCCTGGAGGCCCTGGCAGGGGCTCTGAGGTGTCCCTGGAGCCTTCTCTTGTGCAGCTGAGCAGCCCCAGCTGTGCCAGGCTGGCTCCAGAGCAGAGGGGCTCCAGCCCTGGAGCATCAACAATATGGAAATACTCTAAAGGTAGTGCCTAAAGGATTAACATGACTTGAGAGCCTTTTTTCACAGACCTGTTCCTAAACCATCTGAGACTATGTGACTGTGTATATTGTCACTTATTGATATTTATTTCTTCCCTCTACAGACTAAAAATTCTAGAAGAAATTCTGGACTTCTAAATATTGCACAGAAGATGTATTATTCTCCATTTGCTGTTCATATCACCATGTCTTGTTACCAATATCCACTAAAACTAATTAAAAGACGTTACTTTTCAAACAACAGAACACAAGAGAGTGACCCAAATTCCTTCAGAAATGGTCAGCTTCAGAGACTCCCAGGTGTAGCTTCCATCTTCCTCTTCCAGGGAAGAGGAGATTACTCAGGTGATCAAACTACTACATTAGACCATCAGAGAGTTCTACACAGAGCCAGACCACAGGAATCACATCAGTGATGCAGCCTAAGTGAAAGTGAACCTTCTCCACAGTCTGTCTTTGCTGTTGAGACCCAAATACCTGCAAACAGAGGTTTTTCAACACCCATCATCTTTTGTGCAGAGGGCTGAAAACCATATATGAGTGCAGATTATTGGGAATATGATACACAGCATAATGTATGAAAAAACTGTACAGACCTCTGACACTGTGCTTTGAGGTGAAGAATTTTGTTACAAATTAAAGCACACCAAGTGAACAGATAGAACATGTCACAGAAAAATACTAATCTAAGTCTAAAATAAAAACTAAACTAGAACAGAGTAAGAATATGTGATACAGATAAAGGTTCTCCTACCACCCCAAGGTGCAGCAGCAAATGAAACTCCCTTTATATGAATCAGCTCCCTCCTAAACAGAGCACAATAGTCTTAAACTTAGAGGCTCTTCAAAGTAAAGAAACACAAATCTCTCTCAGTTTGGATATTTTCGTTATCTTCGACCTTAGTTTCAACAGATGGAAGTTTGCCTTTGATGATTAGACAAAGTTGCCAAAAATGCCAAAGTCACATGTTTTCCAAATAATGGAGCTACTACAGTCTTGATAAAAATTCCTTGAACAGACTCTTTTTATAAAGAACTATTCTGACCTATTCTTTTAAAAGTAAGAAAAATAATTAAAATATGGCACTACTGAGCTAGAACAGAAAACATTTCTTAATCTCTTTGCTACTCACAACTGGCAAAAAAGAAAGCCTAAACACTTCTAATCATCGTACATGGCACTTTTCCTACGCTGCAGTTACTTTGTAGAGCTTTATAATCAATTATATTGCCTTTCCTTCCTACATATGATTTTTTAGCTCCCATAAAATGCAGCGAGCATCCCTAAATGAGTCAAAACTTTGTCAACATTTAAATTTTGCCAACATTTAAATTTTGTCAACATTGTCAACATTTCCAAACAACTAAGACTGCACCCTAAAACAACCATAACTAGAGAAAATAAGGGAATGTAATAGAAATATCAGCTAACTTGTACTGGCACCACAGGGTGCTACTTAGGAGTGATGTAACTAGATCACAGTATTTCATTTTTCCTCCACATGCATTTATAGTTTTCAATGAAGTGAAAATGCACTGATAACAACCAGATGTTCAGTTATGGATACCAGTTCTTAACAAGCTGCTGAAAGAAGCCTTTATAATTTAAAGCTTTGGGAGCTCCATCCTGCAACAAAATGTTAGCAATAGTTTCTACATAGCAGTCATACAATTAAATACTAACATTGTATCTTTTCGCCGACTATGCAGTTCGAATCATTAGCGTACACTCTTGAGTGCTAACATTAGCAAAACCAAAGAAAAAGCAGAGTATCCATAGCACACCCAAGGGAACCATAAATCAAACATCAACATATGGTAACACAAGGGTTATAAGGGACTGCACAAGTCTAATTGATGAAAACTGTATTTCCTATAAAATTAAAACTGAAACCTTTATCCCTGGCATTTTGTACAATGCAGCACAGCCTGTTTTTCAGACAGGTAATTCAAGATATTTTTAATAACTCTCAGACACAGCAACACAATGTTGAAGAGTCCCAGAGTCCCTACTGCAACCTATTTCTGCCTTGAAGCACATTTGCCTTTTGCAATACAAATTAGCGTTGAAAAAGATTTTCTTAAATTCCCTGTAAAAAAACTGAGACACTTCCAAAAATGTTCTGCCTCCCAGAAAGGCTCTGGAGCCTTTCCTAACCAAAAAAAAAAAAAAAAAAAAAATGTTTGGCTTCATAATAAGGGACAGAGATCTGACATGTATCTTCTTCCACACGCCACACTTACTTAGTAATTTTGAGAAATACAGTCCACCTGCCATTTCCAAGTATGCTGTAGGTTGTTTTGTACACATAAATGAGCTTATTCTGCCAAGGCTGATAACGAGAGCAAGCTCAGAGGTGAGTGACATCTGCCCATACCCCAGAAAAGACTGAAGCCTTCATGAATTCAGCATCCCTGCCAAGCCCAAACTTCTTACATTTAGAATCCCAGAATGGTTTGGGTTGGAAGGAACCTTAAAGCCCATCCAGCCGCAATCCCTGCCATGGGCAGGGACATCTTCCACTGTCCCAGGTGGCTCCAAGCCCCATCCATCCTGGCCTGGGACACTCCCAGGGATCCAGGGGCAGCCACAGCTGCTCTGGGCACCCTGGGCCAGGGCCTGCCCACCCTGCCAGCCAGCAATTCCTAATTCCCAATAGCCCAAAATCTGTCCCTGCCCTCTGGCCCTGGGAAGCCATTGCCTGGCTGCTGTCCCTGCATGCCTTGTCCCCAGTGGCTGTGCAGCTCTCCTGGAGGCCCCTGGAGGCCCTGGCAGGGGCTCTGAGGTGTCCCTGGAGCCTTCTCTTGTGCAGCTGAGCAGCCCCAGCTGTGCCAGGCTGGCTCCAGAGCAGAGGGGCTCCAGCCCTGGCAGCATCTCCGTGGCCTCCTCTGCACTGGCTGCAGCAGCTCCAGCTCCTTGTGCTGTTGGAGCCAGGGCTGGGGCAGCTCTGCAGGTGGGCTCTCACCTGAGCCCAGGGGCACAGGGGCAGGATCCCCCTGCCCTGCTGCCCACGCTGGGGCTCAGCTCAGGGCACAGGAAGTTTCTGGGTCCTAGTGCATATGGCTGGGGCATGTCCAGCCTCCCACAACTTCTGGGGTACAACCAGGATATACCAAAATCCTTCTCCTCAGGGCTGCTCTCCAACCAGTCTGGAACAACTATGTATCTGCCTGCAAAATACCACACACAGGTATCCCAAGCACCTCAAGCGACATTCAGAACAAGTTCAAAAGGAAGGAGCGCAAAACAGCTGCACAGGTTCCTGCACCTCTGTTCCTGCATTCTGAACATGGAAATGGCTTTCCATGCTTTAAAAATAATTTTACAGTTTCAGTGAAGGTGAAAAATACAAGCTTTAACTGGGGTGCAGGCAAGCAATATATTCAGACAGCAGCTGCCAGCTGTACCCACCTCTTCACCAAACGGCATCTGCAGAACCCAAGGGACACACTAATTGTCAAAATCCTCTGTTAAGACTATTGAATGCTCTTAAGAAAATCTTTGCTGTTCTGAAAGATACTTTGAAGACCAGCTCAGCATGGAGATTTTAATGGTCTGTCACCAAAAAAAATTCATCTTTGATAGCATCTTTACAGACAGGCATTCTGTTACAGTGCCATTGCAAGCTGCCAAAACTGTCTGTTCTCTCTGAGGTGATCCTAAGTTCTGACACAGAGATCATTACAAGTTTGAATACTTCATGTATTCCACTTAATCTATTCCTTCCCCAAATTCACATACTAGGCTTGCAGCTCTCTTGATTCATTCCAGCCAAAGACAAAAATGGACTAGTCCCTTGAAGCAGAACAGGGAAAGAATCTCTAGTGATAACTGATCAGGGAGAGAGAGGGAAGCAAGAAGTACACTCATTATGAAAACAATCCTGATCACCCTCTTGAACAAAATTAATAATAAAGTAATACCTCATAACACCTTTTTGAAGAACATAGTTGGACTGTGTATTAGAGAACACAAGTTCTCCAGTATGTCCTTTCCCCTACCTATTTCCCTTCCGACGTATGGGAACAAAATTCTTAGTTAAAGCATTATCACACCATTAAACATATTCTAGTGATAAACAAGACAGTAATACATATTTTTTTTGTAAGTGTTAGCATACAATACCAATGAGCAACATGCTGTTTCAGAAGTTTAGCTAAAAAAACTTATTTCACCAAAAAAACCCAACTAACCACAAAACAAAAATCTTCCACATCTATCTCATATGAAATATAAGTTTTTGATATAGCTGAATATTAAATTATGGACACACTTTATAATCTTCTTTTTAAACAAGCCATTTTAGCATTAGATTTTATAGTAATCTAAGTGCTTCCAGCAGCTGCTTCCACTTGCAGCAACCAGATTCACACAGGAACAGAGCTGCTGAGATGTTCGGTTGTGCAAGTGGGTGAGGAACTATCAAGCTGGCATATTTTCTCCTGCTGGAAAGGCATTATGAAGGATACTGGACTACATACAGGTACTTCCAAGAAAGAAAAATAAAACTCTGAAGGATTTATGAACTTGCCCGTATATCACAGTCCTCTCAGCCCTTTGTACTTCCTCTAATCTGCCCCAAACAAAGTGTGTATGTGCTCCAGGAAGTCCTGACAAGCTCTGTGGAATGACACTTTGAATCACACCACTAATTCATTACACTCTACCTACACAAATCCCTCACGTTAACGTTGACAGAGCTGCATTTAATGACAGTAATGTTTCAAAAAACATTGCATCTTTGTCAGTTTTCCAACCAAAAGAACAATCCCAGCCACGAGGTAGCAGAGCTCTATACTACACTGTAACAGACAATCTGAAACTCCTCCAAAGCTGCCATGCTTCAGCTGGGGCGCTATATTTTAGACACAGACTACAATGCAATTTAACACTAAAGACACTGCTCACTCCACCTTTAGTAAAGTTTATCATGGGGAAAATAGTCAAAACTCATCAGAACACTTCCACAAAAGTGAAAGAACACTTTTTTTTCCCAAAGAACAAAGCATGCTTTCCTACATAAAACACTAAAGTATGTTTTATGATACATTTCCCAACAAGACGTGGAATCAACATTTCTCAAATCCAACAGATGCATGAAAAAAAAGCCATGTAAACAAATCTGGAGATCTACAGAAACATTCCACTTATTAATTTCTCTTGTCCCTTCTTCAGACATCAATTCACTGGAATTTTAGAAATCAGTATTAAATAGCACAGTATGATTTATTTTCAATTTAAACCCCCACAGAACTGCAGAAGAACTTTAGTTTTCACCTTACTGCATACCCCAGAGCTGAAGTGACACCTCCACTGTACCTTCCCCTGTACCATGAGCACAACCATTTCCACCAGTTACTGTCTGTGTACTGACAGGGGTACCTGAAACAAATGGAATAACTTCTGTTGATGGTTTGAACTGGGTGTGAGATGTTCATCATGTACTTCTTCCAACAGAATACTCAGGGCTGGCACTGGCAGCAGCTTATCATTATCTGTACTGCTCCATCACATGGAACATTCAAATACAACTATTTAAACAGTATAAACCCATTACTACAATTTCATAGTCTCTCAAATGCTCAGTTTATAACAGAAGACTAAGTTAAAAAAAAAAAGCCTACTTACAAGAGGGGAATTTCAACAATGAGCTGGATGAGGCAACACAGCAACTCTTCTATAAGGTCTTCACACTCTGCTCCTAAAAAAGAAACACAGCAAAGGATTTCTGGATTTTTCAAATACCAAAACAAAACAAAGATTCAAACACACAAATGCAGATGATCAATATCTTAATTAAGGAACAACCACTAGAAGTTCTAGCTGTTAAAGGACATAGGATTTTTTCCTGAAATAGAAAGCACTTGAGATTATTAACAGAGAAAATGGTGACACCTTCTCTTTTTTACATAAAAAAGTAACTAATAACAAATGCATAAATTAAATGAGGTGTTGGTATTGTAGGAATGTGCTAATATTTAGCACAACTAGCCTTCCTTTACTACTTACAGAAGATCATATTAAACAGTGTTATTACTAACAGCTGAACTAATCACTGGTGACTTCTCACTGGTCCACAGTTAAATGTCCTTCCAAAATCTCCTGCACTTCACGTATTTTCCCACTCTGTTTTTTAAATCCAAGAGAAGAATAATCAGAGACAGTGTCATTTGTCTATGATTCACTGAGCAATATCATAAAAGAATGTCAAAAGAATGGAGCTCCTGAGCAAGTCACCACTGCTCCAGACTAATATAGATACAATGTTTTCATGGATGCATATTTATCCATTGAGGAAGTTTTACACATTGCAATCACAAGTTGTGCATTTTAAGGAAACAGAAATCACTCTCTAGTCATATACAATGTGATAAAATGCATGCAGTGATGCAGAATTATTTAAAAACTTGCAACTAGTCTAAGAAATAAAACTGTTCATATTTTACATGAGTAATTTTTAAAAGCAACTGTAACAAAAGACTTTCAAGATTCATTAAAGAAAAAACTTATTAAACCACTTGAAGTTATCATATAGTACTAAAAACCCCAGAAGATAAATCTCTTGGCTCATCAGGATTTTTCTGCTTTCAAAAATAAAATTATGAGAAACCTAAAACATCAGAAAGAAATGGAGGGTTTTATAGCACTGAATGGCTTAAGAGTGGCATAGCTGATCCCCTGCATTACAGCATTGCAGCACAATAATTACCCAAATGCCTGTTTATTTTGTATTTTCAAATAAATAAGTTCTGCCATAAACACAGCTTTATAGCCGGGTTACAGAGGTGTTACTCTGCTTAACTCAAGTTTGTTCTTGAATACAGAACTCAATTTTAAGAAGCACACCAGGGGGAATATTCACTATAAAGCAAAATTATTTCTTTCCACAATCAGTTTATTAAAAACACATTAAAAATTGTCACCTAGTGAACTGCACATTCTAAAGGAAATCAGTTTTTTATCACGGAAACGTGGTTTCCTTTATATAGAATCCCCCATGAGTAACACAATGCAGCTCCTGTTAGTAAAACCAAGAACTGCTCAGAATATTTAACCTTGGACAGAAACCACAGCCAATAACGGAGCACAGATAATATATTCTGAAGTAACTTGAATGTGACATTTTCCTCAGGCTTTCTGAACCTAGAAAATGCTTATAAAGCAAGACTGCTACTAGTTCCCAACAGGTACCTAATTTTTCTCCCAACAGAAAAAAGTGAAAAGGTTAAAAATGTAAAGTGAAAGCATTTTTAAAACATAAATTTTTCCACCACACTGTATGCACAACTTATATGAACAGAGAATAAGGTTATTTGAATATGAAAGAAGGCTTTTCTCTCAAGACAATATTCAAAATAAAAGAAGAAAACACTGGGTTAACACAGTCACATAGAATGAAAGATGTTATTTAAAAAAAAAACAAAACAACAACTTAATTGCTGTAATCAATGTCATTCAGCTACAGTAATTAATGTATCCTTTTCCCAATTGGGGCACACGCATTCTTGTTTAATTTTCATCTTGCCAAGACAATGAGGAGGATGCAAGCCAAATCTATAACGTGAGAGAGAGCTATAAACACAGAACACTCTGTGTTTTCATAAACAATGCCTCTTTCAATAGCAGGATAAAGACAATACACACAAGACTCATTCACATTAATAGATCACATACTTGGATCAAAGACCTCTAAAGCCTTGGGGAAAGTAAGTACAGGGTGAACCTGTCCAGATAAAATTAGAGGAGGGAGAGGAATCATAGGTGTATCTTCCAAACTGCACTGCAGAAATTACAGCAATTACACAGGTTTTAAAATGTCCAGTCATGCTGAAGCACCATTTTTTTCATCAGCTATATTTAAGTCCTCAAACATGGATTATTTCATTTTGCAAGAAATTTTATGGATTCCGACTTTTTGGGGGGGGTTGTTTGTTTTGGATTTGGTAAATATATATATTTTATATATGCATATATATGTATATATGTATACATATATACATACATATATATACATATATATATATATATATATATACACACACACATTGTTAACATTTTTTTATAATGCAATTTTTTTCATTTGTTTTTAGTTTTTCAGTTACCCACATTACAGACACTGGATTAGCACACACTACACAGGTCAAATGGCTTATGAACATGAAAGCAGAGATGCCAGGAGGCCCCAGTTCTAAAACCAGTTCAGCTCCATCTTCTCAAGAACCTAACTACTACATTGAGAAGACCTGATCTAGTGGATGCCTGAATATCTTATCTGATCAGTAAGATATTGAGGCATAACAAGGTATATCCTCATCTTAAATGCTACTTGTTTTTCTGCCCTGTTGCTCACACAGAACCTGGACACAAGTAATAAAATAAATAATTCCTTGCAAAACAGACTTAAAAGTTCCACAGGTTTTGTGATTTGGTCTTCAGCTCTAATTACTCTTAAAAACTTACAACTTCTGCTTGATAATAATGAGTACATAAACTGATTGCCTTCCCTCATTTCCTTTATGTGATAGCTGAACATGCATGAAATCATTTAAGGCTTGCAGTAAATGTCTTTTTATTTATTCCCTTCTGTATGTCCTCATACTTGCTTTAATATGTCACAAACAGCCCTCAGTAGCCTTGTGTTTAAAAATTCCTCTATAGATAATGAATAAAGCTTCCTACTACAGCTCAGGGAACAGGTTAAATGAATCAATAGTCTGATTTACACTACAATACTCAGCATGTGCTCTCTTGCACCTTTGAGTCACATTAGTTAAAGATTGCAGAAGTTACAGAATACAGACATTGGAAAGATGAATGATTTGTGTTAGTGAGACTAACTCCAACTCCAGCTGAGCAGATGCCGACTCCAGTTTGGGATTTATTGATATCAGGACATTTTCAGCTGAATCTTAAAGTATATGGGTTTAGTCTCTCTGTGGATTTTCCTGCAATCAAAATTCTGAAATATTGTCCAAAATTATAAGCAAATTCCAGTCATGGATGAAGAGGCAAAGGCTGCAGCATCTGAAACTCCTAAAAAGAACACGTTTCTATTAATGGTAGGCCTTCTTTTGAAGCAAATCAATAACAGCACTATTAGCAGCAACTCAACTCAGGGCAATTTATTTGTTAGGCTAAAGTACACCCATGGACTCAGGCTTCAAAAAAATCCCATTTTATGACACAAAGCAAGGTTGCACAGCTTTCTTCTGAGCCTCAAGCACAGTGCAGCAGGAAAAAGTATGAACTGGACATTCAGAAAAAGTGAAAGCATATGAACTGCAAAATCTGAGATAAGGCAAATATGAAACTTGCTACCTGAACAATCCTGACTATGTCATATATAGTCTATATTGCTGAGCAGTCAGTGACAGGGATGTTTTCCATACATAGGACTCTCACAGATTATAATTATACACTTCTCCCTGACACACCAAATATCCCAGAGCAGGTGCTGATTGCAGTGTGAGCATCCTGACATGCTGACACTGCAGTTATGTGCTATGAGCTCCCAGGTGCTGCATTTATATCAGAGAGCATGGCACCAGAAGATATTGTCCAGTCAGAAGGATAAAAATATGATGCTCATAGAGAAACAAACACCACCACAGAGTGATTTCCAAAGGATTTGTGAGATGATCCTGAAAGAAACAATAACCTTTTCTCAGAAGGCTAAGAGACTGAACAAAGCATATGAAAATGGACCACAGGGTAGAGAGGTTGTTTGTGCTGTTGGGTGATTGCACTGTTCTTTCCAATGACTACTGACCAGGCAGTGAGGAAATATAGAAACTTCAAAATTCAGACATGGGATTAAAACTTCTTTTAATTTGGATATTTTATTTACATCAAGCAGTTCATAAGGCTTTGTTTTATTCTCACAATTGAAGAATTATAAATAATGCAAAGCCCTAGTAAATGAAAAAATAGTATGGATGACTATGAACTTAATTTTTAAAAAGCCTCTTCACCAAAGATAGTAAAAAATTTCCATAAAAGTACTAATAAATCTATCTAAAATTAGGAGCAATATAGGAATAATAATATTATTATAATAGATTAATAATTTTATAATAAAAATATATAACAATAACAGGAATATTATATTTTCCAAAAAGTAGACATCAAAAATTCAAGAAAGCTACACTTAATTATAAAAATACAAACAACAAACCACTTCATTTTCTTCTACTTACTTTTAACAGGCCCTAGCACAACTACAGTTTATTACAATTCCTTCATGATACTTCCATCTTCCTATAGCTGAGCGTAAGCCTTATTACCACCTTCTGGAGATATTTAAAAGTAAGATTTTTAGGACTCAAACCCAATGGCTATGTAGCCTCAGCATGTTATGAACCTCAACACCCTGAGGAAGTTCACAGGAACCATCTCCAATTGGAAACCCAAAGACGAGCCAAGGAGCAGTTCATTTCCTGCCTCACCAGCAGACCACACACAATTACTTTCCTAATCAACAACATCCCATGAACAATCTGCTCAGAGGTAATTGCTAAGTACATTTGCCATCAATATGCACAGAATTATTGCTAATAAATGTCACTGTGAATTACAGCCAAGTGCTACTAGACATGTATAAGCATGGGTCTACCCTGGCGACAAGAATCACTTTCCATACCACACTGCAAGGAACTCCCAGGGCAAGAAATAAAGATCACAGGGGCTCCAGCTGACAAAAGTCTCAGCTTTTCCACACATCCCACTGTGGCATGCTGTACACTGAAGCAAGAGGTGAGCCATTTCTTTAATCCAGAAATAAACCCACAGGCAGTCTGCAGGGATAGCTTATACACAAGCAGATACTCTTTTCCAGTGCATCAGCAAGCTGACTTCCCTCCCGGAGATCACTCATGACAGTTTAAATACATTAAACCATTTCAACATGTAGCACTTAATCCTTTGGCACCACAGTTCTGATTTCCCCAGAGCACTGTCAGGAGCCAAGGAGTTAAACAGATTTTAAAAACAGTTTTCACTGCTGGATGAGCAAGCAGTGACTCGGTGTTCTCAACACGTGTCCTCCTCACAGGAAATCCAGAGTCAGACACTCTTGGTTGTTCTCACACCATCCACTCACACTGCTCCAGCATTCTGAGACTTTTTGGGCTTCATGCAACATGCAATTAAACACTGAACAGTACTTTGACTTGGACTTGGCAGTGCTGGGTTGACTTGATGATCTTAGCGGGCTTTTCCAGCCAAAATGATTCCATGATTTACCCCAAAGCAAAAGAAATCAAGGCTCCTGTGGCAGCATTATCCATCATGCACTCCACGAGAGCATCTTGATACAGGGCTACACCAAGATTTGTGGCAGACAGTGCAATTGATTTTGAATGCATTTGTATTATTCTTATGCAAAGATAACAGCTTCTTCCTTGAGCATCTCTCCTGCCATCTTCCATCTTGCATAATACATACTTCACTTCTGGGACATGAGCCCATTTTAGTAATTCTGCCTAAATTCTGTACTCTTGTATAAACTATTGCCCCCAAATTAAATTTTAGCAGTTGCTTTCTCAAGGGGTCAATTCCAACCAAAGGACTGTTACTTTCTTTCACTAGATCCCTAAAAATAGCATTAATTCCACTCTGTGCCTGCTGTTGGTTTATAAAAAAGATGTGAAAAGATGCACTAAATTGCAATATCAATGTTTCAATGTTCATACATGGCCACCTTCACCTCAATTCCTCTGAAGAGGACCATTATCACCTTTCAAACTGTATGAAAATCACTAAAGCTCAGGCTGATCTACAGCACCACATCTCAACAACATTCAAAAAAAGTCAGATTAAGCTAAATCGAACTCTCTAGCACTTAATTTCTGTTTTTAATGCAAAGTTTGGGATTCTGAGTCTAAAAAACATAGAATCATAGAAGTATTTAGACCTAAAACACCTGAGGGAAAAGACCCTTAAGATCAAGTACAACTATTAATGTAACTCACTAGTCCAGCACCAAACCATGTCCCTGTGTGCCACATTTACAAACATCAGGACATTTAAGTTTCTCATGGGATGTTTCACTTGCACTTGTGTGTACACACCATATGAGCTTGGTCCTGCTTTCTCTTCATAAGTAAAATGAAGTTGCAGCTCCTCTTCTGACATTCGACTGATGAATACTTTCAGCAAACAGCAAATAATGAACAGTGCATTGTGAGCCTGCCAGATAAAGAGGTGGCTAGAAAAGAACAAACAAGAATCAGTAACACTCCACCAGCAAACATGCATCAAAAGCCACAAGAAAATAAATGTCAGAGTAGACAAAGTTCTACAGTTGAAGCAAGGAAAAGTGTTTAAGCAGGGAGTCTGCAGTTGATGTTAGAGAAAATACAATGGGAATGTATTCAAAAGTAGTTTAGAAAATACAACTTTATCCCTAACTACATTTTGTGTCATTAAAAACACCACAGTAGACAGAACTCTTTGAGAAACTCACCAAACAGTTCAGCAAACTTCTAGCGGCCTCTAGACACTACGGACTCTAGGCACACAGACATTTTAAAACTTCCAGCAGGTTCAGACCTGGAAGCTTCCTGGCTCCCTGAACCTTAGCCCTTTTCCCAGGTGAACAGCTTTCAGGTAACAGCAGGCATTTATGGACTTCATAAGCACCATACAGCACAATTTTCTTATGCAATACACACATATATTTTCCAACCTTTCTGAATGAAAGGGAAATACAGCTGCATAAGATTTTTTTGAGTCCCAGTAAGCCCTGCTGGGGATCCCATGCAGCAGCACAGAGTCAATTATTGCCGAAAGCTGTACTTTCAAGGTATTTTAGGATTAAAACAGTAACAGCTATCTGGGCACAAGTAACTTCTTACTTTAGATGCAAGCAAAAAACTTGATGGCAGTCATGGGAGCAAGGAGTAATTCCAGCCCCAGATCTGATGAAAATGGGACACTTATCTGTGGGTGGGAGAGAACAACTACAGAAAGTGTCCCGCAAAAAAAAAACCCACAGTGCTGCACAAGTAACCTATTGGGAGCTCTCTCCTACTGCTGAAAGGGGCAAACAAAACCAACAGCAGCTGCATGACATAACATGAAAGCAGTATTTTGATACATATTTACATCTTCATAGACATAGATATTTAAAATATTTCCAAGATAAAATACTGGCTCATACATTAAGTTCAGCCTAAAAGTTCAGATAACTTTTAAAGATTTCTAAGGCAGTAGTACCCATACCTTGCACCATTTATATAAAAATGTGTTCATCTAACATACAAATATGTACTTTTGCCCAGTAATCTACCTACCTATTACACTTAATTTCTGTGTTTAGAGAAGTACTAGACACTTGTTCTGTTTCAAACAGCAGTTTAAGAGAATTCTAAGGTTTGGTCTGTAAGCATGTTAATTAGCAGTATAGAAAAATTCAAGAGCTAGCAACAAAAGGAACACCTAAAAATTAAATGGCACACACAGCTTTTTTCTGAGAACTTACTTCTGACATTCTGCTGAAATTTTTAACTCTTTGGTTCTAGAAAGAAAGACTTTAATCAATGATCCAAGGTTTCCTGTTCGAGGATTCTTCTCAACTAGATGAGGCAAAAAAAGATACAATCACAAAGTATGAATAAACTGACACTACCTAGTTCAAATAACATTTAGAAAAAAAAATCAAATTTCAATGTCTCAAATGTTTCTAAATAAAGCACAGTATGTCTTGGTTTTCTGTACAGGCATTCTTCTTTCTAGATTCTCTGGTACATGGTTTACTAGTCCAAAATTGTTCTCTAAATACCATTAATCCTAGATTTAAAATATCTCAAGCATGGGATACTCATACTCATACTGTTTCTTTCCCATATTTGTCTGTAGTACAACAGCCTCCCATCAGAAAACTGGGCAGGTCTTCACAACTACCTTTCACCTTCTCGCAACACCACTGATCACATTTATATCACCTCTTCCTCTCATCCTCTAATTCCTTCCCCTTACTGATCATCTTAAAGGGCAAAGGGAAAAAGACATAGTAGAGATGGAAATATTTGTTTTAAACCTTGCAGTCATACCAAGTTCTGTAAAAGAGTTATCAATGGAGGTAAAGGTTTGGGGTATACATAAACACACTCTTTACACTGCTTTAATTTTAGTAGGGCAATACATACAAATAGAATGATAAAGGCATCAATGTGGGATTAGAATAGGAATGATCTCTCCCAATTTTTCTGGTAAAGTACATGGAAAAAAGATGGCACAACATCTCACCTAAAGACTTGCAGACTGAGATTGTGGCTTCTTCCAAGAGCTTTAAATCAGCACTAGGTGAGAGGAAAAGAAAACAAAACTGGTTACACAAGCAATTGGGTTCCTGTACTTGAAGTGAAAATTCATTACAAAACAGTAATAAAATCTTTCTATTAAGCACTTAATTTTAGCCATCCATTAGCTAGTTGAGGTCAGTTTGTCCAACCTCCCTGCTCAAGCAGGATCTCCTAGAGCCAGCAGCCCCTGACTGTGTCCAGGTGGCTTTTGAGTATCCCCACAAGCTCTCTGAGTAACTCATTCCAATGCTCTGTCATCCTAACATCAGGCAATGCAATATTCTTTTGAAGCACAGCAACTATAAAAAAGGAAACTAATATTCAAAAGTGAAATGTCTGTCAGAGTAAAATTATGTCAGTGTTTTCTCCCAGGGAACAAGGAACAGAATGAGAGAAAATAGCCTCAAGCTGTGTGAAGGGAGTTTTAGGTTGGATATCGGGGGAAATCCCTCCATGGAAAGGGCTGTCCAGCCCTGGCACAGCAGCCCAGGGCAGTGGTGGAATCCCTGTCTCTGGAGGGATTTAAAAGCTGTGCAGTTGTGGCACCTGGGGACAGGGGTCAGTGGTGGCCTCGACAGTGCTGGGGAATGGTTGGACTCCGCAGTCTTTGTGGTCTTTTCCAACCTAAACGATTCTGTGATTCCATGAGCATTTTATTACTGCTAGTTTTGCAGCTTCAGCGCTGCCATGCTCAGTTTGGTGTTACCAAAAATACAAACAAAACAGCAGCCTACAGAAAGAACTTGAACTTTTTTACAAGAAATTTCACATGAAATGACACACTTTTAAAAACGTGAATAAAAGAAACCTCCATCTGACATTTAACCTCAAGCTAACCAGCTCTTTCCTTTTAACCAATGTTATTATACTAGTGCAACAATCACATCAGATGCAGCAAATTGTTCCTAACTTCATTAATTGCCTCGTGATATGCCTCAGAAAAACATTATCTGAAAAGAACAATAAAGCACTAAAGCAAAACCTGACAGCAACCACTGAAACCACACTAGCTGCGTCAAACACATACTTCTGACCTACCAGTGCAGGGCAACTGATCTTCAAAAACATCCTTAACAGATGGGAAAACAAGACAAATCATCAGACGCTGTGTTCAATGCCACACTGAGCAATATGAATATTAATAACTAAAGGGCACCCTGTTCCACCACTCTCATCATTACAATTTTTTCCTTCTATCTTGTCTGATCCACCCTCTTCCAGTTTAAAAGATCACCTCTTCTCATATCATGAACTGCTCATATCATGAACATATGAACATATCATATCTACTGCTCAGTGTTTTGAAGAGATGGTAGAGCGTCTATACAGACTGAACATATAGCCTGACCTTCAGGGACTTCTGAAGTTCAAAAAATTAAAGGATGGTCAAAAAATTTAGTTCAAGCCTGCAATCATAACACAATCCTTTTTAAATTTGCATGGTAATTCAGTTTACAGCACACTGTTGCATCAACCTGAGATTATCAGCGGTGCTGTGTGGGAAGCTGCTTAACAAGCTCCAGTGCTGAAAACCCTGTGGAGCCATGCTCTTGGAAGCTGTGGAGTTTGAGCTGTTCCCCAACTCATGAGGACTAGAAGATACTGTAAACACAGCAGTCAAAAAAATTATTTCAAAACCCTTCAACAGGAAACTATGTAAGACAGAGACATCAAATTAAGTTTTAAGATGCCTGCAAATTTTATTGTATATCAGACTAAATTACTGTGCACTGAGCTGACAGCTGAGACAGCTCTTCACCTACAGCTAAATATCCTAAGACAACTTTAGATTATGCAGATTGGTTTGTCCTGATATCAATTACCAGCATTCATTCTTCTCTTACAAACTGCTTTGAAACACAAGATTCAGAAAGAACAAACTTACACTTTGATATATACTTTAAAAACATTAGGCTTGGTCTCAAAGGTGGTCTCTTGTTCTAGCACTACAAACATGCAGAGTAATTAAAAACAAATGGTATTGAGCAAGAACCACCAGCACATCACCAGCAACTACGGACAACACAGTTTTCTAGGTCTATGTGACCTTACATTTTTTTAAAACAACAAAAACTTCTAAATTTGCCCAGCTGGCTGCTTGTCATCAGGATTTATTCCTTGCCAAGACCTGACAGGCAGGGAGGGTGAATATTACAATGGACAACAACTCAGTAGACAGTTTTAGGTACTGAAAAATCATAATGTAACACAACATGACTCCTCCCACTATCCAAAGGTCCTGAGGACACAGTCAGAGCGGTAATTGCTCCAGGATTTAAACCCTAAATGCAGACATTCAGCATTTGAATTATGGTTCATTTTCTCCCTAATTTCTAAGGTTAGGTTTCAAAGTACAGCATTCTTACAGATTTTTTTTCCTTCTCTTTTGAGTTATTAAAACCCACACAAAGTCCTCAAAAAAATTCCACGGAGTTGTTTAGTTTCCACAAGTTGCCAGGATCAAAACCAGTGGCAAAGCAAGCAAGGCTTTCAGATCTTCAGCAAAGCTTTTAACACTCCAGTAATTCTTTTTCATACTAAAATGAAGTTTAACGCTTAAAAATTAACTACAGCCCACTGCCTCTTATTCATACAACAAGAACACAAAAGTGAATTTTGCCACACTCAAGATGAGGCAACAACTACTGTAAAATTTCAGTTCACTCAAACAAAACACCTAGTGAGGGGGAATTACAGCAGAAATACCACCCCAACAGACAGACACCACTGAAATGCCTCCCCAGGGATGGACTCATGTAGACAATATCATGGACAGGTACAAAAAATAGCAGCTCATTCCTAAGTACCATGGGCCAAACTCAGCAGTGACTTTCTTTCCTTTTTTTGGGCAGGAAAGAGAAGCGAGAGACATGGAAAAAAGCTGTCTGGGTATTTTCTTGTGCAGTGAAGAGACAGAAGGTAAATTACATTAAGATTTGGACAGAAGATGCCAGAGCCAAGATTCACAAGGTGGCACAAATGAAACAGTACAACCAACTGTGGTACCAATTTTTCTCTACAGTCCCTGTGGAAATAACATCTGGTTAATGAATGAATGTAAAAATGGAAACTCAACACTGAAACATCTGCCACAGAGAACTCTGCTAATTAGTACTTGAATTGTATTTCAGCCCTAACAAGAGCAAGGACTGATAAAGTGAAGCTCCTTCACTGCACTGATCACAAATAAAAGTTCCAATTCTCTCTGAATTTGAACTCTCACCAGAATTAGAACTCTCACCTGAGGAATACGGACTGCCCTGTTGTCAAGTATCTGTCAAATACATGTCTGGAGCACAAATCTGATGAGAAGCAGCTGAAGGACCTGGGAAGGGGCTGAGCCTGGAGCAAAGGAGGTTCAGGGGGCCCTTGTGGTTCTGCACAGCTCCTGACAGGAGGGGACAGCCGGGGGGGTCGGGCTGTGCTCCCAGAGAACAGGGACAGGAGGAGAGGGAACGGCCTCAGGCTGTGCCAGGGGAGGGTCAGCTTGGATATTGAGGAAAATTTATTCATGGAAAGGGCTGTCCAGCCCTGGCACAGCTTCCCTGGGCAGTGGTGGAGTTGCCATCATGGGAGGGATTTAAAAGCCATGCGGATGTAGCACTTGGTGACATGGGTTAGAACACATAAAAGTAAAGGACAGAATTGTTAAGGATGGAGTGTAAAATATTCCCTGCTCTATGAGAAACATTTGGTATATTCGCAATGTGAAACAGATTATCTATAATTCTATTGCTAGTAACAAGCAGGCAGTGAGTATGAAAAGTCAACTCTGCCTGCTGTTGATGGCTCTGCTGAGGATCAGCAAGAAACCCAGGCACTCCAGTAACATCCAGGAAGCTCTGCCCTGGACAAGACACCTCTGTGGAAACTAGTCACATGCATAGGGAACAAACAACCTCTGAGGGAGGTTGGGCCCTTGCACAGGTTGCCCAAAGCAGCTGTGGCTGCCCCATCCCTGGAAGTGTTCAAGGCCAGGCTGGACAAGGCCTGGAGCAACCTGGTATAGTGGAAGGTGTCCCTGCCCGTGGCAGGGGTGTGGAATTGGATGATTTTTAAGATCCCTTCCAACTCAAACTGTTCTGTGCTTCTGTGACACCAGCTTCAAGCCACGGGCCTTTAACAGAAGGATCACAGTGACCTAGGTGAGTTTGCACATGTACTTCAATTGGCACAACCTGCACTGAACCACCTCGCTTCCACAGAGTAGTACATATTTACATATTCACCAGTTCTACAGTTTTCCAAGAAATGAACAAAAGGCACCACCTGATGTGGGGATTCAAACAGGCTGTGAACATCGGGGGCAAACAGAATAGATTCAAATCAGAATATTCTTAACTATACAGACTTTACCAGCTCACTTGGATACAAGCAAATTTGTGAGGTGCATGGTTGCTTCCCACACACTTCAGGAAAAAAATCCAGGCTTCACAGCAGTTCCTCCCTCATGCTGTGATCTGATGGCCAGCATTTTCAACGTACTTAATAAAAGAAAAAAAATACTTTATTTTATTTGCTTTTCTTTTATGTAGAGGCTAAGCCCACAGACTTCAGCAAAACTAAAATATTAATTTTAGTGAAATTTGCTTCCTTGACAGCACAGCCTTGTTTAAAGAAAATTGGTTTGTCTTTGTTTATTTTAAAGGTATCCAAAGAGGAGAGGTTTTACAGTGGCAGTGATTATTTTCTGTAACATCTTAACACTACGTAATAAGAATATTTTGCATACCAATTGTCACTAAAAGCTGCTCCAGACACAGGCAGCATCTGTGTGACTGCAGCTATCACACATCAGTGGTGAAAGTAAAGAGTAATCAAGGATAATCACTATTTCTTTGGGATTTAATCACTTTGTGTTTGCAATCACTCATCACAGTGCAGAGTTTCTTCATCAGGAAGTTAGTTTTCTGTAAGAAAACCTCTTTTCAGTAGAGATGGGAAAAAATGGCTAACTGAGCAGTCTATTAATCAATAAAATTTCATCATTTTCAAAGACTGTAAATTTTTATTTCTGGCTTCTTACAACCAAAAAGCAGGATCCTGCAGTCAGCAGGATGTTTTTGTAAAAAGTATTACTTCGAAAAAGAAAAGGAAGGAAAAAAAGAAAAAGGAAAAAAACCAAAAACAGTGGCATTATAAATAGGATTATTTTTAAATGGTTGAATTCAACTGCCTTACTTTAAATTTACTAACAATCAGTCTTCAGCAAAACGATAAATATTAAGACAGTGAAGGCTGTTTCCTGGCAGCAGCCAACTTTGAAGAACGTGGTTTTATCCACTTTTCTTTTAATAGCACCACAATAGAAGATGTTTCAAAGTTGCAGTGACTTCTCTTAAAGTATCTCCACATAGCAAGAGAAAGCGTTCTGCCTAAAAGCTGCAATTATAAACATATTCACATCACAACACCTGCCCTTAACATGGTAAGAAAAAGAACCAAACCAAAGCAGACAAGTAGCCCTCTAAAAAAGGAGGGGGTGGAAAATAAAACAAGCAGCTTTCCTGACAGTTTTTTCCTCATAGTAAGGCCTTTTTTCTTTGCCATTGAACACAAAACAGAAGAACCGGGGCATTGACTAAATTCATACTGTGGGAATGCTGATTTTAAAGGCGTAGTTGGAGGACAGACATCAAAGAGTACAAGGCAGGGTATGATTTATTGTACCATTTAAAAAATGTAGCATGGTAAGGAAACATAAAAGCTTCCCATCTCTATGTCTTTCCATTAAAGGCCCATGCACATTATTCTTGAACCACCAACTCATTTATAACTCTGGGGAAGGAACAAAGCAGAGCAGTAAATATTAAGCACATGATTTTCAGCAAGTTCTGCTTTAGTTAACTTTAAGTTTTCCATCAGAAAATAATTGTAACTAATACCACCACTAAGGAGGAGGCTGCATTCTTGGTACCAAATCACAGAAAAGTCAGACAAACACAAAGTCTGCCTAGACTGAGAGCTAACACTCCAAAGCAAACCTCATAGCTCTTAATCCTGACAGCACTAAAAAAACCTTCCAGAGAAGCTGTATTTAATTTTTCCAATAACCAAACACTATTGGATTGATAGGGTAGTCATCTAAAGTATAGAAGTGGCAGATTTATACAGATTTTAATTCAGGTCCCACAAGTCCATTCTGTGCCACAAATAAGGACCTGTGAAGGAAAAAAACAGGAACATGCAGGAGTGTGAAATTGGAGTACCAAGTACTTCCTAATGGCTGAAACCAGAAATGCCTCCACAGACACTTCAGCAGTACCTGCTTAGCACGCATGATTTGCTTTATGGAAGATGATATCGCAATAAACCTCTTACAGTGAAAAGCGTGAGGCAACCTAAAACTAAACTGCTGGCAGCTGTTCCTTGGAATGTCATTTATGTTTGTACCACTTATCTGCTCCCACTCCTAGGCTGTGAAAGGCCCAGTGGCTTTCTTTACGTGCCAGATATCCAGGCTGGCTGTGGCTGTTACTATTCACTCATGCCAGGGGAGTCACAGGCAGCGAGCAGGAATTCACCATCACCTCATTTCTGATTACTGACAACTGATAGTCCCTCTTAGTATTTGCCTAATTATTAAGAAAATTAACAGTATGAGAGGAAGAACAAACAGCCCAGGAAGGCAGAATATTAGACTCCTCGCAGCAAGCTCTGCTTTGATCACATTCTCCTGTTCATTTTTGGATGGCAAAGCAGGTTTAAGCAATCCCACCTTTTAGCTCAATAGGCTGCTGTGCCCCAAAAAATCAACCCCTCATCATGCCAGAATTGTTTTGTGGTGCCAAGCTATGAATCACTGTTGGGAATTATCTTGGCTGAAAAACTAAACACTTCTGCTGTGTTTCCCAGATAGATTAGCTCCTAATTAAACCTACAGAAGAACAATATCAACACTGGAAGAGATAGTGAAAAGGCAAGAGCATCTTGCATCAATGCTGACAGAGATAAAGCAACTTTGCAGTCAGCAGCACTGGTATTTGGCAAACTTTACCATACAGAAACAAACTATTCCATACAGAAAACTACCTTGTGTTCTTCACAGAAACAGACCAAAAAGTCAACAGGACTGAAAAAAACAAAACCAGTAAAGAAGGCGCGGCTCAGTAAATAAGCAATGCTAAACAATTTCACATGGAATCAGAAAAAGAGAGATTAACCCATTCAGTCAGGTAGAGGTCAGGAAAAAAAAAACAAAAAAGAGAACCATGAAGATGAGACATGGATAAAAGGAGGAAGAGATCAACCAAACTGAAAGGAGAAAGAGAGAAAAGCAAAACAAGGACAAATGAAGAAATACAAAGTGCCAGGAGACACAAAGCATACGAAAATGAAGACAGCAGAGTGCCAAAAGTGGTGCTATTTTTAAGATCTGGTATCATGTATTCATGTTTCTTGAAGTAACAAGACATTCCCCATCTCTCAAGCCAAGGCACAAAAACTACTGTTCCACAGAAGATCCAGCTCTGCTTGACACCTGGGATCTACCGCACCTGGACTAACTTGGAACAGCATCTGTAAAGCAAAGCACTAGTCACAAGTTCCTAACTAGAAAAAGCATACACGTAAAAGTGTTACACTGATTCAGATTTCCCTTGGAATCCTTCCTTGCAGATACTGTTTCCTTGCTATGACCAATGCTTCTTGACAACAAGGGAAATTTGTTTGGCATCTGTTGCTGAAAGGAGTAAATCTACCCCAGCCTCACCACTCACCCACCTCGCTGGTTTTTGCTTGGATCGTTTGGGTTTGGCTGATTGCTTTTCCTACGAACATGAACTTGTCTACCACATTCTCTTCTAGTGATTTTCTCTGCCTCCTCCCCTATGGTACTGACATATGTGGAACAGAATTATATCCAAAGCAGCACCCAGGGAAGACAGCCCTCTTCTCCCTGGGGATCACGTCAGTCCCTTTGCAAAAACTTCAGGAAACAGATCTTTTACTCTGAAGTATCACCAACTGCCTCCAGAAAAAAACCAACACAAAACACTTAAACTGCTCCAAATAATACTTGCAAACAGTCACTAGTTTTGCAACAAACCAGAAAAAGTGAATTTAAAAAGAGAAGAAAACTGTAAGACTCTGTCCTGTATGACAGGTGAAAACTGGCTCCTTTCCACAAATCAAAACAAGCATCTTGCTCGTGACACTTATGCCTCATTAAAAAAAGAGTTAATTTGGTAATTTGGAAGATTTCAATCTCAGAAATTGACATTGACCTCTATTGTTCCATTCCTGCAGGCAAGGTTATCTGATATAGACAAATGCTGAGAGTGCTGTGCAGCCAACACAGCCCGATTTCACTTGCCAATGGTTGTCTCAGGTAGATGCAACTAAATGGGAAATTTATGTTTCCTTCCAATACTAAGCTGCAGAAAAGATGTCTCTAAAAATATTTCTTCTCTAGCTCCCAGGCAAGAGCACCATCTGGTGTTCAGCTAATTAAAGCTTTCAACTTGCATTTGGATCATTTTATTGGACTTCTTGTCTTTTTAATTATGTTTCTTGCTTGAGGTTTTTTTGTTTGGTTAGGTTTTTGCTTTCTTGATTTGGGGTTCTTTTTTAGCAAATTTACTCTGCACTGGATCTGAATTTCATGAAATAGGCACAAAAAAGCTGCAAAACAAGCTAAGAAAAACTCCTTAACTTTCATGGTGAACAAAGAAAAATAGACCAAAAAAAGAAATTGGTGGGGTTTTATATGTAATTATTATTAACGCAAACAACAAAGTATTATATAAGTTTTTAGAATACTGTCAATCTTATTAGTCATGGGTAGGCTGTAAAGAAATCTTGTCTTCAGGGATCTTAGAGGAAACAAAACTGCTTGTTTGCACACTCCCAATTCCATACTGCCCTTTACCAGCTTTACAGCCCTCCACACCCCTGTCCCTTCTTCCAAAACTCTGGCTATTCTCTCCAGGCAGAAGCCAAAATACTTCCTCTTCCTCCTCACTCTTTATAAAAATAGCACCTAGTAAATACTTCCCAGTTATTTACCTTAACCATTTTCCATTCCAGTTGCCTGAACTTTCACTTACAGAGAAGCACCAGTTTTATGCTGAAAACTGTAAAAATAGTTTAAGCAACACTTGAAGATATTAATATCAGACTGTTCTTGTAAGACTGATAATCTACTCACAGGCCAAGGAATTTAGCAATGGAGTTGGGCTAACAGAAGTTACAAGAACTTAAATTCTCTGCTTCTGGAGATGTGCTATGGATCCTCTAAAACATACTGATTTTATTTATACCTACACCACTTTCTGGAATGAAAAGGCACTCAAAGCTAGAATTTTAGGTATTTAGAAAATATTTTTACAGAAAATACACACCAAATTTCTTTTTAAGATGTAAAGACGGTGAAAAAAAGCCATATAGACTAAGCAACTCAAAAGCTAACCTACAATTAAATCATGCAAGAAGTACAATTCACTCTACATTGAGAGGAAACATCAAATGTTGGAATCTTCAGCAAATCCAGTCAACCCAAAGGCTATACCAAAGGAAAAGAAAGCTTCCTAAAACAACAAGGAAAAAAGGCTCCCCCAACACTACAGACCCTATTTCTGACCTTTACCAGGAGAATGAATAGCAATTACAGCTATTACGAAGAAGAAAGAAACCCACAGGAATGGAAGAGGTGGCTTCCAAACTTAGAGACAACAACCTATTTTACACAGGCATTTATTCCTCTGCTACCTAAAACAGGAATAATTAACATAACCACTCATTTGCTTTCAGACTGGTCAATTCTATAAACATATTATCAAAGCCAGCTCTTCAACACCCTCTTACCTGTTTGTTGGAGTGGTGAAGCTAAAAGACAGAAGCTGATTCCAGAACGGGTCATTCTCAGAGATGGGCTCTGATCCTGACAGTTTCTGTAAGTACTCATTTTCTGGAAGCTCACTGATGCTGCTGCTATTCGCTCCCATCTTCTTTATTTGGCAAAGGTTTTTCTAAATTTTCATTTCTTTGAGGAACAAAACAGAAGAAAGAAATATTTTAAGTCTTTTGCACAAATAAGGAATATGTAGACCCTGAGTTAGCCACCAGTAAAGCTTTAGATCACGTCCGTGAAAAATTACTAAGATGTAGGAATCAGGCACATAGGAATATATCAGAAAGATTTCCTTTCAACAAACTTTCGACTATAACATCTTTGGTCAATAAAGATAGAAGTTTTTGTGCTATTGCTTCAGTCAGCATCTCATTTGTATTTTAATAAATTATAGCCAGCAAGAACACTGCTTCACAGCCATATCAGTGACAAGGCTGCTAGCAGTGGGGAAAATTACGAGAATAGAATTCACAATTTTAATGGGGGTGCCAAGCTGACATACTATTCAGAAATATGTTTTCGAACTGAATATGTGTCTTGGTTTAGAGCAAAATTTGGGAGAGAGTCTCTAAATGAGTTCTGGTAGGAAGGTAAATTCAATCGCCCCCACTGGTCCGGGAGAAAATACTTCTTTGAAGAAAAGTGGAAAAAAGCTGTTTATTAAACAATAGAACTTAAACAATATTAAGCAATAAAACTCCTTGCCGCTCTAAAAAAGATGACAAACTGAGAAACCCCCTGTCCCCGGGTTGCAGCTCAGCTCACTTAGTCTCTTATCAGTCCTCCTGGTGCTGGAATTTGTCGCAGACCAGGCCCAGCCCAGCCCAGTGGCCACAGGTGCGAGCTGCTGGTGCTCCCCTGGGTGTTCAGTCCAGAGCAGGTTCCAAGAGGTAAAGAAAAGGGAAAAAACTACAGTCTAGGGAACTTCTTTGCCTCAGCCAGCTAAAACTAACTCAAAGCAAAAGGAGAGCTCTCTGTCCTGCTGTCTGCTCATCACAGAAAACACAGTTCAGGGAGAGGAACGCAGGGGAGTGAGTCCAGTGTCTGAAAACAAACTGCACACTTCTTCTCTCCCCCCTTCACTCTGCAACAAGTCTTAAAGGTGCAAAACTTATTATTATTCAGCATAAACAAATGAGACAATTTGGCGATAAAAGCATCATAGAGTCAACTCAGGACAATATGCACAGATAGAAAATTACTACTTCTGTGAAGATGCAGCTAACTCCTGCATACCACCAACAATCTACACCTTCAAAGTTCCTGCCTTAACAGCTCTTATCATACTGCTATCAAGTAAGCAAAGGTACTACGGACCATACATTAATCTCCTGACCTCTGTGAAATAACACTGCTCCTTCCAGGCAACTACTTCAAAGGGAAAGAGCCATAAAATGAACACATCAGAAACACAACTGCTTTTTGATGGAACACTGCAGAACCTGGCACTCCAAACCCTCTTATTACATGTGTTGTACTTGATCTGTGTGAGGAATGAGAAGGTTTAAAATCTTCATGCTGCTTCTCATTTTTATAAAGAATTTAATTAACTAAGAAACCAACACAATACTATCGACTATGTCCCAGGTATAATCCCAAGCACTTCACATCTCTCCCGGGCATCAACTTCAATAAACTTCAACCTTTTGGGACAAAATAACCATGACTGATTGGTTTAAAAGTTTGTATGAAAAAAGGCATCGCCATCAAGATAAAAGTGCCATGCAACATGAACTGCAACCTAAATACTAACTCCTGAGCTGGCGGAAAACATAAGAAAAGGCACAGCTGTATCAGAAGATGTAAGCTACTACCCAGCAGCAACTTTTCCCTTGGTTTCTACAAAGACACAGATGCGAAGTATCAGATACAAGATATCAGACACAAGGATCACGACCATACTGATACTCTTACACTCATCAACTTCACAGAAGCAATTACTTCCAGAAAAGATACTTCTAAGAGCAATTAATATTAATAAAGAACTGTGTAAATATGAAGAAAGCTTACTAGAGAGAAACAAAAAGCTGTACCATTAGGAGTCATCATGGAATTCATATTTGAGATTTAGAGCAACTGCAAAGTACACAAATACGTCAGAAACAACAAAGGGCCAGCACAGTCATAGAGTAGAATATAAAATATTACAGAGATCTTTAAAATGTGAGATCCTAACAAAAAAAAAAAAAAGGGGGGGGGGAAATGGTGATTATTTTCTAAATTTTATTTGTAGGAGACTCTACAGGCAGGGACACCTTGTACTGGACCAGGTTGCTCCAAGCCCCATCCAACCTGATGTGTCTGCAACATGTTCACTACTGCAAAAGCCAACAGTGATGCTGTTGCCCCAGAACCTACATTTTGACACAAGCCCTGTCCCTCTAAATGGCTTAAAGGCCCTACATTTAAACCTTTATTTCTTGGAGAAAAAACAAGCCTAGTCTGTGTCTGCTTCAAGTTCCCATTCTCTGCTCATGTTTTCCAGCTTACTTGCTCCAAGACAAACAACCAGTGGTGAAGAGAACCAAGAGGCAGCTGGAGCCCTGCCTTCAAATGCCTCCACCTCCACCTGGAACTCTTGAGTTCTCCATGCCAGAGCACTGACAGTGCCCAAAACCCTTATCCTGCTCTCCTAAAATGAGTCACCACATTCTCCATTTACAAGTTACTCTTACAGATCACTGCAGCTCCCAAAGCCCCCCACATTTAAATCACCTTCCCAGAAATATGACAGCAACTGGAACAGGTTTCAAGCTAATTCTTGAAAAGGAATCACATTTGCTTTCCAGATTTCCTATGCCATGCCAGCAGGTTCAACACCATTAAGACAAAATCCAAAACAAGGAGGGCTTTAACAGCAAGTCTTAGCAAAATTTGTCTGTTTTCAGAGTCAGTGTCAAATCACAGTGCCCAAGAACATGCCCAGTTCCACAGCCATGCTCCCAAGCAACATGACAAGCTGTGGAGCCCCTCGTGAGCCCTCCAGCCCTAATGCCCAGCTGGCTCCCTCCAAACCACAGAGAACATTTTTCATTCCACAAACCTTCCCCAAAGTGACAGTAAAATAAGGCACTGGCTGATTATTTTCTCCTCTAAATGAAATAAATATCAAGCCATCCAAATATCAAAATAATCCTGCTCGCTTGAGCTTTAAATACCTGACAGTAGTTTGTAGATAAGGAGACTTGATGAGCTTTGACTTCCACTCATTCAAGAGCCAACAAATCTTGGAGCAATCGAACAAACATACAGATTTTTTCTGTCTCTTATAACCCAGGTGGTTTCTTTCCTCTACTTAGTACATTACACTCACTATACCCCTCTGAAGTAAAAACCTCAGCAAGTTCTACTGATCCTTCCTGTAGATGACTTCTTACAGACACAAGAAGCTAACTCCTTCCATCAGGAACTTGTGTTATCCCAAAGCTTGATGAAGTGCTCTGCAATGACTCCATGATGCAGCCTGAGCACCTTCAGCTCCTACAATCTGAACCACAGGCCCTGCTTTACATAAGCAAGCCATTTCTGAGGAACTCCAGCCAGCAAATGACCAGGAAACAAGTCTCTCCTTCAGAGTTCATGAATATCCTACAGGAAAAAATGTCTAAAAATAATTTAAAATAGAAAAAAACAATCAACATTTAATTTCCAGGCATTTTAACAACAGTAACAGATTAACCCCAAAGCTTTAACTTAGCTGATTACATGCTACTCACGATCTCAAACACATTTCCAATTCAGCTGCTACTAAATAATATTAAATTAAATGGCAGTCAAATCAAATATTTCTTTTAGAAACAGCTGTCTTTAGCTGAAAAGATCACTCACATAAAACATGTAACCACTTGAATGTCCACAGTCCTTCTGATTAAGAGGCACTGCCTCTGTGCCCACATGCTGGTTAAGACAGTAGAGGTTCAAGCTATTGGATAATATAAAAAGTTCATCAGCACTTGGAACAGATTTACAACAGTATGCTTTAAGCAGCATTTAAAACATTTATTTATTTATCCACAATTTTCCCTTAACAGCCCCCACTGCACAGAAAGGCTGCTCCAGTGGATCCCAAAGAAACTGCAAAAAACAAGGTTAAACAGCTTCTGCTTCCTCACATGCTGAAGTGGGACAGCTCCAATAAACACCAAATCACAGGAAATTCACTCCAGGAAAGTCAGTCCTCACTCTACCAGTAAATTACCAATGAAATCTGATTTACTTTTCCTTGAAATACATTAAATAAACAAATGCATGGTTCATTAAAATAAGATTTTACAAAAAGTTAATCTACTTATCTGCCCCCCCCCACTCCCCCCTCAAAAAACCCCAAACAGACATTACTTGCTAGCAACTCATTTAGTTTAACTCAGTATTATTACACCTCCAAAGAATCACAGCCTGGTCTGCAAGTGTCATTCTCTATTAAATCCAGCATCTGTTTAGCCCCAGAACTTGGCTCCATAATGCAGCAGTAGAGGCTTTAGAGCAACACAAGGGAGTTTGTTTTGCACATCAGGACTCATTGCAATCTCAAATTGCTAGGGGTAGGTATAAATCCCAAGTTTATTGTTTCTTCTAGAAGTTTTAGAATTAATTATTAACAAGGCTTACAAGAACATAATTTTTCATCTGAAAGAAAGTTAAAAGCAATTCAGCAATACATAGATGCCATGTGTGAGCTCCTAAGTGTAACTCAAGGTACAGATGTGAACTGCTGAACTTGGGAAAAAATTTGTCATCCTCTATACATCTTCTATTTAAACAAGTTTAGACAAGTAATTAGAGTTCCTTTCAGGATTATATCTCCTACTGGTCTCACAACTTAATTGCTAATCCTGGAATTTTATCTGTCCAGTACAGCCAGCTGCCCCCTTCCAAAATTACGCTTGCCATGATCATCTGGCTTAGTCTGCAGACATCTTGAATAATATAAATTACGTATCTGTGGGATTTTCTTTTAATTACTGCTTTAAAGTGTAAGAATTTGAGATGGTCATGCACATGATTTTACAATGTCATCTGAGATCTGGTTGCTAGATTGAGTCCTTAACACACTTACATGAAAATACTGGAAACATCTTAAAACCTAACAAAAATTTAATATCTATACATAGCAGGACTCTGGTTACCTTTATAGTTTGCAGCTTTATGAACTATGGGCATTGTTTTCTTTCCAAGCAAAGGAGCCAAAATCACTGTAAAGATGAGAACATGAGATGTAATGCTGCTCATTCAGTATTACCAAAGCACTGCACTGAGGTTTTTGGTTGACTCCTATTTGTATCCAAGAACTGCAGGTTTCAGACCATCTTTCACCCATGAGACATTAAAGCATCCCACAAAATCCTAAGATAATTCTTGCCACGGAGGTATGAGACTACTGCAATATATTTACACATAATTCTCCATACAACAGAAAACAGAGAAGTTAAATTAACAGTACGTATTGTTCAGCTCCAATATTTGAATTCTACTGTCTGCACAATATATTCAAATTCTGACTACTCACTCGTGTTACAGTAATATTCCATAGATTCACAGAATGGTTTGTTTTGGAAGGGATCTTTAAAGGCCATCCCATTTCACCCCGTCCATGGGCAGCAACACCTGCCACCATTGTCCCAGATTGCTCCAAGCTGTCACTATACAACACAAAAGAACACAAGCACACTACTTTCTCAAGGTGAAGGAAGAAAGAAGAGGTTTATTCTCTGACTCTAACATCTATAGTTTTCCAAAAGTGACAGCGGATTGGAGGGTGACAATGACACCTCTCCAATGACATTGGTTAAACCAACAGTCTATCAACTTTCTCCTCCTCCATAAAAGAAGACAAAACAATCAGTTGTTTACAGAAAGTGTCTGAGAAAGTTCACTACAAGAATGTCAATACCAGAAGGCTTAGAAAATCTTAAAAAACTAGGGTGACATCAAGCATCATCCAACCTGGCCTGGAACACTTCCACAGATGGGGCAGCCTCAATTTCTTTGAGCAACTTTGCAGCTTTCCAGACATGTTAAGTGTTTATTTACCTGCACTGCTTGGAGAACTCTTTTGGGGAAGTTTTGGTGCTGTTAAAAAGGCTGAAAAAATCCCCCAAGAAATGATATTTTTGTCTTTCTACGACAAAAAGCAGTTACGCAAATACTTCGTTCTTACTCAGAGATCACTCACTAATTCTCACATAAAGAGGTCCAAAACTGTAAGAATTTTGGTTTTACCAATTAAACTGGTAAGATTTTGCTGAGCAAAACTAATGATGCAGAAATACCTGGCAATAACAATTCATGCCAGTAAAGGAGATCTTCACGAAAAAAAAATCTTTACAATCCTCAGAATTTAGGAATTCTTGCCATTTTAGATCAGAAGAGAGCATTGAAATAGTCTTTTTTTTAAGCATGTTAATGAGCCAGAATATTCCAGTTATAACTTAATGCTCAGCAATCTTCAAACAGTATCAAACCACTATTAAAAATTCACCTTCTCTGATACACCAATTAGCCACAACCAAGCAGCCTGGGACATTTCAGAATTGAATAAACACATCCTTCAAGACCAATTAGAAAAGCTTCCTACTGTTTTTAAGTTAATGAGTTATGCAGGAAAGACTGTTTCTGCTCACTTTACACTGATATGTAATTTCCTCACCCTTTTCTACTGCCTTTTTGGAAACCACTCCTTTCACTCCTTTCTTCAGTTCCCATTATCCACCCCTTTTACTTTTGCATGCTGAAACTGTTCAGATACATACCAAATCCTCTCCTCCCCAGAAAAAAACACACCAAAACCACAAAAAACACAGTTTTATGAGAAGTAAAAGCTGCTTTTGTGACAAACACAAAATAAGTGCTCTTTTAGAGAACCTGGCTGATTATGACAGGGTCTATCTTTGCAGCTTGGAGATCAATACCATCTCTCATAGTTTTCTAGATAATCCTCTGTTTCTCCTCTACCCACTATTTTTCAGACACTGTCAAGTTCAACGGCTACTGTCAGGGATACAACCCTCTAACCTATTTCTATTTTTGCAGTAGCCCAGCACACTAACTATTCACCAGGTACCAAAACATCTTCCTGTAAAGCTCAGCACATCAGGACAGAAGCATTTTTGGATGGCAGTAAGAAATGCAACAGAATTATGAAGTGGTCCCCACAATGTCTAAGAACAAGAACAATAAAATTAAAAAAAACATCTTAAGGTCTTTAGGCAGCTCTCAACATAAATTATCTGACTTGCTCACTGTTTACTCAGCTGGATGAACAAACACAGCATCTCTTTCGGTTCTCCTGCTCTGTTCTAGTGCCTTCCCCTTCAGTAAGGACCTGAATCGATCAGCAGTGCAGTAACATCAGAATGGTCCTTCTGGGTTCCACTGAAGCCTGTAGAGACTTGCACGCAGCAGAAGTGATCAATCTCAACAGATTTAGTGCAGGCAAAGAAGGCCCCTCACAGGGAAGGCAAGCAGCTGAAAAAACGAGTGACAATGCTATGTTTTCTGCTCCAGTTCCTTTTCCACAACATTTTCGTGGGAGACAGTCATCAATAAAAGCCTAATTCTGAAGAGCACAATCTGCTTCCTTCATGTCCCACCTACAGTACAGTTGTTCTGCTCACAGCTGAAGAAGGGATTTTTCAAAACCTTCATGGTGAGGCAGAGTATTTCAAGCAGAAGAATTCCAATGTGAGTGAGCCCGGATGTTGTGGTGCTTCCCCAAACTGCTCAACAAGGGATGCTATTGTCTTTGACAGTTCACCCTACGCAGTGTGTCACATTTTAATAAATGCTCTGAAAGGAGATGACAGAAAAATGAAAACCTAAATTCTATAAATGAGACTGAGATGTACTGATCATGTTCTCAGTGCCATCTCAGAAAACTAACACATTTTTATACACTCTATAAACTCCAGGTTATTGGTGATCCACTGTGCTAATTTCTGATCACTAAATCTAGTAATTTTGTTAAGGAGATGCCCATTTACTAATCTCAAAATACCTTACTTCAAGTGAACTACTAGTCACCTTCACAGGTCGCCTTCAAAGCCCTGTCCTGAACTGCAACTACTGACTCACAGGAGGACAAAAACAAGGAGGACAAGCTTGTTCAAGTTGCTTTTCTGTATAGTTATAAGAGATCAAAAATAATTTACACAAAAACGCCACTCCAACCTTTCACCTCACAACAGAAACTTCTGATACAGAATGCTCTAAAAAATGTTAAGAAGTTACGAGACAGCCTCAAACACCAATAAGTAAATACAGGCTTGTGGCAAACTAGACCCCAAAATTATCATATTTCCACCCAACATGTATTGGCCTTTCCATTAGCACATACCCATTAGTGACACAGCCAATCTAAATGAAGCTTTTTGTCCTCTATTCCCTCAGTCACCATGCTCTGGCAGGGCAGGGCAGCAGGTACATGTCAAACCTCTTGAGGAAGATTTTGCTGAATCCTGCATGTGAAATGCCTTTCTCTTAAGGCATTTCACAAGTTCAGAGAGCTTCTGTTTAACTTTTACAGCTAAGTAAGCATTTAGAGCATTTACAGATTTCTTTGTCCAATTTACAAAAAAAAAGCAATTTATGCAATAAAACATATCTCTAGTCTATTAACACAAAATCCTACAAGATCAATTACAGAGTCCTCAATTTTGTTCATTTTTAGTGCAGGCAATTACACACCCATGCTAAAACATGATACTTGTGGCCAAATCTCTCCGAAGGTTCAAAAGCCTCTCTACCTACAAAATTTATCAAGAGTCAAGAAAATTTAAAGCTACAAAAAATATGAAGATCACTTTTATTTTGAAATTCCTACGTAACAAGTTATGAAATAAATACTGCACCAAGCCTACCAATCTGAGAGCAGAATGACAGCATCAGTTTCACAAAAACATCCTGTCACAGAGGGGAGGAGAGGTGGTGTGCAGGCAATTATGAAAAAATTGAATCATGAAGAAAGGTACCTCTATCCTTACTCTTACAATCCAACACCCTAAGAAAAGGTCAGCACTCAAATACAGCTAGTGTTTTTTGGAGTACATGCAGAAATAAATTCTTTAATCCAATTAGTAAACACTGTCAGAAGGGAAGAAGGCTGGGTCAGGCACACCTTGTAATTTGTGTGTAAAACACCTGTTACAAAACTATTACAGGTAAGTAACACATTTTTCAAAAGTTTCAAGAAGTGAAAATTCAAATACTATCTCCACTCTCTGCAGTGGGCAGGTATTTCTGTAAAGGTTTTGTTTGCTCTCACCAGTGAGATTCCTGCTGCCAGCCAGGACAGGTGCGCTGGAACTATAAAATGAGAACAACAAACTGAACTTTAAACAAGAATATCAAAGGGATATGGAGCTTTAAAATAAAGACAAATCAAGAATGAGCACAACCCATACTGATTCCTGCCTTCACAGATTAGGAACAGACAGCACATCAGAACCAACACTGGTGGTTTGACATTATCGTCTCCCAGAGGCCAAAAAGAGACTTTTATTACCACAAATACAGGAATGGTTTTCAAAGAGAGTTTTACACCAACTCCCAGACAATCTATGATGGATTATAGCGTTGGAAATTTTGTTATGAGCATTATGAGAATGCTTTGATGACTTTATCCCTTCCCTCTATTTATTAAAAAACCCCTCAGTATACCTACTTAAAAAATCAATTTATAGTAATTCATTGTTTCCACCATAAATGAAAATGCACAGGTGGGTTGGATATGACACAAGTGAGGCTAAAAATAGCCTGATTTAATAAATCAAGTAGCTTCAATATGGAAGGGATGCTAAGATTACTGTTACACACAAGTATTTCTTCCCTATTTCACTATCAGATCTATGTAACTTATTTTGTGTTTGCCTAAAGTCCAAAGCAATGTTTCAAAAAGATAATTCAAGCACCATTTAAGCTTCAAACAGATGCTCAGATGTTCATTAAATGCCTGTATTTGTTTCAATACTGGTATATTTTGCTATATGTAAAAGCTTATCCAACTATTTTGATATCTGTGCTCTTCCACAGTTTGGGCATTAACCCTATTCTTGCAGCAGGATTATTTGTCTCTGCTTTTGAAGTTTCTCACAGCTGAAGACCTAATTACAGCATAAAAAAGCCTGTTATGCAGAAAGACAAATCTGCTCTGTATGTATAATAATTTTATACTATATCACACATCACAGTTTATATTAAAATATTATATTAATATATTATATAAAATATACCACCTATCTTCAGGATTCACTGCAAATTCAGTTATACTTGCCAGGGTGTGGGATTACTTCAAGGTGCAACAGACTTTCCACTCTAGAGAATACACTTTGAAAAATACAGCTAAAATCATTAATCATCTACTGTGGCATCAGTTCAGCGGCCACCAAACAGGATTTCTTGCCTTTAGTGACTTTTGTCAGTCATCAGCATGTTAAAAACACCTTAAGATCTTAAAAACATAGCATGTCAGAAAATGCCAGAGGGCAGGTTTGGATTAGATATGGAGCAGGAATTGCTGGCTGGGAGGGTGGGCAGGCCCTGGCCCAGGGTGCCCAGAGCAGCTGTGGCTGCCCCTGGATCCCTGGCAGTGCCCAAGGCCAGGCTGGATGGGGCTTGGAGCAGCCTGGGACAGTGGAAGGTGTCCCTGCTCGTGGCAGGGGCTGGAACCAGATGATCCTTAATGTCCTTTCCCACCCAAACCAGCCTGGGATTCTATGATCTCCCAATCTTCCTCTTAATCTGATAAAATCACTGGAAGGAAGCACCAGATCCATCTGAGTTTAGCAGTAATTTGCTACAAGTACTTTTTTTACTGATTTAGCAGGAAATATGAGGGATAAGAAGCTCTGCTAGCAAAACATCAGCACGGGACTGTAAGAGGAGGAGCTGAGGGATGCTCCAGCCAGGTGACAGTGCTGAGCTGGGTCCAGCATTCCCCGGGCTGTCCACGGGCCTCTGCTGATGCAGCAGCAGTGGAAAGAGAAAACAGCCCATGGAAAAGATAGCAGGAGGCCTCCCAAGGTCCTGGCAAACTAAGGAGAAATTGCAATTTTCTAGTCGACCCAGCTGGAGCACCCAGAACATTTTTCAGTTGGGAATTGACACAATGTGGGATTACACAACCCTGCGTTGGGACACAGGACCCAACCACCCGGGAGCCTCCTTCCACTCCCCTGCACTCCCAAAGTGATCCGTGATGAAAATATCAACAGCTTTTTTACTTCTGCAAATACCTACAATGATTAAAACTATGGCCCAGCACGTTATCTCTCAGCACAGGAGAGGGAAAATTAGATTACAGCCCCACAAACTCCCTATGCCCAGCACAGATTAAGGAGAATAAATAAACAAACAAACAGTGCTTGGCATGAAGGCATATGAGGTAATGCAAAGCCCGGCAGCTCAGGTGAGATACCAATTCAATTTTAAACTAAAATATGCCTCACTTTTGATAAATATTATCATTCATAAGTATAAAAACAGTGTGGTAGGCGTGAGGAGGCAGAGTGAGCCCCAGGAGATCTGAGATGCTGCAGAAGAATAGAAAAGCCTCCGTCAAGAACAAGATGGAAAATAAATCAATTTATCATCTAGACATGAACAATAAATATCATTAAGAGCACATAAGAAAAAAACGGGTATAAATCTCTGGCTTTCTAGTCCTGGGCGCATTTAAAGGGACACAGGGACATCGCAGGGACCCTGAGGGATCACAGGATCCCTGTAAAGGAACACTCATAGTCTGGGTAAAGGGACACAGGCACATTCTGGGAACCCTGGCAGGGATCCCCGTATCCCTAAGGGACACAAGGACATCCAGGGCACCCAGCGTGGGATCGATTCCTGAATCCCGAAGGGACACAGGCACAACCCAGGAACCCTGTGAGGGATCCCGGGAGATGCCCCAGCCCGGGCGGGGACACGGCGGGTGCCGGTGTCCCGGCAACTCTCCTCAGCGCCGGTGTCGAATTACGCAAGGCATCCCTCCGTCTATCGCGACACAGGCCCGCGCCACGAGGGGACGGTGACGTCGGGGTAACCGGGGGATCTCAGGGGCCCCTTTCGGAGTCGGCGGCCGCCGGGTCCACCCGTCGCCCATGCCCTTCGAAGGCACCGCCGAGGCCGCGCTTACCGTCCGTGCCCTGGGCCCGAGCTCGGTGGCGGGGTCGGTACCGGGGTGCCTCGGCCCGCGCCGCTCCCGGGTCCCCTCACGGCCCCTCACGGTCCCCGCCCGCCTCCACGTCGCCGGCGCTGCCCTGCTGCGCATGCGCGAGGCCCGTGCGGGGCGGTGCGTGGGGCACCACGGGAGTTATAGTTCCTGACGGGCGGGGCGGCCATGATACCTCCCGTGTCAGTCCTGGGCTGATCCCCTAGCATGGGCAGCAGGGCAGGGGGGATCCTGCCCCTGTGCCCCTGGGCTCAGGTGAGAGCCCACCTGCAGAGCTGCCCCAGCCCTGGCTCCAACTGCACAAGGAGCTGGAGCTGCTGCAGCCAGTGCAGAGGAGGCCATGGAGATGCTGCCAGGGCTGGAGCCCCTCTGCTCTGGAGCCAGCCTGGCACAGCTGGGGCTGCTCAGCTGCACAAGAGAAGGCTCCAGGGACACCTCAGAGCCCCTGCCAGGGCCTCCAGGGGCTCCAGGAGAGCTGCACAGCCACTGGGGACAAGGCATGCAGGGACAGCAGCCAGGCAATGGCTTCCCAGGGCCAGAGGGCAGGGACAGATTTTGGGCTGTTGGGAATTAGGAATTGCTGGCTGGGAGGGTGGGCAGGCCCTGGCCCAGGGTGCCCAGAGCAGCTGTGGCTGCCCCTGAATCCCTGGAAGTGCCCAAGGCCAGGCTGGATGGGGCTTGGAGCAGCCTGGGATAGTGGAAGATGTCCCTGCCCATGGCTCATCCCATGGATGAGCTTTAAGGTTCCTTCCAACCCAAACCATTCTGGGATTCATTCTGATTCTCTACTCTGCATCCCACATTTTCAGTGGGACATGAGGTAAGCCCAGCAAATGGGACCAGCAGTGAATATCTGAGGGTGGGAGGATTTACCAGCCTTCATGCTGCTTTAAATAATTGTTTCTCCAAGGGTAACCTCCAAAGTGGGGTTTGTGCCATCACCAGCAGGTTCCAAGGTACCCGTTGGCTCATTAAAAGGGAAACTCTTCCCAGTGTAGTCCTGAGTTTATTCCCACATTCCATGTGGTGCGTGACAGCAAATCCCCAGCCGGGCTCTTCCCCATCCCTGTCCCTGGGCTGTGCATGCCAGCAGCAGGTCTGCAAACAGCACCAGTGGGTGTAGCCCTGAGCAAACAGTGCCACGTTACAGCTCTGGGGCTCGGCCAGTGCTCACACAGCGCTGGGGGGGAATGGCTGCGCCCACAGAGCTGCGGCCTGGTCAACAGCAGGGCTGTGAAACGCTGTGTCACAAAGTGTAAAGGTTTTGTAGAGCAACCCCCGTGCCAAAAACAAGCATTGGGGGTTATAAACACGTCTATTCACAACATGTCAATTTGTGTTTCACTGTCATCCCAAGGACAGGCTGGGCAGGGCTTGGAGAAACCAGGGATAGTGCAAGGTGTCCTGAGGGTGTGACAGGATGAGATTTAAGGCCCTATCCGACCCAAACCATTCAGTGATTCTAAAACAGCAGTGAAATAAAGATACAGCGCTATTACCTAAAAGCATTTCTAATGCAAAATAATCATGGCAAACATGGCCTTCTAGAGCTTTTCAATTAAGTTACTGCAGCCAGGTTCGTTGAAAACAGGAATAATGGCAGTCTGTTACAACCAAAATATGATTTGGTTCAGCAAGCATTGCTCTAACAATCAGAAAACTGCACAAAGATAATCCCTTCTTTCAAGTCTTAGGCAATTTAATGAAACTGTCATTTCTCACTGGAGGAGATTTTAGTTAACCTAAGTGGAAATTAAATTTCTCTTCATTTCCTTTACCTGCAACCTCTGAAGGCACTGCTCTTTCAGCAATAATGTTCTCCATCGTACAGAAATCATGAAGGAATGACCCAGAGGACTGAACCTCTGCAGTATGTCCAACAGCTCCCAGAATTCAGCTGGGACATGATTGCTCCATCTGGGCAATAACAGCATAATGTGCTACTGTCATTAGATCAGAATTTATTTTCAGTTTAGACACTCTCAGCAGCTGATCATGTGCAGTTTAACATGCCAGAATTTCCTTTCCTGTCAGGATCAGGCCATCAAAATAATCAGCAACATAAAATTAATTCATTTTATTTAAGAATTTTTGGCATATATTTGCATTTTTTAAAACGTGTTTTTCAACTAACTTCTTGGCATCCAGCAACTTGTGCAAACCAACACACAGAAGGTACCACATCCCATTAAGACTTTCTCATTAAGAAAAAATACTTGAAATTAGTTGATTTGAATGATGGTTTTTTTCAAATATTGATTTATTGATCTTTCCTCAGTAGCATTTAAGCAAAGTCAGACAGGTTTAATGCTGAAAAACTTAGGACTAGATTTGCAGTTCTTTGGTCCCCTAAAGATGCCAACTCTGAAATTTTCTAAAAGTCTTCAGTGTAAATGGAGCTGCTACTTGGTCTAGGAAATTCTGCTAGATGTCCACGTGCCACTATCAGGTGCCTAAACCTTTTGTAAGTCTTGTTTTTAGCGAGTAACAAGCACGTGGGAATTTTCTCAGTTAAATTCAACTCACTTGATCAATATTATTCCGTCACATGAGGATTTCCCTAATTTCTGCCCGCTTGTTTTTCTTAAAGAAGGCTTTGTGAACTCCTTTGTGTCCCAGCAGATGATCTCATGCAGTCCACCCCAGACCTGGGCCTTTGCTTTCACTCGATTTTCATTTAACTATTCACAACACAACAGGATTATTGACCTATTCTTGAAAAAGAATAGGGGCAGAAGAGTTATAACACAAATCTCCTGACAGGACTTCCAGTGAGGTGCCTCATACAGAAAGTTTTGTGATGTAGATTGCTTCCTTTAGGGTTTAACTGCAGCTAATAAAAGCAGTGGAACACCATTCCAGAGACCATAAATCTGTAATCTTATTTGCATTATCTGCCTGTTTTCCTTTTTGCAGCTTTTTCAGAAGGCCTGGTGTTTAAATATGGTGCTGGCACATAGCTGGAAGCCTAATTTACTATGCACTTTATTTTCTCTATTATTTTTCAATGCATTTTCTTCTGTAATAATATCCTAAATAACTAAAACAAAAAAATTATGCAGACTTCATATATTGACTGAATACATTTACAAATTAAAGGACCCCCAGTAAAGCTCTTGCTCTACTTTTTGTTGTGTTCCCAGCTGTTTAGAGGTGGATATACTCTAAAACTGTGGCCTGTTTATGAGATGCCCAGCATATTAAAACAGCATGGAAGAGACAGTCTCTTCAGCAATGCTCAGGATGTCAGAACATGTATTCTTGTTTAGCTGAAGAGCTGCAGATTGGACTGGGCATGACTGAGGCACCTCCAGTGCTGGGGACAGCTCTGGGCCCTCAGGATAAGAGAGACACTGAGGGGCTGGAGCGTGTCCAGGGCAGGGAACGGAGCTGGGGAAGGGGCTGGAGCCCCAGGAGAGGCTGAGGGAGCTGGGAAGGGGCTGAGCCTGGAGCAAAGGAGGCTCAGGGGGGACCCTGTGGCTCTGCACAGCTCCTGCCAGGAGGGGACAGCCGGGGGGGTCGGGCTGTGCTCCCAGGGAACAGGGACAGCAGGAGAGGGAACGGCCTCAGGCTGGGACAGGGCAGGCTCAGGGTGGGCATCAAGAGGAATTTCCCCATGGAAAGGGTGGTCAGGAATTAGAAGGGGCTGCCCAGAGAGGTGTTGGAGTTCCCATCACTGAAGGGTTCCATGGAATGACTGGACATAGCACTCAGTGCTCTGGGCTGGTGACAAGCTGGGGATTGGTCACAGATTGGACTCAGTGTTCTTTTCCAACCTAAATGAACCTGGGATTCAGTGATCTAGGAGGAAGCTGCCATACACTGATCCAATGGGGGGTTATGTTCCAAGGATGAGGTAACAGCTGATTAAACAGCAATTCCAAACTCAGGTCTAAAGAGAATTTACTCCTTAAGGAAGAGCAAACAGCATTAATCAAGGTCTGACACGGAGGTGTCTGTGCCTGAGCTCATTGCAACGCCATGGCTGTGGCTGCAGGGGCACAGGATCTGTGAATCCTGCAGATCAATTCACACCATGTCTGACCAAACCAGGCACTGGCAGGAAATGAGGCACCTCACCAAGAGCACCAGGCAAAATTAGATACCAGAGTAATTAATTAACTGCTGAGAGAAATCACAGTCACGAGAATAACACTGGACCACAGTGACAGGTCAGGGACTGCCTGTATAAAAAGGTGCCCTTTCAGGCCTGCCTGATGGAAGATTTTAGGGAAATTAAATCATAAAGAACAATCCAAAACTGCTGGAATGGTTTAGTTTTGAATCTTTTAAAGAGCTCTCTGGTTTGGCAGACAGGAAAAAGCAGGAATTACCACTTTTATTCCTTACTAAACACAGGGACACTTAAAACTCTTCACAGCTGGGATGCAAGTCAGCAGCAGAATCTTGGCAGGAAGTGGCAAACTTTGCCCAGCTCACTTTATCATGAACTCATTTATTTTAGGGCCTCCTTCTGCCTGGGGCCTGTCTCCAGGTTTTCAAAGATTTTGTCACCACTTGAAGTGTTTATAGCTCTGAACACTAAGAATTCTGTGATTCTGTGCAATAATTGCATGAAGCGACTTATTTTTAAGTAAAATCCCGGTTTATTATAACGAAAATTCCACAAGTATGTTAAAGAAGTTTTAGTTGGATGTTGAGATTTTTTTTTAAAGCCAGAACTTCGCCACTATAAATCACTACAACAGAACATAAAGCAACATTCTCTTGCATCATGCCTCAGGAAAAAAAAGGCATATTTCAAGGAAAAAAATTAAGGAAAGTATCACATCAAGACTTTCTGCTTTTAGTAAGCTAAGTAAATTTTGTATGCAGCATAACTCCTCTAGCTCATTCATAGACTTGACATGAAAATCTAAATTCTTCATAGATAAATTATGAGCTTTTGTTGTCACAATGCAGTCCACAGTTCTTCACCAGGAACAGATAAAGCCTTTAAGGTGAAAGCCTCAAGTACTGCACTAGCACTTAGTGACATCAAGATGCTAAGATACATTTGCCTTCCATAGACAGATTTATTCTTACGTTATTTAACCTAAACTCTAATCACACCAAACAGATGGCAGATGAAAAGTAGTTCCAGCGAGAAAAATACAAGAACATCAGCTTTCAAATATTTTAAATAAACAAACAGCTGCCATTTTAGTGGCAAAAGAGACTCTCCTGCAAGCAATTAAGTTTTTTATTCAGCTAAAATGTGCAAAGAAAAAAAGTCTCAAATTGAGAGGAATATCAGCAGTTCATACTGGACATGAGGGAATAAAATCCTTAGGAATTAACTCCTTCAAGCTGTTTTCTTGTCATATACTGCAGCAGATCCCTTTGCAGGACTTCCATTTGCAATGCCATTGCTTTCCAACTGCAAACAAAAAACAGTGTCATTAATGAGATGTCAAATTAGAACTTCACATCTAAAACAGGAACAGCTGGTGACAAAAATGGCTTTTAGAAGCAAGGCCAGCAAAGTAATATGGAGAAATATGAAGCAAGAACGAAAAGTGGTGGTGCCTGTGTAGATTTGCAAATAATTATTGCTTCAGGGGGAAGGGAGGAATGAGAGCAACATTTACGAGTCTTTGCATTGTGACAGAAGATAAGTAATAAAAGCATAATTAAAATGCACTAAGCATCCTCCCCCATTACAAGTGGCAGAACTGCCTGAAGAGAGGGGCTGTTTTTATTTTCTGCTTGTGATTTGCCAAATATTTGACTTTTTTCTTTGAAAGAACAGCCAGCTGTTAAAAAAAAAATTAATTAAGCTGTTTCAGGATACAGGTACAATTCCTCTTCCTCCAAGACCAGAAGAAGCAACCATTATACTAACTACGTCTTGAAGCACCAATTCCTAGCAGGCACAGTAGTGGTAATTGCTGTTTCTCAGAAAATAGCCACAAAAATATCTGTAAACACACCCAGCTGTTCACCCTCCTGAGCTACCACTGGGTGCCTCATCCCGGAGCTTCCCTGCTTAGCTGGGTGAATTAATCTTACTTTATGGCTTCCAGATCCATCCTCCTGGTCTCTCTTGGCAGCTGCAGGTCCCCGGGGGTTCCCAGTGCTGCCTCCTGGCCCCTGCTTGGTGCCTGGTGGCTCCTGCACAGCTTTCTTGGGCCAGACACGCTTGATGAAGGGGGCAATCATGGGGTAAATGTAGGGCTCCACAAACTTCTTGTAGACCCAGAGCAGAACAGGGATCACGATGCAGGGAATGCACACCATGGCTCCCTCCTGTGCTGGGACAGAGATGGTGGGGGTGGGGAAAAAACAGCTTAGGTGGGAGCATTTGTATGCCACAAACTGAGAAAACAGTATTTACAAAGTAAATAAAATCCATATTTCATATTCAAATGTAGATTATTCTGTAATTATTAAGCAGCTGCTAAAGCTTCAAAAAGGTTGTGTGTTGCAATGTTATAAAGCCTTCAACAAAGGGAACATTCTTGCCATTTTAACAAAAAAACCCCAAACAATTTGCTATTAATTCATCCATCCTACAGATGCAACTAAGGAAAACAAATTCAGGAAATAAGAGTTTTTGCTTAAGCCACAAAAAAAACAGTTTAAGCAGCAAGCTGCCAGTATTAGCCCAGTTCCCACTATATTATGAGTACAAAGGGTTTGTTTTGCTCAACCCATTTTTATTTAAGGAGAAACTAAACAGCAGAAAGCAAATCCATCCAATGGGTTGCTAACACTGAAGGGCAGGATAGTGGGAAAGGAGAAAAAATTCCAATCAGGATTTGAGAGAATTAGCATATGGGTTACTTTCTTCCTGCTGCCCTCACTTGATCCCACACCAACCCCATACAATTAACTGCTGGAAAATGAACCATGACCTCTCTCTGAAACCCCACAAGTCATCAAAATTCACATCTTGGGGTCTATGCTAAAAATCAAAAAGCAGAAAAGCAAAGCAAGGAGGCAGAGAGGTCCAGCTGGGAAAGGAAGCAGTTAATTAGGGCTGGACCTGTCACTGCCAGGGCAGAGAGCAATATATTAGACATACTCCGCTGCCACACAACTTTGCCCTTCACAGTCCCCCTTTCTAGGCTGCTGACATCTCAATTCTCACACCAAGAAGCAAAACAAAAGCTTTCCAAGATGGAGAATGAAAAGGCAGATGTGCACACCTCCCTAGGGACCAGTTTTTGCTTTTTATTTTATGTTATCCTGAAGATTTTTATTCCTGTGGAAAAGCAGAGTATCAATTTCTAGTTGACTGCTTCCAGGTTCTGCTCTGGCTGCTTCAAATACAGTTTAAATCTACTCTCTGAGGTCTGAGACGAATCTTACACTGAGACAACACAAATGAGGTAACCCTTTAAACTTATTAAAAAAATATATTTTCAGATACTCCATCAGAACTTCCTAATTATTAAATTTCCAGCAAAATGTGGGTTCATCCAGCAGCTGAAGAACATGCCTGGAGAGAACACCTCAGGCTGTAGAATCATTACAGAATTATAGAATTACTTGGGTCACAAGAGAGCTTCAAAATAATTTCCTTCTATTCCCTGCCATGGGCAGGGACACCTTCCACTATCCCAGGCTGCTCCAAGCCCCATCCAGCCTGGCCTTGGGCACTGCCAGGGATCCAGGGGCAGCCACAGCTGCTCTGGGCACCCTGGGCCAGGGCCTGCCCACCCTCCCAGCCAGCAATTCCTAATTCCCAAGATCCCAAAATCTGTCCCTGCCCTCTGGCCCTGGAAACCACTCCCTGTGTCCTGTCCCAGGGAACCTCAGCACATGTTCTGCTGCCTCTGCAGCCGCTTCGTGTCCAAAAAATTCCTGCGCAAAAAAATCATCCCTACCTCCGCCTGATGCACCAGCGATCCCTGGGATCAGAGTGGAACACCGTCCTGACGAATTCCTCCGGTGTCCTGCGAAGCTCGGCCAGCTGGTTAGCAAGGAAAATAAACAAAAAAGGAGAAAAGAGGAGTGAGGGGGTGGCCGGGCGTGTGATCTCCTGCGGCGGGCGGTGCCGCCGCCCTCGGTGGGCCCCCGGCACGGAACGCGCTCGCTGACGGGCAAACCTCGGCACGGCACGGCTTTGTTCCCAGCGCCCGGAAAACGCCACAGGGGGAAACCGGCCGGGTTTGCCCCGTTTTCCATAAAGGATGAGGAGCCCGGGAGGCTGCCCTGATGTCAGGCGTTGCCGTTCTGCTCTCCGGGGGCGGTTGGGGCCGGTGCAGCCCGTGAGCCCCTGGCTAGCGGCGTGGCCAGGCAGCCGTGGGCCGGGCGGGGCGGGGCGGGGGGCAGGTAGGGTGAGGGGAAGGGATCATTCCCTGCTCCCGGTGCTCCGCACCCACCTGCGCCCGCACCGGAACGGCCTCGCGCTTCCGGGGCGGTGCTTCCGGCCAATGGCCGGCGGCAGCGCGCGTCACATGACACGCCAGGCCCCGCCCCACCCGCGCGGCAGGAACAGGGACCCGATTCCCGATTATCCCGGATTTGGGATGGGGGAAATGTGGGATGGCCCGGCAGCCGGCGGGAACACGCTGCCCCGCTTGGAGGGCTGATATTGGGAAGGAATTGCTGGCTGGGAGGGTGGGCAGGCCCTGGCCCAGGGTGCCCAGAGCAGCTGTGGCTGTCCCTGGATCCCTGGCAGTGCCCAAGGCCAGGCTGGATGGGGCTTGGAGCACCCTGGGATAGTGGAAGGTCTCCCTGCTCGTGGCAGGGGGTGGCACTGGATGAGTTTTTTAAGGTTCTTTCCCAGCCACACCACTCCATGATTTTGTAATATTCACTGCCCCTGTCCCACAACAATGCCCAGTGCCAGGTCAGAACTTGTAGCAGAGCAACACAATCAATCCAAATTTTAAGATTTTATTTATACACATCTGTCCATGCAGATTTATTCCCGAGCCATTAGCTTTTGCTTCTTCAGCTTCTTCTGGGAGATCTGGGAAGGAAACACACAAAAAAGAAAACAGTGAAATGAGACCTCCTGAAACATCCTAAAGTTATCTTCTAGAAGTGCTATGAACTATTAGGAATTGTTAATTAGCAATCAACTGTTAATTAGGAAGTCCCTCACAAATGATACACTCATCACACCTGCACATGAACAGGAATCCCTACAAGCACTACATTGCTTGCAGGCTCTCAATTCAATTTATTTTATTGTACACACCCAGGGCTCACACACACAGTGCTGTAGCTGCTTTGAGGGAGGAAAGAACCAACCCTCTGTGCAATTAAAAAATGCTTCTCAGGGCTTTGAAGTGCTTAATACTTGAGCTGAAAATTAAAAAATGGGGTTGCTCAGAAGGAACTGTTTGTTTTCATGGGCATTCCAAAGGTGTCCTAAGACTGTCATCACAGCAACCCCTCTTCTCTGCCAGACCCTCTGCTGTCCTGACAGCATTACAGGAACAGAGCACACAACACAAGAGCACACAACACCTGGTACCTTTTTCTTCTGCGCAACTTCCTCCTCTGGCTTGGGCACGATCTGCTCCTTCTCCGTGAGGATCATCTCGATGTGGCACGGGGAGCTCATGTAGGGGTTGATCCTGCCGTGTGCCCGGTACGTGCGCCGGCGCATCTTGGGAGCCTTGTTCACCTGGATGTGCTCGATCACCAGGGAGTCCACATCCAGACCCTGGCACGGAAGAAAATCTGTGAGCCACTTTTATCTTTAAATAATTCATTTCTGCAGCAAAAATGTGAGTAATCGCCCCAGACACTGCTGCTGGTGGATGAAACAGCGAGGAGCTTGGGGGTGCCATGGAGCTCAGGGTGTTCCAAGGATCTGCCAATGCAACTGCTGAGCTTGGCAGTGTTGTGGAGATAAGGACTTACTAAGCAAGTGTCATTTAAAATTACAAAGTCTAGCCCTCACACATCACAAATAATTTAAAATTGTGCTGATGGCTCATTGTCTATGATTACTTCAAGGTCACTCAAAGGTGTAACCTATTACTCCAACACTGCCAACAAAGCTACCAAATTAAGCACTGTAACGAAGACAGCAACTGACCAAGTCAACAGATCTGAATTTCACAGATTTTGAGATATCTGAACAGCCCTTTTGTGTGAAATCTTTAAAATTTAATTTTTCCCTGTGAAAAACTGCTGCTACCATTTAACTTGAGGAACACACATAGCCTGCTTTAACAGGGAGCTGCACCAAACTGTCCCTACAATTCAATACTGTGGATGAAGCAGGTGGCAAGTGGCTCTCCAGGTCAGTGATACCCAGGCCAGGGGTGCTGACAGAGGGCATGACACCACTGCTTTGTGCTCACTAACACCCACCTTGAGCTCAGCATTGCTCTCTGCATTCTTCAGCATGTGCAGCAAGAACTCTGCGCTCTTCTTGGGCCAGCGGCCCTGCGTCCAGCCCCACTGCTTGGCCTGGAAGGAGAGCAAACAATGGGAGCCTGCTTTTGGCCTGGTCCATTCCTGTTACCTTCTACACATCTCTAACTTGCCATTATCATAGAATGGTTTGGGCTAGAGGAGACCCTGAAGTTCATTCAGTGTCACCCCCTGCCATGGGCAGGGACACCTTCCATTATCCCAGGTTGCTCCAAGCCCCATCCAGCCTGGCCTTGGGCACTGCCAGGGATCCAGGGGCAGCCACAGCTGCTCTGGGCACCCTGGGCCAGGGCCTGCCCACCCTGCCAGCCAGCAATTCCTAATTCCCAATAGCCCAAAATCTGTCCCTGCCCTCTGGCCCTGGGAAGCCATTGCCTGGCTGCTGTCCCTGCATGCCTTGTCCCCAGTGGCTGTGCAGCTCTCCTGGAGCCCCTGGAGGCCCTGGCAGGGGCTCTGAGGTGTCCCTGGAGCCTTCTCTTGTGCAGCTGAGCAGCCCCAGCTGTGCCAGGCTGGCTCCAGAGCAGAGGGGCTCCAGCCCTGGCAGCATCTCTGTGGCCTCCTCTGCACTGGCTCGAGCAGGTCACCATTCTTCCTGTGCTGAGGACTCTGCATCTTATGGATATAGACAGATATCTTATGGATAAGATTAGAATGGATTATCATCTACTCTATTTTGCTGTACACCAAACCCCACAAAATTTAATCCCTTGACTTAATGCTGCCAAATAGATGCAGACACTCCATGTAGATGCATCTTCTGGAATTAATAGCCTTTCCTCCCTCTTGACCAACCTGGTCTGGTGGAAGATATCCCTGCCCATGGCAGGGAACTGGAGTGAGATGAGCTCTGTGGGCCCTTGCAACCCAAACCACCCTGAGACTCTGTGTTTTAATGCAAGTTTACCACCAGCAATGACAGACTACACCCACACCATCTCCCCACCACCTTTCTGTGTTAAGCACCCAGAGGCAAAGGGATTCCCAGGAGCTCACCTGGGCGCACCTCCCGACGCCGCCGTTGTAGCGCCGGAAGGGGACACACTGCTTCTTCAGGGTGACATCCTTCAGGTACTTGGTGGCCTTGCGGATGTGCATGCCCTTGATGGCCTGCGCCGTCTCTCGGGTGTTCTGCCAACACAGGGCACAGAAAAGATCCTCTGAACAAATCCTTACAGGAGACAGCACGAGCGCAACTACCCCCCTGTCCTCCCTGGAAAAGATTCTCTACACTCACTAAAGAATACCCAAGTCTCAGAAGGAAAAAGAATTAACATTTTTTTACTTTGTTACCACTTTTCTAACCCTTGGTATGACTGCTGCTACTAAATTTGCCTCTCCAGCACACCTTTTTTTTTTTTCAACTCAGTGGCTAAGTCCAACAAGGAAATTTGTAACTTTTAATAAAACTACAATTTAAGAACTTATACTATTCATAGCTCCTCTCCGGCCACTAATCTAAAAAGGCAAGATCAGGATGGATGAATTCTTACTAAAATGTCAAATACAGCACCTCACAGGAACTGATGAAGAAACACGGGGACAATTGTTAACAATGTTGTTTTTTCTAGAAGAATTGTAAGAGAAGAAAAGGCGCAGAAATAAAAATTAAGGATAAAAGATCGGTCCTTTAGACAGCATTAACTAATTGTGTAAGCCAGCTCTAAGTATAGTCCTACCTGTTCATAATAAAAAAAAAAGAAAACCAAAGTGAAAACTTGGCATTACACTAAGCAGAAAATGATCTGCTAAGTTCTCTTTTCATGATTAAGTAACACTTCTGAATTGTTCTCTGCACCTAAGCCTTTTCCAGAGGAACTGAATTCCTAGTGCCGAACAGCACACAACCAAAAAGAGTAGCACAAATTACTCAAATTGCACACCAAACACTAGCCCAGTGTCTGATAAAATTTACTCTGTTTTGCTGTTGTGTTTTATGTGAATTAAACAAAGACAATTTTAGGATCCAGACTTTTAATTTTTTGTGGATAGAGACCATTACAAGCAGCCGACAGCAATCCTTTAGTGAATAAAGAGTAAAAGACACTTCCTTAAAAAGAGGAATATGGATAGAAATTCCTGAGGGCAAGGAGGCCCTGGCACAGGATGCCCTGAGAAGCTGCGGCTGCCCCTGCATCCCTGGAAGTTTCCAGGGCCACGCTGGACAGGAGCTTAGTCCCTAACCAAGGCAGAGGGTGGAAAGAGATTATCCTTACGATCCCTTCCAATCCAATCCAGTCTGGGCTTCTTTTAAAAAGTTACCATAAAAACTAACAAAAACTACATAAAACAGAAAATGAATTTACGATTTCTGCTAATCACATCCTCCTCACCTTGAAATGCACACGCAGGTTAGATCCTCGGGACTTGCATGCTGCAAGAGAGAAAAAAAGACCAAGTTTTAGAAGCCAAACCTCAGTGGCTTCCGGGAAATCCCACACGAACTCTCCTAAAACAGCAACTCACATTTCGTGGGGTTCTCCGGATCCAGGGAGTAGCGCACCATCTTGAGAACTCAGCTGAAAAACACCAATTAAAGCATATTAAACTTCTAACACTGGCACGCAGGACCCAGACTACTCCCCTTACCGCCGCAGCTGCTCAGAAATTACGCATTCTTTTCACAGTTACATCCAAAGGTGTCCTAAGAAAGTCATCATCGCAGCAATGGATTTTCTCAGGCCTGCCCCTTCCCCGCATCCGCGCCCGCCCTCCCGCGCTCCATCCCGGGGAATACCGCGGGTGCGGAGCATGTCCTAGCGATCCCGGTGTCCGGGACGCCGGTGCCGGCGGGGATAAGGCGGGATGGGGGCGGATGGCGGCGGCTGGCGCGGGGCCGGGCCGACCATGGCTGCTCACCTCGGGGCGGCGGCGGCAGAGGAAGAGGAAAGGCGGGGCGCGCCGCTAGCGCGCGCGCGTGTCTCGCGAGATTTCCGGCGGGAACGCCCCCCGGCTGCGCTCCGCCCTCAAAATGGCGGCGGGGCTCGGTGTGCGAGAGGTGTGCGCACGGAGCGGCTCCCTCGCTGAGCCTGTGAATAAAACCTGCTCTGGGGAAAGACATCGCGGAATTCACGCTGCCGTGCGGAAACACACCGCGGTATTCACCCTCAGCTCGTGGTGCAGGTGCGTTTAGCGAGGAGAGCAGCGTGCATCTGGCACAGCACCACCCCCCGTCCAAGGGAGGGGATTCCCCCTCGCCGATCCCCGTTGGGCGCCTTGAACGCTGTCAGTGGTGTTGGTCACTGCAACATAAGAAAGATATTAAACTGTTAGCGCCAAAAGGATGGCTACGGAAGCGGTGAAAGGCCTTGAGGGGAAGCCGTATGAGCGGCGGCTGAGGACACCTGGTCTGTTCAGCTGGAGGGAAGGAAGATTTATCGCAGTTAAAACTTCCTCGTGAGGGAAGAGGAAGGTCAGGCATTGGTCTCTTCTCTCTGGTGACCACTGAACCACTGACAGGACCCAGGGAATGGTTGGAGCTGTGTCAGGGAGGGTTAGGTTGGATATCAGGGAAAGGCTCTCCCCCAGAGGGTGCTGGCACTGCCCAGGCTCCCCAGGGATGGGCACAGCCCCGAGGCTGCTGGAGCTCCAGGAGCCTTTGGACAGCGCTGCCAGGGATGCACAGGGTGGGATTGTTGAGGAACTGGACTCGATGGCCCTTGTGGGTACTTGCCAGCTCAGGATATTCTGTGGTTCACTCAGTCAGGATCATTCAGGTTGGAAAATATTTCTGAGATAATCAAGTCCCAGCTGTGCCCGATCCCCACCATGTCACCAGCCTGGAGCTCTCAGTGTCACCAGTCCAGGCATTCCTTGGACACCTCCAGGGATGGGGACTCGCAACAACACCTCCATGGGCAGCCCCTCCAAGTCCTTTCCATGAAGAAATTCCTCCTGATGTTCAACCTGAACCTCCCCTGGCATAACTTGAGGCCGTTTCCTCTTGTGCTGTCCCTTGTTCTCAGGGAGCAGAACCCAACCCCCACCCGACAGCACAGAATTGTTACGTTTGGAAAAGGCCTTTAAGTTAACCGGGTCTAACTCTCACCCCAGCAACCACCACCGTGTTCACCATTAGATGGCAGCTCAGGATGGGAATAAAGCAGCACATTGCTCACTGAGGTGTCCCCGAGACCAGAACGAAGAGATTCATTCAAGTTCATATTTATAAACCTCAACTGGTATTTACTGCGCCATTACAAAATAATCACAGACTGACTCATTAAAATAAAAGATTTTTCCTTCCCATTTGAGGCAGCATTTGCGACTAGAACTGCTTGGGAAGCCGCTCAATAAAAGCAAAATGTTTCCTGAAAGTGCCCAGATGCAGCAAAAGTCTTATTGAGAAAAAAATGACAGGATGGGGGAAAAAAAAGAAGAGACGTAGTCCTGAGATGGCAGTAATCTGGCGTGCAGGCACCTCTCCAGCATGAGAGTCTGGGTTTAACTCTGAGTTTAGAAATAAGCAGAGGAAGAACTTGCTGCCCATCTAAACGCTATGAACAGGAGGCTGGTTTTGGATCTCTTGTTTAGGGCTAAAAAGCCCCAAAGCTCTGCAGCTAGGACTTTATGCAAATGAGAAGAGGAAAGTATTTGAGCTATCACAAATATTTACGTGGCTGAAAACCATAAGAGCTCTAGTTGTTACTGCAGCTCTCTATTTACCTGCCTTAAAAGGTCCCTTTTTCTTTGGTTTTGGGGAAGCTCTCTGCAAAGTCTCCAAGCAACTTTCAAGCACTGATCTCAAAGCCTGAAACATGCTGGGGTGAGGGCAGATATTATTTCTTCTCTTTATTGTAGAATCACAGAATGGTTTGGAAGGAACCTCAAAGCCCATCCCGTGCCACTCCCTGCCATGGCAGGGACACCTCCCACTGTCCCAGGTGGCTCCAAGCCCCATCCAGCCTGGCCTTGGACACTTCCAGGGATCCAGGGGCAGCCACAGCTTCTGTGGGGAACAGTAGATAGCACTAAGTTTTCAGGTACAATAAATTAAACCTGGCTTAAGCTGGGATCCTCAAACACTCCCACAGCCTTACCCACCACACTGTGGGAATCGCCTCTCTGAACACACCTGAATGCAACTCTTCTTCATCCTTTCTGCCCTCCCCTCTGCACCTTCCTCTGTTTTCTACTGGGGCAGGAACCTGGTCTTTACATGGGAAGCACCTTTACACACAGCCTGGCAGCAGTGCACAAAAGCAAGGAGATGTTCAAGGAAAGCTGGAGGAGAGGTGTGAAACACAACTACTTGACAGATGATGGGGATTGTCACCTGTGTTCACCAATCAAACCCAAGATAAATACATTTTCTGTTTCTCCACAGGTGGAACTGTTTTGCTCAGCTTCTAAGGGTTTGCAGTGGTGGAAGGTTAGCACAGAATCATGGAATATCCTGAGCTGGAAAAGGCTCACCAGGGTCATGGGGTCCAACTGCTGGCCCTACACAGACACCCCAAAAATCCCAGCCTGTGCATCCCTGTGAGCATTGTCCAAATGCTCCTGGAGCTCTGGCAGCCTTGGGGCTGTGACCCCTTCCCCGAGATTCATGTTTTCAGCTTTGTTGGGAGTTTGACAAGAGCTCTTGTGGGCAGCCTAGCACATTCCTGGTGCTGGGATCAGGGCTGAGGCAGCTGAGCTTGTGCCCTAGTTGGGATTTCACCACATTTTTCCCCCACTGCACCATCTGCCTGGGACCTTTGGGTTATATGAGTTGACTCCAAAAGAGCTTTCAGATTCTAAGCAGAAAATACAGGCAGGTGAGTCCAAAACTGTATTCTTGAAAACTCCTGCATTGGAAGCAGGTGCCTGCTAATTGTACTGGAACCTTAAATCCACAAATCCACAGGACTTTCTCTCAGGCTCCACTGCTGCCATCCCTCTTGCTCCCCTGTCCGTCCTGCCCTGCCCCAGTGCCTGTGCTGTGCACGCCCAAGGAGACCTGGCTGTCCCAGCAGGTAAGGACAGCAAACACCCAGCTGTGCCTGGACCTGAGCAGAGCCCCTGCTTTGTGCTCTGGCAACTCCTGCTGGGAACATCCTCCTGTGAAGGGTGGATCACAATGGCAGCAGAGGCTTCTGCTCTGCTCTGGAGCCAGGCTGCGAGAGCTGGGGGTGTCCACCTGCACAAGAGAAGGCTCCAAGCAAAGCCATCTAAGGGGCTCCAGGAGAGCTGCAGAGGGACTTGGGGCAAGGGCTGGAGGGACAGCACACAGGGAATGGCTTCCCCCACACAAAGGGCAGGGATAGATGGGAAGGAATTCTTGGCTGTGAGGGTTGGGAAACCCTGGCACAGGTTTCCCAGAGAAGCTGTGGTTGCCCCAACCCTGGGAGTGTCCAAGGCCAGGTTGGATGGGGCTTGGACCAGCCTGGGACAACAGAAGGTGTCTTTGTCCATGGCAGGGGTGAAGCTGGATGAGCTTTAAAGTCCCTTCCAACCCAAACCATTCACTGACTCCATGATTCTCTCCTCTGGCTGTGCTCCCGGGGCTGGAATGTGGCTGTCTCCCTTATCCTGCTGTGGAAAGGCCCAGCAGGCAGTGGAGAGCATTCAGGTACTGGAGTGTTGCATCATGTAAGTCCTTCTGTGTCTTTAGCTGTGAGTGAGCAAGCAGCCTTATCAGTGCTACTGGGAGCCAAATGTGACAATTAGCCAATGTCCCTGACAGTCATCATCCCTCCTGACCAGAGGGACAGGTGAGCTCCAAGACTGGCTGAGTTATGTTTTCTCTGTCTGTGGTTGTGTCTTTGTGGCAGCTCTAAAACCACATTTCCAGCCAGGGGACCTTCCTGCTCACCTTCCAGCCTGACACTCAGCTCAAGCACATACCTGAGGCAGTCACTTCTAATAGAGGGGCTAATAGCCACAGGAGGGGCTGTGCTAAACCCCTGCAACACACAGAAACACTGGGGCTGACTGACCAAGCTTAGCTCTGGCTCGCTAAAACACACTCTGTATCTGCTCTTTTACAGGAGAGGGCCTGACCTGTTCTTTGCGCTGGAATGGAAGCCAATTCCTCAAATCTTTTTGTAAGATATCTTGGCATTTCTCTTAGAGACCCAGCTTTTGGAGTCCAAGGGTTATGTGGGGATATTAAACTGTCATTCATGAAATTGCACACAAATAGTTCCTTGTCCTAATGTTTAAGCAGAAAATCTTGAAGACAAAGACATTTTAAATTGAAACCAGCTTGAATGCTACAAACACTGAGGATTTTCAACCATCAGACAGCCGGCTGTAGTTCCTTCTGTGAAATCCTCTCTGCTGACCAGCCTACATTCTCCTGCCCTCCTTGTCCCAGGTGATTGGCTTCTCCAGAGGCACAGCTCACCCCCACTGTTGGCCTTTTCCTCCCACAGTCAGCAACACAGCAGCATTTGGACACATGGTAGGCAAGTTCTCCAGCTAAAGGGTTTTACACAGGCATCTCGAAATCTACTGGCCCAGTCAATGAGTTACAGGAGCAAGATCATAGAATCACAGAATCAGGAGGTGGTTTGGGTTGCAAGAGACTTGAAAGATCATCCATTCCCACCCCCTGCCATGGGCAGGGACACTTTCCACTGTCCCAGGTTGATCCAAGCCCTGTCCAGCCTGGCCTTGGACACTTCCAGGGATCCAGGGGTAGCCACAGCTGCTCTGGGAAAGCTGTGCAAGAACCTCCCCACCCTCTCTAGCCAGTAATTCCTTCCCAATATCCCATCTGTCCCTGCCCTCTGGCAGTGAGAAGCCATCCCTGTGTCCTGTCACTCCATGGAAATGGGGGAAACGCACTTCCAAAAGATGGACTGACCTTCACCAGAGATTTGTTCTGCATCAGTAATTCTGTCTTGGTCACTTGGAGAGCTCAATTCTGTTACGTATTCCACCCTGTGACTTTGAAGAAGAGATGCATCCATAGGGAGCATCTTACTTAAGGAGGTAAGTTATTTATATGCATATATTTATGAGCATATATCTGTACATACATATATAACTCATCCTAAGTGTATCATCTAAAACATGTGAACTGAAATGTTTTTGATTCCCTAGGGGTCTTCCTAAAACACAGGCAATTCTTTACCATGAGAGAGTAGCTGCACATCCTGTTTAAATAATTTTTGTCATGTGTATGCTGCACCTAGAGCAGGGGTGAGGAAAGAGCAGGGGAGCTCAGCGTCAGGACAGCTGAATATCTGTGCTCACCATCACCGCTGCTGGAGCGTGACGCAGTAGCCACAGCACCTTCCCCACGCTGCTTGTGACCTGCCTGCCAGGACCATAGTCAAAACAAGGAAAAAAACAAAGCACAGCAATCGGTGAAGTAGTCTTAATACTAAACTTTTTTGGCATGTTGTCCAGAGCTATGGGTTCATCCACCCCCTACACACCCAGCTAGGACGGAATCACTGGTAAAACAAACCTCCCGTGTGATTAAATAACCTTGTAGCTAAAGTTTGTGTTTATTCAGTGCAGTTTTTGACAGCAAACCCATTTACGCAGGTTGTGGAGGTCTGTGACTGCTTGTTCCTCACTTTAATGGCCAGGAATGGACAATCTCCATGATGAGTGAATAAAGGCATCATATAAGTGCCTGATCACAAACACTTTCTGGGATAAGTTAATTCCTGGGTTTATACTTGCCCTAACCTGTCTAGTTTATAACCAAGAAGTACTGCTTTAAATGTGCTTTTGATTAATGAAACCTAAATTATGCCTGGAATCAGGGATATTGACCACAATTTAGTCACAAATTAAACTATGGGGAATTCTGTTTAAACAAAAGAGAATGGTTGAACCCTGAAGCAGGTGGGCTAGAGACAATATCCTGGGCAACCAGCTCTGGCTGACTCTGCCTTGAGCTGCAGGGGGGTTGCTCTGGGGAGCCTCCTCTGGCCCTTTCCAGCCTCAGCTTCTCTTGATCTCTGAATCTTGTCAACATTTCTAAAGCTGAGTGTGCCCTGTACTGTGAAACAGAGCCTCAAGCTCCCTTTGTTGCACTGCATCTCCTAAACAAAATGGATCAAAGAATCCTCCTCCTCCTCCTCTCCTCTGTTACAGTCGTGATTATAAATGTGGCAGTGCTGGCAGTTGGACTCAATCACCTAAGAGATATTTTCCACCCTTAAATGATGCCATGATTTTGTAAGTCTGTTGGCAGTTTTTGCAGATGCCCTGCTCAGGAGCTCCTCTGGATCAGCTGATAAACCCCAACCAAACTCTCTTTTCTCTTCCAGGGGCTTCTCCACCCCCCTGCTGGCAAACAAAGCATGCAGGGACCTGGGACAGGAGCATCCTTACAGACAGGACCCAGCTTTGCAGAGTTCTGCTCAGAGCTGGGAGATGAGCTTGCGTAATGCCTATTAACACAACCTGTGCCAAAGTTTGAGCCAGCAGACAGCTTTCTGTCCATGGCACAGCAAGAAGCAGCAGCCCTGAACATCTAAACTTCATGTCCATAGCAATCTTTGCATCTTCATTTTTTCATCTCAGTGCATGGCTCTTGTCGTCATTCCTTACAATTCTTATGGTCAGAAATTCTTCCCAAGTTTCTGATCCCCCCTCTATCTCTGACGATTGCAGTGTCTTCCTGTCCACAAGACACAAACAGCTTGGATCCCAAATGTCACCTCTGAGGTCATCCCTCCCTCCTATCTTGCTCCATGTCTGTTTTCCAGTCATCCAGCTACTTCCCTCTTTGCTGTTGCAACAACTCTGACACAAGCCCCCTCTTACAAAGCTTTCCCTATCGGTCCAGCTTATTAATTCTCTCTAGCTGCGCTGCCCTCCCCCTCTCCAGCCTCTCCCCTGCTCTCTGCCTGGTTTTTCACAGCATGGCCAGTCACATGCGGTGCTTGGGAAGGTCATATGATGGTAGGGACTGCCGGGCTAGGCTGTGGCAGGGGCCCCTAGAGGCAGCACACCTCCAGCTCCCCTCCACCCTCGGCCGTCGGCTGCCCCGTGACTCACCCAGGTGCTGGAGCTGCATCCTGCACGGCACGGAAGGCCAGGCACAAGGAAGTGCACAAGGAGAGTTCCCTTCAGGGAGCTGATTAATGGGATGGGTCCTGCTCCCATATCACAGACTGGGCATGTGTGCTGCTACTGCTCCCCTGTTCTACCTGCCCAGCAGGCCTCTGCTTAGAGGCTCTATAAAGTATATCACAAAATATAAAAATAGTATATTTTGCTCTATAAAGTATATCACAAAATGGAATCCCAGGATGGTTTGGGTTGGAATGGATCGTTAAAATCCTCTCATTTCATCCCCTGCCATGGGCAAGGATATTTTTCACTACCCCAGGTGGCTCCATCCTGGCCTTGGGACACTTCCAGGGATCCAGGGGCAGCCACAGCTGCTCTGGGCACCCTGGGCCAGGGCCTGCCCACCCTCCCAGCCAGCAATTCCTAATTCCCAATATCCCAAAATCTGTCCCTGCCCTCTGGCCCTGGGAAGCCATTGCCTGGCTGCTGTCCCTGCATGCCTTGTCCCCAGTGGCTGTGCAGCTCTCCTGGAGCCCCTGGAGGCCCTGGCAGGGGCTCTGAGGTGTCCCTGGAGCCTTCTCTTGTGCAGCTGAGCAGCCCCAGCTGTGCCAGGCTGGCTCCAGAGCAGAGGGGCTCCAGCCCTGGCAGCATCTCCGTGGCCTCCTCTGCACTGGCTGCAGCAGCTCCAGCTCCTTGTGCTGTTGGAGCCAGGGCTGGGGCAGCTCTGCAGGTGGGCTCTCACCTGAGCCCAGGGGCACAGGGGCAGCATGCCCCACCTTGACCTGCCTGTCACACTGCTGGTGATGCAGCCCAGGGTGTACCTGACCTGTACAGGGAGGCCCTTTTGCTTTTCCTCTGCCCTCACTGCAGTCTTTCTGCCTGTCTGGACTGGGAAGTTCTGGGATGAATGTCTGCAGCATCTGTAAGTTACAGGCAGGAACATAAGCTCAATGCACTAAGAAATGCCCCAAACTCTTCCTGATTAATTGCAGAGCCTTTGACTCTTCCTAATAAGCTCCACACACTCAATAAACACACTAAATGAGAGAAGTTAGGCAATTAGGAATAAATGGCCAGAAGGTGAAACAGAGCCTGATAAGGACCAGCCTCCCATCACCCCCTTGCAGACTCTGCAAAGAGACGTGGTAGGTGTCCTTTTCATGGAGACACTGAGTAATAAGACTGGATTCAGGGATGGGATAACCAGTGAGTTGTCAAAGTAAAATGTGCAACCTGGTGAAAACCAAAATGAGTAATACTGTTGGTGTAAGTAATGCCAACATCTGAGAAAAGCAGGAGACTCCCTGTATTTCCAATGGTGACTTGAGGCTTGCCCCTACCTCTGGCAGATCCCATCTCTGCACTCTGCGTGGGTTGCAGAAGACAAATGGTTCAAAGGGGAAGGTAAAGGAAGAACAGGGTGCTGGAGAGCAAATGACACTGACCTTGATGATACACAGCCACATCTTGTGCAGCTTATTCCTGTCCTCAAGCTGTTTGTCACCCTTTTTCTTCACACAAAAGCTAGTGCGTAAAGTCTGTGTTTGTGGTTTAAAATACGATTCCTCTTCAGTGTGTGAATCACAGTGAAATACTGCCACAGGGTCTCCTAAACACCAGCTGAATCAGCAATCAGGACCAGAAATAGATGAAGAATTTCTGTGAGCTGACACAACAACCACTCAGGAAGAAACAATTATCCGATATTTGCATCCATAAAGCCTGGGTACAAATTAACAATAATGGTGCGAACTAATATATGTTTTTACAGGGCTTTGCTAAAGTGAGTAAAGAATTAATTTGTTTTAATAAAAAACTTGTTTACTTTCCAGTAGCCCTGGAAGTGGAGTGGCATGCTCAGAGTTTCATGGGCTTGGTGTCCATCCAGATTTACAGATGAGTTTTGAAAGCCTGAGATAGATTTAAAGTGGATTTAGGAGTGCTGAAAATTAATAATAGAATAATAGAAGGGATTGGAGTGTAAGTTAAAGATCCATCTGTTTCCAAAGCCCCTGTCATGTGCAGGGACACCTTCCACTAGATGAGGTTGCTCCAAGCCCTTTCCAACCTGCCTCCAGACAACTGGTTTGGGCATTAATCTGGAGAGTTTTCAGAAAAGAGTGAGATGTCAGCTTACTCATTATTCTGCCAAAATGCCGAACTCCAAGATTTTTTACCTGCTAATTACAGAACTAATCCCAAAGCCATAGCTCTGCCGAGTCCAACAGACCCATCTCAGTGGGCAGGAGGGCCACTGCCTGCCCTGCCACTTCTCAGAGTCTCCGCTGGTGCTGCAGCCCTGCTGAGTGTTGGGTACACCTCACTGGTGGTGCTACCACATCCACTCACACTTGGGCCAAACGTTCCTGCAGATTTGAAGAAAAAGCTTTTGGGTAAGGATATACATTCTAAAGCAATCCCTAAAGCGAACAGCTGCCCTACCAACTCCTCTCTGGATTCTCTGGCAGTCCCAGGCTCCTCTTATTTTAGTATTTTTTCTTTGATGGATGCAGGAGACTTAAAGCAGAAGCTCTGCTGGGGCCTCACTATCTGCCAGCTGAAGGATCAAGTAATCACGAACTTCAGAGATGTTTCTCCAGTCCCACTAAAACAGGACCTCAAAAAGGAGCAGAAGAATATCCCTCTCTGCACCCACAACACCTCTGCACTGCCAATGCACTTGGCTGCAAGTCCATGTTCAAGCCCAAACATGCTCAGCGTTCATCCAGCTTGGATGGAAAACTGTGAATTTTGCTTAAAAGCATAAGATGAGAGAAATACACATCATTCCTCAGCACAGACCTAAAGGCATCCTTGTCTGCAGAGGGGATGGAGCAGGCCCACCGCACACCACCGGGCCTTCTGTCTGACACAAAGCAGCCTAGCAGCCCGGATCCGTCTCACGGACCACGAGACATGCTGGGAATGACAAGCTGAATTCCACTTGTCTGCTTGGGCACAGCAAATGGGCATCAGGACACACTGAGCTCTCTCTGGCTTCCAGCCTGAGCTCCTGTGCAGCCCTGCTGGGGATAAAGCAGGGCAGGATCACTCACAGCAGCCCAGGGACTCATGCAAGACATGGGCAGGGGCAAAAAGAGATAAAAACCATCATAAAAATCATTCCTGTTGCTCATATATATGTCTGGCAAAACAGCAGAAGCTTGAAGAAGGAAGAAGAATTTTGTCTGTGGTGAAGGGTGGTCCATGGTCCCCCATGGGGAGGGGGCAGCCAGCAGGGATCAAAGCCTCCTGGAAACCTCCCAGTGGATGGCGATGCCTGGAGACAGGTACAAACTGTAACCCTGTGTGACAACGTTCACAAGAATTAGCATTTCTCAGGAATGCGGGGATTTATTCTTCAAGGCCCACCATATCCGCGAGCACTGCAGCCCAAACACTGCACCAACAGAGCATGTGTTTGATAAGAACCCAGGAACAGATGCCAGCGGATTTAATGTGGGACAGGAGGCCCATTGCAGGTTTGCAGACTGCTGGCAGGGTCAGCTGTAAATATTCCCTCACAATCAAAGGCATTCATCTAAGGATTACATGCTGGGGGCTTTGTGGTAAAGTAAATTTGCAACTAACAGGACCATTAATAGTCAGACAGTTTAGTGGGTTCGCTGGCTGCCATTTATTTTCCCCCCAGTCATTTTTACTACATCTAAATACCATGGGGATGTGGGACTTGAATGAGGTGGCTTAAGAAATCAGCTTAGAAGGAGTAGGAGAAGGGGTTACCTCCAACAAAGAGAGCTCAACGGGGATCGAACCGGGATATCAATAGTGGGTAAGGCCACTGAAGCATGTGAGCTGATTTCATAACCTGCTGGAGATTAGCCTCTTCTGTAAGCAAACCAACCTACACAGGGGTATGAAGTATTGGTCCTATAAAGTGTGTTCATAGAGGGGATGTATTTGAAAGGCTGAGGAGGGAAGGTGAAACTTTGTGGGGTAAGGAGTGGCTGTGAAACAAAGATACCATGGCCTATTTTCACCCCACTTTGACACTCTCAGAACAAAAATAACCAGAGCAAAAACTGTGCTGCAGAAATAATATGTCCCCCCTCACTGCAGCAAGCACTAAGCATAAAATAATTGTGGTGTGATGGGATGATGACAAACCAAGAGTTCCAGGGCCGAGCAGGCACAGGGTGATACAAGGATTAACCCCGGGATAATATTTCACTGGAGAGCTGCCTCTCCAGAATATCAGACATCTTGGGGTGCAGTCAGCTCTGCACCCCCATCCTTCCCAGGCCTTTGCCCCAGCTCAGCACACCCTGAGGCTGCTGCCATCCGAGCAGCCATTCCCTCGCTATTTGTTCACTACCTGTCCTCCTTTGTCATCTCAGAAACAAACTAGGCAGAAGGAGCCATGTAGGAAACTAGCATCAATTCCACTGGATTATACTGCCCTGTGTTTTGTAATTGAAAATAATAACTGTTTTATAACTAAAAAAAAAACCAAACAAAACAGAGAGAGAGAGAGATCCCTTTCTCTCCCCTCCTCTTATCCTGCAAATCCTACTCACTCTTTCACTGGAGAAAAGAAGAACAAGGCAGGAAGAATGGAGAGTGGGTAAAACATTCTCAGGTTTCTAAATGCACTCCCTGACACTGAATATCTGACCTAAAGGCATGACATCTCTCTTTAGCTTGTTCAAGTGAAAAAAAAATTTAATAGGAGTGTCTTTAACTCTGGTTGGTATGCCAATGTTTTCACTTACCACTTCACAAGCCCGGGAGTCACAGTTTTTCCCTGATAGGAGTGGCCAAGTGTTCCACTCGTACCTTCCCAGCAATGTGAACACAACAGGATGCAACCTTAGTCATGGGAATACTGTACAAATCCCTCTGCAGCCATTCATATCAGCAGTGGTACTCTGTTCTGGGCTGCAAAACTCTCTCTTTGCTGTATTTCCACTGCAGGCCATCCATGGGAGGATGAGGGATGCAATGTTGGCAGTACTGTTCATGCAAAAGGCTGCTCTGAGTTTTCCTTGTTATGTCCAGCACCACTCACACCAGAATTACTCTATCTCTACAGGTTTTTAAAGAGGACGTGTGATGATGAAGGGTTTTCCCTTTTCCTTTAATGCTCTGCTCTTTAATGGTGTTGTCATTTCTGCAAGGAAAGCGGGTGTCTACATGCTAATTTTAAAGACAGGTAAAAAGAGGCATTAATGACATTTATTTTGCAGAAGTCTTCCGACTTCAGTCTCCTCAAAGTCCTTTCTGTTAGGGATGCTGAGCTCCTGCAGAAGGCACTGACCATAACCCAAGTTTGAGATGCTCTTCTTGTATAGAAACAGCATTGAAAGTGTCTCCTTGACGGATACATGGGTGTGGAAACCTCTCAAATTAAATGCTGCTGCTGTAAAACCTGTCTGGTCCTTCCCTGAGAGCACCAGCAAACTTCAGACCTTTAAATATTTGGGCATCCTAATTTACATCCCATATTGATTTTAGCTTTTTGCTACTGAAAGAAGCTTGATTCCTCTCATGTACCTTCTACCGCCACATTTCATGACTGTGGTCTGACTCACCATGTCTGGTGCTGAAGGAGAAACCAGACTCAGCCACCCAGCACCCACCTGCAAAGAGCTTGTGACTACAACTGAGTGGAAACATTTTTCTATTTCCTATGAAAACACTCATGATTTCAAAAACATTCCTCTTCTGCTTTTGGACTGAACTGAGACCTTTAGGAAATCACGTAGGAATGGAGCCAGGGAGAGAGGAAGGGGGCCAGAAAGGCACCTCCAAGAACAGCCACTATCTCCACAGGCATTGCCCCCTCACACCAGCTGCTGAGGTAAAGCCTCCAACATCCCTAAAAGTGCTGTAAGTCTGGAGCTTCCTTTTTTGAGGAACTCTTGAGCTTTCTTCCATCTTTTAAAGTGGATTACTGTCATTTCACCCTGGCTTATTATTTATTACTTGCTACAATATCCAGAAATTCCATCTGGGAGCCATGAGATCTTTTCCAGTGAAAAATTAATCAAAACTAGGAATTTTTCCTTAGAATTATTTGGCTTAACGAACTGCTATTTTCCAAGCAGCTCTGGGTGGGAGCCTCCTTCCCCCCAGGCCACGAGGGTTACAGAGAGGTCAGTGTCGGGCCACACTCTGTGAGCTGATACAATGCCCATCACAACAGACCCTGAGCATCTCCCCAGATGATCATCACCCTTCAGCCGAAGCAGCCAGGAATTATTTTGATGCACTTTTTCCTTGCTGTTGCTAAGCTATTCTCACTGCTACTGTCATTCCTGGAAGCCAGAGGCAAAGAGCAGGACTCCCCTCCCAGAGCCTGGAGTTGCGCAGACAAAAGCAGGAGATTTACAATAGCAAAAGACAACAGAAGGACAATGACAAGACCTCATAGTTAAACCACGATAATGTCGTGGTGGTCAGCAGTCTGGAAGGGGTTTGCTGGCACCAGAGATTTTTTAAATGATGAGGTGTTTGGTGATGAGGCTTGGCTGAATCATTTCCTGCAGGAGTAAGTCCAGTAGTGGACAGCAGCTGAGAAATTTAGGTCCTTTCTGTTTTAGGTCAGTGCTGGCATGGTGCTGCTCCTCGAGAGGGACCACACAGCTGCAGAGGACAGCTACATCCTCAGGACATTTTGCTCAATCCCACGCTCCCTGAGGAACATGAGCATCATCTCCAGCCTCTGGAAACAGGGTATGCTTGGGGAGATCCCAGAACATGTATTCATCCTGCAAAGTGGGAAATGAAGAGGTTCTAGGAGTGATCCCCAAAGAGGAGAGGAGCAGCAGTTCACAACCTGTCACATATAAGAGAGCTATGAGGAAAGAATAGAATAGAATAGAATAGAATAGAATAGAATAGAATAGAATAGAATAGAATAGAATATAGAATAGAATAGAACAGAACAGAACAGAATAGGAGTATTTCAGTTGGAAGTGACCTACAATGACCATCTGCCAACCCACACAGAGTCAGGAGATGTCTGGGCTGAGGAAGGCTCACAGAGATGTGGGGTACAAACTCAGTGCCCTGAGTAAGCACTGCCAGAAAGTCAGATTAATTCTCTCCATTTGTGTCTATAGTTAAGTGCTAAAGCAATTTCTGTGCATGATTTTGCATGATATCCCATTTCCTTCCTTCCTTCCTTCCTTCCTTCCTTCCTTCCTTCCTTCCTTCCTTCCTTCCTTCCTTCCTTCCTTCCTTCCTTCCTTCCTTCCTTCCTTCCTTCCTTCCTTCCTTCCTTCCTTCCTTCCTTCCTTCCTTCCTTCCTTCCTTCCTTCCTTCCTTCCTTCCTTCCTTCCTTCCTTCCTTCCTTCCTTCCTTCCTTCCTTCCTTCCTTCCTTCCTTCCTTCCTTCCTTCCTTCCTTCCTTCCTTCCTTCCTTCCTTCCTTCCTTCCTTCCTTCCTTCCTTCCTTCGCTATTTCTTCCTTCCGCCCACTTCCTTCCCCCTTCGCCACTTCCTTCCTTCCTTCCACCCTTCCTCCCTTCCTCCTTCCTTCCGCCACTTCCTTCCTTCCTTCCTTCCTTCCTTCCTTCCTTCCTTCCTTCCTTCCTTCCTTCCTTCCTTCCTTCCATCTTCCTTCCTTCCTCCCCTTCCTTCCTTCCTTCCTTCCTTCCTTCCTTCCTTCCTTCCTTCCTTCCTTCCTTCCTTCCTTCCTTCCTTCCTTCCTTCCTTCCTTCCTTCCTTCCTTCCTTCCTTCCTTCCTTCCTTCCTTCCTTCCTTCCTTCCTTCCTTCCTTCCTTCCTTCCTTCCCTTCCTTCCTTCCTTCCTTCCTTCCTTCCTTCCTTCCTTCCTTCCTTCCTTCCTTCCTTCCTTCCTTCCTTCCTTCCTTCCTTCCTTCCTTCCTTCCTTCCTTCCTTCCTTCCTTCCTTCCTTCCTTCCTTCCTTCCTTCCTTCCTTCCTTCCTTCCTTCCTTCCTTCCTTCCTTCCTTCCTTCCTTCCTTCCTTCCTTCCTTCCTTCCTTCCTTCCTTCCTTCCTTCCTTCCTTCCTCTTCCTTCCCTCTCTCCTTCCTTCCTTTGCTTCTTCCTTCTTCCTTCCTTCCTTCCTTCCTTCCTTCCTTCCTTCCTTCCTTCCTTCCTTCCTTCCTTCCTTCCTTCCTTCCTTCCTTCCTTCCTTCCTTCCTTCCTTCCTTCCTTCCTTCCTTCCTTCCTTCCGCCCTTCCTTCCTTCCTTCCTTCCTTCCTTCCTTCCTTCCTTCCTTCCTTCCTTCCTTCCTTCCTTCCTTCCTTCCTTCCTTCCTTCCTTCCTTCCTTCCTTCCTTCCTTCCTTCCTTCCTTCCTTCCTTCCTTCCTTCCTTCCTTCCTTCCTTCCGCCACTTCCTTCCTTCCTTCCGCCACTTCCTTCCTTCCGCCTTTTTTTTTTTTTTTCCTTCCTTCCTTCCCTTCCTTCCTTCACTTCCTTCCTTCCTTCCTTCCTTCCTTCCTTCCTTCCTTCCATCCATCCATCCATCCATCCATCCATCCATCCATCCATCCATCCTTCCTCTTCCTTCCTTCCTTCCTTCCGCCACTTCCAACACTTCCGCTACATACTTACACCACTCCTTCCTTCCGCCACTTCCTTCCGCCACTTCCTTCCGCCACTTCCTTCCTTCCTTCCCCTTCCTTCCTTCCTTCCTTCCTTCCTTCCTTCCTTCCTTCCTTCCTTCCTTCCTTCCTTCCTTCCTTCCTTCCTTCCTTCCTTCCTTCCTTCCTTCCTTCCATCCTTCCTTCCTTCCTTCCTTCCCATGCCAAGTATGCAATTTTCTAATAAAACATTTGAAGTTTTTGCAGAGCCTCTGACTTTTGCCTTTCCTTTTGACCATGAGCATCTACAAATCCTGGTTGCTCCCTTCACCTTAGGGGTGGGACACCACTCTCCTCATCTTTGCCCATTGTTGGCCTACATCTTTTCCCTTTGCCCTGGTGCTTTGTCCTTGCTTTCTTCTGTGAGTTTGGAGAGAAAGAGGAGACAACGGGGCTGAGGAAGGGGATGAAGAAGAGAGCAGGAAAATCATGTGTCCCCAGACCATGATCTCTTCTTACAGTGTGGCGAGGCAGCAGCAGTACAAAGTGAAATAACTTGTCACACATCAGCAATTGGTAAGTAAACACGTAATAAAAAAGTAGAAATAAATGGTAGATTTTTGAGTTCAAAATTACTTATGGTATCGATAATGTATATCAATAGAAGGTGGTGGGCTCCAAGTCAGGCAATGCCCTTTGGGCAGCATCTTGTGCCTGTTAGGTCCAGAGGGCCCAAGGGGGAAATTCTGGGGGTTCCCATGGGTGGAGATGGAAAGCAGAGACCCCACTGGCACATGGGGCTGCAGCATGAGGGGTCAGCACAAGTGAGACCCCCTTCCCCAGCACCCCCAGATTCCCATGCCGGGCTGCATGTCCCCTGTGTCCCTCAGGGTGTCACCGCTGGGGATCCCCTGTGGCTCCCACCAATCCCCCCAGTGTCCCCTGTGTCCCTCGGGGTGTCAGCGCTGGGGACCCCCTGTGAATCCCACCAACCCCTGACATGTCCCCCGTGCCCCTCGGGGTGCCAATCCTGGGGATCCCCTGTGGGTCGCACCCACCCCCCACATGTCCCCTGTGTCCCTCGGGGTGTCAGCCCTGGGGACTCCCTGCGGCTCCCACCCACCAACCCACCCAACGTCCCCTGTGTCCCTCGGGGTGTCAGCCCTGGGGACTCCCTGCGGCTCCCACCCACCAACCCACCCAACGTCCCCTGTGTCCCTCGGGGTGTCAGCCCTGGGGACTCCCTGCGGCTCCCACCCACCAACCCACCCAAGTGTTCTGCCCCCGGGGGGGGCCGCCCTGGGGACTCCCTGCGGCTCCCACCCACCAACCCACCCAACGTCCCCTGTGTCCCTCGGGGTGTCAGCCCTGGGGACTCCCTGCGGCTCCCACCCACCAACCCACTCAACGTCCCCTGTGTCCCTCGGGGTGTCACCGCCAGGGACCCCCGGGGACCCTCCCACGCGGGGCGTGGCCTCCCATTCATGCTATATGTGACGTCACGGAAGGCGTGACCAATAGGAGCGGCGGGCTGGCCCCGCCCCCATGGTGCCACTGTTAAAGCGCCGCCGCCGCCGCCGCGCGTCCGTGCGAGCGTGTGTCCATCCATTCATCCCTTCCCCGCTCCAGCCTCCGTCCGTCCGTCCTGCCGAGCCATGAGGAGGCTCTTCCTGCTGCTGTGCAGCGCCGTGTCCTGTTGCACCGCGGCCGCAGAGGCGGCGCTGCCCGCGGCGGGAGGTGGGTGAGCGCGGTCCCACGCGGGAGCGGGGCAGCCGCGGAGCGGGCGCGTCCCCCGGCGGGGCAGGCGGGTTCCGAGGCGCTCTGCTGACCCTTCTCTCCCGCGGGCTCGCAGATGGCAGCGCGGAGCGTGTGCCGGCGCAGAAGGCGCGGGTGAAGTTCGGTCTCCGCTCCTCGCCGGACGCCGGTGAGGATGGCTGCGCGCTCGCCATCGGCCAGCAGCAGTGCTTGGAGGACTGCAAGTTCAACGTGACAGCTAAAACCTTCTTCATCATTCACGGCTGGACGGTAAGTGTGAGGAATCCCGGGCAATGCTTAGTCTGCCCACTAAGAGAGAGCAAACTGCCCTGCAAATGGGCTGTGCCTCCAGAATATTTATTTTCAGGAATTTCTGTGGCTGACTCATCCCTGAAGGTGTTCAAGGCCGGGCTGGGTGGCAATTTGAACCACCTGGTCTAGTGGAAGATGTCTCTGTCGATGGCAGGGGAGTTCAAACTAGATAATCTTTAAGGTCCTTTCCTACCCAAACCATTTTAGAATTCTATGAATATAGGAATTTGGGAAAAGTTTTGGGAAAAGTTTTCATGTTCTGAGCACAATGGTCTCTTAAAAGATGCACCTCTATTGAGATCTCTGGAGCAAAGTGTTCGGGGTCAGGCTTAGAAACTCTGAAGTCACCCAACTCATTCATAACTGCTCAAGATCACTTCCTAGCTGTATAATGTGAACATAGCACTAAAATCCAGCTGACTGACCACTATGAATGTGACACTTGACTTGACAGGCACGTGTATAGCCCTTCTGTAATCGTAGCTGAGTGCCCAGTCTGCTATGTGCACTCCTTAATAAAGAAACAAGAGGGCATGCAGGCTTTATCAAGGTTTTTAATTCTGCATTTGGTAAGGCTGAGTGTGTGGCACTCAGGGGGCTTATCAGCTCTGCCAGGGCTTATGCAAACTGCACTGCCAGGTCTCGTGAGTAATTTTGCAATCCATCAGAATTTCTTGAGAAAAAGTGAGATAAGGTGGCATGTAACAAATGCCTCTCCCTCCTGCCCTAGAAGGCAAGTGGGTAATTACAGCCAGAGTCTCTCAAAACCTGTTTTTCTTACTCCGTTGCATGCATGCTCTTACTGCATCGCTGAGAGGTAGTGGGGCTTGCAAAGGAGCAGCATGCAGCTGGAGCAGCAAATGTAAATGACATGCAAATAACTTGACTGTGGATGTGTCATCTTGGTCCTGCGAGCTGGAAACTGACACCTGAATCTCTTTCTAGATGAGTGGCATGTTCGAAACCTGGCTTGACAGCTTGGTGTCCGCTCTGCAGGAGAGGGAGAAGGATGCCAACGTGGTCGTGGTGGACTGGCTCTCTCTTGCCCACCAGCTCTACACCGATGCCGTGAACAACACGCAGATTGTTGGAAAAACCATAGCGAGGTTGCTGGACTGGTTACAGGTAGTGCAAGCTAAGAGCAGCCTCTGTTGTAATGCTCTTACATTGAGGGACTGTTGCACAAGGCTGCCGAGGCTCACCAGCAGGGCAGGCTGTGCTGTAACACCCATCCCAGGGCTTGGCCAGGTGATGGCTCATAGCTGCAGTGCTGCTGCCCTGCCTCCCTGGAGAGGCTGCCTCGGGTGAGGCACACTCGGGTCAGTGGTGCTTAAGGGCAGCTCAGGTTTGGAAGCGCTGCCTGAGCAATGTGGGCTCGAGCGTTCAGAGCCAGCGCCGGCCTGGCAGGAGGCAGGGAAGGAGGAGAGGTCCATGGTGCTGCACTTGGCACCTGAGGCCACGGCTGAGTCTGCTGGCAGCTCCCAGGGGAAAGTTTTATTCTTGGTGATAAAGAATATCATAAGTGGGACTGGAACACCGCTAAACCATGAGCGCCATCCAAACCGTTCCGCTTGTCTTGATAAAATACAAAACAAAGCATGCTTATCTGCCCCCTCCCACCAATCCCTTCTTAGAAGTGGACTTTATATTCCTGCAGACAGAAGCAGCACTAGATGCCATGAAAGAGAGGGGATCAAACTCTCATATTTTCTTTTCCTTGCAGGAGAACCCCCTCTTCAAGCTTGAGAATGTCCACCTGATTGGGTACAGCCTGGGTGCCCACGTGGCTGGCTTTGCTGGCAACCATGTCCATGGCACTATAGGCAGAATTACAGGCAAGTGGCTTTTTAAGCACTTTTTAAAGCAGTCTCTCCCCTGTCCTTCCCGGCAGTGAGTTTCCCCGAAGAGGCTCGCTTCCTGTGTTGCTACAGTGTTGTTTTGGTGTTATTCTTCCAGAAATGACAAGTTTTCTGCTTGTGGCAGCAGTGGAAAGCACAGGTCTCCTCACATCAATTATAGCAAGGCTTCAATGAAAAAGCCTTACCCAGGACAAACTGGTTCTGGGTTTGTTTGAATTTAAATGTGGGTTCCAAACAAGTCCAGCTCAAACTCTTACTATCCAAATGCTGTTCCTCTGAGTGTTAGTGTTTTTATAATTACAGCTCATAAACTAATGGAGGTGAGAGCTATTGGGTGCTGTTTGTCCCACAGGATGTCTGATTAAAAAAAAAAAATCAACTCTAAACCCTCATTGTCGAAATACCTGAAGAGTTTGCTTCCAGCTCCAAAGGAAAGCTGATTTCAACATGTGAGGACTTAGGGCATAGTACAAGCAGTTGCATTAAGGATTTACATGTGACCCTGGCAGTGATAATTCCACATAGCCCAGCAATAAATGTCTGTATTTAATTAATCAGGGGGAAAAAAAATCACCTAACAGTCAAGTTGTAGAAATACTCTGGAGTGCAGCTTCTGGCCGGGGGTGAAGCTCAGGAGTTAACAGAGCATCCCAAACCCATCATGGGATCTCAATGAAGGTATTTCTTGGCTGTTGCTTAAATTGTTTTAGTCCCTCCATATGTGCAGTCTGAAAACAGACTAAATGTCACTGAGGCAGCTTTGCTGCCAGCTGTTCCTGGGGTGTTAAACTTCTTCTGGTGTTTGGAGATGCATCTTGAATCATCTCTTCACCATGACCTGGTGAAGGCTCTTTGCTTCCAACAGGCAATCTGATCATGGTGCTGCTATTGTGTTGTGCTGCCCCAAAAGTGGAGCGGGGCATCTTTATTTGTTTCCTCAATGAGCCCATGGTGAGAACATCTTGAGGGACAGTACCAGCAATGGGGCTGGGACTGTCTGTGTATCAGGTGGTGAGGAGACCTGCCAGCAGCAGGCTTCTGGCTATATTCTGTATGAAAGAACCCAATTTCTTACCTGGCCCCTTGTGTTCTGTCTCTGACTGCAGGCTTGGATCCTGCTGGCCCCATGTTTGAAGGAGTGGACCCCAGCAGGCGCCTCTCCCCTGATGATGCCAACTTTGTGGACGTCCTTCACACCTACACCAGGGAAACACTGGGTGTTAGCATTGGGATCCAGATGCCTGTGGGCCACCTTGACATCTACCCCAATGGGGGAGACTTCCAGCCTGGCTGTGGCCTAAGTGATGTCTTGGGAGCCATTGCCTATGGGAGTAAGTTCTCTTTAATCTTTTGCCTCTGGTCAGTGTAGACTTCTCACAAATAGACTTGGGTCAATGGAAAGAAAATCATTTTTTCTTTCTAAAATGTCTGTATTTCTGGAGATAGTTGCTAGAAACTATAGATGCTTTTAACAATGAAGCACATTCTCACTCCAACACCTGATCATAATCTGTGGTCTTATGCTGTGACTAGCATCCTCTTAAAGCTCTTCATGGGAGGGACTAAGTGAGCATCTCCCACTAACCTCCTGAATTGCTGCTGTTGGAAAACTGAGTTTGTCCCCGCTCAGCTTGTGCTGGGCTGCAGAAAGGCATAGCTCGCTTTATCTTGTGGGCTGCTTAAACCAAATTTATCCCTTGCAACTCTGCCTCTCCAGCAATTGGTGAAGTTGTCAAATGTGAGCACGAGCGGTCTGTGCACCTCTTTGTGGACTCCCTGGTGAACCAGGACAAGCAGAGCTTCGCGTTCCAGTGCACCGACTCCAGTCGCTTCAAGAAGGGCATCTGCCTGAGCTGCCGCAAGAACCGCTGCAACGGCATCGGCTACAATGCCCGCCGCATCCGGCACAAGAGGAACAGCAAGATGTACCTGAAAACCAGGGCTGACATGCCCTTCAAAGGTACGCTTCCCCTCCCAGCAGGAGCGCAGCCTCCCCGAGTCAGCGTGGGGAAGGAGGCAGAGGCGGAGGAGCAGCATCTCCCCAGAGCCCTGCAGCTCCAGCTGCTGTTCCGCTGGCACCCGGCTGCACTGCTGTGCTGTGCCATCACCGTGCTCCTTCCTCCCTGTGCAATCCACCCACAACAACACTCTGCCTTTTGAGCAGGGCTGCAGTTACCTGCTGTGCTTGCAAAACTCAGCCTCAGAGAAATGTAAGGTCTGGGGAGCTGTCCCCAGGGTGGGCCTGCTGCTGCTGTTGTGTAAAACTCAAATTTGTAATCAGTAACGGCAGGAAAACGTGATCAGTGCTGTCTCTCTAAAGGAAGGGTCTGGTCTTTGCTAGTCAACACTATTTCACACAGACCAGTGGTGAGCAACGTTTCTTTCAGCGCAGCTGGTTCCATCTCTGCTCTCCCCTCTCTCTCCAGTCTACCACTACCAGATGAAAATGCATGTCTTCAGCTACAAGGGCTTGGGAGAGGTTGATCCCACCTTCTCTGTCACCCTCCACGGCACCAATGGAGACTCTGAGCCCCTCTCTTTAGAAATGTAAGTAATCTGCCCTTTGTGTTTTTACCTAAGTATGAAGGCCACAGGGACTACATGGGATGGCAGAATTCTTTTTCCTCTGCTAACACTGGCGTTGCATCCCAGCCTAGCAGCCTCACTTCATCACCTTTCCAAAAAGCTTTTCATTCAGTATCTTAATTATAATTTATTACTGGACGAATTGAGAACACTTTAATGTGCCCAGTCCCATGTTAGCCTTCATGGCTCGTTGCTTTTTTGTGTGTGGTTTTTTTTTGGTTGGCTGGTTTTTGCCCTCTACCATTTGGACGTAGTCTGAAATGTCTCTGGAGGCACTGCTGACCTCACTTAGCATCTCCCAAAGGAAAGAGCAGGTACAAACCCCACCTTTAAGCTACGGAAGGATGGCCAAGCTAAGTACACACTGCGTTGTGTGGAGCCAGCTATCTGAGCTCCCGTCAGTGCAATCAGTAATTAACTGGTGACAGTTGAATGTGCAGCACTTGATAAGCTGCAGGGGCTCTGTTAAACTCCTGGCATGGAACAAAGGAGCACCTGGCATGCTTCCATAAGGAAAAAATGCCGAGTCTCTGCCTCTCTTCCAGGCTTGATCTAATTGGCCTAAACGCTACCAACACCTTCCTGGTCTATACTGAGGAGGACATGGGTGAACTTCTGAAAATAAAGCTCACCTGGGAGGGGACGTCTCAGTCGTGGTATGATCTGTGGAAAGAGCTGAGGAGCTACTGGTACAGGCCTGTGAATTCCTCCCAGGAGCTCCACATCAGACGAATACGTGTGAAATCTGGGGAAACACAACAGAGGTAATAATTGTGCTAGGCTGCATGTGAACTCACCTGAAACTTCAACCCAGAGCAAGATAAAAAAACCAGTGTTTTGAATGTGGTTGGTATCCTGAGCTGGCTTCTTTTTTGGTGCCACCAGCTATGGCTCCCTCGTGGTGGAGGAGAGCAGGGTACTGTCCAGCATGAGGCTGCAAACAGGCTTTAAGCTAAACTGGTCACCACAGAGCAGATTTGGGGTATTCTTTTGCTTTATTTTGATGCTGTGGGATCCTCTGAGGACTAAATTAACATGCTTCAATGTGGTTTAGATTGTACCTGAAGTGTTAAAGTACTGAGCACCAAAAGTACTGAAAGATGGATGATCATGGCTATTATTTACAGGCTCAATGTGCTGATTTGGTACAACCAGCAGAGCCTAAAACTGCAACCAGTAACATGGTGGCACCAACCCCTCAAGCACTGCGTTGCTCCTTCTGGGATCTGGCAGGGGGGATTGGTACTAGGTGATTTTTAAGGGCCTTTCTAAACCCAACCATACCCCTGGATCATAGACTTGACCATAGAATTCTAGTGGAAGGTTCTCCACCATGGCAGGGATAATTTTTAAAGTCCCTTCCCACCGAAACCATTCTCTGATTCTATGATTCTCTGCAAATGGAAAGTTACCTGAGCATCCAAAAATTGTTAAGGCTCCCAAGCATGCAGCACAGTGCTCCCACACCTTCTGTTAATGTTGTTCTGAAGGTAACCCAGATCTGTCAAAGAGCAGCAGTTGACATTGATTGATTTCCCACATTTCTCAGTGCTTTAAATAAGCATCACCTGTCATCTGTAAGGTATTCTGCATCCTGGCTTCTATGAAACATAGGGTAGTAGAGGCAAGGATCCCCAGTTAAAATATTGAAGTAGGAAATAAAACAGCGACTCAAGGGGCTGATGGTGTATCAAGATGTTCTGTGGGATGGATGGCTAATTAAACAACTTGTCCTAGAATAAGCTGCAGTCCGTATTACCTGCTAATTGTTAATCATGAGAGAGCAAGTACCTTGACTTCTGTGTCCTCCTCCTCCTAAGGTTTGCTTTCTGTGTGGAGGACTCTCAGCTAACCAGTATATCTCCTGGCAAAGAGCTCTGGTTTGTGAAGTGCACAGAGGAATGGCAGAAAAGGTATGGAAATAATTCAAGAGAAATTCTGTATGATGCATGTGGCTTGGCTGGGATGAGTGGAACCTTCTCATTGTATTTTTAGCTCCTGATACCTCTTTTTCTTTCAAAAAAGATAAGAATTCCTGGCCTAAGATTCACAGCTATCAGATTTAATTTTTTAATATCACCTACTATTGCTAAGCAGGTGATATTATTCTCCCTTCTGACCTTGGATTGTCATCTTGTACCTTTACATCTTTATAGCCAAAGAGGTTAATCACAGTCCTTGCTGCTAATTGTGGTAGGTGCTAAAGTCAGGTACCACCAAAGCCCCAGATCTGTGCAATAGTGGAAAGGTAGCTAAGAGTCATTTATTAAGTGCCCTGTAAAACAGGGGGAAGCTGGGAGAAGTGCAGGGCATTTCCTCAAAGTCTGGTGGAAGACCTTGAGCTGCCAAGAAATCACTTGGTTAAACTTTGAGCTCAATTGCATGAGGAAGACTCAGGTGAGGACTTGCCATGGTGTTACAGCCCTGAGTCCTCCAGCTTCATCTCCAGGCCTGATGATCTCCTCTGGTTCAGGAGAGTGACACTGCCAAAGCAGCTCAGGCTTGTTTAACCTCTGGGCACTTCCCAACACACAGAACAGTCCTCAGAGCGTGACTTCCAGAAAGTCTGGTCCCAGCAGTGACAACCTGATTGCCTCGGATGCCTCCGGTCATGTTTTGAATGAATTCCTGTTCATTTGACTAAATGATACTTTCCTTTGGATTTAGCCCAGCCTTTTGCCCTCTCTTAAATTTCATTTTGTAGACTCGGAGCTTTGTCACTTCTAATCCAGAGGACAAAGTGCTTGTTAGGGCTAGCAGAGCCGCGTGGAAGTCGAGCTTAGCCCAGCCTTCCTGGGCAGCAGAACTCAGCTCAGAAATGTGAGCTGGTCCCATTCCAGGTTTGGCAGAAACCAGCAAGCTGTGCTATGCACGGTAGCAAACAATTCTGTGAATGAAACCCCTGTGCAAGAACTTGTTGCTCTGCCACAAGTCTCGAAAGATCGAGTAAACATTCCTGCAGGTACAATAAAAGGCTGTTTTGATATGCTACTTGGTAACCCTCATAAAACTGAATTGCTGGCAGATGTGCCCTTCCTCCTTTCTCGTGCAGTACAGCTTGTGCATGAGGCAGAGGAGCTGAGCTCAGCTCCAGCACACCATTTTTTCTAGGAAATGATCCTTCCTTCCAGAAATCATGAGTGATTACTTGCTGTTCAGTTCTCTGTTTCTGCCAAGTCAGTGCAATATTATAGTTCCCTCCTTAGAGATTGAGCCTGCAAACATCTGTCCATTCCAAATGGAGCTGCACAGGCAGGGTCTAGCTCAAGCCCTGTAATTTCTGCTTGCAGCCTGCATAATATCTGCTGCAGGCTCTCACTGAGTAGCTACTGGGCAAAGTGCAGCTTTGGCAGAATAAAACGCCAGCCTGTGTTGTCCAAACCTGTTCTTGGCGTTCCATGAGTTCTTAGAAATCCTTCATTACTCCTCTTAACTCCTGCATTTAACTAGGCATCTTTTTTGCTCTCTGTTTTCCCCAGGTCTGTCTCAAATCTGCTCTGAAGGCTTCCCTAAAGACTCACAACCAAGCAACCTAGATGCATGAAGACCACGCAGGTGGCAAGATGCTCTGGGAGAAACCTGGCTTGGTAGCACTTAAAGAAACTAGCTCTTCAGGACAAAACATCTTGGATTGGATGCAAGAAACCGAGGAGCAATTGATGAACCATGGTCCTAGACCTAAAACAACTAAAACTCCATTTTCCCTTTTCCAAGGAGCCTGGTTTGTGCATTTAACCTTACCTTGACCTGTTACACACTGCATTTCCCCTTCCCTGCTCCCATTAACCAGGACTATGGGTGAGATCTTCACAGACTGAGACCTCAGCAATGATCTTCTGGTCTGCCTGCCAGTGGAGTTGAGAAGACAAATAACCATGCTAACTGCCCATCAGACTGTGGGTGACAGAGCTGCCAAGAACAAATTAGCACCTAGGGTAGGGGTTACCATGGTCCTGTAGCACTGTGGGCTCTGGGAAGGTGAGACCAGCACAGGTCAGGTGTGTGGGGTTGTCTAGGGAAGGGCTGGGGATAAGCACAATGCCACTTAACTTCAAGTTGTCCTTTACTTGCCTTAAAAATAATCCGTTCTGATACTGAAATGTCTAATTTCCTGACATATGGCCTGATAAGGAGGCAGAGCTCTGTCCTCCCTGTGCCTGCGGCAGGACACGGTGCAGGTGGTGGTGGTGGTGGTGGTGGTGGCAGCTGCTCCTCAATGCCTGGTCAGTGTCTGCAGTGGGGCTGCCCAGTCCCACGTGGGGATCCCTTTTTAAAGGGCAAAGAGGATCTGCCCTTGTTCTGACCACAGGGATGGAGGGAGGCAATGCACCGTGCTGCCTCAGGAGAGCTTTTCACCACTCCTTTTAACCTCTGAGAACACGCTCACCTCTGCTGAGAAGCTGTTGTAGCACCAATGCATAATTAAGACCTTATTTCTGAGTGCCAAACATCCTGCCCTCAACTGTCACAACACCCCAGTTGGATTCCCTGGTCCCAGGTGATCTTGGCTTGGCTTTGAGTTGAACAGACTCTGCAGCTGTCCTGTTTGCTACAGCAGAGTCACCACCTTGTCAGTTGGTGAAATAGGTTTTGTTTTGGTTGCTTGCTTTTGGCTTTTATTTCTTTTTCCTTTTTTTTTGTTCACTTTCTGGAAGGAAAATTGGTATAACAGCTCTTGAGCTTTTGGCATGCAGAAAGGCAATCTCAAAAATGGTGTTGCCAGGTTGTGCACTGAGTTCTGAAGTCTTAGCAAGTCTGAGGCCTGCAAATCTCTTCAGTTTTTGTAGAGCTTCACTCCAACCAAAGCAAGCACATTTGGGGATATTTTTTTCATGGTTTTATGCAAAGACTTCGGAAACAGAAGCCTTTGGTAAGTATCTGTGAGTTGTTGCCATGCCATACTTAGAGAAGTTTCAAAGCCCTATTTGTATATTGTGGTTTTTGTATGACTTAAAACATAATTTATTTCTCATATTGTATATATGTAAAATTTTAAACATTTTGGTTTGAGTAACAGTTTTTATGAGCCTTGAGATCAAAAATAAAGGGCTTTGTAAAAATCAGTGAAGTCTTGTTATTGATGACAGAACCATTTATGTTGGAAAGACCCTCCAAGAACACTGCGTTCGAACTTGTCCCCAGCACTGCCAGGGCTACTGATCCCTGTCCCTAAGTGCCACATCCACCCATCTCCAGGCATGGGGATTCCACCACTGCCCTGGACAGCTGTGCCAGAGCAAGACAACCCTTTCCATGAAATTTTTCCTAATTTCCAGCCTAAACCTCCCCTGGCCCAGCCTGAGGCCTTTCCCTCTCCTCCTGTCCCTGTTCCCTGGGAGCACAGCCCGACCCCCCCGGCTGTCCCCTCCTGTCAGGAGTTTTGGAGAGCAATCTACCAAAACCTTTGACATTCCTTGCCAGAACAGCTATGACAGTCTTGTTCCTCCTTGCAGGTCCCCAAGACCTTCCGCCAGGTTCAGCACCCTCCTTCCTCCTCCTTCCCAACTCCTCTGTGTGGCCAAGGCCGAGCTGTCCTCTCCATGCTCCCACCACTGAGGGCCTTCAGGAATGGGGCAAAGTCACTCTGGATCTACAACTGCCCTGGAGGGATGCCTCCCATAAAACACTAGGAGAGGGGGGACACACAGAGATGCTGCCAGGGCTGGAGCCCCTCTGCTCTGGAGCCAGCCTGGCACAGCTGGGGCTGCTCAGCTGCACAAGAGAAGGCTCCAGGGACACCTCAGAGCCCCTGCCAGGGCCTCCAGGGGCTCCAGGAGAGCTGCACAGCCACTGGGGACAAGGCATGCAGGGACAGCAGCCAGGCAATGGCTTCCCAGGGCCAGAGGGCAGGGACAGATTTTGGGATCTTGGGAATTAGGAATTGCTGGCTGGGAGGGTGGGCAGGCCCTGGCCCAGGGTGCCCAGAGCAGCTGTGGCTGCCCCTGGATCCCTGGCAGTGCCCAAGGCCAGGCTGGATGGGGCTTGGAGCAGCCTGGGACAGTGGAAAATGTCCCTGCCCATGGCACTGGATGGGCTCTAAGGTCCCTTCCAACCCAAACCCTTCTGTGGTTACAGGTTTATTTCAGTTTTACCTCAGCAGTGAGGATATTATTTGAACCATACCAGTACCATCATCTTTTTTTCAGCAGAGTGAATATGACAAAATCAAAATCCTTCTCTGCTTTGCATCAGATGGATGTTCTGGCTGGCCCTTCCCCGCAGTGACCATAAGCCACATTCAGCAGGGAGCTCCACCAAAACCATTAACCTTCCTTTCCCATGCTGCTTTCTCTCAGACATGGCAATACCACTACTGCTTTTGGCTGGGGAAAAGCAGGATTTTGTGTTACTTTCTATGGTTGTAGCAGTGAGCAGAGTGGACTCTGGCAAGACCATTGCTGCTGTGCCAGGCTAGTCAGGACAAGTTCAAACTCCCTCTCTTCCTTTGATTTCTTCCATGAATTCTTTTTTTCTCCATTAAATGTCACTTATATTTTGCCTGAAATGCTCCACCTTTGCCTGACTTCACTAACAAACCCATTGGTGAACACTTCTAAGGAAACTTACCTAAATCTAATCACTAACTGAGTTTTCCCAGCTTTTCCCCGCAGCCACACCACCGAATTTAAAGGGAAGCCTCTTATTGTGCTCTGCCTGTGCCTGACACAAATTGATGGCACAAATCCAGCAGCAGCAGAAGGACTTTGCAAACAGAGTAAATACCTCTGAGCTGAGGAAGATTTGCATGAAATTACTTAGTTAACCTTTCCCTATGGAAAGCTCAGCAATGCCTGTCTGCAAGGAAAACTACCTCAGTGGATTTGGCAGAGAGCTATTTGGTGCTTGCAGGGCCCCTGATTATTCTGCACCCCAGAGTTGGAGCTGTCTTCTGATGTGTTCCTGTGGGGCTCCCTTCCACCCTCTGCAAAGAGTGTGTGGGGGGAACTAACACCAGAAGTCATTCCAGATATCTGGAACTCATTTTTTCGCTGCTGCCCCGTGGACACAGCTGCAGCACAAGGGCTGGTGCCTCTTGCAGGGTGAGTCTCCTGGAAGGACAAGCAGGAGCTGGCCTCTAAAGGAAAAGGGGGAAGAATACAAGAGCACAAGAGAGGAGAAACAGACTGCAGCTCTCTCACATCTGTGGGCATCCTCTTCAGGTGTCTGGCCCTTCACACAGCAAATGTTAGCTCCCAAATGCATTGCTCCTGCTGCTGCACACCTTGAGGGGTCACACCTGCTGGCACACCAAGATGTATCCCTGCATGCCTCCCCTCACTGGGAGCTCAGCTATGCATTAGACAAGAGAGAAAACAGAGAGAAAAGGGTGGTTTTTTTAAAGTTTCCAATGAATTTAGAATCTTTTCTATGTCTCTAAGGAATTTAGGCCTAGCAGAACAGACACACCCCAAATCTGTGCCAGGCAGGGCTGAGGCTGGACACTGTGCCCCCAGCTGCCTGGCACCCCTCCCCCAGGTTTCCTCGGGGTCACTTTTCCACAGCCACTGCATTCAGCCCCAAGGGTTAGGTCCCCACAAAGGTCAGGCTGTTCTCTGAGGAACAATAGGGCCGGCATGGGGGATGCTTTATAACCCTCCTCAACCCCCACCCAGGGCTGCCCCAGCCTCACAAGCAGCAGCAACTGAGCACGGTTTCACCAATTACCATAAAATCAGAGCGCCATAGAATCCCAAAAATGGTTTGGGTTGGGAGCTTAAATCCCAGCTCATTCCAACCCCCTGCCACTGGAGGCATCCCTAGAGACACCTTCCACTGCCCCAGCTTGTTCCAAGCCCAGTGCCACATGGCCTGGGACACTCCCAGGGATCCAGGGACCACCACAGCTGCTCTGGGCACCCTGGGCCAGGGCCTGCCCACCCTCCCAGCCAGCAATTCCTTCCCAATATCTCATCTAATTATCCCATCTAATATTCCCTCTGGCCCTGGGAAGCCATTCCCTGTGTCCTGTCCCTCCATGCCTTGTCCCAAGTCTCCTCTCCAGCTCTCTTGGAGCCCATTTAGGCACTGGCAGGGGCTCCAGGAGAGCTGGAGAGGAACTTGGGGACAAGCCCAGCCTGTCAAACACATCCCAGCATCCCTCTTCAGAGGTGATTTGAACACAAAGTCCATTTGGAGTGTGCTGCTCCCTCATTTCCCAGTGTAACATCTCCCTTTGGCAGTGTGTCCTAGATCAGATCTCCCTGTCCTATTCAGATCTCCCTAAACCAGGACACAGTGCTCTGCATTGCCTTAGCAGACATCCCCAGTGCAGGTGGTGCCAGCTATCTCTCCCAAGCTACAAAAGTCTGGACACAAAAGACCTGTCTGGGAAGAAAAAAGCAACCCATCCTTCCAAGAACAAGGACAGCACGTTTTTTGCTGGCTTCCCAAACTGAAACAATGACTCAGCCTAACTCCAGCAAGTAAAACTTTCCAGGGGTCCTCAAGAGCAGCCTCACCGAGAGATGGCTGTGACAGTCCAGGAAACCCAAGATCCTGCTCCTCTGCCTGTGCAAACCAGTTGTAATTTTATGCCTGTTCTGATGCTGACATTCCAACATAAATTATACAGCTCATTGTCTTCGCAGCAGTCCCATCCAGCCCAGCAGCAAACACAAAGGGTCTGGCAACTTCTGCACGTTGATGCAAAGGCATCACAGACCTCACACTGCCCAGAGGGATGGGTAAAGCAGCTTGGCCCAGAAGCAACCCATGTTTAAAACTAAAGATCAGATCATTTATATTGCTTGATTATTGCTTTTTTCCTATCTCTGTCCTCTCTGTTTCAGGTTGTTTTACAGCTGTTTCACAAAGGTTCAGGACATTTATGGCAATCTGTATAGAGAAGACACAAATTTCAAACATATAGAATTCTCTTCTTCTGACCTGACTTGTAATAGCATTGAAAAATGAGGAAGGTGGATTAATAAAGCAAGGTTTTCCAGGCCATGCTGTTCCATCTCTCCTCATTCTGCAAACAGGCAAACCAGCTCAGACAAAGTAAGAAATGACACAAGACTTGGACAAAACATTAACGCAAATATAGTTGGTTTTTCACCCCCTCCTTTCCATGTGGCTTTCCATATCTTGTTTTGGCTGACAAGAGACATATCCCACAAAGTTATGAAGAGAAAGGCCACACCAGCTGGGCTGGAGCTGGGCAAGTGTACTGAAACAATTGTAATCTCATGCCCTAAAACCTGCAGATGTTAATGAGAAAAGATCCTTGCTCTGCTCTCTCTGTGAAACAGCCAGACCTGTAACTGAACAAACCATCAAAGACTCCATAAAAAAGCCAGACCATATTTTATTCACACATAGCAATGGAGGGAACACCCAATGATCTCAAAATCGGTTGGGTTATAAAGTTTAAAATTTATCTCTAAATTTCAGACTGATGGATCTGGGTGGTTTGCAGATGACTAAATTTGTTCAAAAACCCCATTGTTCTCCTTACCAATAGTTTATTAGTTTTGTGTTTTTGCTGAGGAAAAAGAATCCATTCAAACACAACAAAACTGATAGTAGGATAAGATTAACAGGTTTGCCTTAAAAATTTAGTTTGCCTTAAAAACTTAGTTTGCCTTAAAAGCACTCCAGGAGTCAGTGAGAGAGAGAAAACACAGATGCCTTCACCTTGGTTAACAGCTTTGTACATGAACAAGAACTGCTCATGGTCTTCTGAACAGTTTTCATGCAAAAAAAATAGTTAAAGAGTTTATTTTTCTTATAGGAGTTTTCTTCTACTAGTCCAGTCTGGTTTAATATGGTCTAATTCACATTAGGTTAATGAAGGTAAGGGAAGGTAAATCAAAATGAGTGAAACAGAAAATTTCTAGGGAGAGAAGGCACATGGAGATGCTGCCAGGGCTGGAGCCCCTCTGCTCTGGAGCCAGCCTGGCACAGCTGGGGCTGCTCAGCTGCACAAGAGAAGGCTCCAGGGACACCTCAGAGCCCCTGCCAGGGCCTCCAGGGGCTCCAGGAGAGCTGCACAGCCACTGGGGACAAGGCATGCAGGGACAGCAGCCAGGCAATGGCTTCCCAGGGCCAGAGGGCAGGGACAGATTTTGGGCTATTGGGAATTAGGAATTGCTGGCTGGGAGGGTGGGCAGGCCCTGGCCCAGGGTGCCCAGAGCAGCTGTGGCTGCCCCTGGATCCCTGGGAGTGTCCAAGGCCAGGCTGGATGGGGCTTGGAGCAGCCTGGGACAGTGGGAGGCGTCCCTGCCCATGGCAGGAGTGGCACTGGATGAGTTTTACTGTCCCTTCCCACCCAAACCATTCCATAGTTCTGTAACTCTCAAAGGCTGCCATGGTGGAGCATCCATCCCCAGGAGAGCAGCAGCACACTTACACACAGGACATGTTTCCCTTGAAGATTTCTGTGACCAAAGCCAAGGCTGCAGAAGCAGGAACATGACAGCTTTTCTGGGAGTTGTGTCTGCAGAACTTCCTCCTTGTCTCGGGAGCACAGAGCAGCTGCTGTTGGGCTCGGGGTCACCCAGCAGGGCACTGCCTGGCAGGACCTCGGCTCAGGGCACACACGAGTGCTCCAGCTGGGGCCTCCTTTGACATCTGAAGGAGTTTTCCCTTGGACCACAGCAGATGTGAGATGCTATTCCAGGAAGGGGAAGGAAGCTGACCTGAAATGCCCAGGTGAGGAGCATGCTCTGCGCTGTGCAATGCTGGTTATAAGAGGCACAAATTTAGAGAAATTAAAACTTTGTCCACTTTTTTGTCCTGTTACTTCTGCTCATCATCCTCAGTTATTGACCTAAATTCCTGTCTGGAATCCAAGTCACACGCTGCCTCCAAGCCAGCTCCAGTAACAACATCAAAGCTCTGACCTAGACCGATCCTGTGTTCTGGCCAACAGCTACTTAACAGGACACGATGAACTTTAGATCCAGTTCATCTTTACAGGGATGAGCCAAAGGAGGTTCTCATTTTTCAGTCTGATCCAAAGATCCTCAGTTAACTTTTGCTGCCCTGTAATGGTGCACTTTAAAGTTGTTTGCCCTTCCCATCTGGAAGACCATAAGAAATAAGTGGAGAAAACCTGACAGCTAGATGGGTGAAGCAACAAATTTGATTGTGTACATGAAATGCTGCCAAACAATCAAGAAAAAAATGAAGAAAGGGAAAGACTAAAGACGGTGCCTTCTTTTCTTTTAGCTCTCTTACAAGTGATTAGGTAGTGAGTGGAAGCAGGGACAAAACCAGATAGTCTTAGGATATTTAAATAAATACTGTTTTCTTAAGATAATAATCATTAATACTGGAAATAACTGGAAAGGCAACCAGAAAAAAAATCCACTCTTTCATTTACACTAAAATTGAACGTTAAAGAAACCCAAAACATTTTAATGAAGACTGTTTTTATTCAAGTCATACCCTCTACATATCACTGGAGCCAAAGCCAGGCTCTGCTCTTCATCATTAATGTCCAGAAACCATTTAGAAGACAGATTTTTTAGATAATTCTGCATAATCATTATCTGTGAAAGAAAACCTGCATCTATGTTTTCCATTTGCATCCTTGGATTGGCTCCCATCCATGATCCACTCCCTCTCCCCAGTAGATTCATATCCATGCTCCTCATTGCTTTTTCCTCCAAGTTTTAGAAGAATCAGCCCGGTCCACTGCTGCCTAATTTAGAGAATCAGTGAGCTCATGCTTGTCCTCCAAAGGATCAATATCTGCACCAAATATGAACTCCTCTCAGGTGAGAGCCCACCTGCAGAGCTGCCCCAGCCCTGGCTCCAACAGCACAAGGAGCTGGAGCTGCTGCAGCCAGTGCAGAGGAGGCCACGGAGATGCTGCCAGGGCTGGAGCCCCTCTGCTCTGGAGCCAGCCTGGCACAGCTGGGGCTGCTCAGCTGCACAAGAGAAGGCTCCAGGGACACCTCAGAGCCCCTGCCAGGGCCTCCAGGGGCTCCAGGAGAGATGCACAGCCACTGGGGACAAGGCATGCAGGGACAGCAGCCAGGCAATGGCTTCCCAGGGCCAGAGGGCAGGGACAGATTTTGGGATCTTGGGAATTAGGAATTGCTGGCTGGGAGGGTGGGCAGGCCCTGGCCCAGGGTGCCCAGAGCAGCTGTGGCTGTCCCTGGATCCCTGGGAGTGCCCAAGGCCAGGCTGGATGGGGCTTGGGCCCCCTGGTCTAATGGAAGGTGTCCCAGGGAGTGGAATGGGATGGGCTTGGTGGCCCCTCCACCGCCAGAATTTCTGATAAAGAATTTCACAGCACAGAGCTTGACCAAGGGCAACCTACATCCCAACTCTCTCCAAGTCCTGAGTTCCTCCTTGTCTTCTTTCCCCACGTGTGCAGCCTCCCCAGATGTAACTCCTGTAATTCTCTGAGCATTCTGCCAGTCCTCAGCTGGGCAGTGGAGAGGAACAGAGGAGCATTCAGGGTAAGCTGTGAAGTACCTGAGGATGAGTTTCTCCTGCCCAGAAGCAGAAACCCCAGGAGCTCTCAACCCCTGTAACACACCCAGGTAAGATGATCAGTGGCAATGCGTTAGCAAACTGATGGTCTTCCTGCATCCCTGCAGCTCCAGGGCCATGCATCAAAGCAGCTGAGATCAGGAAAATTATTTTATATGGGTTTTTTTTGTTAAACAGGGATTGAGGAGAACCTGTTCCAGCCAGGCCACCATCTGGCCCCTGCCTTTAACCTTTGTGTTCTGGGGATGCTGGAAGAGCTGCAGCCCCTGTGCAGAGGCACTCAGAGCTCCATCTCCACCTGCACCCTCCTCTCAGACCTCTCAGGAGAAACACATCCTCCAGCTCCCTTCACCTGTAACTCAAAAAGGAAACCCTCTCTGCTGAGCTTGCAGAGAGAGGTGTAAGGCCCAGGTGGGCAGGGGACACGCATGCACTCATGTCCCTCTTGACTGGGTCATGCTGCTGCTGGCCCACAGAGGTCACCTGGGAACCCAGCACAACAAAAGCCCTCCAGGCATGGTGGAACTTCCCACCAGGAGCTGTGATAACAGCAGCAGGCATGGTGCACCCAGCAACACTGGAGGCCACCAGAAGTCCAGGCTTTTTGCCAAGGATCAACCCTCCTGTCGCTGGAAGATGCTGCAGAAGCCAAACAACACATTCCAAACCTCAAAGGAATTTACAGGGTTCCCTCCTTGATATCCTTATGGGTCCTTGCTTGAGCATCCTGAAGAAGCAGCTGCTACTCATGGCAGGATCAGCCATTCCTGGGAGGTTGCTGAGTTAGGCTAGGATTGCAGTGCTGCTTCCTCTGCTCTGCTGTTGAATCAGCAGCTTGGAAGGGTCGTGAGCCATGTTCTTCCGAGCCACCATCAGCTGGTGGATATGATCAGGCCCTTACCTAAATTTGTGGTCAGTTTGGGAATTTAGGTTGAAGGACTATGTCCTCCCCCAGGAGGTGGGGATCTGCAGTGGTTGAACTGCAGCAGGGCTGTGGCCTCTGATCACTCCATCCATCTGATTTTTCTTTATAGCTAGGATGAAGCCACCTCCAGACCTGGCAGAGAGCTGGGACAGCTGCTCACTGCCAGGGGTGAGCTGGGGCTGATTTATGCTTTGGGAGATGGGCACACCAGCAAGCCTGTTTGTTTGTAAACCAAGGATGATTTATTCCTCTTAGTAATTCAGTGTCCTTCGGAAGGCACACGATGTCAGCCCCATTCACCAGCCCTTTTATTTATTATTTTATTCCTGCATAATCCATGCTGCAGACAAAGAAGCACATTGTTCTACTCTGGCTGACAAACAAAATCTGTTTTTTTATAAATTCCTGCTGTGTTGTTTTCTCCCAGTTTTGCTGTATCAGCTTTTAACTTCCATTTAGAAAAAAAAGGTATTATTTTTAAAAGAAGTTAAATTTGTTTTGTAATCCAGCTGAGTTACCTCCTTATGCAGTTTCAGCAGCATTTTGCTGCTCCAATGGCCAGGAGGCTGTTTGTGCCAACCTATCCAGACTGACTTGCCTAAACCACCCCATCCTGTAGTTTTAATGGGACTGGACTCAAGAAACAAAGCAAAGGACCAAGTCCAAGCTTGGGCATGTACTGATGTCATTTTTCATCCTGCTTTCAGGGGAAAAAATTGTAGAATCCCAGAATGGTTTGGGTTGGAAGGGATCTTAAAAATGATCTTGTTCCATCCCCTTGCCATGGGCAGGGACACCTTCCACTGTCCCAGGTTGCTCCAAGCCCTGTCCAACCTGGCCTTGGACACATCTAGGGATGGAGCAGCCACAGCTGCTCTGAGCAATCTCGGGGCCTCCCCACCCTCACAGCCAGCAATTCCTTCCCAATATCCCATATAACCCTGTCCTCTGGCACTCGGAATCCTTTCCTCCTTGATCTCCTTGATCAGACCCTTGTACAAAGTCCCACTCCAGCACTTCTGTAGTCCTCTCATATAAATTTGCTAAGATAGAGCAGTTGGGACCCACAAGATTGCATATTTTAGGAGATGTTACCTTGAATTTTGTGAACTGATCCACTGCCCTGTGGCAGAAAATTCTGGGGAAAGTCATGGGAGCCAACAAAAAACTCCCAGTGTCTGTTAAACTGCAGATGATCTCTGCACCCATTGCAGTGAGAATTGACCTATTGCAAAACACACACCAAACATCCCTCTCCTGACCACTGGACTCTTGTTGCCTCTTCAGGGTCTCTGGAGATGATGCTGAAGCAATCCCAGCTCAGTGTTGTTTTGACTGGGTGGCTGACCACAAGAAGGGTCTCTGGCTATAGCACAGAACTGGAAAGTAGATCCAAGGTTGGTCATCAACACTGATACCCAAGGACAACCCAAAGGTCACAGACTGGACTGGAGAGACCAAATGCTCTTTAAACCCCTCGGGAATCTGTTGAAAGCAGACCATGAGGCTGCTGGTCTTTGTTCCTGCAGGATGATTGAAGCCTTCCCAGGCCCTGAGGCCAGAAATCCCTCAACAGCATCCCCATAACTCACTGTGCTCACTGCACCTGCTGCCCACAAGGACAGGTGAAACTGCTCTAGGTTTGGACATCAGCTGCTTGCTGATGTGTGAGAGCTGGGAAAGGCCATTACCAGCTGCCCAGCCTGGCTGAATGTGGTTTTCAAGGGTGAAATCCATTTAAAGACAAACATTTATTCTGGCTCCATCTTGATCTTGTGGTTTTTCTTTCAAGTGAAAGGCCGGTGGGTGTGAGACAATCCTATTGTAGATGCACAGCAAACTCAGGACAGTTGCAGAGTGTATGAAAGCTCCCAAGGGATGTCTTACGATGTGCCAAGAGTAACCCCAGCCACCCATGTGGCAATCCTGCACACAACTGAGTGCAAGCACAAGTCAGAATAAGAAGAAAGGCCCCTCAACTCCATGCAAAATGCCAAGGACCAGCATTGAAAAAGGGTGAAGAACGGGGCATGCTTATTATGGCAACATTTTTCAACAGTAGGAGAACACTGTCAGAGCTCCCACCTCGCTGGAATCTGCAGAATAAACAGTCCCTGATGCTGGGTCACCAAGGGGTGACTTTAAATTCCCCATTTCTGGGCAAAATCTTGTCCCCAGTATGTTCCTGGCACTCTCAAGGGAGCACACCAGAAAGCTGCTGATGCCCCTCATTAGTCCTGTAAAGCTGTAGGACAGCCTCCCACCAGTCACTGCAGTAAAACCAACTTGCTTCACTCAGCCATGACCAGACTCCTTGGCCAGCAGCCCAGGGATGTGATCCCCAAGCTCCAGAAGCCTGGTGGTGCTCAGGCTGGGGAGCATCAAAGTGGAGGGGCCATTTGCTGCCAGATTGCAAAGGGAAGCCAAAAATAAGTGACAGACTAACCAGGGATAGAGCAGCTCTCCACAGACCGTTGGTGTTCCTGAACTGTCCTCGGAGCACCGGTGGCATTGAAAAATAAGCAAGGAAATTTCCAGCTCAGCTACTTCCTAATTGCACAAAAAGTTCAGGGAGGACAAAGACACACAAAAAAAGGAAACTCTGAAAGGAGAGCTTGTAAAACCACAGATAAAATGCTTTTCTCTGACCACGACAGTACCATTAGAGTGGTGTTATATTGGTGCAGTTCAGGGTCCTGGAGAACTTCTAAGGTGTTTGTGTGTCCAAGGAAGAAAGGAAGAGACTGGGCTCTTCTGGGCTGTTCAGAGGGCACACCCAGCTGCGCAGGGGATGTGTCCTCCCTGCCCGTCCCTTGATGACATCCCCTTTGTATTCATCTTTTGCTGCTATTGTGTCCCTTATTCTTCAAAACTCTCAGAAAACAAGTCTAAGGTGATGATAATCCCTGCACAAAGGCCTGTTCTACAGCAGAGGAGAGCATACCATACCTAAACCTGAGCCCCTAGACCAGTTCTCCAGCATGTTTGCAAGAGCTACTGCTAGAACTCAGCATTTTATGGACATTGCGGTGGATGCTTTCCCTTCTCAAGAGACAAGAAACACAGGTTTTACATGGGGCTTTCTACATATGCAAGAATTTCTGTCTTGGAGCACTCCAGATTTCCAGATCTGTAGATAAATCCCCTCTAACCTGTGCTCACCTGCTGCACAGGGCGTGGACTGAAAATCAACCGTTCACTCATCATTTTGCATCTCCTGGAGAAGCTGAACACTAAGGCAGATCTCAAACCACTGTTGGCCCTGCCTTTGGTGTGAAAATCAGTGATTTCAGGTTATTAAATAGGTGTTTTGGCAACCAAGTGCCTCACAAAGCATGGTGGGAGTGCTTCCCACCCCATGCTTGTCATGCAGCACAAAGATCCTGCCCCAGGCTCTCAGCATATGGGACAAAAAGTAAGAGAAGCACAGCATGGGATGAATTTTGGAATGTGTGGCTGCTTTCAGCCCTGGCATGGCAGAAAGGGGAAGGTCCTTGCATGGACCTTGTCTAAATTATCAGCATCCTGTGGAGCTGAAGTATCTATCCAGCTACTGATACACCCAATAGTAAAAAAACCAAACAAAACGGTTCACCTGATAACCCCTCTGCAGTTTCTCTGTTGAAGATTTTATGTATTTCAAAAAACAACCCACAAAAAATAAGCCTCAAAAACCCCACCCAAAATGGTCGACTCTCCAGCTCTTCTAAGAGCAAAATTTTACATCCAACTTAAATGCTTAAGATGAAGTTTTAAGCATCAGCTAGATCAAACTTAAACACAGAGGATGTAATAGACAACTTTTTGGAATTTAACTGAAATTAAAATCCTCTCACCCAAATTGTGCCCCACTTAAAATCTTATGCACAAGTGTTTGGAACAGCTCCAAAACCTTTAGCAATTTCCACATAGTACAAAGAGAACTTACCTATTGCCAATTACATAGTGCCTTTACCTATCAAAGCCATCATTTCCTCAAGGCATCCACAGAGTTTCTTTTGTAAATGTCTCTTATGTGGCAACAGGGAGCTCACTGTTTAATAGCACCAAATTCTCATTCTGCTTTTCAACACAACAGAGTTCCCCAATGGTTTGGTTATGGATCACAGAATTGTTTAGGATGAAAAAACCCTCTGAGATCATCAAGCCCAACCATCCCCAACACTGCCGAGGTCACCACTGACCCCTGTCCCCAAGTGCCATATCCACACAACATCTAAATCCAGCCAGAGATGGGGACTGCACATAAGCAGCTGTGCCAGGGCTGGACAGCCCTTTCCATGAATAAATTTTCCTCAATATCCAAGCTGAGCCTCTCCGTGCCCAGCCTGAGGCCATTCCCTCTCTCCTGTCCCTGTTCCCTGGGAGCACAGCCCGACCCCCCGGCTGTCCCCTCCTGTCAGGAGCTGTGCAGAGCCACAAGGTCCCCCCTGAGCCTCCTTTGCTCCAGGCTCAGCCCCTTCCCAGCTCCCTCAGCCTCTCCTGGGGCTCCAGCCCCTTCCCTGCTCCCTTCACCAAGGCTGCTTCAGCATCGCAAGAAAACAACACTTTTCCCTTGACTTTTTACCCATTGCTGGCTATTTGTCACCTGCAGGTAAGACCAGCTCTTCAGCAGGACAATGAACTGCTCTGCCTTGGCAGCAGACTGGGATTGGGAGGAAAACTCCTTGTTTTCAATTTTTAGGACAGGCAAAGACCAAACAAGGAATTAGCTAATAAAATCCTCTATATTCCATGGTAAAAAAAGAGAAGAAATCTTGAATAAATTGTGTCAGACACTGTAGCATCTGAACCCTGTTTGCTACCAGAGATAACAAGATAACATACTTTTCTTTGTGTCTCAAACCAGTCTTGGTTTGTTTCAAACCAGATTTCCAGAGTCTGGCGGTGCAATATGATCCTTTTCTTGACCAAGTTGAAGGATAAGCCATTTTTCCCCTCATCTGGAAACAGCTGACAACAACATACTCTGCATTTATGGAGTACTTTTAATCTTGGTTGAAGTGTTTATGGACCATGGGCCTTGTTCCACTTTCAGATGCATCTGTGCAAGCCCATGCTTGGCTGGGAGGGAGATAAATTAAAGGAGGGCAGAAATCACTGCAGTGTGTGCAACAACAAAACAAGAATTAACTCCATATGAAGCCCATTTGGCTCTGGCAGGGCTTATTTGTTTTCTCTGTGTTTTTCTTTACTCCTGCTGCTCACTGTGAAGGGAAGATAAAGAGATGGCTGTAGATTGCCTTGCATAATAGAGCAGAATTTATTCCAGAGATTTATTTGGTAAGGGAAAAAGAGTAGATGTTGGAGACCTTAAAATAGATCAAAATCCTATCTTTTCAGGTGCTGTACAGGTACTTACTAAATAAAGAGCCAGGGATCTGGCAGGGATCACCCTGCATAAACCAGCAGTAAGGAGTGTGGGGAAGGAAATGAAGGTCCAGAGCAAGAAAGGTGAATTAGCCAGGTCACAATACCCATCAGTGGCTCCCAGATCTCTGCAGTACCCACTAAATAGCTCTGCAGAGATGCTCTGGATAAATTACCAACTCCAGGAAGCACAGCTTCCCTCCAGGCAGTCTCAAGATCTTGAGGTCTGTCCCTGAACCAAAACCCCATATAACACTTATACACCACACATTATTCCCGAACCACCAAAATTCTCAGAAATTTTTAGGAAAAGCTCCCTCCAGCTCCAAGCTCAGGATCAGTGAAGGCTCATTTCCCTGGTGGGACTCAGTGCTCGTTGTGGAGCTGGAGTGATGAACCCTGTGTGTGAGGCACCTGCTTCTTCACGCTGCCCTGCTGACAGCCAGGCCCCCAGGGGCTGACCCCTTGGGGTCTGCAGAGGCTGAACATCTGCCAACACCTGCACTCACCTGGAGGGGCTCTGCTCCTTTCAGAGATCTCCTGGGGTGTTCACTGGTGGGTACCAGGAAGAACTCCTTTGCCACATTTCTTTCCCTAGATCTGTGTGGTTTTTTAGACAAAACAGAATCACAGAATCATAGAATCATCAAAGCTCGAAAACACTCTAAGATCACTCTAAGATCACTAAGCCCAGCTGGCCACCCAGCACTGCCACTGTAACCCCTAAACCACATCTCCCAGTGCCAGATCCTAGCTCCTCTCAAACACCTTTCAGGGATGGAGACTCCACCAGCCCCATGGGCAAACTGATCCAATGCCTTACCAGCCTAACAGTGGAAAAATATTTCCTGACATCTAATCTGAATCTCCCCTGTCTCAACTTAAGGCCTTTTCCTCTGGTCCTCCCACTTCAGCCACAGTAGAAGAGACCAGCCCCCAACTCACTGCACCCTCCTGTCAGGGAGGGAGTTGTGGAGAGTGATGAGGTCCCCTTTGAGCCTCCCCTTCTTGAGGCTAAACAACCCCAGCTCCCTCAGCTGATCCTACAGAAGTTACGTGCACCTAGGGATTCTTAACCATAAAAAAACCCCAAAAGACCAAACAAATTAACACACAAGCCAACACTGGCACCTTCTCTAACCCAATTTTTTTATTTGTCTATATGAATCAAGAAATTTCACTTCCAAAACATCTCCTGTGGAATTCACTAATACTTCAAACATTTTTTCTCATTATAAGGACTGTGATGGGGCAGAGAACTTGAATGAAATTGTAGAATAGTTTGGGCTGGAAGGGACCTTTAAAGCCCACCTCATTCCACCCCCTGCCATGGGCAGGAACACCTTCCACTATCCCAGGTTGCTCCAAGCCCCCTCCAAACTTGCCTTGGACACTTTCAGGGATGGGAGCCCACCACCCTTACGGATAATAATTCTCCCCAATTTCCCATCCAGCCCTGCCCTCTGGCAGTGGGAAGCCACTGCCCTTTGTCCTAATGGTAGTAATACACACACACTGGACAATAATTACATTAATAGCTGGAGGTGAGGACATTGCAGCCAGCATTTACCAAACACCTAAAACTGTACAGAATTTACATTATGGGCTGATTCCAAGGAAAATTGGAGAGCATCAGCGATACAGGGAGTGAGGCTGTTCTCCTGCCCAGTTCTGCAGGTTCATGACATTTGGAGCACTCAGACTCCTGGATACTGATCCAGCCTTTATGACACAGTCACTCTGGGGTGTTTTCAGGCAGCATTTTTCAGATGCTGAGGATATGCAATGAAGATCAGACTTAGAAAAAGCTCGTTGTGTGTTTAAGCAGTTGGATAGGTCTAAGCAGCCCTTTTTAGGGCTGCACCAGTTGCAGAATCAGGTGGCTCACCATATGAGAAGTGGGTTGCTTTTGCCAGGGTTTGAACTAGTGCAAGGTTATGTTTCTTGAGATCTTGTCCCAAGCAGTGCTATCCTGAAAGAGGCAGCGAGATGTGGGAAACCTCTGTCTCTGTGCCAGAAAGAACAGATGTCTGTTAAACAACCAGACTCCCTCAAACATGTGTAACTGATAATATTCCAAATTAGTGTTCCAGGTAGAAATTCCGCAAGCAAACAGAGCACTTTATAATTTTTTAAGCTCAGGAGACTGGTCTCTCTGCATCAGGGAGATGTGCTCAGTCCTGGAGCCTATGCTGCTGGCCAGGCTCCAGGACTGAGTGTATCAGGTTTCTGCCTCTGTATTTGCACATGGTTTTAGATTTGGGAGGAGAAGCCCTTCCTCCTGTGACAGCCAGTTTTGGATTTCTGGATTTTCAGCTGCCCAAGTATTGCAAGTTGGAATAAATTTTAAAAAGTGTAGGTCCTGTTTAGGCTGCTAAGAGAAAGCAACTTCAGTTTTCATCCTTGCAGAGAATTTTTATGCTCCCCTTGGTATTTTTTTTATTCCCTCCATGATTCAGAGCCTTACTTTGGTATCTAAGTAACTTTCTTTGCAGCTGAGTTTGGTATTAGGGGCCACTTTTCCATGTGCCCAGGCATCTGATGAATCAATGATTATTTTTCTTGTAATATCTCTCTCTTATTTCAGTCATCTAAAACAACAGCTTTGTATTTCCAGGTATTGAGTGTTCACCCTGCTGAACTCGCCTTCTCAACTCTTTGACTGCGCTTGATTTGTTTCTATCACATGGGAGACTGGCAAGAGCACGGATCTGACTCAGCATAAACATATTTAGGATGCTAATAAACCTATATTTTTAAGCTCTCTCACTCCCCCTCTTGTTATGCTCCCTGTTACTGTTGAGGTTTTTCATGCATTGACCACATCCAGGTTCCACCCTTGTCCTCAGTCAACCTCTTGTTACTGGCGAGCTCTGAGCTGCATCTCCCGGGACTCTTTGATTGACCTGTTCTATCATTTTCTGTCTCCTTGGCTCCTACTGGCTGAGATTGGTGGTATTCCCCATTCCTGGGAGTGTTTAAGGGCAGTTTGAACAGGCTTGGAGCAATCTGGGGTAGCAGTAGGTGTCCCTGCCTGTGGCAGGGGGTGGAACAGGGTGAAGTTTAAAGATCCTCCCAACCCAAACCATACTGGGATCTCTTCTGCTCAGAATGGCAGAACTTCTCAGGAGAGTCTTCAGCTTTTCAGAGTGGCAGATATAGAGGGGATGATGGGGTTTCGGGGCTGGGAAGTCCTGAGGGACTAACACTCCTGTGCAGACTTTCTAGGTGGTGTTTGGAAACGAGGAGTGGGTCACGAGGCTGATGCCCTCAGAGCTGCTGGTGAATGTGGAGCCGCCAGCGTGTGCCAAGTCCCGGGGCCGTAAATAAAACCAAACTGCCCCTCTGCTAAGCCATGCATCACGTAAAGCCCCTGGGAACGGGATCAGTGAGTCGCTTCAAATGCAAATCGCTCTTGGTGCCGGCGGGCGCAGCCCCGGGTTCACGCACAGCGCCATTCTTTCAGCCCTGAAAGCCAGACAAGGCCTCCATGAGCAATAAAGTACCTAACTGGACTCTGACCTCGGCTGCACTGGGCCCGTGTGTGAGTGTGGATGTGTGCATGTGTGTGTGTGTGTGTGTGTGGGTGGGGGTATGTGTGTGTGAGAGTGTGTGTTTTTGTGTGTGTTTGTGAGGGGGTTTCCCTCGGCCTGCTCCTTCCCCCGGTCACTGCTGTTGTCTATGTGGTGTGGGCCTGCCCGTCACGGTCTGCTGCCTCTTGGCCGGCTTCCACCTGGCAGCCTCTCTGCTAAACCCATCAAACAAAAAATGCTCCTCCCTAGAGTCCCTTTCGCTTTCTTCGAGGTTGGGAGCTGCCGGAGAGGACCCTGGCACACCGTGCTACGGCAGCAGTGAGAGAGGGAGAGGTTTCCATCATGGCCCACCACGTGTCACAAGGAGGGGTCTGTCTCTTACAAGGACAAATTTTTTAGCAGGGCTTGTTGTGACAGGATAACGAGGAATGGCTTTAAATTGAAAGACAAGGAGGCATGTGTGGGATATTGGGAAGGAATCGCTGGCTGTGAGGGTGGGGAGGCCCCCAGCTGTGGCTGCCCCTGGATCCCTGGAAGTGTCCAAGGCCAGGCTGGACAAGGCTGGAGCACCTGGGATAGTGGAAGGTGTCCCTGCCCATGGCAGGAGGTGGAATGAGATGATCCTTAAAATCCTTTTGAACCTAAACCAGCCTAGGATTTCTTATAATGAGCTAAAGAACTTGCTATGCTGACCCTGGCTCTGCACATATCTAACAGCATCACCCTAAAAATTTTGTTATCCAGAATCTGTGCTGGAGACTCAGATCACAACATACTCTGTGGAAATAGTGCTGGGAGATGTCCATTTTTTGTCTGGACATCTCTGTAATTTAAGCTGTTGGAACCTGGATCTCGAAGTCTTGGGGAAAAAACCAGAAATATGGTCTGTGGAGATCAGAGGAAACTATCAAATGCTAAGGACAGAACAGCCGACAAAATTTAGCAAAACCGAGGAAAAAGAAAGATAAAATCACAATGATTGCATGAGAAGAAGGGCAGAGAATAATTTGGATTGATAGAAACATTTCAGATACAGCTGCTACAGAAAGCTTTGCCAAGTGGAGTTTAGCAGTTGGCAGATGTTGATTGCTCACTATTACTGTCTCTAGAGGTGTATCTTCACTTTTTTGGCACTCTCAATCTGCCTGCTTTCCTTTCCTTGTATTCACAATGTAAATTGTTTGGGACAGAGACTCTCCTTTTGGTGCATGGTGGATTTTTCCTAGTAGGTCTCTGAGCATTGAAAATTCTACTGGCAATTATATTGAAGACAGCTTAACCCTGAGGAAAGGATTTTTGACAACCTAGAAACAGTCAAGATGCTCCTTTTTTCCTGCCAAAAAGTTAATTTGTGATGAGTTATGGGTTTGAAGCATACACAAGGAGTAGATACATAAACAGGAACACTAAGTTCTGTTTATGAGAAACCTGCAGAAACTCAAAAGCAACAAATCTTTCTTCACTCAGCCTTCATCCCATGGTCCTTACAAAAGCCTCTTTCCAGTGGACACTCCCCAGCTTTTCCTTGGCTGTCTGGGAATGCTTCAGGTAATTTTTGAGCCATGATAACCAGGCATTTCTGCTTTACTCTGCTTCACCACCTTTGGCTTCTCAGAGTGTTTCAATAATTGCATCAATGAGCAGACAGACAATGACCGTCACAGTAAATATTTAATAGTTAAGGTGCATATGTGTTTAAGTCATGATGGGCCTTCCCTGCTAGGATCCTATTTATCTGGCCATGGATCTCATCTGTATATTCTACCCACCTACTTCGGCCCCCAACTGAGAATCCCTGTCAAATCTTCCCAACACTCCTGGAAAGTTTAAAATTAGATCAAATCTCCGTGGGTGGCTCTTACTTCTAAAGTGGATGAAATCCAAACATGAGCCTGAGCTGCACACAGTTTGGAGGCTGCTCTGGGAGGCTGAATCCATCCAGCCACCCTTGTGCAGAGGCCAAACCCTTACATTGCCCAAAGCACAGCCCCCAGAAACACGTTAGAGCTGGGATCAAAGATCAGAGGGAACGGAGAATTGCTGCTGGACTAACCCCCCTCACCCCTAGCACGGTGAGAGTTTCATGCCAACAGAAACACAGCAACAATTTATTGTTTTTAATCACTTCGAGCTCAAACCTTTCTTAAAAATGCTCCTTCAAATTTCAGGCTCTGAATCAGCCACGTGCCTGGGGCAGGTGTCCTGCAGGAGGACACGGTGGCCCACACAAGGCCAGCGGGTCACATTCCCAGGTGGTCGTTTGACCAAGTGGAGCACAACAGATGTGTGATGGAAATCTCTGTCCATTCTCTGTGCACAGGCATTTCCCTGAGTATATAGGCCATTTTCATCACCTCTGGGACATTATTTCTGCCAAATATGAATGTCTGAATCGGTTCCCCAACATCCAGTGCAATAAATTTCCAGTTTTGAAAGGGTTTCCAGACAAACAATACTAAAGTTAAGTATTCATAATGTAAAAGTACAGTAATTTCCTTCTTCAATACAAAATAAAACCCAGGAAAAAGATCCAGAAACATTTTAGATTAGAAGTGCCAAGGTAGTCAGACAAGTGGCAACTCAGTACTTTTCTTTTTTTCAATTTAAAAATTGAGATAATGGATATTCACAATCCATAATATGGAGATTGACTTCCCATTTATCCAGGATGAAAGTCTCTCTGTAGGAGGTAAGCTCAGCTGAAGAAGGAATTTGATGAAATATCTCTTGGAGTCCATCAGGTTGGAACAACTTTCCTCATTTTGGGATGTGGAACTAAGTCAGGGTGGTAACAAGCACTTTTTAATGAAAACCGGTCAAGACAGGGTCTGTCTGCTTTTTAGTACACTGGTGGAGAGACCACTCTGAAATATCAAAGAGCACTGATTTGCAGTCTCTTCTTCAAGCTACACACAATTATTCCTATAAATGAGAGCTGTTCCTACACGGACAGGTTGGATTTGAGCTTGGTGGTCCCTCACCCCACTTTAAATGTTGCAGGGTCTGAGCAAAAAGGGATATCTCTTTCCTGGCTGGGCTGGGATGTGCTCTGGGAGCTCGGAGGCACATCCTGCAGCAGCATGGCTGGGGCTTTGGGAGTGTCATGGATACTGCCATGGAATCCTTTAGGTTGGAAAAGCCCTCTAAGTTTATCAAGTCAACCATTCCCCAAAGCACTGTCAGGCCCACCAGTCACCCGTGTGCCCAGGTGCCACTGGGGACTCCATCACTGCCCCAGGCAGCCTGTTACAGGGTTTGACAACTCTTTCCATGAGGAATTTTTCCTAATATCCAAACCAAACCTGCTCTGCCGTAACCCAAGGACGTTTCCTCCTGTCACTGGTTGCTTGGGTGTCCTGAGCACATTGTGCCTGTGGGTGGAAACCCTGCTGAGTCCAGCCCTGGATAGCAGGTGCCCAGCTGGGCTCAGTCCTATTCCTACTGCCCTTGGGAACGTGGTGTGAATTATGCTCTGTGTAAACATCCAAATTATGTCTGGGGTCATGTTAACTTGGCTGGGGGAGAGGGGCAAAAAAGGAGAGAGACACGGGTACCTTTTGGGGGTAGGGTGAGGGACACAGACACCCTGCAGATTTCAAAGGCCCTTTCTTTGTCTTTCTTTGAGTTCTTTGAGCCCAGAAAGTTTATTTTCCCTCCGAGTCTTTCTTCTTTCTCTTTAAAATGAATGTTTGCTTCTATTAAAATCCCTCCCAGACTACAAATGCCAGTCTTTCTCCACTTGTGATGCTGCACTCCCCATCAAAACAGGATGAAAAGCCAGTCCTCCCAAATTCTGGGGGAAGAGGGGGTTTTCTTGTGGTTAAGCAGATTGCTCTCTGGGTCATTATTTACAACAGGAGTGCTGCAGAATTGTCCTTGTGCATGAAATTCCCTTGAAAAAGTGCAAGTCACTTGAAGCAAGAAAGGTTGTTTTAATTCCACAAGGCGAAGAAACTTTGGGCTTAGACAAAACAACCTGGTGTGAGATATCAGCTGGGTGGTTTATCCTCACCAGGCTCCTCAGGGGTGGCTATGGGAACAGATCCGAAGCCAATTTAAATGACATATTGAATATTCAGATATCTGTAATGAAAAAGCATTTTCTAGCACTGATTTTTTTTCAGTGCTGAAGGGAGCAGTGCCTCTGAGATAAAAACTGAGAATGTCACTTCCCCTTGGGGCCCAGCTCCGTTCTCTGGTAGGCAAAAGAGCGATTAACATATTTTATTGTTTCTATTTCCCTGCTTTGCATTGTCTTCCCAGCCCACATCAGGGAGAGGGTTAGAAAGGAGACGTGTTCCTGCTGAAAAGGCTTTTTAAAGTCTCCAATTTGGCACTTTTACGTAGGATTTCGACCCCCATAAACAGGGAGGCAGCAGCTGTGAGCAGCAGGGAGGGCGGCTGGGAGGGCAGGGTGTGCAGCAAACAGCTGGTATTTGTGTTGTCAGCCTGCAAATGCTGTGTTTCATCCCCTGTGTGCTTGTGATACTGGTGCAAAAGGATGTGCTCAGATGCAGCAGATCTCCAAGAAAGTCCAAAACAAAAAAACATTTCTGCAGCCGTGTCCTGCTGCAACTTGCACCACCAGGAATTCCTGAGCCCAGGATGTCACCTGCAGCTTGGGTGGACTTTACTGCCTTTAAAACCTCTCATCCTGCCCTAAAAACCTCTAATCCTGCCCAGCTTGTCCCCACTGAGGCCAATATCATCCTTTCCACGGTTTCTACAGCTTCATGAGGCAACCAATGAAAAAATATTGGGCCAGATGACCTTTAAACCTCCCTTCCAACTCAAACCATTCTGTGATAAAAAAGACTCTTGTGACACCGTTTTTGAAGCTTCTCCCTGGTGGTTCAATTTTTTGTACCCCTGCAGCTGGGCTGCAAGAGTGTGGATGCAAAGTAGGCAGACTGGTCATCAAAATGGGACCTGCAACATGCTTTTTAATGCTGTACAAAAAAGTGAGTATGTAGAGATGTGCCTTCTAATTATCCATGGAGATGATAACTATAAACCTCTGCTCCTGGATATGGTTACAACACCCTTCTTTCTTTTAAGACAGTTTCCTTGTTTCCTTGCCGCTTTTTCTTGAGCAGCTCTGAGGCTGGAGCATAGGGATCATGGTGGGATCTCAAAACCCAGCAAAGCAGATGCCTCACTTCAGAATATTTGTAGCTGTTGATACCAGTGGTGAAGCTTGGCAAAAGCCATGTGATGTTAAGAGGAAGAATGAGCTCAGTTCAGCTAATTCTCATGAAAGTGGAAATCGAAGTCACAAGTGCTAACAAGAACCTTCTCAAAAGTGTTTGCTGCCTGTTGCCTCACACTGCTTTGGGCAAGCAAGGCACAGCCAGGATTTGGGTTACTCTCTTAGTGCATTTTGTCATTTTTCTTGTAAACAGGACAAATACCTGATAGGAAAAATTAATTATAGGGAGGTTCAATATGTGAGGCGGAAAGCCAAAGAGGATGATATTTAAGAGGTTTGCAGCTCAAATATTTGGCTTTTCATTGGATTTAAAGCTGGTTCTAAACGACAGTGTTTCTGAATATATATGTTTTCCAAAGTCCCAATTTCTTAAGTCCAACAATTCCTGTATATAACTGTAGTGCTGCCAGGCTATGGGGTGTCTTTCACAATTCTTGTCATTTCTGTGATGCTCTTCTAGATCCCAGTTTCTTGTGTTTGTGAAAAATTCAGCTTTTGTTAAGTAAATAAACAAAGTTCCTGGTCATCTTAATTGTAAGGTTAAAAACAAAAACAAAAACAAAATGAGAAAGAGGACCTGGAGCCATGGTTCAGATGCTGGGGATTCTCTAAGGAAATAATAAATGATGTTTTCTAGGTTGCCTGGAGGTGTAACAGCTCCCAGAGGAGAGATACCTCCTCAGGTTCCCTCCAAGAGTTCTCTTCCACAGCCTCCCTGGCAAAGCTATCCATAGGGACTGAGGGAGGTGAGTCAGCTATCAGCCAAGGAAGGTGCAGAAAGTACAGGAAAGCTTCCTGCCCATGGACAGGAAAGCTGCTGGCTTGGGAATGTCCTTCCTAGTATGTGTCTGGCAGCTGGTCATGGAATCACAGAAGGGTGGCCTGAGGATGGAAGGGGCCTTAAAAACTCATCCCATTCCATCCCCTGCCATGGGCAGGGACAACTTCCACTATCCCAGGGTGCTCCAAGTCCTGTCCAGCCTAGCCCAGGACACTTCCAGGGATCCAGGGGCAGCTACAGCTGCTCTGGTCACCTGTGCCAGGGCCTGGCCACCCTCACAGACAGGAATTTCTCCCCATTATCCCATCTGTCCCTGCCCTCTGGCAGTGGGAAGCCATTCCCTGTGTCCTGCCACGACATGCTCTTGTGAAAAGTCCTTCTTCATGTTTTCTGTTGGCTCCTTCAGGCAGTGGACAGACACAATTAGGTTTCTCTGGAGCCTTCTCTTCTCCACGCTGAACAGTCCCAATCCTCTCAGCCTTCTCTACTCTCATAGAAAAGGTCTAAGAAAGTGGATTGAGTATTTCCTGCTAGGCAGGAGACATTCAATGCATTGAAGTAATGACGCCTCAGAGCCAAAACTGCACTTTTTAACCTGCCTTGGTAGCTGCAAAGGCGAAACAAAGATGTAAGAAGGGCAGGGACCTCAGCAGTCTCCTAAGCTCCCTGGTCCTTAAAAATCCAGGTGCTCTAGATGAAGTAAGAAACCAAAACTCATGGCACCCTATGAGTTTCATGGCACCCTGTGAGTTTCACAGCAGCCTTGGTGCTTTAGGGAAAACTCATTTCATGTGAGCCCTGGTGGCTCCTGGGGAGCTGAGAGCAGCCAGGAGCGCCTCCTTACCCAACCCTTCCAGCTGTGAGTATCGGTGCCACTCAGAATAGATGGGAAATCTGCTGCTACTCGTCGCCAGAGCATGGTGGGTGGTGGAGCCCTGCCAAATGTGGGTGTGTGCGGCCTGGCAACGGATCCATGGTGCAGAGAAATAAAGGGAATGCGCAGAATTTTCCAGGGGATGTTTGCAGAGCAGTTAGGCAGGGGGATTGTTTGATGGAGGCTGCAGACACCTGAGATCCTGCAGCATCTGCTCGATGTACAGAAGGGCCAAACTTCCACTTGGAAGGATGCTCTGACAGCTCCAGTGCTCTCCCATGCCAGGATGTCTCCTGGGTCCAACCCTCCCTGCATCTGGAGGTTCCCTAATCCTCCCTGAGCCCCTCAGTGCCTTTAGCCCCTCATTTTCCCTGAATCACCCTACCAATCACCCACAGAACAATGGCACTATTACACTGCGAGATACCTCTTCACAAACTCACCTCTATAGACATTGTAGCAACAGCATAAAATATCCTTCGTTTAAAAAAAAAAGTCTATTCCTTGAGCAGGAAAAATATGGAGTGGTCAAAATAATTGAAAGAATGGTGGTAGGTAGAGGTTTACTCAAAAATACTTGAGTTCATGTGGTTAATTGTTCTACTCATCAGCATTTAGGCAAGAAAATTACTTGAATCTGAAAATTTATTACTGCCTTCACAAACTTTTTATTGCAGTTTTTGGATTGTTGCACAAAATTCAGTACAACTGACATCAGCTATAAAAACCTAATACAGCTGGAAGAAAGGAAAATCTCAGCAGCTGAGAGAGCAAGAGAGAATTCCCTACTTCCATTTGTTTTGTATTTGTGCCCAGTTTCTGTATTCCCTGGGGATCTTTCAAAGACCATGATTACAAAACGCAGGAAGGTGTGTTTGGGAAGCTGAAGCACCAGACAGTAGCACCCAAAAACGGCCTTCAGATGGATTTATCAAAAAATTTACTACCTCCAGAGTTAATGAAAGCCTTTGAAGACAGTGGTGTGATGCACAGGAGATGAAGGATTTGTTGTAGTTTGTTGCGCGATGTTGGGAGACGTGCCACGAGCCCACGTAATGCTGGCAGTGACACCCTCCCCTCACTGTGCACTCACCCAGCCTGCTCCTCGAGGCTTCAGAGGACACTGACACAGCCAGGACAAGGCAAAGGAACAGGAATAATAAAGGCTAGATGGACACATTAAGTGTTTTGTCATTTCAGATCCTTTTCCCTGCCACCACTGACAATACTCATTTTGTAAGAAATTATCCCAAATAGGAGTTCACTTTTCTTTCTCTTTTTCCCCCAAAAACCACCCAAAATTGGAGACAGAGAAAGAGAGAAGGTGAGCGCACCATACCCCTTATTTTCTGGGACTCATAATCCCATTTTACTGTCTATCAGGACAATGCTGAAAAGAGAGTATGTCAGTTTGGGAATATTTTGCAGGTGGGGTTATAAGTCAACTAAAAAATGAAACAAAAAAAATCTGTTGGCGTCCTTCTTTCCCAGACACAGCCAAGATTCCTGCTTTGACTTGATCCAGGCGAGGGAGGGAGTGCAGCCTGTTCCTCCAACACACTGAGATGCAAGGGGTGTTTGTTTTCTGTTATCAGCAAAGGGTGGTGATGAGCTTACTGTCCATGAGATAATCTTTTTTTTATTACTGTGGGTTACATCAAGTGTACCATGGTTTGGAACAACAATGAAAGACAAAAATCCCCCCCAAAACTGTAAAAAATCCCCACCCTTCTCTTTTGCATTGGTGATAAACTGGTATTTTTTGTCAGAGTGCCCACCCTGAAGCGCGCTTTAATAATATTAGTGGTTATTACATGCAGAGCGGCTTTTCATGTCACATGAGCCAGGCTTGAAAGCAAATCCCAGCCTCTCTGTGAAATCCACTTGATCCTCGTGTTGAAACACAGCTATTTCCAGATGATACAAAGCACCTGTTTAGCAGGGAACTTGGGCAGGAAAATCCCATATTCCAGTCAGAACAGCAGGAGGAACTTCTTGGCTGTTCAACAGAATTGCTCACTGACCACACAGGGCAGGTTACAGGTCACTGTCGTACTTCCACAAAAATTGTTCCAACATGGAAATGTTTCAACAGCTCCCTGACCAGGGCTGAGTCAGAAAGCATTGTCCTCTGCTTCCACCCCAAATTTGCACCCATCTTTTTGCCATGATCAGAGGGGACAGGCATTCAGCTGCCATGGCTATAGGATGATGTGTCATTAATGTAATTATGGTGTTGATAAGAGAAAAAGATGATCCAAAGATCCCCAGCAAGTCAAGGCCCTTTCTTATGAAGGAGAGCTTTGAGAGCATTTCAGAGGGAATCCCAAAATGGTTTGGGTTGGAAGGACCTTAAAAGCTCATCCTGTTCCACCTCTGCCATGAGCAGGGACACCTTCCACTGTCCCAGCCTGTTCTGAGTCCCATCCAGCCCAGCCTGGGACACTTCCAGGGATCCAGGGACAGCCACAGATGCTCTGGGAAACCTGTGCCAGGGCCTGCCCACCCTCACAGGGAAGGATTTCCTTCCAGCACCTTTGCTAAATTCCCCCTCTATTTAAAACTGTTTCTCCTTGTCCTATGACTATTTGTCCCCTGTAAAAAGCCACTTTCCAAGGCAGAGGAGATGTTTCTCAATGCACTAAGGCATTAAATACAGCAGAAACTTTTTAAGAGAGCAGTTGGAGACTACTCAAAATAAATTGCTGGAGGATACTTAGGGACCTGTTATTCCTGTGCTTGCAAAAGCTGAATGAATAGTTTTTATCCAGATTCATTCCTAGCTGTTACAAAATCAGTCATATTCTGCAGTGTAATTAAGATGACCTCTTCCCATCTTCACAGCCCCACACAGTAATTCAGGGATGTAACTTGTGGGTCTGACACCATCCCTCACTCACGGTATCATCTGTGGAGCACAGGGACCCCAGCCCACCCCGCTCCCGCTGGACACACGCTCCCAGGACTCCACCCCGGCGCTTAAAACTGCACCAAAAGCTCCAACAAAGTCACGATGCCCGCCAGATGCGCTGCCAAACCTGAGGAGGATGTCTCCCATGAGCAGGAGTGCGTGGATAAGAGAACAATGCGATTTGGGGCAGACAAAAGGCTTGAAATCTGAGCCCACCGAAGTATCCAGGCAGCAGCTGCAGCAAACAGTTCCCGGGCAGATCCTGTTAAAGGAGAAGGATCTGCATTCACCAGCTCTCCCAGGTGCCATCACAGCAAGGAGAACGAAGATCTTTTGCTGTCCACGGCTGCCTGACAGGAGAGGGCAGCCAGGTGGAGATGTGTGTTTTCTGCCGCAGAACAAGTGACAGGATGAGGGGAAACGGCCTCAAGGTGTGTCAGGTTGGATATTGGGGAAAATTTTCCATGGAAAGGTTGTCCAGCCCTGGCACAGATTGCTTGGAGTAGTGTAAGAGTTCCCATCTCTGAAGGGATTTAAAAGCCCTGTGGATGTGGCACCTGGGTACATGGGACAGTGGTGGCCTGGCAGTGCTGGGGAATGGTTGGACTCAGTGGTCTGGGGGTTTTTCCAATGTAAACCTTTCAATTATTCTGTGATTTCCATCGAGCAGTACAGAGAGAGAAGGGCCAGCTGGACCATCCAGCCTGGACACAGAAGGCTCCTCGGTGCCCTAGGGCTGCGAAGACTTTTGGCATTCCAGTCTCAGCCAGAGAGATTTTCCATGGTCAGTGGAGATAATGAACACTTGCCTCATATTTATCCTTCTTCTTAGGGAGGAATGGACACTCCTGAAGAGCACCTTAGGCTCTGCTGCCTGCAGAGAGGATCTGCATGGCCACATGAGGGGAGTACACCATGAAGCTGCTCTATTTCCAGATGTGTCCTCCCCAAGTAGTAATTTTTATCTGCATTAATATTTACATTTTTTCATAGCCAGTTTTGTTTCCCTACTCAATGTCAGGGATGTTGGAACAACCTCTTCTTTATCAGAGCGTTTCATTCCCGAGATGTTTCCAAAACAGCTTTCAGTGCAGCTTTTGTACTGGTCCCATCACCAGTGTGTCTCTGAGCATCATGTAACCACGATTTCAGAGGCAAGTGAAGCATCATCACTTATGCTGCACACAGGCTGCAGGTGCTTTGGAGGTTTTTGGTGTTGTTTTTTATGGTTTGGGAGTGCTCCCAGTGTTTTCCATCAGGGCATATCTGCAGAAATACAGCGCTGAAGCTGCAGAACAGGCACACTTCCAGATTTCACCAGCTTTAGTCCCAGTATCAACTGTTTGCAGACAGCTGTCCCTGTAATCTGCAGGCTGCAGCTTGTGCAAAAGGGAAGCCAAAATAATGCAGATTACTGGACAGCTCATGGGCGGAGATGGCCAGGAATATTCTTCCTCTCACTGGTGAAGATGTGTAGGGGTTTTTTTTGTTTAAACCCGCATTTTGGATGTAAAAGGAGAAGCTTAACTCCCCAGAATAGGCTTATTTTATTTGGAGTTTTTCATATGCCATCAAATTCTTGTTGTTTTTCTTCTATTTCTTGGAATTTGTATTTGTATGTGTAAGAAAAACCACATTTCCTTTCTCCTTCCTGCCATTCAGGTGTTCCTGTTGTCATTTGCTGACAGTGACAAAGAGCTTTCTAAATTTCAGTCACTTAGAAAAACTGAAAATACCTACAGAGCTTCTGCCTGGGGACTTGCAGCCACATGCAGAGGCCTGTGCACAGCTGGGAAGTGCCACTGACTCATTATTTAGGATCTCAGCCAGGTGGACATCTAAATCCAGATAATCCATGTGCTGATATACATAGAAAGAGAGGAAACAGAACCAGAAGGAGACCACAGGGCAGGACAGCACTGAAAAGCTCTGTTAAGTGATCCACTATAGGCAAACCTGAGCTGTTGCTACTGCTAAGTGGTTTGAGAATTTTTTTTCCTGATTTTTTGGGGCAAGACGATTTCCTGGAAGGTAGGAAGTGCCAGCAAAACTTTTTTTCCCCTCAGTTTGTCCCCATCCCAGCTACTACAATCCCCCACCAAGCTGCATGTGTAAATGCTCGTGGAAGGTCCTGAGCATGAGGTGAAATTCCACTAAACTCCCTCTATTAAACACCCAATTTCACAGCTGGAGTTTGGTGGCAAAATGACAAGGGTAACCCAAATAAATGGGACACTTGCAGCTCCCAAAAAGCAAACCCACAGACAGTTCTTTTTGCTTCACCCAGGGAGGTTTGATGTTTGCAAGGAAGGTCAGCTCAACTCCAGACGTATCCCCAAAGCCTTTTCATCCAGTTGTGGCATTTCAAGAAGATGAAATTTCAAAGGATCATTTGGAAATGGACATGCTGTTATGGCTATAAGCATGGATGAGCCATTTTTCGTGAAGGGGAGACAGTGTTTACTGTTGGTGAGCTGTAGAACAGATAAATAAAAGCTTTCTCAAGTGCACTCAGCTGTCTTTGCTAAAGGGAGCTGCTCTGGCTGTTGATAAAAACCTCTACAGAATGAACAGCAGTGGCATTTCCCACCCAGTGCTGCTTGCACACCTCTACTTCCACAGAAGTAACTTTTTGTCAAGGGAAAAATAAGTGTTTAAAGATCTCAGCTATTCAGTTGGTTTTTGGTGAAGTGCTCCTGCAGTGATGGCCCTTTGCTCTGCAGGAACCAGGAGGGAGCCACCCTGTCCCCATCAGCATCTTCACTCAGCCACAGCCTGCAGACTGAGAACACAACTTTGCACCAATTCTATAAAATTGGTACAAACTGGGGCATTCAATTCTCTCATTTTGGAGATGGCTTTAATAAAAAAAATCTTTCTTGCAGGATACACATCACAGACACTCAACCTCAGGAAATTGCCTTGCATCTAGAAGGGGAAGAAAGCCCCACCAACTTGCCACCTCCATAAATCAGCCATCTGCAGAATGTAAACTGGTGCAGCGTGGCTCTATCAGCACTTACAGCTCCGAGTGCTTTGCAGAGGTTTACACAACATGAACTATTCTGTCTCTCCTAAAAGAAATCTCATGCTATAAATTGCCAAACTTTCCAGGAAACACAACAAAAACCCACCCGTCGGTGCTGACCTCCGGGACTCAGCTGTAGAGCCTGTGAAAAGGAGAAGTTTCCCTGGGGATGGAAGGAGCTGGAGAGCTGAGTTTATCTGTGGGTCTTTGGGGAAGAAGGTCACCCGCGGCACATCGCGACGCCACTGCAACGCGAGAAGGTGTTTTGGGAAGGGGCTGACAGATGATGGGGGGAAGCGAGGAGGAGACCAATGCATTCCTCTCCTTCCTGGCCTTCACGGGCTCCAAGGACATAACCCAGAATCAGCCTGAAAGAGCAGCAGAACTCCTGCTGAACCCAACAGGGCACGGAAAGATATCACACCATTTGTAAGACTTCATTAACCACCGTGTTTTCAGCTCTGTGGCACTGGCTGCAGGAGCAGGGGCTCCTTTCCAAGTGCTGAAACAGCTTTTGCCTATGTTTTCCCATTCTCAGATTTCTCTTAACTTGTGGACATAGCTAATGCTGCTGCTGAACCAGCCCTGGGGCCAAGAATGCTCCACTTGGCTTCAGCTTCATCAAAGTTTGTACAGTGGGTCCATCAGGAGCAACATCCTCTACCTTGTGATGTCGACCAGCAAAATCCCCACTAATTCTTGAAAATTTTAAGAGTCTGGAAGACAAGCAAGAGGGGAGGCAAATGGGGAATGAATTCCCACTGCCAGAAGGCAGGGATAGATGAGATATTGGGAGGAAGAAATTGTTTCCTATAAGGATGGGGAGGCCCTGACACAGGGTGCTCAGAGCAGCTGTGGCTGCTTCATCCCTGGAAGTGTCCAAGGCCAGAGTGGGCAGGGCTTGGAGCAGCGTGGGACAGTGGAAGTTGTCCATGGCAGGGGGTGGTACTGGATGAGCTTGAAGTTCCCTTCCAACCCAAACCATTCTGAGATTTTGTGATCTGTGATGCTTTGAACAATTGTATTAATACTGGTATAACTGGGGTTTGGTGGAAAAACACAGGGCTGGTTCCTCCCTGTTGAGTCAGTTCTGGGAAAAGTGGCCAAAAAGTTGGCCTGGTACATGCTCTTTTTCTGTTTAAGTTATGCACACACACTGAGCGGAAAAGAACCATCTTTCTGTAAGAGTGCTCAGCACTTAACAATTTGTTAATAATTGGTACATTTAAAAAGCGTTTTTGCTTCCTGTTTGGTTTGCAGCATAATTAATCAGTGACAATCTCCAGCTGACGAGCTCGGGATATCCACAACAGGAGTAGACACACAACCAGATTTTTACTCAACTTTGCAAGAAGATGAGCTTCACACAACTTCTCTTTGCCCTCTTCTTTACCTTAAACAGCTGCTCTCCTCTTAAGGGATGCCAAAATCTCCAATGGAGCCCTGGCTGCCCATGCTACCTGCATGGTAGCCCCAAACCTGCTGAAGTGGGCCAGGAGATTTGACTCTGCTTCTAAGAAACATCCTTGACATACAATAAAAAAGCCAAATTATGAAAACAGGAAACCACAAGTGGTTTCACCTCTAGTAAGTTCAGCTGTTCAAGAGAACCAAAATAAACCCTAAAAACACACTGAGCTGCATTTTCTGAGGCCAACTGTGCTGAAACACTCTCATTGCTGGCTGTTTTCTGTCCCCCTACATGGCCCAAGACATCACCCTGCTTTTCAGAGCATCACCATATCAGTGCCCAGTTATAATGTCACTCACAGTAAGGAATTCTTCTCATTTCTCTGGTTTTGGCAACCTTGCCCTGCAGCCAGACCTCCCTCTAGTCTTGCTCATAGACAGCAAGGAGGAACTTCTCACAGACCTCCATCCTGAGGGAATTAGGGTTAATCATGTGAGGAGAAGGAGGTCTGGGAGCTCTGAAGTCTCCCTGGTGCCCCTGAGGAGTCACAGCAAAGGGACTGCACTACTCTTATGCTTGGCTCCCAACAAAAGCCTGATATCCCATGTCCATCTGTCCTTCCCCTCCTTGGCCCCTGGTCCACACCAGCTGCATGCCTGTAAAGAAAAATGCTGAAGAAAAAAGTTCTGGTGGAAGAACACATAGGGGATTCCACACAGGTGAGTGTAAAAGCTTCCCTCACCCTCTCATGCAAGAAAGGTCCCCAAAGAGGGACTTAATGATCCCCAAAATGTGCCAGAAGTAGCAAGTTCCTGCTTCTGTCTGAACATGGAGGAGCTGTGGCAGAACACACCTTCTCATTTTTAACCCAATAGAGAAAATCACAGGATTTGGGGTTGTGTTCTCCTTCCTTTCCCTGAGTTCGTTCACATCACAGGCCATAAAACCCTCCCCTTCCCCCTCTCCATGGAATCCTTGTATGATCTGGCAAACCTGCAGGAGGGCACCTGGGCCATGCCCGGCTCCTGCCCATTCACCTGAACAAGGCTGCTCAGCCTCAGCTCACGTTTGTGCATAAAAAGCACAACTAGATCAGGATCCAGAGACAAAAAACCCCAGTCCCAGAGCTGAGAGGGCAGGATGGAGAGATCACCCCTTGAGAGCCTTCCTGGCTTGTGGCAGCACTTCACTCATCCAAGCCCCTTCTCCATAGGCATGCTGCCCTCTCCCTCATCCCCACCTCCTGTGCCCAGGAAGAGACAGGACAGGGTCATCCAGGCTGTCACAGCAGCCCTGCGTGTGCTGCTTCTGGTGCCAGTGCTGTGCTGTGGGCAGGACATGGCTGGGAAAGGCTGTTTCACCTCCCTCCAGCCATCACCTGAAGGAGTAGGAAACACCTCCCCTACAGCCAGCAGAGGAGTATTTCCAGAAGGAGCATGATCTCACCTTAGAAAGCAAGATGTAAGAAAATGCATGGGCAGACGACTTTGTGAAGTCTTGTTCCAGAAACAAAAAAAAAGATAAGGAAGCAACAGAAAACCACTGTCTTCCTGAAGCTGTCGTGCTGCAGCAGCTACAGAGAGACTTGGGATGACTAACATTCCTCCTTCAGCAGCCAAATGACACACAGCTCACCTCCACAACAGAAAATAGATCAGAGATTAATTTATTGTAAATAGAAGGTGTATCCAATAACACAGCGCTGAGAAATGGGAAAAACATGGGAAGGATTTCAGGCAAGGGTGTGCCTGAAAGCAGAACACTGCATGTCAGGAGATTCATTAATGTGCAGTGCCGTGGGACCCCGAGTGAGGAAATGAGCTCATCTTTTCATCTTCAGAAATCCCATCTCTTCAGCTCTCTAAAACTGATGGAATTTGCTGTCTTCATTCCCTGTCCCAGTGAGGAGAGAATTCTACTTTTATAAAAACATAACTCAATGTATTTCTCTCTTTAAATAATTCTATTAAAACTGGTCTTCAAGCAGATTGTAATGCGTCATAATTTCAAGAACTGATTGAAAATTTGAAGATGCATATGCATTATATATGTTAATTTTGTTTAAAATGACAGTAATTATGATTTTAAATTATGCAGGAAAAGACTGACAAGTGAACCATATGCTTGAAGTCTATAATAATTCACTCTGTAGTAATGAAATAATTTTTTCACAAATTATTTAAAATCAGGAACAGTCCCTTATATTTCAAAGTACATTCTCTGACAGGCATACACTCAGGCTGAATTCTCTGAGAATAACAACATGCAGATACATAAAATAAAAAAGGATAAATAAAAGCAGGTATTTCAGAAAGAAGTCAGCAGTATTTCTCCTTACAGGTGAGCTGCATCTCCTGGCGACAATTCTGAGGATGCTCTTAGTGACCAGGGCCACCAGCAGCCAGACTGCACGGGAGGGAGATGGAAGACACTTTACACCAAGGTAAGATGACTCAATGATCCCCATGGTTCCCTTCCAGGTCAGCTTATTCCGTAATTCTGTGATTAATTCCGTGATTCTGTGACTGACTCTGACAGCTGTGGGAACCAGTCATGATTTCTGGGCGTCTGAGACTGTCCAGATTTGTTAGTGTTAGTTAAGATAGTTCCAGGAACTGGTGTTAGTTAAGATAATTCCAGCAGCCAGTGCTGCTCCTGCCACAGGAGGAAATGCACAGGTAATTAATTGCTCCAAGTTCTCGCAAGCACCCGTGGCAGCTTCGTCATTGCATTAATTGGGTGATTTGCCTGCAGGGTGAAAACACAAACCCTGGCTCACTCCTCCAGGTCAATTCACAACTGAAGGAGTCCACCTGGAACTAACAGTCAGCTGCCTTCCTGTGGTCATTGAACAAATAAAGAACCTGCATTAAAAAATCTTTAAAATTGGTTAAGGGTGGATTTTTGAGTCCATGCCTCCAGCCCAAACAAGAACAGGTAGTACATAAATCCATACTTCAGCTTCGCCCCAGGTGAAGTCTGATGATGTGTCCTGCATGTTTCACTTTTTCTCTTATGCTACAGGGTACATTGGGACTTTCTGTTTTGCAACAGAAAATCCCAAATGTTTTTTTTTTTTGACCTCCACAGCATGATTCAGGAGCCTTCCAAGGTTCAAAACATTTCCTAATATCAAAGTGTGCTCTTCTTCCCACCTGATTTTTAAACACAAAGCAGTTCATCCACTGTGTGGATACACACCCACTTAACTTTAAGCCAAACACAAACCATTTCTGTTTTGGGGAAGCACAAATGTTTGATCTCTTTGCTTGCACAATGTGACCGTGAAGAAGGTTAAACAGGATGACACTAATTTTAGAAATATGTTTCATTTTTGTGAAGTCAGAGCATCATTTACATTTGACAGTAATGAACTAAAACCATCTTTATTTCAGGTTTTAAAAGAGGAAACCAAACCAGAGCAAGTGGAGTTGGTGGCAACCCCATGGGTAGAAAACACAATTCTCTTTCCAGATTCTTTAGGTTTAAAGGTACACATCATTCACCCAGCACAGGGCTGTGAGGGGGGAGCTAACCCACAGCTCTGAACCTGACAACATATCTCCTGTCTGTATTAATTAGCATCAGATGGATATGTCAGTACGAGCACACTCTCTCCAAAATGCCTTCACTTTGACATATAACATCCTTTGACCTACCAAACCCACATCCCTCCATGGCAGGAAAACTCACCAGGACAGCCACCCTATTAAGTGATGGTGAGCATCCCCATAACCATTCCTGGGATGAGCGGACCAAACGTCCTGCGCGTTTTTTGGGGAATAACAGCCAGAAGAACAAAAGGTGTCTGAGCACCAACCAAACTCAGCCCTGACCTGAATGGAAGTGTCTCTATGTGTGCTAAAGATCTGAGCTCCCTCCAGAGCCATCTGAGATCTGATGCTCCATCCCTGGAAGTTTTCCAGGCCAGGTTGGACAGGGCCTGGAGCAACCTGGTCCAGTGGAAGGTGTCCCTGCCCAAGGCAAGGGGTGGAACAAGGTGGTTTCTAAGGTCCCTTCCAGCCCAAACCATTTTGTGGTTCTGTGTTTGTGTGATCCACTTTGCTCACCCTAATGCAGATTTCAGGTAGGACCCTGTGAAACTTCTGCTATTTCCCCCCATATAAACTAGCAGGCAACATATGCTGTCTATTGGTCTCAACACCAATATCCTGGGAGGTCTGGGCCAAAAACCCCACCATTTGTGAGAAGAGATGAGTGCCAGAAAGGTGACTTTCTCCAAGGTACCATTCACATCTTCCCTTTACTGGAAGGAGCCCAGGAACATGTCATCCATATCAGCACTTACCCATTCCTAGGATATTTCTGGTGCTGCAGGAAAACATAGTCAGGCATCATCCTGCACTCTGAGCACATGCATTACTGCTCTCCAAAACATGTGCTGAAGGCCTTGGCAAGTCTGTGTTCCCCCCAAGGACAGCTCAGATTCATGTGCTCTCTCTCCCCACGCCAGGAATGGAGGTGATAGGCAGTAGATATATCATCACACACATTTGGGGCACATTATCTGGGGTCATCTGAGAAGCAGGGTGCAATTTTAGGTCATTTTTCCTCTCTCTTGTCTGTGCACAGATCTGGGTTAATCCTCACAGGGGTTATGGCTCGTGATGCTGCTGACCAAATTTCAGATGAGAGGTGTGTCTCCTCTGCACACTTTTCATCTCCAAGATTAAAAGTTTGAAATCAAATAAGGAAATAAGCCCCCACAATCAGTATTTTGAAGCCTGAATTTGGCTCTGAGACTTTTATTTCTACAGCATTTGCCTGTGCCAGTGAGGAGGGAGAGACCACGGGGCAGAGGTGGGTCACCGTGTCCTTGCACTGCCTGTGGCACATGGCCCTGCCTGCCCTTCACCTCAGAAAGATTTATGAGTTCCTCTTTCATCTCGTAATACTTCATTTTTGCCACGTAACCTCCCCTGGACCTGCTGTGAGTCAGCAGGACTTGTCTGTTAAGGCAAGATTGATGGATGGCTCTGGAACAGATACTGCATGCTCCTGGGTCAACCAGAGGCATGCTGGCCATATCAACCATCTCTCCCCTCGCCTCTGCCCCACAGGAGGGATGGACCAGGTCCAGACCCTGCACAGAGATGCTCCAAGGGCCACTGTGCCTCTGTCCCTTCCCCAGACAGACTGAGGTGGTGATGGGATTGTGCAGCACGAAAGTGCATTTTCCATCTCCTTTGCACAAAGCTTGTGTCCCACAACTCAGGTTTTGGCTGCTGGTGAAGCTTTTTTCTGAATGGGACCAAAACATGAACAAAATATGTTCATTTGTACATATTAGGGATTGTGTAGCTGGCAAAAATATTCACTATGGGGTTCTGGCCCAACTCTTCCCACGTGGTCAAACTCTGCCTCCCAAAGCTCTCTTGGAAAAAAAAACATACCTAAAGTTGGTGCTGTAGTTTGCTTTAGAGGTGGGAACGTGTCAGGAATGAGAGATGGCTGGGAGCAAGTGCTCCCATTTGCTTAAAAAAAAAAAATCCCAGAGCTTGATATGGGAGGTCAAATCTGCCAGCTTAAATCACTTTATTTCTTAAAAGTTGCCATTCTTGGCAAATATATGGTGGCCTTCACCTAGAAGTAAGTCTGTCTGTGAATGCCATCACATCAGATGTGCACTGCGGCTTCTTTCATCCCTGTCAGAGGAGGGCTGAGGGCTGCAGCCTGAGGGTTGAAAAGATACTTTTCTTTGGAGATGCCAACAGTTTCTTCGGCAGATTTCTCCCCCTTACCCCCTCCCACCCCAACCTACTTTCACAAAAGAGAAAAAAAAAACCAACAACCCCTAAATGGATCCTGTAGTGTCTGCAATGTAAAGAATTAGCTGAATGGGAAGAAATGAACCATGGTCTTTATGTCCTAGTTACAGTCAGTGCAAACATTGCTGCTAATCCCTGTTGTCAGAGGGGACTGGGGAAGAGACACGGATAGATCCCACTGGGAACATTTTGTCTCTCTCAATCCACACTTGAGATCACATTTTTTGTGTGTAATAACACTGGGTTGTATTAAGAAGCCTGTGGATAACGTGAAGCTGGGGGGATAATTGCTCACTGTCCATTCCACCGAGCATAGCACCTACAGCCTTCATATGCAGGGAGGTCTCAGCAACCCATTCATTTCAGGGGAGAAAAAGAAAGCTATTCATTCCCAGCAAATCCCATTTTGCCATGGTAACCCCCCTTCCCGCCCCTCGAGCACAACAGTTGTTCACAGGAGCTGTTTAAAACAAGACAACAAAACCAAACCATTGCCCATCCAGCCCTGGCATTTTCTGCTCAGACTTTTCTGGGCAGGGATAACCCAGGGATGGGGAAGGGAAAAAGTGAGCAGCTCATTTTGTGTTGTCCCCTGCCATCCCTGGGGGCATCCCACTTGTGTCCCTCAAAGGGACCCATCCCAGGGGTGGGGTGTCCTGTACACCCCGAGCTCCCCGGTGGGATAGTGACCATGTCATGGGAGCAGGGAACAATGGGGGGAACTTATTTTCTACCCTGTTGTGCCAAGGAGAGGGCTTTGGCTTGCCAGAGCCCATGCAGGGGCTGGGGAAGAGAAAAACAGGCTCCCTGCCAGCTCTGTCCTAGTCTGGAAGGATCAGCCCTGTTTTCTGCCATCTCTTCCATGGAGAACACATCCATGGGTCCAACAGCTGCTGGGAACCAGCGCAACTCTCACCACTCTGGGGGCCTCCAAATGTCCTGGGCCCCTCCAGCCATCCTTGGGTAGGAGCTCTGGAGCTCCCAGCCCACAGCCAGAGCCAGGAAACCTGAGTTTGTGCTGCTGCTGGAGCATTTGGTGGTCACTAAAGCTGTGTTTGAGCTGCTGGGGAGGACACAGGGCATGCAGGGTTTCTCCTGGTGTAACACTGAGCAGCCTGGCAAGTGGAGGGCAGGGGGGTGGAATGAACTGATTGTGGAATCCCAGAATGGTTTGGGTAGGAAGGGACATTAAAGCCCATCCATTCCCACCCCCTGCCATGGGCAGGGACACCTCCCACTGTCCCAGGCTGCTCCAAGCCCCATCCAGCCTGGCCTTGGGCACTGCCAGGGATCCAGGGGCCGCCACAGCTGCTCTGGGCACCCTGGGCCAGGGCCTGCCCATCCTCCCAGCCAGCAATTCCTAATTCCCAAGATCCCAAAATCTGTCCCTGCCCTCTGGCCCTGGGAAGCCATTGCCTGGCTGCTGTCCCTGCATGCCTTGTCCCCAGTGGCTGTGCAGCTCTCCTGGAGCCCCTGGAGGCCCTGGCAGGGGCTCTGAGGTGTCCCTGGAGCCTTCTCTTGTGCAGCTGAGCAGCCCCAGCTGTGCCAGGCTGGCTCCAGAGCAGAGGGGCTCCAGCCCTGGCAGCATCTCTGTGGCCTCCTCTGGACCTTCTCTGACAGCCCCACGTCTCTCCTGTGCTGAGGCCCCCAGAGCTGGGTGCAGTGCTCCAGGTGGGTCCTCTTGGGGCAGAGTAGAGGTGGGGAATCACCTCCCTTGACCTTTCCATGCCTGTTTTGATGCAGCCCAGGGAGTGTTTGGCCTTCTGGGCTGTGGGTCTAGCACACAGCAGCTCATGTCCAGCTTTTCACACACAAGAACCAGCAAACCCTGGGGAGCCTTGATCCATAAGGCCCTGTCCGACTGAAACTGTTGTACAACACCCACCCCAAGGTCTGCCCTGTGCTTCTCCATCCCTCTCCCTTCCTGATGCCCCATCCCTGTGTAGCCACTCGATGTGCAGGGAGACTTGGGGTGCAGGAATACTCTGGCCCAAACCATTTGGATCTTGCACCAAAACTACAATTCAATTTGCAGCTCCCACCAGAACAACCAAGACTGAGGCGAGCTGACCACCACCTCTTTGGCAGGAGACCCTGCTCCAGCCAGAGTAATTCCTTCCTGTAGTTATTATCTGAGCAGAGACTGATGTTTCATCACAGAACATCCATGGGGCAAGGAATCCAGGGAAATCCAGCCAAAATCCAGGCAAGCAGTGTGGGGAAGACAGGAGATCGTCAGCATGTGCTACAAGTGCTTTAACTCTGTGGCATCACCTCTGCTGAGAGCAGGGCTTCCCACAGTTAAAAATCACATCATTTTTGGTTAACCTGAATTTGCATTTGAGAGCAAATAAGGGATTCTTGGCATAAATATAATTTCAGTAAAAACTAGAATTAAGGACTGGTTTTGGTTGTTAATTAATAGGCCATTTTATTTTTGTAAACACAGAGGGAGCACAAAATACTGGGAAATGAAAGCGACTGTTTGCACCAGGTGTTTTTGAAATAAATCCCAGCAACACCACAGATTTTATCCTGCACTTTTTTGTTGACTGAGGTGAATGAAGCCCTTCTGGTAACCCAGACTTTTCCCTGCTACATCCTGGGTATAAAACCCTCCCTCTCCACAGGCAAACAATGTTAGTCAGTTGGTCATACCACAGCCTATTAATATGTAGATATTTTAATCACCCTCCAGATCCTCTCACAAATTGCTCTGCCTGGCTTTTTCAAAGCACACAATCAATCTTCTGTTTTTTAGTGGCACTTCTTCAGGAGTTTCTCGTCTGTCCAGAGCACCTTCTCCTCTCTAGAGACTTAGCACATTGTGGGATCTACCCCCAGCATTGCTGCCCCCTCCAAAAAAGTAACTTTAGAGTTAGAGAAGTCTCAAAGTAAATTGTCTTTGTCTAAATGAAATACCCAATTCAGCCAAAACGCCCATTCCTGGATGGAGAAACCACTCCTCTCCATTCATAAGAATGAGAATTTAAGGTTGCAATGAATCCCACTAAAAAGTCCCCCTAGGAAAAAAAATCCTGTAATGACAGAGTTTGACTCATACTAAACTCACTGCAACTGTGGGGCAGGGGCTAAGAAAAGGGGGGGGGGAATAAATCCAAAGACTTCTCCATTCTCATGTTTTCACTGAAAAGGCTCTGACATGAGCAAAAGCATATTAAAACTAAGTGCCTGGAGAAATGACTGCTCCCAGCTGTCTGTCCTGCCTCCTTCCCCTCCAGTGTCACCGTGTGTGTGACACAGACAGCCTGGCTCAGGCAGCAGCTGTTAAACCACTGGAAATTTCACACAGATTTAGGGTTTCTTTCATATATGAAGTGTAACCTGCAGCTGTTGAGCAGCTGCTGTGCAGGAGCTTAACCACCCGTGCAGCAGAGCTGGGGGAGGACAAGTACCTGGGGGACCCAGAGCGCCCACATTTGATCTGCTTCAGCCACAGCCCAGCCCCTGGTGCTCATCAGAGCTTTGGTTTCACTCAGGACCCTGGCTCTGGGATCTCTTCAGGGTCCTTGCTCCCCTCAGGCTCCAGGTGCACCAGCCTGGTGCCACCCAGCTCAAACACCCCTGGAAGGAGCCCTGGAGAAGTGCTGCGACCTTGCAAGTGTGGGCACAGCCTCTGCACCCTGTGAGTCCTTAAAGTATTCAAACATCCAATATTTAGGTTGGAAGGTCTGCATGACAGTGAAATAACAGGATGCATTTACAGGTCATAGACTCAAGGAATTACTTGGGTTGGAAAAGGCCTTAGACACCATCAAGTCCAACCATCCCCAGCACTGCCAAGGCCACCACTGCCTCATATCCCCAGGTGTCACATCCACACAGCTTTTATACCCTGCAGGGATGGGGACTCCACCATTGCAGCACTGCCAGGGCTGGGCAGACCTTTTGGTGGAGAAGTTTTTCCTGATGTCCAACCTTACTCCCCATGGGAGCCAAATCCTCTGCTATTGGACTTGTTTTTTTGTGAGGACCATCAGGTTTCTTACCCCTTGGCGATGCCAAAGTTTTAAATACTGACAGCCCTTGGCATTTTCTGGACTCCTCAGGACAGAAATGGAGCCCTGGGTTGAGCACAGGACGTTCAGGAATTCTCCACATCTATGTGGGAGCTACAAGGCTCCTGCTTGCTCCTGTAGGCAAACACTGGAGAACACTGGCTTTAGCCTCCAAAAAGGATGAAACAGCAGGATTGTTAACCTGGAGGACCACAGCCACTGTAAGAATGCAATCATTTCAGTGCCCCTCAGCCAAAGCAGCATTTTTTTCTGCTGTTCAGCTTTTCTTGGGGTTTGCAGCTCCCAAACAACCCAAAATGCCAGCAAAGACCAGAAGCTACCCTGGGGCTGGTATTTCCACAGGCTGAGCCACAGCAGTGTCTTGGAGCTGCCCTTTCCTACCTTTCTCCATGTACATTTCCCTAAGGCACTGAGGAGGTGCCCGAGTGAGGCTGTCCCAGGATCCTGTGATGGCTTTAACAGATTGACCATGACCACTGATTTACACCATCAGCCTCCTGATCAACAACTGTCAGGTTGCCACCATGGACAGAAGAATCACCCAGTTTTGCCACAGTTCTCTCATCCTCTCTAGACAAGCAAAGAAAGCCAAGCAGAAGTTGGCTGAGAAAACACAATCAAGTAATTTCTGTATCCTTCTCTCCATGGAAAGAGAGTTTTAGTTAATTTCATTTCATCTAACCTCCCCCATTCTGTTTTCCATGCAAATGATCTTATCCTCTCACCATAAAAGCTCAAGAAAACATCAGATTGTTTGCTGTTGCCACAAAGTTGTTTTTATTGATAAGTACAAGTGAATTTATTTGGCCTGTTGGTGGCTGTTTAAGAAATACTTATGAGAAATGCTCCAGACCAGTTCCGGTGGTGTTTCATCAGTGGTTCCTAGAGAGAATGCCAGAACTGTGTAGTATTCACTCACTGAAATTAATGGGGAAAAAACTAGCATTGCAGGACACCACTCTATACCAACCCTGTTGTGGGTCATGTTTTTGTCACACACATCACACTGTGAGCGGTTTCCTAATTTCTTCACATGAAATTAATGAAGAAAAAAATTCAGGTTTACATTTCAAGCAGCCACACACCCCACAGAAGTTTCTCTGAGGGTGTAATTAAATATAAATTAAATATTTGCTCTGGTTTGTTAGTTCATAACAGCCTCAGCCAGAAGATATCCCACTGCCAACCCTGGGCTCCCAGGGTGTAAAATATTCCTACTGACAGCACAACCCTTGTGAGAGCACCAAAGCCTTGCACACACACTCTGGGTGATGGAGCTGGAGACTTTCCAAAGAGAAGCCACTGTGCTGAGGGATGAACTGTTATGATTTAGGAAGGGACCTGGGGCAGAACCTCAGATCCACCCACCTTTGAATTTCCCAGAGTTTTTGTGTTTGTGTTACAGCACGAATTTGTCTGTTCTTGCCCTTTGACACGTTCTGAGAACCAACAAAGCTGTTGAACTCCCACTGAAGAGCACTTAACAGAGGCTGGCATGCTTTTCCCAGGAAAAAAATCCTACAGAAAGGAACCAAAAACATCCACATCCCTGGCTGGATCTGGCCCACATGAGAGAGAATACACCTGTAGATATCAGAGTGGGTGGAAATTATAAAAATTTCCAACTTGAGAGGCAGTTTCCTGCCTCTGCAGCATCCTCTCCCTTCTCCTTTTGAAGAAAGACACTCACTGCTTTGGAATCCCAAGAATTCGGAATTAATCCCTCCCCCTATCCCCCGACTCTCTCATTTTTTTTTTAACCTTGTAGGTGGGAAATATTAAAATGCTAATTGACATTTTCAATCATTGATCATTTGAAAAACACCTGCATGACCCTGCTGATAAAATCTGTGGGCAGCACCAGCCACTGGCAGCTCTCACTGAGGGCAGGGCAGCTGCACTGGGATCTTCCAACCAGCCAGAGGTGTTCTGACAAACTTCATTTTCACTGAGCTGTACAGAAAGTTGCAGCTGCAGTTGTTATCTGTGTGGTGGGAAAGTGTGTCCTGGAGGGTTTCAGCTGAAAAAAAAATGCAATGGTATTGTATTGGAATTGCATTGATTATACAGTTGCAGTGGCATTGAAGAAGCTGGTAGCAATGTCACAAAAAAAAAAAAATAAAAGGACTGGAGAAGTTAGTGTAAGACAGAAGAAGTATTCTCAAGCCTCTGTATCAAAAGGAAGAACAAAAACCATATTCAATCCACCATATCCACTCCGAGTTCATAATTCTGGCTGGGGCTGGGGCATCCCCATTGCAGAGAGGGTGGTAAGATTTTTAGTTATTGCACTGAGTGAAAGCATTTTCCAGCTGGGATCCTTGCCCACAGCAGATTCCATCAATTTTGTGGTCCAAGGGCACTGTTCTCTCTGGTTTAGCCAAAGGAGGGTTGAGGAGTGCTTTGATCTCTGCTTATGAGTGCCTGGACTGGGAAAATAATTAACGGGTACTAATCAACCCCAGCAGCTGAATCCAGACAAGTGCAAGTACGAGTAGATCTCCCTTTCTCCAAAGGTTTGATTGCCCACATGGGACAGCCCTTTCCAGGGAGGAAACAGACCTGCATTTCTTGGTGTCCTCAACTCCAGAAGTCACCTTTCTCAATAGTGCCCTTCAGCCCAACCCAAGCTTTTGTGTGTGAATGGTACTGGGGGCAGGAGGGAAGAAAGGGAAATGAGGAGAAACTGGATGCTTTTCTTCTGCTGAGGAAGCCCTTTGGCACCACGGACCAGCCTTTCAGCAGGCAGCACCACTTGGGAAGCAAGGCGAGAAGAATTCCCTGAAGAATGGCCTGTCCTTCACAGGAGGGAAAATTCCAAAAGCACAACTTGTTCTCCCTGCAGTGCCAACCAGCCCTGATGCTGCTCGGGGACGGCTTTGTCTGTCTGCAGTTGTGTCAGGACATTTGTTGTCACTGCCCAGCAGAGTGCTCAGCAATCCCCTGATATCCTCATCCTCCCCCTGAACAAGTCGGTGCCTTCCATGTTTTTTCTGCCTCCTCTTTGTAAGGGCAGAGGAAGCACAGGAGCTGTGGCCTGGGCTGCCAGCAACGACCTGGAGGGAACAGGAAAGCCACCAAGCAAGACATTTGCCCCTCAGTGTCAGGAGAAACTCACCCAGCTGTAATGATCTGCTCAGGTTGTTCAGTGTAGAGTGTCTGTGCCCAGAACGACCCATGGAAATCTAAAGAGGTGGCCCCCAGCCACTCCTGGATGCAGCCCTGGAGATGAGGGCTCCCAGCCTACAACCCTCCCTCTGTAAAGGCTCCAGATGCTGCAAAGGAAGAAGAGAAGCAGCCCTTTGAGAAACTAAAACCATTTGGGCAGGGGGCTCAAATTAGAATTGTACCTCTCAAGGTTTATGAAAAGACGTGTCCATGTCCCTCCAGTGTCACTGCTGTGAGCAGCTGCTGAAGGCCAGCACACCAAAAAGGGATGGTCCCAGCTGGAAGGTGTTGGTTTGTTGGTAAATCCTTGGAGAAATTCATGGAGTCACAGAATATTTGGGTTGGAAAAGCCTTCAGAGGCCATCAAGTCCAACTGTTCCCCCAGCACGGCCAGGTACACCACTGACCCGTGTCCCCAAATGCCACATCCACATGGACCAAGGGATGGGGACTGCCATGGCACTGGATGGCTGTGCCAGGGCTGGACAGCCCTTTCCATGGGGAAATTCCTGCTGCTGTCCAACCTGAGCCTGTCCTGGCCCAGCCTGAGGCCGTTCCCTCTCCTCCTGTCCCTGTTCCCTGGAGCACAGCCCGACCCCCCCGGCTGTCCCCTCCTGTCAGGAGCTGTGCAGAGCCACAAGGTCCCCCCTGAGCCTCCTTTGCTCCAGGCTCAGCCCCTTCCCAGCTCCCTCAGCCTCTCCTGGGGCTCCAGCCCCTTCCCAGCTCCCTCAGTTGCTCCTCACAGGACTTGTTCTGCACTACACGAGGTTTCTGCCTGGCTTCTGGTAATGACAAACTGGGCAGAGTGAAGGGAACACTAACTTTGGGTTGGTTTTTTGTTTTATTTTTTTCTGTTCTTAGAGTTATACAGAGTAAGAGCTCATTTGCGTAGCAACCCCTACGGAATGGTTTCCCTTCCATCTGAAGGCTCCTCCTAGACACCTTGCAGGAATTTTGTGCTTATGAAATTGCTCCAACCTCTGCAGCTCAGCTCCCCTTGGAACAATGCATTCTCTGTGAGCCCCTGAATAGAAAACATCAGCCCATAGTGATAGAGCTCCTGTTAGTGCCCAGCCCTAGACATGGGATAAAAGTGCTTTTCAATGTGTACTTGGGAAAAAAAATGTCTTTTAATGCTCCCACAGTACTCCTTTTACAATGCCAATGCCACTTACAGCCATTGATAGGAAGAAGTTGGACTAATCTTAGCCAGAAGTTCCCATGACCTTTCAGTATCTGCAATACTGCAACTTTTCTTAAAATTATCTTTGCAGGGAAAACAATGTAAAATATACCAAAGGACTTACAGCAGACAAACCCTTGCTTGTTAAGGAGCCCAAATATTACAGGAAGACGTTTTTGGTTATTTTATGCAGCTGGTATGAGGAGGGCAAAATTCGCAGGAATCAAGAGGGAGTATTGAAGAACAAAATGAAAGTGAGGCAAAGGGTTAAGCAGTGATTTCACACAGTGCTTCATGGGGTAACCTGGGGCACTCCCTGCCCCCTTATATCATCTCAAATTTGCAAGTAAAATGGAAGCAACTGTGATTAAATATTGGAACCCCCTTCACTTTCTTAGAACCAATAAAAAAACTCCTCAGAAAAAATGGTTTAAATCCTCTTTTTTAGGAAGCAAACTCATAAAAGGATGGAAGAACCAGCGAATTAGAGACAAAACCATAAATCTTTGAGCAAGTACACACCAAGCAGCAGCACTGGGATACAAGGTCTAATGGAAGAAAAGGAAAAAGAAAAGAAAGAGAAAGGAAAGGAAAGGAAAGGAAGGAAATCTCTTTTCTCTGATGTCTTTGTGTACAGTAAACTATGCTCACTGAGAAGCTGCTCAACACCTCTGCCAAGCAAAGCTCTTATTCTGGTCTCTGCCTGCTGCAGTCAACCAGACTGACCAAAATCCCCCCAAAACTGTGACAGCTGGAATAAAATAGTGATCCTGGCAGAGCAAACATAATCACAGAATGGCCTGGGCTGGAAGGGACCTTAAATCTCATCTCATTTCACCCCTGCCCTGGGCAGGGTCCACTATCCCAGGCTCCTCCAAGCCCCACCCAACCTGGCCTTGAAGCATATCAAAATGATAAGAAAACAGTAACAGGAAAAAAAAAATTTTTGAAGGACCAGGAAACAATCAGAAGCCAGATTTGAGAAAAATAAATGCAAATAGGTCTTGTGATGCAGGAAAAAAAACCCACGCTCTTGAAATGTGTCATCCCATGACATGTTTTGAGGGAGTAGCACTGAAAAGCAGCAGGTTGTTAAACAGTCATCTGTTTCCAAGTGGGAAGTGCACAATTTCAGAACCAGACCTTTTCCATGCATAAATGGTGGGACAAGCACCTCACTCTTTTTATGACAGGGAAAAAGAGAAAAAAGAAGAGGCTGTGGAGGCTGTGGTGGGCTGCAGTTAAAATGGGATGGTCGCATCAGTCTGGCTCTGCTGGGACCCTGGACAATGACCCTGCACAGGCCAGTGTGCTTGTCCTGATGTGATCGCTGGGCTCTCCATTTCAACATTGAACTTCATTTGAAAAAAACAGACCAGCTCTGTTCCTTAAGGCTTTTCAACATGGGAATTTGCCAAGGTACAGGTATGGTTACTCCTGGGACATTGGGGTGACACCCCTTGGAAAACTGTCCACAAGCCTAATGTATTTTACATGAATTTTAATATTTTTAAAGCAACAGCAAGCTGCTTTTCATGCAAGTAGGGATGAAAATATATGCAAAAACTGAAATAGATTCCTTCATTTTCATTGGGCCTTGCAGACCACACCACTAAGTGTTTACAGACTGTCCTTTTAAGATTTATTTTTATATTTGGCTATTCAGAGGCAGCTTCTGCTGGAGTAGAACTCCTTTTTCTGCTGTCTGTGAGTAGTTTTTTCCTAGTAAAAACAACCATTATTTTTACTAGCAACAGCTGCTGTCCTGAGCTCAGCCCAGCAGCACCCAATCTCCATAGATGTGGGAGTTTTCCCTTCAATCTGGGAAACACCAACACCAGCTCTGATCTTTTTTCTTTTAAACCAAGGGTTGCCCAGCCCTCAAGAAGGGATGGGCAGGGCCTGAATCTGGCTCCCTGCTCTTAGAATATCTTGGAGATGTGAGCAGTGGGCTCACGGCTGGGCTCTGCCCATGTTCGCCAAAAAGGGGACCACAAACCTGAGCCAGACCAAATTCCAGCATGGTCACCTGGAAGATCTGCACTCCCAACACTCCCCTTGTCCACAGCAGCCTCCTGCTGAACACCAACGGGATGTGGGTTCCTAAACCCCTGGGCATTCCTGAGAAACTCAAAATGAAAGAAAAAGGATCCTTTCCTGGCCGTGGAAGGTCTGCAAATGCCAGACGTTCCGGCTGCCTACATTCAGCCTCAAGGCCCCTTTGTCTCATGTGAGTTATTCATAATTACTCAAGCTGCTAATTTTCCTCTCATGTAAATGATGTTGGGAGGCAAAGCATGAAGGCAGCTAGGCACGTACAGGATAATGGATTGCAGGAGGAAAGAATGGAGCTGGCGTGATGTGAGAACAGCTCTGGGTGCTAGGCAGGTTCCAGCAAACTGGAATGCTTCTGGGAATTCCCTAGAGATGCAGGTGGCACCAAAAAAAAATTCCTCATCAGATTAATCACCAAAAAATTGAAAGGGTGAAATATTTCCTCTCACATGGAAAAAAACCCATTTTAGTGCCATGGTGCTCCCTCCCCAAACCAGCCCCCTCTTCTGGCTCGGGGATGTTTGGTTCAGCCACCCCAAAGGCACAGCCCCTGGGGACGGCTGGGTCAGGACTTTTGAGGACATCCTGTCTGTGTTTACCCTGCTGGAAAAACTTCCAAATGAGGCCTTATAAACAAGTTCATATCTTTGGGGTTTTTTTCACAGCATCTCCACCTGACAGCTGAGTGGCCATCTCCTGGGAGCACACAGCCGCGAGTGAGCGCTCGCCTTTGGATGCAGAGTAAACACCAGCAGATGCACACAGTCATCACCAGGAGGTCATCCCAGGCACTTCTGTGTCTGTGCTGGCCTCTACCTGCATCACCAGCACTGAGTTTTCCATTTTAAACCTCACTGCTCTCTTCAAGTCAAGTGGTTTACCCTCACAGTTCCTGCCTTAGCTCCCTGGCTGGCTGCACCGTGTGTTTTGCTAGCGGTGAGGATGTCAGGAGAGGACAAGGCTGGAGTGCCACAGGACAGTGGGGCTGTTGCTTGTCTCACATAATGTGGGGGAGTGCTGAAAAGCAGCTCTGAACACACCTACCAGGCCTGCAGTGAACCCATGGAGCCTCCAGACCACGTCAGGGATTTGTTCAGCTGGAAACCTTCACTCAGTGCAGATGTGGGCTGAGCTTTTCACATGTCTCTGTTAATTTTTAGCCTAATGGGGCTGAACCCTATGGCCAGCATTTTCAACTCTCATGACTTCCTGAGCCTGTGGCTTCTTCCCACGGGACATTTGGCCTTGTGTATGGGAGCACCTCTGGGCAGCACATTTCCTCTCCTTACCTTGCACAGATCCCCCCATGGACTTCACCATAAAGTGATTCCAACCAAAAAAAGGTTATAGCTCAGCTAGAAAAGATGGGATATTCTCAAGATGTAAGGAGTCTTACTGACACATCTGTACACAGCTGAAAAGGGAGAGAGCAGCCAGAGGCCAGTGAAGCGCTAACAAGGATGGAAACACTTGCAGAAAGCTTTGAAAAGGACAGGATTTCACTCTCCCAAGTCCATGCACTGTCCCACCAACCTGTCATAGAGTCTAAGGAGTGAAGCTTTTTTTGAACAAAGACACACAACCAGGGGGACTTGAACTTGGGCTCCTTAATAGGAAGGGTCACATCTTTCCTCTTCCAGAGGGAGGAAACAAAGATGTGGGATCTGTCTTGGTAACTGGAGGAAGGAGAGGGCAATTCCAGCTTCTTTCCAGCAAAAAAAGCAACATGTGTCAGCCAAAGAGCTGAGTCAGCTAAGCACCGTCTGTGTAATTAAACATAACATGAGTAAGATTCCTTGGGTTTTCTTCTTTTATCTCATTGCTTTACTGCAAATCTATTTTTTCAGCCTTGTGCACCCTTTAATCTGTCTTGTCTAGTTACAACTGTGTCAGTGTGAGCTGAGACACAACAAGGTGCTCTCCTGCCCTGGGACTTGAGGCTCTTCAAACTGGGCTATGGGGGCTTGAAATCACTGTGCTACCTCCCCAAAATACTGCTGTGATGGGCATTGAGGTTGGCTTCAACAAGGTCTACAAGACGTCCCTGAGAAACAGCTCTGATCTCTGCTTCCCATGACCAGGGCAGCACCCAGGGCACGGTTGGAGCTGTGCCAGGGGGGTTTAGTTTGGATATCAGGGAAAGGCTCTCCCCCAGAGGGTGCTGGCACTGCCCAGGCTCCCCAGGGATGGGCACAGCCCCGAGGCTGCCGGAGCTCCAGGAGCCTTTGGACAGCACTGCCAGGGATGCACAGGGTGGGATTGCTGGGGGTCTGTGCAGGGCAGGAGCTGGGCTGGGTGATCCTGGTGGGTCCCTTCCAGTTCAGGATATTCCATGATCCGTGTCAGACACCACTTGGGTCATGAGCTGCTGCTGACCAGGTATGGGAGTGAAAAAGGTCTCTCCAGTGACCAAAAACCTCAAGAAAGGTCTCTGACCTGTAGCAAGACACAGGAGCCTCAGAAAGGTGCAGCACTTGACACTGCTCAGCAAGAGCACCACCCTTGCCCACCCATGCCCCCGTACACTCCTGGGCTCGAGTGCCTCCCTGAAAAGGTTCAGCCAAATCACATCCAATGCTGTGTGTGGCACCAGCTGATACTGCTCAGAGCTGGTTTTCAGCTTTTAAATGCTCTTTCTGTTTCAGTTCACTGCCTGCAATCTGTCTTGATGTGAAACACCTATCCCACAAAAGGTCTTTCAGCTCCACCAAGCCCCAGCAGATAATTTTATGCAGAAATACCTAATTTATCATGCAGTCAAGAGAACATTGCATTTTCACATGCAACTCCAGGAAGCAGCATGCTCTCAGGATGTCACCTGTTGGGTCTATTCCTCATTTCCTGCCCAGAAAATCCATTAGTCTTCAACTCAGCAACTACATCTCAGGGATGTAACCTACCCCTCACCTTTTCTGTTTATTTGCTGGGTCAAGAGGCCAGAATGGGACTGGCCAATGCAGAGATGTCACTGGTCCATTTCCAAATTGCTGCACAGTCTCCAGAGATGCATATTCAATAAAACCTCTCCTTTCTGATACCTTCAACCCCTGCTATCTCCTTTTACAACAATTGGGTTCAAGTTGAATGAATCAGTGAGCTTTAAGAGAATGACATTATTCCTTGAGTTTTAACAGGGTAAAAAGTGATTTTACATGTTAACATTTTCAATATGTTCTGGACGTCAAACTACAGCTAAGTAATACCTTAGGGCACTTTATAAAAGAATTCTAAAACAGTTTGGGTTGGAAGGAAGCTTAAAGTCCATATTGTTCTAACACCCCTGCCATGGGCAGGGACACTTTCCAATGTCAGCCCCATCCAGCCTGGCCTTGGGCACTGCCAGGGATCCAGGGACAGCCACAGCTGCTCTGGGCACCCTGGGCCAGGGCCTGCCCACCCTCCCAGCCAGCAATTCCTAATTCCCAATAGCCCAAAATCCGTCCCTGCCCTCTGGCCCTGGGAAGCCATTGCCTGGCTGCTGTCCCTGCATGCCTTGTCCCCAGTGGCTGTGCAGCTCTCCTGGAGCCCCTGGAGGCCCTGGCAGGGGCTCTGAGGTGTCCCTGGAGCCTTCTCTTGTGCAGCTGAACACCCTTAGCTCTGCCAGGCTGGCTCCAGAGCAGAGGGGCTCCAGCCCTGGCAGCATCTCCGTGGCCTCCTCTGCACTGGCTGCAGCAGCTCCAGCTCCTTGTGCTGTTGGAGATTCTCTTTGAAAGCAATAAAATGTACTAAACCCCAAAATTATTCCATATTTTTTCAACAAAGGTGGCACAGGACCACTGAATATCTGGTCTGTGTGGGGCTGGGGTTTTCCCCTCCTGGACAGGATGTCAGCAATGTTCCCATTCCACACAGAAACCACACATTACACTTACAAAAATCATCAGCACCATCACATCCCCCTGCAGAGCTGGAAGCATGCCCAAGGAGCCTTCACAATCACTTAGCAGGCATCAGACAGTTAAGAACACACTTCTGTTTCCCTTGTGCATCTTTATAAAACTGGAAGCACAGCCAGGTGGTGGAACCACACACAAGCTGAACCCTGCATGTCCAAAGCAGGCTGGCACCTTCCACGACGGCCAAAAATAAATTGGGGCAGGGTTGACTTGCTCTTCTTCACTCCTAACACCCCCTCAGGTTCATGGTGTTCAGTGGTATCTTTAAAAATTTAGGCTTTGGGCTTTTGTTCTTACAGGAAAAATGTAACTGTCCCCAGCATAAAACCAGAAGCTGTTTCTGGTGGGTGCTGGGGAAGCAGTGCTCAAACAGCTCGGGGGTGGAAAGGTAATCAGGCCTCCCTGAACCCAGGGTTTCAAACAAGCAAGGTGCATTCAAACAGCTTTCTGTTGGGATGAAGAGATAGGGAAAATAACTTTTATTTAGTTTAATAGGAGAGAGCACCAAGGCTAAGGCTGACGCACAACTGAAATGCCGCTAAAAGGCAGAGGTGAGGAGGGCACTCCAGGAGGTGCTTTCATGTCTGGAGCTGGGTCTTCTTGGCCAAGTTCAACACCTCTAAGAACTACTACAATTAATTGCCTCCTCCACAGCTCTTGTAGTCCTCGCTCTACTGTATTTTTCTGCAGTATAATCACAAAAAACCACAAGGAAATATTGGGAAGGAATATTTTCAGTTTCTCTTTTGAACGCTATCATGCAACAGTTCATGCAACTTCCCTGGAAAATAACTGGCCAACAAATAGAGATCAAAATTACTTTTTTCCAGGGAGTATTTTTTTTAGGACTAAATTCTACTAACTCCACAAAATCAAACAATAATAGCACCAGCACCCCAAAAAATGGTTCTGCATCTTCAAAGTACCAAAATTAATAAATTTTCTAATGAATTCTAGTTCCATTTTCTTTTGGGGTGGCAAAATAATTACAAAGCGTTTATTTCAACAGAAGTATTACCTCCTGGTGCCATGTTGCTTGAAGATTAGGCTGCAGAGTTTCTAATCAGATAATGGAATAATTCTAAGGTAGCTCATTAGAATCAACAATTTTGTATTGTCAAGCCATGGGTCAGCCACAGCTAAAAAGCAAAAAGCATCTACCCAGAAACACAGTCCATCTACAGAGATATGTGTAGAGAGGGAAAAAAAAAGAAAAACAAGGAAAAATCTTGATTGAGGATGTGGATTTCTTCATAACGGCAAAACTAAAGTTGGGTTTTAATAGTCTTCAACCAGCAAAACCAAATTATACTAATAGGTTTTATATATAGTTAGTCTTCAACCAGCAAAACTAAATTATACTAATAGGTTTTAAAAAATGTGTTTTCTGAGCATACATGTGAAAGGCTGGTTCTCCTCAAAGCCACACATCCCACACTGCACAGGGATGGGACCAGGGCCCAGAAGAGATTTTTTTTTAATGTTTCACTGATATGGGATTGCACTGGGGATTTCCTTTAAAGAGCAGCCGCTGAAGGCAGCAAAGCAAATTCCCCAGCTAACATTTCAAGGAAATGAGAAGTGTCTCAGCCCTCTTTGACAGCCTCTTCTGTCACTGCATAGCATGACCGTATCTGCTGAATTCTCTCTGTAAAATCCCCTCTCAAATGAGGGCTCTGAAACTTTCTCAGAAGATGAAACAGTGCAAATTTCTCTCTGCCTGTCAGCAGCATAAATTCACCAGGGAAAAAAAAAACCCGTGTAGTTTAGCAGAATTTACTGAGTGAAAATTTTCGTAGTGGGGTTTCCTTTTGAATACTTGTGCAATGATAAAATCAAAGTCAAAGATCTGGAGATAAACTCCAGCTGAAGATCTGGAGAGGCAGTGGGGACCTCACCAGCCCTTCCCAGCTTGCAGGGCAGGATGCTTTAATGGCACCAGGCACATTCCCGTAACACCCACCTTATGCAAACAGCAACGGCCTGTTGGGTAAAACACGGCTTGCTCTGGCTTGGGGCAGGCAGGCCCTGCCTCCCCAATGACACATTTGGTTCATGGTCTCGCTGGGACCCTCCCCATCTCTGGGGCTTGCTGGGATGCCTCAACAGCCACCCTCCTTTATAGGATCACAGGATGGTTTGGGCTAGAAGGGACCTTAAATCCCATGCCATTCCACCCCCTGCCATGGGCAGGGACACCTTCCACTGTCCCAGGGTGCTCCAAGCCCCGTCCAACCCGGACTGGAATGTTTCACAGGCTCAAACTGCACCAGGGGAGGATTGGGTTGAACATTCAGAGGAATTTTTTTACAGAAAGGGTGATTTAACACTGCAAATGGCTGCCCAGGAAGGTGTTGGAGTCCCTGTCCCTGGAGGTGTCCAAGAAATGGCTGGATGCGGCACTGAGTGCTCTGGGCTGGGTGACAAGGGGGGACTCAATGGCCTCGGAGGGCTTTTCCATTCCAAGTGATTCTGGGATTCTGTTTCCAAGGATGGGGCGTCCACTGCCCCTCTGGGCAATCCTTTTCCTCTCTGGGACACAACAGCACAGGCACATGCTGCTTTTAGCTGTGGGGAGGGATCTGTCCCCCGACCACACAGAGATGCTTCCCAGTGAAGTCCTGGTGTGCCTGGGGGTCATTCCTGTCCCCAGACCACAGGAGATGTGTCCCAGTGAGGCCCTGGTGTGGCTGGGGGTCATTCCTGTCCCCAGGCCGCAGGAGGAGATGTTTCCTGCTGTGCCTGGGGGTCATTCCCAACCCCTGGGCCCTCCTGCCAGCCCCACGTGGACCAACCAGGCCCTGCCTCAGGCCGTCACTGTCCAGCACGAAGAGTGATAGATAATGGGGGATTGGCCAAATCTGCTGGCTGATCCATGCCTGGGTAAGTCCTCCCAGCTGCCCCAGCCACACAGGGAAGCAGTTGTGAGTGCCTTGGTGCCCCTTTTCCTCTCTCCTCAGCACAAGAGGAGCTGCCCCAGCCATAGCGATGCCCTCAGAGCAGAGCACACTCAGCACAAATATTGCTGTTATTACGCACAAGCAGGAGTAAGAGAGGGCTTTCTCCACCCAGGTACTTTGCAGCATCGTTTGCTTTGATGATGAGCTGCATCAACCATCTGGGCCCATCCAAGGAGCTCTTTATGCAGGAGACCCCCAGTCCAGGGAGGAGATCACGTACCTTGAAGAACATCAGCACAGATGAGCTGGATTGCTCCATTCTTTGGAGCAGAGCCATGAGCAGTCAATGCTACCAGCCCTCCCTCTAAGAAAGATCTGGGAAAATTATTTTTTAGCTCCTTGCCATATAAAAAGTCCTAAAAATGTAAAGAAGACAGCAGGTATGGATGAGACCAGCCACACTTTGATTCTTCAGCAGGAAGCTAAAGGGCTAAGAAGATCCTTCTCAATAAATGGGATGGGAAATTATTTCGTTCAGCGCTGGTAAAGCTCAGGATAACATCCAGCCTGGCACAGCTGCAGAAGAGAGGTGGACGTGACCGTGAGGAACAGCAAATTCATTTATTTATTAAGTCTCATGCCAAAAATACTAGAGCAGTATTTGCTTGTAGAAATATTTAGTTCAGTCTGGGACGGCCCTTCCTGAAGCTGGTGTGGGATTATTTACCTAGGCAGAAAATGGCAGGGTGTAGTCAGGTAGGAATAACGTGGCCAGATCTGGGATCTGCTCCTGTCACTGGCAAAACAACTGGCCTGGCAGAGCAGCCCCTGGGGAGGGTGACAAAAGGGTCCTTTTCCCTCCTGCCCCAGAGGATGAAATGTGAAAGCATCTCCTTGAGGAGCCCCTGAGCAGGGTGAGCAGCTGAAGAGGACACATTTGCCCCAGGCATACAAGGGCCCAGTGTCCTGTGGCATCCCCCTGTTCTCCTCGGCCCGTGGTGGGATGGGTGGGATTGGGGGGAAAACACCGATTTCAGGCAAAGGCAAGAGCTGTTAGTAGATCAAAGGATATGGAAGAGAAAGGTTGTCCTGTTCACAGCTCTACAGGAGTGTGTGAGAGCCACAGACCTCTCTGCCTTCTGGAGACCCACCTTAGGAAGAGGAGAGCCCACCTGGAAGACCTAAACAAACACCGCTGAGTAAATCTGTTTTACAGCCCCTCAAAAACACACAGGGACAGGACAAACCTTGCTAAATGCTTTCACTCCCTGATGAAGTCTTCATCAAATTCTATCGGGAAATTGTCTCAAACAGTTTTCCCCAAGATGAGGGAGGCAGCTCCCACCCCAAAAATCCTTTGGTTCAGCCCAACACCGTGTTGGTCTCTCTCTCCCCTTTACCACAAATCCACTTCTGACCTGATGCCCAGAGGTTGTTATTCTGTAATTTGCCCCTCTTCCCCCCCTCCCCATCATTACTCCTGCACTTTCCCTGCCAGCTGCTGCTGCTGCAGCACCAAAAGTGTGTCAGAATCACATTTTTCTCCTGCTCTGGGCTGGGCAGGTCAGGTCAGGCAGAACAAGGACAGGCACCCCCAGGCATCCCCGTGCTGGGTGCCCAAATAATTAATGTATTAAGTCTCATGGGGAAGAGGGTCTAGTGACAGATTACACAATTTTGGATGGGGCTGCAGCCCCCTGTACCCAGTAACATCTTGTTCCTACAGGTAAAACAGGGATCTCATCATCTTTGGTTCTGGGATGTCTCATGTACACCAGGACAGCAATATAAGCCAGAAATACTTCCCAGACCTGGCAATCTCACAGCTGATAATGAGAAACATTTTCTTTAACAGAAGACTTCCAGGCATAGAAACATTTCATATTAAAAATGAAGACAAATTATTCCAAACCCAGGACAAGGATTCCATAAATCTGTGAATTGCTCCTGGAGGTGGGAGGAGAGAGCCAACAAGCATCTTGTCAGGAGTCCATGCAGAGGTGGGCACCACTGCAGGAGAACCCTGGACAAGCTCTTGGGGCTGACCGGCCCCTCTGTTTTATCCCAGTGATGGGGTCCCGGGGTCACCATCCTGGCCAGGCAGCACTGCTGGGTACCAGGGAGCAGGAGGTGGAACCTGCTTCAAAGCAATCCGGGGTAAACACTGCAGCTAAAAATCCTGTGGGCCTATCACTGCAGCTACCAAAGCTTCTGTCTGTGTCCCAGATAGGAATTTGGAGATAAGGGAGTATGCAGAGCCCACGGAGCATTAGGATGGAGCATTAGGATTGTGTTTCACCCAGCGTGGCAGTGACTCACGCTGCCAGCATGGGTAAGTAATTCCCCCCCTCCATCCTTCTGCTCTTGCTCCATCTGCACTAAGATTGGTGCAGAACTATAGAAACTGTATTAATAAAGGTCTTTTATGTGGGTTTAATCATCTCCCAGGATCTGCCAGACCACAAACTTGAAACTCTTTATGAATGTGACTCACTCCCAGAGCACATGTTCATTGGTCGACAGACTCTCCTGATTTTGCCCTGTGAAATTCTTTTTCCTATTGGAAGAGAGGGCCTGAGGTGTTACCTATGCTGCAATGGAAGTTCACTGACTCACAGTAACCCCAGATACTTGTATTACATTATTTGATACTCATTCATTCATCCCAGAGCAGCCTCACAATAAACACTGACCCCCCCCCTTCAGCAGAAATTACCATGTGTGCAGATACAATTCCTAATTTTGCAACACGTTTTACAGAGTAAGGCTATCTGCAAGACTGAAAAAGAAAAATAAGCTATTTTTCTCTTCAAATATATTAAACATCCAGATTTGTCATGGTGCACTTAAAGAAAAGGATTTGTATGAAGAACCTCAATGTGTTTTGAATCAGTATCAGATCCCACTTAGGAGCTGGTGTCTGACCTGCAGAGAAATGCAGTACAGCCTGAGATGAATGAATTTTAGTGACATTTTTAGAGTCAAATATGAACTTGGCAAGTGATTCATAAAGAAGAAAGTTGATAAATATGGACGCAGAGTTCAGCACTGGCAATTTAAGCTGAGCTGGGGTTGCTGCAATATTAAACCCATTGAATGTCTGTATTTTACAGAGATCTCTCCAGTTCCTGTTCCCCCGAGCTGCAGAGGGTTGGGGGATCCCAGGTCAGGCTCACGGGCTCTGTGCTGCACACATAATCCACGGAGCCAATTAGAGGCTCATGCACATCATCACAAATCTCTGCTAGTGCAGAAAAACGGAAAGGAGAGATTTCCTGCTTACAAAGAGCCAGGAAATGTCCAGCTTGGCAGAGGTGTGAAACTGAAACCCTGAACACAGGTGATGGGCTCAGCTGCTAAAGAGGAAACTATTCACAGGGGGGGCATTGCAGAAACCTATGGATTTGACCCTCTTAACAAGCATCTGTTTGTCAAGTTCACCAATTCATGTGAGCCCGGGGGCACCTCCTTTGCATGAGTTTATTTGTACATCTGCACTCACAGCACTGCACAGACTATCTCCCACCCAGGGCTGCCCCCCAGGCAACCTCCCAGGCTGCCCTTCCAGTGCAACAAAAATCATCCCCCAAATCTGGACCTGCTCACTGCCCTTACACATTTACACCAGTCAAAGTGCCTCGTTGGAAAAACTGAGAGCAAAGCAGGCAGGCAAGAGGCAAATGCATTCTTAAATATCTCCTCCAAGGCGCTGGATCCTCTGCAGAGCAGGACATAATAAAAAGCTAATATCACCACAGCTTGTCCTCCCCACACTGAGCACTGGCTCACACACTGAAGAAAATGTCTTGGATGTCTGTCTGGAACACAGCCACTTGCTGACAGCCTACCATAACATTATATACAGGGCTATCTTACCTTCCAATTACACGTCCCCAGGGTGCTCCCTAAATATGACTACGCTGATTATATTCAGCAACCCTCCTTCTATTGAAAGGCACTTATTTCCCCTCTCCCTCCCAATTTATTCCAGACACACTCGAAGGCTGAATAAAAAACACTGAACTCCGCTGCCCATTTTAATTTCAAATACAATTTAAATTTTAAATTTTATTTTTTTCCAAACATGGTTTTTGCTTTACATATTTCTCAAATGCCTTCAGTATCCTGGTGTATCCTGCTGGTTACTCCAGTCACCACTGCATTATTTTCCCAGAGCAAACATCCATATGGAGTATTTTCCTCCATTTGGCACAAGGAAATTGGTACCAGAGGTGAGAGAAGAGAGCGCTGAGGATGGATGAATGGATGGATGGAGGTTCCTTCTCCATCCACCTCGGACAGAATAGCATAGAGTTTCTATCACACAGGAGAGGTCTCTGATGTCACCACTTCTTCTGTATTTGCACAGTACATTTGGCTCCCCCGTGAGCCGTGACCACGCCAGCATTGGCAAACTCCACTCCAGTGTTGACATCTTCTGCAAACACCCACTTCATTCAACAAACAGCACCAAAAGGCACATTAAAATATTTGAGGCGTCAGCAGAGCAAAATAATACGCACATGGATATTTTACCAACATACTCATGGATTGCCGAAAATCCTTATTTACCACAGATTAGCAGAACTCCTCTGTCAAAAGGCTAAAAAAAGTGCAGCAGCCTGAAATAGAAACAAACACACTTGTTTGGTCACTGAGGTCAGAGCTGCTCTCTCGTCAGGAGCTTTGTCATCCAGCTCTCAGGAATTGTGCTGCTGTGATTGCAGCCATCCCTGTGTGCCCAGGGTTCTGCCGCTGTCATTGCAGCCATCCCTGTGTGCCCAGGCTGTGCTGCTGTCATTGCAGCCATCCCTGTGTGCCCAGGGCTGTGCCGCTGTTATTGCAGCCATCCCTGTGTGCCCAGCACTGTGCTGCTGTCATTGCAGCCATCCCTGTGTATCCAGGGTTCTGCCGCTGTCCTTGCAGCCATCCCTGTGTGCTCAGGACTGTGCTGCTGTCATTGCAGCCATCCCTGTGTGCCCAGGGCTCTGCTGCTGTCATTGCAGCCATCCCTGTGTGCCCAGCACTGTGCTGCTGTCATTGCAGCCATCCCTGTGTGCCCAGGGCTCTGCTGCTGTCATTGCAGCCATCCCTGTGTGCCCAGCACTGGGAGATGCAGGGACACATCCCTGTGCCTCACCTGTGACACTCCCAGAGCCTGGGTCCTCAGCCAGCATCCCCTGCTCCTGGCCAGTCTGAGATGCTGCCAGGCAGCCCTGGAACCTCTCTGCCTGCCTTTCTAGGAGCTGATAAAAGAAGCAAAGAGGTAAAAAGCCAATCTGACATAGGGACCAGGCTCCAGCTGCCATGAAAGCCTCAAAAAACCCCAACTCCAGTCAGTGACTGCCAGTGCCAACATCTGGATTCACTGAACCCAAGTTGTGGCTTTGATTTCCTGCGATTCACCTGTGAGATAAAGTGCTCAGTCAGCTCTATCAGATATGGGGTAGAAGAACAGACCACTATACTCTCTTCAGAAAACCTGGCACACACAGATATCCTGAATGAGGTCAGGCTTCCCAGTGCTCCAGGCTGCCTGCCCCAGAAAGCCATGGTGCTCCCTAGTACACCGTGCACAGCAGGCTTTCCTAGAAGCCTGCTCCAGTAATTTTGTTGTCAGAGCACTTCTTTTTAAAGGTGTTTGTAGAAGGCAGAGAGGGATAATCATGGCTGAGCAGGAAAGCACAGGCTGGATGAAATCCAGGGCGAGTGCGCTGAGCTGCGACGCGGTGCTGTGGGGCTGCTCCTGTGAACTGCGGGGAGATGGTTATGGATGTGCTGCAATACAGCCACTGAGGTTTGCCTTTTTTTCTTTCTCTTTTCCTTTTTCTTCTTTTCCATAAAGAACTAATATCTTGGGAAGCCTTCCAAGGCAGCTCGAAAGAGGGGTGGACATGCCAAAACATGATGCGCACTGGACACCGCTCCCCGCTGCAGGCTGCCAACTGGCTTCTCCAGCCAGCTGCTTTAGGAGTTGACAAGTTTTTCCATAGTCCAGGATCAAATTTAGAAGCAGTGATCCAGCTAGCAGCAAGCAGCACAGATGGTTTCTTTGTCAGGAGAGCAGCAGGTAGAGATCTTCCAGCTCAGAGGACTGATCTGTCTGTTCTCAGGTCTCCCTGTTGACTCTGAGCAGGAAAAACCTCAGCAAGCTTTGTGGGATTCAGGCTGGAAGACCCAAACCCACCCCAGGCAGGAGATGCCAGATAGGTCCTTTTCCCCTCCTTTAACTTCCCCCACCACCTGCACTCTGTGATCCATATGTTTATTTGCTCTGCAAGGCGGAGCCAATTCCTGGCACTCTTTGGAGAGCCACCACCTGCTCCAAGAGACCTTGGTGACTGCCCTTTTGCAGTCATTATGTTTGCAATAAAATTCAAGCAAGCCCATAAAACCAGGGGGAAAAATCAGATCAAGTGTGGGTCCAGCCCCGGAAGAAGCAAGAATTTCTGGATTTAGCTCAGGGTGCTCAGATCTCAGCCTGGGCTTTCTGCCAGGCACCAAAAGCTCCCTGCAAACCCAGTCTGGAGACAGAGCTGTGCCATGGCAAATGGGCTGGGAATAGCTCTGAAGGGGCTCCACAAATCCCCATGCACTGTAGCAAGGGCCCTGCCAGGAGACAGTGCTGGGCAGCTACTGGAAAGGAGAACTGAAATGTTGAAGTTCAGGTGTTAACACCAAAATCTCACCTCGAGCAGCAGAGCTTTGTGCTGGGTCACACCGCACAGTGGGACAACTGCTCTGGCTCTCCCAGTGCCTGGGCTGCTCTCTGGGGCTGACAAAGGCAGAAAATCTGGGTCCACCTGCAGCACTGAGCTGTTTCCTCACCTCCAGCAAGGACCAAACCCATGTGCCTCAGTTTCCCCACCTGCTACAGGGGCCCAGCAGCGCTTTAAACTCTCTCACAGCGCAACTCATACCCCGTGTAAGACCTAAGTACCATTGCAATGCAATTATAATAGTTTCCCATATTAAGCGTGGCTTTTCCTTCTCCACAGAGAGCCTTCCCTGCTGGCTTGCAGGAGGCAGAGCAAGAGGAGCCCTGCTCACACCACTGCTGCTCCAGGCCACGTCACTGGGCTCACGCCACCCTCCTGCACCATATTTCTGCCGGGAATGCAACACAGAGAGCGTGGGAAGCGCGGAGGGACCGGGCCCTTGATGTGCAGCCCTCAGACAAATCCCGTGGATTTGCCCCTTCTCCCTTGCCTCTGCCTCTTTGTAGCCGTGACCTCTCCCTGGCGAGGCCAACCTTCTCCATGGCATTTCGGGGCTGACCAGGGCACTGAATGGGGAATTAGCCAGAACACAGCCTCCTTTGTTGCAATACTCCTTCTAATGTATGCAAATGGGGCAGGTTGCTGTTCCAGCCCCGGCACCCACCCACAGGTAGGGGCCTTCCCCTCCTGGCAGAAGCCAGAGCGGGGCCCAGCCCACGTTCCTGGGTGAAACACAAGCTGCATTCCTCCTTCCTGCCTTCCCAGCAGAGAAACATGAACGCCCCAGATAAAGCCACCCAGCATTTGATATTTCACATGGCAAGAATGCACTTCATCCTCTCTAGGATAGGCTTTTCATGCCATCTCCTCCTGCTGACAGATCATTGCCACTCAGCTGTCTTGGGGGTCTGGAGCAGGACACAACACCCTAGGGTGGCAGTGCCTTCAGACCCAGATGATCCTGCTCCTTGTCCATCCTTTCTTGAGGTTCTTTTGTCCTTTACCTCTGCTGTGGGGTCACCCATTGTCCTGCATGATGATGGGTTGGCAACCTTCACAGGAAGGTGACAGATCACTCTCTCATCACACTTTGGGACACTAAACTGGAGTTTGGACACCTCCTGGTGCCTGAGGTGGGAGGTAAAACACTCCTCCCAGACACAGACTGCTACTATCAGGCTCAGGCTGCAGCTCCATGGGCCCAGGAGCAAGGAATTCAGTCACAGAACTGCCACTTGAAGCCCAGGACTTGTCCCCATAATTTGGTCCACGTAGTCAATAAACGCAAAAAAAACCAACCAAACAAACAAAAAACAAACAAACAAAAAAAAAATCAAGGTTTGGCTGAGGGGCACACGAATCTTTCAAGCACATCTGAGGAGAGCTCCAACACAGACCCCTGGCCTTCCTGCAGAGGTTTTTTGGTGACTAAGAGTGAATCCTGTGGCAGAGTGCAGCTGAGGGGAGCCACCAGAGGAAAGGGAAGGTGGGATTTTGCTCTACACTTCCCCATTTCAATGCACAACACTGCAGTTTCGCTTTTGGTAGCAAGCACCAGAGCTACAGGCAACAAAGGCAGCAAAGAGAAGAAAAAAGGAAGAGGAGGAGACAGAGGGGGAGTGGGATCAGAGATTAAAGGGCACCCCGAGCCTCATACAAAACATTTTGCTTTTGATCTTGCCCTTGATCATGAAGGTCCATCCCACTTTTGCACAGTCAGAGGTCATATTGTGGCTTGTTTTCTCAACAAAAAGAAATACAACACCAGAAACTGGCAGGAATTGGCTCTCACGCACAGACCTGAGCAAGGGTCACATTTCCAAAATGTCTGTCCTGTCTGAGCAGAGGACACAAGGGAGCCTGGAAGGTCTGGGGATGGCTGCAGCTCTGCTTTCTGTGTGAATGCAGATGAGCAGTTTAGGATCCAGCTCCTTCCACCCTGCCCCAGCCTGGCAAGCTTTTAAGCAAATTGGACAAAGAAGGAGAGATCTCAGGGAACCAGTTTTTCTACAAGGCTTCTGAAAGTTTATGTTGGGAAGAACAGAGTGAGGAAAAAAAGAAAAAAGACCCTGTAAGTGTATGCATTCAGAGTAAGAATCAATCTGTGGGTTCACTTCCTACTAAATATTGGAGAAACACACCAGAGACCTCTTAAAAGGCATTGGCCATCAGAGACCTTTTAATCAGAGCTCCTATTTCCTTCAACACTAAAGTCAATCAACATCAAGGCACCAACTCATGGTAAATCAGGCATCCTAGCTGCAATGCTCACAGGCTTTTCCCTTTCCTTTCTCTTGGACAAGGTACAAGAAATAAAAAGCTTGTTTCCCAACTGTACAAATTTGAAGTGAGCAGCTGTTCACCAGGGAAAGACCCAGAGCTAATTACCAAGCTCATTTAACAACCTCCTTGCGAGGCCTGTGGGATGATTCAGGTTGGAGTGGGCCCTGGGGGAGGTCTGCAGGCTGAGCCCCTGCTCCAGGCAAGGTCAGCTGTGAATTCACACCAGCGTGCTCAGGGCTTGACCCAGCTGAGTCACAGAAGCCTCCAAGGATGGAGACTGCAGCCTCTCCGGGCAGAGCTTCCCTGCAGATCCCTAAGCTGGGATGTGAGGGGCAAGGAGGTTCTGGCTGGTGGCAAGGGAATCACAGGAATGTCACAAAGAGCACAACTGACCTCCCTCTCGGGGTTCCTGTCTCATCAACACCTACTGACACCAGGAGGACAACAGTTCTGGCAAAATCCAGAGTGAAACCCACAGTAACTACAAACACCTCTGCAAAATGAAGTTCTCCAGGGAAAGCACAAAGCACAACCTTTCCCCCTGCAGCTGCATTAGGAAAAATCCACCCATTGCCTGCCCACGGTGATCTCAAGCCCTAAATTTAAACTAGGAAATCAGCTGTCATTGGGAAAGTAACCTGGGTATTTTCAGCCACGGAAGAGGAGGATTCCTGGCATAGCCTGGGGCTGCTCCGTGGCAATCACAGAGCTCAGTTGCCTTTTGTGGGAATAAACCTCGGGACTGGCCCCGGGGAGGAGGAGGGGAGCAGGGGCAGGTTCAGCTGGTGTGAGGTGTGATGGGTGCAGGTCGCAGCCCACTCCACATCCCGTGACACAACCAAGCCCTGGGAAGCCTTGGGCAAAGCCCAAATGTACCTAAACAGTGGTTATTAGGCCCAGAAAGAGTTAGTCTCTGACTACTGCTAGTGAGCAGCTGGGTTAGTCCATAAAGGCAGGTGTGTGAGGTTACAGCCCAACACAGAGGGGGGCTGGTCTCAGCTAGCCCAGCTCAGGTGTTTCTACGTAATATTTCCTACCTTACAGATGTATTTACCTTCCCATCCCCTGCTTTCCTGCATGACCAGAGCTCGTTTCCAGCAACTTGATGCACACCTCATGCAGTAGGGCACAGAGAGCAGGAATGGAGCAGTTTAGGTGCTGATCCAATGCAGAAAAGGCTGTGAGCACACTGTTGTTGCATCCCTGGATGCCCAACGCACTTTCTAAAACCAACAGTGAGGTTCAGCTCAGCCCAACATGGGACCAAGCCCAGATGCTAAAATTTTGAATAGGATCAGAAAATTAAAGAGGTTGTTACAAGCAGCAACTTCTCCTGCAAAGGTACAAGTGCAGCACATCACTGTACTGGTGGGAAAGAACCAGTGCTGATCTTCACTCCTGTTTTATTCATGGCCTCATTTCCCTCTGCCAGAGGCAGTGATGAAGACCCATCCACGGGATTATTCTTGCTAATGAGTGAACAGGAAAGAGCCCAGAATTCCTCTTAGTTTCTAGGCCAAGACTGAGGGATTGATGGTCAAAATACCTACCTATTTACCTGGGATCTGAGTCCCTGCCAGCTGGGACATCCTCCTTAGGCTTGGCTGTTATGTCAGCCCCTGAGCTGCCACTGCCAGAGCACAGGCACGCCGTGGTGAGACCAGAGTGGGGTAACAAGCACAGCACTGCTGCCTGTCTTTGCATCACCTCCCCCTGGCTGTAACTCCCCACTCCTCTCCTGCACACAAAAGTGTGGCTCCGCTGACAGCTCCCTCAGCACAAGGCATCTGAATCGGCTCAGCATTTTCCACCGACTCTAGGCTGTGCTGCAAGGCCCTTCTTCCTACCAGGTTAGGGAGGTGCTGTCTTATGCATTACAACAGTTTTATTTCATAGCTTCAAAGTTTCATACCTTCTCGATGTATCTGCAGCTAATTTAGCAGTGTGATCCAATGAAGGATATTGCTGCAAATTGCTACAGAGACCTGCTTCTCGAAGGCAGCTCCTGTGAGCACTCTTTCCATCCTCTTCTGGGATTCTCTCCCGTCTCCTGGGGTTCTCTATCCTCTCCTGGTCCTTGCAGCAGCCATCTAATTCCTCCTACTACTCCACTCTTTTAGGCTACTTTTTCTTATTAGTTATAGGTTTGGGCTGTTCCTAGCAATCAGCTGCAACTCGTTGTGCCCCCCTACAGGGAAGTACCCGTGGCTGCTTCCAGTTGCTGATCCAGGTGTTTTTCTCATGAGCCTTGGCAACACAAAACAGAATGGCCACCAATCCCACCTTTGTGTCCAGCATCTCCCAGCTCCTCTCCCCCTCGTTCCCTGGGCTGGTGGAGACTCCCCCTCTGTGGAGTAAGAATTGGGATGCTCCAGGGAAGGAGGCTTGATGCTAAAATCATAGAAACACAGAATCATGGAAGAATTTGGGTTGGAAGGAACTTCAGTGATGATCCAACTCCATAGGCAGAGACACCTCCCACTGTCCCAGGCTGCTCCAAGCCCCATCCAGCCTGGCCTTGGGCACTGCCAGGGATCCAGGGGCAGCCACAGCTGCTCTGGGCACCCTGGGCCAGGGCCTGCCCACCCTCCCAGACAGCAATTCCTAATTCCCAATAGCCCAAAATCTGTCCCTGCCCTCTGGCCCTGGGAAGCCATTGCCTGGCTGCTGTCCCTGCATGCCTTGTCCCCAGTGGCTGTGCAGCTCTCCTGGAGCCCCTGGAGGCCCTGGCAGGGGCTCTGAGGTGTCCCTGGAGCCTTCTCTTGTGCAGCTGAGCAGCCCCAGCTGTGCCAGCTTTTAAAATGCAGACTCCACTTCTCCACTTTCCCTCTGTTTGAGACATTTTCCCCCCATTTCCCCATCACTGCCTCTGTCACCTCCAAGAGCTCCTACTCCACAATGCCACGAGCCCATTTCTTTGGCTTCTTGCTCCTAGGTGTAGCCCAACCACCTCTGGCTGCTGGTAGCCAGAGCTCAGTTTTCCTTTATCCTCCCTCCCAGTGTAAAATCTGATTTCCTGGTGATGCTCCAGGCGTTATCACGGTGCCCCCAAGCCCCACTCACAGCCTCCCAAGGTCCCCCCTTCCCCCCAGCCCTGCACCCCACACTCCTGGAGGCAGAGGAAGCCAAACTGCACAGACAAGCCCTGGCTTGGCAGGGATGCCAAGAAACTTGGAGATTTCCTGCTGGAGCACCTATGGAAAATGAACAGCTTATTTTTTCCTCTGTGTGTTCCCATTTATTCACACTGAACACTCCCTGTCTCAGCAGAAGCTGTGTTTGCTGTACCCAAAACCCTCTCAAAAAAGCCACTAGACAGTCATACCCCATCAGGGTAGCTGCCCCTGGATGTTTTATGGGACCATGGCATCAAACAGGTTATATTTGTACTGCTTTCACCAAAAATAACCCTCCCCACTCTCCAAAAAGGGTTTTCAAGGACAATATTTTTAAAAAATAAATTTAAAATAATTTAGATTATTGCAGAATTTCTTGAAGGCCACTTATTTTGCTATCAACAAAAACAATCAGATCCCAGGAACTATTTAGAAAACCTTGCCCTGAGTAAATGAGTCCCAGAACACTCAAGAAGTCACGTCCACCTGTTATCAGAAGCCACACACCTTTGTAAGCATTTGGTTATATATAATTTTAAAACCCCTCTAAACCTCCTACTACTAAATGCAGCATTTATTAGAGCTACCAAATGCTTTTAAAAAGATCTTTCTACTTATTTAAGAACTTAAAGATATTTTTGGGGAAGGTGCAATCCATTTTGGAAAGTCTGCTCTGCATTTTTAAACCTGCTGATAAAGTCACTGCTGTTGTTGCAAAGGATCTGTCAGCTCCCTGAAGAGATGCAGAAAGTGTTTTTATACTAAAAAAGTTGTGGATGCAGCATCATGTCCATACTTAACAGATATGAAATGCCTCATTTCTAAAGACTAGGGCTGGATAATTTTGGCAGCCTCTTTGTATCACATCTTAATTATTTTTTTCTTCCAACAAAACAGAAATATTTTCTCTCGATTTCTTGAAACAAGGACAGTTCATGCATCATTTGGCAGCCCTCTGCAAGCGGTTTGTACTTGAATTTCCAGAAACAGTGTATTATTTACACTGCCAATTGCAACACTTTTTTCTGTGTAAAAGCTCCCTTAGATTTCACCAATCTTTGCCTTTTTTTTTTTTTTTTTGAATAAACAGACCCTGAAGGCAAGAGGAGCACTGCAGGGAAGGAAAATAGCTCCAATACTGTTGGAGCCAGAGGCCAAATACAAATTCCACACTCTCTGCCGGCTCAGGTTGATAAATTTGCTGGGGTTTCAAGGCGCAGCCCCAGAATTTCATGTTCCCTGGGAGAGTGTTGATGCACAAGATAAATCTGTCTCTTAATATGCTACTTTTCCAGGGGAATGTGTTGATTAGCCCCGAGCTGGTCGAAAATGCACTTCTCATTGCCACCCTGTGGAAGTCCTTCAGGGCTCTCCAAGGCTGGGAAGGAGGACTGGTGAAGGCTGAGGAATAGAAGGGGAGGTGAGCTGCTGGGGATGCTGCTCAGCTGCACACTCATCCCTTTTCTATTTATTTTTTTTAAAAACACAGATTTGTTGTTTAAACAACACCAAAGCCACAGATCCCAAAGTGCCACCTGCTCCCACTCACACACAGCGACCCCAGAGTCTGCCACTGCTCTCATTCCATCCTCAACATCCATCCCCTTCCAAGTGCTTCCCAATGGGAGACACAGTTTTAGGAAACACTGGAGTCTGCAAACATCCATGATCATTTTTCTTTAAGCAAGCCAGATGTTACTAAATGGGGAACACCACATGAACTGATATTCCACGTTCACAAGTTTTTAGAAACAAAGCAAGAGCTTGCAGTAAATCAACCCAAAGGGGGAAAAAAAGGGAAAAATTAAATCCTGGAGTGTATAGTTGAAGAAATAAGACACAATACCAGGAAAAAAAACGTTCAGAAAGCTCATTTTTAACTCGAGAAGTTCACGTTTTCAAAAGGCACAGCTCGTCCCACACTCCCACCCCTGCAGAGGAGAGAGGAGAAGCTGAAGGCATTTAGCAGACATTTGCATCTATATTCTGCAAGTAGCAGATGCAAAGGAAGAGATTCATTTCCCCTAACATAAGCCATCTAAAAATTAAATGCTGATAGTCATCTTGGATTCTTTTTAAACCCAGATCAAAATAGCTGCTATGTGCAGGTCTGCCCTGCTCTCTCCCCAGAGATTACAGAAAGCACTCAAGTGCCAAAATTAAATAGGGGGCTGAAATTAAACCAGAGGTATCCCACCCCCAGCACAGCTCCTGAATGCATGGCCTTGTATCCAAAGCACACTGGAATCCCTGGAAAAATCACGGCTGTAATCCTGGAAGGGTGTTTGAGTCCTCTGCTGCTGCTCAGGGATTCGGGGAGGTCAGGTTGACCTGAGGTGCTGTGTCAGCCCCCAGAGCGACCTGCCCTGCTGGCTGCCAGCACCCAGCACCCTCCAGGACAGCACAGCAAGGTCCGTTTGCCTGGGCTCAAATGGAAAGGCAGAAATGGAAGCAAAGAAAGTGCTCGTGCTCCCAAACTCTCTGCTGGGATCCATTTCTTGTGATATTTTTACTGTCAGGTATCCTGAGCCCTACCAGAGCAGCATCACTCTGAAGGCATTGGAACAAGCTATTCCTGGGGTGCAAAGGCAGGAACTACAGCAAAATCCTCAAAAAGGGTCTAACAGGGTGAAGAAAAACAAAACATAAAGAATTTAAACACGTGCCCCAGGAGCAGCACCCAAAGCTGCGCCGCGGCAGAGCGGGCGCTCCAGGGAGCGGGAGAGCAGCAGGAGATGCTCCCTTGGCTGCCCAAAAGGCACCACCAGGAGACTCTGAGGCATCCAAGGCAGGGGAGGGAGAAGTCCTGAAGAGGAGCCCCCATTTTTTGTTGCTGGAGTCTTGCACTGCAAGGCTTGTGATCGAGGGCTCTGCCCTTTTGAACACCCAGCTTCAGGGGGAGGGCGCGTGGGGGGCAGAGTGGGAGCTGAGAGGGGACCAAGCTCATCTGCTTTTATTCTTTCTATTATTTAATTTTATTTTTTTTTTTAACGTGGCAGGTGCTGGTTTTCCACCCACGCTGCCAGCTCCACACAAGGTTTTTTTTGGGGGTTGGTGTTTTTTTCCCCCCTTCCTAACATGTTCCTTTGAGAAACAAAGGTTCGACGCAAAACGCTGCCCCTGATGAAATGTGGAAAGCGCCCGGTCTGGCTGCTGGTGAGTGCTGCTATTCATCTGACTAAGCAGCATTTGACATTTGGGCTTGGTGGGTCTCAAGTTTCCCTCTAGTAAGATATGGGCTGACTCCGCCGCAGCCAATCTCGGTCGGAGGCGCGGATGGTGCCGCAGGGAGGCAGGGAGGGAAGGAGGGAGGGAGGCAGGAGCACATCCCAGACGGAGCAGCACCCACGGGCTGTGCAAGAGCGGCGCTGCGAGCCTGACCTCAGCTGCACCACAGCCGTGGCACCGCTGCCCGGTCCTCCCGGACCTGCTGGGGATGCTGCTCAGCTGCCAATTCACACCTTTTCTTTTCATTTTCTTCTTTTTTTTTTTTTTTTTAACATTTCTTCATGACTTACACTTGGTTTTTTGCTTCTCTTTCCCCCCTTTACCAGAGTTTTGTGTTTCCTGTGGTTTATCTTCTGCTGTAACCGGAGGCGAGTGGAAGCTGTTTTACAAGAGCAGCGTCGAGTTTCCCAGCCCAGGTTTGAGCTTGGTGCAACACAACCAGCAGCACAAAGGGAAATCCTTTCTGTGGGCCAGTGTTTCAGAATGAACCCAGTCGAACTGAAATCATACCAAAGTGACAGGCTTGCAGAGTGCTGTGAGCTGAATCCACAACTCAGACATGTCCTCCCAGATGGAGAGAGTCCAAGCCAGACAACAATACCACAGTCCAGTCTTCTGAGAGGTGTAATCCACAAAAAATCCTTCTCTGGGTGGATGTGTCGCTGCCCAAGCACAGCGAGCCAGCTGGAAAGAGCTGGCATGCTTGCCTTTGATGAGCAAAGCATTAAGTATGATTTGGTAGAGGCACTTTGTGGTACTGGGAAGATCTGTAACATCCTTTAATCTTTACATTTCTCTTTGCCTTTTGTGCTCCTCCTCCCAACCCCAAGATTTTTGCTTTAACTACAAGCAAGGACAAAAAGAAGGGAGCTGCAGCATAAATGACATGAATACTAAAATAAGTGCCATTTATAAGTAAGGGTTTTTAAAGTATTACCACTTCCTGATGCAAGTACTAAACTCCTTGTCCACAAAATTTAAAACAGGCCTGTACAACACAGTTTTTCAATGAGCAAAAATCCCTTATCACTTTATTTTGCACCAGACTTCCCAGGACTATTACTTGCAACATTGCCACAGAGTCTCCCAGCTCCTAACAGCACCATCCCCAAAGACCCACTTGTCATCCTCATTTCCACTTCTTGAGACTTTCTATTAGTAGAAATGAAATTTGCAGTTGCAAACTCCTTGCATAACTTTTTCAAAAGCGGTTAGGAACAAACACAAACACATCCTGTGGATGACAATGAGCCGCTGGGAACCCTGAAGTCCCAACAGGCATCTACTCACTCCAAAAAGCTATCTTAGGACCCGAGCCCAGTCTCACTGAGTGCAGGAAAAAAACTAACTCCAGACCACAAGTGCTGCAGAACACTGTAAAGCCATGGTTTATAAACTTTATTTGCCATGTACCCCCATTTGTTTGCTTCAGGAGCGGGATAGCCCCATCCCAGGATGGTTTTATGCATGGTCCCTGGCTGCCCAAGAACTCAGGCAAAGCTCAGCCTGACTTTGAGCCATCTCTTGGTTGGAGGAGAGGCTGGAGCCCTGCTGAACAGGGTCTCAGGGCATCATGTCAGTGCTCAGCCATGGGGTGGGACTGCAGGCATGCACAGGTCCCACATGTGCAGCACCCTGCTGCAGTCCATGCAAGATGCGGCTTGTTCCTCAGCTCCAAGTACACCCAAGATATTCATCTGCTCTGCAAACACAGCTGGGCCTCCACATGAGCCTGGAGAGTGCTCATGTGGACAAACAGGGGTACGAGCAGCCTTGCACACAAATATGGGTACGAACAGCCCTGCCAGAGCAGCTACACACGAAACTCGGAGCATTTCAGGGATAAAACTGAGGTGTCACCTCTCCCAGGTCACCCAGAGAACCTCTGCCAGCTGTGACAGCAGTGCAGTGCACTCCTGCAGCATCCCCAGGGCCCTGAGCCTGGAGCAGCTCGCTCCACCCCATCCCTCCAGCCTGCCATTCCAAATGTCTCTTGCACTTGTGCAGGACATTCCCCAGATCCATGGATGGGAAACAGCAACCTGGGATAGTGGAAGGTGTCCCTGCTCGTGGCAGGGGGTGGAACAAGGAGGCAAGAGGCAAGCAGAGCAGCTGCGGGAGGAACAGAGCAGGTAGAACCAGTGCTCCCCACCTGCCAGGGAGCTTGCTGCTGAGTGAGACCAGGGGCACAGTCCAAAACAAACAGAGCAGAAACCACTTCTCCAAGGAACAGCTTGTCCATACTGCTGAAACCTCGAGGGTTACTGCAGAGCAGCCCTGTCCCAGCAGGCGCCTCTGCTGGGCACACTCAAGGGTTGGAAGCACACCTGGAAAATGGAATGAAGAAGTGAAACCCAGGAGAAGGGCCTGCCTTATGCCACAGGCTGATCCTGAGTCCCACATGTTTGCTCTGGCTGTCTTTAGCAGGCGCCCACGGGGAGGAGGGACTGACACAAACCCAGCTCTGAGCACTGACAGTGATGTAATTCTGCTTCTCACAAGGAAGAGGAACGCAGGTTTTTCTCTCCCTGTTCCTCAGGAAGGGTGCAAGCCTCACTACTAATGGTTCCTTGCCTGTGCCACAGGAAGATGAGCAGGCTGAACCCTGCCCCACAGGGAAGCAGCAGGCTGGAAGGGGTTTCTTCCAGCCCTACAACCACCATCTCTGACACCTCCCCAGAGGGCAGGAGGAACAGGGTGCTCGCTTTAAACTGCCCTTTAAAATCACATCTCATTTTCCTTATTCCAGCACTGAGCTGCACAGCTACCACGTAACCTGAGGGCTGAGACTGGAGGAGTCCTACCACACTCAGCAGCTACATTCACACAGGTGAATAATTGTGCAATAGTAGCTGCAAAAACTTCTATTATTCAGGCATCAAGACCTGAAATTGGAGGAGAGAGACCTCTTTTACTTCTTCTCAGCACAAGGCGAGCTTGGAGAACACCACCAACCTGCAAAAGCCAGTGATGCCTCAGCTCACACGGCACGGCCACCAAGCTATCAGCACTGTGCACACACCTGCACAGGCAGCTGCCTAAGTCACATAAAACATTTTTAGAAATACAGTCGAATGTTATATTCCCTGTGTAGAGTCCTTGCTTTGTTTTCGTATCTCAAACTCTCATGGCTGAAAGGGGCACAGGCAGCTGCAGTTGCAAGTTTATTAGCAGATTAACAGAAACCTTGATGAACTCCTGCATATTTCTGGTTAGGTTGATGTCCTAAAGGATTTTATTTATATGAAATCCATGCTTTAAACAGCTGATAGTCACTTCAAAACATGTCAAACTGACCCCTGTTCTGGCCTCAAAGGAGCTCACAAATCATAAATTTACGTAATAAATAAAACTTCCCCTGGGACAAACAACAGACTGTGAAATGCACTCGTTCAGCAACTGCTGAGAACACTCATTTCCTAATCAGGCCCTGTGGATGCAGCACACACCAACTTAACCTTATCTCCCCTCATCTGGGACTCAGACTATGTGCTCACACAGCAGTTGTGCTCCTCCAGAAGCACCGTGGTGCTCAGGTGCCAGGTTTTTCAGAGATGAATCAAACTCAGAATGGTGAAGAGCTACAGGAGCTACACAGGACCTGAAACCTGCCTGGCACAGCCCCAGCCCCAGCCCCATTCCTGAGCACTGAACACCTCTTCTGGCAGCCTGGAACCCTCTGTCAGATGCAGATCAGGAGCTGCTTCAGCTGGGGATGCTGCAGGTGACTGGTTGGAGTGTCAGGAGCTGAGTCACAGCACGGAGCTCCCCACCTGCAGCTGGCAGTGGCCGGGGCCAACAGGAGAGCTCGGCTGCTCAGGAGCACTTTGGGAAAGGGCCATAGCCAGGCTGGTGCTGGAATAAGCTCAGGAGTTGGGGTATAATATGAGATCAGGGCCTGAGCTTAAAAGTCAGGTTTTGGCTCATTATCTACCAGATTCTGACAACCACTGCATGGTGTGCTGCAGCTTTGTACCAGGCATTTGGTACATCCCTGATACCCCATCCCTGGAAACATCCAAGGCCAGGCTGGATGAGGCTCTGACCAACCTGATCTAGTGCAAGGTGCCCCAGCTTATTGCAGGGGGTTGGATTAGGTGTCCTTCAAAAGTCCCTGCCAACCCAAACTGTTCTGTGATTCTGTGGTCTATTCCAGCACAGTCAGTGGTAAATAATGGCTTGATGAGGCATCTCACATGGGAGGCATCTCAGAATTTTAACATACTCCATTACCTATTTTTCACAGAAAAAATAGGGGTTTTTTTAAGTTCAGATTTTACCCATCCTAATAGCTTTGCTTCCAGATTCTATCCAGGGCTTGAGGCAAAAACAACCTACTGACTTGAGCTCAAACTTTGCCCAGGAGAGTGTGTCCAGGAGAGCATGAGGAAGTGGGACAGTGGGGAGGGTGGGAGCCCAGCCTTCGGGTGCCTCTGCTGTGCTCTGCAGTTTTGCACCTCCATTCCAAATGTCTCTTGCACTTGTGCAGGACATCCCCCAGATCCATGGATGGGAGACAGCAACCTGGGATAGTGGAAGGTGTCCCTGCCCGTGGCAGGGGGTGGAACAAGGTGGGCTCCAAGGTCCCTTCCAACCCCACACATTCCCTGGTTCTATGACAGGGGATATGACCTGCAGTGTCAAAACAAACCAAAGAATCTCCTGATACACAGAAATCTGGCTCCTGCTCTCTCTGAGGAGCAGGCTGAGGGATGAGAGCAAGTTCACTGCACCTTCATCAATCTCATGGGAAGGCCCATTCCAGCAGTGGCACTGCGGGCTGCTTCCAAACCTTGTGCCAAATAACTGCACCAATGCCCAAACCACATGAGAACAAGGGAAGAGCAGGGAAGGAAAGGTGTAAAGAAAGGAAAAAGAGAACATCTCTATATGGTTAGAGCCCCAAGCTGCTCATGCTCCATCACACATGCAGGGATGGGAGTCACTGACACTCCCCCTTCCTACCCAGGGGAGTCACAGTGAAATCCTCCTCTGAAGCCAGCGATTTGGACTGGAATTACACAGGTGGTAGCAACATACCGCAAATTCCTTGGGTTTGGTTGGTTCTCAAGTCATCCTCAGGGAATCTATTTTTAGGCCTGCAACTGCATTTTTCCATGGCACTCCATGACCCTTCCTCCCACCCCAGTGCTGGGCAGAGCAGGAAGAGGCTGAAGACGGAGACCAGCCCTCAAACAAACGGGACCTGAGCAAGGGGCACACCTGCTTTGCAGTACAAGAGTCATGGGCCTCCACCTGGAAGCTGTTTGAGAGAAAACAGCAGCACAGAGCCCTGCAGCACACACTTCTGCCCAGAGCACCAGCACCCGGGGCTCCCAGTCTCCAGGACAAAATGCTACAGGGGGTGACAGAGGCAGGACACCCCTGGTGAAGGCACACAGCACTTGAACCTCATCCCTTTCTTAGAAACAGCATTAATGAATAAATACTACTGTTTGTGCAGCTGCATCCAATACCTGCCAGAGTGAGTTCTTGGTTCATATCCATACTTGCCCTTTGTCTCAAGTTTAAACTACTCCATATCAATTTATACTCCATACCCTACTCCATACTCAGCCTACTCCATATTCTATTTCCTTACAATCTCTCCTGGATCTAATTTGCAGACTGACACTTGCCACTGTTAGAGAAGTAGTCATAAATGTTCTACTTTTCACTCACCACAACCTCACAATGCTTTTCTCTGAATCAGTAATGTTTTTTACCCTTCTAGCAACTGTAGATTTGCTGAATCACAGAGTTTTATGATTATTTTTAAGGTGATTTAGAAGTTTCTGGAGTCTGATGAAGGTACTTTTATTAAAAAGAGCACATCTTCAGTTTGTACAGGTGAGGAACTTTAACCTGGTGAGTGTCAGGAGAGGCTCCTGAAATTGAGTTATTTCATGCTCAATTCAATTAGTTTTCCAGTAAATACAACTTCTCAATGCTCTGCCATCTCTTAAGTTCTCCCTCCCTTGTTAAACTTATGCTGTCTTCTGCTTCACACTCTAGATTTTGCAAATCCCTTTTCAAGACCTGAAAAATCTCTTTTTATAAATAACCACAGCAGAGGGGAAAAACACTGTTGTGTAAAATACTCTTACAAGAAAAACAGAAAGCCCAATGATTATATCATGTGTATCTTGTACTAGAGCTAAATGTTTATAAAGAGGGATTAATTTTTTTTCCTCCCTGGCAAAGGCTAAAGTAAATACAATGCTAGAGAAAATATGTGACATGCACTTAACACTGAAGAAACATGTTTGGATACAGCGCAGTGAGGAACTCACAGAAGAATCTAACACCATAAAAATTCTGAGCTTCCAGCTTGCTCAAATCTCTCAAAGTAAAACTTTGGTGAGTTTTCTTTTGAGATGTGGTCAGATGGTGCTTACAAGCTCCATAAACTGATTAGTTAGTAGCAGGAATGAAAAACATTTCATAGGTTAACAGAGGTTATCAGGCAGCAACACAGAAATGAGAGTACAAAGCCTTTCCCCTCCTGCTGCTTCCTGCAACCCCACAGCTCAGGTTTTGGCTCATAGATGCTTACTTTGTTCTTTTATTTTTCGTTATTCTAAGTCCCCTGCTGCTAATGTGGAGGAGCTGGTGTGATGTCTGTGCTTGGGACAGACAGGAATTTGGGGTGCCTGGCTCTTGGTGTCCAGGCTGGGCACCACAACCTCTCCAGACTGGCAGGTTCACTCCCAGAGCTTGCTGCCTGCAGCTTCTGTGCAACAGCTCCCTGTCTCGCTGATTTTCAGAGATTAAAGCTCTGCTTTCACAATCATTAATGCCACATTTGGGCAATGCCTGATCTCACAGAAAACACATCCAGCCCAGGCAGGGTGTGAACACACAGCCCTGCTTCTGCTGAATCAGAGCAAGAGCACGATCACCAGAGGGAAATCAATAGCTGCTCTCGTTGAGTACCTGCCAGGAGGAGTCTGTCATGATGGCAATTTCAAACAGCTGTGGATCAGCAGCCTGAGATTACACCTGATCTGCCCTGCAATTCCTATGGCTCCAACATTTTGACCAAGCATCACTGGCTCTACAGCTGGACTTGTTCTCAAAGAGTGCCCTCAAATAAGTCCAAAAGCATTACCTTTTGATCCTAACTCACTTCCATGAGAAATACTTATCCAGTATAAAACTAAAACCAACAACCATATGTGCAATTCACGCTTAACCCATGCTCCAACCCACCCGCTGAATTTACTTTTTCATTAAAATGTACCAAAGTCAGCAAAGACATGACCAGCACTAGGTTCCTTCCAGAAGGGGGGAAGTGCATCCCTGTTACTAAACCCTTAGCTTTGAGCTCTCAGAAGGATTAATTTCCCTTCTGATCCCCCTCAGCATCCCCCTGCAGCATCCCAGTCAGACAGCACAGACTTTGGCAGGTGGAGAGGCCAGACAGAGCCCTGCCCAGCTTAACAGCATCACACCAGATGGAAAACGTCTGGATTTGCAGATGGAGGAAGAGCTTAACAGAAATACTCTCACGATGAGGTGAGACTTCCCCAAAAATGTGCACTTTAGGAGCTTCAATGTGTAATTTTTTTACACACAGACTGCTACACAACATCCCATCTTCATTACTGGAGCTCCACTAGCAGTGCAGCAGAACTGCTTATATCTAATCCAGAAAGGAATGCAACAGGTAAGTCTATCTCTGTCAGACCTCTGCACCTTCTCCCTCTCTCTCACATACAGTTGTTTAGGATTAAGGTTTAATAGCTTTTTTCCTGGACCAAGGAACAACAGAATCAATTCTCTTCATCTCCTGCCAGACTCCAGTGCTCTCCCCACAAACTGCACTTGGGACCCACTCTGTAAAGCACCAAATGCTCCCCAATGCCCTTGGAGTCCAGCAGCTCTGGGGTGCAGAGCAGTACAGATGTGTTGGTGTCATGGCAGCTGCCTGTTTAAAAATCATAAAAAGAGAAATGGGAAACACCGAATTTTCAAGTGTTTCAGTTTCAAGGTTTAATCCATCAAGCACTCAGGAGAAAGGCTGTGCTACTGCAAGGAGTGCAGATGCCTCTGCGAGGCTGGGACAGCTGCAGGGTGTCTAAAACGCTCCACCCAGTGGCAGAAAGCTACACCCGCCTGAAAAAGTAAATCCTGCACGGTTTTACACGGGCAATAAATCCCACAAGTGCTTTCTTTCCCCACACGGTTCAAAAAAAGAAAGAAATTAGCATTTTCGTTATACTGCATAATGGAGGCTATTCACGTAAAGAATACAACTGAGCCTAAAAAGGAGGGAAAAAAAAAAGTATGCACTCAGTACCTTCAAAGTATGTGATTATCCCTCTAAAATCTAACACATTTCTTATCTCCCACTTCTTCCAGGACACTTAAATTCCCGTAATCCCAACTGCTCTCAGCAGAGATGCCTTAATTTCCCAAAGGCAGAAACACAGTTCTACCATTGTTATATCCAGGAAATCAGAGAACATAGCTGGGAATTAGTACAAGGATCAGGTATTTCTGCTGTTATTCTGCAATAAATGATAGGGCTTACTAGCAAAGACAAGCTCACACCAAAGCCTCAAGGCTCAGCACTCCTACGTAATGTGGAAGATTGGCTCAGGAATCAAACATCAATGCTCCTGCTCATCGTTAATGATAACTCAGCAAGAAAAAGCCAGTATTTTGAATCCCTGCCCATGGCACTGGGGTTGGAAGATGATCTTTAATGTTCCTTCCAACCCAAACCATTCTGTGATTCTGAAGCACAGCAAACGTGTTTGTCTAGGGCCTAGCACAGGACTTGGTTTTGGCCTTCTGGGAATGCCATGCTCTAGGCTTAGAAGTGAAATCAGGAATTACAGAAGAGGAATGCAGAGGGATTGTCACTGGTCTCAACCATTTAACAGTTTAATTTGCACAAAGAATATTTAGATGGGCTATTGGGAAGGAATTGCTGGCTGGCAGGGTGGGCAGGCCCTGGCACCGGGTGCCCAGAGCAGCTGTGGCTGTCCCTGGATCCCTGGGAGTGCCCAAGGCCAGGCTGGAACAATCTCATCTGGTGGAAGAAGTCCCTGCCCATGGCTGAGGCTGGAATGGGACAGTCTCCAAGGTCCCTTCCAACTAAACCATTCCATGATGCCACGAGCACATCACCCTGACCTGGCTGACCTCACCTGGGTGATGTGAAAGAAGCTGCAAGTGCTAGATCTGCGCTGCCTGAAGTCCCAGTAACTTCATGGGAAAGGATTTTTCACTGCCTCACTTTTGTGTGACAAAGCCTCTAGGCCTCTTCAGTTCCCACAGAAAATGAACAGGATGAAAATTGAATGATATGGGAACAAGCAGTTGGCTCACACTGCAAAGAAAGGTTACTGGCAGGAGGAGGTACATCATCTGTGCTGATAACACATTTGTCAAGGTATCTGGCAGCTGTAGCTTATGCATAAAAAGTTCTCTGGAAAATAAGTTGGACATCATGATGCATTTTGCAGAAATTATGCCGTAATTCAGGATGACCAAATGCAGCTCTCCTGGCTAGAATTACACATGAATCTCAAAAATCTGAGTGATAAAAAGGGGAAATGAAACACTGTGTGCTAAATAAAGCACATGAAGGGGATTTACTGTAAACACACAATGATGAGCTCAGAAAGAACTGTTATTGCACAAGGATAAGATCCTGGAAAAACTTATCCAGTTCTCTGAAAAGGAGAATTCAGTGATCATCCACAGTCAAGAACTGCCCATAAATTCCTCCATGAGGACAAGAAGAGGGGCAGCACCCATCCATGATCTCTGTGACCAGTGACCAGACCTGAGGGAATGACATGAAGCTCTGTAAGGGCAGGTTTAGGTTGGATATCAGGGAAAGGCTCTCCCCCAGAGGGTGCTGGCACTGCCCAGGCTCCCCAGGGATGGGCACAGCCCCGAGGCTGCCAGAGCTCCAGGAGCCTTTGGACAGCACTGCCAGGGATGCACAGGGTGGGATTGTTGGGGTCTGTGCAGGGCAGGAGCTGGGCTGGTGATCCTTGGGGGTCCCTTCCAGCTCAGATTATTCCATGCTTCTATGATTCTAAGGAGAAACAGGGAATTAGTTATTGGTTATTACAGAAAGCACTGTGGGTTATTAAATAAAAATCCCCCTGCAAAAGATATGGCAAAATCCATGTGGCAAATGTCTTTGGAGCAGTGAAATCCCAGTAATCCCAATTTACTACGATAAGAGTAGAAAGAGGAAAACAGATACTGTATTAGATAAATATCTGGTTTGCTGCCCTACGGCAGCTGGGTTGCTTGGAGATGTTTTTAATCCATATAAACAGTGCTAAATATCTCTACAGTTGTTAAAGTCACTGCACCCATGAAAACCCCTGGGAAGGTGATCAGCATACTTCAATTGTTATCCACCAGCTGTAGCAACACTTGCCTTGACCTGAATTTCCTGCTAGGCTAGGCAGGCAGGTTTGAGTAACTGCCTGGCTTTCACAATCCTCCCATGCCAGCAGAGTGGCAAGAAGCTGTTGTAGGTAAGGAATATTTGACAGTGGACAGAGGATGAGAAGGAGTAAAGGCTGAAGTCTCTGCTGCTGTTCCAGGGCGATGGAGAGGTGTGTGCTGTCTCTGGCAGGGCTTTCTCCAGTGAGTACCTGATGCAGACATGCCCATCAGAGTAAGCTGCAAGCTGCTCACAGCAGCCTGGAGGACTCCAGTGAGCAAAAAGACTTCATTTCACCCCAGTGTCATGCTGGCTCTGTCAAATGATTCATAACTCCAACTCCACTGCCTGTGAGGCAGCTTCCTCAGAGCGGCACCTCCCAAACTGGCCAAGAACAGCCCCACACCAGCACACCCAAGAAATATGGGTGGTACTGTCAGAGGAGGTTTAAGAAAGAGATGCTGAATGCATCCAGTTACTGTATGGTAACAGCCCAGGGTGCAGCCACATCCCTTCTCAGGGGGCTGGCAGATTTGCTGGAGTTCTCTAGAAACTACCTAATAAACATCAGTTATTCCTCAACCAGAAGAAACACTCTCTCCAAAACCCAACACTGATTTCCCAAAATTCTCACATTGATTTACTTTTAAAATAAACTCACAAACAGAACACCAAGCCTTTTTTCTTTGTGTGTTATATTTATTATTCTTTTGGGAGGTACAATGAAAATTTCAGCTTCTGTTCTTTTCCCTTGAAGAACAGCAGTGCACAGGTTAATAGGCATCAATCTACAATCAATATATACTTCAGAAAGTCTCTGATTGCATTTTCACATTTCCTGATAATAGAAGAGGCACATGTACCAGACAGTGTCAGTAGCTGAAATAAGTTTAAGCAATACTTGCTTAAAAAGCTGCACTGACTGCTATTTTAAGGCAGGTTGGGTGAAAGTTTGACAGGCAATTTCCTCAGGAAATGAAAATAATTTTGCCTACAGAAATACATTGATTGAAAAGAGGCTTTTAGAAAATACTTCATCAGTGTGAAATTATATTGATGCTGCACTTCCTTTAGTTAGAAAGACATCAATGAATCTCTTTTGTTCAGAATTCTGACTTCTCAGTCGTTCCTTTACCTTGCAGGAAAGGCAGGCAGCGATGCTCTGCTGTCAGAGGAGGCAGGTTTCTCGGGGGATCAGCAGCTCAGGCCAGGCTGCAGCGCCCAGGAGGCCTCAGGGTGTGTTCTCAATGAGTACAGCAATGCCTTGCCCTCCGCCGATGCATGCTGACCCAACCGCGTACTTCCCACCGCGGCGCCTGCACAGAAACAGCAACGGGGGGATCGGTTACTGCAGGTTACTGCAGCTGGTTTCCTCCCATAAAATCAGCAGCTCCTGTCCTGATTTTATGAGAGGAAACCAGCTACCAACTCGGTGTCACTGACAATGACGTTTTAGAATGTCTATGCTGTTATTTTTCTAGTAAAATACCATGAAATGCTGTTAAAATTTTTCTGAACAATGACTTTAGACATCATCTGGTTCCAGCTCCTGCCACACGCACAAACTTCTTCCACTAGACCCCACCTGATAATTTCTGGAGTAGTTTTTAAAGTACCTGAACACTGCTGAGATAGTTTTTAAATGCTAGGTTTCCTACAGCCACACTCCAAGAAACAGATTTCTGCAAGGTGCAAATGATCTGAAGTTTCATGGCTGAGCACTAAGTGTTGCAAGTACAAGCAAAGAGACACAGTGATCTCCACCCTGAGGGGGGAATTAAAATGGTGGTAAGCACATTAAGCAAGCCAAAAGAGCCAGAATTTCTGAAAATGGGCTAAAGGAGAGAGAAAGTGACAACAAAGTCTTTTAAAGCATCCCCTTCAAGCAGCTAAAGGACTGGAGAGGGACTTCACACACGGGAGGGAAAGGACAAGGGGGAATGGCTTCCACTGTCAGAGGACAGGGTTAGATAGGATATTGGGAAGGAATTCCTGGCTGTGAGGATGATGAAGCCCTGGCACAGGGTGCCCAGAGCAGCTGTGGCAGTGTTCAAGGCCAGGCTGGACAGGGCTTGGAGCAACCTGGGATAGTGGAAGGTGTGCCTGCCCATGGCAGGGGTGGAATGAGCTGGTGTTTAAAGTTCCTTCCAACCCAAGCCATTCTAGGACTCCATGATTCTATGAAATGCCCCACGTTAAGAAGAGAACAGACTTTGCTCAAAGGCCATTGCAAAAAAAAAGGAAACCTTCCCACAGGCTCCTGTAGGCTTGGATCAGATCTGGGTGAACTAATGAATGCTGTCATGACAACAGGATGGGATTTGAGGCACGTGCAGGACCTTCCCTGCACTACAGAGGTGGCAAACTCATAAAGAAAGTGGCCCATTCCAGCCAGGAGAGTTTTAGGCTGGCTGACCAGAGGAGTTTAGTCACATGGTATCCATGCCCAAAATGTCAGCAGGCATAAATCCACCCACCAGCAGCGCACCCACGCTGAGCAGCTGCTGTGTTCATACCTTAATTCATGCACCAGGTGAGCTGTGATCCGTGAGCCCGAGGCCCCCAGGGGGTGGCCAATGGCGATGGCACCTCCGTTGACGTTGGTTTTCTCAGGGTCAAGGCCCAAAACCTTTTCCACAGCCAGATACTGAGGTGCAAATGCCTCATTTACCTAAAGCACCAGAGAAAGGACAGAACTTTAACACCAGCTTTCAGCAGCATGTGTGCAAACAAGATTAAATTAGGTAAACTGGTCCTCCAGGTCCTTTTGGGAGAAACATTAAACGCTGTGTCTATAAGAGCACGCTCAGCCAACACTCATGTGTCAATCCAACCCAACTAAATTCAAATACTAAGCAAGTATGAGGAGTATTTTCTAAAAAAATGTACCGTATGTTCTGGGGCAGTGAGTCCATGAAGAGCCTGCTGCTCTGACAGAAGAAGGCCCTGTTCACATGCATCACTAATTAAAAACATGACCAGTCCAGCCAACTGAGTAAACCGTCATATTACACGAGGATATTTTTGTTCCACGGAATGCAATCACACCATTTCCAGTTTCCACGTGCCTGGAATTTTTGTAATGACTGTGCAGCAGAAACTGGATGGACAGAGGTCAGGCAGGCTTCTGACAGGCAAGAACACCTACATGGCATGAGTGGAATCCTTCTGCTAAAAAGATCAGGGGTAAAATCACTGCTCTTGTAAAAACATCTCACCTCTACCAAATCCATATCCTTCAGGGTCAGTCCTGCCTTCTTCAAAACCTCTGTAATTGCAGGTACAGGGCCTGTTTGGAAATCATATGCAGTTAGTTAAATTTAAAAAATTATTAAATTAAGTATTAGAAACTTGTTTTACATAGGACAAATTCATGAAGTCTCAGGAGAACCCCTCCCACAAGCCTCTGTGCACATAATGAATTCTGGATATGTCACTAACCTGCTTTATTAGGTGGTAAGAGAGCTCCTAAATCTCAAAACTACTTGGTCTCCTTGCCAACATACAGCCAGAGAAAGCTAAGAGTGTCACTGCTGCTGCACGCAGAGCTTTTGAGTCAAGAGAAGTGACAGTTCCCAGGTAAAAAAAAACAATTTCACAACGGTTTTGAGACATTCTCCTTCCCCATACTCTTGGTTCCATTTATTCTTCTCTCACAACTTGCAGCCTCCAGGTAAACAAAATAAGAAAAATACAGGCTGTTCTAGAGTTTGCTGGTCATGTGCTTAGTTATGGGTATTGTTGTTTTGGTGTTCTTAACAGATCTGAAAATCTTCTAGTGAAACATCAAACGTTTAATTAGTTTATTCCAAATAATTAAATGCTCCCTCAGACCCAGGTCTTCGACAACTGAAGAAAGTATGATTTTGGGTTTCAGACTATTAAGAGTTTGGCAACTGTCCTCTGGAAGAGGTCTACCTTCTCTGACCTAATATCAAGTACTAAGGGAAATTAATCCCAAACACAGCTACCTAAGGAAACACACACTCAAAGAGAATTTGGAAGGGTTAATCAGGTATGTGCTTGTAGGAGAAATGTACTGAGATGTTGGGTGGCGGCTGATCATTCAATTCTAAAATACCAATAATCCTAAATGCAATCACACCACCACAAAATGGCGTTGAAAACACATAGCTCAAAGAATAAATACATAAAAATAAGTAAATTACCAAAGAGACAGAAAAATTAAAAGAAGTAAGGGCCCAGTTCAGAGCTCAGTGGAGTTTCAGGGAGCCCCAGGCAGCTTAACACCAGACTAAGTGCATCTTATTAGGGAAGGATTTTAGTGTGCCTGTTACGCATGAGAGTAATGGGAGGGTCTCATGTAGACAACACAAAGACCCCTAATGAGAGCCAAGTAAATTTTCCCCCCCTCTCTCTCTTTTTTAAAACAATGGATTCTCTCACTGAACACTGTGAGACAGGACCTGCTATCAATATGTGAAAGGACAGCGGCTCAGACTGAGCTCCTGTTTGTCAGATCTGCTGCTGTCACGTTGATGAACCTCATCTGGTCTCTTTGAGCTGCTGGGGACAAGCTGTGGTGCGAAGGAGTTGGGATACTAAGTGATGCTCTATATGATTTATGAAGTTTTTAAACAAGCTAAAAGAGCTGCCTGAACTAGAGAGAATGGGCTGGTCTAGGAAGCACAATGCCAGCACCAAGTCCAGCGAAGAAAACCCTCCCTCCATGTTTGCTTTGCAGGCTGTGTCAGTCAGACAGTCTAAGCAGGAAAACAAATCTGACAATGCCTCATTTGCATTTCTACTGGCACACAGAACCTGCCAACAACAGCTCCTCTGAACAGAGAGGAAAAGCAATGCTGGGATACAATGCTGTCTGCAAACTAAAGTGAAGGGAAAAATCCTGTGGTGTCTGGATTGGCTCTGAGGGACTGTTTGCACTAAGAGAGGAAACAGAAAATACCTAATGAGGAAACAGAAAATATGGGACTAAAGCAACCAAGAAAAGGTTTTTGGTTTTTCCAAGTAATACATGAACAGATGCACATCCTGGGATCCAAGCAGCCTGAGCCACTGAAACTGCTGGAAGGTTACACTACTCAATCAGCAAAGGTGAGGCAGGCAACCCAGAGTTACACATTTTATCAAGGGATTTAGAGCTCACAGCAAATGAAAGTGAATTTAGGAAGAAAATGGTTTTTTAAAAATGTATGAGTGTTTGTTTTCTTGACTAAAAAAGACAGTAAAAAAGAAGAGCCTGGGGGACTATGCTAATGCTATTACTGTGGGTCAGACACTGCACGCACCCTTCCAGCCAAACAGAGGAGCAAATCCGTCCCTCAGCAAAACAGGGATGGACTGACACAGCAGGACGGACAGCAGGACACACAAACACCTTCAGAGCCACCAGCCTGAGCACATTTCTTTCCTTCAGAATGCCCATGACAAGAACATTTTAGTGCTGTTTGATGCCATAAAATGATGCGCTTTACTGCAACTTACCAATGCCCATGATGGAAGGGTCACAGCCAGCTGAGTGATAAGCTACTACTCTTGCCAGAGGAGTGAGACTGTGCTTTTTAAGTGCTGATTCACTGGCAATGATGACTGCACCAGCTCCATCACACACACCCTTGTAGTAAGAGAGAAGCATTCTTAGTGAGAAAATACAAAGAAACAAAAAAATCCTCACACTCTTTAACCCCCAAAAGGAGCTTGAGTCTAAGGTACTATAATTAACATTTAACAATGTTTCTTCAAAACAACCAAAACCAAATCACTCTTCTGAGGATGGGGAAAGATAGTTAAATATAGATAAATGTTTCATGAATTCCAATGTGTTAGAAAAGAAAAATAAGTCTTCCCTGCATTGGAAATATGATTCTGCTGACTTGCAAGAACACTACTAATAATGGATAATGTATGTGCTATTAATTATAAAAGATACTTTACAGACACCCACACTTACTGTGGCTATGATCTATTTTAGGCATGAATTCAGACTGTATGATCACAGCACTCCATCTGGCCCAAAGAACTTTAATCAATTAATTAACATAATGACTGTGAGAGGAACAGTCCATAATGACAGGCTGCTAAGCACTGAGTATATTCTGGGTAAAAGCAAAATGTGGGGAGAGAGGACAGAAGCTGTGGTACAAAGATGAACAGCAGCAGTATGCCCACTAAAAAAATGTCGTTTTAAAGCAAGTAAGTTCAGTTACCACTGCCCCCCAAAAAAGTAGAGTGGCTACACAGCCACTGCAGCCACCAACTGCACAACCCAAGGCTGATGAGGAAATGCCAATGCCTCACTGCAATATCAGTGGCAACCCACAGAATCAAATTTACGACCTAGGAGCTGACTGAAGGATCCCCTGGCACCTGCCAGGATCACCTGGCACAAGGCTGGGAGAGTCAGCTGGGGCATTCAGTTGCAGAATTAGAAGTCATTTTTGTCAGGAGACACCACTGAGAGCCAACTCGGTGAGAGATAAAAACAGTGGCAATAAATTTGGAGAACCACAGAGGGGACACGTGCCCAGCCCAAGGGTCTGATGTACTCACTGAAGCATTCCCAGCCGTGACTGTTCCATCCTTTTTAAAGACACACGGGAGTTTTGTCAGCTGTTCCATGGTGGTCTGGGGTTTGGGGTGCTCGTCCTTTTGCATGCTTTCTTTACCCTTTTTTGTCTTCACCTCAATTGGTGCCATCTCAGCCTTAAAGTAGCCAGCATCATTAGCTGCAACCACAAAAAGGAAAATAAAAAGGACCTGATAAAAACATCAAGATGATTGCCCAGCAAGACCAACAATCATATTTCGATGTGCACACAGCTTCTTGCTCTATCTGAACCAAAAGCTCAGGGACAGCAATATTTATGCTTTATTTTGCTTATTTATTGTTGGGGGGTTTTTTTTGTGGTTTTTGTTACTTTAAGAAGTTGGGCAAAAATTATACAAGTACACTGTCAAACTTCTCCAAAGAAAGCCTCAAATACTGAAACTTTATTTCAGTTTTAAACAGCTGAACTCCTTCTAGTTTGGTTTTTCTGTGTAAACCACTAGGTTTATTTTTAGTACATATTCCCCTTTACTGCTGCTTTATTTTACAGCCCTGTCATTTCTCAGATGGCCAAGATGTAAATCTCACTCAGACAGGAATGAGCAGAAAACCTCTTGAGCCACATTGTTTCTGTTGATAAGATACTGTACATCAATCAAAACCCTGCTCAAGGTGATCCTCCAAAGGCTCTCACTGTCAAGCTAACATCTCAGAATGGGATTCAGCTGCCTAAACAACCTAAAACAATTCAAGTCATTGGAGATATCTAAGATGCCCAAAAAAGCATCTGGCCAGATTGCCTAATATAACATGAGACAGAGATTTAAAACTGAGACACTGAAATTGTCAGATCTGATGTTGTTTAGCTACCTCTGGGCTTCTCAATAAATTCCTCAAAACCTTTTTCTTTCCTGATTACACACAGGGCTCTCTCTTTACTGTGGGATAAGATGACCTGGTCCTACAGGCAGAAATAAAAACAGCAAGGTAAAATCCTAGGAAACAAGAAACACAGTTTCTAGCAAAGGCTCCAGGAAAAGCAGGAGTTAGGTAACAAGAGGAACAAGCAGGAAGGGTGATAAATGATGAAGAGAAGTTACAAAAAGCACTTCTACATCCATTAGAAAAAACACAAAATCTTCCTTCAAGACTGCAGATGTTAAAATGCACCATCATTGGAATCTAAAACCATGCTTAGATCTTTCCTTCTTACGTTCACCTTTGGCCTCCAATGTATGTTGAGTCCCAGGATGGCCACTGCACACTCCACTGGATTTTGGCCTAAACTTCACAGTAACTGAGTCACAGAAACCTGGGATGGCTTGGGTTGGAAGGGACATTAAAGTCCATCTTGCTTCAACCCCCTGCCATGGGCAGGGACACCTCCCACTGTCCCAGGCTGCTCCAAGCCCCATCCAGCCTGGCCTTGGGCACTGCCAGGGATCCAGGGGCAGCCACAGCTGCTCTGGGCACCCTGGGCCAGGGCCTGCCCACCCTCCCAGCCAGCAATTCCTAATTCCCAACAGCCCAAAATCTGTCCCTGCCCTCTGGCCCTGGGAAGCCATTGCCTGGCTGCTGTCCCTGCATGCCTTGTCCCCAGTGGCTGTGCAGCTCTCCTGGAGCCCCTGGAGGCCCTGGCAGGGGCTCTGAGGTGTCCCTGGAGCCTTCTCTTGTGCAGCTGAGCAGCCCCAGCTGTGCCAGGCTGGCTCCAGAGCAGAGGGGCTCCAGCCCTGGCAGCATCTCCGTGGCCTCCTCTGCACTGGCTGCAGCAGCTCCAGCTCCTTTTTACATTGTAGGTTCAGAGCTGAATGCCTCTGAATTATAGTTTTGGGCATGTAAACCACCCAGAGAACAGTTTAAAACACAGCTCCTAAACAAATATCCCCTCTTCAGATTCCATGTGCTCTGACTGTTCAATCATTCAAGAACAACCTTCAATATGCAAAAGAAAGCAGAGGGATTTAGGTGAATTACAGCACATGCTGGCACACAAGGATGTGGGTCACTTTGGAAAACTGTTCTGCCGTGCAGTGGAAAGAAAGGAGTGCAGTCAGGCATGCCTGGGACAATGCTGCATCCCACCAGAGGGGCACCAACAAATGACATTCATCAACATGAATCCTGCTCAGGCAGGAGCTCACCCGTGACTGGCCAGTGGTGTTTGCTACCTCAAAAGCTAAGGAATGTCCCTGAGGAAGGCACAGGAAGGCAGTGGAAAGGGGCTCCCACTAAACCTTCTGAGGGGTGCAACCCCTCACTCAGCACACTGTCAAAGTCAACCCCCTAAGAGTGCGTTATTTGTGCCATGGGGCCAACAAAATCACAAATTACAGCATGCAAACAGAAGGACAAGAGCACCAAGGGCCAGAGAAACCCTTAGAACGCTTCAAACCAATGCTAAAAACTGACTAGACTTGAAACTGGTGTCACATAAACGCTTCCCCTGCCCGATTCACTCACCAGCCTTGCACCTCTGCTGGGTTTTGAGCGCGTACCGGTCGCAGTCCTCCCGGGAGATGCTGTACTTTGCAGCCAGGTTCTCAGCTGTCACTGCCATAGGGATTTTAACATGTGTATCTGTCAGGGCTTCCCACAACGTGTCTTCCAGCTGCGTGGAACATCAGAAGAAGGAAATCAGAAAGCACGGCAACACTGTATTTATTACTGACAGCTTCTAACTGTTCAGCAGTCTCTTAGAAACTAATGGCTCTTTGTAAAGTTAATTCAGATTACCTACAGATAATTTACTGATTTATTACAATGAACACAGTGAAAAACAGTGTGCAAGCTCTTGTGTGCTACACTAATTAATCTCCATTACACTCTAGTGCAATTCTTTCCACTCACAGTGGCCTCAAGAGGCTTGGGAAAAGCTTTAAAAATAGATTTTTAGTATTTCAGCATATTTCGCTTCTGTGTTAATTATTTATTTGAGTCCTGTGAGCAAACTTCCTGGTTGCCAGGAAGGAAATGGGAGGCACTGTGAGAAGGCACAACAGCCTACTGATTCTTTAGCTCTTTCTCTACTGTCAGGTAAAATCTCCTTGCTAGAGTCAAAGGTTTCTGTGGGTATAACATCTCAGGGGAGAAGATACCCAAGTTTACCTTCACTCAAGCTGATAAAGGTAAGTCCAGTCAGTTCAGATGGGTTTTGTTATCTCTGTCAGCAGTAAAGTTCTGCATGATACACCATTCATTCACCTGTCATTGTGTAATTCAGTTATCTTTATGGTAAGAACACAGTTGCACCTACTTGGTGTATCAGCAACTTTGTGAAGGTGCAGTCTGTAGGACCTGTGCCACAAGAACAGAATCAAGGACATCATATTCACCATCTTCACAATGGAAATACGGTGTGGGAAAAAAACCCAAAGGGCTGAAACACTGAAATATCCTAATTCTGCATTTTGATGTCAGTTATGACCCACTGAGTAAGTGGTGACACATTATCAATTTATCCTGCTGCACATTTCCCACAGTATTCACTCAGGACTTATCTTCAGAAGAAAATGTAAAGATAACTTATTTGTCAATGGATTTACCTTCAAGGTTCCACTTTGAAATTGAGAGATGCTCACAGCTTGGAGGTATACATGCTCTTTACCAGTCTCTCTACCTACTGCCAGCATTACTAGCCTTGCCTAAACTGTGTGTGCCTCTACTTTGCAGACATTTTGTACATAGTACTTACACAGAATGTAGCAAGTGACCTAAATTTTGTGTCCAAGAGTTTATTGGTATGTTTAACAGAGAACAGGGACTCAAAAATGGTTTTGAAAAAGCTGGAAAACTGGCACACTTCACCAAATGGTCTGAACCTACTGTTTTGATACTGTCTGAATACTAGATAAATGCTTTAAACTGCAAAGTCTGGATCTAATCTCCAATAATTTAATTTTCAAGGATTTGGTGCCTACAATCCTGATACTAAGCAATGCTTTGCTCACAAAACAAAGGAAGTACCTTGAGCTCTGCTCCTAATCTGGTTCCGAACCGAACCTTCCGAACCGCGTAAGGAGCCTGGCTCATGCTCTCAGCTCCGCCACACAGAACAACTTCTGACTCATTCAGGCAGATTTCCTGTCAACACAGTAAAACAGAACACATCCAGGATTTAGCTGGCTGCTTGAGGAAGAAAATAAGAACTGTTTTAAAAGAAGAGGTTGTCACCTACAAAGCAACGAACTTAGAATGAGTGCAAGCTTAGCCATGTGTGTACATGGATGAAGGGTTTACCCTTCTGTTAATGGTGGAGTCTGTCTCCTTCATGCCACATCCCTTTTTCTTCCCTTCAGCAAAGAATGATTGCATCCATGAGGGAAGAAGAGAATATGGGTGTGCACACATGACAGAGCAGAGGAACAAAGACACCAGGCACCTGCATGCTGGTGTGGTTTGGTTCACAAATGGTTGTGCTTGTGGTTTTCAGCTCCCACTCTTCTCAAAAGGAACACAAATTACACTTCAAAGCCTGAAATAAGATCTTACAATTCAAAAAAGGGACATAATTTTAGAAGACAATAGCTAGGTAGCTGCCAAAGTAAGTACCCAAAACACACTAATTCATCAATGGCAAAACACACAAATCTAAAAGCCCCAATTCTTAAATGCACCATCAAAGCATTCAAAAATAGTGCTTCCTTAAAATGCTTTACTGAGTTGGACTTTGAGGTTTTTTATGAACTAGAATGAAAGAAAATTAAATTACCCCAGAGCAGTTGTGGCTGCCCCATCCCTGGAAGTGCCCAAGGCCAGGTTGGACATGGCTGGAGCAACCTGGGGTAGTAGAAGGTGTGCCTGCCCATGCTAGGGAGGTGGAACTGGGTGTCCTTTGATGTGCCTTCCAACCCAAACAGTTCCATGATTCTGTGATCTTGACATGCATTTGAGATTCCTAGTTAATACCTTGTGTGCAGCAATAAGTGCTGAGATGCTCTCTACTGTTACTAAAAACTTTGTGAGCACCTAAGCAGCACAGGCTGCATTGATGAAATGCCATCTTTGAAAAGGACCTCACCACCATACTTCCAGTAAAAGTGGTCACATTCTGCACCAGATTTTTTTTTCAGTGTGGACAAACATGTGTCTGGCCTCTGTAAAAAGCACTAGGAAAAACAGTCGGGTGGATGTTATTGCAAACATGTAACCTTATATCTACATTTTCATATTTTTCTTCTAGAGTATCAGACCTAAAATAATTCTTTAGCCAAGGAAAACCAAAAAAAATCCCACACAATAAACAATCTGCTTGTTCAAGTATTCATAAAAGCAATGTATGAGCAAATGAAATAAAAATCCCTGTGCTCTGACTCAATGGTTTTGGCCAACTCCTCAAAGAGAAGCTGATTCTCCTCTATTTTAAAAGTGACACCATAAACCATTTAACCCATGAGAGGTTTGGATCTTTGAACAAAAGCATACTTAAAAAGCTCAAGTTGCTGCCTTCACAGCTAGCCAGGTGAGAATATAAACAATGATCAAGAGATGAAAGACTCCTGGAGTCCAGTAATTCCAGTCCATACAAACGGGATTGTGAGATGCAACTATAGCACAGCTGAGCTCCATTTCACAGCTAACACCTGTTGCATTCCTCATATTAAACTAAAAATTACTACAATACTTGGATTTTAAGAACCAACCGCACAATGTGGCACTGTGGTGGCTGAACTCCTGCAAAAAACTGTGTTGGACAATAGAAAACTCTATCAAAAACCTATGTGAAGACTCATCCCAAACACAAAGGACATGTTTCTACACATTAAAGGCCTGACAAAAGCTACAGCTGACACAGAAATACAGCTTTGTACCTGACAGCCATTGGCAATGGACTGGAAGCCAGAGCCACAGAGCCTGTTGACAGTGAGGGCTGGGACAGACATGGGAACTCCCACTCGCAAACCAACGTGTCTTGCAATGTAGATGGCATCTGAGGAGCTCTGCAGGCAGAACAGGAAAGAGGTTTTGTCACACTCCCGTTGGTTTGGAAAGCAAAATAAAGCCTTGATGCAAAGTCAGAATGGTGTAATTGCATCCCAAAAAGAAGATGGTGCATGTTCAGCAGAAATCTTACCGCACACCAGAAGCCCTCTGATTCAGCTCAAGAAGACACTTTCCTGCAGGATCTGAAAGTGTCACTGTCTTAATATGCATTTTAAAGAAAGTGTGTTAAGTCAGCAACTTTATGGTTTTTCCCTTATCCTTTATTTTCAAAACAGCACCCCCACAGCAGGCTGACACAAGGGCAGATCCTGCCGGGTGAGCTGCAGTTATTTTACGGTGAATTAATATTGCTCAGACTAACAAGGAAGACCTCCCAAAACCAGAAAGAACACCTATGCTCTCAGGGATACATGCCCTAAGCTAAAACGTATCATAAAGACAAAGTTCTGTGCACAGTGCTACAATACTATTGCAAGTTCAGAAAAAAAAAATTAATCAAGACACTTCTGCTGAAAGAGTTTGAAGTAGTCACACATTCACAGTTTATTAAGTTTAATCAAACAATATAAATAAACCAGAATTTTAAAAAAATCTACTGGGATGGGGAAGTATGATGCAAAGGAAAAGACACGAACTTTCAAAATAAAAAGAAACTTTATCAGGAGATGGCTATTTTTTATGCACTACAAGAGATCTGAGTGCAGCAATGCTTTCATAGGCCACAAACAGCTCTTACAAAATTGAAAATCTGAATAAAAGAAGCTTAGATAGCAGCCGTAGGAGACAGAATAATTTAAAGCCACTCTTGGCTGAAAATCTAAAGAAGGAATGCTACCAGTTTCTTTGCTTATTGTCCAAGTTCTCAGCTACTTGCTTCTTCTGCATCCTTGAAACATGCAGTGCAAAATAAAAGTCCCCACCCTTAATAGTAATGGTGAAATCAGAATACAAAGAAAAAAAAAAAGCTAGAATGTTCTTTGCTGTCTTGCCTAAAACAAAGATCCTCATTTGTATGTATGGGTAACTGCAGTTCTGCAATGCATAAAACAGCATCCTCTTTGGAAAAGATATGATTGTCCAAATGTCTCTGCCAATAAAAGCATAAATCCTTCCCGCTCAAAGAAAACTCACGTTCACTCAACAAAAAATCTATAGAAAACACAGGAGAAATTGACTCAAGTCACTTACAGGCTTTACATAGAAAGGGATGTATGCAACTCTGAAAAAAAACTAATCACTGAGTCACACAGCTTGAGCCATTAAGACAAGGGAAACATACCTGGGATTAGCAACTAACCAGTTAATTGACACACACTTTTAGGAGGTCAGCTCGTCCTCGTTTAAATTACCTCTGGCACTAAAAAAAGAAAGCAAAGCCTTGCTCCCAAATCACACAGGACACATCCCTCAAGCACAAGCAAGAAACACTAGCCTGCAAACCGCTACTGACCCTTTTCGCTTCCACCCCTTTGGCTGCCAGCCCGAGGCAGCCGCCTACAGGGCCACACCGAGGGTGCCTGAAACAGCCCCCGAGCAGGAGATTTTGCAGGCCACCAACCTGCATGACGTTGCCCACGACGACGCTGTCAATGATCTCGGGGGGCACCTTGCCCGCGGCCAGCGCGGCTCGGGCGGCATGTTCCGTCAGGTCGGTGGCCGCGAAGTCCTTCAGCAGCCCCCCGTAAGTCCCGAAGGGAGTGCGCTTGGCTGCCACGATGAACACACCTGCAGCGGGGGCAGAAATGACCCACGGTGAACACACCCCTAAATGGGGGCAGAAATTATCCACAGGCACAGCACCTCGCATCCAGGGGAGCGCCAAGCCAGCCTCCAGCGGGTGCATGTTGCTACAGGACACAAAATAAAACCATGCAGACACTGGAATCTCCAGGGTAAAAGAAGGGCAGTTTAATTTCTGACTTCAACATTTATAGATTTTTTAAAAGTGACAGTGGATTGAAGGATGACAGTGCTACCTCTCCAATGACAATGGACAAACCAACGGTCCATCAAATTTCTCCTCCTCCAGAAAAGAATGCGAAACTATAAGTATTTAAAAAAAAAAAAGGTGTGAGAAAATTTGTTGCAAGAATGTAAACATCAGAAGGCTCAGAAGAACTTAAAAGAACGGGGCGACAGGTGACACCCCAAATTCACATGAAACTTTTTAAGAACAGGTAACACGAACACAGGAAGCTTGAGATAAATAATAAATGGTGCTTTAGACAAGGAAGGCATGAAGAATTAACAGCCAGAAAGAAAAGATGGGAAGATTCTGGAAATACAGTGAGGTTTGACAACAAAGTATGGTTGGATACAAACGTGGAGTCAGAGTAGGCTGCCATATGCATCAAAAATTAGTGCTAATGCACTTAAAACATGCCAGTAACATCAAGGAAATCCTGTAGTAGACACCTGTGAAAAAATCAGATAAGGAACAGTGCTTTTAGCAGAGGCCATTCCCTCATCCTAGAAAAATCAGCAGATTTTTGGGTTATATGCAGAAACAGTTTCCACAAAAAAAAAAAAAAGAAAAAAAAAAAGCTCAACCCCCCCCATACACTTTTTATATGCATTTCAACTTTGAGGACTTTAGCTTAAGAAGAAAAACTTTCCCTAATCAAAAAATTCATGCTCCTGCCACCAAAAATATATATGCCACCTAAACTGCTTTAGCATGAATCTTCTGGTTCCTGAGAAGAAAATCCAGTTTTTACTAGGCAGGAGACCATGTGCAACACTTGTGTACAAATGCACGGACCAGGAGCAGTTGATACAAATTCCGGCTCAGGGGAAGCCACCTCTGAACCAAAGCAAACATCTCCTGGCTGCCTGTCACACTGGCTCCCTGCTCCCATGTGCAGAAAAACAAGTGGGAGGCAGGCTGTGAACTTTCCCCCAGTTGAACCGTGTGGCTCACATCCCCTGTTTCCACAGCTCCCATCAAACACCCAGCTATTTTAGGGAACGCCACAGGGACACATACAGATGTAAGAGCGCAGACAAATGAAAATGCCTGCTCATTAAGCTGCTTGTGAGCACTGATTTCAGGTCATCTGATCCGTGTTACTTGGCTGTTTTGTCAGAGAGAGGGTGCTCCTCCATGCCGCATGTATTTGCACCCCAGGCTGCATGACTGCTACAAAAGGACATTCCAAACTGGTCAAGGTCAAGGCTCCCCACTGACAAGGGCCTGAACAAAGTGTAGAGATCTAAAATGTGCAGGGAGGAGGCTCAGACTCATATCACTGAATGGGTTGGGTTGGAAGGGACTTCAAGGATCATCCCGTCCTACTCCCTGCCATGGGCAGGGACACCTTCCACTGTCCCAGGCTATTCCAAGCCCCATCCAGCCTGGCCTTGGACACCTCCAGGAATCCAGAGGCAGCCACAACTTCTCTGGGCACCCTGTGCCAGAGGCTCACGTCATGGCAAAGCATTTCTTCCCAATACCCAATATAAATCTTCCCTCCATAGCATATCTTTCCTGCAGCAAAACAGGCCTTGATACTCACATTCTTCACCACTCCTCCCTGTCCACTGATTCCCTGCCTCCTCCAAATTGTGCCAGCCCTAACTGACCACAAAGCCTTGCTGCACACCAGCCTGGGGACCTGACCAAACCAAAAGAACTCCTTCTCCTCCCTCTTGGCCAGGTTGTCAGTCACCCACATTATTTGTTCAGTCACATCCACCGTGGCATTGCCTCACGTGCAGTCCAGGGGCGAGGATAGAACTTTGCCCTTAAACATTCCTTCCACATCAACATCACCTCTCTCTCTTTCACTGCTGCCCACTTCCCAACAGCACCACGGGGCCAATAAACCAGGGCAGGTCACACAACAGAGGCAGCTGAACACCAACTCAGCAGAAAATGAGGGCCTCATTTTCACTTGGATCAGTCCTGTGCCCGAATTCACCTTCTGGCTGCTCAATAAAACAATAACTCAAGAGAGAAGATTGGGTGAAACCAGCATGAGGAGAAGATGGAGCAGCAGCACAGTCTGTGTTACGTTGAATTAAGCTTGACACAGACACTCCCTTAGGGTACATAACTCCAGAGCCTGCCAAATTTTGCTTGACTGGAGAGGCACCTACAAATGCTACCCCCTCCCCAGAACTTCAGGAGAGGCAGCAGGGAGTGGCTGAAGTCCTGACTGAAAAAGGACTCTTTGACCTTTGACAACTCTTCCTAAATTCCCATTAATTAGCTTCGTCCTACATTATCAGAGAAAGATTCCAGAGTCTCTGCAATTTTCCAAGGTGATGAACATTGCATGAGAGCAGAATAGTACCAAATGCATAGAGATCTGACAACTTTTGGGGAAAGAAAGCCAAGATCACTCTGAATCCTTACCAAACACTACATTTGAGACATCTTTTTAACCGGTTTTGTTAACCACTTGCTGCCAAACAGGGAGCTGAAACACTACTTAATCCTCCAACATATCTCAAGTGCACTTAGTATGAAAATAATTCTTCACCAGATCCTATTCTGAAAGCCTAGAAAACAACCAATAACATAAAAAAAGAAGTTGAGAAGCAAGAACAGTATATGAAAGTGTTGTGGATTGAGATAAGAGAAAATCCTGCAGCGGGCACAGAAAACTAAAATCAAACTATTATGGGCAAGGTGCCCTTTGTGCTATCCAGCTCAGCAAAACCATCAGAATTAACACAATGCTGACTACACAGGCCTTAGCACTGCAGTCTCACACCATGACTGACATGTATGTTATTATTTAAGTTCAGTCTGTCAAGTAGCAAAGAGCTGTCAAATAGATAAAAAGCCCTATTGCAATAAATTCCAAGAACAGGTCTTAAAAGGTGTATTTACCTCATTTTTAAGAGTCACAGAATTTAAACAATGCAGAGCATAAATCAATTCTTTGCACCAAACACTTCCAGGAGCTGTGGCAACTTAAGGAGTTTATCCTGCACTATCAGGGCTAACACAGGCAGGGCCTGGATGTGACAAACTCCCTGTCACTGACAGTTGAGGTGTCACTTAGTCACTGCACATAAACAGACAATCACAGAATTACAGAATCATCTGAGTTGTAAAAGACCTCTAAGACCATGGAGTCCAACCATTCCCCAGCACTCCCAAGGCCACATCCACAGGGCTTTTAAATCCCTCCAGGGCTGGGGACTCCACCACTGCTGCGGGCAGCTGTGCCAGGGCTAGACAGCCCTTTCCAGGGAAAAATTGCTCCTGACACACAAGTCAAATTCCCAGTTACATGACACACATGCAACCCCTTGCTATGTGCTTGTCTGCAGCACAGCTGAGTCGAGCACCCAGGGAGCCAAACACTGAATTACTGCAGAAAACAGTGCTGAACACAGAGGCTGTGACTGACACTGTCCGATCCTCTCCTCACCTTCTTCACCCCCTCCCCACCCTGGGCTCCCCATTCCCACCCTCTGACCTTTATTCCTAGCCCCTGACCACATTCCCACTCTCTGAACCCCATTCCCACCCTCTGAACTCCATTCCCACCTCCGACCTCATTTCCACTCTCTGAACTCCATTCTCATCTTCGGACCGCATTCTCACTCTCGGAACCCCCTCCCCACCCGTGCCCCCCATTCCCATCCTCTGGACCCCATTCTCACCTCACCTCTGACTCCACTCCCACCCTCTGCACCTCATTCCCACTCTCTGAACCCTATACCTACTCCCTGACCACATTCCCACCCTGTGCTCCCCATTCCCACCCCGACTACATACCCACTCTCTGAACCCCACTCCCACCCTCTGAGCCCTCTCCCCACTCTACGGCGATCATTCCCACCCTCTGCATCTCATTCCCAACCTCTGACCCGACGCAGCCTGGTGTTTTTGGGAAGTTCCTAATTGCTTCCAGCTGTCTGGCCGAGCAGGCACGGACGGGACGGCGGTGAGAGAGATCCCCCGGAGGCATGGGAATGGCTCTCGGAAGCTCTACTTTGTAATTCCTGCCGGCCCCACCACCTGTCTCGCTTTGGGGGCCCCTACAGCGTTCAAGCAGTGACCGCCCGCCCCCAGGGTCCGCCCGGAGCCCCTCAGGGAGCCCGGGATCCGCGGGGGGACGGGATCCTCACCCCTCAGCAGCGCCATGGCCACACCGCGCCCGCCCGAGTGCCGCGCCCGCCCGCCGGCCCCGCACATTCGCTACGCTCAGGGCGGAAGGGGCGGCCGGGCGCGGCCGACCGGCAGTTCACTTAAAGTTATTTTCTACGAGTAATTTTAATTTTTTGATAAATTTATTTTAAATGTGGGGGGAATTTTTGGTTGTTTTCTTTTTTATATTTTGCATCTGCTTGGTTCGATTTTTTCCCGTGCGGTTTTGGCGAATCGGCGGCAGGGGGAGCGGGACGGGCGGTGATGGCTGAGGGGAGAGGCTCCCCCGCCGCCCGCCTCACAGGTAATTACACGGTATTACGGTTAATTGCAGATAATCGTGGGATCGCTTCAGTTGGAAGGCACCTCCGAGATCATCGAGTCCAAGCTGTCACCCGATCCCCACCTTGTCACCCAGCCCAGAGCTCTCAGTGCCACGTCCAGGCCCTCCTTGGACACCTGCAGGGATGGGCGCTCCAAACCTCCCTGAGCAGTTACAATTCCTGACCTCCCTTTCCAGGGCGAAATTCCTGATGGTGTCCAACTTTACCCTGCCCTGGCGCAGCTCAGATCTGTAAACCTTCTCAATGGGGTTGTGGAGGGTCGCACACCTGAATTCGTGCCCAATCCGTGGCTGTCCCACCGCTGCCCCTAATTCCAAGCTCTGGCTTCCGTGGGCATGGATGGAGATGAGCAGGAGCTGCTTGCAGTCCATCTGTTTGAAATCTGCAAGCATTTGGATACCCTCATTTTCCAATACACAGATAGTGAAAAACACGGGGATTACAGGGCTAAAAAGCCTGCAATCATATATGGGTCACTAGAGGGAAGAACTGATCCCTCCGTGGGCTGCAATGAACATGTATCAGTCTCAGTGATGCAGCACCATGGATGCTGTGAGAACCGACAGCAGGACAGATCCATGGTTTACTCTGATAATATGAAACAGTTAAAACCACACACAAATATCCTAGAATCCCCCAATGGTTTGCATTGGAAGGGATATTAAAGCTCATCCATTTTCACCCCGTGCCATGGCAGGAACACCTGCCACTGTCCCAGGGTGCTCCAAGCCCTCTCCAGCCCGGCCTTGGGCACTGCCAGGGATCCAGGGGCAGCCACAGCTGCTCTGGGCACCCTGGGCCAGGGCCTGCCCACCCTCCCAGCCAGGAATCTGGACCTCCAAGGTACACCACAAAACCCATCCTCCAGAGTTCTGATGGTTGAAATGCACCTTGAGGTATGATTTATCTGTGTAATTGCTCCAGTGGAACCATCCCGGCTGTCAGGCAGAAGACAGGGAAGCCAGTGAAAATATTTTGTGTACAAATAAAAACTGCCATATGTCTTCAGGGACACATTTAAAGTTGTGTAAATTTTCTAGAAGAAAAAAATGTTATCCTGTGAAGACTCCAATTTTTCATTTAAAATAATCTCTCAAGTACTTTCTCCATAATTCCAATGATTTAATAAATCTATAAATCAATGAATGTGCAACATTGTCTTTTAAAAGAGCCAAGGATTTTGCTGTATTTTCTTCCTTTGCCATTGAATTCTCTCATCTAAGTCTCATTTAGGGCCAAGGGAAGGGATCCTGCCCCTGTGCCCCTGGGCTCAGGTGAGAGCCCACCTGCAGAGCTGCCCCAGCCCTGGCTCCAACAGCACAAGGAGCTGGAGCTGCTGCAGCCAGTGCAGAGGAGGCCACGGAGATGCTGCCAGGGCTGGAGCCCCTCTGCTCTGGAGCCAGCCTGGCACAGCTGGGGCTGCTCAGCTGCACAAGAGAAGGCTCCAGGGACACCTCAGAGCCCCTGCCAGGGCCTCCAGGGGCTCCAGGAGAGCTGCACAGCCACTGGGGACAAGGCATGCAGGGACAGCAGCCAGGCAATGGCTTCCCAGGGCCAGAGGGCAGGGACAGATTTTGGGCTATTGGGAATTAGGAATTGCTGGCTGGGAGGGTGGGCAGGCCCTGGCCCAGGGTGCCCAGAGCAGCTGTGGCTGCCCCTGGATCCCTGGCAGTGCCCAAGGCCAGGCTGGATGGGGCTTGGAGCAGCCTGGGACAGTGGGAGGTGTCCCTGCCCATGGCACGGGGTGAAAGTGCATGGGCTTTAAGGCCCCTTCCAACCCAAACCATTCTGGGATTCTGTGATTTATGTACATGCACAATGGGTGGCTTTTCCTCTCCTTTTCTCCACTCATTTGCAATGGCTCTCAGGGCCATAACACTCCACACTCAGTGAGTTTCTAATTAGCTGCCAATATTTCAGCACCTCTGAAATCACGTTATAACTTCTAAAACCTCCAGTGTCATAAGTAAAAGTGATTCTCCTAATTTCTGTTTATAAACTACTTAGAAATGTTTCTATTGGATGGAAGTATATATTGAAAGGGGTTATTTTTTGCATTCCCATTTTTGACCAAGAGCCACAATTTCTTCAAAAGTGTTTATTTCACAAATTTTTTTATCCCCAGCTGAATATTACAGTGACTATTACAAGCATTTTCTTATAAACAAAGGTGTAGTTTACAGATTTGTTCAAAATGGAAAAATATTTTATAAGCAGTAGTATTTCATCTACAGTATTCACTCGTGTATATCATTCAACTTTGACAGCAGCTATACCTTCTGCTCCTTAAGGTAATGACACTTCACGCCACAAAAAATAAAATAAAAATATCCCCAAAGATTTCAATATAGTAGCACTTTTTTAATATACTTCTTTTCTTCTGATTTCAAATTAATCTGAAAGTCTTTGTCCACTGGCATTCACACCTTGAAATAATTTGGATACTTTCAGGGTTATGTCTTGTGGATTGTTTTACTTAACATCCACCTTGCTAGAATTTCTTTCAGAAAAAAAAAAGATCAATTTATGACTGTAATATATATGTGAATCAATAAAGTTTGAGGAAAAAGCTTCATGGAAGTTCATGCAATTCATTTTAATTAGGTTCTACTTATATGCACTGATAAAATGCTAATTTTTCAGTTAATGGTCTGAAAGAATAAGCTTGCACAATTTTATTAATTTACTATCGAAAATGGAGGAAAACAACCATTGTTTCAAGTGCAGCTTTTTCATTGGTACCTTTTGCAAATCACACAAAGGCGGAATCATGTCCTGCAAAGATTTCAGTGTTCAAGTTGCAGGGTGATGAAAAGCAGCCACTGTGCTTAAAACATGCCCACACTTTGGTACTGTTTCACAAATACGAAGAAATTCTTGTAGCTCCAGTGGAATAAATTGCATGAGCAAAAAAATGTTTGTAATGTTTGTAAATCTGAGGAAAGAAGGCATGCTTGAGCATAGCAATTTAACTAAATTACCATTTAAATAAAAATTTTTAAAAGTGCTAACAGAAAAGATAACATATATTAAAGGTATTTCATACAGAGTTCTCTTCCAGATGGATCTCAGTGGATATACTACATGATCACAGATCAGGATGTTAAATCCCAGTTCCCATCCACACATACTAAGAGTTTTTAAGAAAGAACATATAAGTTACAATCCTGAAAGTGCCAGTGAAGGACCATTATCCCCTAGAAGACCATTAAGCACATTTTACAGTGGTAATCAGCAACAAGCAACTGCAGAAGAGGATTCTGCAGCAACCTGTCACTTAGTCTGAGTGATAAGCATAGCTTTAATCAATGCATTGGGAATTGTACTCCAAATAATTTACATCAGAAAGAGGTAGAGACCTGAACTGCCTGAAACTGCTGACCTAACACAAATCCTGAGCAACAGCTCTGTTTAAACCAACTTACAGAAAGGCTGAATCCTGCTTTGAATTATTTACTCTTAAACCATGACAACTGTTGGAGCATGGAAAGAAGGGAGAGGCGATGACTAACAAAATTCAGAGCACTGCAAGGACATTCATTGCAGAAAAGAGGTGGGTGAAAATAAATAAATAAACGTGTAGTGGGTGAGTGGGTGGCAGGGCTTGCTGGGCACAGGGAGCAGACTGGTGGCATGACCCTCATTGTATAGCCAGGGGAGATGAAGGCACTACTGAAGACACAGCAGAGGTGAGTGCCCAAGGACTGCAGTTTGGAGACAGTCCTGGCTCTTTACAAGCAAAACATCCGTAATTCAATGGGTGACAGTTAAGGAAGAACAAATTACTTTTTAGCCTGAAGTCTGTCCTTCAGTGGTAACAGTTGCTCTGAACTATGGTCTCAGTTTGAATCAAGGTATTTACCCACTGGCATAGACTGATATAACTCTGCACAGCACTCAACAGCTTCTTTTAAAATGTGCTTTTTTGGATAGTCATATACATATATAGTACATACTGGACTACTGCAGTTTGTATATACACGGATTATATACATGATGCCTAAATCACAACACACTCCTTGCCTAGGAAGGAAACTGCAGCAGACAGGAGTTGGTGTATCTCCAAGAAACTTCACATTCTACTTTCAGCCTCTGAGTAGACAGCCTACCTGGTCATAAATTTGCTGTTTGGATTTACACCAGCTAAAAAGAGTCAGATGGTGAGAGTGGATTTTTCTTAGAAAGCTTTTAGTCATGATGGAGCTGCGCACCACAGAAGAAGTCACAAAAGCAGGTGAGTTAAGATTGACTTAAACAAGACCATTGTGGAAGGGGAGAGGGCAGAATGCTGGCAGCCCCCCATCCTGACTGCAGTTTGGCACGTGGTGCTGTGGCAGGAGCATCCCCACGCTGAGCAGTCGTGGAGCAGCACTGACCCTGGGGAACCCACCTCCTCCCCTGCCCAGCAGCCACCGAGAGCTCAGCGTGTGCTGCCAAGGACCACAGAAAAACCAATGCCTGGTCTCCTTCAGCATCTGTGTGGTGAGGTCAGAGGGGTGGTTTGGCTTAGTGTATAAGTCTGATATTAAAAAAAAAACAAAAAAAAAAAAACAAAACTAAAAGAATCTGAATTGAATGCAATTATTAATTTAAGCTTGTTGTAGTTTGGGTTCACTCTTAAAGAAATGGCTTATGTATGTTTATAACATACCACCTGACAGCTTCTTTTTTTTTTTTTTTGTGTTAGAACATTTCATCTCTTTTAGAAACTTTTAATTTTTTAAAATATTCTTCATTTATGTAAGCTGTGTATTTGTATGATTCTTAACATTTTGGATGGCTACTGAACTGAATGGAGTTTTTCCATGGACAGCTACAGCTAGGATTAACCCACTGAAGACAAGTAGGGCTGGAGGATTAAACTGGGTTCCTTAGCATGATCTGTGCATGGGATTCTGACACTGGCCATGTAAGAGGTACAAGAACCTTGACAGCCACTGGAGGAAAGTGTTTGACACTGGAAAGCACAAGGAAAGCCAACAGTAGGGATCAGGATGATACTATGCTAGAAGCAGAAGGCTTAAGGCAGTCCTTTGCATCATGATTATTTCACTAGGACAAAACCTTTGCTAACGTAAATTTGGTAATGCAAGAAAGTCCAATGGAACAAATTCCTGCCAATTTATCTAAATTTCCATGAAGTAGATACACTGAATGTACTTAGCAACAGCAAAGGAGCAACAGCTCCTCCTAAATACATTCAGTGTATCTGAATGTATTTGTGACAAATGTGTTTGTATTTATGACAAATTCCACATCAGTGGAAACAAGCAGCATCCCAGCCCTTTACCTTATGGTGTGATACATACACACCTTCTGCAATTTACTTTTTCAATTCACTATCATGAATGCAGTTACTAGCAAGAACTGAAGGCAGAACTGCATGTTCTGCTATTCATACACACAAGACCACCTGCTACTAGACAAATGACACATCCTTCAAGGCAGCACAAGTGTCTCAAATTTTGTTTTTGTCATAGACACCTATGAAAGTCAAAATAAGCTGTCTCCCACTTCCTGGCTTTTGGAGATGATTATGGGCTTTGAACTATGTCAACATAAAATCAAGCAGTAAAAAATAAATCTATTTTTCAAGCATCCTTATTTCTGAGATGCAAATTACCCAAAAAAAAATCACATACAGACCAGTGTCTTTTTTAGTGTACATTTTAGCATCCATTTGTTACTGTATACTGGTTCTTCCATAAGCCTGTTTGGTCCATATTTAAAGAGCTCTTGAACTCTTTTTATGATTTTTTTCTTTTGTTGCTGGAAGTCTCTGGGTGTGAGAGGTGAGTTTAATTCTAGTTTCTTCAGACTTTATTGAGAAAATCCAAGTTGAGAGAAGCAGGGAGATGAATGGAGTCCATGGTGATGGCAGATGGGTTGAATGGGAACACAACTGGGAACATGTGCTTGAAGTCTAACAGCAGCTGTGGAGGGTCATTCCGTTCTTGCAACTGCTTCTGTTGGGTGTGGGAGAAGAAAACAAATTTAGCATCAGTTGTTGCCTTTTCTTGTTGTGTTTAACACCATCAAAGGTTTGAGAATGTGTATCATTTTATAGATACTGCAGAAAACAGTGAGAACTATTTTGTTCTCTTCTGCAGCACCTTTCCTTCTGAGCAAGTATTTACAGGAACTGCTATACAGACTGTAGGAAACACTGCTTCAGGAGAACCTGGCTACATTTTCTACATGACCACAAAGATACAGGACCTGGAAACAAAATGACACCCTTGGCACAGCAAAACCAGGACTACAGGATACCAGCAGACCACCTTTCATTCAGCTGATCAACGATGGTGATATGTTCTGGGGTAGCTGAACACGTGCCCTTCCTTTTTCTCCCTGCTCCTTGTGAGTATTAAAATGTGTTTGGCTTTAATTTGTTTATTTTTCCTTCAGTTGCCAATTTCTACCTCCTATCTCAGAAGTAACTCAATTTCACCAACACTTTGTTGACTCCTGCAACCTTAATCCTCAATCGTGTTGCTGCTGAAGAGCTGAATTAGCTGAGCTTGGGATTTGGGTGTTTATTGCCCTCTGTGATTAACAGCCTGCCTATCCCTGCAGCTGTGTGCTGTAAGAGTGTGTGCACACACAGAGCACTGAATTCAGGACAACCTGCAGCAGCATGCCTTTTATAAAATGCCTGAGTTAGCAGTGATTTAATACAGATGCCACTAGAACTACAGAGATGTCATTTGTGCCCTGCAGTTGACAGCCCTTTAAATTTACCTGTATGTTTCGTATGAAAGCTACTGTCACACGTTCTTCAAACTCATTCACAGGAGTGTAGAGAGTCAGTATCTTTACAATCTGTTAAAAAGAAAACATGGTTACAGTCGTGAGAAGCTAAACTTCTCCAGAACACAAAGCACAAGCAGCAGGTTGTCATGATGTGGCCACAAGTCTGCCATGACAAAGCAGAGAAAAGAAGCAGCAGAAGTATCACCCTGGTGTTTTTCTTTGCCTCTTGTTAAGGTATTGCAAGATCCATGGACCTGTCAAAATCACTTCTTATGGGAAGGTCTGTAAACTGGCAACAGACTTGGACAACAGATTTATACAGGGTTGGCACATGGTGACATGGATGACTTCTGATGTCATCTCTACAATACTTCTCTTGACGCTCCCTCACTCCCACTCCTCCCCTTAGCTTTTCTCAAAAATGCCTGTTCAGGACAGAGTGGTGCAGATACATTAGAAAAGCTCTCCGAGAACCACTGGAAATCAGCTCACACCTCCCACTTCTCCCTTCCTACAATATTATCAAATTAAGGACAGGCAATCCAGCAGTAAAAAAAGTGAGTTTATCCTCCTGGCATGGAGTCTCAAAGTTCAAGGTCATATCCAGCCAGCCTAGGTTGGTACTTCTAAACCTCCAGCCCCAAACAGGATCCTTGGTGGGCATCCTGCAGACACAGCCAGTATAAGAGCTGGCAAAAGACTATAGGTGTGGGAATCCTTAAAATCAGAGGGTTTTGGGAAAGCTGCAAAAGGCAGGCCTCAGAGACAGCAGAGCTGCGATTAGAGCTAGGTGGGTTTAAAATGCCAAGGATCTGATTTACACAACAAATTCCTCAGGGCTGGGTTTCATCTTTGCACATTTCTGGAGCTCCAGTGCCATCAGTGGCACTGTAAGAGAGAGGCCACCACTGTGACCATCTCTGGGAGGGGACAAGGTGTAACATCAGTTTGGAAAAGGACAAGCTGTGGCCACTGAAGAGCTGGCAGAGGGAGACCACCCTTTCCCACTCCTCAATTACCTGTGCTGTAAACCCCTGCCCTGCTCCCTACCTGCTGGGTTGTGAGCGATGTGCACAAGGAGCAGATGGCCTCAGCATCCTCTGAGGTTTTCTTCTTCAGCTGCAGGAGCTGTGCTGCCTGAATCAAGGGCTCCAAAGTTTGTGCTGCTCCACTCTGCTGCAGATTCTTCCCATGCAGCCATTCCTCCAGCTGGCTGATGTTAAACCTAGATAAGCAACCAAGTCAAGATGTGAGCTGAGGTAAAAAGCAGCATATTCAAAACTCCTCTTTGGGGCTCGGGGTATGTTGCAGTGCTGGTGTATGTGGCATTTTGTGATGTGGATTTGTGATAACACGCAGCAAGAGACAATCAGACCAAAGCTCAGTGTAAAATATATCCTCCAAGTACCTTTCAAATAGATGAACCATGTAACAGCCAAACAATACAACGGAGGTGCTTTTCTACAGCATTCAGATTCCTCCAAGTTTCAACAATTAAAATGAAGCTTTTAACCAGCTTTTAAATCCTAATAAGATCCTGCAAAGTACCCAGATACCTTTGAGAATATCTACACAGAAAATGCTTTTGCTGTGCCCACTTTCCTCAAGGGGAACACAGAAAGATCCAGCCTGGGAAGGGGAAAGGGTAGCAAAAGGAAGATTTAACTAATTTGCACTGAGAAGTGCACTTTTTTCCCCTATTTTACACCAACTTACAACATTAACAGAACTTCCCTAAGCAGGCAGAGCCCTGCCCCAAGCACCAGCCCCACCTCAGCTGCATGCCCGTGCTCCACGAGCAGACATCCTTCCTCAGCAGGAGGTTGTTCAGGGTGATGGCATTGATCATGTAGAAGAGCTGCTTGAACACCTGCTGGATGATCTCTGGGTCCAGGCCCTGGTCACACATGATGCTGTGGAATGTGTTCAGCTGGCGAATCATTTCATCCAAGCTGTAGGAGCTGTCACCCGCATTGGAGGAATATTTCCTGTAGCTCACCGGTTTGACAATGGAAAGCCCTTGGATACTCTCATTTTCCAACACAGCAGACACTGGAAAAAGGGGAAATGGGCTAAAAAGCCTGCAACCCATCTATTTGTCACTAGAGGGAAGAACTGATCCCTTCATAGGCTGCAATGAGCATGTATCAGTCTCAGTGATGCAGCACCATGGATGCTGCAAGAACCAACAGCAGGACAGATCCATGGTTTACTCTGATAATATGAAACAGTTAAAAACACACACAAATATCATAGAGCTATGCAAGAGTTTGGTTTGGAAGAGACTTTAAAGGCCATTTGGGTCAAACACCCCTGCCATGGGCAAGAAAACCTTCCACCATCCCAGGTTGCTCCAAGCCCTGTCCAGCTGGGCATTGGACATTCCAGGGATGGGGCATTCCTCAGATGAATCCTCAGGAATTTGGTTGAAGAGATAACTCTTCTAATACCTGCTCTCACACCCTCAAAACCAAGGTCTTTATGAGTCTTTTTCCTCTTCCCAATCCTCGCCTCTCTTATAATGTACATTTCCATCCAAAAAAGATTAACCACAAACCTGGTCTGGAGGAGACAGCAGACCCACCAGCACAACCTCACCTCTTCCACTGCCTCCCCAACAGAAATAAAAGAGATATCTTCTGGAGTGGGAGGAAAAACCCTCATCCCTATTAGCTCCTATCATGGGGGAAGATAAAAACTCTCTGGGTCATGCTGGCACTGTGCAAAGTGTCTGAAAAACAGCTGGAGCAGATAATCTGGGCCAAGAAACACCCTGCAGGTGTGAGCTCACCAATCATGGGCTGCAGGATGCCCTCTGCAATGTTGATGAGCTGCTGGTAGATCTGGATGGAGAGGTGGCCCAGCACCTGCCGGTACTCGGTCAGGTCAAAGTTCTTCAGGCAGTGCTCATTCTGTTTCGCTGTGTTTTGGGTCATGAAACCCTGAAAAGGAGATTAAAACACCCAAGCTCATTATTCCTCCCACTGGCAGTCCATCAAAACCACTGCATTAAAACCCCCTGCACCCTTAAAGTACAGTATACCAAAATATGTTACCAAAGTAATCACAGAAAAGATCAAAACTCATAAATCACCTTTCAGTTACCCGGGCATTTGTTTATAAATTATTACTAGAGAAATACCTTTTCAAGAAAATCACTAAACTACCAGTTTTTCATTTTATCCTTAGCAAGGATCTGCATGTTTGTATTAACTGCAACATACAGGTGTAGAAAATGACATTTCAGGCCCTCTGAAACTACATTTTTAGCTACATGCTTATCCATTTGAGTTCCAACATTAAATATTTTTAAATTAAGATTCTAGAAAATTGAAAAAAGTTATGACTGCATGTTACGTGCTGTTTTGACAACATCTTAAATTGTTCTGAAATTCATAGATCTCCTGAAACAACTGAATTTATTGCCTGTTTTTTGCTGATACAGCTGATCTATAATCCTGCATTTGGCTGCTGTAAATCCTCAGTTTTGGGCTCAGATATTAATACCAGTTTAGTGTCAGAAGCCAATGGGATGTTTTAATTAACACAGATCCTTTAATTGCCTGTTCATATGGCCTTACTTGGTGTGAAAATGAGAACTATGAAACTGTTTTTGTTGCTTGCTGACTGGCAAAATGCAAAAATACAACACGTACCAATTTGAGTTGATTTCACAATTTCCCAGTTTTCCTGACTAATTGTAGAGCACCATGCTCTTCACCTGACAGGACTGTATGTGGGTTGGGATTTTCTTTTAAGCTTTTTCTTAAAAACAGGCCAGATTTAAAACTAAAGATAACAGTATCTTGCAAACAGCTCTGTAGTATTTCTCTCCTCTATATTTTGCAACAATTGCCAATGGAATTTGCAAACAGCTGATTAATTTAACACAGTAAATTATGGCAAAAACTGTGTTTTAAGCCAGCTGGTTTTCTGGAGAGGATTTTCTCTAAATGCAGTATTATTATGCAGACAGAAGAGGGCAAACAAGAGCACAACTGCTAGAAAGTATTCTCTAGAATATTTTTAATTTAACTTTTAATTTTAAATCTTCGAAATCCAATGCTGGGGTTTTACACACAAACCATTATCTCTTAAATGAACTGAATAGTTAATTTAATTTTATGAATTTTTTTCTTACTCTTTGAATGCTCAATATATCTAAATAAATATCTAAAGACTAAAAAAAAATAACAGTATTTGTGTCTGTTGAAAATTTTAATATGCAGAATACAAGGCTATAAGGATGGCAGTGGGTAATGTAAGAGAACTGTGATAATCCCATTCTTTTAAAGGGATCAGCTTTAATAAAATTTATTTCAAGCAATAAAATACTGTTTAATGAAAAGCTGAGGGATGAACTAAAACCAGGAGAATGGCCTTCAAAATGGCTCACCAGAAATAGCATAGAAAGGCTGGCACAGCTGGGGCTGCTCAGCTGCACAAGAGAAGGCTCCAGGGACACCTCAGAGCCCCTGCCAGGGCCTCCAGGGGCTCCAGGAGAGCTGCACAGCCACTGGGGACAAGGCATGCAGGGACAGCAGCCAGGCAATGGCTTCCCAGGGCCAGAGGGCAGGGACAGATTTTGGGATCTTGGGAATTAGGAATTGCTGGCTGGGAGGGTGGGCAGGCCCTGGCCCAGGGTGCCCAGAGCAGCTGTGGCTGCCCCTGGATCCCTGGAAGTGTCCAAGGCCAGGCTGGATGGGGCTTGGAGCAGCCTGGGATAGTGAAAGGTGTCCTTGCTCGTGGCAGAGGGTGGGATGAGATGAGATTTAAGGTCCCTTTCCAACCCAAACCCTTCTGTGCTTTTAGGAGCTTTTCCAGGGAGAGCTAGCTGTGCTATACCCAGATCATAGCCGTGCTATACCCAGATTAACCAAGGAGGGCAGTCAGAGCGGCTCCATCCCCAGCCAGAGGGAAGCCCCTCGTGGCAGGAGGGGGCAGGGCCGTCCCTCAGGGATGCCGCCCCCAGGCCGGGCTCTCACCTCTTCCCCGCTGTACTGCTTCAGGCAGTGCAGCAGCCGGCACGTGTTCGCCAGCCAGAACGATGTCATCTCAAAGTCATCCTGGTGCTTCTGCAGAACAGAGGGAAAACACATGAGATCCCTCCCCTCCCTGTGGCATCACAAAACTAACCAATTTAGAGTTTCCCCACCCATAATCAGGCAGCTTTCCCTCTGCAGCTTGGCAACATTAGCTGTTCTTCCCTGCAAACTTTTTTTTTTAACCTCTAAATTCAAACCATTTTATTGCTAGGATCACAATTCTCCTCACTCTTCTAAATAGGGAGGCTCTAAGAGCACATTGGCTTGAAAATCACTGTGAGAGCTGAGTGTCCAACACATGTTGGACATGGTTATTACCACCTGACAGCCTCTCAACTGCAAGACAAGAGCAAATGGACACCTGCCTTCAGCACTTTCTTAACGCCATTGATGGTGGAGGTGAGCAAGGAGTGCACCTTCTGGTCATCGTTGATGTAATCTGCATGTCTGATGCACATGTAGAGGATGTAAGCAGGAAGACAGGGAACAGTAGCAGACACTGCCTGGGGCTTGAGATCTGGAAGATTTGACAATTTAAAAAATGAAAGATTTCACAAAAAAAGAAAACTTAAATCTCCCCAACTGACAAGAGAAGCAGAGAACCAGAGTTGGAGTGTACCCAGGCAAACCCCTCTCCTCTCAGCCCTGGAGAAAATGATATTTTGGCTCTGCAACTTGCATCCCTCTCTGCAGAGTGGACACAGAGCCAGAGGTTCAGCTGCAGGACAGAGGGATCTGCCCCAAATCCTCAGCACTCAGGGTTGGGAGGGCAGCCCTGCCTGTCACTGAGGTTTGTGACAACAATCCATTTCTCGTTATGGATGCACAGTGGAGCCAGAGCTTCTCTACCTTATAAAACCCTCCCCCAGCAGCACAAAACCACCTCAGAACAGCTCCCTGAAGCTTTCAGGAATACCTCACATAATAAATCCTCTCCCTGAATTGATGATGCATTAAATCACTCATTCCCTCAAGATACAGAATCCTAATGGTGGCTGTGGGCATATGGAGCCTCTGAAGAACAAGCTTGTCTGATTAGGAGAACTTCAGTACCCACAGCAATGGGCTAGCACTGCTCTGTGAACACTTTTTGGATCCTCACTAGGTTCTGCTGGGGTTAGAGTTGTAGTGAATACCAACACCTTGCTAGGGAAGCTGACTTCTGAAACAGCACTGAGTGAGGGGATGCTGCAGCAACTCTCACCAGCCTGTGCAGTGCAGAAGAGCTCACAAGTTCATTATCTGTTATCTGTTATTACCTCATGAACTGAGCTACCTTTGTTCCACTGCTGTGCCAGACCCAGGGGCCTGTCCTTCTGCCAACCCCTCCCCATCTATCACCTCATATGAAGCTCAGTATGCTCTAAAAAACTAGCCTTGCTTTGTGTTTCCCATTTTTTGCTATCCCTAAGGGATTGTGTCCATCCTGGTCTATCTGCTTAGTGCAGCACTAGTTAACCTACCCAAACTGCCATCACCCTAAACATGCAGCCCCAGAAGGGTTCAGTTGAGAAGATCTATTTGCCTACCTTAATTTTTTAATGTCAGGTTTACAAACTCTCCCAGGCATGAGAAGGAGCAGCCAGGCAGAGGAGCAGAGCAAGTTCCTCACCTGTAATGAGGTTTCGGATGAGGAGTGGCTCATCTTCTTTGTAATATTCCAGCATGCCCTGAAAATCCTTCTCCTTCCTCTGGACAGCAACCTGCATGTTCTGCTCGTGCGGCCTCCTCTCCACTGGCACCATTGTCTGGGATGCTGTGAAGAGAAAAGGTTATCAACACCTGGCTGGCACCTGGAAATCAACAGCTATTCAGGCCCTCCACTGGCCTTGGTGCAGACACCAAGTCAAAAAGTTATATATTGAATTCCCAATAATGTCATCAGCTTTGATAGACTTATAAAAATAAAAACAATCAGGTCCTGGATTACCAGTCCACAGAGTTCTGACTCTGAATGACAGAAAAAGTGCAAAACTCTTGGAAGAGGAAAAAATGAAGCCATTTTTTTATTTTCCAAGAGACCACAGGCTAGAAGGTAGCAACCCTAGTGAATGATTTTCACAGAGCCAGGCAAAAAGCAGGCAGGCAATGCAAGCTGCAAACCATAATGGCACACTGCTGGAGTGTAATAAAGCAGAAGAGACCAGCATGCAAATACTGCAGCAAGCAGCATGTAAATCACACTGACAGGGAGCAGCTGGGCGAGCCGTGGAAACCCTCCAGTTATTCAGCTTAATTTCACTTAATGCCTGGTTTCCAGAAATTAACTCATGAGAACGGGGCTCTCTGATTAATCACGGCTTCTCCAGAGAACAGGAAGTGCTTTCCATACAACACAGATGCCACATTTAAGGTGATTTCTCATTAAGCAGAATATACTTACACAATTTGATACTAAAGGGTTATAATTCCCCCTTCAAAACTGACAGATCAGAACATTTTCCTGCTGACACTGGGGTCCTTTCTGTATCTCTGCCTGGGTCACTGCATTGACTGCAATGACAGCAGAAAAGTTTCCTTAAATATCCTCCAAAACCTGGTACAGGGTCAGTGTCAGCTCTGTGCCTGCTGCTAGTTCAGTGCCAGAACAAGCAAAATCTCACTTTCATAGAAAGAAAAAGAGAAAAAAAACCCCAAACCCTGCAGCTCTCCAAGACTGGCCAAAGAAGTAAAATCCAAGTGCAGTTCCCCCAGCCCAGTATCTCCGAATGCACAGGTCACCTTCAAAATCTTGGACCTTCTTCATGTAAATCTTCAGCTGCTTCTTCAGCTTCTTTTCATTCTTTTCCAACTTTTCCAGCAATTCTTTAAGGTCCTGAAAGACAGAAGATACACTTAAAAGAACTCCCAACATTAAACCCAGGAACAACTCATTTGGGGTGAGTTAGAGGCTGGAGTATGGCCCGTGCATCACCAAGGCATGGTGTGAGCATCTCAGTGGAAGAGGGGCACCACCCACAGCACTTAATCCTGCCTGTTTATCACATTTAAACAGTTTTATTTAGATACTGGAGTTGTTGGAAAAAGGCAAAAACTCAGTAGGTGCCAACATTCCCTGCAGACTTTGCACACAGATACAGAAGGGGAGAAGGGGAAAATTTATGATCATCCAGGCCAACTTTTTGAAGTAGCAACTGCCTTTCCACACTCCCAGTAAAAGCAAGTAAGATGAAAGACCTGTGCTGCCTCTGTGCCTAACAGAGTAGAAGGGTCCCCAGTGATCTGATTTAAGGCAGTGTCACAAAGTAGAAAGGCTTAAAAAAGCATTTAAAAAAATTAAAAATAAAGCACCTGTGTAGTCACAAAAGTCATACAGCCGCAGAACATCAGCTCAAGGCCAAGTGCCAACACTCCCAAATGCACAGTGGGAGATACTGATGGATTCTGCAGAGTTTAGGAGGGGTGAAAGAGATTCCAGTGCCCTTCCCTCCCTGTTATGCTTCATATCTCCTTCTCTCAAACTATTTTTTGCTCTCTTTCTGTCTTTTCAGCACAGCCTCTTACCAGGTTTTCATTGGTCAGACGTGTAATTTCTTGCTGAAGTCCAAACTCCACCTGGACCTCTGGAGAGAGCTGCAGAGTCTGCAGGAATGCCTGCTGCTGCTTCTCCAGCTCCTCTTGCATTAAATCCACCTGGTTTTTCAGAGCTTCCATCTCCTCCTCATGCTCCCTTCTCTGGTCCTGGAGCTGTGCTTCCAGCAACCTGAGAACAGGACCACACTGATCAGTCTGTGATGTCAGCATCAAGGTAGTAACCACCATCTGAGTTTAGATGCTTCAAAATCAACCAACTTGGGAAATACTCTGTCAACCTCCCTATAAAACTGATGAACAAGAAGCTATTATTGCCACACTAGTCTGTCATTTGCTATACCGCATATGAAATACTTTTGAAATTAAGAGATATGAAATCAAAGGTTGGGATTTTTAAAAAATAAATCCCAAAGCACGCTTTTTTATTTAACTTCATCAAACATCCAGGTTCCTTTACTTGCAAAGAGCAAATACATGGCAAGAAAGCAACACAGATCAACACCTGCAAGTTTTGTTTTCAAAAGCTCAGCTTGAAGGACATTTGTTCCTGTGCTCCTTTCCTGTCAAACATAAATTCCAACTCTTAGCCATTTGCTAAGCCAGAATGCCTTTTTAAATCCAGTGGAAAAATGTTCATCACTGAGATGTTAACTGCAGACACCCATGCTGAAGGTGATGGTGACAACCTGGCAGGTGACATGGTAATTGATTTTAAGTGTCCCTACCCTCTGCTACATGGAAATCTCCCTTCAGGCCACCAGCTCTTGCCAGAAGATTGAAGTGACTCCAGAAGGTATAAGGCCTTTGAGAGAGAACCACCAAGCCAGAAACTACAAAGTATAGTCCCAGATTATACAGGACAATGGTGGTCAAGAGAAGGAATGACCAAGGGCACTACCAAGCCCCTGCCCCTGCTGCAGCTCACGGATGTGCCTGCTCAGAGCTAAGGGTCACCTCACACCCAGCTCAGGGCCTTCTCACACTGGATGCAAACAGCAATCCTCAAAGATGAGGAGGATTCTGCTGTTGACAGCTCCACACTGACCCAGGACGTGCACAGACACAGAGCTACAACTCACACTGGTCCACTGGGAAATTGATTGTGATCCACACCTGTCAACTGTTTCCCTACAGGAGCAACTATGCACAAAAATTTTTTGTTGTTGTTTTGGTGTTTTTCTGTAATAACTCTTTTATAAAAGAGTGCATGCTTTCAGGGAAGACTCCTGGATGAAAAGTACTAATCATCCCCATGTTGCTTTGTGTAGTTGTTTTTGTTGCCTTTAGAAAATTTAACAACACAGTCTCTACTCCCACATCCCAGCACAAGACAGAAAAGCACGTTTTGCACCTATAGAAACATAAGCAATAATGCTGTCAGCCTCATAATCCTGTCAGGAGTTATATTCTTAATAGGCTTGGAAAATACAGACCCACCAAGAAATAAGTATTAAGTACTTAATTTTCATTTTATTTCTTCATACTGGGATTAGTTGGGATTCAGTCTGGATAATCCATGAGACACCCTCAGAAGAACATGCTCCTTCTATGAACCTGGGTTCCTACTTTGCTTGGAAAAACACATGAAATAATCTCTGTTATTTCTTCCTGTTACTGTCTGGTTTTACCCTGATACCTCTAGATGTGACCACTTTAGACTACTCTATACAGAATACTTAATTTTTTTATCTCTTTAATATCCTTTAAACTTTAATAAAATCATATATATTGGAGCCTCATAAGCACCAAGCACAGGAGTGATGCAGGACAAGAATCCAGGAGGGATATTTGCCCAGCAGAGCAGGATCTGGGGAGGGCTATGGAACAAGCTATGGACAAGTCTGTGTCTACCACGTGCCTTTCTCACCCACAGACAACACATGGATGGGAGCACAAAATCCCCAGGATCATGCAAAGGTGACAGCACTGGGTCACAAGCACAGACCCTCTCCTTCCAACAGGTCAAGGACTGGGAGAAAACACTTCCAAGAGGTGCCATGTCTTAGTGCAATTTGGGAGAAAAAAAATAATATGGTCTTGGAGATCCCAGCTTCCCAACCTCTCTATCACCCAATTCCCCATTACTGTCACATAATCCTTACTGGATCACAGGTCAGGCATTAGTGACAACGGCCACCACCAGCAATGGCCAAGTGGAACCATGACTCCTCTGAAAATTACAGGAGGGTCTCAATTCCTGCAGTTTGGAAATCCTACCTCCAGCTGCTCCCAGACAGGACAGCGGGCCCTGCCCAGGACCACATGGCAACAGCAGAGCAAGAGAAAGAAACAAGAGGGCAAGGAAAAGGTAGGAGAAGGCAGAAGCAGCAGTGGGGAAAAATAGAAAGTGTTTGACCTGGCAACTTGCTTTAAACCTTGATAAGCCAAGCCGAGCTCTCCATCTTCATTGAGATAGCCCCAGTCCTCAGTCTTGCTAGAAATAAAGGACAGGAAAAGGAAACAAGAGGACAGAGAAAGACAAAAGGTCAATTGAAAGAGAAGGGGAAAAGGTATAGAAGTCTTATGTATTTCATTCATATTAGTTTTCAGAGCACACTTGCATTGCATTGCATTTCTTTTTCCACCACAGGGAAGGAGAGCCCTGCCCTGGTTGTGCCCTGTAAGACATTTTAAAAACAAGTTTCTCCATCTCTTTCCCACTGCAGCAACTCCCACTGGTCTAAAATAAACTCTACTTCAGCCAAGAGTTTTCTCAGCATTTGACTCAAACACATCAGTCTTTCCTCAGAGCAGCAACCTTTAGTCCAAACACCACAAGCATCCCCACAAGATCAATCTCTCCTGTGTACATCCAGACAGAATAATGGCCAGGAAAGTCTCATCTCACTTTAATACTTTTAGCAGTTGGCTTTTTTAGTCTCCTTTTAGCAGATTGTTTGGGGTTTTTTTGAAGCTATATGAGGCAAGATTTATCTTCTTTAATGAGGGGATGAACACATTACAAATGAGTGATGTAAGCTGGTCAGCTTGACCAGAAACACTTGCAGCAAGATTTTACGTGGCTTTGATGTCAGTTAGAAAAAAGTGCTTGTTTTAAGCAATAACAGTTTAAAAAGTAAGCAAGGAAACCATCAAACTTAATATAGCATTAACAAACAAACAAACAACAGAACCAAACAAACCAAAACACAAAAAGAAGAAAGCCAAACACACATTTTGAAAAGAGCTGTAGCAGATGCCATTCCCTGACAAGGGAATCTCTGCATATTTCAGTGGCAAAGCACAACACACAAGCATTCATGAGCAAATTTTCACAGGAGGAAGCAGTGACAAATGGGGTGTTGCAGCTCTGCTTTGAAGGGGCTCTGAAGGCGCCTCACCAGCACAGACAGCTTGTGCATCCCTCCCATGCCACTGCTCGAGCACGGCACTTCTCAAAACTGGCAAACATTTCAGGCACTGACACTTGCAAAGTTCATCTGTTAGAGCCACATGTATGAATTTCAATTAAAACCTTGTTTCTATCCCATACATAGCAGGTTTCCAAAAGGGTCTGCAAGCTGACAGATACAGGGAGGTTTATTGGTCTCATTTGCATGAATTTGTTAGTAAAGTCTTTTTTTTTTTGGTTCATATAATCTTATCAGGACATATCCTCAGGCACTGAAAACCAAAGGAAAAAGCAGGAAGGTCCCCACTATTTATTGCACATCAGAAACCTGTGAAATCTCACATGATGAGCAGCATTTTAAAAATATAGCCCTCCTTGGAAAAATAGCTTTCCTTCCTTTTTTAATCATAGGCATTGAGGTAAATGAGGAGAGCAGCTCAAGAAAATGCCATTATAAGATAAATATATAAAAATGCTGATTTAAGGTAAACCTGTACTGGGAAATAAGCATTCAGTCCATCTCCATCAACACAGCATTGACTCAGAAATCACTGCACTCCCTCTTCTCCCAGAACGTCATGTTGACCAAGACATATAAAGGGGTCCTTTCAATGTAGTTAGAGTAATTGGCATCTGAATCATAATAATTTCCTAAAATGCTGGGTCAATCCTACTCTCAAATAAGGCTGGAGAGGAGTTAAAAGGGCTGCTTCACAAAGCCCTTTATCCTGATCTTGGAGGCACAGGTCTCGGGAGCAGCTGGGACCTGCAGTCAGCAAACTGTCCTCATCAAAAGCAAAAAATTCCTGCCCAAACACCTCCCTGCCCCGTGAAAGTAGCTTAAAGGAGGTGCATGTACCCCAAACCCAGAGATGTTAATTGCAGCATCTTCAGTAAATGATCCTCTCTTCATAAAACAGGGGCATTTCACTTTCAGGCACAGATGGACCTTTTTGTTTTAGGTAAAAGGAAAAATACTGTGCATCACAGACAGATCTAAGGCAGAGGGGAAAGATACCCATGGGAGAGTGGGAAGCAGAGATATGGTGTGATCTCCACATCATGGTCTCTCCCACCTGCAAAAGCATCCCTCATGTAAAGCCAGCATCAGCTCTTCACTTTGCACAGCAGCTGCAGGTGGGACTTGCCCAACAGGAAAAAACAAATCCATGTACTCAACAAAACTCACTTGGAAGCTATCATGGAAGCTAATTTCAAAGGCCCAGCCTGATTTACTTTGACCTGCCAGGTTATTTATTATCTCTTAACACCATCACCTGGTCTCTCACTGGCTCTGCATTTCCACCAAGATCAAACAGGCTTGATAGAACGATCCCAAGAACGGAAACAGGGAACAAAAAGCCTACTTAGCTTTAGAATCAGTTATTGTAGGAGAAAAATGAAGTAGGAGCTAACTTGATTTTCCTCTTAGCAGCTGAAATTCAGCAGAATTTTTTTTAGGAGGAAAAAAAGAAAGAAAAAAACTGAGTTTAATGCATTTATAAAGAAAGGGCTGATTTCAGTTCAAACTTGCCCTTGGCCTGGAATCAAAGGGCTTTCCTCTGGAAGCTTTGTGGAGACAGAATTCCTACATGGGCAGGGTTAGCAGCACCTGGCAGAGTTCTTCCTGTTTTCCTCTGGCTGTATTTAGAAGTGCTGCATGACATAGACATGGAGACAATAAAAGGTTGATCTCCCACCAAAATAGAGCCATGCTGTGTCCTTAAATAGCTAAGAGATGATGACTTGGAGCTAGGAGCAGCTCCTGGGTGGAGCAAGGTTTTACCATATCCATAAGCCTGGCCTGGTGAAGAACCTCCACCTGGTGAAAAAGCACCTCAGACTGGGGGGCAAAGAGCAGCTGACAGCCCTGAAGGACTGGACCATCCAGAGGGACCTGGACAAGTGGCCCAAGGGAACCTCACGAGGTTTAACAAGGCCAAGTGCTGGAGCTGCACCTGGTCAGGGCAATCCCCAGGATCAACTCAAGCTGGCGCTGAGCAGAGGGAGCAGCAGCCCTGGGAGAAGGAGCTGGGTGTGCTGTGGGTGAGAGCTGGGCCTGCCCCAGCCTGAACCCCCTGCCCTGGGCTGAGCCCCCAGCGTGGGCAGCAGGGCAGGGGGGATCCTGCCCCTGTGCCCCTGGGCTCAGGTGAGAGCCCACCTGCAGAGCTGCCCCAGCCCTGGCTCCAACAGCACAAGGAGCTGGAGCTGCTGCAGCCAGTGCAGAGGAGGCCACGGAGATGCTGCCAGGGCTGGAGCCCCTCTGCTCTGGAGCCAGCCTGGCACAGCTGGGGCTGCTCAGCTGCACAAGAGAAGGCTCCAGGGACACCTCAGAGCCCCTGCCAGGGCCTCCAGGGGCTCCAGGAGAGCTGCACAGCCACTGGGGACAAGGCATGCAGGGACAGCAGCCAGGCAATGGCTTCCCAGGGCCAGAGGGCAGGGACAGATTTTGGGCTATTGGGAATTAGGAATTGCTGGCTGGGAGGGTGGGCAGGCCCTGGCCCAGGGTGCCCAGAGCAGCTGTGGCTGCCCCTGGATCCCTGGCAGTGCCCAAGGCCAGGCTGGATGGGGCTTGGAGCAGCCTGGGATAGTGGGAGGTGTCCCTGCCCATGGCAGAGGCTGGAATAGGATGAGCTTTATGGTCCCCTCCAACTCAAACCACTCTATGAAAAGAGAAATGGGAGTGTTTCTTGCAGAGAAGTTGAGAGAAGAAGTGGCTCCTGCTTATAAATCCCACTTCAGAACCGCAACCCCACCAGAAAAGCTTCCCATTAAAATATGTATTGATCAAAATTAGAAAGGGAAGGCATTTCTGTTTCTCATGCTGACACCCTTGGGTATAGAGCTGTGTAAGTACAAATGCAAATTTTTGCCGGGGGGGGAATGTTAATTTATGTCCACAAACACAATAATCTAGGCTCCCCAAGCATTTGTCTTCATCCATTTTATTGCCATCAACACCAGCCTACAGCTTATAAACCAACCCAATAAGCAGACAAGTGCACAGGGAACCTTGTAATGGGTAGGTTGGTGGTGCTTAATGAGCCACTGGATAAATCACTGCAGAAAATCAGGGTGAGAGCATATAGAGCTACTGCTGCTGTATTTCAGGAGCCAAGCTCCAGTCAAGCTTCACACAAGAAGCAGATGAGAGAATAATGAACTGACCCTGGAGACTGCAGATTTCCCCTCTCAAAACTTAAGAGACCAAAACCCACCAAGGCCAGATCACATGAACTTCTTAGAACTGCAGCTCACCCAGGCAATTGCAAGGAAGGATATTTGTACTCCTGTGGAAAATTAGGTCCTGGAAACTTAAAGGCCCTGGAGGGATTTAAAATCCATGTGGATGTGGCACATGGTTTACTGCTGGCCTTTGCAGTGCTGGGGGAAGAGCTGAACTTCAAGACATCTTTTTGAGCCTAAATGATTCAACAATTCAGTTCTTTCCAGAGAAGTCAAGTGTGGAAACCAGAACATTGGGAGGAGGGCTGGAGCCTCCTGGCAGGCTGCAGAAGGCCATGTGCACCAGTATGGCCAGATACCAATTTATACTGGGGACAAGCGACACCCCTGGGTCAGACACATTTCCTGTGAAAGCAGCAACCCTTATTTTGACTCCTTCACCAACCCCTGAACACAAACTAACCTTCCCTGCACACTGGAAAATTTAGGGTGCAATTAAAGCTGTGCCCAACAATGGCATTTCACATCTCATCTGAGCACCCACGGCTCCAGGAGAATGTTGGAAAGAAGGAAAAAGAAGGAAAGAAGAGAAAATTCATAGAATTCATTAAGTGACCAAAACCTACTCTTGCTGCAGAAAGCACACTGGGCTCCACTGATTTACTGACAAGAATGTGATGTGCAAATTAATCTCATCACCTCTGCTGCAGGAGGGGCAGAAATTTCATCAGCAAGTTCACTTCAGGGAAGCAAATATTCAACAGCAAATTGAATAAAAACCATAAAGACTAGTCCTGATTTAGTCACACATGATGCCCAGGTGAGAAACCAATGTCACAAGAGTCCCGGATCCCAACAATCCCCACTGCTCCAGGCCTCCAGACCTGATGAAAGCTGGCAGAACAGCCTGGGCAGAGCCTCAGTCTAGCCATCAGGGTTTTGAGCTCCACTTAAATGGGCCCTTCCTCATATTCATACAGGTGTGAATAAAATCCTCATTAAGTCAGGTTCCAGCCTGGAATGTTAACAACCTTCTGCAACCACTCCACAAAGTAGCAAACCATATTGTGTTATTAAAAGCCATTAATCCACAATGGCTGTGTCTTCTTCCTTGCTGAATGGAAATTATTTAGAGGGGCAAAAGCTTCAAACATCTGTATTTGTCAAGTGAAAAAAAGATAAACATTCCATTTCCTTGAAGTAAAATAAAAATTTACTTTTCATAATATCTTGCTGTTTAATCCATATATTTTTTTCTTCTTGCAAGATACTGCTTTATTATTTTATATCCTCCTGGGCAGCTGCAAGGACTGATTTAATGCTTGGCAATATCAGCCCATTGTTACTGTCAGGACAGACACATGTTCAAAGTTTTAATCCTCATTGAGATAAACTGGCAATAAAACAGTTGTTCCTGACACTCAGTTTGGGTGTAAGAAAATCAATAATGTGAGTGTTCCCAGGGAATACAGCATGTTTGTTAGCTCAGTTAACCACAATGGGCTTTTGCCTCTGGGAAAACAGAAGGGAACTGCAGCATCTTCCCAACGTGGTATGGGATACCTGAGGAACAACTGAGGGAGCTGGGGGGATGCTCAGCCTGGAGAAAAGGAGGCTCAGGGGTGGCCTTATCACTCTCTACAGCTCCCTGAAAGGTGGCTGTAGTCAGTGGGGTTGGTCTCTTTCTCCAGGCAGCAACTGAAAGAACCAGAGGTCATGGTCTGAAGCTACATCAAGGGAAATTTAGGTTGGATATCAGGAAAAAGCTTTTCATGGAAAGAGAGACAAAGTTCTGGAATGGCCTGCCTGGTGGAGGTGGTGGAGTCGCCATCCCTGGATGTGTTTAAATAAAGCCTGGATATGGCATTGGGTGCCGGGGTTTAGTTGAGGTATTGGGGCTGGGTTGTACTTGATGGTCTTGAAGATCTCTTCTGACCTAGTTATTCTGTGAATTCTGTGAAATAAATACAAATACAGTTCCAAATCTTAGTCTTCCTGCTATTTCCACACTGGAAAAGTCAAAACCTGGTTTTGCTCACTTCCATGTTTGCTTTTCCACCTGTTCAGTATCTGACTGGAACCAGATTATCTAAAAGGTCTCTTTTGACCCAAACCATTCTAGTATTCCACAATTCCATAAGATGTGTGTCCTTGGTTTCACCTTTGTGGCCCACCCTTGAGTCCACAGCACAATCCAGAGGCTGGCAGCCCTCTGGAACGCATTGATTTTGGTGTGGATCCCTCTCTGACACAGAATCCCCCCCTTGCTGGCGAGGTCTGTGCCACACTTACCGGTTGGTCTCGCACATGCCCTGGTAGGCTTCGATTGCGTCCTCCTGGTCAATGTGCCGGTCACTGTTGGGCCAGCTGGCATTGGGGGAGATGCTCTCCTAAAGTCAACGTGCAAAACACCCATGTGACTTCCTGCTTTAAAACTCTGCCCAGCCCTCAAAGTTCCTGACACCAAACAACTCCCAGTTATTCTATTAAAAGCATCCCTGGGGCATCCACCACACTACTGAGTTTCTGCGAATCAACACACATGCAGCAGGAGAGATAAGAGATGGAAGAAAGATGCAGTGAACTTGTGAAGAGGATAAGCAGGGTGCTTGGCTTGGTCTGAAATACAAAACACACCAAAACCTTGAGGAATGATAAGACAGCAAATCAATAAAGATTGAGTTTCTGGAAAATGTGCCCTTCCATTGGAATGTGCTCTAAATACAAATCCCATTCCAGCTATTTGAGAGACAGGCTCCCGTCTTGCCTGCATGTCAGAAGAAACACATTACAGCTGCACCAGCCCAAAGTGAGCAGAATCTGGTCTAGAAATTATTTTTCCTCACTCCATTTCCTTGCAGGAAAAGATTATTGCTGTGAAACATCGCCAGGAAGGTGCTGAACCACACACATTGGTGCAGGGCTGGTGTGGGCTGGCTAACCCTCATCAGGTGTGGGGGTAGGCACCCTACAGCAGTACCACTGGCACAGATAGTCCTGGGCTGTCTGAAATGCCATGAACAGCATTTCATCCCCGGGCAGGCCATCCTGCATCCCTGCACAACCCCCCATAACCTCCGTGTGCCATCCTGTCCATCAGAGCAGGAATAGCATTGCTCAGGCAGCCAGTGAGTTTCCACCAATAGAGGAGAAGAAGGAAAAAGCAAATCCATTACCCTCTCCTTTACCATGTTTTCCCCCGTCTCTTTCTGCTGGGCTGCCTTCATGATCTGCGACCTGAGGATGAGCACCTCCTCCTTGCGCACCTCCAGCTCCTCGTTGGCCAATTTCAGCTGGTTCAGGAGGAGATTGTAGCTGTCCTGCACGTCGTTGGAGGAGTTGTTCTGGGTGGCGTGGTCTGCGATGGCCTTCCTCAGCTCATTGAGCTCATTTTTCAGCTTCTTGTTCTCTGACTCCAGCTCTTGCCTCTGGAAAACATTGAGCCATTAAGCAGTTTAAATAAACTGTGGTGCCTCATCCTGTTCTGAGATGCCTCTAGGCTGACTCAATTATCGATGGTTACAGATCAGTGCAAGCCAGGATCTGGGTTTTGCTGCCAGCCCAGCCATCTGTGGTTCAGGGAAGGTTTTTGCTTTAGTCAGCAGCCTGTTGCTATTTAATAACAACACTACAGGGTGACCCAGGGTATTTTTTATTTGTTGACACTATTTCTAAACACAAAAGCAGGCTGTTAAAGAAGCTAGGCATGCTCTTTTCTCCTCCACTTCTTTTCCTTCTGAATCAATAAATCACACAACCCCCACAACATTCAGCTCACCTTTCATATTCATTAGATAAGCTGGAAGGTGCTTGTTTGCCCAAACCATCATCATGGCAGGCATCCCTTAGGTGAGCCATGGGTCTCTGAATTCCCTCTTCTTTTGTAATTCCCCCACCCCAGTGCAGTGTTTATAGCTGGAGGATTTCCTCACCCTGATGTCTCCTCAGCTACTGGCATCTGACAGGCAGGGCCAACACTGTGCTAGTTTGATGCCGACTGATTCTCCTGAATAACAACATCTTAGCTGAGACAACTGAAGGGCTTATTCACTTTTGCATGGCAGCAGAAGACAGAATAATAGAGCTCTGGCAGCTAGGACAGCCTTTCTTTTAGTCTGTCACCACAAAGCTTTGTTTGCAGGTGGCAGCACAACATTTGGCAGCTCCTTGCCACCACCCAAAACCCATCTGGAGAATCCCTGCTGGCTTAAGAGCAGCTTTGCTCCTGCACATGGTGCAATCACAGAATCATAGAATGGTTTGGCTTGGAAGGGACCTTAAAGATCCAGTTCCACCCCCTGCCATGGGCAGGGACACTTCCACTAGCTCAGGTGGCTCCAAGCCCCATCCAGCCTGGCCTTGGACACTTCCAGGGACCAGGGGCAGCTTTTCTGGGCAACCTGCACCAGAGCCTCACCATCCTTAAAGCCAAGAACTTCTTCCCCATATCCCATCTAAATCTACCCTCTTCAAGCTTAAAACCATCAGTCCTTGCTGTGGGTCACAGACTGGCTGGGAGCCAGACTCCTTGGAGTCCTGTTCACAACAACCCACCTCCCTTGGCAGGACCCTCCACCTCTGGCTGCTGCATGGTGCCCCCCAGGAGTGCTCCCTCCTGTCCCCACGCCCCCAGGGGGCTTCTCAGGCAACACCAAACCCCAGCAGGATCCTTGTCCAACACAGCACAAACTAAAAGCCCTGCACGTGAGCTGACAAAGTCTGCTGTCTGAGGAGGGGTCAGCTCTTTCCTAGGGACCAGCCCCCATCCATGTGGATTCTCCAGAGTCTAAAACAGCACAAGATCATTCCCCACTGTCACCCACATGCCTGATCTCCCTGCTGCTTACTGAGGCTTTCCACAGCTTCCTTTCACAACCCCTCCTATCTCTGGGATCTCTGGTTCATTATCAGCTTGGGCTGAGTCAAGCTAATGAATCCAAAAATGGCTGGGGGGGATGGGGGCAATTTATACAATTTACACAGTGTGCAGCTAGCACAGCTGTGTAAACCCCATTTCCATAGGAAACGGGTGCTCTAATTATAAATCCTTACAAATTATAAATAGCATGGTTTATCACGGCAGAGGTGTGAGCAGAATAGCTGATCTGGCATCTGGCAGCATGCTCCTAGCTGAACAGACACCATCAGTAATGGGGCATATTCAGGTACTTTATACCATCTGTCATGAAAAACCAAAAGGATAAGAAATGCCTTAGATCCACCAATTCTGGTTAATTCCGCATTAACCATGCATATGAAACATGGGTTTTTCTGTAACTGGTGTTTAAAGCAGGAGTTGGAAGTGTGTGCATGGTGGGAATTGGTATCAAACTGGGTTTAACTCTTCCTGCTACATCACCCCTCACTGATGGGGAAAGCAGTTACTTGCTTTTCTACTAAAATAACTCTTCTGAGGGTTTTCTTATTTGCTGGGTAAGACCTCTGCTTTTCTTTTTCTTAACCTTCGTCCTCCTCCTCTTTGTCCCTTTCTCCCTCTCTTTTTTGTAATGTGTCAGCCACACTGCTAACTCCAAGGCCTGGTCATTTCAAGCTCTGCTCTGGTTAGAAACAAAGCCAGGAAGACCAGGAAAGAAAGCAAATACCAATAACCCTGCTCCAAGAGCCTCTAACATACAGTCCTTTCAAAATTTACATTTAAGGTGTTCCTTGCTCCTTTCTTTGTGAATTTCATAGAGCAGTGTTAAAACACCTTCTGTCCCCAGCTCACACACCCTTTTTGAATCAGCACTTGCCATGGAAGATCAGAAGCTAAAATAAAATGCTATGGATGTGGAGATTTCTACTGGCAAAGTGAAAAATGTTCTTTCTTCAGCATAGGCCAGTCATGCCGATTTATTTGACAAATATCTGACAAATAAATTTGACAAAACAATTTTACAGTCAGAATGCACTGAACTTGAACTCACACTTGTCCCAACATATGCAGTGTTAAAGAGCTCTGACAGGGTAACCCGAGCACTAATGGTGATGGAAATAGCTTCACTCTTTAGCAAAGGGCCTACCGAGCAGTGCTGGGGGAAGTGTGAGCCTGCCTAAGTCACAGGTTAGCACTGCCATGCCAGAATTTTGCCCCCTCTCTTTTTTTCTGGTACTCTGCAGGAAAAGGAAATTAAATCCTCCATGCAGCTCATTTATGATGAGCTGCCAATTCTAAGGGATGAAACAAGTGAGAAACTGAATTATGCATCATGTTCCTGCTTGGAATCCTAGAATGTGTGAATGAGGAAGGACCTTTAAAGGCCATCTAGACCAGCTGCAGGGACAACTGCCACTAGAACAGGTTGCTCAGGAACACGGAGTCAGAGCAAGGGTTTCTTGGTGCTTTCATTCCCTCTGCCACTTTCCCATCTTGAAAAAACAAGGAAAATACATTTTTCTCTGGCATATCTGAGGGACATAACTCCCTATTTTGCATTCCTGGACAATGATTAACCAAACATCTGGCTGGGTGTATTTTGGGACAGCATCTCCTGAGAAATGTATTTCTCCATTGCAAAGGACAGGTAACTTCTGCTTGTAATTTATCAGTGTTAGCCCAAGTTTCACACATTTCGGTCTCACAAAACTAAAAAACCAGATGAGCCTCTCTAACGGAGCACTGTGCCTCATGCACTTCCCTCCATCAGAATCTGCATCAAGAACAGGCTCCCCACCAGATGCTAAATCCAAAGGCAAATCCCTGCCATCATGGGTGTCATAACAGTAATAATTACAGTAATAATGACACCAAGACACCAAGCTGGAGGACAGCAGACACCTATGGAGTATCAGACCATGTGCTGGTTGCAGAAGTCAAACCTGCCCAGCCGTCCAGTAGCACCCACAGCTTGTATTGTCCTGCTTGATGGTCTGTGAGTGCCAAAAATGTCTGAAATCGGACATAAAAGTATGGAATCTTACTTAAAAATAGTGAGGAAATAGTTTTTAAGTTAAGGAACCTTAAAGCTCATCTTGTCCAAACTGAAAGAGAGAAGGTTTAGATCAGAAAGGAGGAAAAGAATTCCTGTCTGTGAGAGTGGTGAGGCCCTGCCTGGCCCAGGGTGCCCAGAGCAGCTGTGGCTGCCCCTGGATCCCTGGAAGTGTCCCAGGCCAGGTGGTAGCAGCCTGGTCCAGGGGAAGTTGTCCCTGTCCATGGCTGACTAACTGGTACCTCACAAGCCATTCAAGAGCATCCACAGAAAGACTGTCCCCTGTGTGAGCTTTTAGGCACCTCAGACTATTTCCCCAAGATAAAGTCTTTTTAAGCTGGTAAAAATGAAAAATAAACATATTCACAAGAAACTCTTTAAGGAGCCAGAGACAGTACAAATATTTGAGCTATAAATTAGCAGGAGAAAGAGAAGAGAAGAATAGCTTTGTCATAGCCTTGGAAGCAGCTGTCAAGGGGGAAGGAGGGAAAAGAAGCCCTCAAAATCAGCAGTAAGTCACTCTTGCATTGCAGACAGAGACTTTAGGCTGTGTCCTGTGTTCAGATGTGGGGAGAACAGCTGGGAAGTGTATTTGTCTGTCTTTTTCAGTGGTCTTTCTCAGGAAAACACTCCTACAAGGAATGTGAATTCCCGGCAGGTTCATTTCCCCTCTATTTTAGACTAAAGTTTAAAGAACCCTGCATTTTTAGCAACAAATGCTACCTATTCCTATGAAATAGTATTAACATCAATTGGTAAATTTGTTAAAAATTTAACATTTAACAATTTTAAAAAATTTGTTAGATAGGTAGAACTATGAATGCTAGTATGTCAGTATGCAGAAAGTGGGAAAATCCAAAATTAGTATTTCCACTCTGAACTTCCAGGGTTAAACCTTGAAGAAAACACAGTTTGTGAACGCATAAAGAAGTCGGAATTCCAGAAGCCATTTAAGGAGGTGGTGGTTCTCATCTCCTGGGTTTCCCTCTTCCAAACTGCAACTCCACTTGGCTTTACAAGGTCAAGAAACTTAAACCTTCCACAAGTATGTTTAACCAAGTGGAGGATATTTGGGCAGTGACCTGGCCATGCTTCTTCTCCAAGGAGCTATGCAGAGGTACTAAGGAAATTCAGAGGGGTTTCCCTCCACCACAAACAGCACATTTAGCCAGAACTACACTAATATCATGCTAGAAAAATGAAATTGGATTATTAAATGTCATAAAAATCTACCGATACTCTAAGGGCTTAGTGAGGGTTGGACATCCTTTCCATCTCTAATTTCTGCTTTTTTTGCATCCCTTGGAGGAGATGATGCAGAAGGAAAAACTGATATTACTACTGACAGATGGTTTAGCATCATGCTATTCTGGAAAACATATGTTCCTCTGGACTTCTCAGTTGCCTTGCAATATTTTTTAATGGGATAAGGAGAGAAGGAACACCAGGAAGTTAGGTCTGCACTGAAAAAACAACAGCATAAAAAAATTTCCCTTAGTAACGCTATCCTAGAAACTGGTTTTCTGAGGATAAGCAGGACATAAAAATTGATCTAAGACAGTTAAGGCCAGAAGTGTTTGAATACAGTTAGAGCAGAAGGATAGAACTTACAGAAGCTGCAGTAGGAGCCCAGAAAGTTTCAGTTGCTCTGATTGTCACAGGGAGAAAGTGATGGGGACAGAAACTGTCAGGATTTTGAGCTTGGGGGCAAGACACATTCTAGGGTAGGGCAACACTGAGAAGACACAGGATGACTGTGGTCAGCCAGCACTTCTGCTGGGAGATGGAGCCATTTAAGGAGGCTCAAATCACTCCACAGATTTATCTGGGTTTGACCTGAGTGGCACCTTGGGATAGCACAGAAGGTGGCTAAGAAGCAGAGGGGGAGCCTGGAACAAGAAATAGCCCGTAAGAATTTACACCTGCTGCAAAGCCAACTGCTGAGACCTGCAGTGCCCATCAAAGGGAATCCAACAAAGTCCCAGAGGGAATACCTGCCATGGAAAAAGGCCCCTTCACCATGAGTGGGTTCATTACCTACATGGATGACTCAGAGACAGGCAGATCTGCAGAAAACAGATATCACCCCAGAGAGAAACATATGTGAGCCCATCTCAGGCTCAGGAGAAGATGGAAAACTACAGTTTTCCAACTGCCCTCTCTAGCAGAGCTGATTACAGCAGGTTTTGGATTATTATCACGTTCACACCATTTGTCTGGGCTGCTGGAGCCATGCAGTAGGTTACAGCACTAAGGAGAAGCCTCTCACTCACCTTAAGGCTGTTGTATGCAAAATCTTCATATTCTGAAGTCGATTCAGTCTTCATTTCATTTACCTGTGCAGATTAAAGAGTAAATTTGTATTTAGGATCAGGCAGAAGAACTGGCAAACAGCACAGGGTAGCTGGGCACGTCTCCATCAGCATTCAGCCCTGCTGGCCAGCTCAACCATAATAATGTCATTAATTGCCATCAGACAGCATCCCAGCAACACCAGTGGGGCAGAGGACACTCCAAGAGAAAATGGTTTAATCTCTCATTAATATCTTGACAACTGTGCCTTGCTGCAGCTTTCAAACAATGACAGTCATTAAAGGAACAATCTCCAACACAGCAGTTGGAAAACAGGTTTTTAATCCTCCTGCAGCAGGAATGAGAGGCTGGGGAAGTCTCCCGTTTCAAGTCTTTCCTGCAAATTGCTAGGGATGATCAATAAGGATATCTAGTGAAGCAAGTAAATTACTGTTGATGATTTTGTTGAGTCTCCTACTGCATTTGTTCTAAGGTACACTGATCTCACACTGGAGAGTAATAATGAAAATAATTCCCAAACAAAGCAACAGAAGCCCCAGAAATTTCAAATATGTATCCAAGAGGGATGGCATTTGCCCACCAATTTGTAAAAAGCATCTTCAGTGCTTCAGGACACCAAGCACACAGCAGCACTGCTGTTCCATAGCACACTCTGGTCTCTGACAAGCCACAGAGCCTTGGCTACAGATGGCAGGGAAAGCACATTCAAGAGATCTGCTATTAAAACCCCCCAGCCCAGAAGTCAGCTCACCACAACCTAGAGACCTGTATTTTCAGACTCACATATTCCTGCCCCCTGAGTTAACACTGGGCTGTTACTAATCTTAATTTTTTAAATATACATGTTTTTAATTTTTTTTTTCAAGCAAGCAAATAAAATTTTAGGAAGTTTGGGGTGGTTTTTTGTTTGTTGTTTTTTTTTTCTTTTCACAAGGAATGAAGAATGCAGCAAAAGACTATCCCTGCCTTGCAACAGAAATTAAGAACCCATTCTTCTAACAGCTATCCTGATATTTCTGATTTACTACACTACTTTTAACCTGTATTCCTCTCTATGACCATTACTGAGGGAAAAAACCTAACCAAAACACAGAGATGATAATAAAACCAAACTGGGGACACCAGCCTGACTGACATGTGTGTGAAGTGCTTTTCAGTTCATGCCACACACTGCTGGATGGGGGGAAGCCAGAACAGCAAAGAAATGCTTGAACAAGAATCATCCAAAAGGGAGAGCTGTTGAACATGCAGGGTGCCACACGTGAGACACAGGGTCAGTGCTGGTGGAATAACCTGTGCCAACATTGACTCCACATTTGTTTGCTTTCAAGAAGCTTAAGATACTGCCCTACATATGTTATAACCAGTTTGTTTAAACAAATAAATAAAGTAGTTCTCCTGTCCATTTGTCCTTAGTGGACAAAAAAAAGTTAATCTCCATTTTCCAGATGGATTTGTTGCCTCTTATGTTGAACTTGTCACTCTCAAAGCTAAATTCCTACATCATGTGGCCTCAGGTAATCAAGGAAAGCCAGTTACAAATATGAAATATTAGTATCCATGAAAAGATGCCTCTTGCCTGGGATTTCTTGCTCTCTTGCTCCTTTTTCTCCAGCTGGGCTTGCAGCTTCTTCCTCTCCAGCTCAAGCTCCCTCACTCGCTTCTGTAGCTTTAGGAAGAGGGTCATGTCCATGGCTGCTTTCTCCATCCCAATCTCCTGGAGCAGAACAGGAGGGAGGGGAAAAAAAGAGAAGATCTCAGAGTCAAGTTCTATACCCATGCACAGTGCCAGATGCACCCTTACTGTACATCATCCACAGCCAGGAACAAGAGCATCCTAAGAAACACATGTACTTCCAAATAGCAAATCCACATTCTAAACACCTATTTTTAGTGTCAGTAAAATACCTGACTTGTTTAGATACATCACTGAACGCTTAACAGCCCAACAGATAAGTAGGTGATGCAGCTAAGAACATCAAAAATGTCCCTTTTAGTCAAGTGTTTATTTGTTGGGGATTTTTGACTGCTGCACCTGGAATAATTTATATCAAAGCATTGTCAATACTGATTATTTTGTCTTCAGAAAATGCTTTCAGAGCTGTTCAAGAATACCAAAGCAATATAATGCAGCAGCCAGCAGAGGGAAATGGGGGCTTCTGCAGGTGTGTATTGGGACACAAAATATGGTCCTGCAAGGGTAGGGCTGACCCTAGGGACACTGAACACCTGTAAGTGCTCAAGAGTCAGAAAAGTGGAGTTTAAAAAGCAGCCTACTCTATCAGATGTAAGTAAAAAACACATTTCCCTTTTCCACAGGATTCTTGATAGCCAAGGAATAATTTGTGCTGCTCTTTTCTCCATTAGGAGACTGCTGATTTGATTACAGGGCTGTGCTGGCCAGCAAAGCATCTGTGAAGATGCATGGGAATGAAAATGCTCGGGGCAAGAGGCCAGTGAATTCTGGTGTCCTTGCAGAGACGGATCATGATACAGTCATGATCCATCAGCACTGGGTGTAACTGCTGTGATGAATTGTCATCAGCCTTCAAGCTGGTATGGCCCAAAGACAGCACTGTATTATTTTTAGAGCCCTGATGCTGCAAAACAAGTAGAATTTGCCAGAGCACCACAACCCTGCAGTCCCTCTCACACAATTAACGATGCGTTTCTACAGCATGGAATCAATTTCACGAATCACACCTCACTGTCCAGCCTGCACTGCCCCCCTGTGCTGCAGACCCCACACCCATCACACCCAGAGCAGGGCTCCCCTGCCCTCCTTCCTCATTTACTGTACCTCCACCTGCTGTATCACATCCTCGGTGTCCCCGATCTCAGAGGTGCAGATGGATGGGTTGTTGGAATCAGACTCCAAGCTGCTCTGGTTGGATGAGTTTCTCCTGTGCCCTAGTGTTTGCTGCCAAGAAACAATGCAGACATATAAAGCACCCAGTATTAAAGGATTCCTCTCCAAGCGTTGTTTTTTTAGAGCAAATATGTGACTATATACTTAAGTTACCTTATAGAGAATTACATGTTCTATGTTTTTATGCCCTACCCTAAAAATTCATATTAACACTTCAAAGTGCAAAAGATATAGAAGCTCAGCTTAAAAATTCTGCATGAATTAAAGGCTCTTCATGACACCAGATGCCTGGTAAGTGTGAACATGCAAATCTGAGCTCAAGGTTGTGCTGCTGACAGCACCCTCCAGGACCCTTTTTAAACACTCAGAATTCCATCAAATCCAGCAGCACTCTGATTTTCAACCGTTTTTCTAACACTTTAGTAATGCTGAACCTAAAAATTCTGGGCTTTGAAATTCTGAAGTCATATTGCTGGAGGTTTTGTTTTTTGCTTTTTTAACCCAACACCTACACATGAACATCACTAACACAAAAGCAAAACAACAAGCATGACCCAGCTTTTGCTGAGGTTCAGAGACATCTCTAAGTATTTCACAGAGAAGCATGGAAGACCAAGCTCATTTTGCAAGACACATAAATGGTTTGGCTCCAGTGCAGATAGATATCCTTAGAAATATCAAGCACAACCTGCCCACTAATGGGAGTTCTATTAAATGTTTTGGGGGTGAGTGAGCCATGTTGTCCAGGCACCATCACCAGGTCCAAGGGAACAGGGATAATTCCAGTTTAATTACCTTAAAAATAGTCATTTCATCCCTCAAATTGTCATATCTCTGCTCCAGACTTGCATACTCTTTTACCAGGTTCTGATAACGAGATCTCTCTTCTTCCAGCTCTTTCTTCATCTGCGTATTTTCCTCTACTGTGTTTCGTGCAAATTCATCTTTAAAATAGGAAGGGGGAAAAATAGGAAATTATGAACTTTAGCTGAGAAACAAGCTTCTTGTAAACATGTGGAACAACAACAACAACAACTAATGAACAAAATACTCTCTGCCAAGAGCCTTTAAAATACTTATAAGTATTTGCTAATATTTAGAGATTATTACAATCTGTATCTATCTCCTCAATGTTTGAAACAGCTTGAGCTCTTCTGTTTGCAGAGCAATCCTTTGCCTTGAGTTAAAGATAAGTCTCCAGCACCTACAAACCATTATTGAACTGTGGCAGCTCCAGCTCCCATGGACCAGCCATAAACCCACTTAATAAAAGCCCAGCATGGTACAGAAATACATTGGGTTGAAAAGGTGATACTTGATGCATTTAAAACTTTCCCCACCAGCAGCTTTGGCATAGGAGCAAATCAACAACAGCAGCTCTTCCTCATGTCATCATCAACCATTTACCATGGCAAGATTGTGGGGGTTCAAAGAAGTTTATATCCAAATAAATTCAGTTATTTGTTAAAAACTCCCCTCTGGAAGCAAACCTGGTCCCTCCTCTTCCTGAGGAACCTGGCAAATGTAGCCCATGTGTTGTTTTAAATGGGTGAACAACAAACCAACCCCCTCCGCTTCCTTTCTCCTATCTTAGATGCTCCAAAAGTATCCTGTAAAGGATGAATAAATATTTGCAGCAAGTTTCTTCTTAATATGTTATCTTCATTCCTCTGTTTTGTGTTAGTCTAGGAGCAAAAGGCACTTCACAAGTATCACATAGCAGTGGTAGCTACATCCACAGCAGGATGACGGTTGTAAATCCTGCTGCAAAATCAAAGCTGAAAAGGATGACAAAAAAATAGAAAAGCTCAATACATGCAGGAGAGTCCCTTTTGTGAAATGGGATCTTCCCAGGTTGCTTCCCCTATGTATGACTTGTCAGCTAAGTCTCTGCTTTTAAAAAACACTCACAGGCTTGTGTCACACTAGCCAAATCCTTTGCTACAGCTCAATAATGTGAATTGTGCTGCCCCTTGGATCCTTTATTAATTATTCTTGGGACACAGCTATTCCCTACTCCATCAGCTTCACTGCCTCCCACACTGTCTGTATGAAATGCTTTAACACAACTAACTAAAAAGCCTTGCTAGGTACTTTATTCTGATTTCACCAATTAAACTGGCCTCTGCCTTACCTGTTGTGCAAGTAGCTCTGTTCATGCAGTAGGACAGCACGAACACAACTACCTGCACAACAAAATAGAGACAAAAGCCCCCAGGAAAGGGTCATGGGAAGATTAGCACTTTTCAAGGCAGGGAAAACAAGCTTCAGCAGAGAAGATTAAGCCCTTGTCTAATGGAGGCATGACAATGCCATAGGCAGTTTTTCCTACCTTCAGACTGACAGAGGATCCTGCTGTTCAGCTCCTCTTTTTCCTGCTTCAGGAGAGCGTTTTCTTCTTCCAGGTCGCAGATACGCTAGGGAACAAGGCAGAGAGTTACTGCTGGCTGCAGGGCAGGGCTCCTGCAGGGATTAATTTCACCTGGCAGGAGACAGGGGGCTTTGTTCGGCCTCTGCTTGCTCTTTAAAGGATCTGTTCCCCTGTGCTTTGCCACTTTTATCCTTTGTACACTGGTAGCAGAAACACAGGAGAGATGCACTGCTACAAAATTGAATAACTTTCCCAAGTTCACTTCTCCCTTAAATCAACGTTTTCAGCAAAATCTTACAAAATACTGAGCAGCTGGACTTGGTGTCCACAACCTGCAGGAGCAAAGCTCTTGGAAGTGATCAGGTCATCAAATCAGAGGTTTATTTTTAGATTTCAATGGGCTTCATCATTGTCCTCAAGTCACAGCACCAAGTCACAGCTGCTGGGGAAATAAATCTTCTGATTGTCCCCAGAGATGTCGCACTTCAGGAGCTGAGATGGACACAGTGAATGTGAGCTGAGTGAATAGATCAGGCTTTTTTAACCTTATTGTACCCAATCCATGTAGCATGATGAGTCACTTCAGTGCTTCCCACAACTACAGAACCTCTGGTACAGCAAGGAATGACAAGTACCAGGGCTCTTGGCAATACAACAGCAGCATATTTAGCAGCTATTAACAACAATTGCATCATAAAAAATAATGAGAACAGGAACTAAGTCCTGAAAAATGCTATTTTCACTTGTCACAACTGCAAAGCTGGGCTGATGCTGACAGCAACCAATCCTGGAACATTATTCAGCTTCCTGAATTCTGGTGCATTCAACAGCGTTATCTCAAAACACACAACCATCATATTGTCAAGTGAAATACACTGCCACAGCTAAGCAGGATGATTCTGCTGCTGTCAGGGGGAGAACACACATCATCCCAGCATGTGTCATCCCCTATGCCTGCTCCTTCACTTCCTGCAGCCACTGCTTAGGAAACGGCTACACACAGCAGAAGGAACTCAAGGCACCAACGATAAGCAACAATGTAAACACCATAATAAGAGTTTCCAGAGCCCAAGAGTAATAATTTTGCTGTCACCACTAGATTAAATTTATAGGCAGCCCAGCTGGCGTGCATTCCTAGCACAGATTTCACTCTTCCACACAAGCGTGTTCAAATTAGGGCATTTTATCAAACACTGGCTATGCCAGATACATGCTAATGATGAAGACAAAAGCCCAATGAATATTTTCTTGTAAGTCACAACTGAATCAGTCCTGTTCCATGCACAAACTGAAAAACCTCCCCACTCATTATTCTCCCTGTTAATTTACTCCAGCTGTCTGCATTACATCTGTCTGAACTCTCCTAGAAGGCTGGGGTCTGGGTGTACAACTAGAAAGTGAAAAATCCCACAATTTAAGCATACAGAGCTACTGGTGTTTTAAATGCTGTGAACTGAGCCAAGATTTTAATATTCTGTACCAAAACCAACTGCACTCCTTCACCATAAATCACATCTCCCATTAGATCAGCACTAGTGTCTTCAAGGTAGGAAGAATTTTTTTAAAATTGGAGAAGAGATACAGGAGTGATGGAATGGAAGGAAAACCTGTGCTGCAGTGGGACAGCAAGGAGCTCTACTTGTTTGTCCCATCAGGAAAAGATTAAAAACAGTGGGATTATTTTACTAATGTTTTTTATTGGGTGCTGATAAGGAATTCTCTGCCCAAAGCTAGGATGGTTGGAAAACAAAACTGGACAAAAATCTTAAGTATTCTCAACTGTGCTGAGAGGATATTTGGGAGGGCAAGAATTAACAGAATCCACAAAAATTATTCCCAGATTTTAAAGTTTCTGGTCCAGGTTGGGTAGAGGTATTTTTAAGATGATCTCTTAAACCACTGGATTTGTTTTCTGCATTCCTGTTTCTACATGAAACAGGAATAAGCTCAGAGATCAAAACCTGTGTGTGACCAAGCCCAGTGGGAACATGAATGGTCCACACAATGGCCAAGCAGCACCAACTCCACCCCTGATATCTATACGAACAACTTTTGTACCTCCTACTTCTCTTTCCACAGGAAACAGATCTTTGGAGGTGCCTCAAATGCAAGAGCACCTGCTTCGAAAGATTTCTGTGGAAGATGCTGAGCTGGGAGCACTTGTGATGGCTGCAGCTCTTATCTAAGTGTCTCCCTGGAACAGCCTGCTCATAAGGTCTGCCTCCCATCCTCACCCAGTCTTGTAAGGAAAGGATGATGGCATTTGGCACTTTCCTAATGAAATTTCTGGCCAGGCTGTGAATTTTCTATTCTCTCACCAAGTGAGAAGAATAGGTGCTATCAAAAGCCCTGGAAGGAGCTGTTGGTACTTACCCAGATGTTTCAAACTTTATCATAAAATTAAATAAGAAGACCTGTTCTAGAATTAAGGACTTGGACAGAACAGCTGTGATGAAGAGATTAAAGGACTTTTTTCAGTAATACATAACTGACATGGATTTGCAGGAGCTTCAGAAAAGTTAAAGCCTCATCTCAGTCTCACTCAGAAGTGAGATGTCTTTGAGAATCTGTACCACTACAACCATGCCCATGGTGTCCTCTTGATACTGAAGGCAAAAACTGCTTCTCACCTGAACTTAGTTTCATGATGCTTCCCAGCTTCTAGCAGATTAGAACAACGCAAAAATCTCTTCCCAGAATTTTTCTTGGTAAGTATTCTGGCTATATTAATATTTTCAGGAAGGAAACAGGTCCTCTCCCTCTTCCCACTTACAAGGAACCAAAGGGAGCACTGTAAAGCTAATGCCAGAAATAGGAGCCTGCACCATTAGAAATGTTTTATAATTAAACTGTCTATTTTCATGGTGAAAATGCACAGTATTTGCTCTGCTGTAGGCGCTTTTACAACGAGGGAAAGCTTCTGCTTTGTTTTCATGCTTTTTAAAAGCATTTCTTCAGTGATTAATCCAACCTTCCATCCAAGTGCTCGAAGGCGATTTGCAATCAAGAACAAAGAGACACAGTTTATCCCCAGCTGCATCACCCTTAAAATCAGGCATCCTTTCAGGCCCTAAAAGTCTGTGCTGCACCCAGCTAATGAACAGAGCCCTGTGCCAAAAAGAATCTTATAATTACAAAAGGAAATCATTGGTTTCACACGTCCCTGTGTGGTGCACCACAAGTGCACGGAGTGGAGCAAGTGATCACCTGGCAGCTCTCTTGGTCCAGCCAAGGACAGCAAGTGTACAGACTGTTCATCTCTTTGAGAAGCACACCCAAAAGTGCATTTGAGTCATGCCAGACATTCGGGGTAAATCACCCTGACCACAGTCCTTCACCACAGCTTCTCAGCCAAACCCACCACTTGAGGGCTCAGCCTCGAGGGGAGGTTCACACAGCAATGGTGCTGTGCACTAGAAGAGCCTCATAAGGACATTCTTGCACTGTAATAATAATACAGCTAATTCCAGGCTCTTCTTCTTTTTTTTTAATTTCCAAAAGTGACTGCTCTTCAGGTTGTCACACACCAAGTACTGCTCTAGAATAACAGCTGCAAAACAGCTTTTTCTTTGCAATTTATTGAGTAGAAAATCCCTAAATTCTTTCCAATTGCAAGATCAAAGATTCAATTCTATTTCTGGTGCAGAAGAGATATCATGGATTTAACTTGAGCAGCCACAAGCATTTGCAGAAGGAAACTGAACTATCATCTCAGTGCCTCAGGTTAAGAGAATGGGTGTTACTCAGAATTAATCTGATCAGTGAAGAAATTCAGGGCAAAAGGTCCATCTTTGCTATTTGCAAAACAAACTCTACACTCTGAAATCTCTTCCTCCCACTAGAATGACTTCTTGTACAATGGTGGCAGTGCTGGAACACTCCCACCCCAAGAGATAAAGAACAGGATTGCTGCACTTGATTGTCCTCGTGAGTCCCTTCCAAACCAGGATATTCTGTAGGTTTGCATGAAGGAGGAAGGAAAAAATAAATCTATTTTGTGTATATCTCAGCTCCAAACCCTATAAAAGCCTGTGACAACCAGCAGCTGGTGCTGGAGCAGTGCCTCTCCATCAGGGAGGGAAGTTGGTCCTCACACAGGTCATACTCTATGCATACCTACAACACCAGCTATGTCAGAAACTGAGCCTTGTGTGCCATCCACGGCTGGGGTGAGGAATATTTATACCTTCCTAATATTTGCAGCAGCTGTGACAGACCTCTCCAGTAATTTGCATTACACACAATGAGGAATCACTGTATACACATGAAGCTCTGGCATTTACATGAATCTCAGGACAAGAAAAGCAGCTTCAAGTTGTGCTAGGGCAGGTTTAGATTGGATATTGGATAAACTTTTTTCACTGAAAGACTTGTAAAGCATTGGAACAGACTGCTCAGGGCAGTGGCAGAATCACCAGCCCTGGAAGTATCCAAAAACCACACAAATGTGGCACTTGAGGACATGGCTTAACATGCTGAACATGGTGGTGGTGGGCTGATGGTTGGACTTGGTGATTTTACAGGTCTTTTTCAATCTTTACAACTCTGATTCCACGATGTTCATGGTTATTAAGCATCCTGATTTCCAGATGTGTTTGGGTTTGGGGGTGTTTCCTTGTGGTTGGCAGCACAAAAGGCATCAGGGTGGGGTGTCCTGACACAAGGCAGCCACTGCTCCTGCAGGGATGTCCACCTGTCCTGCTCCAGGAGCTGTTGTAAATCCCGGGGGCAATCAGCCAGCAGAAATAACACTCAAAGAACAACTCTCCCCTTCTGAGCTGTGAAGAGCAAGCTCTCACCAGCATGGCCACCTGCAGGAGACAACCTGAGGCAGACAGACAGACAGACAGACAGACAGACAGAGGTACCTTCCTCAGCAGGTCCCTCTCCTTGCCGTGGCTGTCCTCCAGCACCTCCCTCTCCCCGTGAGCCCTCTCCAGCTCCATCCGCAGCCGCTCGGTCTCCTCCTGCAGGCTGAGGAGCTGCTTGCCATCGCCCTGCTGGGTCCGCTGGTACTGCTGCAGCTCCTTCTTCAGCTTCTCCACCTCGGAGGAGTGGGCTGATGTCAGCATGGACAGCTGCTCATTCAGAAGCTTGTTCTCCTTGTTCTGCAGCCAGCATCCCAGAAAGAAGAAAAGAAGAGTACAAGTGACATCAGTGCATGAAGTGATGCGCTACAAAAGTAACCACTCAAATCCCCAAGCACGGGGGTGACAGCCCCACTATAACAAACGTTCCCATGCATATCCTAATGAAGCTCATAAAACTAAAAGCTATTTCTAAACTATGACAAAAGCTCAGTAATATTTTGGCAATATTACAGAAGCATTTGTCAAAGTGGTACTATGCTGATATCAGTCAGAGCAAAGGCAAATAACTCTTGGTAGCACTGGCAAGCAAACCAAAATACTACACTTCTACTACAGCTTCCAAACAGCATTGCTTCATGTGATTGGTTTGCAGTTTTGGGGGACTTGGTAGTATTCCCCTTGCAATTTACCCTGCTAATCTTGAATCCCATACCTGCAGAAACCTGGAGTGACAGTGCAGAACTGCAGTTTCAAGCACAAGGAGTTCCCCAAACTCCAGTTTCAAGTCATGTGCCAGCTCAGCCATCCTTTCATTTGCTCAGGTTTTCACTTCTAAAGCACTTAGCATTGATTTTCTCCCCAGTTTTGAGAGCTGAAAATTCAGCAGACTTAGTTGAATTTTGAATTTCAGGCTTCAAATCAAAGCCAATGGGCACTACATTGTGACTTATCATCATTATTAGGCATCCCCAGGTCAAAGACCTAGAGCTTCATTAAAAGCCTACTACATAAGCTGTGCTGACTTTGGGTAGATAATCTTGATACCGCAAGAAGCATTTTGAAACTTAAAAAGCATTCTGGTTTTTAAAGTTTCCTCTGATCATCCTGGTGGCCCTTCTTAAGGTGACCTCCCAAAGCACCCCCTCTCACTGCATCTCAGTGCTCTGAAGCAAGATAAAGACACATCTCAAAAGGAAAAAACAAGTAAATGAGGCATAGTAACATTTTTTCCTTTGTTCCCTAGTAATGAATTATTAATGAACATCAAAATTCAGCATTCATACCATATTAGGAAATTAGAATTTCTGCATGACCAAAGGCATTTTATAGAATCCTAGAAGGATTTGAGCTGGAAGGGACATCATGTTCCCTGCCATGTGCCGGGACACCTCCCACTATCCCAGGTTGCTCCAAGCCCCATCCAGCCTGGCCTTGGGCACTGCCAGGGATCCAGAGACAGCCACAGCTGCTCTGGGCACCCTGGGCCAGGGCCTGCCCACCCTCCCAGACAGCAATTCCTAATTCCCAATAGCCCAAAATCTGTCCCTGCCCTCTGGCCCTGGGAAGCCATTGCCTGGCTGCTGTCCCTGCATGCCTTGTCCCCAGTGGCTGTGCAGCTCTCCTGGAGCCCCTGGAGGCCCTGGCAGGGGCTCTGAGGTGTCCCTGGAGCCTTCTCTTGTGCAGCTGAGCAGCCCCAGCTGTGCCAGGCTGGCTCCAGAGCAGGGGCTCTGAAGATATTTCCAAATAAATGCATTTTCAGAACCTTGTGTACACAGCACCCAACCAAAATTTTCATGCAAATACAAGATAAATGCACAGGAATGGTTCTGGGTTTTTTTTATTAAAAACTACTGACATGAGAGAGCATTTACTGGGTTATTCCCCACTGCAATCAGATTGCTCAACAGACCCTATTAAATTTGAACTTGCTTTATTTTCAACCATTATCCAGTCCTGCACATTTGAGACGGTCCTGGTTTCAACTCAGGCTCTGTGAAAAAAACCCAATTTATTTTGCTACCAAAGGCAGATGTAACAAATTCCTCAGCTTGTTACCCAAAGTAGTTTTATTCAAAAAAATGCTCACAGAGATAGTAGTGCTTGCAGAGAGAGTGTAGAGAGCTCACAGTGTGTCTAAATATTGGCTGCAGGAACATGCAACACTAAATTAGGCACATGCCTTGTAAGTGTCTCAGGCAATTCCAACAGATTTAAAGAAAATTACCTGAAGGGAAAAAAAAAACAAAAAAAAAGAGAGAAGGAATTGGTCCAACATAAATAGAAAAGAAAGTGCTCCAGTGAGGATGTTTTGCAGTAAAATAGATCAAAATCTTTCTTCTGTGTGCAAAAAATCGCTCACTGATTAAAAAACCTAATTAAATGATTCCAGTTACAGATGCCAGAACATCTGAGCCGAGGCTGATGTACAATAATAGGTTTTAATGTTTTCAAAGAAAGATCTCTTCCTTAGGGGCACACGGAGGATTGCATCTCTACTCATGCGTGAACTAAAGTAGCAGAAATAGAAACATTTTCTTCCACAGCTACTCAAAAAAAAACCCCAAAACAACACAACTGCAGCTCTCCAGGTTACCTGCTATATGCTTTTTTTTTTCCTTGTAAAGTTAATTGGTATTTTCAAAGGTTGTGTTTATAGATTAGCAAGGACTGAAAGCAAGATCCTTCAGGGAAACTATGATACTGCAAACGCGCCGTGCCAGAAAAAAGATCCAGTGCACTGAGAAGAGAATCTGCTGGAACGGTGCTCCTTAGCACTTCCAAAGCATCCCAGGGAAACCTGGCAGCCCTGGAAGGATGGTTAAATTCAGCTCTCTGGACAGACCACCACATGTAACCCAGAGCAGGAATTCTTCCCTGCAAAGATACACAGAAAGCATCAAAGAAACTCCTACAAAATGGTCTGTGGAGAGACTGAGGGAGAGCAAGATGAGCTCAAGACCATTATTTCTGCCTGGTTAAAAGCTCTCCATGACTCCTTCCCTAAAGCAGATCCTTCTGCTGCTTTCATAACCCATGACAGGAAAGCCAGTGTTAACTAAATATTGGTTTTTTTCCTTTACTCTTCCACTGCCACACTTCTCCTAGCAAGGAAATAGGGAAAAATACAAACTATAAAATACTACTGATGTTCCAGTGTCAAGTCCAGCTGCTCAGCAGATCCAACACTGACGTTCACACTCATTGCATGAGTTCAGCCCAAATTATCTCGAACTGGAATGACTCTTCCTATTCAATTCCACCAAAATACCTCCTGGATGAAAGGTCATACCTTTCAAACCTTATTCTGAGAGTGGATATGAATTTCCCTGTTGTTATTAGTCAATACAACTACGTCCCACTCAGCATTTCTCATGATCACCCCTCAATTCCTTGTTCAGCAGCACAGAAGGTATTTAACAAAGTAATTTGCACACATTAGTTGGTGAAAAAATTATTTTGCTATGTCTGTAAAATCAAACCATTATTCTGCAGCTTATTAATGGCAAATGGCTACTGAAGAAAACACCCCTGTGATCAAAGAGTCATTGTAAAGTCATTAACTCATGCCACACAGGGATCTGTCACATCACACCATCCCACCCTCCCCTTACTCCTGGAAAATTGTTGTGTCTAGTAACACAAAGTAAAGTATTTACCCAAATTGCTGTTTATCTTCCAGGGAATGTGACTCCCAAGACACACAGCTCACAACACCAGCGGTGGCACACACTCTGCACACTCAGTGCCCACAGAGCAAAAAGCACAGCAGGGCAATTCAGCCCCAATCCCGTGACATTGGATCCCACATGGAGCTGGCTTGGCTTTTCAAACAACATTTTCCAAAACTGCAGTTCTGTCTTCTTCCTCTGAGCCCTGCTGGGTAGTCCCCACAACAATTCCAGTGCAGCTCGGAGCAGGCTGTGTCCCACCCTTACAAATGCTTTGCTGCCACCAACACGACTGTGAAAAATGCGTATTTTATGACTGGCTTTTCACAAATATTAAAATGAATTATTATATGTGTTATGTCAGAAAGTTATGCTGTATTTATATTTTAGTAGTGTGTTAAATATAATTTTAGATTATAACATAATGTTAAAATAGAAACTATGCTATGGAAGATACTTTTTTAAAGAAAGGACTTATAGCGAGATAGTAGCCACAGGACACCTAAATCTTTCAGAGAAAGAGAATTTATTGCTCCATTATCAGAAGAAACCAACTTCTTCCTGCCTCACTTAGGCCTGAAGACACCATTAGGATTAAGAGGAAGAAGTTGACACTGACCAGATAGAATCCGGTGTTTGAATGGAATTTATGCATCATGTATGATGTGTATGAATATGCAACAGGCTGTTGTTTTTAAGGGTTAATCCTCTGTCCTTTTTCAGGCTTATTTTACCCAGAAAGAGGTACCCGGACCATCTGTAACTCTTTGTTCTTATTGTCTTGTATTGTCCTAATCACAACTGTCCAAATTTTTATTACTCTAATTATATTACTATTTTTATAACCATTTTATTACTATTAACCTTTTCACATTTTCAAAAACAAGTGACTGGCATTTTTCACAACAGCCCTTCCCACATGACACGGGCAGGCCCAAAGCGGCAGCTGGGCCGGGCCTGTCCCAGCACAGCCCAGGACATACCTGCTCATCCACCTTCCTCTGCAGCTGCACCACCTTGTTCTCCATGCCGATGTTGAGCTTCTTGAGGTGCTGTACCGAGCGGGCCTCGATGCGGAGGGCCTGGAGCTGGCGCCGGGCCCTGAGGCGCCGCCAGTGGCACTGCAGCACCACGGCGGCGGCCTGGGCCCGGCGGAACCGCGCGCGGGCCAGCCAGCCCCGGGCGTACTTCTGCAGGATGGTGGCCTTGTGCTCCATCAGCATCTGCAAAACACGGCCACAACGGGGCGGTCAACAGAGGGAAGGCATGGAATTGTGGAACTAGAATGGTTTGGGTTGGAGGGACTTTAAAGATCATCCACGATGGGCAGGGACACTTCCACTAGACCAAGGCGCTCCAAGCTCTGTCCAGCCTGGCCTTGGAAACCTACAGGGATCCAGTTGTGTCAGAATTCAGGACATCCCTTTGGCTGTCCTGCATTGCCAGGACCCCTGCCAGGGGGCTCAGAGACCCTGGCACAGAGCCCAAGACACCTGTGATTTTGATTATGACACATGGAAAAAGTTACCAACCTTAGATGAGGATCTGCAAGCCACAAAAGAATAAGCAGAATAATGATCAGTTTGTCATAGGGTGAAAAATAGATTTTTTTTGGTTTTTAGAATGGGGGTTCAGGGGTCAAGATGGAGGAATCTGGGCATGTCCAGCCTTTCTCCTTCTTCTTCTTCTTGGCCTCCATCTTCTGCTGTGATGGTGGCACTTTTAGATTGGTTTAGAGTAGAAGCTCACTGTCTAACATAGGTGATAGGTATTGGAAAGTAATTGTAAATATTGTACATGTAGTTTTTATATAAAAAGATAACATCGCCCCAGGGGCAGGCAGAGTGTCTCTGTCTGTCCTGCTGAGTGGACCTCGGCAGGCCAGGAGAAAGAATTTTATAGATAAGATACAAAAAACAACCTTGAGACCGAGAACTGAAGACTCCTTCTTCGACCACTGGGCTGGGAAAAGACTTTCTAATGCATCTCAGGGTCACTCTGACCAGCTAAAGCCCCAAGACCGTTGCTCTGGGAAACCTGTGTCAGGGCTTCCTCACCCTCACAGCCTTCCCAATATCTTCTCTAAATCTACTTTCCTTCAGCTTAAGGGCATTCCTGGAAGATCACCTGTACAGCAACTCTGGTTTGGCTGCAACAAACATTCAACACTTCCCAAACTGCTTGGAAAGGGCTTCTCCTCCAAGGAATGTCCTGGAAGATGCAGGTGCTGATGGCTGGAAATGGAGGTTGTGGTTTTGCACCCTCCTTCATGGAGGCACTGTTCTTAATGGATGCAGGCAGGACACATCTCCCAGGAGCCTGCTTCGTCTTGAAGTAAAGACCTGCTTGGCCAGTGACACAAGGGAATATGATCCTGGTTGTGAGGACTTGGTGGGAGCAGATGACATCTGGGCTCAAGTGTGACTTTGTGGACCACCTCAGAGGAGTACTGAGATCCACCAGAGCCACAGCTCCAGAATAAACACTCATTAACAGACACACCAACACTCAGCAATGAACTCACTGTCCCCTCAGTGTCAGACATCACCAGAACAGATCTGTAGATTTCTTTTCTGTCTTCCGCCTCTGCATTATGATAATTTTTACTGCAGATAAATGCTGTCCTGATGGGATTTCATATCATGTGGATAACCTTCAAATAAAACTATGAGTCCTTTCACTACAGTCTGCAGCTAGTACTCTAGCACGGTTCAATTCGTAGTAATTTTTATCTGTTTTCATGAAATTTCTGGCATGTTTGCATTGAATTTCTTCCCCAAAATTTACAGCTATCTTGTCAGTCAGTGGCAGTTCAATTTTGCTGTCTAAAATTGAAGGCTGACATTTTAGAGATACAAACAGCATGTTGTTAATAGCTTCCTTATGCTTCAGTCTGCTAAGGAAATAAATAGGAGAATTTGGATATTACAAGACACTTTATTGTTATTAGTTTGGGTTAAGTTGTCTCAGAAAAGGTTATCCTATCAGCTTCTCTTATAAATATTTTGTTTCACCCTAAGGCTTTCTTTGCAGTTGCAAATTTTAATTCAGAATAAAGGGATTGTATGAATTTAGGATGCAGCAAAAATGACCGTGAAATGAGCTTTGTACATCTTCAGCCTTGGCATTCATAAATGGGGAAAGCTAGGGATGCCCAAAGAGGTAAAAGAAACCCCACTGCATTGCCTTGGGGACTTATTTCAGCTTTACAGAGAATTTTTGGGTGGGCACTGGGCATGTCCTCATCCCAGAGATCATCACCCACAGCCTTCCATCTGTCACTGAACACGCACTGGAACAAACACTTTTATCTAAAACCTATACCCAGGTGCTCGAGAGATTAAGGACACTCAGATTAGAGAGGCCTGGCCTTCAGACAACTTCTACACCTTGTTAAGATTTGGGTGGCCTTGAATCTTAGAGAGTTTAACTGATGGACCAGCTGCCTCCTCTGCAGAAGCTTCCACTTTAAAAAACAGATGCTGAAACAGCAGTGGCAGCACAAATTCCTTATCACCAGCTGCTGTGTCTCAAAGGACAGCCCTGGTCTCTCTAGGAGGTCACCAGGCGTCCAGGTAATTTCAATTATTTCCAGGAACAGGCTTTTCCCTCTTGATGCCTCTCATTTCTTGGAGTAGCCCCATAACCCAGTTAGGCACCAGTTTAGGTAACTACCAACACAGTGCTGGGTCTGAGGAGTAGACAGAAGATTCTCCAAAGCTGTTCTCAGTTTCCTGACAGAGAGTAGCTGGAGAAAGACTTTGGACAAGTGATGAGGGGACAGGACAAAGGGCAATGGCTTCCCACTGCCAGAGGGCAGAGTTAGATGGGATATTGGGAAGGAATTCCTGGCTGTGAGGGTGGCAATGCTTTGGCACAGGTCTTCCAGAGAATCCTTGGCTGTCCCTAGTTCCCTGGAAGTGACCAAGACCAAACTGGACAGGGCTTGGAGCAATCTGGCATAGTGGAAGGTATCCCTGCCCATGGCAGGGGTGGAATGAGGTGATCTTTAAGGCCCCTTACACCCAAACCACCCCAGGATTCAATGATTTATCACTTTATCACTGCTGTCATGAAACTCTAAATCTTTTGTGTCCCACTCCAGGTTTAACACAGAAAGCTAAAGGAGAGACCTAATTAAAGAGATATTTCTAGAAATAAATTACTTATTGCGTTCCATGACAGACCCTCCTTGTCTTCCTACCCTACCGGAAGCAGCCCCTGCATGCAGCTCCGATACACACTCAGTGGGATGGGGAGGTTCAGCAGAGCATTGGTTAGACCAAATGACATTTCCACATCTCCACAACATCTCCTGGCACCACAGTGACCAACTCCATTTACCTGCTCTGCTGAGGTGCTGCTGCCAAAATGTTTTTTGCTCGCATGGCTTTAAATAGCAAACCTCACCATCACCCTCAGTCCTCCGGCAACACTGGGGGCTGTCAGCTTCCCAAACACAGCCACAGCAGAAGTAAACATAAAGGTTCTTTCCTCACACAGAGACCCTCCTTGTGGTGTACCTGGTGGTAAATCCTCCTGACAAACATGCCCCGAGCAAAAGCCTGGATGGTGAGTGTGGCGCTGCGGACCCTCAGGAAGGCCCGGCGCATCCGCAGCATTCGGTACTGCTTCTGCAGGATGATGGCAGCCCTCGTCCTCCTCAGGTGCTGGAAAAGCCTGCAGTGCACAGGAGGAGGGTAAGCAGGGAAAACAAACCCCAACTTTTCTTCTGATGCAGTAAGTTTTAAACCAGGGGGAGAGGAAAACTTTTGTCCAATGTAGCTTGATGGTATTCAGGAAAGACCACCCCAACAGCTGGGCTAAGAATGCCTCCATGCTATCAGACAGCAGCCATGGAACCCAGGAGCACTGGAACCACAGATCAACACACCTCATTGCTCCCAAACAGCATTAAACCCAAGTATTCCCCAGGTTTTCCTTGGTTTGAACTCTCTGCCTTGCATCCTTGCTCTAACCAGCACCCAGGTTGGCTCCATCACCCCCCTGACTATAAAAAGCACACTACTGACTCAGTGAAAACAGCAGCAAATTGATTTGACATTTAAACTGGTGTGCACTGCTTTGGCAACATTCTTGAGCAGAGCCTCAAGCCATTCAGAGACAGTAAATAATGAGGGATGTGGTCAACTCCGCACCATTTTGCTCCCCTTCACCAGCTGAACTCATGTTCAATTTGTTGTTACACCGGTTAATAAATGCCCATAAACCCTCCATTAAATTTGATAATTAGCTAGTTTTGCTGGATTTATGATTCATTTATGGCTCTCAGCATGCAGCATTATATAAAAATTTGATCCACTTCTTTTATTTTGTGAAAACCGTATCAAAACTAAGAGCCACATCAGATTGGTTTATATATTCCTTTGATTGAGGCAAATGGTTTCTCATTAGGACCCACGGAGCCAGGGCTTCCTGGATAGAAGAGGATAAGGGATGGTCTGTCTCCAAAAAGCGAGTAATTACTGAGTAGTTACTCAGATGCCATCCCACCCTACAAGCCCTGCACCAAGAGGGGAACTGAAAAGTTATGTCGGAGGAACTCTGCAGCAGCTGGCTCTCCCTGACACCAACCCTTTCAAAATCACAAAAAACGCCACAAGTTCAGCTGGTATTTCTGATGTACTTCTGCTGATTGTCTGGCTTGAAGAAGGGCCACAAGAAGGAATGTGGTCAGTGTGTTGGGATGCTGTTCCATTGCTTCACTCCTCCCTCACACCCACCCCATACCTGCCACCAGCAGCCCACCCTCCAGCAGAGTGCTACCTACAGAAACCCCAGCAACCCACTGACACAAGGGCTCCTGCACAGAAAGGGTTAACAGGAGGCTCCTTTATTATCTACTGTACACAGCCCCCCTGCCAGTGATTTGGAGTGATTTTCCTCATTACAAAGGATACAGCCAATCAATCCTGAGAACTCCCCCTGGACATCAGGAGACACAAACCTCGTCCCTGCAGGGGAGGAGTGCATACCAACTAGGCAGCCCTTCCCTGGCTGATCCAAATGCCCTTTACCAAAGGCAGTCCCAGGAAAATATTAGTTTTGTGAAACACTTTCACCTAAATCCTTCGGAGCACTATAGTCACCTCATTACAACCAGATTGTCTATTTTATGACCTTGGCCCAGCACCTAGAAATTAAATTAATGTAAATACTAACCCAGTTTGAGGCAAAGAATTTTGATCTCTTGCCCCTAAATAAAGCCACATAGAGGGGCCAGAAATAAGCCCCAAATTTAGCCCTTTAGAGTCTTTTTAGAAACTCTCACCACAGCGTTATCCACATGCACATTACGCATCTTGCTCTCAAGCCAGCAGAGGATTTCCAAAGTTCCCCATATGAAACCCCCAAGTTTAAGTTCTAGAATATGCAACAGATTGAAAAGCCAGGTGGCCAGAGGTGTTTCCACCCTTGGCTTCCCAGCTGGCCCCCTCTGAGGCTCCCCAGGACCCACCTGCGTGCCAGGTGCCCGCGGGCGTAGCGCTGCAGGGCGAGATTGGCTCGCCTCAGCCGCTGGTACCTGGCCCTCTGCAGCCAGCCCCGCACCGTCTTCTGGATCATGATGGTGGCAGCTCTGAACTTATCTGCCCGCAGCTTCTCCAGATATGCCACCTGGCCTGCACGGAAAAAGATCTTGGTACGGCCAAAATGGAACTGGTCTGGATCCTTTTCAAAAGCATAAAGGAAATTATATTTAATTGAGGTAAACATCACTTTTTTTTTTCTTTTTTTGTTTTCAGTCTAAGTTGATCAGTAGATACAGAGTAAAAACACCACTTTGAATCAAATTTATCAACCCATATCTTTTCTTAATTGGGTAATGAAGATATTATTAGACTCCATTATTAGATACATTAGATTATTAGACTTATTAGACATTATTAGATATCATTGACATTATTAGATTCCATTAGACTTACTACACTTGAGCATCTATACACCCATTAAGGAAAGCAGCACTAGGATTCAGTCTTAAACTCCATATATTTACACAATTTTGAAGGGGTTTTCGGTTGGGTTTTTTGTGTTTTGTGGATTTTTTTTGCTTGGTTGGTCTGGTTTGGGTTTTTTTTGTTGTTCTTTTTTGTTTTTGTTTTTGTTGTTGTTTGGTTTTGGTTTTTTGTGGGGTGGGAGTTTATTTGGGGTTTATTTTGGTTTGGGGTTTTTTGTTTGTTTGCTTTTGGGGGTTTGGGGTTTTTTGTTTGTATCTGGGTTTTTGTAATTTGCTGGTTTTTACGTAAATAAAGAAATCACAGAATCAAAAAATTGTTTAGGTTGGAAGGGACCTTAAACGTCACATATATCCAACCTCCCTGCCATGGGCAGGGATGCCTTCCACTACACCAGACTAGAAATGCAACACCAGAGCACTTCAAGAAAAATATTTCTTTTTAGAAAATATTAATGTTTAGATCTAGAAAGTCATACATGCGCTGCAAAAGGCTCTGCAGCCAAGGGTAACACTGGTTGCAAAAAGCAAGAAGAGGAACCCAATTGTGTAAATTCCTCAAAACCCCACAGGAAAACAAGAGATCAAACATTAAAACCTGTCTAAGGTGCTGTGCACATTCTGAGACACTCAGCAGCAAGAAACCTTTGCATGCACATTTGCAATTTAAAAAGGCATACAAGCAAGCAGTAAAGTTTTGGTAAGGTGAGGTGGCAAAACCTTCTAACTCGTTTGTGGTAAAGAAGTCCCAGTCTGTGGGATGTTTTTTCCACATAGGGCCACTGAAAGTCTCCCACACATCAAGATAAGGCATTTACTGCACTTTCTCCTTACTCATTTGTGCAAAGAGTCATTTAATTATTGACTAAGGTTCATGACGTTGTCCCAGGGTGGACCCCTGAAATGTGCTCCAGCTGTGGCTAGACAAAACCAGAAGGAGGGGATGGGGAGACACGTTTTTTAAAAGTGGCCAGTCATTCATGCCCAGCCAGTGACAGAAAACTCTGGACTTCACCAGCATTGAAATGATTCACTCCTCTTGACCACAACCAAGAAATCCCATGTCCCACTTGCTCCTGCCACCTCTTTGCAAGACTCCCTCATTTTGGGAAAACTCCCAGGCTGCCTGGGGTGGAGAAGCACCTGCACATGCAGCAGGTGAACCTGGAGCAATTTCAGGCCACATCAAAGCCATGCGTTCTGTGCTTTTAGCATCAGTGACAAAGATCTGGCCCCACCTCACCTTAATGAGGTCTTCCAACAGGGTCTGACAGATCTGCCTCTTGTCGTTCTTAGAGAGGTCTCTCTTGTTCATAAGCACTCGGTACCTATTGAAAAAGTCAGGGTAGGACCACCTGAAAGCAAAGCACACGCTGGGTTAGTCTGCATGCTGGGCACTGTTTCACTAAAATAAAGTGCTTGGAGTCGTAGATGTGCCAAAGTGTGAAATATTTCAAGGGATTTCTCACCACTACCCTGAGCATGGACCAACTCCAACTCACCCCCAGCCTGGCCCCAATCTCAGACACTGAAAGACCATGTGGCCTTTCTAGCCTGGAACAGAAAGGCCACAGATCATCCTGGTTTCACCCCTGATGTTCTTCCCAGTCTGCTGCTCTTTACTACTCAAATGTAACAATGCTGCTCCCATCAGAAAGGAGAACCCAACTTGGGAGAAATCGTGGATCTCTTGATTGCCCAAAAATAAAAATTAAACAGCAATCTTCATAAAGTTGTAGAGAATGAATCAAACAGATATTCTTTGTTTTTTGTGTTCTCAAACTCTGCTGAATACTAATTTCAATCAATTGAATCCCTAATTGCTCCATCTTGAGGTCTGTGGCTGACACCCTTCAAACAAACACAAAATCTTTGGGCTCTGGAAAGACAAAGCAGCCCCTTGGAAGATGCCTCACTGTCTCCAGCAGCAAAGCCTCCAAACAGGCAATGCTAATTGAAGGAATTAAAGCACTGTACCCTGCTGCTAGAAATATCATCTCCTGCTGCTGGTGATAGATGTAGAGCCTGCAGACTGCGATCCTGAAATTGCTTCAGCATCTGCCAAGTTTCAGCCTTCTCTAAATTAACACAGTGAGTTATAAACCCCTCAAAACCTGAGATTTTAATTAACACTAAACTTTTCCAGCCATGTCCAGAATGATCATAGATATTTCAACAAAATACGCATAACAAGCATCAAAGGCAGACTGGAGGCAATCATAGAGGATTTGATTTCTGCCCTCACTCAACAAAACCACCTGCGGGCCTGATCCTTACCTGCAGGGATGCTCTGGCAACCAGGACGAGAGCAAACTGTGAGAGCTGCCATACAGAAACATCCTCTTCACCCACAAGCCCCATGCACACCTTAACTTTTTGCATTACTGCACCAAATTCTTCCTATTTTTACACTTCCAGGGATTAAGATGTGGGAGGGAAAATAAACTGCAAAGGGTCAGAGCATTGCTTGTGACAGGTCGTGGCCAGTTTGCAGTGGTGAGGCTGAGCGAGACCACCTGAGCAGTCACAGCTGCCAGCTCTACAAAATACATCATGAAACAAAACAGTTCAGCTGGAAGGGACCTGCACAATCATCTACTCCAGCTGCTGGTATCTCTCATGAAACACCTTGAAGACTGGAAGCTGTGGTATTTGCTAAGACAGACATATTGCTGATTTCAAAACAGACAGCCAACAGAGTTTTGTGTCACTTCAGAAAAGGGGAGGAAAGCCAATGCTTTTTATCATTGAAAAGAGTGCAATAGAAGGAAATGTTCACAAAGGGAACGAAGAGAGCAAATGGGGAAAAAGGTGGACTGGTAAGCCACATGTAACTCCTGCATGGACACACAGCCCCCAGGACACAACTAGTAAAGAATAAAGGGACTGGCAAAAACCAGAATACCCTTGGGATTGCACCTAAAGCCAAAGGTAAAATGGAGAGCTCGTGGGGACAGAAGCATGAGGGCCACTGCGATGAAAGGATTTCCCATGCTCAGAATGCTCAGATTGGCTCTGTCACAGCCAGATTTAGTGCTGATTCAATCTCTGTCTCCACGAGCTAGCTCTGAGGCCAGGCAGCTACGGCTACCCACCCTCAAATAACCAAAAGTACTTGATTACTACTAAAAAAACTAAAATGTCAGCTATGAGGAACTCCCTCTGGGATGAAAACTGAACACAAAGATTATGCAAGACTACAAGCTTGTGTCCTGTAAGGTTTAACTTAAACTTGCCTCCTCTTTGCTTTTATAGTGCCTCTGTTTTATAATTACGTTTCCCATTTTGCGTTGTGCAAATAAAACCCGTTTTCATTTTAAGCACGCCTGGGGTTTACACAGCTCCAAATCAAACCTGAGAGGAGAAGCAGAGCATGCAGAGCCCGAGGCACCCAGCCAAGCACACGAGGCTGGCCCGGGTACTGCTCGAGCCACGGAAAGCTTGGGAGGGAGGAAGGGAGAAGGAGGGAGTATTCCCGTTAACCTGCCAGAGTCAGCTCAAGCACTGGCATTATTAACTGCTGATATCTGGAGAAAAGAAAATCACCCTGCAGGTGCCACCCAGGCTCTTCCAGCTAAGAGCAGATGGTGAAGAGGCAGAACACGAAACTCAGGGCACAGGTCCAAGCTAGGCAAAAAGCAAAATCCATCTTCCAGGACCACAGCAGAGATGGAGATCCTATAGCTGCTCACAAACAAGAGTCAGACACTTGCAGGAATTCCTTGAAAATAACTCATAGGTCACTGCACAGTGGGTCTTCCTCCAGAGCCTGTCATTCTCATTTCCCAAGGTGGAAAAAAAATATTTTCCATGTCCATCCTTAATAAAAATGATTCACTTTTCAGGAGTAAGTCTCACATGAGATGTTGAAAGAGCCAGGGAATACATCCCCTGGTTTCTGCCAAGGTGTTCACAGGACAGCCCCGTAGCACATGTCCAAGAGGTTCACAGCCCCATGCTGAGCCCCAGGGCACAGAGCTGCCTCCCTCGTGCTCTCACCACTCTCTGATTTATCAGGTAATGACAGTCCTGACACCACACTGCTCCTGTATTATTGTCCATGGGGCATCAAGACAAAATCTGTGCCACAACAGGGCTCAGCCAGCCCATCAGGAGTTTCGCTGGGATATTTGCCATCCCAGCTCACCAGCAAAAGAAAGCTGCGGGGGTTCACAGGTGCTGCTACAGAATCCTCCTCAGAGAAAGGAACAATTAAAGCACTCAGGTTTAATGTAACATGCCTCATTGAACCACTCGAGGCTCAAAGCTGTATAAAATTTCCTTACAACTATGTGCTGGGAGAGAAACAAACATGATCCCCCAGCCCTGCAAGGGAGATTTCTCCAGTGCAGAAATACTGAAGCTCAGTGCTTTGCTGTACACGCACTTTTAAAATTATTTTTCTGCACATACATCTTTTTTTTAGGTACAATGCCTTCATTTTAAAAGGGGAAAAAAAACCAAACATGAAAACAAAAAAAGAAAATTAACTCATACTCGCCAAGCCACACACTGACTCCCAGCAGGAGACAAAGGATGTGCTATGTTACCCCACAGCTTAGCAGGTCAGGAAAGACTATGGGAAGGGTACACCTCAGTTCAACTTGTGGACAGGTATCAAATAAAAAACAGATCTCAGGTGCTTGGTATGCTGCCACACAACACACAGCATGGACAAGCCTCAGTGCTGGGGGCTGGAAACCACCAAGGGACACTAAATAAATACAGCTCTGCATTATTATTATTATTATTATTATTATTATTATTATTATTATTATTATCATCATCATCATCATCATCATCATCATCATCATCATCAAGTTTTAAGATCCAGATAAGTGATGCAGAGAAAAGAGATGGAACCAGGGCATTTTTGTACCTGCACAACTGAGAAACAGGAAGAAGGAGGCACAAAGGACTGGGCAGATGCTACTCAAACTGAGATCAAGCCAACCTCAAACAGCTGAATTTTGCTTTGATGTCAGCAGAGGTCACTAAGGGGAAAAGGCAATAAAGGGAAGGGAAGGATGCAGGGAAATAACTTATGCCTGTGGAAAAACCCCTCCTTGGGCTCAAGCAGCAAGGAGGATGGTTGGCTGAGAGCCTGAGACTTGGTCGTCCCAGCAAAGTCTTTGTCACCTACAGGAAACAGAAGGAATAAGACATTGCACACACCACAGATGAAGTAATCTTTTTTCTGTAGTTTAAGCAACCAGATTTAGATGTTTTACACAAAAATGCAGCCAGCTGCAAAGCAAAAGGGCTGCTCCTGTCCAAAATTGAGGGTTTATGAACCTGAGCAGAGCCAGCTGTGTTTATTACAATGCCAAATTGAAGGGAGAGCGTGGGTAGGAAACTGGGGTTGACATTCCAAGGAAGTTTCCAAAAAGCATCTTTCCAAGCAGTCAACAACTGCCCAAAATATCCACAACCCATTGTTTCAGCAATGCTGTGCCAGCTGCACTGAGTGAACAGCTGAAAGCAGAGTAATAGGTCAAAAAACCTTCAAACTCTTAACCACAATATGGTTTCTTTTGGTACCCTAAAATAACTGAACGTTATATTAAAAAAAAACATATAAAACTGAACGTTATATAAAATAACTAACGAAATAATTTTCACTCAGAGTAAACAAATTCACCAAAGACCATCCCAGGTGCTGAGCAAACTCAGTTTTGGATAAGAAATCCTGGCAGCACCACAAGGCACCCTCCCCTGAAGGGCTCAATATATTAAGCAGGAAGGAGCTGGACGATATTGATCCTTCCAGAGGAGTCAGAACATGTCTGGAAGGAAGCAGGTTCAATCTCAGAGCCAAGATTTGACATGAAATTATTTTAGAAGCTGCAGTTCAGGGAGAAAATTTCTCTTGCCTTGTTTACTGCAGCAGAACAGATTTGCCTTTCAATTAGTTCTAAAACATGCAGGCTGGCCTGGCTTGAAATTAGCTGGAATATATTCAAAGGGAAAAACGAGGGGGGAAAGCCCCTCCATTTACATATTACACCTTTGTTGGGTGTGGGCAAACAGAACTGTTGGTAGCCAAAGCAATTTATAGGTCTTGTTATCCTGAAATGACAGCCAGACAGCTAAAGGCACATTCTAGAAAAAAAATTATACATCCAAGGATGTCCATGATAGTTTTCAATTATAAATGTTTAATATTTATAGAGTTTAGCAGCTGGGATTTCACACTGAATTGATACAAAAATGCTGAATCTGACAGTGAGCTCCAGCGACCAGAGGAAGCAGCCAAATGCCAAGGATACTTAAACTATAAATACATAACAACTACAAAGAGGGTAATTCAGAGAAAACTGCAGTGATGAGGTTATTCAGAGTGATGGCATGTTGGGAACCACTGCTGCTGGACCACTGACTGGAAACCACCATAACCAGCAGGGGGGAAAAAAAAAGTGCAGTTTTGATAGAACCAATTTAAAAACTTGTTTTAAGGAGTTATTTTGCTATTCATGAAGATCTGCACCAATTAGTTCTCTACAGACTCATCTCTATGCCGCCAGTTTCTGTAAGGAAGATGAATGGTTTTACAGCACAGAGACATCTTCCACGCTTTACCCAGGGAAGCTGATGATAGATTTACTACCTACACACCTCAGACACTCCATTCATCACAGTCATTTATGTACATGCTAACAGATACTGATTTCTTAACTGCTGAGTAACATTTCAAAGCAAATGATACATTTTCAATTTATTTCAGACGCAGCCAGAGCTCAGCCTACCATGGAAATGGTAAAATAAACCCAGGAACACCCTAAGTGGGGAGCCCCAGGCTTCAGATTTCTGAGACTTACACAGCTTGAACAACTACCACTTGTAGTGGTAATTAAAAATTCTTTCTTGTTTTAGAGGTAAAAAATTATTAAGGACTCAAAACACTGAACTCTTCACCAGCAGGTAGATTTATCCAGAGATCTCTGACTCAAAGCCACATCACCCTCAGAAAGTTACTCTAGTGACAGTGCGCTGGAATACATTCAGAGGTTAGAAGATGAAAACAAGAGTTTTTCTATTGTTTCTGGATAAAACTTACCCTGAGATAAACAAATTTGGAAATTCCCTGTTGCTTTATGGGTAAATTGCTTACACCCAAGTGAAGCAAAAGTCACGAAGATCAAGTTTTGTGTTATTATTTTAAAGTTTTCCAAATTTAGAGCCTTTACAAGAGCTTTAAACTTAAAGCAATGACTCTCCTTTTTTGTTTTATCCTAAATCAAGCAATATTAATTCAGCCTGTCTCAAAATATAAGGAAATACACAGGAATAATCAATGCCCACTGTGATGAAAACCAAGAGATGTCACATGTAAAACTGCAGAAATAACTAAAAGTCTGTTACTTTTCCTACAAAACAAGATCCTGTGGAAGCATCTTTTCCCAAGATGGTCCATAAAGTCAATATAAAGACACAGTTTATTCACAATCTTTCAATGACATTGTCCAGCTCCTGAGTCTGGATTTTCAAGATTGGAATTTTCTGAGTAAGGAAGGTGAAGAACTACTGGAGCCCAAAGTGAGTGCTCTATTTGGTGCAGAGCTGCTCCTATACACAAGTATATCCTAGAAACATTAAAATACACAAAGATCTGTCCTTCAAGAATCACAAACTTTGGAGAAGGTCACTCTGAAAGGCTGAAAATTGCTTTTTGCACCCTTTTTTTGGTCCCTGGAGGAAGAACAAGAGCTGACAAGTTGCAGTGATGGAAAAGTTCTGTATTCTTAGTGTCCTGGGAAAAGATCTCACAACCAAAAGCATGCAAGCAGAGCTGAGAGCATCAGTTTTTAGTTTGTCAGGGTGGAGAGGCCCTTGCACTGGTCAATTGTTTGCTGTCAATAGATCCTGGCTGGTGTCCAGGTGCTGCAGTGATTTCTCCCCTCTGCTCCCTCTCCCCAGTTACTGATTTCACATTGATTTTAGTGCTGTAGAGTATTAGCTGCAGTTAAGTGAGCAGAAATGGAAAAATACTACAAATCTGTAGGATAATTATGAATGGAGAGGAACAGGGTATCCGTGCAGCCGTGGTAAGAACAGTAACAAACCTTACAAAATACACAACACTCAAGTCAGAGCTCCCCAAACTCTCCCAGGACCCACTATGCCAGAGCTAGGACCCAGATTGCACTGGGCAGTGTGACTGCTTGCTTGGAGAGCAAAGAACTGCATTTCTCTGGCCTTTTGCATGTGAAAAACCCCCAGATTTTTCATTGTTTCAGGGCTTTTACTGCAAGAGAACTGACAGGTTTGGTCTGGCTACAAAGATGGTATTAAAGACAACGCATGGGCTGGAATTTTTGATTCCGCACCACGGCTTAGGGATCAAGCAACAAAGAAGCAGATTTTTACTGGCTGCCTCCACAGAAGCCCTCAAGACTTCAGAGATGAGATCCAAAGGTGATTCTGGGTCTTCTAACAGGGTCAGACTCCCAGATCTGCACCTTCCCACACTGACAGGGGACACAGAGAAATTGGGTTCCATGAGAGTTTTCTTCTTCTCCTTCTGTTTTCCTTTCTTCCTCCATAAAGAGCTGGACCCAGCTGGTCAGGGAGGACCCCAAGACCAGCTGTGACCTGCCCACAGAGGTCACTGGCCAGCAGAAGTGACAGAGCCACCTCAACCTGCAGCTGCTGCCCTCGGCTGCCAGAACCCCCTGCAGCTTTTCAGGAGGTGAGAGCAGCACACTCCTCTCCAAAATGCAGGACAGGAAGTTTCTCATGGTTCTCCACATCACGCTTAGCCAACACTTCACTGAGCATATTTATGACTTCTTTGTTCCATATAAAAAGGCTGATGGCTTTGCTGACATTAACACAAAGCTGCTTGGCACTAAAATGCAATTGATGCATTTTTAGAATTATTTGCCCTTGTCATCTTCAGGACTTATGTATAGTCTATTTTTTCTGATTTATTGGACCTTAAAAACCTCTTTTGAATTTTATATCTCAATCAGCAGGAGCACACCACCCATAACCCTCCTTTTTATGATGCAAGAGTTTGAAGCCTATGATGCTCTGGATGTGCTCTGTGAAAGTCTACAACAATAATTTACAACCCTTATTTTCTTTCTCTGAAAGTAGAATCAGATTTTTTTTGGCTGAAATGAAGATTGCAGCAGATGTCTGAAGCCAGGGGAAAAAATACATAAAGAAAATCAAATTGAACAGTGGAAGGGGCTTCAGGCAAACAGCGAAGAAGTGCTTTAGGGCAGTGATTGCTTCCAGAGTTGTTGTTTTGTTACTTGACGTTCACCTAGGTACAGCATCCAAGCTGGATTCCTTTGTCTGCCAGGCATCAGCTTTTTCAGGGGTTTCATGAGAGCAAATTCCTCCCAGGACCAAACTGAAATCACCAGCTGGAGCACTGGACACAGCACAACACACTCTCTGTCATGCCCACTTTGCAGCTCTTTGCTTGACAATGAACCTCTTACACTTGAGGCACCCAGGACATAGCAGGAGTTTAGCAAAATGAAACAAAACATAAATTAATAAAAAGCAGAAAATCTATCCTGGATATAAAGAAACCTAAATAAACATTGTCCTGAGAACACAAGTGTTTCCTTCTTCCTCCCTCACCTCAGATAATTCCAGAAGGGTTTGGTCTGGAAGGGTCTTTAAAGCTCACCCAGCCCCACCCCTGCCATGGGCAGGGACACCTTCCCCTGTCCCAGGGTGCTCCAAGCCCCATCCAGCCTGGCCTTGGGCACAATGAACCTGCCGGGTAAGTGGCAGGAACAGCACAACCCCAGGGAATTCCCAGCCCAGCACCTGGATGGGAAGCCAGCGGCACTGATCCGGATGGTCTGCAGCACTCCGCAGGCTCTCAGCTGCTGCACTGCTCTCTTCGGATCAAACCTGCAATTAGATTTAGGACAGACATTAACACACAGTAAAAGGGAGCCCACAGCCACTGCCTGTCAAACCTCAGTATAACCCAGACTTGGCTTTGGGAACAGGCTGCACAGATGTCACACCTTTTCTCTGCATGTCACAAAGGTCTGATTTCCAAGTTGCTTGAAACCTTGCTCCCATCCTGCTATCAATGCCAGGTGTATTCTTGGGATAGACTGACCACCTGCCGCAATTAATTAGTGCCTACAGCCAGAATCTACCTGGCTTTGTAAAGCAATACAATCACAATAAAGACGGGAACAGGCTACCCCACCATAAATTGCCTGGTGAACCAGCTATCAGGGCAACAACATATTTACAGAAATCAAATTCAACAGCAAAATAAGTCTGATATATTCAATTCCATACCCAAACCAGGTAATTAACAGGTCCCACAAGAAAGAGTGGTGGTCATGCTCCAGACTAATGACTTAGGTACGCACCACGTGGAAATTCAAGGTGTTTCTGCCCTCCTCTTTAAAGCTTGCATAATCCCTTATCCAGGCATCTCATTCCATCAGGAATTTGTGGCAAAAAAACTCATGGCAACTTCCAGCTGAATATTCAGGCAGTTCTTCCTCTGGTTCCTGGCAAAAGCTCACTCCAAGCTCAGACCATCCTTGCAGACAGTGAGTCCAGGTACCAGCATCCCCCATGGCTGCTCCCTCCTTCCACCCTGACTCTGAATGCACAGAGGTCCCAGCTCTCCAGCTCTGGAAGGCACTGGAAAAGGTCCCTGCATCAAGCTCAGCCTCACACGATGCAATGACCATAGCTGTGTGAGGCTTCCAGAACAAAGCTTCTCATACAATGCCAGTTTTTCCCTTTCTGAAAGCCCAAAATATTTACACCTGCAAGTCAAGATTACATGAATAATTCTGCCTGCTCTCTGCTGTACAAAAGCAGCATGAAAAATAGTCTCCTTCTCCTTCTTCTCTCTGTGCTTTTTTTAATACCCTGGACCTGTCAAGTCTACAAGCAAGTTATTCGCTGCAACACCACCAACACTGTGCAGGGTGAAAAATCAGTCTGGGCTGTCACTCACTTCAAGGAAGAACCCACAAGGGTGCAATTTCCATAACAATAAATAATAAACAGGAGTGGCAGATCGACAGGTAAGCGTCAGTCCTGGAAGATCCCAGGGCAAACTCTCTGGTATCCAAGGGAAACTCTGCAAAGCAGCAAAGCCCTGCTCAGTGGGGGTGAAATGCAGTCACCAGACAGGCTGCAGTCATCTGTCAGCAGCAGCTCCTGTTATGGGCTAATGCTAAAATCAAGACCTTAAAAGTGGGACAATACACCTTATTACAAACTGCTTTTCCTTGCCATGGCAGGTAGAAGCACTTGGCAAGTTGCTTTCAGCCTGGAAACCCAAGTCAAAGATCCTAAACCCTGCCTGAAACAGAATCTAAAAGGAAAACTGACAGAGGAACAACCTGAAGTCAGGCATTCCCTTGCACATCTCTCTTTGGAAGTCTTCTCCAGCAGGAATTAACCTCAGACCCAGCCTGTGGTCAGATGTAGCAGACATCCCTGTGTGGAGCCAAAATTGGGGCCTGGCTCCAGCTCCAGGATAGGAGCCTGACAGCCTCCAGTCCCATTACAGATCTCATCTTCTCAGCACGTTGTGAGTAGGAATGCGGGGTGTGAGACCTGAGGAACTCTCCAGTCCAACCCCCTGTGTTCAAAAGCTGGGACAGCTGTGGGGGCAGACCCATGGCCCAGGGGTTTAGCTAGTCAAAATTGATAGAAACCTCCAGAGATGGAGGCTGAACATCCTCTCAGGGCAGACTGCTCCATTGACAGACTGTCCTCAGGGAGAAAAAAAACAGGTTTGCTCATCTCCAGTCTGAACCCCCCATGTCAATTTGGGGCCATTGGCTCCTTCCTCCCACCACACACCACTGTTGAGAGCGTGTTTTCTCCTCATGGTAGCCCCTCTAAGTACTGAAGGGCTGCCATTACCTCCTCCCTGTTCTCCAGGGTAAGCATCTCATTTTAGTAATAATGCTCTTGTGAGCTGAAAAATGTTATGTTTTAGATAGAGAAAACTTATTTTCTCACTGAACAACTAACATAACACTGAGTGTTCTGCACGCTACAGACACTTGGGCGCTAACATGGAGCAATGCTGATGATGTTTCACTTCACAAATGCTCCTCGGCACTGCACATTCTCCAGCATGTGTCTCTAGATCTCATTTTACACATAAAAAAAGTCCTACAAAGAGCAGCTGAGGGAACTGGGGAAGGGAATGGAGCCCCAGGAGAGGCTGAGGGAGCTGGGAAGGGGCTGAGCCTGGAGCAAAGGAGGCTCAGGGGGGCCCTTGTGGCTCTGCACAGCTCCTGACAGGAGGGGACAGCCGGGGGGTCGGGCTGTGCTCCCAGGGAACAGGGACAGGAGGAGAGGGAACGGCCTCAGGCTGGGCCAGGGCAGGCTCAGGGTGGACAGCAGCAGGAATTTCCCCATGGAAAGGGAGCTCAGGCCTTGGCAGGGGCTGCCCAGGGAGGTGTTGGAGTGCCCAGCCCTGGAGGTGTCCAAGGAAGGACTGGACGCGGCACTCAGTGCTCCAGGCTGGTGACAGAGTGGGGATCAGGCACAGCTGGAACTCCATGATCCTGGAGCTCTTTTCCAGCCTCCGTGCTCCTGGGGTTCTGTGACTTTATTTGAGCCAGGCTAAGGATACAAATTCCTCAAGCTGGTGGCAGCAAGACCAACCTTGACCACGATCCCCAGGTGACAATGCCAATTAAGCAATCCATGAGGGGTGAGGGGGGACAGACTCTTGCAGAACCACCCACAGGAGACACTTGAACCCTCTGTGGATGAGGATGCAACCTCATCACCACAACCTAAAGCAACCTGCTCCAGAACCATCCTTGTGTCTATTTTGGTCTGTCATTTGTTCCCAAAATCCTGAGCTTGGACATTCACCAATAGTAGCATCACACTGGGCAGAGCCGTCACTTTGACTAGGAGCAGGCACTGGCAGAACTATCCCTCTGGTGCTTGCTACCCATAATATCTTAGGGATACGACTGAGTTCATTCAATTACTGCCCCCTGAAAACCAGGAGCTTGCACATCCATGGAATTATATTAACTGTATCCTGAGCATCGCATGAAAAACTGAATTTGAAAGTTCAAAGGCAGAGAAGTGAAGAGGGATGAGCTGAAAGGAGAGCCAAGCAGGAGTCCTGGAATGACCCACTGGAAAGATGAAACCACTTCACCACCCAGAGCATTTACCACACAGTAACTACAGAATAATTTTGTGCTTCGTCTAAAGAAAATTGTCAATCACACAGTGTAATCCTGAATTTCATTTGATGAACACTCCCTGCAAAAGGCAAGAGGATACCAAGGCCTGAGCACATCCAGTACCTACAGGATGGTGTGTGAAACAGATCAGCAGAGCACAGGAACACAGATCCCAGCACAGGCAGGCTTCTCCAGGGCTGCTAACTACTCATCTAAGGAATCAGGTAAATAGAAATCAGTTCCTGAATGTCTTGCAATGATTAATACCCCTCACTTTGCTGTTTGCAGGGGCAGAAGAGCCAAGCCTGGGAGCTTCCTGGTGGATGCATCCACCCCAGCACATCACAACCAAGGGTGAGTCTGTTTAGAGAAGCTTTGCCTTCCTTCCAGGACACTGTTGGAGCTGTCTCTGCATTCCTGAATTGCACTGAGCTCACTGGGAGCACTCAGTCTGCATCAGATCAGCTGGAGGGAAATGCCTCCCTGCTGCTGGATTACATTTACAACCTTCTTCCTCAAAGGTCACCACCTGCACTTGATGCCTTTCGAGGACATCACATCTGTAAGGTCCCTGCACACTAATGGCCAAGCTTTCCTGGAGTTACAGGGAAGAAAACTGGGCACAAATCCATGACCAAGAGGTCAAACAGGGCTAACAGCTACCTGCTCACAGAGTTTGCTGCTTGTGATACGTCTCTGAACTACAGATGAAGATCAGGACTGGCCTTTTGCTTCAGCTGTTCACCTGCCTGAAGTTGATACAAGCCACATCTTTACTTTTTCTACATTTATTTTGGAAGCACCAAGATATTTCTGTTCATTTTACAAACCCACTACTTATCTCTTCTTTTTGATTTCTTTCTCTTTTCACAGTTTGGAATTATAATAATTTAAATCAAAGCAAGTCTAAGATGAAAACTGCAGGAAGGATGCTGCAAAGCAAGGATGCTCAGTATTAGCAGAGCATATCTACGAATTATTAGAACCTGAAGTAGTCTTCATTTCAGAGGCACAAACCTCCCATGCTGAAACCCAAAAAGGTGACTGCAGCAACACACACAGACCTTCCAGCTACAGGAACAACATTAAAAGGAGGGGGCAAGCTCTTCAGCAGGAGGAAGAGCCCAAAGCATGCCCTGCTGCCATAAAGGTGAGCACATCTGCTCATCGAGTCCTTCATTAGTAAATTTGCAGGTGACACTAAGCTGGGAGTTTGTGTTGATCTATTGGAAGGAAGGAGGGCTCTGCAGAGAGACTTAGATGAGTTGGTCGGATGGGCAGAGTCCAGCAGCATGAAGTTTAATACATCTAGGTGCCAAGTTCTACATTTTGGCCACAAAAACCCCCTACAATGTTACAAGCTGGGGATGGTGTGGCTGGACAGCGTTCAGGTGAAAAGGGACCTGAGGGTGCTGGTTGACAGCTGGTTGAATATGAGCCAGCAATGTGCCCTGGTGGCCAAGAAGGCCAATGGCTCCTGGCCTGCATTAAGAATTGTGTGGCCAGCAGGAGCAGGGAGATCACTCTGCCCCTGTACTTGGCACTGGTGAGATCCCATTTTGACTGCTATGTCCAGTTCTGGCCCCTCAGTTTGGGAAGGACATTGAGATGCTTGAGCGTGTCCAGAGAAAGGCAACAAGGCTGGTGAAGGGCTTGGAACACGAGCCCTGTGAGGAACATTTGAAGGAGCTGAGGCTGTTTAGCCTGGAGAAGAGGAGGCTTAGGGGTGACCTTATTGCTCTCTACACCTTCCTGAAGGGAGGTTGTAGACAGGTGGGGATTGGTCTCTCCCACCAGGCAGCAACAGACAGAACAAGAGGACAGTCTCAATCTACATCAGGGAAGGTATAGGTTGGATATTGGGAAAAAAATTTTCACCAAAAGAATAATAAAGTACTGGAATGCTCTTCCCAGGGAGGTGGTAGAATCACCATCTCTGGATGTGTTTAAAAAAAGACTGGACATGGCACTTAGTGCTATAGTCTAGCTGAGGGGCTGGGGCATAGGTTGGACTCTATGATGTTAGAGGTCTCTTCCAACCTCCTTATTCTTTGATTCTGTGATCTGCAGGGCCACTTACTTGAAGGGGAGCTTCTCATCGTTGGGCTTGATGCAGCGCACGTAGTGCGGGGTGGTGGCGTTCAGGGTCTCCATCAGCAGCTGCAGGGAGTTGCGGAACTGAAAGACAAAACCACTCGTCTGGAGGAGGGAGGGAGGAGCTGTGACCCTGCAGCCAGCAGTGCCACAAGCTCTGTGTCATGGGTGTGACACAGCATGAGCCTCCCCATGGACCCAGCACAGGCAGGGGGAATTCAGAGAAGACACTGCGGGGTTGAGGGCTTCCAGCTCAAAGAGTCATGAACAACAAAGCTTGGGACTCTGCCCAGTTGGGTCTTTGAAGCATCTCCATGGATGGAGACAGCACAATCTCTCTGTGCCCCTGTTGAACTTTTTGACTGCCCACAGGGAGGAAAATGCTCCTTTTCTGAAGCCGTTTCAGTTTAAAGGCTCCACAGTATATTGGGACACTGTCCAGTGAATCCCAGAGTGACCTCCACCCTCCCCAGACCATGTCTCAGCTGCTTTCAGCCAAGACTACTCAACCTGTTGTTCCAGAGACACCACTAGAAGTCATCCAAAACACAACAGCCAAACACAGTTATCATGGGAAAGCCTCTTTCCACCCCCAACAGCTTTTTATTTACCTCTGCTTCAAACTGAAGCAACAGGGTGTTAACTGGATTGCTCTGGCATCACTGACTCGCTGAGACCTCTCATTACCTGGTGTCCCACTGTTTTCCTGTGCTCCTTGTTGGCAGCCTTGAAGGCTGGCTTGGCAGAGCGCACGTTGATCTGGGGTGCTCTCTTTGCCACGGCAGTGGCGGGCACAGCATCCTTCTCCTCCTGGAATAAGTCTGCTACCATCTGATACTGAAACAAAAGGCAACACTTGAGCACCTCTGGTCCTGCTCGCTGGGGAATGAACCCACCCAGCTCCCATTTCTCCCGTCATTTCTCACCCATGCTAAACCTGGAAGGGGAAAAAGGGCAAGAGAGTGAAAGCAAGAAGAGTTGTCTACATGAACCATGTCAGCAGGACAGCTGACCATTCTGTGCTGCAGGTCATGAAACCTTGAAACGTGCATATTAAATCAAACTAACCTAAAAAGAGGCTGTATTGCTGAAGTCTTGCCAAGGCACAAAACCTCCTGGACAGGAGGTGACTCTTGCTCCAAAGGCTTTGTTTCAGGGTGTTAACCCAGCCCTGCCCCAGCAAGGATGCTGCCTACACAGCACATACCCCAGGAACAGATCTCCTGTGAGCACAGGCACCAGCCAGGCCCTACCACAGCCCCAGAGGCACCCATGCTTTTCAAAAAATCAAGGGACACAAACACTTCCTCCCTCATGACCCACTTTTCAGGGTAGCACCACCATCCCACAACCTGACAAGCACTACATCTAGCTCAACAGATCCCTAAGCCTGGGATTTCTGGCAAGCCAGCAGCAACACTTCTGCTTCACAAACAACAGGTGAGCTGGCAAAGGCAGTTAATGTCTTTTTTATTATTATTATTATTATTTAGGAGGCAGGATATTCAGATTTACGCTAGGCTGGGGAACCTGAATATTAAGTAAGCCACCATAAATCTGGTCTGGTTAGCAAGGCTGTTGAATTTTCACATCTCGAATCCACCTACACACCCACACTGGCTACAGCTGCACTTACATTCAAAGGGGAAATCCTTAAATGTAAAAAAAACCCTCAGTCAGCAGGTGGGATGTCATGTATCATCAACCAACTGAGCTGGGCTCCTGCCAAAGCACCCACGATACCTCTCAGCAGCAGGGAAGCTGGAGCACCTGAGGGACAGAACCGCATTCCCCACATCCATGGCACACCGTGCCCAACACATCCACCCCAAAACCACCAGCACGAGGCAGTGGCAGCTGCCTAGCATGCTTGCCCCCACCTCAGGCTCCTCCAAAAGCCCAGCCTGGTTGTATTTCCATTTAAAATCCCAGGAAGAGTGCTGTGGTTTACCACTTTTTAGACATAAACAGACAGCCCTGTGCTGTGAAGGGCTGCCTGGCTCTCTGCCACATCCCTGGGTTGAGACAGGAACACTTCCAGCCCTGTCCTGTGGGATGTTCTCACAGTTTGTTAGGACAGCAGCCTCAACAACACTGGGAAGGAAATTATTTGCATTAAATGAGCAAATTTATTGCAGGCTCCATAACAGTGCCAACTAAGGATCTGCTTCACACCCACCTTTCACTGCTATCTCGGCAGCTCACTCAACTCCTACCACAATAACGGCTTTCTCCTTCTTCACCTGGCCCTCTATTCCTAAAAAAAGACATCCTGACAGTTGTTGTGGATGACACATCACCGTCTGGGATGCTCTGACTCCTGCAAGCACGGGAGGTATGGATGGCACATGTACTAATGAAGATATCCAACACAGGCTCTGCATCACTGCCTCACACCTGACAATGTGGTAAAACCCCTGGATGTAATTTGGGGCTTCAAAATATCAGCTGGAAGTGCCACTGATCTCTCCATCCACTTGGTATTAATAACAGCAGTGCTTGTTCCTGGAGAAGCAGCTCAGAGCCAAGCTCTCAGCTTGCACGATGCAAACCTGGTGGAACCGGGACCATCTCTAGTAGGAGCCATTCCACAGGTTCTGGAGCATAAACAAGAGGGACAGATCCCTCCTCCCCAGCTGGCAGGGTCAAAACCATTGGTGCATTATTTGTAATTACAGAGACCTGGAAAATAATACCTTCACAGCATGCCCTTATGCTTTCCATCAGCATTCAAATAATTTCCCTTAATTCAAAGAACATCAGCTCTCAACTGTTTCAGCTGACCAGCGCTTACAGAACTAATTAAATGCTTTATAAAGTCTCTTTCACCATCTTGTTGATGGCAGTAATTGCACTCTAATTAGCAGAAGGCAGTTCTGCCTTGGTGGGAGTGCTTCATCAGTGATGGCTTGCTGACAGGGAGGTGCCCAGGTCCTTGCTGTGTTAAATTCAGTGTTCCCCTTGCCCTCTGTGCTGCTTTGGTGGGAATGCAAACAAGAGTGCAGGGAATGCTGTGTGCCAGCCTGATCCTGAGGACAGGACAAAGTCCTCACAGCACAAATCTGAGCTTTAGTTAAATTTACACATTTGGGTAGCAGAGTCAGCACTGCCACTGCTGCTTTTGCTGGTTCAGAGACCAGGTTGCTTTTTACAGCAAAACAAAATTGTTTCTAATTGTTTATAGCCCTGGAGGGCAAATGGCAGGCAAGAAGCAAAAATACCAGGGAAACAATCTGCTGACAAACAGGGGTTAGGGGCAGCAAGAGTAGATCAGCAGGTGTTGAAGGATTTGGGAGAGGAATGTGACAATGTCCTGCTGCTCTTCTTCCAGAACAGCACGGGATCAGCACAGGCTGATAAAAGCCACTGCTCCCAGGTTGTTAGGGGAATGGGAGTTATTGGAGGTTAAAGGCAGAAATTCAGCCTATCTCCCAAAGGTTCTCAGACCCAAGTGTATTTCAGAGTGTTTTGGGCTGGGTCAGGGCGCATGTGGCTGCCCCATCCCTGGAAGCATCCAAGGCCATACTAGACAAGGCTTGGAGCAACCTGGGATAGTGGAAGGGGCACAGGTGGGACTGGATGGGACTTAAGATCCCCTCCAACCCAGCTATTCAGTAAAGTCCTGCTCTGATATTATATTGTGGTCCCTGTATATGACAAGAGAGCCTTTATTTTACATCTGTGTTTTTAGGGAAGGATTTCCAAGATCTCCACCACTCCACACCACACTACTCCAAAGAGGTACAATCTCTCCTCTACAACAAAGAGTCAAACAGAAATCCTTATCAGACACTGCCAGTTCTGCAGCACTGACTCCAACAGCAAGTTCAGCACTGGCTAAATAATTAATCATACAGCATCAACTATTCCTGGAGGTTACCTGGCATTTCTAATGAGCTCTAATCATGCCCAGTTTTTCCCTGGGAAGCTTCCTGAACATACAGAGCTCTTGATTTGGGCATTATTAAAGCCCAGCTCCATGGTTATTAACTTCACAACTACTCCCATGGATGAGAAAATTGCTCCTCTTGCCATCTTCACATGAATTCCTTGCTGTGAAACAGGCCAAGCCACTGACAACACTTAAGTAATTTCTCATTCTCATCTCTTCCAACTTTGACAGGAACAAACTCCTCTTAAAAATAATGTTTCCTCCACCTCCCTTCATCCCACTCCTTATTCAGGGTGTCATTTAGAAGGTCACAGCCAGCAGTACACCCAAGGGTGTCATGAAGAGAAGTTTGAATATTACACACTTTTGCTTGCAACATGCAGGGGTCTTCAAAATTTGTAATGTAAAAAAAACCCCAAAAAACCAGAAAACCCACAAACAAACAAACAAACAAAAAAAACCTCAAACCAAACCAAACCAAAACAACAACCAAAAAAAGATTAATTCCTTCCTTAAACCACACACGGGGTTTGGAGCAGCAATGGTGCCCCAGAATCACACAGCCTGGATTTTGGCTGCTGGATGGTGAGCTGGGCTTTGCAGGGCTGCATTCTCACACTAACTGCTTAATAAAAGCTGGCCCTGGGAGAGAGGAGGTTGTTTAAAGTTTCAGCTCATTAATTGACAATGAAAGACTCAAGGCTGCAGGGAAGAACTTTTGGTCTGGTTTTAAAACAACAAGGATCTGAAATTCCTTAGCTGTCTGTGCTATTGACACTTTTAACCCAACCTAGCCAAATGCTCATAGAGAGCAGGAGTATGGTACTAGAAGCCAGTGCAAAATCTACTCAATTTATATAAAAAACTATAAAATCTCCAGCTTGGAGGCTGCTGTCAAATGCTCATTTACTGCAGGCATGGCCCACTCCAAAGCCTGCAGAGCCCCACAGCTCTTCTGCTTCCCACATCCCAACAAATCCACAGCACACAGGAAATTTTAAACAGCAAGAGCCAAAAAAGCCTTTACCAGGAGACCTGGCATTCAAAGCCAGTCAATACATCCCTGCTGGCACCTGGTGCCATGAGATGCTGACAAGTTGTTCATACAACACTCGGGAGAGGGAAGGTACACGGCACAAAACCTTGTAAAAGACAAGTGACACCATGAGTGATCACTAGTGTCTGTTAATTTGTTAAAGGTACACATTGGCAGTGGTGTAAAACAGCTCCACAGCAGCTGGAGTGTCTCAGAGTTCATGTTACAGTTCCAGCATTACATATCAACTCCAGTTTTTGCACAGTAATTATTGAAGTAATTAGAAGTCACGGGGACAAGTATGACAGATTACAGATAACAGGAACAGCTATTTTCACACAGAAGGGGGATAGGACCAGCAAGGCTACCCACAATGTACAAACCACACTGGTGACAGTGGCTTTTAACCCCAGACCCCCGTGCTTTTGACCATCCTGGTCTAGTGCAAGGTGTCCCATGGCAGGGGGCTGGAACAAGATGATCCCTAAATTCTCTTCCAACCCAAACCATCCTGTGATTCTATGGGTGATGGGTGATTGGGTGATGGCTGGGGAGCTCCAAGCAAGAGCTAAGTTGGATTTTACAGTGCCCAAAAACTACCAGTTCCTAATTTTGGCCCTTGGTGATCAAAAAAAGAAGAGGATCAGCAGGTTGGGAAACTACTTCTGCGATGCATCTCGACAGGACACCAACACCAGGGTGAAGGAAGGCAGACAACCACCCACATCCATGCATCCAGTGGGTGTAACCCCCAGCACCCTCCTCTCCCCCCTTTTTCCCTGCTCCACACCCCGCTGGTTTGGCTCTTTGGTGGCTGTAAGTGCAGCTGGAGGCAGCTGCAGGTTCACACCCTGAGCCAGGCGTGGCACAGGGACGCACAGCTCAGCTCCAGCCTGGGCAGCTGCCCTGACCTGCTGCTCTTTTTACCTGGCTGGCTTTCAGGATGTTGATCTGTTCCTCATACACAGTGTCTCTGTTCTTCTCCAGAAACCCCTCGCTCTGGTACTCCACCTGCCAGGACACAAAGGGAAGAAGCTCAGAGGGACAAGTCCAACACACAGGGACAAGGTGCTCCCACCACTCCCCTGCTGTCAGGAGCTCACCCCAAAACCCTGAGAGGGGAAAGGAACAAATGGAATTTAAAGGTCACTTTTTATCAAAGTGCATCTGGGTGAAAGCAAAGTCCTTACTAGGAAACACAGATTGTTTCCTAGTCATTAAATTGCTGTGTATGGAAGTCAGGGGTAAAAAATGCAAGGATCATCAGTAACTCTACATGCTCTTTTGTTCACTCCTCAACTCCTTCTAAGTTAATCAATAAACCTCAAAATATGCCCTGCCTAAGTCTCTTGTAGGTCTCTTGGGTTTTGAAACTGGAGAGGGTTGGGATGCAAAGGAATTTTTAAAAAATTTTAAAAATAAATTAGAGACAACAAAAGAAAATGTATCTTTTTTCATATTAAAAAAAAAGAAAACTTGCTAAGAAACACTGGTCATGAAGGATCCATTTGCAAAACCAGCTGCCTAAGGAAAGGTGAGTACCAACCTTTGCCATGGTGAGTGCCTCTGGCATTTAGAGCAAACCTGGTTAGGAGAAGCACCTGTAGGGCATCACAGCACCTGGATATTGCCCAGCTCCTCAGACACATCTCAGGGTTGATCTTTTTAATTTTTTCCTAACAAATATGTGTTTGGGGTAACTTCAAGTTTTTAAGATTCCTGTTTGCAGTGAGTAACACCTGTCCCATCAGGGCTCCAGTGAAGCTGGAGCCCATGGACAAGACTCCCATACACCAGGCACTGGGATTTGGTTTAATTTAGTGCCACAGTTGGTATCTTCTCCCTCACAAAGGTGGGATCTGCCTGGGATCACCTCTCACTTCCTCCCTGCACTGTGCCTTGCTGGCACTCACAGCTCCTGCTCTTCTAACACAAGCACATTTTCTGCCAAGCTGCCCTCACAGAAACCCCTTTCACCACAGCTTTGGGAAAGAGGATTTTTCTCTCCTCCAGAATCCACAACTCACAGCTCAGAGCCACAGCCAGCAGGCTGAAGCCCTCGGGGCTGATCCATATGTGAGCACCTGAGCCACAACCACCACCCTCCAGGCACCAAGGCGCAGCTCACGGGGCTCTCCACTGATTTACTGTGCTGCAGGAGGTTTTCCTGTCCCTGCTGGGTGCTCCCTGCTGGGTACCTTGTCGGCGAAGTGCAGGACGATGAAGGAGGTGTTGGACATGCGCGGCTTCTGGAAGTGCTGGCTGGCGGCGTGGCGGTCATACAGCTTCTGCGCCCAGTTCTGGTCCGTGCCCTTGGGCACCTGCACAAAGGGGACAAAGGGGACACTGCCAGGGCCAGGTGCTGCTCTCTCGTCACCTACCTTCATGACAAACACACCAGAACTGCGTTTCCAGCAGGAAACACACAAATCTTGGCTCTGTTCTGGCAGCCGGAACGGCTCTTGCAGGAAAAAAAAAGGAAAAAACAAACCACCAAAACAGACCAAACAAACAAAACCAAACCACACCCCAAAACAAAACAAAAAAGCACCCACAAACCCTGAAACAAAACAAAAATGAACAAAACCCCACAACAACAAAACTGTGTTTCCAGCAGAAAACATCCAAATCTTGGTTCTGTTCTGGCAGCCTGAAAAGTTCTTGCAGAAAATAAAAAAAAAGGCAAGACAAACCAGCAAAATGGACCAAACAAAAAAAAAAAAAAAAAAAAACCAAACAAAAAGCACACCCCAATACAAAACAAAAAATACCCAGAAACCCTGAAGCAAAACAAAAACAAACAAAACCCCCACAAACAAACAGACAAAAACCAAAACAGCCACCAAAACAAACAAAACCAAACCAAAAACTAACAAAAACCAAAACCTCCCCCCAAAAAACAAACAAAAAATCCCCAAACAAAAAAAGCACCCACAAACCCTGAAACAAAGCAAAAACAAAGAAACCCCCACAGAAAAACAAACAAAAACCAAAACAAACAAAACCAAACAAAAAAAACCCCCACAAAAACCAAAACCTTCCCCCCACAAAAGAAACAACAAAAAGCCCCAACAGAAACAAACCCAGAACCAAACAAAAAAACCCCAAATGAAAAACACTCCAAATACACACACACACACACACAACACAAAAAACCCAAACACAAAAAAAAAAACCCTAATTAAAACAGAAATATTAAGGAAGTATGTTTACACTTAAGACACATTAACTACTCAGGCATCAACATTATTTTTTAATGATGTTTTAGGTCATGGGGTAATTTCCAGAAACTGCCATGTGAGACCACACACATGAAGTTCTGGTTTATATAGCAGTGAAATTGTTCCTCTTGGGGTCTGAGAGCCACCTCTGATGGGGTTCATACCCATCCCATGAAACACTGCTGAGCACAGCAGTGGCTGCAGAAAAACACACACACACAGATTTTTTTTAACCAAAAAAAAGGCATAATTGGATATTTAGGTTAGAAAAAGAGATGGTTCAGAAGAAAAGCCTCAGTCCATATTTAAACTTAGATGGGACAAAAGAAACCATAGAACAACCATGCAGCAACAGAGAGAGCTCTTGATCATCCATCAGGACTCTACATAGGCCTTCATAAGAAAAATGACAGAGGAAATAGGGACAGAGAACAGGAAGATGGAAAACACGAGACCGGTGAGGAATATTTCTTTGTGCTGCTCTGAAACAGCCTTTGGTTTCATGACAGCAAACCAAAACACACCAGAAGGGCTCTGAACACAGGGAGAAGCATCTCCTGCCAATCCCTGTAATGAGGGTGAATTAAATGCAGCAGCCATTCACACAAGCTGTGCTCTCCCACATTTGTTTATACTTTACAATTTTTAAGTTTAGCCAATTATGGATACACACAGAAATAACACAGGCTATATATAAATATTGAAAGGCACTTAGCTATGCAATTATATACATATTTCATTTATGCAAGGTAAGACTTGCATGTTTAAACGATGGGGTTATATAAATGCAGATGTGTTTCTTTTCATGGGTTATATTTAATATTTGCATGCAAAAACATCCTTTCTGGAAGTATCACTGAGTGCCTCCTGTGCAGGACTAAGCCACAGGTGCAGAGGAGGACCACTGCAGCCACCCTGAGCCAGATTTATCCTGCACTAGCTCTCTTCCAGGGCATCCACTTTGCTGCACAACCTGCTTATCTCAGAGTTAAACTTCAAAGGCATCGCTCCTGCCTCCCAGAAAGAGGGTTTGCCATACTCTGCTCACCGTCCTGCAGCCTGGGTATTTTTAGCTGCCTGGGAAGCACCTGATAGGGACCAAGTTCCAAAGATAAAAATTAAGGAGGCCATTATCTCTACTATTATAACAGCTTTTGGTATTACCTTGGCAGTTTGAGGCCCTTAGAGCAACTGAGAGCTATTTATGGGCTATCTCAACTTTTTTTTAGGGGATGGGGAAGAGGAAAAGTGACTACCTTGCAACTTTTGTAGGGAATCTTTAAACAGGATAAAGCTGATACCAGGAATTGCACAAGGTCACTGCCTGTGCTCCTCTGTCCCCCCCTGTCACAGGCAGGGTCCCTCACCCTCTGGATTCCCCTCCCCTGGCGCTGCCAGGAGCTCCTGCAACAACAATCACACCCACCCACTGCAGCCAGGGCCAGTCCCACAGGATCCATTCTGCATCCCAGCACCAAGAACCCACCAAGAACCCACCAGCCAGGTGAGGATATGCTTGGGACCACCTGGACTAAAGGCTGAGACTCCCTCCACCACCACCTCCAACAAAAGGACAGTTAAGTGGATAGAGGAAACAAAGGTCAATGATTTAAGGTGAAGGAAGGTAGATTTAGATTAGATATTAGGAAGGAATTCCTCCCTGTGAGGGTTTGGCACAGGTTACTCAGCACAGCTGTGGCTGCTCCATCCCTGGAAGTGTCCAAGGCCAGGTTGGACGGGGCTTAGAGCAACCTGGGACAGTGGAAGGTGCCCCTGTCCATGGCAAGGGCTGGAAATGGATGAGCTCCAAGGCTCCTTCCCACCCAAACCATTCAGATACTCTGCGATTCAGACCTAATGATCTAAAAGTCAACCCTCTGACAACACAGTAGGAACTACTCACATTTTATTTCTTTACTCCTTAGCACTCCAATATGAGTTAAAACCTGAAAAGAGCGTGGGCTGCCTCTGCAGAAACACTCCAGAAACACGTTCCCCTGCAAGTGATGTGCCTGACTTTGAAGTCATCAGAGCTGACAGCGTGACGTAGGGGAGGCTGCTCTGCTCTGCCGCCCCAGAGGAAAGCCCAGGGGTCCAGCCTCTGCTCGTGGAGCAGAAATCCCCCCGGACAGAAAGGCCATGTGCTAATTCCTGATGTCCAAAAAACTAACGAGTCCAGACAAGGAAAACACATTTGCTCAGATCCCCAGGTCCACAGCGATGCACGGAGACAGGCGGGGTGGAAAAGCAGCCGGCCAGAAGGGGAGTGCAGCGTTCCTGGCACTCGACAGAAGGACACAGCAAAGGTCAAAGAGCATCTTCTGAACAGCACTAGGAAATGCATTTGGCACATCAGCAGCATAACACAGTGGCGACGTGCCATGGAACACAGAGTGGAGCCACAGAGGAGCTCAAGAATGCGAGGGAGTTGGGGGGTTTGGTGAGACACATCCCCCACTTGGCAGCCTCAGGGTCAGGCTGCTCTACCAGCATACAGATCCCTCACAAATCTTGGACAACGATGACAACTCTGACAAGGGAACCTTCCCAATCAGCCTGCTCTTGATTGAACCCTTTCAGTTGTACTTAAGGGAAATGGACACTTGTTTTTTCATTAATTTTTTCATTCTTGCTCCCATGCTAAGGCAGAAGCAAGGAAACAGTGAGGTAGCAGGACACCTGACGGATAAACCTGGGCATCCATGGTAACCTCTGACTGTACTCCCAAACAGAACCACAGAACCACAGAATATCCCAGGATGGAAGGGACCCACAAGGACTAGCAATATCCAACTCCTGGCCCTGCACAGGACAGCCCCAAAAATGCCACCCTGTGCCAGAGAGCATTGTCCAAGGCACTCGGGAAGTGTCTGGAAGACAGGCAGCACACTCACATGGCATGTAGCTTCAGTCTGAAAACAGAGCAGCTCACCCAGCTTTGACAGAGGCTCGACTGCATTTCTGAGGGTTTTCTGTTTCCTCTAAGGATAACTTAAATCCCTTGGAAAACCAACCCCAACTGGCCGCTCCTCTTCAGAGAGTGCAAGTCATCCCACATGTCTCCTCAGAATTCAAAGTCTTCCAAAGTGTGCTGTCCCCTCCATCAAAGTAACTCCCTCCACAAGTGCAACCATATCCTAAATGTATTCCAAACATCCAACCAATCTTCCCACAAGCAGATTTGGAGAAGACAGGCTCCATCCTTCATTCCTTCTGACAGGCTCTACTCCTTTCCCAGATTATTTCCCCTTTGGCCCCACCCTGCACAGCTCACCAAGGCAGGTTCTCCTGGATGCCCTTCCACCCTTTCCCACGTCTCTGGGCTCATCAGTTTGTGCCACAGCACATCAGCATCCCACCACTGTGGTGGCCTTGGCCAGAACTTCTTCTGAACAGGGCACATGAACTCTCACTGCTCCTCTGGCATCAGAGCAAAATCAAGAGGTCCTAAAAGATAGAGATCCAGGCAGGTGAAACTCCAGTGCAGAAAACAGGGAAAAGGCTCTTCAAGGGCTCCAGGGTCCCTCAGCAGAGGACACAGCTCAGAGAGGTTGTAAGGCAGATCAAGGATGTAACAGGACAAAGGACAAAATGAGCTCCAGAAGCCAACTCCAACCTTAATGATGCTAGAACAGCTTCCAACTCCTATATTACAAAGCTGTTTTTAAAATCCCAAACATAAACATCTCCCTCCTGGACTTTTCACAAAGACATGGAGTGACAGGACAAGGGGGAATGGCTTCCCCCTGCCAGAGGGCAGGGTTACATGGGGTATTGGGAAGGAATAGTCACCGGTGATAGTGGGGGGTGTCCAAGGCCAGGATGGACTGGGCTTGGAGCAGCCTGGGACAGTGGAAGGGGTGGGGCAGGATGATCTTTAAAGTCCAGACCAAACCAAATCATTTCTGTGATTCCACGATTCTATATCCTAAAGTCTGTTTTAAGAAGTAGGCTTTTTCTCATTAGCTTTCAGGAGGCAAGTTTAGTCCTTAACACTCCAATCCCAGTTCAAGGGCCCTCTCTTTCACTGCCAATTCTTACATCAATTTTTCCCTAAACAGCAACAAGACTCTGCTATGACCTACACTTCCTGAACTGCTTCAGCACATACCCAGCCACCTCCTCTCCAACCACACATTAGGGATTAAAAAAACCCCCATACTGTGAAGTGAGAACATTAGTGACAAACCCTCTGCATTTGCACTAATGCTTCATAATGTACCAAATATTCCCCTGGTGCCGTTTCACATCCCAGAGTGTTTTCATCCTCTGTTAGGATCTAACAAGGTGGCGTGTAATTACCTTATTGTGGTCCCACCCCAGGAGCTGAAACACTGCCATGGGGGTGGAGGCTTTCATCCATAAACTGCTGCATTCAGCTGACAGGTTTTGCTGAAATTTTCATAAATCTGGAGAACACTTGCAGGTTGTTATAAAAGAGGCGATTACAGGGCCGGTAATAAGGGCCTGTGACTAATGACAGCATCCCCCACTGACAGGTAAACACCCAGATAATTGGCATTTGATGAGAAGGGGGAGGGAATACATCTTGATTGGGGGGTTTGGTGGTTGGTTTTTTGGGGGTTTTTTTTGGGGTGGGGTTTTTTTTATTGTTTTTTTGTTGTTGTTGTTGTTGTTTGTTTATTTGTTTGGGGTTTTTTTGTTTGTTTGTTTGTTTTGGGGTGTTTTTTTTTTGTATTTTTGTTTGTGAGGGTTTTTTTGTCAAAAAAGTATGGACTAAAAAAAGTAGCACCAGGTACTGGTGGGACATGGGAGCTGCAATGTCACCACCAGCAATGCCACCAGCAGCAACCAGTGCCAGGTGCTCCAGAGAGGAGCCAAGGGTGTGACTCCCAACATCAGGGAAACTTCCCTTATGGTCCTCACAGCATCCAGGAGACAGTTTGAGCCTGCAGAATTTAACTGGCTTGATAGCACAGAGAGCAGATTAAATGGTGCTGAATATCAAGCAAATAATCTGACCTCCTTCCAAACCAGCACTGGCTGAGATGCTATTTTTAAGGACACAAAATTAAGTCTAGTTTGCTCTCATTTTTAAGGAGATTTTGTGATCGCAGACTTGAAAAGGGCAAAGCCCCAACTCTGCCTCATGCCAAAGACAAAGCCAGAGTGTCTGTAGCCCAGAGCAGGGCTGAGCCCTGCCATGCCTGGGAAGGCAGCCCTGATACCTGGAGGGCAGTAAACACTTCACAGGTCACCCCTCTTGCAGACAAACACAGGTGCTACATCCCTGTCCAGGGAAACGAGTCTGAATAATGGATCCCAACCCTTTCCCGCTGATACAAGACAATGCTCCTGGTCTTGAGCCACCAGATCTGTCCTGTGCTCATGGATCCCACAAACCCCACAAGAATTCCTTGGGTCCTTCTTATCACCTTGGCTGTGCTGGTGTGCTGGGTCCTTTATCCACTTCAGCTCTCCCAGCACTTTGTCTCACTCTTCCCTGCCTTTGTTCATAAGCACTCAGGGCCCTCCCACGGTCAGAAAGACATTCCCTGACACAGAACACACCCGAGCCTCAATGGAAACCCTTCCAGAGGACAACGTGGGTCACCCCACAGCAACACCAGGCTGAGGCTCCTCAAGGCAGCCACACCCAGCAGAAAGGCAGTCCCCATCCCCTTCCAACAGAACATCTCCAGCATCAAAGAGCTTCAAAACAGGCATCCCAGCTTCCCAAGGAAAGCTGCCCTCTGACATTCCTTATTCCTAAGTTTATTTGATTATTCATGACTGAAAAACGTGTGAACAAGGAGCCCAGCCTTTCTTCTGGATTGTCATCAAGGTTTGCCACTCTGGCTTTTCTTCTCAAATTTCAAACAAGATTTCACTTTGGCCAGTATGAGAGAGAGGGAGGGCAAAAGACAGCAAACTGCTCTCCAACATCACCACTCTGAAGTCTGCACATTAAATGCAATGAGTTTTGCCTTAAAGAGCTGTTGGAAGAAGACAGGTTTCCCCTGAGACAAAATAAGGCTTGAGAGGAGCTCCAGCTCCTTTTGGGCAGTGCCAAAGACCTCAGGTCTCCGTGGAAGTCTGTCCCTCAGTACAGCCAGGCCAGACACATGAGCACAGGCTGCACAAGGTGAGTGCAGGTACCTGGGTTTGGAGCAAACACCTGCCCAGGAGGTTTGGAGCAAACACCTGCCCAAACCAAAGCAAACCGCAGCTCAAGCCTGCTTTTGCCATGAGCACCGCAGCAACACACGTGAAAGGAGATGTTTACCCCCCTGCAAGACACCAGAGATTAAAGCCCATTCTCTGACCTTTTACAGAGACAAAGACATGGGTGAAAAGGTGGGAGGTCTCTTTACCTTGCACTCTTCATCCAGCAGGTCCAGGATCCCCAGCTTGGCCTCTATCAGGTCTATGCAGGGCTGGTTGTCATAGAAGTCTATGAGAGTCCAGGGGATTCCCTCCTTCATGTACTCTTCTTGTTCCAGCTTAAACACGTGCTGGGAGTGGGAGAAAGCAGAGCTGCTGAGTGTGAGCCCAGCCAGCAGAGCACAGCCCCTTCCCCCTGTCCCTGCTGGGCTTCAGCATTCCATGAGCACCTCCAGAGACACTAGGTGCCCTCACATACATCGTGCACATTCACACAACCCATTTTCCTGGCCAGGAAAACAAAACCATCACGCTGGGGCACCACGGCGCAGGGAAAAATAAGGCTTGAAATGACTTTCACTACAAAGTGCCTGAAGCTGTCACTGCAACGAGGTGGGAGCCATACACTGGTGTGGCAGTGACACATCTATCACCTGGGCTGACAAAAATCCTCCTCTGCTTTATTGCTCTGCTGATTAAAGCAGTGACCTGAAACAGGTTCACAAGCTGGGAGCCCAGCCAGGGCTGGGAGCCCGTGTCCCCATCTGCAAGCAGGGCTCCACAAAGAGCACCCATCATCCCGCAAGGGATATCAGCAGCAGCATCTGACTGACTCAGGGACACTTCTATTGAAAATTCCTATTTAAAAGAACCTATAATAAAAAAATCTTTGCAAGGCTTACATATCTCAGACCTCTGCCCAAGCAGATAAATTGTCTCTGGCTATTTCTGAGATACTCCAGAGCATATTAAAAAATGATTTTTCAAATGCACTTTTTTTCCCTTCAAAGATAGCTTTTTAAAATCTCTTCAAACATGTCATCTTGGAGCTTGAATTTATAAGCTTCAGAAGTGATAGTTAGACATACCAAGTAAGATATGAATAGTGCAAATACAATCCATCCATAATTTACTTTTCATTTTTAGCAGCAGTGATCTATCTGATGCATTAGATAGAAAGCAAATGTTCATGTCCATGCAGCAGATATAGCTTCAAAGGGCCAAACTAATCTGCAGTACTTAAATGCTCAAATTTAACAAGTTTTCCCCTGTATCTTGAAATTAACAGTATTTTTTCCCTAGTTACAACCAAAGCAGAAGACAACTCCTTACTGGTTCAATTTCCAGTGAAGGTAAATGCTTGTTTCTAGTAAAATAGAACACTTCTGGGTTTTGTGAGGCATGTCCAAGTGAAAAGCGGGGAATGTTTCCAATTCTGTTATTTAATACAGAGTTTTCATCTCACAGGTTTAAGCCATGCTTAATGGGAAGGTTTCCACACCCATAACTTATTTTAATTCACACTGGAAATCAGCATGAGACCACCCAGGTTTTGTTTTAGGATTGAAACAGCACCAAGAAAAAGGCAGGTTTCATACTTATTCGGAGCAATATGTGAGCCTTTGCACGAACCACATGCAAATCCATTTCCAGGATTACGTTTCTACATCAACTAAGCAACATTTTCCAACTTGATAGGAATGTCCAGAACCACTGCAGTGAAATGTCTGGGAGAGAGGCATCCCAAGGATGCCCATGATCTGTCCAGGCTGCAGGTGAATGCTGCAGAGCAGAAGCCAGACACGCCACAATCCTGCCTAGTTACATTTTCTGCTCGGTTTTATGGAAACTTTCCAAGCTGACCTTACCGAGTTGAACTGCTGCTGGAGCTTTTCGTTGGCATAGTTGATACAGAACTGCTCAAAGCTATTCACTTCAAAAGTTTCAAACCTGCAAAGCAATGAATAAATCAGCATTAGGCGTTGCTTTGTCTCAAAATCTTCTTTTTTAATTTTTTTTAAAAATTTTTCCTGCAACGGTGCCATCCGTGTGATGGGGAACACTCAACCCTCCTTTCCATTCCTCCTACCCTAAATTTACACTTTTTTCCTCAAAACATCTTTCTTTTCTTGGCACAACTCAAGGGATTCAAGAGGTCCCTCCTGGTACACACGGATGAGACATTTGGCACGACTGCAGCTTCCTGCCCATCAGCTTCGTCTGAGACAAGAAATGTAACTGCCTCTCGTGGGGAAAAATATTATGAAATATTAAGTTCCAAATACATTCACTGCAAAGGTGATGAAGAAACAGTAGCTGCTGTCTTAAAAGACCCAGCATGCTACTTTTAATGGAATTTAATAGAGCAGAAAAAAGAAGGTATTAAATTTGTAATTATAGCTTCTGTACTGCATCCCTGTTAGCACAAAAATTAGACACACGTGAGTAAGCAAGTTCTGGAAGGGAGCAGGGGAAAATGGTGATTTCAGCTCCAACTCCACGTTCCTTAGAGGACCCTTAGAGGGTCTTTGGTGCGGGACTCTGTGATCCACCTCTTCACCAGGACTTCCACAGCCAAAACATTATCTTACCCTGCCACAGATCAGCTCCAAAAGAGGCCCAAAAATAGCTTGTTTGTCACAATTAGAAAGGAAAAAATATGCAGTTTTAGTAAGGCAGACTACAGGTAAGGAGCAGGGAGCCAGCAGAGCCCCTGAGGCTGAAGCACACAACACCCAAGGACAGGCACAGAGAGCCAGGCTTGCTCTTAAAACCCAAAGAGGGCATTTTGAGTTACCACTGGGATTATGTGTTTTATATTTCTATTTTTAAGGCACAGTTGGAAGGGGGAAGGGGAAAAAAGCCTTTGACACATGACTGTAAGGATTAAACCAAGGGGAGAAGTGGGAAGGCTTCCTGTGTTCAATGAGTAAGCTGCTGTAATGATAAATATGTGACTAAATAATTGTTCGGGTAATAGGCACTGTAGGAGCTGGCAGAACAGTCTTTAAACACTGAATGAATAAGCCCCTCCTTTCCAGCCTCTCTTCCTCAAAATAATCAGCACTTCTGCCACTTCCTGAGGACCACCCTGCTGTTACCCAGGCGATGCAATTGTTCCCCGGGTACTTCCAGGTGACAATGCCATCACTACACAAAATGCCAGAGGCCCTGGGGAAATGCAATGCCAAACGGCAAAAGAAAAAGGGGAATGGGAGAAATTAGCTGGTTTTGTGCTTTTATCACCCCCACAGTCCCTGAGGAAGCCTGGGACTGCTCTCCCTCTGCATGCCCAGCACTGCCCCCGCAGCTGGTGCCACATGTGCCAAGCAGAGGATGCTTAGCCCATCCCCTTCCCAAAAATTGGGCTTGACAGTCTTTAATGCCACAGAATCTGGTGCCTGGGACAACAAATGATGACATTAAAGATGTGTTGTGGCCCTCAGTGTCCCTGAGAGCCCCCTCTGTGCTCGATCTTGGTGGCGTGGCTGAGCCAATCTGTGCCTCCAGCCCTTGCCACTCAAGGAATGTGGCATCCACGACTCTTTGGAAATATCAGCTGCTGCAGGCATGACCACAGCAACAGGGCAAGGAAAGATTTAGTTAAAACATAGATAGAGAGGCACAGCGAGCTAGGTGGGAAAAGCAATGAGGGCAGGAGTGTATGAGGAAAAGAAATCGGAGTGGAAACTTCTCCCCTTCTGAGACACCAGATGTGATTTATGAACCCTCCCAGTGAGTGCCAGCCGGGGGCAGAGCTGCTGTACAACTCCAGCTCCGAGGAGGACCTCACAAAGTTGCTAATTAAGGGAATCTACTAGCACAATTTGCTAATTGACAAAGCAGATTAGTCGCCAGCCGTACATGTGTGCACACCAGGAGGCCCTACCTGCTCAGAGTGACTGCACTGAGGGCAACATCCTGATGGGGAAAGCAAAACAGTGCCTGTTGGGTCTCTATTCATTTTAGTGCACTGTAATCTGGTGGAAAAAATAAGCATATTCACCACTCCAGCCCATTGCTATGGCTCCCTGGAAGGCACATCCAGCTTGGGGACAGCTCTTGTAAGTAGATTTTCAAGGGGCAAATGCTGCATTTTGGTTTTTCTGCTGCTCCCCATTCTGCTTGTCTCTCCTAAGTCCTCTGAAACACCAAGGTTTGTATTAAAATACTTAAAGTTCATGAATAAGTCCAGCACACAGCTGGTTGCCTGGGTGTTCACATTTCACGTGGCAAACAAGAGGGGGAACAAGCCATCCCCACCAAGTCCAGGAGTGCCACATGAATCCATTCTTCTGACTGACTTCAGTATTGGCACTACAACAAATAACACCATTTCAATAAATACAGTGCTGCACCCTCTCACCTCAGTGTTAACAGAGAATTAAAGATGCAAAGTCGAGCATTAGAAAGTTGGAAGAAAAACCCTACAGCTTCTGCACCCTCTGTTTGGATCGCATCCCTAGAAATCCCACCCAGAGGCACAGTCCTCCCCCAGGAGCACTTGGACAGAAGCTCTGAGGATGTCAAGGATGTGCTGTGAAGCTGCTGCAGGCTCCCTGTCTTTCCAGCTCAATCCTTCTCCCAAAGGACAGGACAAAACACCATCCACTTGTGGGGGGAAACATCTGATCATTAGAAAAATGCATTAAAGTTCAAAAAACTCATGAGTTAGGAGAACCAGACCACTTTAAAGTTCAGCAGAGTCAGGCTATCAACACCCATATTCCCTGCACTGCAAATTACTCAGCATTTAGACAGCAACATCCATTTAAAGAAGGGATTCATGGCCATTTTAGGACACCAGAATCCCACAAGCATTTCAGCCAAGAACATGGACACCTTCCTCTGCAAATCTGCCTCTTCAGTAGGACCTGCAGGTCCTTGTGGAAAAGCCCTGCTGGTGTCAAAACTGCAAACCACGCAGTACTTTTTCATGCTCCTTTCCATCATTCCCACCACCTTCCCCCAGACAAAGCAGCGTGTGCTTTGCAGGAAGGGGAAGACAAGCTGTAAAGGAGCCACTGAGCAGCCCGGGGAGCTGAGGAGGTGCCTACCCGTAGATGTCGAGCACGCCGATGAAGGAGTGCTGCTTCACAGTGGTGTGCAGGGCCTTGTTGACGTGCTGCACGATCCAGTTGAAGAGCTGGGCGTAGATGTGCTTGGCCAGGGCGTTCCTGGCGTTCACCACCTGGTGCAGGGACATGCTCTTCACGTAGGTCTCAGCCGTGGTGACGAGCTTGCGGTGGCAGAGCCAGTGCTGCATCTGGCTGTGCTCCACACCCAGCAGGCTGCAGAAGCTGCTCAGGTGCTCGTCCTCGCTCTGGGAGGGAGGTGGGGGGGACCAGAAGTCAAGTCAGCAGGTTGGTGACACCCCAGAGAGGCATTTTAACACCCAAGTTTAACACCCACCCAATGGTGGGGTTTTGTAACTGCCTAGGAAAGCTGTCTCTGTAGGGGGGACAGGAGTAGGAATGCAGTGACACCCATCCAGTTGTGGGAGTCCTCATGGACAGGGTGGGACAGCTCACACAGAGCTCTGGATTATGCTACCAAGGCCTGCTCTGGTTATCCTTAAGCTCTCAGCTTTTACAAAAGCACATTTCCACAGCAAAAAGAATTCTCCACCAAACTCCTCCTCGAGCTGCAGCTACACCCTGCCACAGAGCAACCCTGGTTATGCCTCAGACTAAAGCTTAGGGTATGCCAGGACACCATGCCTTTCACAAAATAGCTCCATCCTGAATAACAAAGCAATAAATTGTGCATTTCCAGAAGGGCTTAGGCTTTGCACAATTAATAAAATGAAATGTGAACTTCATTTTCATTAGTGCAATGTATTTCTGCCTCCGAAATTAAGACAAAGCACTTCTGAGCCTTTATTATGGTCAGATAGCAGGCTCTGCCTTTTGGAAAATGAGAAAACAATTTCCCCCTCCCCTATGTAATAATACATATTTATAGGAAGTAAATTGTTTCCAGTTAGGTAAGTGTACTTAGAAATGCTGGATGGGGTTGAGGATGCAGGAAAAAAAAGTGCATTTTACAAGAATTCTAGGATGTTTTATTGCTACAATACCTTTTTGACCAGAGCCAAGGTTGTACCAGAATTGATTTAATACCTTGCAATTATATTTGAAGGTAATTAAACAACATGAGCTTCATTAACAGAACTCAACATCGTGGAAGCAGGCAGCCTTCACATATTCATGTTGCCAAATATCAAGTAAATTACCTCTAGCATCTCACACTGAACACCACACTATCCCTAGGGTAACACTGAAGTGTGTGCAGAACCCTTTTAATACTTTAATTAGGGACAAACGACCCAGCCTGGGATGCAATGGTAATTTACAGGACAGTATTTTCCATGTAATTGCTTTACTTTTCCCCACCTCTGAACAAACACAGAAACAGAAAAACTGCCTCTAAGGCATCTTTAGTGTTACTTATTTTTGCTAATTAACCATGGAATGCTCCTTTGGCCACTTTACAAGCAGCAGCTCCACGGCTTTGCCTGGAGAAAAGTGGTTGTAAACCATCACACCTTGTGCTGGTGTCACCATCAGTGTCACAAGTCCCCAAGACCCTGCACTGGGTGTTCTAAGGAAGCAGGAAGAGCTAAGGTGGGCTGGGATGTCAGGGATGAAAGCAATTTTTGAACAACCTCCCTTGCAGGCTGGCTAGAGAGCAGGAAAAATGCATTATTTCCCAGGACAAACAAAGCAACTAGGAACTTGTGATGTGTTTTCAGAAAAGGCCAAGAAAACAGGAAGAAAAGGGCTTTCCTGAGCACACCAAGCTCCCCACATGGGAGCTCCTGAGGGTCACCTACCGATACACTGCAGACCTCCCCGTCTCGTTCCCCTTGGATCTTCAAGTTCCCCAGGTGCAGAATGGCAGCAATTATCCTAAAAATGGTCATCTGATGAGACTCCTTCACTCCTGTGGGAACAATTGATAGCTGATTGTCACAAAGGAAAATGAAACACAATGTTAAGTTTATTTGAAGGCGCTTGCAGCATTTGATTTCCTTCCAAGGCAATTGGTTTCAGAATCATGAGGCTTCCTCCAAAAAATACACCATAAACTCTCAATTTTAACATGGGTGGGTTTAATATACACAAACCCAAGGATGCTGCTCCACAGTGAACAAACAGGATCAGAGTTACAGGATCAGAAGGGGCTCTGCAGCCTTCACAGAACAAGGAGTTGCTCATCTGTCATCACAGTCTGCTGACAACCAAAGCACACAAATTACAAATTACACTTATTGCCAACGTCCCACAAAAAGAAGGGAAAATTAAAGCCCTGCACAACGCCTCCACACTGGTGGCACAGCTGGATGCAGGGAGGTGATGGGGAGCTCTGTCTTACCCTCCCCAGTGTCTCCACAAGAGACACTTGTGGGTCTTTACTGGGGGTGTAAGATGCTATTGTTTTATATATGTTATTTATATATTGCTTGATCTATTTTTCTTTACAGGCATTCCCAGCAGGAGCTTTGCTCAGCAGCAGCCCACACATGGCCTTCTTGCCGTATCTTGTGGTTTTTTTAACATCCCAGCTGGGTTTCTGTGTCCCTTTTGTGCTCAGGGCTGGTGTCCTCATTATCCACCCAAGGTCTGAGACATCACCTGCTGGTTTCTGAATTATCCAGAGCCTCCCTTTCTCTCTCTCTCAGGACATTTCTGTTATCAGCGCAGTGAGAAATGTTTCAAGGTTACTAAAAGGAGTAACGCTCTGCTCTTACTCAGAACTCTTAACTGGAGTTAAGCCTGGCTAGGATTGGGGATTTGCAGACAAATTTGACTTGTAGTTACACACAAAAAGGCAAGGCTGGAAACTGTAGTAGCAATTTCATCAGGCCATGAACAGAAGCAGAGCTGGGAAACACTGGAGGGAAATGAGGAAAAGCAGAGAGAGAGGAGCACATGAAGAACAGAAAATTATCATCAGACTGGCCCCAGAGGAAGATGCTCTCACAGGGCTTCCCAGGGACCAGCAAGGAGACAGGGGAGCTGCTTGGGGAGCCAGAGAAGGGGACCAAAGAGAGACTACACATGCCAGGGGGGTGGGGGAGAGTTCTCTGGGGATTGCAGTCCTGTGGGCAAGCTTGGAGCAACCAGGAATGGTATTTTTTGAGTAGGTAACAGAACTCGCACAAGCTGAACAAGACGAGGCTAAAGACCCCAAAGAGAAAGAGATGAGCCCCATCTAAAACACAAAGAGGACAAATTTTGGGGAAACAAGTGCAGTTCTACAGCTTGCAGTGAGTCCCCACACTCACTGCAGGCACAGCTGGTCAGGGGATTTCATAGACAACTGTAAATATCATGAGCTCCCCTCCCAACCTGTGAAATGGACCCTAGAGGTACCAAGACTGACCAGGTTTCAGATAAATACAAATACACTGGTTTCAGATAAATACAAATACACTGGGCAAGTTTTCCCTTCCAGATTGTTTTTCCTTTAACAGCTCTGCACCCCTGCTGCCAGCACAGGGGCTGGACACAGCCACAGTTCCTGCAGCTGCCGTGTGCATGTGGACTCTGCACAGCAGGGATGTACTCAGCTCATTATTTCCAGGAATCAGCTACCCAGCACAGCACTGTGATCCAGCAAGTGACATCACCCTCCACCACAACACAGACTGAACTGCACAGTAATAGCTCTTCTCCTGCTCGTAAACAGGGTAAAAAATAGCAAGTCAATACTGCAGCCCTGCTTTGACTTCAGAATGGCTTCTCTTAAATTCTGCATCCCTGTCCATTTCACTGCTGCTGCACAGACAGCTGCTAGAAACACCTCTGCAGTTCCTACTAAAGAGCAAAGTAAAGCCAACTAGGTCAACAGGAACATTATAATTCAGGCAAAACACTGAGAACAATTGAGAGAAACTTCTGCTGGGCAGGCTTCAAGCAGAGCAACTCCTTACCAAGCAGTGTGAAGGCATGTCTGGTTTTCTCAAAGTCATCAGCATCGTCCATGCCGTCGATGGACGTGTCACCTCCCTGAGAAGTGTAGAAAAAGTCTTCAGCACATGCTAGGAGAGAAGATGAGGAAAAGGTGAGCAAGCAGTCCTCCCCGCTGTCTCCACTGAGTCAGGAATGGATAATAAATAATACTGTTTCTAGGTCAGAAGTTAAGAGGCTAGAAACCCCAGGTTTATTGGAACCCCTTATTTTATACACAGTTCCGATACAGGGAGACCTGATTGGTCATTTAATCAACACATTTCACATGACTGGCTAATTAAGAAGACACCCTTAGGTAAATGTCTTATGAGAAAAACAACTTGTGCAAAACACCACCTGCAGATAGTTTACAATTCTTTCTCTCCACCTCCCTAAAACTTCCCAGACCAATTCATGGGAAATCTTATCTAGTTTTCTCTCTCTCTGCCCAGGCTGCCATATCCACACCCCACTGCAGCACTCCCCCGAATGGGCACTGGATGCTCCCTGTGCCCATCCCTGAAGGACACCTGTGTTCTTTGAACCACAGTTTGCTCAGGGTGGATGAAGCAGAGCCTTGGGTAGGTGGCTGTAGCTGCTTCTTGCAGTGGTGGGACCTTTTCTCCATGCACAGCAAGTGCAGTCAGGGCAGCGCTGTGCTGTGTCTGGGATTCTAGTAACAGCTCCATCACGTGGGGGAAGACCATTTCAAACGCTGAGGTGACTCCTTTCAGTAATTCCTCATCCTGTTTTACGCATCCATGACCAATTCAGGTATTTTAACACCTTTTCTACACAAAGCCTTAATCCTTGGGAGCAAAGGGAATGGAGAATGGCTCACGGCGCCTGCATTACACCACTTGAACATCTGTGCTCTAGCAAAGTTACTCTAGGATGACACCAATAAATCCTGTGGAGGCTGAGAGGCATTTCCAATGCAAATACAACAAGAAGAGATTGCAGGATTTGTGTCCACTGAAGAAAGCTGCTCATGTAATCCTCCTCCTTAAAACAAGGTCCCCAGGAGGGCCAGAGCAGGGAGATGTGTGCCCACGGCTGCTGCTGAGCCCTGGCACAGCCAGAGCTTTTCCCTGCGAGGGCTGGCGGAGCCCAGCCCCTGGACAGCCTCCCCACTCCACCCAAAATCAGTTCTCAGCACCAGCCTCAGCCCGTTTTGAACTGAGTAGGAGTCATTAGCCAAAACCCACTCATTAACACACACAAACATATTTCCCAAGCACGGTGAATAGAGAGAAAAATCCTACTGTGTTCCACACCAGCCTAGTGGTAACCTTTAAAACACTGCAATCTGCACTTTTCTTGACTCAAATTGCCACCAGAAGCTCCCCCTCCCTTCCCGGGCCTCCCACGGGCTTCTGCATTAGCTGTACTTCCAGGCTGTAAAGAAAAACATTTGATTCCTTTCGGCATGCAAAAGCCCTGCTACCCAGAGATTTCATTAATTTCACTCATTGCTGGAGCATCAGGAATGAGGGACAGAAAATGCTGATTGGGGTCAGGCAGACAATGTCCCCTCCTGGTCCCCCAGCACAAGAGGAGATCACCCACCCCATGGTGGAGCACATCACACTCACAGCCTGGTGCTGCTGCTGGTGGCTGATGGGACCAGGACCTCAGCTTTCCATTTCAACATTCACACTGGGATCTGCTCCGCCTCAAGTCATCCCTGGTATAACTGACTCCAATCTCTGTATTTCAAGATCTCTGTAATTATTTTAACCACACAAACCCTTTGATTCACTGCAAACAAATAAAACACGTTTCTGCCTTGCACCACTGCCCAGGCATCATTAAGCCAGACACCACAATTCAAAAGGCACTTGCATTGCACATCACCATTTAAAGTCAAATATTTACTTTCTAGTTTAAAATTAAGCCCTTTAGGATCACTCTGACTGCAGCCAACAGTTTGCTCTGCTGGACTCACGTATGTTTAGAGACTCCTTTTGTTTTCCAGCATCTTGCAACATAAAAGGAAGTAATAACAATTCTGTGTTTGTGTAAGACCCAAAGGAGAAGCAATAGCTCCTGGTTTTCAGATGGAAAAATATAGATCCTCCTCCATGAGTAATAAATAAAAAGTGGATTTTCACATCAAGACACCTCTTGTTTTGTATAAGCCTTGGGAAGACAAGATTGACAGGTAAGTACAGCTCACATAAGGAAATAAATCTGAGTGCTGACTAGTCATCTTCAAGCAGGCCAGTAAATCCAAGGCAAAGCTGGAAATTAAAAACATCACTCAAAAGAAAGACAAACAAGTGAATTGTGCACCTCTGCACCCACAGCCCCCTGCCCAGCACCAGCATTCCCACAAGCTGCTCCTGTATCACACCGACAGGAGCAGCTCACGGACCCACATTCCCATCCCCACCAAACCCGTGAGCAGCCCCACATCTGACAGCCCCTAAAACGCTTTGCGGAGGCTTTTTCCAGCTATTGCAAGGTGAGAGGGCAGGAAACACCAAGGGCACACCCCTTCACCTTTGGAAAGAGCTGCTTCTTCTCCAACACCCGCTGGACACCTGGGCATGCTGTGACACAGCGAATGCAAAGTGCCACAGAGAGCAGCTGGAGACTGACAGGCACTGGCACCAAATTTTGATTAGAAATGACCCAAGAAGGCCTCCTTGCAACTAATGGCCCTGGCACCCACTCCCCCTGCACCGCCAGCTGTTGCCATTACACATTCATCCCTGAGATGCTGAGGCTGAGCCACAGTCACAACTGCACAAACGTGTCCTGGGTGATGCACCCGAACAGCAAAGGCTCTCAGCCTGCACTCCTGCCAGTCACAAAAACACAGATGATGCTTTTAGAGAGCTGTGATGAGTAAGACTGGTATTTCCCCTGATCCTCATGTTCCCAAGGAGAGAGCAGTGGTTTCACAGCTGGAGCTCTCACACGTCAACTCATCTCCCAGAAGGAGCTGAAATAGTTTATGTCTGAATTTTAAGATGCCAGCAAACATCATCGTTACCCAGGGTATGCTTTTAAAAATGAAGAACATAAATATGGCATAAACTCTGGAAAAGGGTCCATGTGATGTGCTCTGCACGGGCAATGTGCCTACAGTGACCCAAAAGGTCATTAAGACAAGCTCAGAATTACCCAGAAACTGAAATCCCCTCTCTTCATCTGCCATTCCACTGTAGTGTGGGTGGCAGCTTCTGCAAGGCCCTATGGTGGGATAAAACCTGCCTTGCTCCCTGTTCAAAATAGGTTAAAAGCCTGGTTAAACCTTGCTTTTCTCTCTAAGCAACAGCAAATATTCAAGATTAAAAAATAATTAAAATTCATCCCTGCACCACCTGCTGCAAATGCAAACCCTCTGAATCAAGTGTTCTACTGAGGCTTTGCTGCAAATCCGGGGGGAAAAAACCCAACCCACTGCAGGAGTTAGCCATTAAAAAGAAAGAAACATAACTAATTCAAAGGACACAAGCACTCCTGCCAAGACACGGGCCAGATCAGTCCACACTCACGTGTGATTTAAAACACACACCTTATGCAAGGTTGGTACAATATTAACACATGATCTCCCTGCATCAGCTGGCATACACCACAGCAATGTAGCTTCACTGCAGCTGAAGCTACTGCAGTTTCACTGCCAATTTTTAAAAAATCACAGAATCACAAAATTATTTGGGTTGTAAGGGACCTTACAGGGGCACCTTCCACTGTCCCAGACTGCTCCAAGCCCCATCCAACCCAGCCCCAGACGCTCCCAGGGATCTGGGGGCAGCCACAGCTTCTGGGGGCACCCACCCTCACCCAAAGTGCCACACCCCTGGAGATGGGGTGAGCAAACCTGTGCTCCACCCAGCAGCAGAGCCCTGCAGTCTTGTCCCCCTGCCCTCCTCCCAGGACACACAGGCCTCCCCAGGGACCTGCATTTCTGACCCCACCACCTTGCCCTGCTGCCCTCAGGCCAGGCAGCAGCCAGCAGGGCACAGGGATGTGCCAGCACTTACTGAGTCCAAGGTCTTTGAATTCTGGGAGGCTTGAGGAGGCACAGAGCTGGTAGAAGATGTGGTAGTTGCGCTCGTCCTCTGCCTGTGGGGAAACACTGAGTTACCAGCGGCACAGAGGGGTCACAGCAGTGCTCCCACCCTCACACTGAGCCCAGGGCCACCCTGGTCCCATCCCCTGCCTCCCACCACTGAGACCTGTCAGTGACACCAACATAAAAAAGTTTTCCTTGCCACCTGGGAGAAAGGAGGTGCCAAACCTGACCAACACACACTGCCCACCTGGCAAAGGAAGTAAATAATTCTGTGTTACCTTCCACATCTTATCCCTCTCTGGATGAATGAAGCAGCAAGCACTGAGTTGCAAACCCACAGTAATATAAAAGAAGGTGGCTTACTCTTCATGGCCTCTCAAAGTGTCAGGTTTTTTAAGATTTTTGTAGATGGAGCACTTTATTTTTGCGTAAGGACAAAATTTTTGCAGTAGCTTCTGATCTACCTTCCAAGCAGAAACTAAGAAAGCCCCTCCTGAGACTGCACAAGAAACCCAAGGGATGTGCTGTGGCAGACATCAGCCTTCTCAGCCCCTCTCCTGCCCTTCTTCATCTTCAAAACTGAACACTGCTGCCTCCATTTGTTCTCCCTGGCTCCTTATCTAACAAGTCTTCCAGGTACACCTTAGCCCAGGACAAGGCTCATCAGGCTGGAATCATAAAGGACTCCAAGACTGAGTCCAAAACACACATCTGGAAGCTGTGTCCACCAAGAAAGTGACAGGAGAAGGGAAAACCGCCTCTAGCTGTGCCAGGGGAGGTTTAGGTTGGCTATCAGGAACAATTCCTCCATGTAAAGGGCTGTCCAGCCCTGGCACAGCTGCCCAGGGCACTGGTGGAGTCCCCACTCGTGAAGGGGCTTAAAAGCCGCGTGGAGGTGACACTTGGAGATGCAATCACAAAGAGGATGGAAAAGGACTTTGTACAAGAGCATGGGGGGACAGGACAAGGAGCAATGGCTTCCCATGGACAGAGAGCAGGTTTGGGTTAGATATTGGGAATTAGGAATTGCTGGCTGGGAGGGTGGGCAGGCCCTGGCCCAGGGTGCCCAGAGCAGCTGTGGCTGTCCCTGGATCCCTGGCAGTGCCCAAGGCCAGGCTGGATGGGGCTTGGAGCAGCCTGGGACAGTGGAAGGTGTCTCTGCCCATGGCAGGGGGTGGAATAAGGTGATCTTTAAAATCCCTTCCCACCCAAACCATTCCATGATGAGACTCTGTGATGGGTGTGGCAGTGCTGGGGGGACAGCTAGATTCAGTGGTCTTAAAGGTCACTGCAACCTAAATGATTCTGTGGTTCTATTTGTAAAGAGATTTTTTTTTCTTATCCACAGAAAAAACCCAGACTATTGAATTCCTGGAATACAGCCCCCAAAAGAAAAAAAGGACAAAGCCCCACAGCTCCTCACCTGAAATACAACCCGAGATTTTTCCAGCAGATACGTCCTCATGTTGGCACCAATGATGTGGTATCTTTTATCAAAGCCAATCTGAATGTATTTCCCAAAGCGGCTGCTGTTGTCATTCCTTGTTGTTTTAGCATTTCCAATGGCCTGCATAAAACAAACAAAATTAAACATTAAATTTCAATTGCATTTTTGAATTTCTTTAAACACTTCGATTTGCAATCAGTGTTATATAAACAGCCACAGGAGCTTCTGAGGGAAGCCTCTTCCCAGATGCAGAAGGCAGAGGAGCAATGACTTTGGGGAGAACTCTTCACTGAAAAGGGTTTTTATGGAAGAAAAATGTATACAAACAGCAACAAATATTTGTACAGTAATTAGACCACCCACATCCTAAAAGCCTCAACATTTTTGTTCCACCTTATAGGATGCCCCCACCTTTGTTCAGAATCAAGACCAGCAGCTTTCCTGAATGGGTCTCCTTCCCCCAGAAGCCCATTTACCTCAGGGTTTTTCTGCAAACCTGGCAGTTTTCTTTTATGTTTTTTTCTGCATAGGCAATGTTCTCATCAATTTCCAATAAAGACAGGCAGGTTGCCTGGCCTCAGCACTTAGAAATTACAGCCAGAACTGAACACAGGCAGGAAAATTAGAGCAATAAAATTCTGGGGTCATATAGAAGAATAGTGTGCACCATGAATTTTTTTCTTGGATGGTTTTAAGTGCCCCCCTAGTATTGCAGCTACATTTCACAGAGGCAGGGGAGATGGGTGAGGAAAGGAGTAAACTTTAAGCAGGTTTACCAGCAGTAAACTTTAAGCAGGTTTACCAGGAGTAAACCTGCAGGAAACCAGCCAGTTTTCCCCATCAGCCACACACCTGCTGGCTTTTTCTAACTGCTCACCTGCAGCACCACTGGCCTGGACACTGCAGCTCACCCTCATGGGTGTCAGACCACAGATGCTGCCTGTCAGGCTGTGTCTCACCCTGGATCAGCCACCCCCTCTCTGTCAGACAATCTGGCATGAGGCACCGTGATGGGAAGCCCCCCTGAAGGCTGAGCCAAGCCTAAGGTTAACACCACACTCCACTAAAGCAGCACTGCTGGCTCCTGCCTTGAAAAGAAAGTCACACGAGTCTGAAGAGTTTCATGGACTTTGGAAAAGCCCAAATCAGCTGAAGGTACTTCATGGCTCCAAAATCTATTTGGAAAATGGGATTTAGGCACTCAGACATTTATTTTCAGCATCTAGCTTCAGTGAAAGGAAACAAAGCTGCTTTTCCCCTTCCTTTTGTATTTATAAGAATCCTTTTCCTTCAGAGCAGAGATTTCCCTATAATGAGACTCGTTATTCCCCTATCACAGATCAGCTGGGTTGGAAAAGCCCTCCCAGCCCACTGAGTCCAACTTGTGTTTGATGCCCACCTTGTCACCAGCCCAGAGCACTCAGTGCCATGTCCAGGCTGTCCTTGGACATTTTCAGGGATGGGCACTCCAACACCTCCCTGGGCGGCCCCTCCCAATGCCTGATCACCCTTTCCATGAAGGAATTCCTGCTAATGTCCAGCCTAAACCTCCTGTGGCACAGCTTAAGACTATATGTCCTTTTGTCCTGTTGCTGTTGCCTAGGGGAAGAGGCCAGTACATGATTGATAGCAACAGAAAACTAACAAAAATAAAAATTCATTTAAATATCTCAGATTAATCCCTCCTTCTCTATTCCATGTCTGTACAACAAAAGAAGGAGATTAGGGGGCACCATGGAGTAACAAAGGAGGAAGATGATAAAACACTAACAGTGCCAGCTGTACTGCTTGGGCTCTTCACTCTGGAGCCCCATCAATGCTCCTGGAGATGTGCTGGGGATAGTCAGACGCAGCTTTACGACCATCAAATGCAGGTGCAATTTGGGGGCATTGGGGTCTAAATTGGGGTCTAAATGGAGGCTGTTGGTGAATCTCTGCATTTCAGCCCAGCTCCAGCTGATTTACAGCTGTTATGCTGTAAATCAGACCTGTCTCTCTAGCCCCCAAGTTTGTCACTATCCTTGTGACTTGTGGCGAGACAGAATGATCAGGACAAAGAAAAAGGAGCAGCTTTTACCTCCATGATGGGGCTGGAGGCCAGGACTTTGGCTTCGATGTTGGTCTCGCTGGCGGAGCCCCCGACGGTGGCGAAGAAGCGCATGGCGTATTTGGCAGAGACCGTCTTGCCCGCCCCTGACTCCCCACTCACGATGATGGACTGGTTCTTCTCTTCCCTGGGGGGAGCCAGAGCAGCAGAGTCAATGAAAGATAAGCTCCTCTGAGTTAATCCATTTTCCTGTCGGCTGTTTGCACCCTCTTCCCATGTCGCTGGTCCCTCGCCCTGTGGCCACCCACATTACAGACACTGGATTTCTTCTGCACTAGGAAAGGAAGAGTGAGTAATACACAGCTGTGACATTTCCCAGAGAACATGGAGGACACTGGACATCTCCAGAACACCCCAGACACTGGACATCTCCAGGACATCCCCAAAGGCTTGCAGAGACAGTGGGAACTGAGCCCCTGCATGAAGCACTGCTGCCTCCCCCATCCTGAGACTCTGGGGAGCCCATTTTTTACACAACACCCAAACTCTGCTGCTGGCATCTGTCTGGAGAACTATTAACAGGCATTGGCTGAGTTTCAGCTCATAGTACTGTATATTTAATTTTCCCTCCCAGCTCCTTCACTCAAGCATTTGAGACTTTGCTCATTAAAACACAGTCAACTTGTGAAAATTGCTTTTAAAACACAGTTACTCAAAATGAGTCTTCTACATTCAAAACAAATTAAAAACACTGAAATCAAGCATCCTAAAATCGGGACACAGAAGAAGTCACTTGATTCCCTGTGCAATTATATGAGTATCAGTATTTTCACACAACTCCCAACATCTGGTTGAAACTTTGACAATCACAATACAAAGCAAGTCTGACATCAGACTCGCACCAGTGACTCATCCCCAAACCCTGTGGCACGGTGAGGCCACTGAAGTGCAGAGGTACTTCACCAGATACCTCCAGGGCACGGGACTTTGCACTGAGAAGGCGGGGCTGCACCATCTCATGCAGCTCTTGAGCCTTGCACAGAGCACAAGCTCTTCCAAATGCCTTTTTCCACTTGCAAAATTAATCATTCACACAAAAGCTGTTGCAGAAGTCACCATGAAATAGCCAGTCCTTCCCAGCGTGGTACCCACCAGCTACCTCCCAGTAATTAATCTGTTTAATATGCTTGAGCTGCAAGGCAAAGAAAAGGCCAAGGCAGTAAGAGGAGTTCATTTTCAGATCTACATCCCTCCAGGAAAAGGTTTGCTGGCTCCAGGGCCAAGCTCCTCCACTGCAGTGGGATTTGCTCCCCAGGGCATCCTCAGTACACACCAAACCCAGCAACTCTGCAATTTGGCTGCAGACTTTGGGAAGGGCAGAGTTTTCACTGCAGGATTTGCTATAAGCTCCCAAAATACCTGAGCTCTTGGGTAAGCTGTAAGGACATAATTGAGTGTGTTTTTAAGTAAGATCAACTTAAGCTTCCCAGACTCTGCCCTGGCTTCCATGAATCACAGCTGAAAGCAGGCACAGAAAATCCCATACGCAAGTACAACAGTAAATTTATACCTTGCAGTTCTCTTGACATCAGGAAACACCATCAAAACACATTTCAATTTAAGGTACTCAGTTCAAGTTTATACCAGATGAGGACAGAGGCTAAATGATTGCCATACCCCACTTTTGTACTTCCAACAAAGACACACCACACCATTACTTCCCTCCACTGTCAGGCACAAACATCTTAATTCCTTCTAGGCTCAGGATAATTGGTTTGAGAAAAAAACCTCAGCCAAGTCACATGTAGCATTTTGGTACAGCCATGACTTTGAGACACTTTCAGCAGCAGCAGACTGACAAGATAATTTCCAGCTCTCTCCATTTTTCAGACACCAATTCCCAAAGAGTATCTTAATCCATCCCCTAGCCAGCTAGCTCTCCTGGGTACCAACCAAGGGGAAGGCAAGAGGAGCCTCCAAGCACCCCAGCAGCCAGGCAGCAGGGCAGGAACACGGGCTGTGAGTGGGGCACACCCTCCTGAGAGCCAGAGCCAGCATCCCAGAGCCCTGTTCCCGGTGACTCACCTGGGTGGGGACAGCCTGCTCTTGCTAAGTCACGGTGCTGTGCCCTCAGCAGGCCTTAGCAAAGCCACCGAGGCTCTACCACAGCCAGCTGGCAGCACCCAGGCACGGGGCTGCCAACGTGCCAGTCTCACACCTTTGGACTCCCACAGGTCTGCAGCAAACCCCTCCTGGCAGCACGAGCCAGCCAGCAGAGGAAAAGCAGCGCCAGCTCCACAGAGGGGAAGGGAAACTCAGCACCAGCCCCAGAAGGGAGCTGGATGAGCCCACAGCAGCAGTTCCTGGGACAGCTGATGGCTGTCCTGACTGAACTCTGATTGCAGCTCCTCCATGCTTTGATTGCCTTCAGGGAGGTGGGCTGCCAGTCTTTCCTTACAGGGAACAAGTGAAAGGAGGAGAGCAAATGGCCTCAAGCTGTGCCAGGGAAGGCTTAGATTGGATATCTGGAAGAATTTCTTCATGGAAGGGGCTGCCAAGCCCCAGCACAGGCTGCTGGGAAGTGATGAAGTCCCCCTGCCTGGAAGTGTTCAAACAAAGTGTGGATGTGGCACCTGGGGACATGGTTAAGGTGAACATGCTGGTGGTGCTGGCTGACAGCAAGACCTGATCTCAGAGGCATTTTCCAGCCTTAGTGGATCCATGGTTTCAGTGGCTTGTGGACTGCTGAGCTCCATCAGTGAAATCCCACAGTGGCCATCAGCAGGACCCAACAGACAAAAATTCCTGTCAGCTGCCAAGAAAGGGGCAGACAGAGGCTCTGGCATGGGCTGCAAGGGTGGGTGAACAGGCTGTCCTTGGTCAGAGGAGAGGGAGAAGCAGAAGGGAGAGGTGACAACCAAAATCCCTTCAAAAGGAGCTCTGCAAATGCAAAGCTGTCATGGCTTAGAGCTACACTTGCCTCAAAGTTACTTCAGAATTATTGTTTCCCACCCTGCTCTGCACGAGAGGTATGGCCCAAGTAGCACATTGCAGATAACATTTCCCTGCCACTTTTCTCTTGAAGCTGTAAGACAAAAGCTCCACCAGTCTGGGAGTGAGTCTTCAGCTAAATGAGGCCAAAATCTCAAAAGATGCATTACCTGGCATCCAGACAGCACTGCTGCAAGGTAGTATTTGGTAACCCATTTTTTTCTCTTTAAGATTCACAATTATGAGTTCTTGTCACCAATTTTGACCTCCTTCATAAGTTCTCTCTTACCAGCTACTGGGGTGGGCCAGGCTGGGAAGGCAGAGACTAATCCACCTGAGAGCCCAGCTGAGGAACAACCCAGACCCACAGTTCCCCTGGGCTTCACATCCCATCACAAAAATGCCTTTAAGTGGCATTCTAAGTGCTTTATGCCTCCCTCTGGCTTGCCTCCTTTTAAACAGACATTTGCCAAAAGACACTGAGCCTAGTGACAAAACTATGGCCAACACAATTTACTGCTATTGCAGCCACTCTGCCAGGTCCCATTTTTCCAGAGTTTCCCAAGAATTTGCCCCAATGGCTGACGTGCTGCAATATGAAATGGGCCAGGTGAGCTCTCCATGGCACCAAAAAAGTTTTGGATTATATCAATAACATAAAATGAAAAGAAAGCTGCTCTTAGCAGGCCACTCAACCTCCTGCATTTGCAGTAATGTGTCTCTTCTGGGTTTTTTTGGTGGATAGTGCACGTTCAGACATTTATTTTCCACCTTCAGAAATAAAAGCTTTCAGGAATAAAGGCTGCAGAGCCTTTCCAGTGTACAAGTTAACCAACTGCTGGTGCCAGCAGGGGAAGATGGATGAACCCCACAGAGCAGCTGGCAGCACACAGGATGCTCAGGCAGCAGAAATGGTTAAAGCCAGGCAGGGGGTGTTTGTGTTCAGTGTGGAATAAAAGACACTGAAATGTTTGGCCACCATGCAGGCACAGTGTGCAACACAGCCGCTTAAAATACATTCAATTTTGGCAGTGCCAGCACAGGAGAAAAATATTATTTAAAAGAACCTGAGTAAAATGAAGTGTCTGTGGGTGAATACTGACTCTGATGCAGCATGGCAGTGTTGCCCCATCTCCTCCTGGGGCTGGGAGGGCTCCTGTGCACCTCAGGGCTGCCACCACAGCTTTTTATGCTGTCACAAAGTACATCAAGGTTCCTCTCCCTGTGGCTCACAGCTCACATGATGTTCAGGATGGAAAACCGCATCACGATCTGGGCTACAGCCCCCAGCCATCAGAGAGTCAAACAAAACCACAAGGGAGCAGAAGTCCAGCCAGAACAAGATCTAGAACAGTTTCTTCAATGCAAGAGGCACCAGCAGCTCCAGAGGTGCTTTGGAGGTGGGTAACACATCTTTCTGCAGATGTTTGCCAGCTTAAGAGCAATGCCCCTCACGAGCACGCACAGTAAGAGATGGATGATATCTCCAGCCAGCTAAACCAAGAGGGGGTCACTGGCGCTTTTACAACACATGAAAAACAGCATGGAATCATTGAAAAGCTAGGGTTGGGAAGGACCTTTAAAGGCCACCTAGAAAAGCCCATGAACAGGGACACCTTCCACTACCCCAGGTTGCTCCAAACACCATCCAACTCATCCTTGGACATTTCCAAAGATGAGGCAGCCACAGCTGCTCTGGGCTACCTGTAAAAATTCCTTCTTTATATCTATTCTAGAAGTCTAATAGATACCATTTTTGAAAGGCAACATCTAAAGGTGCTGCCCAAAGCAAACAAAAGTCAGTTGGCTATGAAGAGAAAGGGCACCTCAGGTTCCTTTGCTGATTAGAACAGGCTGCCAATTGCCAGCCTTTACATCCAGGGAACATATTTTCCTGCCTGTTTAAGCAGTCAGTCCTTCACCTGCAGCAACACAGAGAACACTGCTGTCCTCAGAGGAGCCCTAAAACAGCCTGGAAAAGGTGTGGAGAAGCATCCACACCCCAAGCTGCCCAGCTGAACACAGAGCAATCTGCATCAGAGCAGTCAGAGGTGTGGCATGGCTCAGTGTTTCCATGTGCAGCCCTCACCACTTTAATTAATCCAGGGCAGAACATCCCTGGAAAATCCTTACTTCAGAAAAGGGGATGGTCGAACCACTGCAATAAAAAAGAGTTTGAATCCAGGGATGGCTTTCACCACTGCTCTGCCAGAGACAGAGGAGACAGGGGATACCTCAGTGCAGATATTTATGCCCTCAGCCTTCAGCAACACTACTTGAAAACAGTATTTGAAGACAAATATACCCAAAATGTTCTTTGGACAGATATATCACCAGTCAGAATTTTTTCCAAAGTCAGCTTTCTTTAAAGCAATAATCCAAACCCATGAGGAGGGACCTGGAACATCTAGGATTTGTTTTCATGGTCATCCCTTCAGAAAATCACCACTGGCACAAGCAGCTTAACTGAACAACTTTATCCTGGTCTCTGCAGCGGGAGCAAAACCAGTTGCACTAAAAACACAGCTTTTCCAAGAGGGAAAACGATCTGGAATAAATTAAGGCAGAGCCTGACCCTGTGAATAATTGTCAGGGGTCACTCCAGCTTTAATCCCAGATCTGACACTAATTCTCTGTGTCGTGGAACGAGTCAATAAGTCTCTCCACCATGGAAATCATATTTAACCTACTTCTTTCAGGTTGGTTGGAGGATTAGTGCTCATAAAGCAATCTGAAGATTAAAAATCCTTTAAGCACTGCGGTTTGAATTGAGCCTGACCACAATGAGAACACCCACAAAAGCCCTGATGCATTTCTCCATTGTCAGCGCTGCAAAGGCTAAGAATGAGCATAGCTACTGCACTGTGTTGCTAGAAATATAAAAAATGAAAAAAAATGAAAAAATGAAAAAAAAATAAATAAATTTTTTTTTAAATAAACAATTTAATACCACTGGGTTGCACCGGTCAAGTGCTAATGACAGTGATGCAAAACTGAGACAGTACAACTCTGCTTTCAAATGAAAAAACAGAAGTTGCACTCTGGAGGTGAAAATCTGAGGGTTGCAGCATTGTAACACAGAGAAAAGCCTTCTCTGAAGTGGTCTCTGAAGCCAGGAGTTGTCCCCATTTCTGTGGGATAACTGGAATTTGGAGCAGCATCACTGATGAGAATGGCAGCAGCTTCTTTGACTTGTTGGATCTAATTTGGGTTTTCAGAATCCCTGGCATTGTTACTCAGGCAAACAGAAAACCACAACTTAGGGGCAGTTACACTTTTCCCTCAGAGAAACCCTCAGAAAAAAAAACAGAAGATATTTTTCATCCAGTTGAACAAGGACTTGTTTTCTGTTTACATTTTCAAATATCAGCTGCAAATGCACATTTTATGGTGCAGCTGCTGAAACCAGCAGTGCTACAAGGACAGATTTTCATGAGCTACACATCCATTTGGGTAATTTTTTACTGTGTACCTTCCATAAATGGCATGGATTAGCCTATACAACCTTTTTTTGGTCTTTCTTTTTTTTTCACAGAAAACTATATTTAATATAGATAATTTTCTTTTTGTAGGGATAACTTTTGATACAGGTGCATGTACCCGTGGGGGAAAATAACACTGTTTTCACCAACAATCTACACCCATATCAGAACTTCAAAATACATTCTGGTCACAAAGAACGAGCTGGATTCCAAAGAGGTGGACTTCAGTTGAACTTGATCGTCCTGATGGGTCCCTTCCAGCTCAGCATGTTCTATGATTCTGAGATGCACTGGGGGTGATGCTGTCCCTGGTTACCCTATGCAGCTTTGGAGCCCATCTGCTCACACCCCACTGGGTTTCAGGAAGGAGCCAGACAGAAAATGTGGCCTTCAATGTCTCAGTTGCTGGGAAAAAGCCTAAAAGCAGCAGTTTGCCCCGGAACAGGCAAGGATGAGGATGCACATGGAGACTAGGCAAGGCGCAGCATTGACCTTCTCCTGCGCAGCATGCTCCGCCAGCTCAGCAGGGCAGGGCTGCTCCCTCTCCTTAACACTCATCCATGCCACATTCCCAAGGCCAGGACCAAACCCCATGGAGCAGAACACGGCGTGTCTGCAGAGGTCAGAGTGCTTCCAGGAGGTGTTCCAGCGCTCCAGGCGTTTTCCCCATGGGAGAGCTGGGACTCCCACAGGCCCCAGCCTGTTCATGCCCCTTCTCCCCAAACACTCCACACAGCCAGCTAGAAACGCCCCTCTGGCAGCACAGAAAACTCTCACAGCTCCAAGTTTCTGTGAAATGCTGAGCTGTGTCCAGTCTGGGCAACCTTCTGGCTGGACTGATGCCCTGCACACCCCGTCAGGGAGGAACACAAGTTCTGTTCCAGCGCGCCAAGCGTTTTCCCCACGGGAGCATTGGGAGTCCCACAGGCCCCGGCCTGTTCATGCCGCTTCTCCCCAAACACTCCACACAGCCGGCTGGAAACGCCCCTCCAACAGCACAGAAAACCCTCACAGCTCTGAGTTTCTGTGAAATGCTGAGCTATGTCTGGTCTGGGTGACATTCTGGCAGGACTGATGCCCTGCACATCCGTTGGGGAGGAACATGAGCTCCCCGGGCTCATGGAAACGAGGTCAGCAATTCCTTTGTGTGCTGTTCCCAAGGAGAGAAAACACGCACCCGGTCATCTTCCCCAGCTCTCTGGCACCCTGATGCTCTGTTCTGTGCCGGGATCACACCACAGAGCAACCCTGGCTCCAGCCCAGGCCACCTGCAAGCTGCTGGAGCGCTGCAGAGGGAGGAGGCTTGGGCTGCATCCTCCCAAAAAGCACCACACACAGGAAGGAGCCATGGGATGCTGTGCCAGCAGATCAGCTCTGGAGCACCAGGAGGACAGGTCAGTTGTTCTTCCACCCCATGCCAGTCCCAGAAAGAAGTGGCTGACCACCATCCTAAGCTACTGCTGCTTGGAAAACTCCCACACTGCCATCTGACTAATTAATCAATTGATGAACATTAGGAGAACCCCAGAAAGAGACTCATGGAGAACCCCAGAAAGGGATTTTCAGAAACCACGCTCTGGGTTCCCCATCCCGAGACCTCCAGCAGTTCACTGAGTGTGTGGGTGGCCAGCAGTGGCTGGGAGGTGGGCAAGGCCAATGACAAGTCTTTGGGATCCCATGTAATTTTGCTGTTCATAAATGCTGTTTTGAATGTTTAATGATACTTGGTGTTGCAGCTGCCTCCCCTCAGAGCTCCAGCAGTTCTCCTGCATCACAGCAGTAGTTACATGTTTGATGTAGGCTATTATCCCTCCTTCCTGGTCAGTGATACTTCACATACACACTCATTACTTTCAGGCCTTTCTCTACCTGAAGCTTCCCATGCCAGTTCTGTCCCATTTATGAGTATTTATGATTTTTCTATAAGGGATGTTTCATTTATTATTAAATCTTCTAGCAAATAGCACAGTCCTTATTCCAAATTGCCAAAAAAAAAATTACATTTAAAAGAAGTTCATTAGCTGGCCACTTATCCCCAGAGCATCTCTGTCCTCTCCCACAGCAAGTAAGACCAGAGGGTCTCTCCTCCAATTCTTGGGAAACATTTCCTGGAGTGCCTCTCAATTTATTTTTTTTTTTCTACATATCACCTCAGGAGAAGAAAAGCAATCCCTACGGTCTTACACCAGCACCATCACATTCATGGGATAGCTCTTCCAAAACCTCCTCCCCTCATCCCCATCCCACTTCCAGCTCTAAACAGAAGAAAACTCCCTCAGCTTTGCAACTTCCTGAATTCTTGAGTTATTTTTCTTCTGGTCCCCCTTTTAGACCAGAGCTTTAATTTGGGATGATCCCTGTCGCACAGCCCTGGTGAGGTGCAGCACAGCTCAGTCCCCCAAGCTCCCTGCAAGCCCCCACCCAGCCTCATTCCCCTGGAGACAAAACCCTTCCCTGACTTTAATATACCACAGGATTCAGCCTTATTTACTGTGCCAGTCTGATTCCCCTTGCATCTCTGTCAGGGGTTAATCTCTCTTTTAACTCCTCTCTGCTCTCTCTTTGTACAGCTTTAAATCCTCCTGTAAAAGCTTGAAACGTGAAGTGCTATGAAAGGGCATCCCCCACTATGCCCATACCCCTCCCTGAGTCTATTTGCTCGTGTGCAGGGCTGTTGCTGCAATTTCTGCTCTTTTCCAGCTCCAGCCTTGCCCTCCAGAGCAGAAAAGAGAGCTATGGTCACCTCAGGCAGCCCCAGTGGCACCTGCCTCTCTGCAGGACACAGACATTTCCCCTGTGGCTGCAGGGAGCAGCGATTTTGACAGTGCAGTGCAAAGCCTGGGTGCTCTAACTTCCAATAAAAATGGAAAGCCACTGCTACACAGAGTTACCTGTCTGCAGTCCAAGTGTTTGGTGGCAGGAGCAGCGTGGGGGCAGTGGGGCTGAAGGGAGGAGATGCCCTATTTCCATACAATTTACAATTCAGGAATTACACAACAGATGCTGAGCCTGGTTGGAGCTGCAGACACCAGGCAGGGGTTATCTGGTACCCACTGAGCAGCAGTTCAGACAAGATATGCAGAAGTTGAACTCATCCATCAAATCACTCCTGCATTTCTTATTTTATTTCTTCTGCAAGAACTATCAACAAGACTGTGAGCAGATCCTCAAGCAGGGAAGGAGGAAGCTCCAGTCCAGCCAACAGGTCACCAGGACAGCTGCCTTCCCACTGACATTGCAAGGGTCAGGTAAGGCCTGCAGAGCCCTTCTGTGCTCCTGGCAGAACATCACACTGATCTGCAGTTTGGAATTAGCAGTATCATGTGAAACAGACCCAAGATACTTTTTTCTTGGCCTCATAGAACAGCTTTGCAGGGATGCACCTGTGAAAGCATTGGGCAGATGGAGGCACCAGGGAATAAAGCCCACAGCACTTGACCCAGTCCTTGCACTTCTCAGAAGGCTTTCACAAGCCCTTTACTACCAGAGATCTCTGCCGTGGTGAGAGCTGGACACTGGCCTCCCTTTGTGTCCATCACCTGGCATGGGCTGCTGCCATGTCACACCATTCAGGGCCCAGGCTGAATGGTGTGACATGCAGGATCCTTTTCTCCAGGCTGAGCCCCTTTCCAGCTCCCTCAGCCCCTCCTGGGGCTCCAGCCCCTTCCCAGCCCCATGCCCTTCCCTGGACACGCTCCAGGCCCTTGTGTCTTTCTTGCCATGAAGGCTCAGATCTGACTCCAGCTCAGCCTCGGCAGTGCTGGCATAGAGCAGTGTGAAACGTGCTGCTCAGGTCAGGCTGACTGCAGCAGAAATGCAGGTTTTCAAGAGGGAATTTTTGCCATACTCCAGGCTCCTGCCCAGAGGGATGACACGCAGGGAAATTGGAGCCAGGATGTGGGCACACAAGGCATCTTTTGTTCCTCTGCGAGAAAAGCAAGAATCAGCCAGGCCATCAGCAGCTGTGCTGTCCTTCTGTGTGACCATGGCACAGCTTCCAGACTGCTCCCAGGAGGGCAAGCACCTTCTGTGGCACCCAGCCCCACTGCACCTCTCCAGGACAGGCCCCTGACCAGAGCAGGCGCCTGCACTGCCCTGCAGGCAATCCATGTCCCAAGGCACTCACTGCTCCCATCCCAACAACACTAACGATCACTAAATGATCCATTCTTCCACCATCCCAGCACCACCAACCATCACCACCACTAACAATCACTAAATGATCCACCCTTCCACCCTCCCAACACTTGACTCCATCGCCTCCAGCAGCAGTACTTGGAGCAAACTGACTCCATGCTGCTCATTTTGTTTAAAACAACACTGTTTCAGTGAACTGACTGTTTTTAGTCCCACACTGGGCATCTGGGGAGTTTCTAAAAAGCTGGCCACTTTAAAAATTAGAGGATGTCACATATGAATTTTAATCACTTGCCTGTTTTTGTTTTTGGTTTTTTTTCTTAAGCTGTTTCACATGAAAATGCTGCAAAAATATCCTCCTTGTGAAAAGTTCATGCTTAAAGGGGAGTTTTAACGCACACTGAATCCACTGTAGGTGTTCAGGTGCTTTATGAAAAATTCTGACTCAAAAAAGGAATCAGGTGTTATTACACAACATCTGCAGCATCACCAATGGCTTTTAGTTTTTCCTTTTTTTTTTTTTTTTATTTTGGGGTTTTTTTCCCTTTTAAATTGGCATTTTCTGATGACAGGACAAAAGCAAATACAGGATGCCACACAGTCACCTGTGAAGGTGCATCTTGTCCCATCTCTGGGGCACTGGTGTTGAGGCAGTTGGAAAGCACAGGAGCAAGTCACTAACATCTGTACACACCAACTGCCTCACGCTATGCTCTGGCACCTTGTCTCTGCATGGAAAGCTCAGAAATAAAAATCTAATTACCTCCAGTTTTTCTCATTTAACACAGAATCTTAAGTTTTGTGCCCTTTTCGCTTGCTATCCCACTCAATCCTATTCAATCCCCTTCACTGTTCTTTCCCTGTGTGCTCTGGGCCACTAATGGACATAAAATATTCAAAAACCCCCAAGACTGGCCAAACTGTTTTCCTGTTCTCAGTCACCTTGCAAATTTGACCTTCTGAGACTGCAGGCTTGAGTTTTATTCCTGATCTATAAGGATGCACCAGATATCATCCAATTGTTTAAAAGCTGAACTGCAAAACAAGTGGTATCTTTGCACCAGTTTAGGTTTAACAAGCCATGTCCCACCTCACCCCAAAGCAGTAAAGCTGAGCTGCAGCCACGAGGCATCCCACAGAGTCAGCATTTCAGCTGGAAAAAGGGCAAAAAGAACTCCTTTATCCATCACCCAGGGGCTAAGCCATCCACATTCCCTGCCCCAACAGCTCCTCCACTCTCCTTGGAGCACCATGGAGGGAAAAGCTCAGATCAAGCTGCAGAGAACACAACACCCACCCAGTAGCACTCAGACTTAAAACTTAGTGTGCCACATTTTAAGGCACATTTCAAATAACCAGGTAGATTCCTATAATCCATGTCCCAATCTCCTCTCAGCCCTGTCTGAAACCCTCTTTTGTACCCAAGCCTGCAATTACCATAATAACAGCCCAAAACAGCGCCAGAGGACCACTGAGCAGTGAGCACCTTGCCTGAGAGCTCTGAAGGTGGTTATTTTCCTGTCCCCTTGAAAACAGAGCAGTCTGAACCACACAGAGACAGCAGTTATCCTTTATGAGCTGCTGTCAAAAGAAGCTTTATTCTGATAAGGAGGGAAGCAGAGACAAGCATTGCTGGCTAGAGCTGCTATCCCACTGCCTGCAAAATTCCTGAGGGATGTGGGAGAACAGCACCTAGCAACCCTCAGCACCTGAAGTTTGTCCCTACACAAACTTCAGCAGAAAAGCGAGTTGCTGCCTTGTGTTTTAGACATTTGCCCCGGAAAACTCACAGGCCCTGTCCACATGCGTCAGCAAAACCCTGGTATCTCCTAAAAAGAGCCCTGCAGCTTGCTGCTCAGTCTGGAATCACACAAGGGCAACATCCTAAGTCTTCCTCTTTCTGCAGGCAGCTCCCCAAATCCCTGTACTCTTCTCAAAGCAGTTTTGCCCAGAGCACAAGCACTTGCAGGAGGGCAGTGCAGGCTGGACTCGGTTTGGGTGCAATCCATCCGATCTCTGGCCATGGCAGTGCTCCTCCAGATGCATTTCTGGATTGAAATCTGGCTCATTTTTATTAGAAATGCATCCTAACTCACCACTAAAATCCAGACACAGCAGAAAGAAAGAACCTTGGAAAATGGCTCAGCGCTTGCTCTTGCTGTTAAAAGCCAGGGCTGTACAAAAATCTCAGCTAATTCAGAAGCAAACAAAAACACACTGTGTGAGTCCTGACAACTATAATAAAATGATCCCTGGTACAACAATTTTCGGTTTCCTCTCCAATTCTCTTTTGGATCATGACTTGTTTCTTAGGAACAAAATCCTAAATTTGTCCCCAGCAACACAAGAACCACGGAAATAAATAAAGTAAAACTCTCACCATATCCATCTGGTGAAGGGAGGGATTTGAGGGACCCATAAATATCTCCAAGTATCTGCCAGTTAACACCTCACTCAAAATCACAAAATCTCCATAAAGCAACAACTAACATTAGCTTCTGGATTTAGTTTGATTATCTCACCGAACTATCTGAAATGTGGTTTCCTCTAAGCTATTAAACATGACATTTGCAGAGTGGTTTGAATTTCTTCCAGGAAACTCATCCAAGAAGCAACAAGAGAGGGATCCCCCTGAGTTCCTGAGGAGCACAGGGATCCCCATCAGCCCAGCAGCCTGGGTGCACTACTGGGATCAAGTCATTAGGCAGAATTAATTAGAAATACCTGACCTCCACCACACTCTCCTTCACGACTTTGCTTTCACTGGGTATCTGGAGCATTTAATGGCTTTTTTGCCCACTTTTGACCCAAACCCCTGTGGCTGGGCCCCCCCTCTGACCTGGCCATCTGCGTGTAGGCTTCCTCGGCCACGGCGAAGATGTGGGGGTCCATGTCCCCCATGTTCTGGCCGCTGTAGGCGTAGATGACATCCTGCTCGTAGATTGGCAGCTGCTCATAGGGGTTGATGGCCACCAGCACAATACCTGAGGGCAGACAGACAAGCAGGGGGTTGATATTTCTGGGTTTTCAGGGCTTAGCTTAGTTGCTTCAGTAAGATTTTTGAAATGCAATGACTGAGAGTTAACAAAGAAAGTGAGTGGGGAAGGGCTCATAATTGTTATCTCAGCATCCCCTTCAATAGCAAGGCAGTAAGCCCCTGTACAGCTACAAAGGAGATGCACAAAACTGGCAAGAAGAGCAAAAATAACAATAATCTCCATTGTGTGAAGACAGGCTTTGCAGGAGGGGTGAGGAGAGATCAACACAGTCTGAGCCAGCATTACAGAAAAGCAATTCCTATGCAACTGAAGCTCTGCTAGACCCAAACAAACATCCCGGGTTTTCCCCTGGCCTGGGTTGTGAGTAAAACTCCTAACAGAGAATGTGCCCAAATCAAACTGAAATACATAAATCACAGGGAAGGAATGCCAGAGCCTGCTCTGAGGCTTTCATGTCTGCCTCCTCTCCAGCTCTGGGCACTGAGCTGGAAGCTGATGAGAGGCCAAGCCACACGTGTGCTCCCCGTTGGCTCCAGGGAGCTGCTCTGCACCCAAGTTCCACCTCTGGGGAGTTTTGGGTCAGGCAGGTCTCAGCTGTGCCTGCAAGGAGCTCCAGGAACACCTGGTTGTGGGGCCAGCATTGTGCTCCTGGCTGTGGGGCCATTGTTGTACACCTGGCTGTGGGGCCAGTGTTGTACACCTGGCTGTGGGGCCAGTGCCAATGTCCCCAGTCCCCAATGTTCTCAGTCCCCCAATGATGTCCCCAATGTCCTCAAAGTCCTCACTGCCCCCAGTGTCCCCAGTGTCCCCACTGCCTCCAATGCCCTCAATCTCCCCAGTCCCCCAGTATCCCCACTGTACCTGGCTGTGGGGCCAGCGCTGTACACCTGGCTGAGGGGCCAGTGTTGTACACCTGGCTGAGGGGCCACTGCCAATGTCCCCAGTCCCCAATGTCCCCAATCCCCCCAATGTCTCCAATCCCCTAATGATGTCCCCAATGTCCCCAGTCCCCCAATGTCCCCACCTGACTGTGGGGCAAGTGTTGTGCTCCTGGCTGTGAGGCCAGTGCCAATGTCCTCAATCCCCAATGCCCCCAATCCCCCCAATGTCCCAATCCCCCCAATGTCCCCAATCCCCCAATGATGTCCCCAATGTTCCCAATGTCCTCACTGTCCCCAATGTTCCCAGCATCCCCACTGCCTTCAATGCCCCCAGTGTCCCCAATGTCCCATATCCTCCAATGTCCCCAATCCTCCAATGTCCCCACTGCACCTGGCTGGGGGGTCGGTGCTGTGCTCCAAGCCTAGACAGCCCAGGGCTTGGTCACGCTCCCACTACAGGAGCACAGGAGCTCTCAGCTTGCAGCAGACACCAGGAAAGGCAAAGGGCATTCACTGTCCCAGCAGCTGCCCCTGCAGGACATTGACCCAGCTGCCTCACCCGCCTGAGCCCTGCTCCTGCCTGCTGGCTTCCTGGTTCTGCTTAGGTCACCCAACAATTTCCCTGACTCACCAAAACCACAAAGCAAACCAAGCTGAAGGGCTCTGCTCAGTTCAGACAGGCACCTTCCTGCCCTTCTCAGCCACCTTATAACCCAAGCACGAGGCATGCTGCAGCCAGGCAGAGCTTTGCAACCAAACCTACACAGCCCAAACGCCTGCATCCCCACTAACGCTGTGCTCCAGACAATCATGAACCGTCTTAGAAGCTCCCTTCACAAAACCTCACTGATTTTGAGTGAGAGCAAGCCCGTGGGGGATTGAAGGCACATGTGCAGCTGCAAAAGGCTGCAAGTTATGCCAGTAATCCAACACTACACATCATTAAATACTGAAAGTTAACATTACTCAGACCCACAGAGAACGTATTTCTAGGGCACTGTTTTAAAAAGCCATCTCCCCCTGCCAGTTTTCTCCTCTGCAACCCCAGTCACAGCTGTACACGCCAACTTTGACAGAACACAGGGAATGGCTTCCCATTGACAGAGGCAGGGCTGAATGGGATATTGGGAAGGAATTGCTGGCTGGGAGGGTGGGCAGGTCCTGGCCCAGGGTGCCCAGAGCAGCTGTGGCTGCCCCTGGATCCCTGGAAGTGTCCATGGCCAGGCTGGATGGGGCTTGGAGCAGCCTGGGACAGTGGAAGGGGTCCCTGCCTATGACAGGGGGTTGGAACATGATCTTTAAACCCCCTTCCAACCCAAACAAGTCTGGGATTCTATGAATTGCCTTCTTTCCTTTCTTCTTAATTTTTCAAGCTGTACCTTGTTGCTGTCCTTGCACAGGTAACTGCTCTCCTGAATAGCTTTGGCAAGGTGCCCTCCCCAAAAATCACAAACCCAAGTTCACACCTGCCCTCCTCCTGCTCTGAATTTGGGAGTTAGATAATTTCCAAAGCCATGAAGAAAAGGAAGGAAATGGAGTCCTGGAAGGGTTTTTTTGCATTTTTTTCTGGAGGAAAACCTGCTATGGACATTCCTCAGTAGTATCTCTCTGTCTGGCATGCCATGTTCACTGGTCATTTAATTCCTACTTTTCCCCTGTGAGGGCTGCCAAGCACATGCAAGGCTGGGCCCAAACTCATCTGACAAGATGTTCCCACCAAGAGCAGATGGACCATGAGCTCAGCAAGGTCACAGTGCACCAGCCTTCAAAAACCCCCTCTGGTTTTACACACATTCAAAACTAAACCCACCACCCCCAGGCTTTCCTCACGCTGATGGACTCAAGGGGCTCCTCTGTGGCCCCACAACCTCTGAGGAGCTGAAGGTGTGCTCTGGACACTCACCACAGTAGGTGTAGATGTGGTTGGACTCGAGGAACCTGACTTTGAGGTTGTGCAGGACGGCGGGCTCGTGCAGGTAGCTAAGGGCTGTCAGGTCATTCTGCCCCACCAGGATGTCTGGGTTGCGTAGGAAGGGCAGCTCACTCCCCGGCGGGTCAATGGGATACTCATAGAGCTGAGGAGACACAGAAACACAAAAAAACAACAGCTCCTTTAATGGCTTGTAGCTTTTCCAGGCATAACTGCTGCTAGGGCTAAACACTGACACGCCCTGCTGTAAATTAAATTAAAAGCCCCTTGATGATAAATGCTCCAGGGACTTGCATGGCTGACTGCCAGGTCACCCCTCTTGTAACAGCTTTGAGCTGACCACCATGTGGTCCTGGTGGACACTAATGGTCCACAAGCACCAACCTGGCCACACCTGAGTCATCTTCAGGCCAGCCTTGGGACAGCCTTCAGCCAGCTCTGAGCAGCGACAGCTTCATCTGATCCCACAGCTTCATCTGATCTGAGCATCTTCCTGCTCTTGGAAAAGCAGCCTCATTCCAAACCAGACCATGCTCTTACCATCAGAGCGATTTCTCAGCTCATTTTTAATTCAATTTACTTTTATACTTGAAACCTGGCACCCCTTGAGGCAGAGAGGACATGGAGAAGCACGGAGTCCCTGCTGCTGAAGTGTCTGAGGAGCCAGGTTACGCTGCTGAAGTTGGCATATGGGCAGCCTTATGCTATTTTTGATTCATTCCCAAATGAGCAACAGAGCCATCAACTAAAGAAAAACCACATTTTTTTCTTTACAGAGGAGGTAAAAAAAATTGCCAGTGATGCTGCTTCCCACAGGGTGCCTCAGAAGGGAGGCCTGATGCTCAGCTCCCATCAGAAGGGAGGAATCCCAGCTCCCAAGCAAAACCACTGTCACTGCACTGGATCCCTGCCCGTGCAAACAGCACAAGGAAGGCTGACCCAAGTGCACGAGGAGAGGCTCCCTCAGCATGTCTGACAACCTCAGGCTGGTTTTATCCTCCAGTTCCACATTGTCAATGCCAATTTTCAAGAGTCTGCACTCAGTCTCACATCTTAATGGCAAACACACCAGGGATGCTCTGTGATATTTAACAGCCAGCTCTTCATTCAGAGGGAGCTCTCCCGCATACAGAGAAGAGCCAGGAGCCACAAAACCTGTGAAGACTCACTTAAAGCACAAGGACAAAAGGAAGCACTGAACAGCCGGGTAATGCATGTTGGCTGTCAGGAACAAAAGGCTTTCTACAGCTTCGAATCCCCTGAAGGTACTTGTGCTGGGTATCTCCAACCTGATGCACACAAGTGCTGCCCCCCTTTGCCAGAGATTTTCAGTCCAACATGACACAGATCCAGGCAGGACTTCATACAGGAAAGCATCAAACAGGGCACTCCCAGAGACCTCGGGCCTCTTGCACAACCCCAAAATGAGATGTTCCATGTTTCGCCATGACTGTGATATGCTTATTAAGCTACTGCCTACAACACCTGGTAATCCTTTCATCACCTTGTACTTTAATGTTGCTGATCCTGAACTCAGCTGCATAAAAGGATTTGACCTTGCAGGGCTCTTCAGCCCCTTTAGTTTCCAGAGAAATATCCAGATTAAAGAGGGGGAAAAAATTCCTGCCCAAGTACTAAAACTGCAGGAGATCTCAGCCAGGAGGGGAGGGTGTGGGTTGCAGCACCCAGCAATAGGAGCAGGTGTACTTTGGCAGCCTGAGCACAAGTGGAAGACAGGAGCTCCTGTGGGTGAGATGGGCACCCAGGCGCCCATCAGTGTCCAGCGCTGGCTCCAACAGCACAAGGAGCTGGAGCTGCTGCAGCCAGTGCAGAGGAGGCCACGGAGATGCTGCCAGGGCTGGAGCCCCTCTGCTCTGGAGCCAGCCTGGCACAGCTGGGGCTGCTCAGCTGCACAAGAGAAGGCTCCAGGGACACCTCAGAGCCCCTGCCAGGGCCTCCAGGGGCTCCAGGAGAGCTGCACAGCCACTGGGGACAAGATATGCAGGGACAGGACAGGGGGCCATTACCTTAAGCTGAAGGACAGTAGGTTTAGGTAAGATATTAGGAGTAAGTTCTTTGCTGTAATGGTAGTGAGGCCCTGGCCCAGGGTGCCCAGGGCAGCTGTGGCTGCCCCTGGATCCCTGGACATGTCCAGAGCCAGGCTGGATGGGGCTTGGAGCAGCCTGGAAGAGTGGAAGTTGTCCCTGCCCATGGCAGGGGGTGGAATGAGATGAACTTTAAGGTCCTTCCAACCCAAACCATTCCAAGATAAAATGATGGTTCTATACCTAGTGCTTCCAAGGAATTACAGGGTGGCATCTGTGCACCTCCTCATCCAAATTTATCACTGTGGAAGGTAAAAAGGCATCAAGCATCCTCCATCCTTTATCCTCCCCATAAAGCTGCCCTATGCTGGAAGGGCAAACTGGGCAGGACAACAAAAGCAGCTGAGGCCGAGCCAGGAAGGAGCAACAGCACCAAGCACTGGGTGCAGAGCCCAACATCAACAATGTTCTCTGCAAACCTGGCACTCTCACACTCTCCAACAGCCCGAGCTTGAGCTGCTCTGAAAGAAAAACTGCTTTGACAAACTGCCTAATCAACCACAGCTCGTTCCTGCTCTCCATCTTCCATCAGGCAATCTGGTGAAAATGCTCCCCACAGTGGGGAAAGGTCTGGCGTGGAGGCGATGGGAATTACCCGCCCTGTTCGGCACATATGGATCTGTAGTGGGTGGTCTCTGCTAACTCTGCCAGGCAATGGAGTGGATCACACTCTAGACAGTTCAGGAAGCCCCACCTGCTCAATGAAGAAAGATGGTTTAGGTGCAATTCTTTATGAAAAATGTATTTATTCTCCCGCTACAGCAGGCAGTTCGTGGTGGGCACATAGCACGGCTGCTCCCTTCCCATAAACTGGATTTGCAGCTGATGCAAATGCCGTGGTTAACTTCATCTGCAATTCCCTGCTGTCACCCAATGTCCCACCCCAGGAGGCTCTGTGTGGAGCAGGGAGCAGCTGCTCCTCCCCAGCCTGTGTCCTGCTCTGGGGATGATTAATTGCTGGCTGTACTCACGCTACAGCCCAGGCTGTTTGCGCATTTGGAACCAGCGCCAGCTAGAAAACATCTACATTTAAATGAGTTTTGTGGTTTTCCCTTTTAAATGCTTTTCTCATTTAAAAATGAAGCAGAGAAAAAAGGGGTTTACATAAGAGTACGCTCAGAGAGGAAAACTGAGGCGTGGAGAAAACTGTGGCACAGCAGCCACCTCTGAGCCGTGTGTGGGTTTTCCATCAGCACCCGAGGCTGAGTGGATGCCACCAGCCGCGCTCTCCACAATTTGTTCGGCAGCAAAAAGCACAAACTGGCACTTCTGACATACTGCTGCTATTAAAAAAAATACATCCTGGTATCACAGACTATTACCAGTTTGCCAGGAGATGAAAAGAGATGATGGAGGTCAAGGGCTTTTCTCGCAACCCACTGTAACACAAGTGTCTAGGGAGGGAGCAGACAGGGAAAAAGTGGAAGTGTTGAGGCAATAAAACACATTTTAAACCACTTCAGAGAAAATATGAAATGGCTCAGACTTCTGCACACATTAATTCAAAGCTTTAAATTGCTAAAAAGAATAATGACATTCAAATGCTTACAGTTTCATCTTCAAGTTTCAGCTGGAGGCTTTTATCTCCCTCTTTGTAATCCTTGATAATTTCTGCCGATCTCCAAACTTCATCAGGGTCAGGAATCCAAACCCTAGTGTACTGGAGAGGTGGAAAAGAAAAGAAAAGAAATAAAAAGTTTAAACATGATGAAACCTCGGGAAATTAAATGAGAAATAAATTAATTCTCCATTAATACAGCCTCACACATTGTAAAGTCAATGCAGCTAAGCCATTTATTTTAGTAAAAGAAAAAATAAATCCAGTTTTAGTTCTTGGGGTTAATTACAGACCAGAAGTCTAATTTTTCAGTCTAATTTTCTCCTGGACAAGGTGTACACTGGCTTGTTACCAATCTAACAAAGTAGAGTAAAGTTTCAAGGTAAACATGGAATTTAATTTCCCTGAGAAAAAAAAAAAAAAACCACAGCCTTCCAGAAGGCTTTTATGAAATAACTCAATTCACCCCCAGCAGTCCCTACACCAAAGTGTGTTTATTTTGCTCAAAACAAGGCATTTTGGCCCCCACAGAGCAAGCCCTGACCCAAACCCACAGCCACAGACAGAGGCAGGCAAATGAGGACACCAACGCCAACTCCTTCAGCTGGAGGTGAGCACACAAACAGGCTCCAGGAATACACTTGGATTTAAATAAATTCATGAATTAGGTTAAATTTAACCCTTTTTTTTTTACATCTACAGAGCTAGGGCCACCAAGGGGGAAGCCCCAGGGCAGACCTGTGCAGCCCAGCCCAGGTGCCCATGAGGGTTTTGGCTGTCAGACCCAGGGAGCCAAGCTTGTGCTGGACTCCTCCTGTCAGAACCCAGGATATTCCTCTGGCTGCCCTGGGTGACTCGAGACCCTGGCAGGGGGCTCAGAGACCTCAGCACAGAGTCAAAGACACCTCTGATTTTAAACCATGGAAACTTTGTGCGAAGAGTTACAAGCCACGTAAGTTTGAGTAGAATGATAGTGAATTTATCACAGTGAAAATGTAGAATTTTGGGGATTTAGAATGGGGGTTCAGGAGGCAAGATGGAGGAATCTGGGCATGTCCTGTCTTTCTCTTTCTTATTCTTGTCCTCCATCTTCTACTGTGATGGTTGCACTTTTGGATTAGTTTAGGATAGAGACAGAGTGTCAAACATAGGTGATAGGTATTGGAGAATTATTGTAAATAAAGTACATGTAGTTTTTAGTATAAAAAGATAACACTGCCCTGAGGGTGGTCAGTGTGCCTCTGTCTGACCTGCTGGACAGACCTCAGTGGGTCACAAAGAGAATGTATTAGATAAGAGCAAATAAACAACCTTGAAAACCTGAGCTGAGGAATCTCGACTTTTTCCTTGAGCTTGGGGCTGGGAAAAAAGATTTTTTTAATACCTCAGGAGCCATTTCAGCAACAACCAAGATTTCAGCAACAACCAAGATCCTCCAGCCCACAGAGCCAACAGGAACCCTCCAACAACCACAGATTTACTGGTCCTTTGGGGCAGCTCTCCCCTCTATTCCTCCTGCTGATTGAAATGGGAGCTGCAGAATCTTATTCCTACTCAGAGCTCCAGGGGCTGGGGGAAACCCCAGCCAGCCAAAGTGACAGCAGCACCTGAGCCCCAAAGGTGGCTTTGGCCTCCTTTTGAAACCAAACCCCAGCACACAATGTCCAAGCAACATTTTGTGGCAACCAACAAGTTAACACAGCAGCAGCCACCACCTGACAGGCCACTTTGCAGCTGAAAAGCAATAGATTTTTATAGTTATCGCACTTAATTATTTTTAGAGCTGCTCAATAGCTACAGCAGCAGGAACCTTTAGATGTTAATGGAGCCACACAATCGTACTCCCAGAACAACAGTTTTACCAGGGAGTGGGGGGAAAGATGTGAAAACTTGAATCTTCTCAGCACACCAGCTCTAGCACCTCATGGGCCTTCAGTGCTCTCCCTGCCATGAAGAAGGGAGGCTGCAATGGGGAAGGGGCTGGCTGGGACCCCTACCAGCCCCACCACTGTGGATTCATCCAGTGCCAGCTCTCTGCTGGCAAAAAGTGAGATTCAGACACGCTCTAGAAGTGCCCAAAATAGCCATGGATCAGGATGCACCCGCCTCAGGGCAGCTTCAAGCACCAGGTGTTGCTGGCCTTGGCAACCTTGCAAATGTTCCACCTGCACATGGGGCTGGGCTGAGCCCTGGCCCTGCCTGGACTGGTGGCTGCAGACAGGGACACAGTGACCCCAGAGCAGCCTGGAATGGTGCCTCACACTTTGAGGGTGAAACCTGGGTACAGCTCCAGCAGCAGCAGAGGTCCCATGGGCCACCACCGTCAGCAATTCCTCACCAGCCACGGCCAGGAGCCACCCAGGTGTGAGAGGAGGGTGACAGCTCTCAGCACCCACTGCCCACAGCCCACCAGCCACCTCACCACAGCACTGCAGAGTTTCAATAACAATAATAATAATGAAAAAAATTATTTTCCCAGACTTTGTGCACACACACACATCTGCAAGGAGCCACACAGGACCGAATGCACCACACAGGACAGAATGCACCATGAAGGACCGAATGCACCACGCAGGCCAGCATGCACCATGAAGGACAGAATGCACCATGCAGGATAGAATGCACCATGCAGGACAGCATGCACCACACAGGAGAGAATGCACCACACAGGGCAGAATGCACCATGCAGGACAGCATGCACCACACAGGACAGAATGCACCACACAGGACAGAATGCACCATGCAGGACAGACGTGTCTGCAAGGCCCCAGGAGCCCTGGGGACACCCCTGGCTGGCAGATGCCTACACCAAGTGCTCCCCACCCTGCTGCAGAGCCGGGGGCTGTTAGCACAGGCTGCTTGCTGTGAATGAATGCAGCTGCCCAAGCATCTCTAATGCTGTCCTGTGGTGCGTGCACACGCACACACCCAGAGAGGGGAGCGCCATTCATCCCGCCGTGCTCCTCCCTACCTGCTGCCCTCCCGGTAGGGCAGGCTGCTGCACAAACCCCCATCTGAGCCCTCCCTTCCAGCCGTAAATCCCAGATATGTCAGGCACACGCTGCTGGAATCCAAGCACTTTGTCACGGGTGCATCTTCACATGGCCAGCTGTAGTTACAGCCTGAGGAGGCTGGGGCAGCCCTCGGTGGCCTCACCGCCCTCACCTCCCCTGCATTCCCTGCCTCTGACCTCTGCAACCTGCTCCCCAAACTGCCTCACACCCCCGCTTTTTGACAAACCAACCCACTCAGGTGAGAGTGTCACCAAAACCAGGGTGCTGGCAGGTGCCCACCCAGCCGTGGGTGAGGAGAGCATCCCTGTGAGCTGCTGCTTCCACAATCACATCTCTAGCATCATTTTACACTCCACAAGCCTTGTCCAGGCTTCCTGAGAGCTTTAACAGCCTCTTGATCTGCTGGAGGAGCTTGTTCTAAGGGAGAGGGCACACAGGCCCCTCTCAAAGCACTGGGGATGAAGGATTGGCTTGACTTTGGGCTCAGGAGACACAGCCCTGGGCAAGCCACTCAACCTCCAGACTCTCCAGGGTTTCCATACATTTTCTCTTTTTTTTAATTTGTTTTTTAAGAAAAAGATCCCTTCAGTCCTCGAGGATGCCTTTAAACAAAATGCTAAAATTAACTAGAAATAGCTCTTCATGCTCAGCCTCTAAAAAAAAATTTTAAAAACCTGGTTTACTCTGTGATTTTTTCAACCAGATCCCCAATAAAACTAAAGCCATTCAGTGCTCTCACTGCCTCTTGCATTATTCCACACAGCTTAAGCAGAAGTTTAATAAATTCAATCCCCACCTCCTGATTTGATTTAGATTTTAGCAGGCTGCCGCTGCGGATGCAGATTAAAACCAACATTAAATTAGAAGAGGCAGGTCTTGTTTTACTGTTTCAAAGCCCTCAGTGCTGGCCAAAGGCACTCCCAGCAAGCTCTGGGCAGCGTGCTCCATCTCAGCCAGGAGAGATGCAGGCAAGGATTTACAACTCCACAGACAGAGCATCACTTTCATTACATTAAGAAAATTGTATAATCTTCCATTAAGTAAAAAATATTAAAAACTAGGGGTCTCAGCTTCGTCTGGGCTGTTTGGCTGTTGCAAGTCTTCACAGAGAGCTGGACATCAGCAAATCCATCTTTATTATTGCTGGGTTTTTATCCTCTGAGTTATTTCAGGAATGCCAACACTCACAGCTGACCCCGGGAAGTTTTCATTGCTCCTGGGTCAAGGGCATTTTTCCAGGGGCGTCCTTCCAACAAAGTGCAGATAGAGGGAGGGCACGGCAGCAAACCCAGAATAAAATAAATTAAAAATAAAATAGCAGCAAAATATTGCATTTTTTGGCAATAAAATAGCAATAACTAGTAAAATAGCAATTCCCCTCACCACTGGGAATTCAGTAACAGAGGTGAAGACATAGTGTGTCATGACAAAGGTTCTTCCATGCAGGTTAAGAAAATCCTATGAAAGGACTTTATTGAAAACAGAAACAGTGATTTAAAAAAAAATCAAAGGTGAACACACAAATGTTAACTAGAACAAGGTGGAAATAGGGACAATCTGTATATTTTTCTCTGTAAAGCAAGCACACTTCTACTTTTCTCCCTTTGCAGTGGGCTTATTGCTAACCTCATTTTACATTGTCCAGTATTGCTGGATGCTTTCAAAGAGGGCAAAAAATACACACAAAAGAAAAAACAGCACAAATGTCAGCCCTGGCTTCCCGAGAATATTTATATTTACACACACAGCATGTGAATGGTTAAGCAGCTTACACTCAAACAGACCAATAACCACCTTCCAGCTCTCACTCACAAGTTATCTATTACTAAAACTGAGGCTTTCACAAACTGTGCTCTTATATAGTAAAACTACAAGCTGTAAATGGAACTAAAAGTGGCCATATCACACACTCAGGAGGTCATTTTTCTGTTCCCTATTCTCCTTTTTAAACTAGTATTGAAGATCACTCCCCAGAGACAATTTAAAGAGGCTCTTTCAGGAAAAAAAAAAAACCAGTGGATTTTACTTGCAGCCCCTGTCTGGATGTTCACAGCTTCTCTCTCAGCCCCTGTGCTAAACCAAACAAACTTCTCCTCATTAATTTTGGTTGGTACTGAGCTGGGGTGAGCAGCACAGGCGGCTTGGGCCAGGCTCTGCCATTGTGCCCAAGGCAGCAGGGTTTCACAGGTGGCAGTGGAAGGAGTGACTGCTGTGGCCAATTGTTTGTGTTTGCAAACCAGCAGCGCCCCTGGGTGCTGGGAAGAGCCACTGGATGTGTGCTGGCAGGAGGGGGACATGGAAAGGGGCCTCTCCTGAGTGTCCTGCAGCCTTAAAGTTCCCTTCTGCCCCACTTGGCAGTGGCTCAGGAGAAAAATCTGCTTCACCCGTGACACAGCAAAATACCTCCATTGAGGGACTTGTGGATCATTACCTTTTTTTTATTATTACATTACTGAATATCAAGGCAGATGGCAAACCATAATCCTCCCTTTCCCATCCTCTGAATGAGGCTTCCATCCCAGGAGCGATTTGTCCCCTGCCCAACAGACAAGCCAAGCTCTAATTTAGGTCAGGGCTCCCTAAGCTGTGCCGTGACTGCGGGACCTGCTGACCCCGGTGTCTCAGCCTGGTCTGGCTTCTCTGCTGCTGCTGGACACCAGCAGCTGGCACAGCCTCTCGGGGGACAGGAGGGGTGGCAGAGGGTGTCCCTGCCTGGGGCAGGGTGGGCAGGGATGGCCCAGGGTTGTGCATCTCTCCCCTGCCCGGTGCTGGTACCCAATGCGGGTGGGGGAAAAAAACAAATCCAGCATCTCCAGCACAAGCCCAAAGGTATCCACTCAAAACAGGGACCTCTAGTATCAAAAGACCAACTTCTTCCTCACCCTAAATCCCCACAAACACCAAAAGGACTGGCAAATCATCATTTCAGCTCCAAGTGGGGGACACACACTACAACAGCATCATGCTCTAGGGATAGGAAAAAAATAAATAATGTTTTACTTCTTAAAAAGCACAAAAAACATCACTTGGAGCTACAGAATGAAAGTGCTAACCTGCTGAGGGTGTTAAATGTAAAGGGAAAGACAGTGGCATTCTGCAGGAGCATCTCTAATTCCTCAACATGAGAACGAGTGTTTCCCAGGGCTGATAAAAATGTACAAAAACAAACAGCAGAGACAGGGAAGATGGGCATTATCTACACCACCCCTCATATTCCCCATCATCCTTGTGGTAGTGGAGATGGAGCCTGGACAAACACACAAATGCACACCCAGACAATGCCTCCTTTAAGGCAGGGCTCCTAAATTTTGGGGAGCACGTCTCCATCCCCAAACACTGCAGGGGCCCCTGAATTTGAGCAAACCATGTGCTTCATTGGTGCCTTGGAGGCACAGGGATGTTCTCCTCTCCCTCTGAAGAGCTGTCACGCTGACGGATGGCTCCAAGTCTCCCACCAGCACTAAATCTGCTCCATTTCTCCTTGTGGAACTTCATTCCCCTGCCCAAATTAACTCCGACGACGATTTGCATAAATTGTCACAGCAGCTGAGCAGTGCTTGGACAAGCAGCATCTGCAGCATTTATCCACTGGCTCATTAAAAGCATTTCTAATGAAGGGGCACTTAAAAGGCTTCAGTTCATCATTGCAACAACCCCAAGTCACCAAAGGCAGACAGAAAACTGGCACCGAGCTGGGGGGGGGCTGCAGGCGAGCCCTGACACCAGGACAGAAACACTGGGGGTACCCTCGAAGGCTTCTCTTTAATTAGCTGTGATTTTCAGGATGATTTCCAAGACTAATCAATAGTCTTACATGTAACTAACAGCCAGCAACTCGTGTATTCCCAGCATCTCTCCCGCCACTTCTTCTGTGGCATCTCGGCGTCGCTCGTTACTGCAGGTTTAATTAAGGGTGACAAGTTCAGCGTCAAGGTCTTGAGTGCTCACACAGCCCTGCTCTCGCTGCAAAATTCCTCTTCCAGCAAGTCATCCGAAGCTGCAGAAGTAGGTAAAGCCCCAGGTGCTTTGGGACAGTGGAAATAAACAATCTGGTCTTAATCTGGGGCAAAAAAGGCAAAAAAAAGGCAGTCCCTCCTGGACTGGGGAGCCACTGCCTCGCAGGCTGTGACACCACGACTTGCTCCAAGCAATGCAGCAACTTCTGGTTTCACTTTGCTTCTCTACCCTTTAAAAAGCAATGAAACCAAAGAAAGGCTCCAGGCACAGGGATGTGCACTGTCACCTGCATCGCCCTAACACACACCTGAGAGCAGCCCCAGGTGTGCAGGGCAGGGCTGGGCCGGGTTGGTGGGAGCTGGAAGCACTCGGGGGTGTCTCTGCAGCCCTCTCCAGCCGGGACCAGGCTGAGCACCGCAGCCCTTTGCCCCAGGAGGCTCCGAAGCAGCGCTGCCAGGGCTGGGAGCAGCCTGGTGAGACACAGCTCTTCCCTCTGTGGGGCTAAACCTGGAGCTACAGCATGTGCCCCACAGCAGAATTAACCTAACCCTGCAAAGTCTTTCAAAACTTAGTGTTCCCTGGGGTTAGAGCAGCTCCAAGAGATGCCAGCACCCAGATAGCTGCTGTGAGTCCCCTGCCCAACTCCTGGGGTCCATCCAGCAGGGCAGCACCGCCCCACACAAGCACTGAGTTTCTCTTCTATCAGGCCTGGCTCAGCCCTGCAAACACTTCACCGTCACTGTCCATCCCCTGCCAGAAAGAGGGATGCTCTGCAAGCCCCCAAAATCTCTGCAGAGTCCCTGGGAAGTGCAAAAATCTGTTGATAAAGCCCACACAGGTAACTTGACTTCACTTGCAGATCTCCCTGGAAGAGGTGTGGGCACTAGCATCCTGGAGCAGGGAGCTCAGCACCCCTTCCCCAAGCAGCTCCCCTGGCTCCAGCACCCACGGGTGCTCATGGCACACCCAGCACCACCCAGCCAAATCAGCTCCTCCGGGACTCCTCGCCTCTCCTTGCAAGTGATTGATTAAAAAATTCCCGCATTGCACAGGACCATGAAAAAGTCCTTGATGCAGGATGAGCCTTTCACACACAGCTCAGGAATGCAGACAGCTTTTTAAATTAAAATAAGGGTTATTGGGGTTTTACAGACTCGGGTTTTGCCTTTTTTAACTAAAAACTCCATGCAGGGGCCAAGTGTCCCTGTAGCATGACTTTCACCAAACAGCCTGTCATACTGCAAGAGTGAAACCCTTCCAGGCTACTTTCTGCAAATCTCTCTTGATTGGCATTAATTACCCTTCTCTCCTGTAATTCCCAATTAATCAAAACCTTTAGCAGTGATGCTTATGAGTGATGTGATGTAACCTTGCCTTCACTGTCCCCTTTTCCATCTGAAATCCATGCGAGTTCACCACTCCTTAATGAACATAAGCTGGATCCAAAACATGCTCAATATACACCATTTACAGCTGATTGGTAATGAATAGTTTAAAAACAGCCTTTGGGTTTAATTAAATAGTCAAAAATGGCCTTTTCCCCTTGGGTTTTCAGAGTCCTCTCTCTGTAACACAGCCCTGTGGTGCTTTATGGAAATTCACAAGCACGTTCACTTCCCAGGGCAGTGACCACCTCACATTAGATGATTTTAGATGACAATGCCAGGTCCTGGGAGGAGCCTGGCTCTGGGGTGCAGGGATGCAGCCAGGGGACAGCAGGGCTTTCAGCTGGAAATGTTTAAAGCAGTGGCTGCTCCTTGGCTGTAACTGCGGTGACACCGGTGGCATTCAGGGTGTCACCAGCGTCTCCCAAAACCCAGGGCACCACAGCACGTCCCCCACCCCTCCAGAGCTCAGCCACTCTCCCCACTGGGCACCACTGTACCCAAACAGCATCAAAATCCACCGTTAATTGCAGTGCAACCTCTCCACCAGACTGGACTGTTAACCTTATTCAAAAGAAGTAATTGGATTAATCAACCTGCACAGTAACCCCTCACATCTCCAGAACTCGGGCATTAAAACCCCTCTTGGAACATCACTCAGGCATAGTTAATTCAAAGGGGTTTGACTTAAAGTTACAGGACATTTTTCAGCATTTTCCAGAGAGAGGGTTATGCTGGAAAGACCCCTGGGGCCACCTCTGCATCCTTCTCACTGCTGAGCAACTGAATGAAAACAAATTGATCACCAGGGACTTACATGAGCAACGTTTTACCAGAGGTAATTAAAAAATTCCAGCAACAAGGTCTGCTAGAAAAGAGATATTAGACACCTGGAGAACAGCCCCAGTGATCAAGACACAAAGCTGGAATAAATATTTTCAATTAAAGTAACTGAAGCAGTGAACACACACTCAGACGCTCCCAGCTGCTGAGGAATGGGAGGGCAGAGAAAGGAGGGAACCACTGCTCCTGCATTTCCATACAGTGGCAGAATGGTTTGGGTGGGAAGGGACCCAGCGCCGCCCCTGCCACGGGCAGGGGCACCTTCCACTGTCCCAGGCTGCTCCAAGCCCTATCCAGCTTGGCCTTGGGCACTGCCAGGGATCCAGGGGCAGCCACAGCTCTGGGAAACCTGTGCCAGGGCCTGCCCACCCTCACAGGCAAGAACTTCTTCCCAAATTTCTTTCTTGCAGCAATTTCCAGGTATTTGGGGGTGTGGTTTGTACTGGCTCTGGTGCTCCCAAGCTGTCTTTACGCCAGATCTCAGAGGAGCACTTGTGTGAGGAGTTACTCCATGCTCATGCACAGACTCTGTCTCTTCTCCCCCATGAAATAAATCAGCAAGATTTTGCAATTGCTGAGCTAACACTGGTTTTCTTTTTAATATATGAAATGCAAGGCACAGCATGGCTGGACAGTCAGCTGTTTTCCTTCTCATTCCCTCAGAGTTTTAGCTGTCCAGCTGAAATACTGAGATTTTGGCTCTCCAGATCTTCCCACACTCATATCCCCTGCAGCCTCTTCTTTACACCTCACAGCAACTCCATGGAAAAGCATCCCATAAATCCCACATCCAAATCTCCTCCAACAAGGGTAGGGGAGACAAAAGCTAAAGTGAGGAAGGATGCAGGAAAGAACATCTCCATCAACCCCTGAATTTGGGATCTCAGAAGGTGATTTGGGAGGTGGTGCCTTTGGCAAAGCAGCATTTGTGTTCTGCAGAAAGGGCTCAGGGAAGGGGAACAACATGCAGAAGCCTGCCCAAGTGGGAAAACGGTGGCAAGAAGGGCACCTGAACCCCCTTAAAAAAATCAAAACAACAAAAAAACGATGACAACAACAACCAAAAACAAAAGGGGAAAAAAACCCAAAAAAACCCCCAACAAGCCAACAAAACAAAACCAAAAATCACCATCCCAAAATGTAACTTTTCTAGCCTTCACCTTCTGGTTTGAATTTTCATATTTTTCCCCTCTGGTCTGGCAGTGTCCCCAGAAGAGTTAGGCAAAGCCAAGGTTATCTTTTCCCTCTGGAAGGGTGGCTGCCCCAGTTGCACACAAACACACACTCCCAGGACGATCAAACACAGCTCTCATGAAACACTGGAGTGTCCACAGAACAAAGCACCCAAACAGAAGGAGAAAATAAAAACAGATTTTAAAAAAAACCAAAATAATCTATCTCACCCATGGGGTGCTGCTCCTGCCTTCCCCATTCCCACAACAAAGCCACACTTGGGTGGGCAGGCAGGACATCCCTGTCCCAACAGGAGATGTGTGTGCTCACAGGAACACCCGTCCCTGTGCCACAGCAGCATCTCTGTATTCCCCAACAGGCTCCAGAGGGGGCTGCCACCAAGGGAAGCCTCAGCTCTGGCTCTCCCCACATCACAGGGACACTCCAGCTGTCAGATTTCTGTTCCCACTAACATTCCCTGGCTCGGGCCGAAGGAGCTTTTCCCCAACACCAGGAAATGCAGGTCCTGCCCAAGGAATGCCTTTCCCTGCGGGAAGGACAGGAGTCACAGTCACACAGCAGCTGATACCATTGCCTTGAAGCCATGGGGTCCCATCAGCTCAGCTTCAGGACTTACCCCGGTTCAAATCTTAGTTACCCCTACTCTTACCATCCAAGGTGAGGAAAACATTTATTATTAACTAGAAAAGCAGCAAAACAAATAACAATGCATCTTGAAGTTATAGCAGTTTCAGAGTGCATGAAGACAAGTCATGAGCTCACTCAAACCAGGGCTAAAGAGTAACTCAAATCCACTTCTACCTTACACTGCTCTGCTACCTTTCCTCTAAGGGATGACCTCATGCTTTGCTAGATAGATGAATAAAATGAAGAAAAAACTAAATTGAATAAACTTTACATTATTCAAATTTATTTACTTGTAAAAGCAAAGATCTTGCCAACCGTGCTGAGTTCCCAGTTCAGAATGTACAAGACCAAAGGTTTCTGCCTTTTCTGACAAAATACTCTGATCCTTCAAGCTGCAGGGGTCAGTGGTTGGGCAGGGACAGCTGAACTCACGTGGCTTCAGTCCCTGCCAGCGTGCCCTCATGGTGACCCCCAGCACCACCATGGCATGGGCCTGTCCCACAGGGCCTCCAAACCACAGAGCCCCGCAGTCATTTGGGCTGCAAAAGCCCTCAGACCATCAAATCCAGTCATTCCCAGCACTGCCCAGGCCACCACTGACCCATGTCCCCAAGTGCCACATCCACACAGCTTCTAAATCCCTGCAGGGATGGGGACTCCATCAGTGCCCTAAGCAGCTGGGCCAGGGCTGGGCAGCCCTTTCCACACAGGAATTTTCCCCAATATCCAGATGCATCAGGAGAGGCCATGCACACTCATGGATGCACCAGGGATTTGTCCAAAGGGGATGTGATCTACAAACAGCAGAGAGATGTGGAGAGGCTCATGTCCCCTCACAGCTGCTCTACCTTCCATCCCACACTGGGGTGAAACTGGAGGCTGCTGCAAACTTTCCAAGGAGTACTCTTAGCTGCTGTATTAAGGAAAAAAAAAATCCCAGTTTGGGTCATGGAATGGTGCTGTCACCATGCAGAGGTGCCATCCAAACCTAACCCCACCCTCTTCACCCCAGATACCAAACCAGCCTTTGCCATTGCTTCAGTTTCCCTCCTCCCTGTGGCACCTCTCACCTCCTGCTCCCTGGTAAGGCAGCAAAGCTGGCTTTTGAGCCCTTATCAGGGCTTTATTAAAGGCACTGCCAGAGCACAGCCTCCCAGTTCCCAGCTACGGTGCAGATAAGACCCACTTTGTATAAACAAAGTACTCTAGTAAGAGCAGAGACTCGAGTGTGAGAGGAGCAGGACCTATCAGAGCATCAGCGAGATGGATTCAGCCGTAGAAAGGCAAATATTTTCTTTCGCCTCCTCTCCCCATCCTCCCTGTGTTGTATTTGCAAATCAGGGTCACTTCCAGCGACAGGATGTCCCCTGCATCAGGTTGGAAGAGCAGAGCAGAGCCACACACCAAGCAGCCCCGGAGAGCGGGCCCAGCTCAGCCCAGGCCTCACCTCCCTCTGGATTTTCCTTGGAGCTTTCAGTCATGGATTTCAGTCACTGCACAGGGACTGGGGACAAGGCATGCAGGGACAGCAGCCAGGCAATGGCTTCCCAGGGCCAGAGGGCAGGGACAGATTTTGGGCTATTGGGAATTAGGAATTGCTGGCTGGGAGGGTGGGCAGGCCCTGGCCCAGGGTGCCCAGAGCAGCTGTGGCTGCCCCTGCATCCCTGGCAGTGCCCAAGGCCAGGCTGGATGGGGCTTGGAGCAGCCTGGGACAGTGGGAGGTGTCCCTGCCCGTGGCAGGGGTGGCACTGGATGAACTATAAGATCCTTCCCACCCAAACCCTTCAGTGATTCTGGGATTTCCCCACAGAGGGTCTGCAGAAGCCCCAGATTTCCATGCTCCTTCAGCTGCTGGCATTTCCAGCTGTAGGATTGTGGATCTGAGCTCCAGGCTGATGTATTTCAGAGCAGGCACCTCGCTCAGGACATGACACGTCCCAGCAGGTCCTTGCCAGGTCTGCAAGGACAGCGCTGATGGCCACAGCAGTGCAGGGTCTGGGGACAGCCTGGCTGCCACCAGCACATCCACAAAGCCAGCTCCTGGCTGCCAGCACTGATGTCCCAGGGAGGAATCCCAAGGGACTGCTTTCCACAAAAGCTCCTTTCACAGGAAAGCAGTTTAACCTGCTCAAAAGACCTTTTAGCTCGTTCAGAGAGGAGGTTTCCCCTCTGTCCATCTACCAGCAAAGCACTGACAAGACCTGGGCTTTGTTTCAAAGGAAGCCAGCAAACCTCAGCATCCCCTCAGCCTGTTTCCAGCCAGGAACACTGTCTGGGAAAGTCAGGATTTCCCCGCTCCTCCAACACTTCCTTCAGGATTTGCATGTGCAGGAGAAAGCCCACATCTCGTTTTGCACTGACACAGGGAAAAATGAGCCACAAATCTCTCCTCATCACAAAATAGAAGAGGGTATTGGCTGCTCTGGTAGTGAGACAGACTGCCACAGTTAATGTCATTATCACTCCTAACCTGTGTTTTATTGCTGCAGCAAATTTATCCCCAGCGTCTTACACTCAGTCTGCAGGAATAAAATGCAAGAGGCGTCCCCAGAAACTGCTTAAATCCCCCAAAGTGGAGGGTTTTGTGAGCCTGTGGAAGGGATGTTGGACACAAGCAGAGAATTCAGCAGCTGCTGACCCCACGCAGGTGTGAAAAACGTGTATTTTATGACTGGCTTTTCACAAATATTAAAGTGAATGTTATATGTGTTATGTCAGAAAGTAATGCTGTATTAATTTCTTAAGTAGTGTGTTAAATATAGTTTTAGGTTATAACATAATGTTAAAATACAAACTATGTATGTGGGATATTTTTTTAAAGAAAGGAATGAGGTACTCACACGAGATAGCAGCCATAGGACACCTGAATCTTCCCGAGAAAAAGAATTTATTGCTCCCTTATGAGAAGAAAGTGACTTCTTCCTGCCTTGCTCAGCCCTGAAGACACCATTAGGATTCAGAGGAAAAAGTTGACACTGACCAGACAGAATCCTGTGTTTGAATGGACTTTGTGCATCATGTATGAGGTGTATGAATATGCAATATGCTATTGCTTTTAAGGCTTAATCCTCTGTTGACCTGGGTCCTTTTTTGGGATTATTTTGCCCAGAAAGAAGTACACAGACTGCCTGAAACTTTTTGTTTTTATTGTCTTGTATTGTCCTACATCCTAATTGTCCAAATTTTTATTATATTACTATCTTTATAAACATTTCATTACTATAAAACTGTTTAAATTTTAAACACAAGCGACTGGTGTTTTTCACGCAGGCAGCTCGGGGGGCTCACAGCACCCTCACAGACCTGAAGGCCTCAGCTGGGAGGGCCAGCGAGGGACACAGCTGCAGGACACCACCCCAGCACCAGCAGTGCTGGAAGGACACACAGCCCCTGCAGAGGCCCTTCAGGATCTCAGGTGTCACTCCAGCCCCACAGACACTCAGGGTTGGTTTAGTGGCCGGGGGCCACCGCTGCATTTTCACACCCACACTCAGGTCAGCCCGGGTTTGTGGCTCCAAGGACACAGCACCCACCCCCTCGCTGCTGGTTTGTTGCCAGAGCACGGCGCCCACACAGTGGCTTCAGCTTTCCCCGAGCTCTGCCTCAAACAAAGGGTGGGAAAAGCTGTGTCTTTAACTGTTTTTAACTGGCCTGCTTCCATCCAACAGCTTAAACATCCTTAGTGCATCCCAGCCATCCAACACAGGCCCTGGGCATGGGCACTGCAGCTCCCAAGAGACTCCTCTGAGCATCAATCATGGACAAGTGTGTTAACAGAGCAGCCAGCTTTCAAACCAGACATTAATTATGTACAAAGCCTGTAAGAGACGAGGGTCAGTGCTGTTTATGGGGTTAAAGCAGGTAAGGCAGATGCAGCCAGGGCCTCTTCCATCTGCTGGGGTGTTTCAAAAGCTCTTCAGCTTTCAAAATAGGAGCTCTGCGTCAGCTCTGCACTGATTTGCTCTGCCCTGACTTGAAAAATTACATTTGTTTTGTGTGAATAGGAGGAGAGAAGCCAAGTCCTTCCAAATTGGCCTTTTCCCTTCCCAGACAAATTAACTGTATTGAAGTTTAGCCTCACACCAGGACAGGTTTGTCCAGACCCCAAGCACATTTGAGCTGTTCCCAGCTTTCCAGCTGCTTCTCGGGCAGGAGAGAGGGAACAGGGAGGCAACCCTCCTGCCCAGCTCGAGCCTGGCCGTGGCTCCTGAGCCCCCCAAACCTCACAGGAGCTCTGGGCACCCAGCACCCACTGCTAATGCTGCAGAAATTCCTCCTGAGTCACTCATGGGACACAGGGGCAGCTCAGAGTTCAGAGCCCCCGGTGACCAACTCAGGCACCCAGAGGTGTGTCAGAGGAAATTAATTTATCTAGACAAGCGTCAGGGCTACGTCTCTTCCAGCCATCTCTGTAACTGCATCTAAAAGCAGCATTTATCAACAGGGATGCATCTAAAACATGTCAGTCTACTGGCTCTGAAGCTTGGAGGCAGAAGAACCAAGATTTTAACCCAAGGAAGGTGCTAACTTGCTCAGTGAAGATACTTGAAGTTTGTTTCTAAGCTTCAAGTCACATTATAATGTGGCTCTTGAAAGAAGAGCTTTTGGGGAGCAGCTCAGAAAACAAGAGTGGATTGTGTCCTGTGGAAGGAGAGCAGTGGAATCCTGGCTGCAGGCAAAAGCAGAGCATTAAAAAACACCTACCCCTGAATGATCACACAAACGTGAAAACAACAACAAAGGCTGAAGACTTGGATCCCCTTCCAGAAAACAGCAGCAGTTCCAGCACATCCCTAGGGTGGACTTTTTGTCCCAAAATGCTGCCCATGCAGCACAGCTCCCCTTCCCCTTTTCAGGTGGGCTCTCCATCAAGCTGGACATTCACTCCAGGACCTTGCAATACTGTGTGTCTGCATCTCAGCAGCACCTTGCACACTGCTACAACGTGAATTTAGCTGCAATATGGAACCGAGACCAAAGTGTTGTTGCCATACTCCAGGAGGATTACAGAACTATTTTTAATAAGGGGTTTAATAAGCTCTAAGCAGAGTAAGTTGCTTTTGCTCAGCTCACATGGCTGCAAAGATAAAACCTTGCACAAAGCAACAGCCACAAGCTGCTTGACAGAACTTGCAGCGCTAAAAATTACGGAGTTACCTCTTAAAAGAATGTTCTCCTTTGTTGCCTTTGAAGTAAAAGTTTATATACTACAAACTTAGGTTTGGCTATCTTGCAATTTTACAACATCACAGAGCTGCACCTCTGCAGTTTCTGTTTGGTTTTGGCCAGACACTCACAGGATCAGGAATGAGCAACACTGAAGAAAAATACTTAATTCGTGCTTTGTGAACTAATATTCTTCATGTACTTAAGATGCACATCATCAGGTGGGCACCCTCCTGAGCTGGGACAGCCAAAATCAATTTCCAGACCACATTCCACATCCCCAGCCACTGCTGGTCACCCACAGCTGGACCACAGCTCCCAACACCCTCAGCCACATCCCAAAGGTGACAGGCACCCACAGCACAGGGATAGTCATCTCCAGATAACACACATCTGTTGAAAACCATTTAGTACCAGTATTATATTTTCCTCAGGAAAAGAAAAAATTAAACAGAAAAAAGAAAGCAACCCCATCCTGAACCTAGGAAAGGGTCAGCACAACAAAATTTAAAATTATAAGTAACTATTAGTTTTTTCTAGTCTGTGAGTGTTTCTCCCTCCCCCACCACTTAGCACAACCTCTATTGTCTGAAAAGCGTTTAACTGGAAGTGGGTCATGTCTCCTGGCATTACTAAATCTTCCCAAATTTCCCCCGATTAGTCAAATGCAATATCCTCTCTGACATCTGAATGATTGAGGTAGTGTGTAATGCCATTTTTCCCCTGAATGAGCCACATCAAAGAGGGTTATAAGCCTAGAGATGGCACGCCAGATAAAAGAGTCGCCAACAGATTGTGCCCGAAATGTTTCTGAGGGAAATTAAATCGTTTTGTTGGAAGGTTTCTCCTTTGGAAACACTCAGCCATTAGGATTGAACGTGGAGAGACAAGAAACTGCCTTCAGAGCTGCTAGGAGGATGAAACCTCACTGGCTGTAAGCTGAGTGGCCCCATAGTTAAAACACTTGTGCACACACAAGATTTTCTATCAGCCACAACATCCAGCCTGCTCTTCACACAGAGACACCAAAAAAACATCCTGCTGGGAGTTAAAAACAGCCTAAATTTGGGCAATACCTCTCAAATGACTGAAAATTACAGCAGGATCCCATCAGACTAGAAAAAACTAAGAAAAAAACATGCAAAAAAGCAGTAAACCTGCTATCCCAGAAAAAGAAAATACAATTTAATAACTGGGGTGTAACAGCAAGCAATTGCTGAGGGATGAGGTAGATCCAAAGGGTTCAAAAATCCCACCCTTTGAAGGAGAAGGATGCCAGGAGCCTGGAAGGATCCAAGAGCTGCTCCAGTGCTGATGTGGGGCTGAGGTCTCTCCTCACAGGAACAGAGCTGGGGCTTTAAATACATGTCAGGTTGGTAATTAGGTGAGATCTGGGCAAAGTTTAGTCAATAACAGCAGGGTTTGTGTTCTGCTGATTTACCTCACGTGACCCCCCCAGTGCTGAAACTTTTGCACCAGAGCAAAGGCTGGCAGGAGACAGCACATTTTTCAGTAAAAAAAAAAAAAAAAGAGTAATAAATTAACATAATATTTTAAAAAAAGAGGGAGAAGGAGAGAGCCCACAGACCTTTTGGCATTGACAAATAGAATGTTCTGTTTCTGAGAACTGGCTTTTTATCCAAAAATAAAAAGTGTGTGGTGTAGAAATTCATATTAAAAAAAGAAAAAAAAGAGGGGCACTAGAGAGATTCCATTTGGGTGAGAACACAAATGCCTGCTGGTGGACTTTAGGATGCAAACCTGTATTTTAGGTCGAGCAGTGCTTGGGGAGGAAAAGCCTGATTGCAGTTTTTGGGGACTGCCAAGTGCAGTCATGCCCTCAGCCATGCCCACATCTTGCAGCACAGAGTGCTGAAAGGGAAATTCAGTCAGGTTTTGTTACTAGGGATGGTTCAGGTTGCTCCAAGGTGGTCAGTACTGACCACCAGGCACCTTGGGGACAGTCCCCAGGACTCCCCAAAACTCAGGGCGCGAGCACAGCCGCTCCTCACTGCAACAGCAGCGGGGAGGGCAAAGTGCAGAGAGATGAAGATTAGCTCTGACAGCCTCGACTCCGAGTTTATTTTGGCATGGCAAGAGCACACGAGGCTTCAAAGCAGCTCTGACGAGCAGGGGCCGGGCAGCAGCAGCTGCCCCGGGGCTGAATTCCAGCGCCGTCCCTGCCACCGGCTGCACCCAGAGCATCAGCCCTTTAACCCTCGCGCCAGGGCTCTGCAGAATTGAGACCTGAACGCTCAAGACACCTCGATTTTCCTCCTTCCCTCTTGCTTGTTTTTAAATGAAGTGTTTTATTTAGCAGTTCTGCCTCCGTCGCCTGCGACAGAGCAGGCAAAGCAGCAGCGCTTCTCTCACCGCTCTGCACGGGGAAGAGCAGCTCATCTCCTTGCTGGGGCAGCATCCAAACAAAAACAAAGGCTTTGGAAAGCAGAAGGAAAGAGAAAACAAGCAGAAGAGAGGGGGAGCAACAGATTTCAAACCTGGTGCTTCCAGGGTTTACAGGAGCAAGACAGGAGCGGCTTATCTCTGGCCAGGGCGGTGCAGTACGTGCTGCAGGAGAGCCAAGGGCAGGTCTGTCACCCTGGCACCTCTGCTCCCCAAAAGGCACAGGGAGAAAGGCCCAGCTCACAGGGCCAGGGAGGTCCTGCAGACACCCCTGAGGGCAGCTCTGTACAGCCCACAGGTGAGATGTTCGCAGCTCACACAGACCTGCCTTCCCTGAGAGCTTTCCCATGGTGCTACAGGTCTTGCTTCAGCCAGAACGTGCCTTGTTGGTACCATTACTCACAAGAGGATAATGCAGGTGTTCACAGTCCAACCCAGCAGAGAATTGCTTTCCTGTCTCACCTGGCCTCGGAAGAAATCAAAGGGACAGCACCACACATGAGTCACTGCCCAAGCTCTGGATGGGCAGGTCTTTATCTCCAATTTCTTTCATTATTTTATTTCTTACCACTGTGAAAGAGGAATCAGATAAGCAACTAGCAGGCACCCCACAGCTGTGGGAAGAGCTGGCAAAAGCCACATCAGTATTCCCATATCCACCTTCTGCTCTGGAGCAGAACCTTCTCCTCCAACCTGTCTCCAGAGCAGGACACGTGGTCCTAGCAGGAGATGTGGGACCAACCCAAGGCCTCAGCAGTCCAGTGCTGCCAGGTGAAAGCCACCTCCAGCTCTCCATGCCCACCCCACCAGGAGGCTGAGTGTCCCTGAACGAGCCCCAGGCCATGCCCAGGGCAAAGAACAGCAATACCCACAGCGCCCACCTTCCCAGAGTTCACAGTAATTAAGCAGCATCAATCCACAAGGAGTTACTCAGCTTAATTAGATCAGAAATTACACCTTCTATCGTCTCAGCACCTTGGCATCCACTGGCTGCCTTGAGACATGCTTACACCAGCTGTGCTCACCCGGGGTGTAGCACCAAGGACCAGCTCCTCAGCAGGCACAGGGATCAGGTATTTTTTATTCCTGTTTTGTTTCAAAGCCCTTTTCAATGCTCACTTGCTAATACACATGTCAGCAGCCCCGGGTGCTTGCTCACACCCTGCCTGCTTTGGCAGCTGCAGGTTTGCCTGTGCCACCTGAAACCATGCCTGTGGGGCTTCCAGAACAATCCGGACATGCCCGTGATGTTCTAAAAGCCATCTTTAAACACATCAAGGGTCCTTTTTCCCTTTGAAGAGCAGTGACTGGCTGGGCCACATCCCTGAGGTGTAACCTGCTATTGTGATAGGCAGTGATTCACCCAGGAGACATCCTGCTCCCAGCAGCCTGAGGGTGGTTACACAACAAATCCTTGTGTGGCACTCCAAGGTGTTGCACTCCAGCACTCCTCACACTGTGGCACTCCTAAAGGTGTTGCACACAGCCAGCTCCTCGCGTGTGGCACTCCTAAGGGTGGTTGCACCACATACCTGTGGCACTCCTGGGTGGTTGGCACATCAGCCACTCTCACAGATGTGGCACTCCTAAGGGGTGGTTGGCACATCCAGCCAGCTCCTCACAGGCTGTGGCACTCCTAAGGGGTGGTTGGCACATCCAGCCCGCTCTTCACAGGATGTGGCACTCCTAAGGGGTGGTTGGCACATCCAGCCAGCTCCTCACAGGCTGTGGCACTCCTAAGGGGTGGTTGGCACAACCAGCCAGCTCCTTGCAGGCTGCGGCACTTCCAGGAGGGAGCCTGGGCAGTGACTCACGGGAAGGGGGAAGGTTTGCATTGTCTGGGTGTAAGGGCTCCACCAAGGCCTGGGGCCACCAAGGGAAACACATCCCCTTGTGGGCTGCCCCTGATCCTTCAGGGTGGGAGCTGGCTGTGGTCTGGAAGGGTTGGTCAAGCCCAGGTGTGGGAAGGATGTTCTCAAGGAACGGCTGAGCTGGAGGCACGCGGTGATGGAGACTTGTGGGTGAGAGCCAAGAGAAATATCTAAAAGTCAGAATGGACGTGGGTTTCCCAGAGGTGTGGGCTGCCCAGGGTGGCTGCCCCATCCCTGGCAGTGTCCCAGGCCAGGCTGGACAGGGCTTGGAGCAACCTGGGATAGTGGAAGCTGTCCCTGCCCATGGCAGGAGCTGGACCTGGATGGTCCTTGAAGTCCCTTCCAACCCAAACCATTCTGGGATTCCATGACACAGCACACATCTCCCACTGAGGATCCACGGAAGCACCAAGCACCTGGAGCAGCCAGAGGAGGCAAAGCCACCCCAGCAGTGCCACCACAGTGCCCGTTTGGGAACGTGGACAGAGGGGGCTGAGGGCTGTACACTAAGGAGGAGGTGAACAGGGTCACAACAGCCTGCCCTGCACCCTAGAGAGCCAGGGAGGGCAGCCAGGGGTGTAGGGGGATACAGTGTGGGTAAATGAAGGTGGTATAGAATATAATCTTTTCCCCTGAAGAGTTGCAGCTCAACCAATTACTAGAGATTGGGAGCAGGCCTGATGTTAGCAGGCCACACCTGTAGCCAATAAGAAACGTGTTATAAAAGAGTGGATTGGTGGGAACTGGAGTCACTTGGCTGCTGTGAGGACAAGGAAGAGTCAGTGCTTAGAGGAGCTGCCTACAAGAAACATCAAGGAGGTATGAAACTAGTGATGCAGAACCTTTGCAATGTACTGATAATAGAACTCCTGCAATATAATGACAGCACAGGGGGGTCACACAGCACTGCTGCTGCTCTGCTGGAACTTCCTGGGGACAAACACAGGGCACTAAAGGCCAGTGCCACAGAAAACCGCTCAGGGAGGGGAAAATTAACAATGAAATCTAAAGAAGGACAGTCAGATGGGGTTTGGTTAAAAATGGCAGAAGGTTGGTGGCAGAGCAGGCCAGGAGCACAGGCTGCTGCAGGAGCTGCACCACCATCCCACCCCCCGCACTGTGCCAGGGCTGGCAGTCACCTCCTGCAGGTAATCCCTGCTCACTGTGAGGGTTTACACACCTGTGCTGCTCACAGTCCCTGCCTGGACGTGTTTAAATCATTCCCATGACTCCCAGGTTTCAGTCAGCTGGAGAGGGCTTCAGACATGGACAAACCAAGGACAAAAGGAGAGCACAGCTGGAGAAGGAGTCACATTCCCAGGCTGAAGGCTCTTCCCTGTAGGGATGCTCTTCTCCCAACCCTCTGGATACCACAGGAAAGGCAAAGGGCAGAAATGCCAAACCCTCAAAAGCTTCATTAGTACAACTGGTGAGTTCACCATGACCCAGACAGCACTTTGAAGAGGGTTCACCAAGGAAAGCCCTGTGAAGCCCATCACCCACCAAGCCTGGTCCTTCCCAGCCCTGCCACCACCTCTGGACAGGTCTCTGCTCATCCTTGAAGGTTCAGGCTGAGCCAAAACCCAGCCCAAACCCCCAAGACATGTCTTAGAGCAGGCCAGAGGCGTACGAGGACAACAGCTTTACAGCCAGCTCGAGACACAGAAAGCTCACAGGGACCTCTTTTCAGTTTTGCTAAGCAGCAAATTCTTCCCTAAAGTGTTCTGCAAACATTTCAGGTGTCTGCCACAGCTTGAGGTTCCGCTGCAATAACAGCAGTCATTTTCCTGACCTGGATTGTAGCTCGCTCTGATGCTCCTTTATCTGCCACCAAACGCCTCCGCGTGCAGGAAGGGTCAAAGATCAGCAGCACCACACAAAACCACCCAGCTCGGAGCTTCACCTGCCTTACCTGACATTTATTACACCCATGGCTAGCTCAGAAAGCCCAAAGTCCAACTTCATGCTCAAGTGAGGCGACTCCTGTGGATTCCCTGAAGGTACACCACAGTAAGGGAACATTACTCCTGCTTTGGACAGGGTTTCAAACTAATTGGTGTGTAAAGTAAAAGTCCAACACATCTAGAACTGCACTGCTTTACAGCAAACCGAGAAGCTTAAACATATATGTATAGAAACACAGTCACAAACATACAGCCTTCTTTCTTGGTCACCAGAAGAGATGCATGAGTTCACATTCAGGGTCATTCTTTTCTCTGCCTGGTAATTGGCAGCAAGAAAGAACAACAAAGCAAAAATCCTCCCCTGTAAATACATTCCTCAACAGCAGCCAGGCCGCCTGTAACAAATGACCTCGGATAAACTCCTTCCTGAGGGCAGGAAAGGGCAGGAAGGACTCATCCCACCCAATCCCATCAGAACCAGCACAGCACCCACTGCTGCTCCCATCCCTCACCCTGGAGTGAGCCCAGCAAATCACTACTACTTGGGCTTCATGCACTGCGATTTCCACACCAGTTTCACACCCTTGGAGCGGAATCAGGGCAGGAATTCTCAAAAATAGTTTTTTAAATGAGCAAGCTGATTAATCCCAGCCAGCAAGAAGGCATGCAGCAGGATCTAGCTAATTGACCCTGCTGCAACCATTCCTGGGGCTGTGCCCCAGCACCTGCACTCAGCTCTGTGCTCCTTGGCTCAGTGGCTCTCGTCTGACCCAAGCAGAGGGATTATTAAATGCAGGACTGAGATGAAAAATTGCTCAAACAGAGATGGAAATGGGGTTATTTTTGCAGCACAAAGCCCCCGGGGCAGCGTGCCCTGTGGTGGGACGTGCACCCACACGGTGCCAGGAGAGTGTGGGTTGAACTCCGGCCCATCGAGGCAGGGAAATGCCCCCAGACCACAATCCCTCACCTCCCCGGGAGCCAGGCAAGGCCCGGACCCGGTGGGCTGGAGGATATTTCAGCCCAGGCCCGGCTCTGGCTGTCTGTCCCCATGCCACCACGGGGAAGCCGAGGGGCCCCGGGCGGCTGCAGCGCTGGCCGTGCCCTTGGCACAGCCCCAGCCTGCAGAGCGCTGGCTGGAGCAATCAGAGTTTACATTTCAATGGTTTTCTCTCTGCCACTGCAGCTCATAATGAGGCAGGATCAGGAGGAGCCCGGGGATGCCGATGGACCCGTCTCCCTCAGTGAGACAGACCCATCCTTACATAAAAACCCCAGCGTGGCCTCCCAGCTGTCCCTGCCCTTCATGCCATGACCCACACGTGTTCTCATCATCTAAATAAAAAAAAAAAAAAAAACCTTCATCTGTAACCTGCTTTTCCTCACAGGAGCTGCAATGGCAGCAGCAGGAGCTCAGGAGCTCTGCAGCATAGCGTGGATGTCCGAGCCTGAACCCCAAACACTCCCTGTCGCCAGCACTTATTCCCAGAAATTTGTTCTACACAATCCACAGAAAATCTTCTCTCCCCTTCCCTGCTGCTCCTCAGCCCCAAGCCAGCCCACAAGCACACGCTGAGGATGAATCCTCCCCGAGCCTTGCAGGATAAATAATTTTCAGGAGGTTTTATGGCAGAAGCTCTGTGCCAATCCATTGACTCAATCAGTGTGTGATCACACTGGCAGCATTCACACACTTTTGAGAAGTTTCTCCCCAGGGTCAGAAACCGCCAATTCATTCCAGCTATTTCATTTAATACAACTTTAAGTGAAAACCAGAGTCTTCTACACCCAGCACTAGCCATTAGAAGAGGATTTTTTTAATGCATCAAGTCTGTAAGAAAATACTTGGCAAACAGCAGCCACTTTGCACAACGAGAGGGAAAAATAACATGAAAAATAAATACCCTGGTTTCCTATTTACCCAGAGCTTGCAGACCTTCTGAAGAGCATATCTTGAGCTGCACAGCAGCCCAGGAGCAGAAAGACACAGCTTATTCCCTAGCCTGGCAGAAGCACTATTTTGCATGAGGTTCAGAGGCTATACTTACAAGGAAAATTACCATATTTTAAGAAGCACCTTTAAGAGAGCAGAACATCAGAAGCCAAAGCAATTACAGTTGTTTTTGCCATACAAATAGCCTCACTTTACAACGTAACAAAGGTCAGCCATACAAACAACTCTAATTTCTGGTTTAGTGCTACAAATCAACCCTGATGATGATGATGGCACCTTCCATGGGCTGTCCTGGTCCATCCCTCCTGCCCAGTGCCCAGCCCAGGGCACATAACACCCTGTTATCCCACGCCAGGGTCACACAGGCACTGCACAGGCTCTGTGATCCCATACCAGGGTCACACTGGCACTGCACAGGCTCTGTGATCCCACACCAGGGTCACACTGGCACTGCACAGGCTCTGTGATCCCACACCAGGGTCACACAGGCACTGCACAGGCTCTGTGATCCCACACCAGGGTCACACTGGCACTGCACAGGCTGTGATCCCACACCAGGGTCACACTGGCACTGCACAGGCTGTGATCCCACACCAGGGTCACACTGGCACTGCACCCTGTGATCCCACACCAGGGTCACACTGGCACTGCACAGGCTCTGTGATCCCACACCAGGCTCACACTGGCACTGCACAGGCTCAGGGATCCCACACCAGGGTCACACTGGCACTGCACAGGCTCTGTGATCCCACACCAGGGTCACACTGGCACTGCACAGGCTCTGTGATCCCACACCAGGGTCACACTGGCACTGCACACCCTGTGATCCCACACCAGGGTCACACTGGCACTGCACACGCTGTGATCCCACACCAGGGTCACACTGGCACTGCATAGGCTGTGATCCCACACCAGGGTCACACTGGCACTGCACAGGCTGTGATCCCACACCAGGCCGGGTCACACAGGCACTGCACAGGCCTGTGATCCCACACCAGGGTCACACTGGCACTGCACAGCGCTGTGATCCCACACCAGGGTCACACTGGCACTGCATAGGCTGTGATCCCACACCAGGGTCACACTGGCACTGCACAGGCTGTGATCCCACACCAGGGTCACACTGGCACTGCACCCTGTGATCCCACACCAGGGTCACACTGGCACTGCACAGGCTCTGTGATCCCACACCAGGGTCACACTGGCACTGCACAGGCTGTGATCCCACACCAGGGTCACACAGGCACTGCACAGGCTGTGATCCCACACCAGGGTCACACTGGCACTGCACAGGCTCTGTGATCCCACACCAGGGTCACACAGGCACTGCACAGGCTCTGTGATCCCACACCAGGGTCACACTGGCACTGCACAGGCTCTGTGATCCCACACCAGGGTCACACTGGCACTGCACAGGCTCAGGGATCCCACACCAGGGTCACACTGGCACTGCACAGGCTCTGTGATCCCACACCAGGCTCACACTGGCACTGCACAGGCTCTGTGATCCCACACCAGGGTCACACAGGCACTGCACAGGCTGTGATCCCACACCAGGGTCACACTGGCACTGCACACCCTGTGATCCCACACCAGGGTCACACTGGCACTGCACAGGCTGTGATCCCACACCAGGGTCACACTGGCACTGCACAGGCTCAGGGATCCCACACCAGGGTCACACTGGCACTGCACAGGCTGTGATCCCACACCAGGGTCACACTGGCACTGCACAGGCTCTGTGATCCCACACCAGGGTCACACTGGCACTGCACAAGCTGTGATCCCACACCAGGGTCACACTGGCACTGCACAGGCTGTGATCCCACACCAGGGTCACACTGGCACTGCACAGGCTGTGATCCCACACCAGGGTCACACTGGCACTGCACAGGCTGTGATCCCACACCAGGCTCACACTGGCACTGCACACCCTGTGATCCCACACCAGGCTCACACTGGCACTGCACACCCTGTGATCCCACACCAGGGTCACACTGGCACTGCACAGGCTCAGGGATCCCACACCAGGGTCACACTGGCACTGCACAGGCTGTGATCCCACACCAGGGTCACACTGGCACTGCACAGGCTCTTGAGCTGCCTTTGTCCCCTGCTGTAAGTAATATGGATTTGACAAACTCCCCTGCCCAGCTGCAGTTTGCCTGGGCCTGGCTGTACCTGGGCACATCAGGGATTTGGCAGGAGCAGGACCAGCACAAGCAGCCTTATAGATACGTTTCTTGGGCAGGGCACAGATCAGGTGAAGTTCTCCTATGTCTCCATATGGAACACGTTTTTGCAGGCTGGGCTCCTCTATGCCACCACCTGCCCTGTTCCTCTTGCACAGGCTGGTGCCAGGTGGCATCCTCTGCCACAGAACTCCTTTTCTGCTGCTCAACTCCTGTTTGATTCTGCCACAAAATGAAATCCACAGCCAGATAATCCCAAAGTGCCCAGGTGAAGCAGTGGGAGTGAGAAGAGAGAATGGCTCTCCGTAACTATTTACCAAAGTGGAGTCCCACACGCTTGAAGGTTGAGGCAGTTTTGGAACTACTCCCATGCTCATAATTAGGCAGAGTTATTAGTTACCCTGCTTGATGGGAGTATTAAACACCAGTCAGCCCTGATCTTGCAGGGGCACAGGCATCCCATGGAGAAGGCCTCCAGCAGAAGCTCAGAGCTGCTGTTGTTCCCAGGATGGGCTCCTCTCCTGCCTAAGTGCTCCCCAGGCCAATCCAACACGCCAAACTCATCAGCATGGTGACAAATTTATACACCAAGAAAACTGCTACATATCCCCACAATGTCCCAGAAAACCTTCTGCAAGCAGCACGTGGCAGTTAAGGGCCCTCCACACAACACACACCAGCTCCCATTGCAGCTCAGCAGGAAGGAGACCTGAGAATTCCCACCTGGACACTCCAAAGTGGCTCCTCAGCAGTTTCTCCCATGCTGGCTCCAGCAGGAGGAGGAATGACTCAGAGGAAGGTGCCGCTGTGGCTGTGCCAGCACAACAGCACCTGTGGGATCAATAGGCTCTCAGCAAGACAGCTGTACTGAGCCTGGATCACCTGCCTCCTCCTGCTCTGCTCCCCACACCCTGCCAGCAGGGGCCCAGGAGGCCTCAGCCCTGCCCTGGGCCTTCAGGGACCCCTGGGCATCACCTCTGCCCCCGGGCACCCCCTGCCCCTGGTTGGGCCCGGCTTCTCCCGCGGGCTGTCACCTCTGTCCCAGGGCATCACCCCTGGGCATCACCTCTGCCCCTGGGCTGTCACCCCTGCCCCTGGGTTAGGGCCCTGGGCTGTCACCTCTGCGCTTGGGCTGTCACCTCTGCCCCTGGGCTTGTCACCCCTGTCCCTGGGCATCACCTCTGCCCCTGGGCATCACCTCTGCCCCTGGGCATCACCTCTGGCTGTCCCATCTGCCCCTGGGCATCACCCCTGTCCCCCTGGGCATCACTCTGGCCTCTTTTTTCTCCCTCGGCCCTCCCCCCTCTGCCTTTCTTCTCTTCTCCCTTTTATTTTCCTTTCTCCCTCTCCTCTTTTCTTTCTGCCCGTGGGCTGTCCCCTCTGCCCCTGGGCATCACCCCTGTCCCCCTGGGCTGTCCCCTCTGCCCCTGGACATCACCTATGCCCCTGGGCTGTCCCCTCTGCCCCTGGGCATCACCCCTGTCCCCCCAGGCTGTCCCCTCTGCCCCCCTGGGCTGTCACCCCTGCATGCAGCTGGTGTGCAGGTGAGCACCAGGACCGAGCCCAGCACATCCCCTCCGCCTCGGGGACTCCGCGGCCACCAGCACCACCAGGCTCAGCACCTCCACGCTGTGCGGTTTGTTCGGGTTTTAAGCCTTCTTTGATCTTTTTCCTGTACTCTCAAAGTCACAGGAAACATTTTTCCTGCTGCTTCAAAGGCCAGAGCTTGCACAGGGGCCCCATGCAGCAGACAGCCCAGCAGGACAGTCCTAAATTTCACCGTGACTCAGCTGCACAGACAGCCCTTGCGGGTTCCAGCCCCTGGCCCCACTGCCTAAAAATCCAGCTGCATCCCTAGAATGTTCCTGCAAAACTGACAGGCAACAGCAGAAGGGCCAGTGCTGAAACGCATGCTCTCACCAACAAACTTTGTTGTTGTTGAAAATAAACCTAAAGTTAACAACAAGCACAGGCTGCCACCAAATCCCCACCACTTCCTCATCAGAAAGTCCCTACACAGCAAAAAGATCCCAAGCAACGCCCCAGGAAGCAGCTCACACCTGCTCCACACACCAACAGGAGTGTAAACCAGGGCAGCACAAAAAAGACAACGCAGGTTAACTACTGCTCATCAAGTCAAAAATCAATTAACCAGGTTGCTTTAATCAGCCCATCAACAGGGACAGCACAGCACTGGGAGCCAGCCTCCCTCCTCCCAGGGATGCTTGCCATCACATCCATGCACCCATCCTGAGAGGTGCTGTGGTCAGCGCGGCAGGGCTGTTTAGCCACAGCTCCACTCCTGCTCCTCTCCGGGTTTTCCAAGGGGAAAAGATGTTCCAAACTTTGCTTTTGAAGTGCTCCCGAGAAGGATGGAGGTCATCCCGCTCACAGACAGCCCAGCTCAGTCCAGCAGGGCCTCTGCAATGCCCACAGGCTCAGAGGAGAACACTGGATCCACCATTCATCCTGCATCCCTTTGATGGCCGTGGTCAAAGGAAAGATTCGTGGCAACCCCCCTTTTTTTTCTACATAAAAAAGCTGCTGGCAGAGGAGTTACAGGAGCAGAAATCTGCAGCAAAGTTAAACCCGGGGGACACAAAGTGATTCTGGTTCTGCCAATCTGGCAGCACCTCCACGAGCTGACCACGGCCACAGGGAGAATCCAAACCACTAAAATTCCCATTATGACAACAGATGATGCTGACACTGTCACACAGCAAAGCCTTTTCTGAAGCCAAGCGCCGCTCCCGGTGAGCCGCTGCCCGGCGTGACTGATGTTGTTGGCATTCCCGGACCGCGGCTGCCCGCAGCCCTCCCGAGCAGCCCCGGGAGATGCGGAGCGCAGCGAGAGGGCTCTCTCCCCATCAGAGAGCTCCGAGCCAGGCGGATCTCGCACTGCCCGCGAGAGCTCTTTCATCGGGACAGGTCAATCGGCACAGATCTCTCTGGACACAAGCTCTCCCTGGGAAAAGGAGCGGAAAGCCCCGACCTGTGTGGGAGGCACCCACAGCCCGGGGTGCCCAGGGGCTGGGGTTACCCGAGTATCCCACAGACACAATAACACAAAAAAAAAAAATTTAAACCAGAGTGGAAACTGTTTTTCTAGTCCAGACCTCAGGCTCTGCTTTAAAAAGAGCACCTGAGCCTCCAATTGCCACCCAGATGGCTTTTTAAGAGCAAGCGCTCGGTCTGGGCAGCGTGGGGCCCGTCGGGGCGCGGTGCCCAGCCGTGCCACCAGCCGTGCCACCAGCCGTGCCGGGCCACCAGCCGTGTCACCTTCCCTGGCTGCCATGAGGAAGCGGGCGCGTCCCATCGCACCCCTGCCAAGGGATCTCATCCAGGACTTGTGGAACAAAAAGGACTCTGGAAACCGGACACCGCGGAAGCGTTTCGGGGAGTTAGGGCACTTGCTCTGCGCTCCTATGATTCTGCACCTTCCTGCCCCTCCAGCCCGGGCTTTAGGAATACAGCAGGGCAGGATTATTCCAGGGGGTCTGGGCAGGCTGGGAGGGTTTTGGCCGCGCAGGTGACGGACCGCACGGAGGGCGAGGCGAAGTCCACCCTGCAGCGCGGAGAACCCGGCAGGGTGGCACGCCGGGGGCCCGGAGGGGTTCGGGAGGGGTTCGGGAGGGGCCCGGGACCGCGGGGGCACGGCGGGGATGCCCGCTCCGCATCCCGCGCACCTGCGGCCGCCGCGCGAAAGTTGCGGGGCCCCTCCCGGGCCGGGAAGCGGCCCCGCCCGAGGGCAGGGGGAGCACGGAGAGGCGCCCGCGGAGCCCCCGCGCCCTCCCCGCTCACCTTGGTGTAGAGCTGCGCGGCGGACATGGCCGGGGCGGGCGGCGCTAGGCGCGGGGCATGGGGGCGGCGGGCGGGCGGACACACGGACGCTCCGACGCTCCGGCACTCCGACCTTTACACCCGCCGCGGCCGGCCGGGCGCGGGCACGGGAAGCGAAGGGAGCGGCAGCGGCAGGAGGAGGAGGAGAAGGAGAAGAAGGAGGAGGAGGAGGAGGAGGAGGAGGCAGCAGCGCCGCTCCGCCTCCGCCGCGCCCCGCTCAGGTATGGGGAGGCTCGGCTCGGCTCCCTTCGGTTTCCTTCGGCTCGGCTTTTATTATTCTTATTTCGTTTTCGGGGAAAAAAAAAAAAAAAAAAAAAAAAAAGAAAAGAAAAGCTCCTTTTAATAAATATTTTTTCTTCCCGGCCGCTTTCCCCGCGGTCCTCGGCATCCCCATCCCGCCCAGCTCCGGCGCCCCCCGGGCAGGGTCCCCCTGGCCGCGCAGGTTGGTGCTGCTTTTGGAAGGTTTTTGCCTTTTATCCATCTTCCTTTCTCACAGAGGAAGAGTAATTAAGCCCCAAGCAGCTGCCCCCTTGGTGGTTTTCGGGTCTTCCCCGAAAACCTGGGGATCCCCCACACTTTGAGGAGCGAGGGACGGCGTCACTGCGCTGTCCTTTGCCAGGACACACCTGTTCCCGGGATAAGAGCATTGCCCTCAATACCCACTGGAAATCAGCTCGAGGAATGTGCCAGGGATAGGTTTTTCTCTGTCTTCTGCCTGCAGGTGGGCTTGGGGTCCCACCAGCACCACTGCTCCTGGGCGCTGCTTGCGTGCCACTCCTACACCGAGGGCAGGAATTCCAACTTCCACAGCAACAGCCAAAAATTGATCCCAGCCCGTCAATCCGTGGCCGTGCTGCTTCCCTCCATCCCACGGGAGCGCCCTGTTCTGCAATTCATGCTTATACGGCACTTTCAGAGCCTGGGAAGCAGAATGAAATGCAAAGCGTTCCTAATTAACCACTACTGCTATTCTTTATCGTTCAAGGTATTTTGCATATTAACTGAGCAGGCAGAAGCCACGCTCAGCGATCCTGCTCCCTGTCCCCGGTGTTTGCTCCGTCACTGGGATCCCTCCCGCCGTGGTTTCGGGCTGTGCCGCTCACAGGCACCCCCAGCCTTTCCTCGCAGTGATCACTGGTGGCATCTCGCACTCTGCTCCTTGTCCCCTGCTGGATAAAACTCATCCCCCTGTCATATTTTCCCTCTTCCACCCCAGGGCCTGGCAGGGAGCAGTGCTGATGTGGTGGAAGGACAGCCAGCATTGCAGATACCTCTCTTTTCCAGCTCTGATATCCTTGATGAATCAAAAAAAAAAAAAAATTTGCAGGTGTCTCTGGGGGGAGTCTGGGAAGGAGGAAGGGAGGGGAGGAAAAAAAAACTGCACCATGTCTAGAAATTGCCCTGGGAAAATTTGACAGCATAATCCCTGCAAAGCCTCCAAGAGAGCTTAGTCAGGCAAACAAAACTTGCTCCTCTCATTTCATTAAATCAGCTGCAGAAACAAAACATGGAGCACTGGTGGAATTAGAAGCAAAGCTTTTAGTGAAGCTGGGGTAGCAATGATAGCCCCGAGGCAAAGCACAACCATTCCCCTAGAATACCAGCTGGTGTCACATGCAATTCTCCATTAATCTAAAACTTGAATTAAACTCACAGACTGAAAACCCCAAAATACATACAGAATCCCTGAAGTACATCCTAACTGCTGAGTTACTGGAAATTGTCTCCTTCAGGAAATAGAAGCTTCTTTCCACTTGGGAATCAAAACTTGTGTTGATCAAATTTAACAGGCACGGCCTCTTAAATAGCAGTTTATGGTACCCCTTTCTTGCATTCACATGGAAGGCACCTTGAGGTAACAATTAACTAAATACCAGGGGCTTTTCCCCTTTAAGCACAGCCAGTGGATTCTTTACAAGTACAGGATGGGTTGGAGTTCATTTTAAGGTCCTGGCCTTGTGCCTGTGTTATAGTTACACATGGAGACCCCGGAACAGATGGATGGATAGATGGGCAGGTGATGGCACAGGCCAGTGAGGAGCATCAACTCTGACAGCTCTAAATGTCAACAGAACAGAGCTGGCTGTTGTTAAGTACAACACCAGGTCCTGAATTTTTGCATGCAAAGATGTCCCTAAAGACCTCAAATCTGGATTTCACTCCTCCTGTGCCTCACAGAAGTCACCACATGCCACATCTGGGCACAATCTGGGGCCTGGCAGAGACACAGTACCCTGTGTGTGGATGCACTGGCCGTTTCTGCAGCAAGGGTTCCTGCCTGGGTTAAAATAATGATAAATTATTCCAGGTGATAAAGAAATGAATAATTAACATTCCTGCAAATAGAACTGATTCTGTCCAGAGCCCTGCAGCCCAGCCCCAGGGAGCAGGGATCAAGCCAGCACCACGCCACAGGGCATGGGGAACCACTCCAGAGCTCATCATCTTGTATGTGGCCAAAAACACCACCACGGAAAGCCCTGGGGTCAGTATAAAAGCCCTTGTAAGCAGATGGGCACATGTACAAAAGTCTTAAAGCCTTGGGAGATGCTGAGGATTCAAACCCTGGGGTGAGTCTGGGATGATGTGATCAGGGACTGACATTCCCAGCCCTGCCACAGGCAAGCCACCCACACGCTCCACACCTCTGCTCTTCCTCTGTCACCATGACAAATTTAATTAAAAATACTGGGAAGAATGTTTTGCAGAGCCCTGGTACGTGTCTAAGTGAAGAGGCTGTGACTGCCAGGTTTCTAAATGCCACTGGTTCTGCCTCTGTGTGGCTCAGAGCCCTGGTGCAGGGCAAGCTCAAGCCTGGGCCAGGCTGCTTCCCTCACCAGTGGCATCCCTGCACTCCGGGTTTAATAGCCGGGTTGCCTGCAGGATTGCTCACTGGGGCAGGAAATGCCACAGGATTTCAGGAGCAGCAAGTAACACTCAGGAGGTTCCTGGCACCTGCAAGCCACAATTCCAGCTGTGTTTGGCTCATTACTGCCTGGTGACCTGTAAGTCAGAGGCGTAACGTGAGTGCTGGCCTCAGGCAGGCAAAGACACCACCAAGCTTTGCAGCACGTTCTGCTTGGTGCCCTGTTTACCCAGTTTACTGCAAGGAGATCCAAGGAGATGGAAGAAGATGGAAGTCTGCAGGGTTAAGGAAACCCTTCAGTCTTGAGAGAGAAAATCGTTCTTACTGCATCACTCATCTGTTGGGGGCAGTGAGAAGGAGCCTCTCAAGGAGGCTCTGACCCAGCCAGCCTCACCAGTTCTTCTGGACCAACCTGAATCCTGTGAAGCTCTTGGCAGCAAAGGGCTCAGCCCCAGCAACATGCTCACCCACCAACAGCTTTGTCTCAGGAGAGTTTAGCTGCCCGTTATCCCATGGGAATTCACTCCTGCTGAAGGCAAACTTCTTCCAGTCTGATCTTTTAATCTTGTGCAGACCTCATGTTCGTTGCAGAGGAAATTTGCCTCCAGGAGCAGGAGCTCAGACACTCTATAAATGTTTGATAGCTCTGACCACCTCTTCTGAGTTATTATTTTATTAGAAAAGGAGATTTATTATGGTTCTGGATGACTTGAATTCACAAAGCTCACCAATGTGGTTTTTTTTTTATCCCTCATATCGTATGTACCCAACAAATGTCACAGCCTTTAATAACATGCTTTAATTAATCCTGGAATTCTGGACGTGCTATTATCTTCATTTTTCAAAGGGAGGTCACAATAGTAAAGGAAAATCTACATTGCTTGCACAGGCTACTCCAGGAGTCTGCAGCAGACCAGGAAATTAATCTCTTAATCATTCTGCCAATTTGACTCCGTGGTGGGAGCACAGACAGACCTCAGCTTTCTGCACTGATGAAACTATTTCCTTTCTCTGGGATGGCCTTTCCCACCTGCAAAACAGGACAGCTCTAATGTCCCCTGTGCAGCTTTTGAGATGGCTGCTGAAAAGGGCTTAACATCCTGGCTACCAGCCTACGTCTCCCAGCCTGAAGCTTCACCTTTCTGGAAGCTTCCGTCCTCAGTACCTGTAGGACAAGCCCTGTTTGGATCCAAGGAATCCAAGGAACAAGCCTTGAGAGGCACTCTGCTCTGGTTTGACTGGCTCCCTGCCAGGATGGAAACAGTTCCAGTGGACTTGTCTCTCTCCCATCTGGTGACTCAGGAAGTTTTGTCTGTAAGTAAGGATAAAATCCCACCACACTCCTTTTGCCCTCAGCAGGGCCAGGCTCTTCCACCACTTACACCCAGAATCAGCTGGGTTGCTGAAAGACCGCTGGTACTGTTTCAGATTAACACATCTCCACCTGGCCTTTTTCCCCACAGGGGACAAAAAGGCGTTTGTCAACTTGGTGTCTGCTTTAAACCAAGAGGTTACAACTTTGCAGGGTGTTTATTCTCTGTTTGTTCCAAGATGTCTGGGATCTGGGGCTCCTGAGCTCCAATCCCAGTGATTTATCAGCTCCATTCACGTTCTCACAGAACAAAAACACAACTTGGTTTGCCAACAGGGAGCCACATGCTGACAAGGAGGGTGGGAGGACAAAAATGGCCAGAGCAAGTGATTTGTGAAAGATGGAAGTTTTGGAAAAAAAGGGTGAAAAAGCAGGAGCTGGAGGAAAGATGGCAGAAGCTGAAAGGCTGAAGGAGAGAGAAACAGCTGCAGATAAGCAGCAGCTGCAAAGACTCATATGGAAAAATGAAAAAAAAAGAGCATAAAACATTTCCAAATGCCACAAAGTCTGTGAGCAAGAAAGGTTGAAAGGTTTTACATGGGTTCTTCACTTCCCTCCTCTGTATAGGACAGAGGAAATACTAAAGAAATACATAGCAAGGAGCAGGTCAGGGGCAGCACCATGGGGAGCAGCTGGGTCACCCCTTCCCATGCTCCTCATGTCCCCCACTGCTCCTCCTGCAGCAGGGCCAAGCTGGTGTGGGGACAGAGAGGCCAGCGAGGTGTCCCTGCTCCCCACTGCCACCAGCACCTTCCTGGGGACATCCAGCCAGCTTCTGTGCTGCTGTCTTAAACTATGGTGTGCTCCAGCCCCCTCATTCCATGTGTTCAGTGTGGTGATCCAGGGAAGCCCAGAGAGGTCGAGGTGCCGTGAAAATTATAGAGAATAAACCTTTTTACAAGACACCTTTAACTTCAGCCCTGCAGACTTATTTCTGCCCAAGCAGAGGACTCACAGACTTGGGACTCCAGTATTCCACAGATCATTCAACAGATACCAGAATCTAGCAAAAGAATATCAGCTTTTTAATGTTCACCCCACAGTAAAATACAGTCAGAGTTTTATACTTGGTATCGAAATACAAAGAAAATATTTTTGCAAATGTTTTCAGTTTAAAAGGCATTTTAATAAAGGTTTACTGAAAGTTTTCTACAATTTTTCTTTTTGCAGATTAAAAAGAATACCTGTGCATTGTTCGTGTCACAATAATACACTATTATATTGTAGAGGGCAGACAGTATTCTTGAATTAAAATGTCAAGAACTTTGGATTGGATCAGATTTGTAAAAAAAATCCATGGGGGAAAAATAAACTTTAAAATACTATGTTTCTTGTAATTTTCAATTAAATGTTTTGAGTATCACAGTGGAGAGAGTTCTTCCAACTCAAGTCATGTGTAAGCATCCTAAGAAAACATTTTTAAAGGCAACTGAGTGAGCTAAAATACCCAAGTAAGTGATGCCCTTAAGAGTCAGGCTTTAGTGCTTTTTCTGCAGTGGGGGGCTTTACTTCAAACTTGTTGGGCATTGACAGAATGAACTGTATCTTTTCTTGGTACTCTCTCTCTGCTTCCATATTTGACTCTTCTTCTTTTTTCCTCTTCTCTTCCTCAGCTTTTTGGAGCTGCTGTTGATAAGCAATTTGCGTTGCGAGCTGGTCTCTGTACTCTTTGGCCTTCTGTGCTTTTCTGGAAATGCCAAATGAATAGGTTATTTAAGCAGTGTGGGTAAAAAGAATAAACTTTATTATTATTATTATTATTATGTAATCTGTTAGCATTCGAGCTGAGACCAGAGAACCATTCAAAGCTCCTTTTAGCAGTATATAACTGCCACTATTAACCAAATGCTGCATGCTAACCTTATGTTCTTCAGAGAGTTAACTGCACTCTGTTGTGTCCTATAAAGCAGACTGTAAAACTGGTGCTTTACCAGAAAGAGGGAAAGAACAACTCCCTGCCATCAGCCCTCCTTGCTCCTCACAGCCGTGGTGAGAGGACAGAGGATGGGGGTGCTGGGTCTCAGTCTCAATCCCTGGCCTGGGCTCATGCTGCTGCTGACACCCATCCTCACCCTCCTGCTGAGAAGAACAACTCCCTGCTGCACTGATATTGCTGGAAGTGGCTGTCAGGGGAAATCAATCTTTCACTGCACCTCAGGACTCGTGTACTGCTTTCAGTCCTCTCTGGAGAAGCAGAGGAAGCCTTGTGTGCTCAGGCCCTTCTGGAGCAGGAGTCAGACACTTGAATGCCAACAGAGTAGTCAGGACTTGTGCACTAACTCAACAGAGCTGAGCCACAAACCCTTCCTGACACTGCTGAGTGCCATCTCTGCTAAGTGGAGCATATCCCAGCTGGAGCCCAGCGTGTTTCCTTCACAAGGGTGACACTTCTGCCACAGCCAGGAGATTGTTCCCAATACAGCCCTCAGAGAACACAACAGATACCGGCTCAGGAAGGAGCTACTTGTGTCCCACAGACAAGAGTGGAGAAAGGACAGGACTACAAAAGGGGAGTGAGTGAGATAAGGCCCTTTGCCCAAGGCTTTGCATGACACCCAGAGGAACATTCCAGCTACTGCGTGTAAGGCTCTGCTCATCCAGAGGCACTAGGGAGAGCCCCATGCAGCCCGGGTTACGTGCTGCAGCCTGGTGTTTTGGTGGCTGACACAGGATTGTTCAAGGGATGTCTGTGGCTGGAGTTTAGCAATAAGCCCGGACATACTTGCTCTCCTGGGGCAGGAACAAACAAACCTTTCATTAACCCTCCTCCCCAGGCTTCTGCCACTCGTAACAACAGCTCAGAGTATGAGGCGATGTGCTTAGGAAATATGATTGATGTAAGTCACATGATGATCAAAAACACCAACACCAGGATATGTACCACTATCTTCTGAGGTCAGAATTAATGACTTAATACCAGCTGCAGTATCACAAGTCTGCTCTTGGGCAGATAAGGTACGTAGTGGGAAAGCTTCTCTAAACAGAAGGAAGTCCACCCACTGCTCTGGCGTTATCAGAAAACAATAAACAGCTCTCTCACAAGTTTAAAAGATTGGTCTGCAAAGAAATGTCCTGATGACATAGAAGAAAAATACCTTTTACGTTCTTCTTCTTCTTCATATTCAAATTTTCTGACTGCTTCAGCCATTGCCTTCTTCTCTTCAGCAATCTCTGTCTTTCTCTCTTCTTTTTTCTGCACTGGAAAACAAAACCAGAAATCCTTTTAGAAGGTAACAGCTCTGCTGAGCTTGAAGGGACAGTGAGACTGCATTTGGGCTAAGTAGCCTAAATAACAGGTTTGAGTTTTGTTGTTTCTGAAGTGCCACACCAACAACAGCAAGTGTATTCTCAGCTTATTTATTTTTCATCCACTCAGACCTGGATGGATTTCACATTCAGGGCTTCATAATAATATAATTAATAACAATGACCATTTGCCCATGCCATCCTTACTTTACTAGGCTTTGCTGTGGTGATGGCAATGGGGAATTAGTGTAAGGAATGGCTGTAGGAGTGCATTTTGGGAACAGGTTCAGGGAGGGTCACATTGCTGTCCACTCTGTCACACAGTGTGTGCTGGGGCAATGCTGTTCCCAGCATCAGGGTGTTGAATTGCCTCTGCCCAGAAGTGTACCAGAGGTGTACCAAGGTGTGTTCAACCACTTACACTTCTCCTCCATCTGCGTCTGCCTTGCGTTCACAACATCTCTCAGCATGTGAAATCGAGCTTCCCTCTCTTGTTTCAGTTTCTCAACCCTCTCGGCCCAAATCTTATCCCTCTCTTCTTTGAAGATCTTCTCATCCTCTCTTTCTTGCTCCTTCTCCCTCCTCAGCTGTTCAGCCAGATGATCCAGGTAAGAAAGTTGCTCCTTCAAAAGCGTTTGCTGCAAACACACAGACGTTTGCAGAAGTGAGTAAATTAGTTCAAAAAAGCCTTTCAAACCCTGAAGAAAAGTGGTGGTTCACAGCCACTGTGGGAGCTGGGAGCCCAGAGACCGTTCCAAAACCTGCCACAGCAAAGAATTGCTCAGAATCCTCTACCTGCCCAGACCACAGAATAGAGTGATCCCTTTACCCACAGCAGCTCAGCTGCCTGCAACACACCCATTTTACAGACTTTCCACAGCTGACCAGGATACTCCAGTATCACCTGCAGTAAATATAATAATGTAATATAATATAATATATATCACCTCCTGTAATTCTGCAGCAAGGTCTAACATTGAGTTGATACAACTTTCCTAACCTACAGGAACTTCTAACCATCTCTCTCCTGTATCCTAAATATCCTGAGACTCATTTTCATGCTGAAGATGGACAATCTACTTGTTTTAACTTCGGGAAATGACAGACACATCCACTGCTTCATGGCATCTCCAAGAAATAAAACATGAAAGTTTGCATCTATCTAGATATTGTTTTTAAAGAATTTAATTTTTTTTAGTATTCATTAATTACAATAAGTTAAATATTTCCTTTCTTCTGCAGTTACAAATACTTACTACATCGGGCCCATGAAACAAAAAATAGTTTTCCAGCCTCTATTATGTCCATGCAGTGTAAGGATGATAAAGCTCAGGTGATTTATACAAAATGAAATCAGCATGGAGGGACAAAATTCCAGGACTTCCTGAGAGCCCCCACTTCATTTATCCAGCCTGGTAGCCTTGCTGATTGCAAAGCAGGCTTTAAAGTGCCGTGGTTTTAACAGCTAATGAGCTTCTGCAGAGCTGCAGGGTGCTGGCAGCAGGAGAGGCAGCAGGCTGCTCAACAAAAGAATTATCTCATTCAGGGAGAAGGGCTTGTTCTCTGTTACCCTGTGCAGTTCACAGGGCCACAGAACTGGTCTACATGAGGTATTGCCCCACAAGCTCACCATGAAACACCTTACTTTTTTATTTCTTATCTTCTCATATTCCTTGTCGGTGTCCTCAAGATCATTTTCCAAGACCGCCTTCTCTTCAGCAAGTTGAATTTGTTTTTCTGCATCAAGATGCTTCTGCCTGTCCTGCACTGCTTTGAGCCACATCTCCCTGCATTCCTTCTGCTGATATCGCTTCTTCCTCTCAAGGTCTTCATTTTCTTTCCTTAACTGGTGCAGCTCTTTTTCCTACATGGATAAAAGTAGCCAGCTTGTAAAATCACTGTGTAACTTCAAACTAAGTGGTGTCTAGAGTTAGTTTATTGCAAGATTGAAGAGAAAAGCCTTGCTGGCAATACAGAATTACTGTCATCCACTAGACCTGGTAAAGCCTGAACATTTTAGCATATCTTTCACTAGAATTCAGGATTTTTATCTGTAACCATCACATGCAATTCAATATAAAAATGGTATTGTGCCTGGTATTTTACAAATGTTTCAGACACATAGACAGAGTAATCTCTTTAGGGAAATCAGTATCATTGCAGCACTTTTGATCTATATCCAAGAGTTCATACACATCCATACGCACTGACAAATAACAGGGCCACGTGTTCCTCCTCTTTCTGTAGATATTATGTGTCCTCTGCCTGTGTTGGGTGTTCAGAGCACTGCATCTCTACCAGTCATAAGGCTGCTACAAGTCAGTGATTGTATCTTTGTGTTCTGATGGGCCCTTACTGAATGGTTTTCATGGTTTCAAATCATCCCACCTCATACTGGAAAGAACTTTATATTCCATTTTATATTGAAAAAATGTGCAGTGAAACTAAGTTCTTAAAAAAGAAACAATGACAAATCAGAAATGCGTATTTGAGATCAAATAGGTATTTATATATCCAAGATTATTTAGCCACAAAAAATTCAAAAGTAGCATTATTAAGTAATTCATAAGCATAATTTCTGGAGAATTGAATAAGTGTATAAGCACAACTGCACTGAAACATAGTCATAACACGGTGTGTAACCATCATTAGCACTGTATTATCTCAGAAATCATGCTTCACCTGTCTCTAAGGCACACAGTTTTTTGTTAACCTGTTTTTAAATTAAATGTCTCTTTTGTAATGTGAATGAGTCTTTAAAAATGCCTTAGCAGGTTTGTCATAAAGAGCATGTCTAATCTTTCCATAGGGAAGCAGAAGCTGCACTCCCTAACAAACATCCCTTTTTATGCTGGACATAAAGCACCCACAGGTTCTGGCAGTATTTCAGAGCCAAAGCTGACTTTGTAACTGCCTGAACTGTCAAATTCACTTTCAGAAGCTGGTGAAACAGCTTTGAAACTCAATATACATATAATTTGAGGAATAGCATTAGAAATCCAAAAAGCTTTGAACAGCAAAGGTGGAAAGAAAGCAGAAATAGTTAGCAGTCGGCTGTGCAAGTTGGCACATGTCTTTGGATGAATTCTGACATCAGTGAAGCTGTGTGAGAGCAGCCAAGGATGGGATCCATGAAAGTTTGTTCACTGGGGTAACACAACATCACAAATGTGCAAAGAAGTGGTTACCACCCACCCTTCTGCAAGCCAGGACCAAAGTGCTATGGCAGAAGCTCTTGACACTACAGTCAGGAAAACATGAAGTCAATCACTTTCCAAGAAATCACAGTTCTTTAAGGACAAATAAGACAAAGGAGGAAGGCCGCTAATGTAGGTAACGTAGCTAAAGCAAAAATTGTTGTCTCTGCTTTGTCACCCACTTTTGAGATATCATGGTCCACACATGTGGTCTACCATGCCAGAAGTGTGAGTTCTCCTTCACTAAATATTCCATTTTCATTGCAATGGCCAGGAGAAACCTTTATGCACACTTAGCTGTCCATTCACCCAGATGAAACTCCTGGTCATTAGGGGCTACCAGTCTGCAATGAAAGACTTGTAATGAGACCATCCGCCATTCCTCTTCTGCTGAGAACGGATTACATAGCATTTTCCATACAGAAACTCTCCTTCAAAGAAAGCTTTTCCTTCTCAGAGACTCAACCACTTCACCAGAAGAAATGTATCTCCTTGACAGAGCCCCAGGCTGCTGTCTCCAGGGGAAGATGCAGAGTCTTCTATTCTAATAGTGCTTTTCTGAAAAGGCCAGTTAAGGAGCAGCATTCTTTGCCTGGGAGGTTTGGCAGTGCCTTAGAAGTTGTTGCAAGAAAATAATTCTGTTCTACATGTTTTTAAATAAGCAAAACATTAGTCTAGCTTGGAATATTTTCACAGCCAGCATTTTCAGAGCTTTAGATTCATTATTGTCTCATTTTTATAAAATGGGGAAGTATATATGATGCCAGCACCAGCTTCCAGTGTCTAACAGAGTATCCTGAGTGATCATTCAGCCTCTACATGTAAACAGCTGCAAAATGAAGATTGAGTCTGAGCTAAATAGCCTCCCATAATTCAAACTCAACACAGAATACTGAACTAGCAAGCCACACTAAAGCCAGCAAAACTACAGCAGGAGAGATGGAAAAGGATGAAGAAAAAAGAAGGTAGTGGCTGAGCAGTTGGGCCAAGGTAGCCAAATGCCTCCTGTGATGTGAGCTCAACAGCAGGCAGGTCTAACAGGCAAGAGAGCTTAAATGCTGCTTGCTAATTTGCTTTAAAAATATATATAAAATAAATATTTCAGCTGGGAAACAAGATTCCCCTGCTATCCTCCAGGAAACTGGAAATCAAAAAACAACAAAGGTATTAGGCAAAAGCTTTAAAATGTTTCCATTTCCCACAACGCCTCTGAGAGACTGAGTGCCAAAACCCTTTAGAATGCTGAGTTTCAAAAGATGTATTTCCCTCTGTAAATGGGAATGCCTTTGCCACAGCTCTGGAAAAGAGGCTTAGCTTAACAGCACAGGCTCAGATACTAATGGTATCAGTGAAGATACAAATAAGGTATGGATTAGTCTAAATGTCTAGTAAGCCTATCATTAGAAGGGCCTTCTGCCCAAGCCTGAGTGCAGAACACTATGGAAATTACCAGCCTTTCAGCCTCCTCTCTGATCTCCTGCTTCTTCTCCTCTCTGCGAGCGGCGTGCACGGCCACCTGGGCATCACGCACATCCACCATCTCCCGGACCCGTGCTGCCGCCTCCTGCGCCCTCAGCTCCGCTTCCTGGTCCTTAGCCAGCAGTTCCTTCTCACAAATCTCTTCCAACTCCTGCTCCTGCATCTTCTCTTCCTTTTTCAGCATCTCCTTCAGAACCTGCTGGGCCAGCTGGCAGTCACCCAGCTCCTTCTCACTCAGTTTTTTACAGTGCTCGCGATACTCATGACATCGGTTTCTGGAAGGCAACGGAAAAGTTTTTTTTAAAAAGTCTCAAAACAATAAGCAGATCTCGAGGTGTGTGGTGAGTGAAGGCTCTCAGCTCATCACTGCTCAAAACACAGCAACCTCAGACACCAATTATATCCCTGGTCTGACATTGATTCCTTGTGGAACCTAAGGAACCACAGAGAGCCTGATTTGATGGAGGTCTTGACATTAATGAGCTGGAGGATTTGAATTTGTAAAAAGAGCCTGAATCAACTGCCTCACAAGGGGAAGGGAAGAGACAGCGGTGATCTCTGCACCCTGTGGCCAGGACACGACCCAGGGCATGACTGGAGCTGTGCCAGGGAGGGTTAGTTTGGATATCAGGGAAAGGCTCTCCCCCAGAGGGTGCTGGCACTGCCCAGGCTCCCCAGGGATGGGCACAGCCCCAAGGCTGCCAGAGCTCCAGGAGCCTTTGGACAGCGCTGCCAGGGATGCACAGGGTGGGATTGCTGGGGGTCTGTGCAGGGCAGGAGCTGGGCTGGGTGATCCTGGTGGGTCCCTTCCAGCTCAGGATATTCTGTGAGGGTAAATGAACACACAGTACATCCACACATTGTATACACAATGTGTACTCTACATATAGCTGGAACATGGGGGGTTGTGTGCATATATACCTTTTATTAACATATAAAACATAGACAGGCTACACTTATTCAAACATGCAGGTTGGTCTCTATTCAAGTGAAGACAGAATAGGTTGGTAAGTCACCTGAAAGCTCATTCATATTCAGAAAATACTGCGACCGTGGAAATGTGGGTTACACAGTTGAGCAGGAACCACTACAAATTTATTAATTTTTAAAGTGAAGTTCTGTGGGATAATTCAGACGCGTCACAATAAAAGCCTGGAGAAGGTAGAAAGTCAAACAGTAATGCAGCATTCAATTTTCATTTACTCTCTGCAACTGAGTTGCATACAAAGAGGTGATTTATCTTCAGTTGAAGAACACTTCTCTAATTGCAGATTCTGCTTTTACTTTTGCAAACAAAGCACTATAGAAATCAACACATGCCATCAAACATTACTTAATTTGAATAATCTGCAAGCACTTTAATTCTGTTCTATAAACAGGATATAGATTTTCATTAAGCCAGAATGTGAAACTGGCAGACAAAGGTGAAGACCTGCAAGTGTGAAGGATGTATAAGTCTGAGGATGTGTGACAGACACATGTGAATGCTGTGAAGTGAAAAGATATCTCACAATTTCATGCTGAATGAAACTATCTATGCAGATTATTGCAAAGGTGTTTAGGAATTCACAGAAGATATCACAGCCTGAACAACTTGACAGCAGCAGTAGTCACCTGCACAATGTGAAATACTATGACACTACACAAGCTTTAGCTGACTATCCTGTGTAACAAAAATATTAAATATTCATCAGACAACTACCTCAATGCTATTACCAATCTCCATATCAGGGTAGTTATTTAATTTTCAGAGCAGAGGTCTCACCACATTTTCTCCCTGCTGCCATTCAACAGTTGCTGCCTCACATTTCCCTGGGGACAAGGACATCTCTCTGTTCATTCTCTTGCCTAAAGCACCCATGCCATGGAGCCTGTGCTGAAAGGTGAAGGGCACTGACACAAACAGTGAAAGGGATAGCACTGCTGCGAAAACATTTCCATTCTGCTTGTTATTTCTGAACCTGCCCCAGCCTGGACTCCCTGCCCTGGGCTGAGCCCCAGCGTGGGCAGCAGGGCAGGGGGATCCTGCCCCTGTGCCCCTGGGCTCAGGTGAGAGCCCACCTGCAGAGCTGCCCCAGCCCTGGCTCCAACAGCACAAGGAGCTGGAGCTGCTGCAGCCAGTGCAGAGGAGGCCACGGAGATGCTGCCAGGGCTGGAGCCCCTCTGCTCTGGAGCCAGCCTGGCACAGCTGGGGCTGCTCAGCTGCACAAGAGAAGGCTCCAGGGACACCTCAGAGCCCCTGCCAGGGCCTCCAGGGGCTCCAGGAGAGCTGCACAGCCACTGGGGACAAGGCATGCAGGCACAGCAGCCAGGCAATGGCTTCCCAGGGCCAGAGGGCAGGGACAGATTTTGGGATATTAGGAATTAGGAATTGCTGGCTGGGAGGGTGGGCAGGCCCTGGCCCAGGGTGCCCAGAGCAGCTGTGGCTGCCCCTGGATCCCTGGCAGTGCCCAAGGCCAGGCTGGATGGGGCTTGGAGCAACCTGGGATAATGGAAGGTGTCCCTGCACAACAGATGACTTTGAAGGCCCCTTCCAACCCCAGCTATTCCATGATGAGATGCTGTAGTTCACTGCCAGTGCAGGCTGGTGAAAATGGATGGTTGTTTTACCTCTCAGACGAGACAGGAACCTCCTGACCACTGTTTAACCCAGCAATAAAAGCAGAGAGCAGCACTGGGATGTTCCTGCCATGAGCCATGGCACATTCCAAGGAGCACCCCTGCTCCCAGCAGGTCATCAAATGCACCACGCCATTGATGGTTTTCTTACGTTTCACCACTGGAATCTCTCTTTCATCTCCTGGGTGGGAGTTAGTGGTGATGAAAGACCACAGCACTCATTAGTATTCATGACAAACATATTTCTCAAATGTTGTGAGGGAAACATGCTATTAAAGATTCTAAATCTTGCTATTATTAAGATTCTACATCTTACAATTATCAATCACTGTATTACCTTAAAACAATGGGTTCAAAGTTCTCTCAGCACTGAAGGAATAAAGAACTAGTTATTCTTTTCTGTGATTATAAACTAATCTGATATTTATTGAATTCCCACGGGGGAGTAGAAGTTAATTATGTTCAGCATTGTTAGAATTTTAATATAAAATAACCCTGTAATTACTTGATTTCATCAAAATAATTCCCTCAAAGCAGCTTTTACACCAACCCATAAACATCTGCTCCCCCAGATGGCAGGTTTTCTTCCTCACTTTGCTATCTTAAGCTTCTTAACATTAAAACTGTGCCTGGATGTGGCTACTTCCCAAAGACAGAACCTCCCCAGTTATTTCATTTTATGGTTGAAGCATGATGTTGCTGGGATAACATCACTCCCCACATGGATGCTTCTGATGTTACCACAAGAAAGAGGATGTGATCTGTGTTTTATGCAAATTTTAAGACATTGCAGTTTTCTTTTAAGTTACCAATGATGAACATGCCCTCAGGCTAGCACTGGCTGAGTCTCTTCTCAGACAAGGTGTAGCCCTCCCTGAAAATGAATTCCATCAAGACTCCCGTGGTCCAAGCCTTGTCCCCTCTGTCACCCTGTGTCAAAGGACTCCTCCTGGTTAACATTACTACTGAGAAGCTGCTACACCTGTACCCTCAGGCCATAGCAACCAGCCATAAAAATTAAAAAATGCTGTCTTTCAGTGTTCTGGAATAATGTCTGACATTGTAGGTGCTCCTATACCTCAAGGTTTGAGAATCCATGCCTGGAGCACCTTGCTTGGAGTTAAAGGAAATACAAACAAGTCTGTATCAGGTTTCAGAAAGATATTCAAAAGAGTTGAAAATCTACAGGCAAAAAGAAACAGAAAATCATGTGTGTATCCACCTGCTACTGGATTGACTTGCCAGGGCTCCTGGGTGTGCCCTGGAGTAATCATCTCCAAAGGGGGCAGGTGTGCAGGAAGAGAATATGTTTTATACCATTCATAAATAACATTAAAAAGTAAAAAATGGCATTTATTTAATCTTTACCTCATCCTTTTTAATTTCTATTTGTGCATATGTTTTATAATGTACACAATATACCAGTACAGTATATTATTATATATTTACATAGTTGATAAATAAACATATTGGGGTGAATGTTAAAAGTTTTTACATCCAGGGGGGTGCAGTCAGAGGACTGGAGGCTATTGCTCCAGAGGACAGGCTATGACACAATTACAGACTCCTGCTTGTGGATTTTCAGCAAGTGTTGGTCTCCTGAGCAGCAAATCCTGCTCCCAGATCTCTACCTGGACCAGGATGGTTTAGGAGGAAGAGTAACATCTAACAGCTAAAGAAAAGCATACCTGGGGCTTCTTAAACAAGACAAATACATGCAGATACCCCAAGACTGCCACCCACAACTTCTGCGAGGAGAGATGCCTCTAAATCCTCTGAAACATGCAGCCAGCAGAACACCAACAGTAAAGGTTCAGCAATACTTTTTAACAGGATGCTGTGTGGTGTGAATATGGCTTAGATCCCAGAGCAGAGTGAGAAAGGTAAAAGGACAATAATAAGATGAAATATTCCTATGAGACTGAGTGAGCCATAGATCAACAGGGCTACACTAGGAAGACAAAGGACCTGAGATATTAGGACAGGCAACTACAGCATGAAAGTTCAAGTATGTGTCACTAGATGATGCAGTTCAGTGGTGTGATTCATTTTGCAATTAAACAATCTAAAATTAGACATCTGAACAGGAATCTGCATATGTGCTAAATTCCCACTCTGATCAATGAGAACCTAATTAAAGTCAGTAGAGGCTGGGGTGCAGCTCAGCTGACTGGGCAGGATAAGCTTGTTTGGGACTGACTTTATGTTCCTGTAACTGTCCTGATTTTGGTGAAGTTTGGGATAGAACAGGAATGCAGATTCCCAGTGCATATAAAGTTACCATTACTTAGACACCTACCTTTAGGTAACATCTCCCTGGTGTGTGAAACAAGCTACAAGTACAAAATAAAATGCACTCCAGCAGCACCCCCTCCAAACTATTTTAAAAGTGAGTTTTGACCGCTTTGTGTGATAGATTGAGAACAAACCATAAGCTGCAAAAGGCAAGGGCCACATTTTCAAACCACCATGTAAAGTTAGGCAGTGTATGCACTTCTAACACCTGTCTAAGTCAATAAACCCCACATTTTAACAAAAGTTTACCTGTAGAATTAGTTAATTAGTGTTTATGCACAAGTAAGAGCCAATGTTGATTTTTATCCTCAGCCTGGGCACACTGAGAAGCAGGTGTTGTAGATTTCACAGTACCGTGGGAGACTGGGAAAGACACTTCAAATAATCACAATTAAATAACATTATTATTTCTTTCATCCCTCCCTCAGAAAACCAGATTTACAAGAATGGGAGAAGGCAGACTTCGTGCCAAGGCCTCAGGTCCTAGTAAGTACTTGCAAGTTACTGCTTTCAGTCAGGAAGACTTGGCACAGAACTTCAGGCTGCATTAAACCCTTAGCTGCAGCTGCTACTCTTGAAAAGTATGCAATAAATAAAAAACACTGTCTTTTTGGACAATCTTAACTTTTCAGGAATCCTTAATGACATATTTTCTTAGTAAGCTTGATTTAGGCCAAATCAACCTTCCCTGCAGCCTGTTCACCCCAACAGTATAAAGCTGGAACAGGAATTACAAAAAGGGTTGACTTGGCAGGTAGAAACACAGGGATTCTCATGTGGGACAAGGAGGACACACTACACTTGGAAGAATTAACTACTCTGATTTTTTCTGTCTTACTGTTTCAACCACTTTCATCTTTCCTTCCTCTGTTTATAATTGCCACCGTCTTTTTAAAATGTCCCTATATATTTACTTTGGGCAAATTCTCTTTTATAAAATATTTTTATGGCAATACCTGAACTGTTGCTCTCGTTTTTCAGCCACCACTTGTAGTCTTTCTTGCTCCCTCTTCTCCCTCAGTAATTTTGCTTGCTCCTTCATGTTTGCTTCTTTCTGCTGTGCCTTTTCCTCATCAAGTGCGTTCACCTCAGCAAGGTGCCTGCTCTCCTCTGCCTCCAGAAAGTCACGGAGCCTGTAATGAAAACATTTGAATAAAGGCTAAATCAATCCTTCTGTCAAAGGACAAAATTTTTGTTTATTTGCTATTAACAGAAAGTGGGTACTGGGCTCCTTTTAACACCCCTTGCAAATGTCAGAGAAGTGAACATCAAATTTTAACTCAGGGATCATTCATGTTGCATCCATCAAGGGAACCTTACAGCACACCATGAGTGATCCTGTTGGGCACAGTCTAAACTCCTGATCTTACAAACCCACTTTCAAAGCTGCATTATGACTTCAGTTCCCCACTCAACAAATTATTTTATTTCTCAGACTACATTTGTCACCAGCTGACAACAAGTGGATTTTGTACAATGGTTATCTTTCAGCACAGACCCACAGAATATCCTGAGCTGGAAGGGACCCCCAAGGATCACCCAGTCCAGCTCCTGGCCCTACAGACACCCCAGCAATCCCACCCTGGGCATCCCTGGAGCTCTGGCAGCCTCGGGGAACCTGGTCAGTTCCCCACAACTCTCTGGGGAAAAAACCTTCTCCTGATGCCCTCCCTCCTCTATGCATCTATAATTACATCTTCTCTCAAATGACCTCCTGCTATTTTAGCATCACTGCACAGAACACTTCATCCTGAAATATCTTTGATGAGAAAATTATGTCAAATAGGCAGTTTTTAAACACATCATCATTTACTTCTCTGTTAATCCCAGCAGTGAGAAACCTGGGGCTACAGAATCCAGAAATCACCGATTTCAGCCCAAATGCCACAGGGTCTCAGCAGAAAGAGCCCTGGGGGTGCCGGCAGACCACAAGCTGAGCATAGGCCAATGATGCACCCTTGTGGCAAAGAGAGCCACGGGCACCTTGGGCTGCGGGAGGAGCAGCACTGCAAGCAGGGCCAGGGAGGGCATCCTTCCTCCCAGCACTGCTGAGACCCCACTGGAGCACTGGCTCCAGCTCCGGGCTCTGCAGCACCGCAAGGACACGGCCTCAGCAGAGGGTGCCAGTGGAGGGACACTGAGGGACGGGAGCACCTCTCCCAACAGGAGCATGTCTCCTAAAGTTCCTTCTCTCCTGAGAGAGCAGGACTGTCCAGCCTGGAGAAGAGAAGGCACAGAGGGATCTTACACATAAACTCCTGAAGGGAGGGAATGCAGGAAAGGCAGACATCTACTCCTCAGTAGTGCTCAGTGGTGGGACAAGGGGCCACAAATTAAACCACATGAAATTCTAAATTAACAGAAGAAAACATTTTGTTTTCTTTTTACTGTGAGTGTGATGAGATATTGGACAGGCTGCCCACAGAGGTGATTCAGTCTCCATGTGTGGAAACAAGCAAAACCCAAATGGACACACACTCCTGGACATCCTGCTCTAGGTGACTCCAGGGTTGGACCAGACAAGCTCAGGAGGTTCCTTCTAACCCCAGTGGTTCTGTGGAACCCATGTGCAATTCCCCTGAAGACACATTAGACCAGGACACCAAACTGATGACTTTCACAGCTACGAAGTCACTTGACATGAAATAGTAAATTAGAAATTAAATCACATTATTTTTTCCAAAGATCATTACAGCATAATTCTGTTCTTTACATGGCATGGTAATATGCTTCACCTTTAATGTTTTTGAAAGACTTCTGGAAAATTTTAATTTTTTCAGCTGACTGTGCTGCAAAGTGTTATTTGTAGGAGCTAAACATCAGCTTGATGACTTTGCAACAAAACCCTCAGTGACACTGAACTGAGAGAATTTCTGACACTTTGCTACCCAGAGAAGCTGTGGATGTCCACGGCAAGGTGGGTGGAACTAGATGAACCCATGCAACCCAAACCACCCTGGAATTCTATGATTCTGGACCCCACCTCTGGAAATGTTCCAGGCCAGTTTGGACAAGGCTTGGAGCAACCTGGTCTGGTCTGGTGGGAGGTGTCCCTGCCGGGGTGCTTGGAACAAGATGAGCTTTAAGGTCCCTTCCAACCCAAATCATTCCATCATTTTATGATTGCATCAAGGCACTCTTCAACCTCTTTAAAAATCAAGCAATGAAAGTGCTATGCTACTACTTGTGTGCTTGTCTGCGACAGACAGGAGGATCCAAATGCCACCTCGGCTACACAGTTACTGTGTTTGAACACCGGCGCCGGGCTCTCTGAGCCCACACCAAAAACAGCAGGGGCGCTGCACCGGCTACTTGTTTGCTACCTCTCTCTCCTCACTTCGATCTCCTGCAGGTACTGCTGCAGCGTGGCCCGGACCTTCCTCTCGGCAGTGCGCTGCATCCATTTGTCCTCGCCGCCCTTGTGCCAGACGGAGACGTTGCGGTAGTGGCGGAGCACCCGCAGGTCACGTTCTTGCTCACGCTGCTCCTCCTCCAGCGCCCTCTCAGCCAAAATCGTCTCTTCGAACAGGTCTCTCTTGGTGGGCTTGGCTAGCTGCGAGAGAAAGGAAATGCAGAAAGTGTGGAGACCTCACAGCACCCTTCCAAGCATGTGAAGGGGCCTACAGTGAATCCAGAGGGGGCTCTTCATCAGGAACTGTAGTGACAGGACAGGGGAAATGGGTACAGAGTGAAAGAGGGAAAATTTAGGCTAAATTCTTCTTTGTGAGGGCAGTAAGGCACCCGCACAGGTTTCCCAGAGAAGCTGTGACTGTTCCTGGATTCCTGCAAGTGTCCAAGACCAGGATGGATGGGGCTCGGAGCAACCTGGGGTAGAGGAAAATGCCCCTGCCCATGGCAGGGGGTGCCACCAGATGAGCTTTAAGGTCCCTTCCAACACAAACCATTCATGGGTGAAAATACAAACTATTAGTCCGCATGTTTTTCAGTTGAATTCATGACTGTGCAAGTACCTAACCCCAAATGATGAATTAATGGTAATTATGGGGTAATCTCAGAATCACTGAGGCTGGAAAAGAGCTCCAAGTTCACCAAATCTTGGAACTCACCAAACCTTGTCACCCAGCCCACAGCACTGAGTGCCATGTCCCATCCCTCCTTGGACACCTCCCTGGGCAGCCCCTTCCAAGGCCTGAACGTCTTTTCTGTGAAGAAATTCCTCCTAAATTAGACAAGCCTTGCCTACACCCCCATAGCACCAGGCTCCTCAGGACCCCCAAACACAACACTGGGCTCCTCAGGACCCCCAAACAGAGCATCGGCCTCCCCCGGACCCCTCACACAGCACCGGGTTCCCCGGGACCCCTCACACAGCAGTGGGCTCCTCGGGACCTTCAAACACAGCAGTGGGCTCCTCGGGACCTTCAAAGACAGCACTGGGCTCCTCGGGACCTTCAAACATAGCACCGGGCTCCCCGGGACCTTCAAACACAGCACCGGGCACCCCAGGAGCCTTCACACAGTAGCGGGCTCCCGGGAGCTCTCACACAGTACTGGGCTCTCCGGGAGCTCTCACACAGCACCGGGCTCCCCTGGAGCTCTCACACACTACCGGGCTCCCCGGGAGCCCTCCCGGCTGCTCCCAGAGGGTCCGGCCTCAGCCGGCTCCGCTCTGGGGCTCGGCCCCCACGTCCCCGCAGCTCCCCGGAGCAGAGCAGCCCCGGCGTGGCCCCTCACCAGCGCCACTTCGCCCGGCAGCGGCCCGCAGCCGGTGAACTCCCGGCGTCTCTGTGTGTGAGAGCGGTGAGGGGGCTGGGAACGGGGCAGGGGCCGCGCCGCCATGGCGGATGGAAGCGCCGCCGTTGCTGAGGGGACGCGCGCGGGACGGAAGTGGCATCATGGCGGGGGCGCTGACGGGTGTCCGCCGTGGCGGGGGTGCTGAGGGGTGTCCCGGTGTTAAAAACGGGACCACACTCCCGGTACTAAAGGGATTTCAGCATTTCTTATAATAAAAAGGCCTAAAGCATGGGGGCCCGCGGGCCAAGCAGGAGCGTTCCCGTCGAGGATGCTGCAAGGCTGGGTCTTCTTGAGCAGCGATGTCCCCGATGTTCCAGGTGGAGCGGCACAAATTCACTGGGTCACTTTTAATCCTGTTTTTTGTCCCTCTGGATTGGTTTCTGTTGGGATCCTTTCATTTGCATTAAGGTTTAAGGCGCTTGATTGGCCCATTACAGTTCTGTCCAGGCTGGCTCATTCAGCTTGGGGGGCGGGGGAGAGGGGGGCGGTGCACTTTGCTTAGGTGTAGTACGGTATGTTGAGTACCGTATTTCTTACAACTACCCTTTTAATCCCTTTTACAAAGAATAACTAAACAGTACACGCTTAACAATTACCAACTATTTTACAACAATTTCTAACCTATTTTTGACACTGGCGTGGCGGGGGCACTTAGGGGTGTTCTGGCATGGCAGGGGCAGTGAGGGGTGTCCTGGCATGGCGGGGGAGTTGAGGGGTGTTCTGGCAGGCCGGGGGCGCTGAGGGGTGTCCGGCATGGCGGGGGCGCTGAGGGGTGTTCCGAGGTCAGGGGACCGTCAGGGCTGGAAGAGACCTTCAGGATGATCCAGCACTGCCGCTGTAATGCCGAACCCACCACGCCGTGGCACCCCGAGCCACAGCCCGGCGCCTCCTCAGCTCCTGCGCTGTGACTGCCCTCTGTGGGCAGCCCCTGCTATGTCTATCCGCCCGTGTGGCAAAGTGCGGAACGCCTAAAAGTTTCTGAAGGGGTGGTTTTTGATCATGGAATCATAACATATCTTGAGTTGGAAAGGAGCCACAAGGGGCCCCATCCCCACCGGCGTCAGGGACCACAGAGTGCAGCCCCGGGTGCCGGTGCTGCGGCATCAGCGGGGACAGGCTGGCAAAGGAATGGAAAGGATTTAGGTTAATGATTCTTATCTTATGGAGCCAGCCTGGCAGAGCTGGTGTGCAGGGTGCTCAGCTGCACAAGAGAAGGCTCCAGGGACACCTCAGAGCCCCTGCCAGGGCCTCCAGGGGCTCCAGGAGAGCACAGCCACTGGGGACAAGGCATGCAGGGACAGCAGCCAGGCAATGGCTTTCCAGGGCCAGAGGGCAGGGACAGATTTTGGGATCCTGGGAATTAGGAATTGCTGGCTGGGAGGGTGGATCACTGGAAGCGTCCAAGGCTAGGCTGGAAAGGGCTTGGAGCAGCCTGGGACAGTCGAAGGTGTCCCTGCCCATGGCAGGGGCTGGCACTGGATGGGCTTTAAGGTCCTTCCCAACCCAAACCCTTCTGTGACTCTGTGAAATGAAACGAATTACAAGAATGGGTTCTCTGTGCCCACAGGTGATGGAGCAGAGTGAACCCACAGCTCCCAGGTCAGGACTGTCACAGAGACCTCCTGCAGCACATCCTGCTGATGCCAGGCTCCAGACCTGCCTGGGCTGGAGGAAAAAGGGAAGTAAAACACTGGCTGTGCATCAGTGATTGCTTCAAGCTCATTGCCCTTAAAGGAGTCACAGGAAAAAGCTGTTGCTAAAGCTTTGAAGCTCTGGAACACACACACATACACTGCCAAGAACTTTGCTTTCTTGCACATAATCACATTAGCTTGGCTGATAGCAAGTTGAAAAAAATGATCCCAGGGAAGAAAGGTCAATGTTTAACCTGGCTGTAAAGCTTGTTCTCATCCAGTTAAAACCCAGTGCAATTACTACTGGTGTCAACAATGGGATCCTGGCACAGTCAAACACAGCAGTTTGATACACAGGATTTACACACTGGAGAATGTGTTATACCACCATGGTAGTGCTTGAAATGGAATCTTTTGAGTTTATTTCAGTAGAGACTTAATGCTGTCATACTATCGTGACTTAGTTTTTGAGATGTTTGTGAAAGGGAAACAACTTCACATCACTTTCCCCCTGAAAAACTTGTATTTGAGTGGAGGGAGGGCTGAATTTCTTGGTATTTTAGTTCTGCCTAGTATTTTATGGTGTGTTTAATGGGAAGTGTTGCCTTAGTCTTAAGATCTACACAAAACCAGCTATCAGCTTTATGTGTAATAGACTGTACAAATGTGCAGCACTGCCATCTGTTTGACATCCAAGAATAAACAGGGATGTGTGGATTCTCTAAAGCCTCCATTCTTCTGTGAAGTCCCTCCACCAGCTCTGAGAACATTTCCTCCTGAAAACTGAGTTTATTCCAAAGACATGGCAGATGGCTTGTGACTTTATTTTACATGAATGTTTGATGAAAAAACAGATTCTCTTTAATTTAGGTGCCTGAGAAGACCCTGGTCACTGGCTTTCCTCACTGGGAATGTATATGGCATATAGGATATACATTGGATATGGTCTGTTCTGGATTGGCTGGAGTGAATTCTCCTTCCTGAAACCTCTCTCAAAGGAATGGCCCATAAACTTCATATATTCACAGAACCACAGAATCCCAGGGTGGTTTGGGTGTGAAGGGACCTTAAAGCTTGTCCCTTCCCACCCCCTCCCAGTATCCAGGGTGCTCCAAACCCCGTTGGCAGGAGGGAAGGGCTGGGAAGGCATGGAAGAAGGACAGAAGGACAGCACGTGCTGACAGATGGAGCAACTCAGCAAACCAGAGCCCATTTTCAGAAGCAAAATCTGCAGTGGGAAAATCTGGCAAGGACAGTAGGGCCTTTCTGTCCTTCAAGGAAGTATGAGAAACTGATTGGTATCAGCTGACGGACAATTCCCTCTTTGTACAAAAGAAACTTTCAGCTTCTTCCTCTAGAAGGAAAATTAACTCTATTTGAGGGAACCAAAGTCCTCCCCATCCCTCATAAAAGACAACTTTCCCTACAATGGCTGCCTATTCTCTTTGTCTGAGGTTGTGGTGGCCACATGAGCCAGTGCTTGGGCACACCAGCCCCCTTCCCTCTGCAGGATCAATGTCCTTCTGTCCTGCAGATGCCCCTGGCTTCCCAGGCCAGGGCTTTCAGAAGTTGCTAGTTCCTCTCTGGTTATGAATCCCCCTGAGGTTTCCTCACCGGTCACACTCCACACCATCTCAGATTCCTCCAGCCAGGCCTTCTTGTGATTCTTCTTCCAGGCAATCTTCAAAGTACTTGCTTAGGGAAACCATTACTCTTGGCTTTTTGTGTCTTTTGGGTACATTTTTTTCTGAGTGGGTTTTTTGGGGTTTTTCTGGTGAGGGATTTCCTGTTTTGCTCAGATCCACATGACTGGCTGAGTCAGGAACAGGAGAGTCACATAAATATAAAAGTGTGTCACAGTGACACGCTTTGCATCAGTAGCAGAGCTCAGAACTTCTACTAATGTATTTTAAAAATGTAAGTTAAATATAAATCTTTCCCTTACGTCGCTGGTCACAGGCAGTACCTGCCAGCTGGCACCACGTGTCATGGTGCAGAGCCACACAGGCCTGGCTGTGGCAGGAATCACAGAGCCCTGGGATGGCTTAGGGTGGAACAGACCTTAAAGCCCATCCAGTGCCACCCCCTGCCACGGGCAGGGACACCTCCCACTGTCCCAGGCTGCTCCAAGCCCTGTCCAGCCTGGCCTTGGGCACTGCCAGGGATCCAGGGGCAGCCACAGCTGCTCTGGGCACCCTGGGCCAGGGCCTGCCCACCCTCCCAGACAGCAATTCCCAATTCCCAATAGCCCAAAATCTGTCCCTGCCCTCTGGCCCTGGGAAGCCATTGCCTGGCTGCTGTCCCTGCATGCCTTGTCCCCAGTGGCTGTGCAGCTCTCCTGGAGCCCCTGGAGGCCCTGGCAGGGGCTCTGAGGTGTCCCTGGAGCCTTCTCTTGTGCAGCTGAGCAGCCCCAGCTGTGCCAGGCTGGCTCCAGAGCAGAGGGGCTCCAGCCCTGGCAGCATCTCCGTGGCCTCCTCTGCACTGGCTGCAGCAGCTCCAGCTCCTTGTGCTGTTGGAGCCCCCAAAAATACACAGACATTTTTCATGTCTCTTGTGCAGTTTCCCTTGAGACAGTAACGTCACGTCTTGGCTCTCCTCTCTCACCATTGTGATTAATTTAAATTCATGCTGGCACTAAGTTCTGCAGCCTGGAAGTCCCACAGATGTTTCATGGTAGAGCTTTAAGCACCATTGACTCATCATTCACATACCTGTGACACAACACATGTTCCTGTTGCATCCATGTATCTCCCCATGAAATTTAATGGCAGCAAGATGCAAGTTTCTAGCCCTGGCACATAAAATTCAGGTAGCCCTTGATATTTATTTGACTCTGAGTTTCAGGGGAGGAATGAGAGTTTTGAGTTGGAGGCTGAAAAGAGCTCTTTGAACTTTCTGAATGAAGGCAGCGGATGGGACAGGTCTGCCTTTGGCCATGGCTGGCAGTGTCAGCTGCGTTGCATGAGTCCTGCTTGGTCACTGTGGTGCAGATGTGGAAGTGCAAAGATCAGAGTCCTTCCCCAACCATGTCTGAGCCAGGCGCCATCCGACAAATGCTCGTTTTTACCCCAAATCCCCACGGTGGAAGGGGGTGGGAGGGTGGAGGATCAGCTGCTTCCCTCTCTCCACACCCACAGGCAAGCAGAAAAGATCTTTTTCTCCTTCCTTTCTCTCAGCCTTGAAAGAGCAAAGGGTAACTACAAAAAGGGAACATGGTGTGAGGGAGGGGGTGAATAATTCCAGCATTAAGACAGACCAAAGCCTACTAGTGGATTTACAGCTTTATTTTTATAAAGCTGCCTGTGGTCCTTCTCTACCTCCCTGTCCCAAGAGCTGATCCATCTCAGGAAACATCTCCTCACTCTCCCTGCGTGCTCCAGGTTTCACCAGGAACACTGTACATCTCCAGGTTGCTTTATCTGTATTTTGTAATTAGAAGGGGATATCACAGAGGAGCTCACCAGGCATCGTTTGGGGTTTCACCACCTACATCCTGCCTGACTGCTCTCAGCCACAGCTCACAAAGTGGGCGAGATCAGCTGCAAGGTAAAAATCCCCCTCCCAGCAAATCAGAGTCCCTGAAGCAGAGCAGAGCATCAGGCTGCAGCTCCCTGCAGGCACAGCTTCGAGGCTGGGGCAGTGCTGCCTGTGGCAGACTGCTGAGGTGTGGCAGAAATCAGAATTCCAAGCTAGTGACATGGATCCTTGCACACGAACACTCCAGGGAAATGCTGCCCTGCTGACCTCTGTACTGGCATGGGATGGAGAGCCATGCACAGTCCTTCCCTTCCTAATCCAACTCCAGGCAGGAAGGATGTCTCTACTGCAAAAATGTGAATATTTGTGCTGGGAAACACACTTTTTTTCATGCCTGAGACAAAAACTGACTGTAACCCATCTGGAGTGTTCAAAGAGGAAGTGAAAGTATTTGAGTTGAGTTTTTCAGACTTGGCTACCTGCTAATTTTATGATGTCAACAAAAGATTATTTTATTCTTTTTAGCTAGAAAGCAATCTCTGCTGACTATAAATTTTCCTTCCTGTTATTTTTACATGAGTCTTTTCAACAGACCCAAATGACTCCAAGAAATAAGGTCATGTACTATGAAGATGCTTCTGCGTCATCCTCATGTGCCAATCATGGGAGACTGATTTTCTGTCCTCATTGCAGTGGGAGCACCAAAATGTGCAGCACAGTCTGCAGCTGACACAGCAAAAGTAGGGAAAAAGGGCTAAAGTCAGTGGGAGAATGAGGAAAGGACAGGTTACACAGAGGTTTTATCAACTGATGGCTCTCAAATTAATTTGGTGGTATGGGCTTTTTCCCAGAAGACTTAGAAAGTGAGTCCAGCCATCTAAGAGCTGTTTGTAGTGGGGCTTTTGGAAGGGAGGTGAGGTGCTGGCAGACTGAGGGAAAAAACCAAACACTTGGAAATAACAAGCCAGCTAACTTCAGTTCCTTATTAACAACATCAAAGAGACCATGGAATAAGTAATTGGGAAATCATTTGCAGACAAGAAGAAAATAGAAATACCAGGCAACATAGATACATCAAGGACAAACAGTTTCATGCTAATTGCTTTTCCTTCTGTGATGGGTCACAGGCCTTGTGGGGAAAGAAGCAGTATATTTAATATCAGAAGGCCTCTAACACCTCCCTGTGCCTCACAGCACCTTTGTCCCCATGGCCTGTCCTGAGCAACCCCTGGGTCCCCCACCTGTGGCTCAGTGTCACCTGGGTTGCTGTCCCACCTCCTGTGGGTTTAAATTTCAGTAATAACCTGGAGAAGATAACAGAGAATTTTTTATGTAGGGAGCACATGGAGGTGTTAAAGACAAGGACTGCAATAGAAATAGAGTTGCCAAAAGATCTGGAGGATTGGAGGAGAGGGCTGAAAAATCAGATGTGGTGCAGAAAGGACAAGGCATGGAGGGACAGCACCCAAGGAATGGCTTCCACTGCCAGAGGGCAGGGACAGATTTTGGGATATTGGGAATTAGGAATTGCTGGCTGGCAGGGCGGGCAGGCCCTGGCCCAGGGTGCCCAGAGCAGCTGTGGCTGCCCCTGGATCCCTGGCAGTGCCCAAGGCCAGGCTGGATGGGGCTTGGAGCAGCCTGGGTCAGTGGAAGATGTCCCTGCCATGGCAGGGGTGGCACTGGATGAGGTTTAAGATCCTTCCCAGCCAAACCATCCTGGGATTCTTGGATTCTGTGACACCAGCAGGGTTGCCCACCTGGACAAGAGCAATCAGGAGAAGTGGATGGGGAACAGCTGACTTGGAAGCAGTTCCTTGGGCAGAAACAGATGATCACAAGCTGGGAGTGAGTCAGCAAGGCCACGGCGCTGCAGGAGAAGGCAGAGAGCTCTGGTGATCTCTTCATTACAGTCCTTGGGGAACACGCTGCGCTTCCAGGCATTTCAAGAGAAACAAAGTTGGTGGGAGAGAATGAGTTCTGGAAAGTAACAGAATTGGCAAGTTGTTTAGCAGGAGGAAAACAAAACAGACATATTTTCAGATACGTTGTCTAATGTGCAGAAAGGAATTTTTTATCTTTACATGGTGGCTGTCTGGTGGATAAGGGGAAATGCGAAGACCCTTTTCCTATCACATGTTACAGCTTCCAGTACAAACCATTGAGCCATGCTGCTGAACGTGCAATAAATAAACCAGTGGGAAACCTGTTGTTTTTCCACTATGTTTCCTAAACTGATCTCAGACTGAAATTCAGCAAACCCAACCAATTTATCCAGGGCAAGAGATCTATGGCAGGCAGCAGCTCTGGAAACACAGCCTCCTTTGAGGCTTTATCAGGTTAGGTAGTTTTCATTTCCTTTTTTCCCCAACTCCCTTCCAAAGCTGACTGCAACAATTCCAGCTTACTGCTGTTTTAAAATCTCATGTTCAACAGGAATCTCTTGATTTTAATATTAATTTGTCAGGAAATTATGCAGAATATCACAACCAGGGCTTCTTGTGATGTTTGGGATACATCTCTAAGGGCACATTTTGTTCTGGCAAGCTACTTTCTAGATCACCTTTAAGAAAAAATCAGCCACCGTTAAATAACACTTTGTTCTGAAACAAACAGCATACAGGTGGTAACACTTTTGTTAAGGATCTCATTTTATTCTCACTGTGAAATTACCATTTTTATGTTTCTAATTAAAAAATTTTAGTGAACTAACAAGTGACAGAATTGGTAACAATATCTGGATATTAAAGAAAGGTGGGGTTTGGTTGGCATTTTGGTTGGGTTTGGTTTTTTAATTCCTTTTTATTTCATTTTAAATCAAACATTAGATTTTGCCTTCCCATTTTTCTTCGAACTATTTTCCCCAGATTGCCAATCATTCCTATAAAACTAGGAGAAATGTGATGATTTTTTTTTTGCTTTGTCTGCCTGTCACACTACAAGGAAAAGTGAAAATGCTGATTTTTTTAAATTTAAAAATATTAAAAAATTACACACTTTATTAATATTTAGTGCTGTAACAGAAATTATGATGGCAAAGAGAACCTTGCTGGTAGGAGGAGCTCTGTGAGCAGTCCTCAAGTTCTGACTTTGTGCTGATCTTTGCTCTCCAAGGAATTTAATTCTGGATATCAGCTTCACCCCACTTTCTGCACACAGGTTTCTCTTTTCAGCAGCCAGCACAGTCTGCTGCCTTTCAAAGCAGCTGCAGCTTAAATTCATGGGCTGCGAGCAGAGGCTGTCCATAATCTCCCTTTCCTGCTTTCCTGCTGGAGAGCTGGTTCAGCACATCCCCTCCAAAATCCATCTCCCCCAGAAGATGCTGCATCAAAGCAATTTTTGCCAGGAAGGGGCAATGGCAGGAAACTTGTTAGTGATGCATCCTGCAGCCCTGCGGAGGGGTGGGCTCAGCTCAGTTCGGGCTGCCAAAGGTCTGCTCTGAAAAACAAACCCCTGGCTGCCAGTCCTGCACCTCCAGCTTGTTTGTGAAAGCACGAGGCTTGGCTGATGAGAATAAAGCAACATTTGCAGCTCTCTGCAGTTGCTGAATTCCAATACCTCTCCCTATACCTGCTCAGCCTCACATTCCAGCATTTGGGATGTATTCTGTGTCCAAACCTGTGTTGTGGAGTCACAGAATGGTTCCGGTTGAAAGGAACCTTCAACACCATCTCATTCCACCCTTGCCATGGGCAGGAACACCTCCCACTGTCCCAGGCCGCTCCAAGCCCCATCCAGCCTGGCCTTGGGCACTGCCAGGGATCCAGGGGCAGCCACAGCTGCTCTGGGCACCCTGGGCCAGGGCCTGCCCACCCTCCCAGCCAGCAATTCCTAATTCCCAAGATCCCAAAATCTGTCCCTGCCCTCTGGCCCTGGGAAGCCATTCCCTGGGTGCTGTCCCTGCATGCCTTGTCCCCAGTGGCTGTGCAGCTCTCCTGGAGCCCCTGGAGGCCCTGGCAGGGGCTCTGAGGTGTCCCTGGAGCCTTCTCTTGTGCAGCTGAGCAGCCCCAGCTGTGCCAGGCTGGCTCCAGAGCAGAGGGGCTCCAGCCCTGGCAGCATCTCCGTGGCCTCCTCTGCACTGGCTGCAGCAGCTCCAGCTCCTTGTGCTGCTGGAGCCAGGGCTGGGGCAGCTCTGCAGGTGGGCTCTCACCTGAGCCCAGGGGCACAGGGGCAGGATCCCCCTGCCCTGCTGCCCACGCTGGGGCTCAGCCCAGGGCACAGAGTCCAGTTGTTAACTCAGCACGGATCCACATATTCCCACCACTGATCCACATATTCCTGCTGTTCAGTGGAGCATGTGATTGGGAAGATTGGCTTCAGATAGACCAAAACAGACAGGGTGGATGAAGGGGAGATAGCTGCGGGTTAGCAACCCTGGAAGGCAAATCTGGTGTAAACCTTTGTGCTGCAGTGAGAGCTTTTCACAGGGCTTAGTGTAACTTCGCTGTAAAGCTGCTGAAGTTTTGGGAAAAACAAAAAGCGCCAAAAATCCCAAACCACGCTGAAGTCACCAGTAATCTGCTTTGACATTTGTTCCCGGCACTCCCCACCCCCTGCTTGGAAATCTGCCGGCTCGGCCACGGGGAAACGCGTCCCGTGGGTGGGCAGGGCAGGGCAGGGCAGGGCAGGGCTGGGGCGGGCCGGGGGCGGCCCCGCGGCGAGCCGGGCCCGGTGCGGCGGCGGCACAGCCCCAGAGCTGCGCGGACATGGACTGCGGAGTCATCACCTCCAAGAGCGTGCTGCTGCTGCTGAGCCTCGCCTTCTGGGTACCGCGGGGCTGTCCCGGGCCGGGGGAACGGGGTCTGGCAGGGGGACACGCTGCTGCGGGACGTGCCCGCCATCCCGCAGTGAGCTTAGCTGTGTGTGCTCGTACATTTCTGTAGCAACGCCTAATTACGTGTTTTTAAAGAACAAGGAGATTTAGGGGGTTAAGTTCCTAAGAAAAAAGAAATAAGGTCAGAGCTTTTTACTTTTTTTGTTCGTTTTTTTTTCTTCGCGGCGTGTTTTTAATGTACCCGGTTTTTTAGTAGTGTTTTTAGTTAAAGCAGTCTACAGCCACGTTTTGTGGTCGGAAGGAAACGAAGCCGCAAGGCGAGGGCATTGTACGCGGGCTCTGCTCCGTATTTGGGGCGAGGAGACTTTTGGGGAGGAAAACTGCTGAGAACTTTGTTCCAGCTGTGTCCTTGGCACAGTTACGGCTTTCCAAATCCCTTCCGCGATAATTATTTACAAGCAAGTGAGAAAATGAGGGCGGTTTGTGTACTTTTTAGCCTAACCCGCGTTGGTTTGGGGGTGTCGGCACCGGAGGCTCGTGGCACGGCTGCCTCATGATCGTGACAGCGGGGCCGGGGGCTGGTGGCTGTTCAGAAGAGCTGGGGGTTGTTCTGGTAAACCCGGCTGGGGCATTTCCCCTGCATGGGGAAGTTTGGAAAACCCCCACCATCACCATGGACCGCCCTGGGACTTGTGTGCCGCTGTAGGGAAGGGCCATGTCAGCGCTCAGGTGTGTCGGGCCGTGGGCTGGGGGCTCACGGCTGCTCTGTAGCACCCGGGTGTTTTCCAGACGGGGCTTTCCCAGGGATGCCCCAACCTGCCGGAGACAGCCATGGCCTGGAGCTGCTCGGCCGGGCTGGGCTCAGTGTGGCAGTGCCCCTTGCTCTGGGTGAAGCAGGGGCTCTTCCTGAAGGGAAGAACCAGAGTTTTCCAAAGAGAGAGGCTACATGAGGAGAGAAAAAATAAGGCAAAAGAAGGAATCCTGCTCTAATTAATCTCTGGGGCCTCGTGGGGTGTGGTGCCATTTTGTAAAAACATGACTTGCTGCTGGCTGTGGTGAGGAGCTCGTCCCCTCCATCCTGTGCCTCCTTTATGAGGCCCAGCACAGTTTATTGCTGCATGTGCTCCATGTAGCTCCTGAGCCGCTGGCACAAAAGGAGCTGCAGTCGAGTCACTGCTGCACACCAGGTGACATGATCTCACTGTGTCTCAATGGTTTGTGGCGATTTTCTTTTGTTTTTTTTTTTTAAGTAGCCACAGAGAAACATCGCAGCGTCCCTCTGTTTGCATGTGGAAAGCCCCTGAGCCTCAGAACAGGTGGTACCTCAGCTTAGCATCATTGCTTGGCTTTTTGGAAATGAAAAAGCCTTATATCCTCCTAGAAATGTCTCTGGTGCTTTTCCTTCTGCTGTAGGAGCACCCTCTAGTGATTGGTCATCTTCTTCCATGGACTGTCCGTAATGATCCTTGTGCACGTCTCTGGCCTCTGAATTTGAGGTGACCCAGAGCAGCCCCTTGGGTTGTTTTCCACCCCAGTAGGAGCAGTGCAGCCCGGTACCTGTGGCATTTAGATGCTGCTGCCACCATTATGTGTGGTAATCACATTCCAGCAGCAGAACTGCGGAACCTGGAATTCTGGTTTAGGAGGGTGGAGATGGAGGGACTGATTCTTTTATGCTCCTGCAGAACGTTTCTAACAGTCAGGGCTCTGTAAGTACAAGGCTCCAGATGACTGTGAAAACAGGATTTGCCAAGAACATCAGAGCCCTTCTCCAAGGACTAATTCATGTCCAGACATTGCATGCTGCAGATCTTTCCCAGCTCAGAAGTGATTATGGAAAATAATTCACCACCTGCGTAGTCAGCAGATGGTGCAGATGTGGCTCTTTGACAGAAGTTATTGCTTAAGAATATCCTAAAAAGGCAAAAAATCCTCTTTTGGATATCTGATTGTTATCATGCAGAGTGAAGGAAGTCAGATCTTCCACGATGACAAATCGGGCTTCCTAAATGAGGTGAAAAAACAGCTTTTCTCCTAAGCACTAGGCTCAGCATTGTATGTGCAGGTCATTCTGTGGGTCAGGGATTTATGCATAACTCCCCCCAAAAACTCAGTGATTAAAGATAATTTAATTATAAGGTTACCACGGGTGGTGCTTCAGGCTGTGGGAGTTCTTCCCACCTCCTCTTCTGCTCTTGACCACCTACCAATTAGGTGCAAGTGAGGGGTAGTTTTGGTAAGTGGGTGCTGGCCTGCTCCAGGTGAAGGCTGGGGATGCAGGTTTGTCTCACGGGTCCTAAAAGAGGGAGAGGAAGGGTCAGAGCAGACCCTGATGTTCTTGGCAATGTCTTTTGAGGGGACTTCGCTGGGTGAGATGTGATGATGCTCCTTTTGAAGGAGAGAGGTGGAATGCTGAGATTCACTTCCTGGTCCAAGGGAATAAACTGAGAATGTTAAAACTAGATGGAAGCTTCGTGCTCCAGTGTTTCTGTATAACATGCAGTAAGCACCTTCCAGTGGCTTTTAACCTCAAAGCATCCAGCACCTTGCCCCTGGTCACCTTCAGCTTCATTGTCACTGAGCAGGTCTCTGCCTTCAGAGGGGATTTGATATTCACTGGTGGTCCTGAGGGTGAGGAGCTGGACTTCCACCATCCTTGTGGGTCCCCTCCAATGCAAGATATTCCGATTAATCACCAGAGGGCTGTCTTAGGTGCTCCTGCAGTGAAAATCCTGTTTCCCCAGGTTTCCCTCCTTGCTTGACTTGCCCAACACAGCAGGGAGAAGCATAAGGACAAGTTCCTGCCCAGGGCACTTCAGCAGGACCAGGGGATTTGAGAGGGCAGCCTTTGATCTGCAGGCAAGAAGTGCAGCCCCCTGCCATGGGCAGAAACTTCTTCCACTAGACCAGGTGGCTCAAGGAATCACTCTATTGCTGTGGTTCACTATAAATAATTTTTAGTGATTTGGAGGTATAAACTTACCCTCAAGAAAAATTCCTGCATGTGTGAATGGTTCAAAATCACTCATGCCAATAATGAGTTCTTTGGGAATGCTTGCTCTGGAGCTTCAGTCAGAGAGAAATCTGGATACTTCTAATTAACAATGTACTGGATACTTCTAATTAACAATGTACTGGATACTTTTAATTAACAATGTATTGAATAGCAAAGGTTACATTGAGGAAGGGAAGGGGAAGGTGATGGAAGGGTTCCTTGGGAGTTGGAACCATGGTGATTTTTAAGGTCCCTTCCAGCCCCAGCCATTCTATGATTTCTAGCTCGTTTCTGAATGGTGAGAGCAGAGCAGCCACATGATGCAGTGGCCACAGGATGGGGCAGATGCCTGGGCACTTTGAGTGTGATCTTGATCCTTTTGAGTGTGCCTTGAAAGGGTGAAGTTGCTCCTTGTTTAAAATTATTCTCCCCAAAATCAGGAAGCAGAACTGAACCAGTGTTCAGGAAAACGGCCTTTGCTGTATTGCATAGGGCCTCACAGACTAAATTAAAACGAAGGTGCTGGTGCTGTGTGGTCAGCACAGGGGAGATGTTGGGACAGTGATGCAGATTCCAGGGAACAACCTCAGCCAGAGGGTCCCTGCGGCTGTGAAGGGACCCCTGGATGGCCAGGCTGTGTGTCCATCTCTAAAGGCACTTCGGTCTCTTCAAAGGTCACCAAAACCACAGTTTGACAGGCTGAGAAGGTGGGGGTGGTCAGCCTGGAGATGAGGAAGTTGTGTGAAGACCATGTGGAAATCAGCCATCCAGTGTCTGACAGGGGCTGCAAAGAAACCATAGAGGGATTCTTCATCAAGAGCTGTACTGATGGGAGAATGGCTTCACGCTGAAAAGAGGGGAAATTCAGGGTAGATGTTGGGAAGGAATTGTTCCTGTGAGGGTGCTGAGGCACTGGCATAGGTTGCCCAGAGAGCAGAAGTGTTCCAGACCAGGCTGGACAGGGCTTGGAGCACCCTGGGACAGGGGAAGGAGTCCCTGCCCATGGCAGGGGGGTGGAGCTGGGTAAGCTTTACAGGTCCTTCCCACCCAAATCCTTCTGGGATTCTGTGGTTCCATGTTGTGGAAGTGCATGTGGTAATTACAAGGGCTCAAGAGGTCCCATTTTGGTACCTCTGTAGCAAGATTTAGGATTAGCTCTGCTGCGATTTAGGTGCACCTTGGTTTAGTTGCAGTGTCTGGTGCCTGAGCCTGGAGGAGCTGATTGAGAAATTGGGGTGGTTCGGAAGGCAAATATTGAACTACAGGGTGTTTTGTGTCCAGACAGGCTGCTCAGATCCAAAACAGCCTGGCACTGGCTGATAAATCAATCTGTGCTCAGCCGAAATTACGCTCCATGCAACTCATGCCTTGAGGTTTGTGTATTTGGAGAGAATACAAGTGAAAATGGGGGTTCTGACAAGTGAAAATGGGTTTCTCCTCCTCCTGGTCCAGTTGCCTATGTGATTGTGATTACCAGCAGCACCATAGCCCCAGGGCAGGGGATTAAGCATTAGGAGTTGGGGCAGGATTCCTGGCTTTGCACTGCTGTACAGTGTCTCCATGAGGACATCCCACCATTTGTGCTTTGTAGGTACATGCTGCTTTTTAGGGATGGAAAAATAACCTTGGAATTAGGCTTGGGGAACAGAAGGCAGTGTGTTAAAACAACTCTCAAGGTGGACATTTACTTAATATAGCTTGAAAACAAGCCCACTACACCCAGAATCCCCTCTGAGTGTGTGGTTTTGCAGCAGGTAAACCACAAGAAAATGTTGGTTTATGTTTGGGGATTTTTTCTCCTGAAAGAGAGGCATAGGTTTTCAGAGCCTTTTGGCAGCTGCACATTGTTTTCATTTGAGGAAGAAAAGGAAAAAGCAAGCACTTCCCACCATACCCAGCAAGCAGCCCTGAGGTGTGTTTTGAGGGCAGGCTGAAACATGCCCCACAGCTGTACATCCCAGCTGAATATTTGGGTGTAACAGACCTTGATGAGTCTGCTGTGGCTTGGTGTAGCTTGGCTCAGAACAGTTGTCTGGGTTCTGTCCCACCTCTGTAGCTCACCTGAGGAAACTGATTTGAAGGTTTTAGTTTGAGGGTAATGACTGGCATGAGATTAGCAGGAGTTCTCTCCTGGGGCTGTTGGTGCTGCTGGAATTGAGGGCAGCCTGGTAGGAGCTCACAGCTTTGGTGCTTTTTACTCCAATCCAAAGCCATCTTGCTGAGTTCAGTATTTTTTACTATTTTGTAAATCAGTGTTTTCATAACATGAAGATCTGAGGGAACACAGCAAGTTTCTGCACTAACAGGAGACCCCATCCTGCCCCAGCCCTGGCTCCAACAGCACAAGGAGCTGGAGCTGCTGCAGCCAGTGCAGAGGAGGCCACGGAGATGCTGCCAGGGCTGGAGCCCCTCTGCTCTGGAGCCAGCCTGGCACAGCTGGGGCTGCTCAGCTGCACAAGAGAAGGCTCCAGGGACACCTCAGAGCCCCTGCCAGGGCCTCCAGGGGCTCCAGGAGAGCTGCACAGCCACTGGGGACAAGGCATGCAGGGACAGCAGCCAGGCAATGGCTTCCCAGGGCCAGAGGGCAGGGACAGACTTTGGGCTATTGGGAATTAGGAATTGCTGGCTGGGAGGGTGGGCAGGCCCTGGCACAAGTATCCTGGCACAGGTATCCTGGCTCAGCAGCTTTGCTTGCTCCTCTGCGCCTGTGCTTGCCCAGATGATGCTGTCAGTGCCCAGTGACAGGGCCACTGAGCACAAGCTGAAGCACAGGATGGTCCCTCTGAACATCGGAAACCATTTTCACTGCAAGAGTGACTAAGCACGGTCACACACTGTCCTGGGTGAAGCCAGAGAACACAAATGTGGCAGTACCTGATTTATCATTTAGAGAAATTAATACCGTAAGCAGGGTAGGAAATGGCAGCTGGAGCCAGGAGGTCCCTTCAAGCTGGCAGAGTTCTAAATCCAGGATTGAAAAGGGAGAGAAATTTGTGCATGTGGGATGGGAGGTGCTGAGCTGGGGTCAGTCTCATTGCTGGGAGAAACCAGCTTTGCCTCGGGCCAAGAGACCCTCAGTTCTGGGAAGTGCCTGGTCCATGTGGGCCAAGGGGAGTTTTAAACTGGTTAAAATGAGGATAAAGTGGGAAAAGCTTTCTCAAAAGTGCTCAGTGTCTTTCTTTTCCTCTAAAATCCTTAGAAAACCTTTTGCCTCCCTGAAAATGGAGTAGTGCAGCAGCCAGAGAGGACTTGAAACTGTGGCAGTGAATGGGAAGAATAAATCTTGTAGTACAATAAATCAGCAAGGGAGCCAGATAGTAATTCTCTTTGCCAGGCAAGCTGGCTGTTGGGTAATAAAATACATTATTTATGGAGGATATGTGCAAAATCTTTTGAGCAGAAGATTTACCTGTCAAGGTAAATCAAAACCACTTTTTGTACACAGAAAAAAAGCCAAGAAACAAAGACATTGAGTGTCTTCTGTATTAAGGAGAGGATGGGCAGCTGTAACTGAGGCCAGTGTTGCTGGGAGCTGATTCTACATATGAAAGACATGGGGGCAGCACAGTAGTAATAATTGTAATTGGCAAAGTAATAATTAAAGAATAATTGAAGTAATAATTTTCATCTGACTATGCAAAGATACTGGTAAAAAAGGTGGGATTGGAACCTTAAAATTAACTCAGGCAGCTCTGTGAGCTGACTGTCTAATGATGAATTAGATGGCAGTGGTTCAGAAAGGGTTTGTGGGGATATTCATAGTTCTTCCAGTTTGTATTTGCAGTAGTTTGCTGTGGAAGACAGCATCTCTTACTGTGTCATGAAAAATGGTATTATTTCTCTCACCTGTCTTTGCCCATAGAAAGTTAATGATATAGGAAAAATCCAGCCAGCCTGAGTTTTGTGCTGTGGTGGATATTAGTGCTGGCCCTGGGAAAGTCCCATTGGACAAAGGAGAAATGTCTGTATGTCTCATAGCCTCAATTTTTTACTGTATAGAGGCTGCATCTTGCTGGACACACGGGGTGAATTCAGAATTCACCCTGTTGTTAAACTTCTCCTTTGAACGCTACAGCTTTATTACTGTGTATTTTTAATTTTCCAGCCTTTTCAAAATAAAGTCTTATACCAGTTTGCAGTAACAGATCAAGTCATAGAATCAACACTCTGAAATGGGAGGATGGTGGCAGAAACCTTTTAAAATGTACCCCAAATCCTTCAAGCAGCAGACATTGCCTTTTAACATCACAGTTGGTAGTTTGGCTCCTTTGCTGTAGCTTATCTGGGTTTGGAAGGGGACAAAGAAGCCTGTGCAGATAACTGTGAACGAACAATAACCTCTGTTCTCAGCCATCACATAAGGTTGGCTTATGAAAACAGAGAAGTAAAGGTGGAAAAGCACCTTTTCTGCCTGACTGATAGAAGAAAAGAAAAAAACTATATATATATATATAAAACATTTGCATGTATTTCAGAGCAGTGGTATAGAGGAAACTTTAAGCAGCCCCTTCTGTGTCTGTGATTAAGTGGCATGAAGTATTTGCATGGCTAAAAGCCTCCTGAACAGGGTAGGGACTTTTGGTCATCAGCATATAAAAAGAGGGGAACACAAGGAGTCTTCTTGCATTTTAAAAAATACATAAAATTAGCATTTCCAGCAGCTGTCCTGTTCTGCGTCAGTGAGACAGTGCAGGGTTCTGTTTCATGGGCAGGAGTGAATATTCACTGTGCTCTGTGTGTGTTGTGTGACTCAGAGTCCCCCCGTGTTGTGTTGTTCCTCTGTGCACCTGCTTCCCTGGCTCAGCTGAGCCTGGAAGGGCTTGGTGAGCCCAGGCCCTGCCCAAACCTCAGCCTGGGAAAATCTGCTGACTGTCTCAGCTCGGCTTTCTTCTCACTCAGCCCCAAGGAGTTCACTTTTTCACGCTCGAATAGTTTTTCTGCTTTCTGTCAAGGGTGTGGGATATGAAAAATTGAGTGATTCTGATGCTAGGTCCTTGAAGGGTGCAAGCCATGGGGGCGAGGCAGCTGAGCTGCTGCAGCTCTGTTGCCCAGCTGTGGAAAGGGGTTTTCTTGCAAAATTTCCTTTTGCCTCATCTCGTCATCTTGTCCTAAGGAAGTCACCAGCCCCGTAAAGAAACAGGAGCAGTTTCCTGGAGGCTGGTGAGTCAGCGGGGGCTGTGAGGGCAGGGCAGGGTCAGGGGTGGGTGTTGTGCTGACTGTGGGTGGCCCCGGGGAGGTTCCACCTTGAGTCACCCTGGGCTGCCCGTGCCAGGGCTTGTGCCCACATTGTGAGAGCCTGCTGGGCATCGGGCCTGGCTGCAAGCACGCTGACAAGCAGGAGAGCAGCAAAAAGTGTGACAAAAAGTGTATTTCTTGGCATAATCCTAGCATCCTTTCTGTCATTTTAGATGGGTTTGAGGAGGTGGCTGACTGATCGTGGAAAAGGAGGTATTTCATCTATTCCTCCTCATAAGTAATTGCTCAAACTGGCCTGTGTGTTTGTGGGATTGTTTGTTTCTTGAGACCCAACAGAAACCTAATCAGACATACTTTGAGATCCATCTTTTGCAATGCAAAGGACTTGTCCTTCTAGAGAAGTACATCTGAGTACATCTTCATCTTAGATCTAGGAATAGGCTACAGGTTTTGTGATGTTGGGGTGAAAAAATCCTTCCATCAGATTTTGAATTTGCCTTAAATTCTGGAAAGGCTTAAGGGAAGAGTTCTGATTTAAGCTCTGAAGTATTTTTCCTCTTTGCTTTCAAAACTTGTCTCTGGAACTCACCTGCAAAAATCAGGGAAGAGGTCATTGGCTGTGATGCCTTCTATTCCTAAGTGACCCTGCTCTTCAAGGCTTCAGGATCCTTCCCACTGAATTAAAAACCACGGGTGAAGTTGTGGAAGTATCTGTGGTCATCTTCCTTTAAGTCTTTTCCCAAAGACTTCTGGTTTTGCCTCATTACGCTTCCTTTTTCTGCTTGGGAGCAGAAGTTTGGAAATTTTAGTACACTTCTTGCTGGTTGTGCTTTGTCTCTGACCAGAAACAGGGCAATCCTGAGTATTGCAATAAAACCCGCTGTGAAAGTGCTTTATATCTGAGGTCCTTGAACTTAACACTAGACCTTCTGGTTTTGTCTTGCAGTCATGGAGCTTTGCTGGTCCTGGCTTTAAGGGCCTTTGTGAGTTGGCTTCATAATTTTTATTTTTTTCTTAATTCTTGGCAGCCTTTTACTGGCAGCAAGTAAACGGCTTGGGGAGCTTTGTTCTTTAGCATGTCCTGTGCTGCTTCCTTTGCATTGCCTTTTGAGCACACTGGAAGTGGATGGAAAATGAAGGATGAGTTAAAAATGAAGAATGTTTCTCCGCCATGGTGGAGAGGGACTTTGGAAAAGACACTGAAGTGACAGGACAAGGGGGAATGGCTTCCCACTGCCAGAGGGTGGCGTGAGATGGGATATTGGGAAGGAATCATTCCCTGTGGTGATGGTGAGGCACAATTTTGCTTGCCCCTCTGTGACTGTCCTTGCCCAGATGATGCTGTTTCAGAGCAGAGAATAGGTGGACAGACACGTGCATCCAGCCTTCCAGACCAGAAATACAGGATACACTTTTTTAGTCATGCACCTTCATTCTTTTTGTGCAACTGAAGGCAAAGGAGGATGGAGGTGTCGTGTCCCCACCTCCACCTTTACTGTGGCAGCAGCTCTCTGGCCACAGAGAGGAACAAACAACTTTCCCAGAACCATGCCTGGGAAAGGCTGTGAGAAGATCAGAGAAAAGAATGAGAAACAATTCTTACCTTCACTTGCTGCATCTGTTGTTGAAACATGTGCAATGTGTTATGGAGATTTGTTTACCAAAGGGTGGTTTCTTAATTAGCCAATGGTGATGGTGTTTGGATTGGAGGAGCAATCAATTCCACCTGTAGCAAACTAGGGTATAAAAAAGCAATGGGTTTATTAATAAATTAAATGATCAGCCTTTTGTGAATACATGGAGTCTATATTGATTATTTCCCAGCCGGGGGCCTGTTGCTGTGACACTTTACTGCTGCCATTCCAAGGACTTTTCCTGTCCCACTTTCAGTTCAGGAACAGAGTGTTGAGGGAGAAGGTGAGGTTGCTCCTCCTCAACTCCTCACCCTGTGGTGAAGTGAGAAGTCAGTGGTGCCTTTTGAGATAAAGTGGTCTCATCCTTTCCCTGCATCCCTAAAAAGGGGTGACAGGAAAAAGTCATGGTCACCCTACACCTGTAGACAGGGAAATAGGAAAGAGATTTCCCTCAAAGAGAGGAAAAATGAAAGGAAGCTTTAGCAACCACTTTCATCATTAGCATATTTGAAAACCCAGTGCATGTACAGAAGAAAAACAAACAACCTGAGAATTGAGAATTGGCAATCCCATTCCTTTTTCTGATATCCCACTTTGCAGAGGACCTGCTATATCTGAGCCCCAGTGCAGCAGGACCTTGCAGGTCCTGTACTAAATGTGTGGCTTCATCACTTGGTGCATCTGACCCCAGTAATTCTGGAGTACAGACAGCATCCAGGAATGCAGGATTGTGGGATGGGAGCTGTCTGAAACAAAGGATGTTCCTGCACTTGGAGGTAATTGAAGGGCAGGCAGCAGACCTGGCCAGAGGGGAAAGAGCCAAACAAGGTCAAGGAATTAGCAAGTCCCAGCTCCAGCATGAGGAGTGTTTGATTAATTAAAACGTAGAGCGCTGGGGAGGTAACAAACTGCTCCAAGGCTGCGTGACAAAATCCTGCTGTGACCTGTTGAAAACAATCTGTCTGGTTTTCAACAGTTTCAGGTTTCCAGAATGTGAATACAGGGGGTGCTGCATTTTCCTTGTGCTGCATGATTACAGAGGGTGGATGAGCCATCCTGACTCTTGAGAGAATTTTCTTGTGCCATCAGTAAGGGCCTGGCTGAGCCTTTTGGTGTTGTTTCCAGGGCTATACCCAGTCCAGTGGGTAAAAGTCTTTAGTCTCCAGGGCAGCTGCCACTGGTGCACTTTACCTTGGCCTCAATCAGCAAAACATCCTTCTGGGAGAGAGATTATTTTAGAGGTTGCAGAAATCTGTTTCCTGCAGGAAAAGGAGGGACTGTTTTGCTGAGACTAAGTACATTTGTGCCTGCCTTAGTGGTTAATGAGAATGCAAAGGATGAGTTTTTCTTAAAAAAAAAAAAAAAACAAAACAACAAAAACCCAACAATGTGGTGATCTAATTCTTGTTAATGCAGCCTTGGGTGGGATGTAGTGTGAGCTTGGCATTCTGCAAAGACACTGATGCAAGTCTACAGACACCAGCCTTTCATTTAAGCTCCTGTGGTGCCCTATTAGCAAGGGAGTGATACAGTGAATTTTGCCTTCTCTGTGTTCAAGTTTTAATGCCTAGATTAGGTAATAGTTTCAGATTCAGCATTTTTTCCATCTAGTTCTTTGCACACGGTAGCCATTATTTCTAAAATCACTGTTAGAAAACAATCCATGATTAGTTTCCAGGTCAGAGTCTTAATAAATAGCTGCTAATCACTTTTCCTTACTGCATTTCAGGCGGCAGCAGCGGGCCTCAGCTATGTTGGGGCGTACGTCATCAACACCTACAAGAGCTACGACAACTTTCTGCAAGACAAGTACGCCCTGCTGCCAGCCGTGATCATAATTTGCGTGGCCGTGGTGATGTTCATCATCGGGCTGATCGGCTGCTGCGCCACCTTCCGCGAGTCTCGGGTCGGCCTGGGGCTGGTGAGTGTCACCGCCACCGTCCGCGGGTGTCGCCCGCCTCCCACCGGCAGGGGAGGTGCTCGGCCGGACCTCGGGAGCTGAACGGAGGGAAAGGTCGTGGTGATAACGCGCTGCTGAAGAACTGTTGGTTTGGGCGAGTCACCTACAGCTGGGATGCTCTGATCTGCCCCAGCTGGCTCAGGGAAGAGGAGTGCGGGAGCAGCAAGTTTTGAGGAGTGAGGTGGTGAAGGAACAGGAGGAAATACGAGTTTCTAAGCAAGCAAACCAGATGTGTATCAGTTTTTCTGCAGACTTTAGTCCTCGTGCCTTGACTGCTCATGGAATTACTTTTAAAAATCCAGAAAGGTTCACTTAGAGTAGCTTCATGCCCTGAAGGCAACATGAGCCCAACAGGGAGTGCACAATGTGCCTGACTCAGCTGCTAGTTTATCTGTGTGCTCTCCCCTTTGACATCCACCTTGTGAAGTGTGCCACAGGCTCTTCACACGCCGTGGCAGTGTTCAGGATCAGGCACAGAGGCTGTGGAGCCTCAGTCATTGTCCCAGCCATGCACAGCAATCATCGAAAGGCTTGGGTTGGACAGGACCTTAAAGCTCATCCAGTTCCAACCCCTTTTCCATAGGCAGGGAGAGCTTCCACTAGACCAACCAATATAACCAGATTGCTCCAAACCCTGTCCAACCTGGCCTTGAACAATTCCCGGGGTGAGGCAGCCACAGCTTCTTCTATTCTAAGTTATCTTCTGGGAACTATTTTAATTGGAGAGGCAATAAGAGATAACGATCACTTACTGCTGTAAATTAATATGTATTGTGCAGTTGAATTCAAGTGCTGTGGGATTCTCTCTTAACTTTCTTTTTCTTTTCAGTTCTTGGCCATTATCCTGGTTATCTTCATTGCAGAAGTGTCCGCTTTTGTCTTGGGATTTGTTTACAGGGAAAAGGTAAGTTAAGAATTTTTAGCATCTGTGTCCCAATATAAAAGTAAAGAACAGATCTCACATTGTCTGATCATTCCAATTTATCTGTTGGTTTGGTTTTTTTTTTACTTCATCCCCTGTCTTACAATCTGCAGAACAAATGGGAATGGGGATGTCTTTGCTGGGAACACAGTGAATATATAAAGTACCTGGCAGATATCACAGTGGTCTCTGAGTTGGATTAAACAGTTGTTCATGCTCCCAAAGGAGGGCTTTTCCCTCAAGGGCAGCAAGCTTCTATCCAGGAACATGATTCTGGCTAAGTGCCACCGGAATTTTGTCTAAAACATTGCTTGATTTTTCTTATTTCTTATTTTCCCCCTTGACTTATTTGAGATACAGATCTTTTGCAGTTTCTACCTGCAGATAAAATGTTCAGCTCTCACAGTAAAACCATCTGCATTGTTTTTCTCTGTCTGAACAGGTAAAAACTGATGTGCAAAGTACAATGCGCTCCGTCTTTGAAAAGTATGATGGCAAAAACCCAGAGTCTAGGGTTGTGGATTACTTGCAAGAACAGGTAAGAAAATATTTAGGCATTATTTGGAAAAGAACAGTTGGGTCCTAAACAAGGAATTTAAGCTGGGAAAGGCATGAGAGGATGAGTGGGGCAGTATCCTGGAGCTTGGCTCTGTGTTTAGCATCCAATTCTCCAAAGCAGCTGAGCTGCTCTTCACTTTGCAGAGCTGTTGTGTTGAGGCTGCTGGTGTGACATTCATGTAGTCAGGGATGTGGCTGAAGTGAGTGACATTTGCATCACAGCAAATAAGTGCATAGGCATAGCTGCTGCTGAGAACACCACACCATAAAATCGTGAGATGATGGAAGACTCTACCCTGCGACTTGTCACCTTCCTGTTGGAGCTTTCACAGAGAATAAACTAAGAGGGATGTAATAATGTGTGGAGATTGATTTATTACATCTGAGATTGTTTTCCTGAAGCACCACTACTTGTAAATCTGCTGCAAACTACTGGCAGCTCTGGCTGTGCCTAAGAGAGGTTTAACTCACCACGAGCATTCATATATATGAACATATATTATATACATATATAATGCAGCTAGTAATACATATGTATAATGCTATGTAACAGTAACTGCTGTGTCACTGTCGTGTGTTTGGTAGCTTCACTGCTGCGGGGTTAAGAACTACAGCGACTGGACAACCACGCAGTGGTTTAATTCCACTGGGAACAACAGTGTTCCTCAGAGCTGCTGCCAGCAAGAGGCCAAGAACTGCACCGGGCATCTGGATCAGCCGCAGGAACTCAACACACAGGTGAGGATGAGGGGCTCGGTGTCACAGCCGGGCCGTGTTCATTTTCAGCCAGGTGGAACCGTGGAGGGAAGCACGCCAGGCAGAGTTTAGGGATATAGCTGTAGCTGTTTAAACAGATCTGGGGCAGGGAAACAACTCATCTCGGACTGACCATGCTGAACCTGGAGGATGACAGTGCTCTGAGGGCTGGAGCCTCTCTGCCCTGGAGCCAGCCTGACACAGCTGGGGCTGTTCAGCTGCCCGGGACACCTCAGAGCCCCTGCCAGGGCCCAAAGGTTGCCCTATAAGGAAGATGAGGTCAAACATTTTAGCAGGGCCTGTTCCAGCAGGACAAGGTGTAATGGTTTGAAGCTAGAAGAGGATCAGTATAGATCAGATATGAGGGTGGGGCAGGCCCTGGCACGGGATGCCCAGAGCAGCTGTGGCTGCCCCTGGATCCCTGGCAGTGCCCAAGGCCAGGCTGGATGGGGCTTGGAGCAGCCTGGGACAGTGGAAGGTGTCCCTGCCATGGCACGGGGTGGAGCTGAATGATCTTTAAAGTCCCTTCCAACCCAAACCACTTTGTGATTCCAAAGTCCATACCAGGTTCTCCAGTCTGAGGCATAAGCCCTAAGCTGACTTTTATAGATACTATTGATGGCCATTCTGGCTCTGAGTTTTGGGCTCTTGTTTAAATGACCAGAGCTAGAGGAAATTAAGATGCAGAAATGTCAGTAAATTGCAGTTTGTCAGTGCCTCTCCTCAGGCAGGAGGAAATAAGCCATCAGGTCTGGAAGACAGGAATGGAGTTCCTCAGACTTGCAGTGCTGATTAGACAGGCCTTACCAGGCCCTGCTTCCTTGGAAGAGCTGGGGGGAAATAATAAAAACTTCCAGCTGGATGAACACCTTTTAACATGTTTTTACCTCTCTCTTTCATGGCAGGGCTGTGCACTGGAGCTGGAGTCTGGGCTGCAGAGCGTTATCAGCTATGCCATGCTTGTAATCCTGGGGTTTGCCATCGTAAAGGTAAATGCTCCTGTCTCTTCCCTCATGGAAAATAGTACTGTTTGCCCTTGGATCTCAGGTCTTTTTCATCTTCACGGTCCTAACAGCCTGCAGTTTTCTTCTGCCTCTGGAGGAGACTCAATCCTCTGTTCCTCACTTGTGTTTTTCCCACTGTCTCCGTTTCATCTGCCTCACAATGATGGGAGGGATTCAAAAGATAGTAAGGGATTTGGGATGGAAATTCAATGTGGAATCCATTTTATCATAGTCACAGAATCCTGGACTGATTTGGGTGTTAAGGGACCTTAATGTCCATCCAGTGCCACCCCTGTCATAGGCAGGGACACCTCCCACTGTCCCAGGCTGCTCCAAGCCCCATCCAGCCTGGCCTTGGGCACTGCCAGGGATCCAGGGGCAGCCACAGCTGCTCTGGGCACCCTGCGCCAGGGCCTGCCCACCCTCCCAGCCAGCAATTCCTAATTCCCAATATCCCATCCATCCCTGCCCTTCCTAGTGGAAAGCCATCCTGTCACTCCTTGTCCAAAGGTGTGCTTAAATAGTTTGGAGAACTTATTTTATCCCAGAACAATCCTAGCCTTTCACTGAAATTTTCCCCATGGCAAGATAATTAGTAATTAATGTGTCTGTATTAATTAATGTTACAAACCAGAGAGGAAACACTCCAGCCGGACCTATTACTGGGAATTGGTTTGCAAAAATAGCACTTTATGCAGATGTATTTTTAAATGAGTTTTTTTCATATGATGAAGTCATCTGCTGTGTAGGTGTTTAGTCTGACAACTAAGCAGAAACACAGCAGGACTAAGTCCCTTGTGCACTTCCTCTTTTCCAGTTCTTCGGCATGCTGAGCGTCTGTGTGCTTACTTGCAAGAAAGAAGAAAGTGGATATCAGCCTCTTTACTCAGGCGTGTTTGCTTAATAAACTGAGAAGAACAACCTTGCTTCCTGATGATGAAACTGACTTGTGATCATCCCACACCTTTCTGAAACATTATGCTAAGTTTGGACCTGTGGCTACAGGTAGCACTGGGTGGTGTAGTAGGCTCCAGAAAGAAACTCTCTTCTGACCTTCTTTCCCCTGCCCCCAAAACATGCAGCAGAAACTTTATCTTTTAATCAATAAACTGGTAGAGACCTCAGGAGGGGTTTCAGATGCCTGCACAAACCTCAGATCATTCCCACTTTAAACAACAAAAGAAAGTGCTCAGCGCCAGGTTTAAATACTCTTCATAGGCATGGGGATTGGTAGTATGTTTTTTTCTCTGTCTGATTGTGCAGTTTCAGGTTTTTTCCCCTTTCTTATGTCACATGTTGTAATTCTGTTTACTGCAGAGGTTGTTAGGCAAGACAGCCCCACACTTAAAGTCTAGAACAAGCATTTGTGTGGTTGTTTGGAGCAGGTTTTGAGCTTTTGGGCTCAGAACTGTCTCTCTTTGGTTTGTTTTTAATCTCTTAATTATTGACATTAAAAATTCCTTATGAAGCAGGACTTTTGAACATTTTCTTCCTCCTTTTTCCATGGTTTGCTTGGGGAATTAGTGCCACGTTTCCGCCCTGACCATGCTTTTCTGCTAAAATGCTAAAAAGATACATTGTCGTACTAAGCAATTTCAATAATATGCTGTAGCGCTGCTTTTGTACATTTCTGTTCTCCTTAGTTCTGCTGGACACAGATTGGATTGTATCCCTGCTTTAACACAGTCCTTCTTTAACTCGTTTGTATGTTAATCTGTATATAAGCTCTTTAGAATTTTGGGGATAGAGAACAGAGGGAACTGTGAGCTTTTATGTATCAGGGAATTGTGGAAAAGCAAGACATTCTGCTGATTCCTTCCTTGGAGAGATAAGCAGCCTGTCCTCAGTAAAATAAACCTTTATATTTGTGGCTAAAAAGAAAAAAAAAAAAGCTTGGGATCAGTGTAAACTGTTTAATTATCTCCATCCGTACCCCAAGAGGAAAAAAGCAGCAATGGGTGTCCAATAGAACACACACCAGCATGAGCATGTGTATGTAGAAAACTGAATTTTTATTGAGGGCTTTGTCTTCTGATAAATACTGAAATAAACTGAATTTATACAACCAAGTAATAAATAGTGGAGCGGTTGTTGGTCGATGCTATCACAATTCTCTGGAGGGAGTAAAGTCCTCAGGGGCGGAACCAGAGCGGGGGGGCTGGGGGCGCTGCCTCAGAGATCCCGCCCGGCTCCCTCAGCAATTCCGCCTTCCGCCCTCCTTTCCCGCTCCGCTCAGCGGTCCTGCCTTCCTTCCCGCTGCCTTCAGCGATCCTGGCTCCTTCTCACCCGGCTCCGCTCAGCAATTCCGCCTTTCGTTCCCGCTCCCCTCAGCGACCCCGGCTCTCCTCAGCGACCCGGCCTCCCTCAGGAGGCCCGCTTTCCCTTCCCGCCCGGTTCCCTGACCGATCCCCTCAGCAATCCCGCCCTTCCTTCCCGTTCCCCTCAGCAATCCCGCCTTCTTTGCCGCTCCCCTCAGCGATCCCGCCTCCCTTCGCGCCCGGCTCCCCTCAGCGACCCGGTTTCCCTTCCCGCCCAGTTCCCTGGCCGTTCTCCTCAGCAATCCCGCCTTCCTTCCCATTTCCCTCAGCAATTCCGCCTTCCTTCCGTTCCCCTAAGCAACCCCGGCTCCACTCAGCGATCCCGCCTTCCGCCCTTCCTTGCCGCTCTCCCCGGTGATCCCGCCTCCCTTCCCCCGTCCTGGCCTTCCTGCTCTGCTTCCCTCAGCAGCCCCCGCCTTCCACCCTTCCTTGCCGCTCTCCTCAGTGATCCTGCTTCCTGTCCCCGCTCCTGGCCTTCCAGCTTCCCTTCCCTTCTTCCCTGTCACCGTTCCCTCCTTCCCTGTCATTCCCCTCCCGCTCTCCTTTATGACTTTCAGGTTTTTTCTCGCTTTTTGTTAACGTAACTTACGTGAAATTACCTGTACGAGAGGAGTTTGCCTAGTGAAGGAAAGAGCCTGTTTCAAGCCGTGCGTTAAGATTACATCACCCAAATAAATGTGCATTAGGTGGGCGGAGAATATGCAGCAAGCGTGTTCATGTGAATTTTACTGTATAACAGATGTAACTTTTTACCCCTTGGCAAGCTGATGAGTGGGAACGTCCTCCTCGCACGCTGCGCTGAATAAACAATGTCCTGCTTCTAAGGTGAACTCTGTGTCTTTGTTCACAGAGCTCCCAAAAATGGCAACACCTTCCACACTTCCGCTCCCCCCAGAGTTCCCGCCTCACGCCCTTCCTCCTAGTCCCTCTAGACTCACAGAACTATAGTCAAAGGTTGGAAAAGACCTCTTAGATCGTGCCCAACCGTTTGTCACCCAGACCACAGCACTGAGCGCCTTGTCCAGGCGTTCCTTGAACACCTCTAGAGATGAGGACTCCAAACCTCCCTGAGCAGCCGCTTCCAACGCCAGAACGCCCTTTCCATGAAGAAATTCCTCTTGAAGTCCAATCTGAGCTTCCCACGGCACAGCTTGAGACCATATCCCCTTGTCCTATCACTGGCTGCCTGGGAGAAGACACCGACCCTCACCTGGCCCACAACCTCCTTTAGTACCCGGCATTGTCCCCTGTTTCCCCCTCAGCGCTCCCGCCCTTCCCGCCCGGCTTTCCCTCAGCGCTGCCCCCGCTCCGCCCTTTCCGCCCACCCCGAGCGCCGCCCTCAGCGCGCACGCGCCCTCCGCGCCTCCCCAACGCCCGCCCGAGCGCGCCGGATTCAAACCGGGGCTCCACCCTGGCCGCGGCAGCCGCGCCTGAGCGCCCTCCAACCCCTGCCGAGCGTCCTCCAACCCCGGCCGAGCGCCCTCCAACCCCTGCCGAGCGTCCTCCAACCCCGGCCGAGCGTCCTCCTCCTCCTCCTGAGGGAGTGGGACCGGGACGAAGGTCGGGAAACGCCGGCGCTGGGCCTGCTGAAACCTGAGGAGAAACCCCTCAGGGCGCAGGGGTGAGCTCGATCCCCTCAGGGCATCCCGATCCGCCTTGGAGGGCCCTGGTTCCACGCAGGTACGGAGGGTGGGGGAGGCGGCAGGTCTCTAAGAACGGGTTTAATAAGCGCGGTAGTTGATAGTATTTTAAGCCAAAAGCGAAATAAAGACGTTTTAAAAGTTTCCAAGTGTGAGCCGCCGGAGGAAGCTGTGTGAGCGCTCAGTGCCGGGCCACAGTGTTAAATGTGGGTGTTTGTCACATTGTATAATTTTTTAAAATCAATTCCTGTCTATAATAGGGTTAATAATTCTATTGTTATAGACAATATAGTAATAGATATATAATGCTCTTTTTTATTCCTCCAGACTTCACTAATAACTCTGCTTTTTTTTTTTCTTAATTACGTTTTTAAAAAAACACACCATTTTAAACATCAATCATCTGATGTGGTCTCCCTGAGAGAGTCTTCTAAAACTGCTCATATAAGCCAGGTATTTCTTGGTTTTTGCAGTAAATTCCAACTCCTTTATTACTGCACACATCAGTGTAATAAGGGTGCTCCCGGTCTCATGAGGAATTGCTGCACTGATATCACACTGCATTTATCTCCAAAGTTCTGGGAAACTTATTGCCTTGTCTAGTGCCACTTTATGCTTCCTTTCCTGCCTTCAATTTAGATAAAAAAGATAAAAAATAATTACTCCATTTACTGTTTCATTTATGTTCTGTTTGTTTCTGTGACAGATCAATGTCTTTCTAAAAATTCTGCTTTCGTAGGCAATGTTTGCAACTCGGGTCTTTGTTAAATTCCTACCTTCATTTTTGTTCCCCCTCAGTGTGATGATGAAGGATATGGCATCCTCAAGCCTGGAGGATTTATGCCTCCACATCAATATGAAGATTTCAAATATTAAAAAGTGCCTTCTATTGAGAGACATAGGTAACCAAAACAACAGTGGGGTTTGGCTTGCACTTCACTCCAGGAAAGACACTGAGGGGCTGGAGCCCCAGGAGAGGCTGAGGGAGCTGGGAAGGGGCTGAGCCTGGAGCAAAGGAGGTTCAGGGGGGACCTTGTGGCTCTGCACAGCTCCTGACAGGAGGGGACACCGGGGGGGTCGGGCTGTGCTCCCAGGGAACAGGGACAGGAGGAGAGGGAACGGCCTCAGGCTGGGCATGGGGAGGGTCAGCTTGGACAGCAGCAGGAATTTCCCCATGGAAAGGGAGGTCAGGAATCCACCCAGGGATGTGGTGGAATCCTGATTCCTGAAGGGATTTAAAAGCCATGTGGCTGTGACACTTGGGACACCGGTTAGTGGTGGCCTTGACAGTGTTCTGGGGGAATAGTTGGACCTGGTCTTAGAGGGCTTTTCCAAACTAAGTGATTCCATGGACTCTGTTGGCTGTGTGGAGTACAAGGCTGACAGTTTGGCTTGCTGCTTCTCCTGGATGGAAATGGTGGCTGGGGAGCAGGGAGTTAGATAATCCCTGTTTGTGAAGGGGAGAAATATTGCATTTTGTTTTTTTCTTGGAGACTTTGTAGCTTAATGTTCTCTTTTACAGGTAAGGATGATCCCCGCAAGCCTGTGCTCCGTAAAATACAGAATGACGTGATCCTTGTACATGATCTCCTGAATAAAATGGAAAATGAAGTTAAACAGCAAGAAAAACAGAAAGATTCTCTCAAAGTAATTTTTTTTCCCATTCATAAAATACTGAAAGATTCAAAGAAATCTTTGATACATATGTCACTTTTTTTCCTAGATTCTTAGTGATGTTTGGATGCATGTGCTTACAAGAGAAACTGGGGCTTGAAACAGGCTTGCTGGTAGTTTGTCAAGCAGTTCTCCAGAGCAATGAACATTAAAAATTGTATTTTTCAAGGCTTGTACACAGAATCATAGAATTGTAGAATGGTTTGAATTGGAAGGGACTTAAAGCTCCTCCAGTCCCAACCCCTGCCATGGGCAGGGACACCTCCCACTGTCCCAGGTTGCTCCAAGCCCTGTCCAACCTGGCCTTGGACACCTCCAGGGATCCAGGGGCAGCCACAGCTGCTCTGGGCACCCTGGGCCAGGGCCTGCCCACCCTCACAGGGAAGAATTTTTCTTAATATCTAATCTAAGTCTACCTTCCTTCATCCTAAGGACATTAAAATCATGTCTTTGTCACTGGCCTTGAAAACGTCTTTATCATAACAGATACAGTGATCTAAAAAGCAATTCTACCTATGCATCTTTACAAGAGCTGCACAAAGTATTCCATTAGAATATTTGTCTGATTTTCTACTGTATATTTGTGGCGCTTTTGTTAAGTCGTTTGTGGAAATGGAGGGAATGTGGGGAATGGAGGTGAGTTTACCACAGTATCTCATCTTCACCACCACCATTCCCCAGCCAGACCTTGCTCAGGGCATATTGCTAAAGTTCCTTTTGCCTGCTCAAATTTCTCTGACATTCTGGGAGCAAGGATAGACACTCCTTCCTTTGTATCTTTACTAGTTTTCCTGGGGAAATTATGGGATAAGGAGGTAAGATGATGGGGAGAAATAAAAGACACCTCTTAAAAAAGCTGAAAATTAATTTACTCTTGCCCTAATTTTACTTGCTTGATGTTAGTAGGATGAGATTTCTGATATAGTCTGGTATCAATTTCAGGAGATGCAGAAGGCTGCTGAGAGAGAGCAGAAGGAAGCACAGCACCTCCTTGAACACATTCCACGCTATCTGCCTAAACCCCAGAGCTGGTATGTCGTACCTGAGCCCAGGGGATCTGGGCTGCTCCTGGCACTGTCCAGCTGCAGCACTGCACAGCTGTGCTCCTTTCACTCCACATTAACTGGGGAACTCTGGGAGCCAAAGTTGTTGTGTCTGTAGGTTCTGGAGCTGGCTCTTGTCCAGGCTTGTGCTAGCATCACAACAAATCTGTCAGGTCAAGTCTATAAACCCCCAGGTTGTTCCAATGGGAGCTTCCAGGGGTAGGTGTGATGTAGTAGAAAGCAAGTGCTTCTCTGAGTCTGGGCATCCCTTCCTTTAGAATCACAAACACACCAATTTTGTAACTGCAATGCCTACTCATTAAAGGGTTAGTGACCCAAATGCTGGGTCACTAGAACTGAAGTTCACCACTGCCCTTCTAAATACATTTAAAAACCAAAAATCCTCTAACTCAGTTGTCTTTCTGCAGGACTTTGAATTGTGTTTGTGGTGGTTTTGTTCTTTTTTCCTGCAGCAATCCTGCATTTATTTCAGCTAGCTATGACATCCCCTTGCCTTGGAGAGGGCTGAGGTAAGAAGCTTTTCAGAGTCAAGTAGCTCAAGTGTGTGAAAATGACAAGTATGTGAATTAACAGTTTTAACAGAATTAATTTTACTTAATTAACAGAATTAATGTTATTCGGAAGGCTTCTAAGACATTTCAACTCTGAGTTTCTCATCTCTTTCTCCATCCTGTTGGAGCTATTTTTTTTTATGGAGTGTTGTTAGTGTGTGTCAGGTGGGGTCACTTGCAGAGTGACCCTCATTATCTGGGGATCTCAGAGTTTCCTTCCCACCTTGTAGGTTGTCAGGAAGCAATGCATTAGTTTGAACTCACTGCTTCCAGTATGTGCCCTGAATCAACCAACTTCACTTGCTCTGGCTCCTCATGCCAGAGAAACCTGTCTCAAAACACGACAGATGTATTCTAGCAAAGTAAAAGGTTAAATGTGTGGAAAGAGTGTTCTAAAAGAGAAAAGTGAATGGTAATTTTTGTTGGTGTGTAGCAGTATGGTCATTGGTGTAGGTATTGTATTGAAATCGTTCTTAGCTGGTGAGGGGATAACTATCCTTATTCTCACCCTTTAGAGATGAACCCCTCGGTTTAGGAAACAGCCTCTCAAAATGTCTCTAGGGTTGACGTGTTCCTTTTCAATTTAGATGTTGCTTTTTTTGTCTGTGTGTGTGTAAAAATTGAAGTTTTTCAGAAATTACCGCTTGGGTTCTGCCTTTCCGCCATAACTTACTTTCTTTTTGTGGGAAATCCTTTGTCTTAACTTTGTGTTAGCTCCCGGGAATTGTTTAGATGTAAATGAGGCTTGTTCAGTGATTGTGTCACCTCTGACACCAAAAGATTTTTTGGGATGTTCGTTTTCCTTACAATCTTTTCCTGCTTGTGATTAGGAAGTTAATTGTGATGTGACTTTAGCCAGTTCTTCCCTTTCTAGAGAGAACCACAGTATGTAAAACCAACTAAGCTTTTCTGATAATTTTCTACACATTGTGCTCAGCCAGCTCACAGCCGCTGTTCTGTCAGTGTCAGTTTGTTGCTGGTTTTTCTTGAGTAACAATACATTGTGTGATGATGCCATTTGTCAAAACACTCTTCTTTTTTTCTTGTTTTGTCACTTCTTGATATTCACTCTGTTGTGCAGTGGAGGGTCAAGGAAGTGTAAGAAGGGACATTATTGTTCAAAACCCACTGTATCAGTGTAAATATGTTTTCAGGCCTCTTCCCCAAACCTTCCTCTCCTTTCTTTTCCCGGATGTGTGGGGCTCTGAATATTAATGTTGAGTGATTTTTGTGAGATAATGCAGAAAGCAGAGGAGCACTTGAATGCTGGTGAGACAGGCCTGGAAGTCCCAGGGAAAAAGAAAACACCCACACAGAGAAACTCAGCGATTCATGGCTTTAGCTACTGTTTCTCTCCTATATCCTTGGGTTTGCTATTCTCGTTTACCAGAGGAATCTCGCTGAAATAAAAAGCAAGTTCAATATCTCTCAAGCTCTTTGTATCCCCTGTGTTTGTTGAGATTCAGTTTCTCGTTCCACCAGAGACAGATTTTGTAAACAAGCATAAGTATTTCCTTTTCATGGTTCAGGTCAGTGGTGAACTGTGTCTGTTCCACCTCACTGCAGCAGTGCAGGAACAAAGGAGTGGGTGGGAACACAAAGGAAGGGTGCCTGGATAGGGGAATCATCTAGAAAAGGTTTGTTGCAGTGTGATAGACAGCAGGAGACTGGAGTGTGGGAGGAATGAAGTTGCAAGATGTGAACTTCCTTCCCTTCGTTGTTGTGTTTATCCTTTCATTCCAAACCCACCTCCACCACCACCACCCAAAATGCACCCCCCTCTCCTGTCCCTCCAGTTTGCTGACATTCCCTGCTAGCTGCAGGGTGCCAGGATTCGTTCTGTCGTTGTTGTTCAGATGCAAACAGATGTTCTCCAGATGATGACATCTGCGATAGTTTGGCTGCAGATGTGCTGGTTTCAGAAGGGCTCTGTGCGGTGTCACAGCACAGAGCAGAGCCGCTCCCGTCCCCGTGTCAGCGAGCAGGCGCTGTGGGAGCCCAGCAGGTGGCACTCACTGTCCTCTCCACGGCGCTGTCCTGTCCTTTTCCTCGGGGAACACAGCGAGTGACACCTCAAATCCTGGCCCTGGGGGGAACAGATGGGGCACTGCCCTGCCGTTCACTGCCGTGGGACCCCATGTGCAGCAATGATCTCTTGTGGGACAGTGGGATCCAAGCAGAGGATTATTTCCCTGTCCAGGTCAGCTCTGTACTGCTTTATGTAATTCTGCTGCACATCTCAGTAATGCCCATGTTCTGACAACAGTGGATTTGGCCATATGCATCCTCTTTGCTGTCCTGCTGAGGAGCAGCTGGGTGGGTGGCTGGCAAATCCCTTGGGGTTTGAGGCTCTAAGCTAAGGGTTTAGAGGAAGGATGAATTTATAAAAATAATGTTCTAATAATCAGGAAGAAATCAGAGAATTTTTTGACCTTTTGGATCTTGCCTAAAAATATTTTAAAGTGTCTGCAAAGTGGTGTAGAATTTCTTGCTTCAAAAGTTTAATGGATGAGTCAGGCTTCCCAAGATCTGAACCTGTTTCAAAGAGCTATGAAGTATTTCAAATCTGCCTGTGAAGGCTGCAGCTCTGGGCTGTTTTATTTGATAAAAAGCCAGGCCTTGCGTTGTGTGAAATGTAATGGTACATTGAATTCTGAGCTGTGCCATGGTGCACTTGGACTGCTTCCAGCTCACCTGCTAGCAGCCTCTATAGCACAGAAACCAAGAACTGTGCTGAAGTCAGCTGAAGGATATGATTTGAAACAGCGTAGGCTTGCTTTACTGATGTTTCTTTTGTGAAATATCACTAATTGTGTTCATCCAGCCTAACAGGTTGGAGCTTAGGTCTCTGACTAAGCAGTGTAGTAGAATTCTCCTTCCTACTTACCTGCTGTTTGTGCACTGAATATTCCTTCATTTTACAGCAACACCGTGCCAACTGTGAAACACAAAGGACAAACAAAGTCTGTAGAACCCAACACTGAGAAGAAACCTGCAAAAGAGAAAAAAGTCATTAAAGAAGCAGCATTAATAACCACAGAGGAGTTTGCAAGTGTTCCTGCGTAAGTAAGCATGGCTTCCCTTGCACTCTGGCATATCAATTTGGGTGGCACACATAGGTTTGGGAGAGTGACCTCTTGCAGAACTGGGACTGACAGAGATGAAATACTTCATGGGATGAAACATGACAACAGCTCCAAATGGTTAAAATGCATTGCTAGCAAACTTGAAAATTGAATTAATTAATTGGGCTCCTCTTATGCTGGTATTGGGAAGATGAAAACTGATCAGTTAAAACCCAAACCTCTTATCTCAAAAGTCACTGTAATTGTATGAACAGAGATTTATTAGCTAACAGGTGAATCCTCATCTTGTTTTGAGAACTGACATTGAAAAAAAGAGCCATCATCTCATAACATGGAGGGTTTGTTTACATATAGAAGGAAAACCAGTGATAAATGCTGGTTTTATTTGACCCAAATATTGGTTTCTGGAAACTTCAAGTCTTGACTTACCAATCCATTTTGAGACAGGAAAAGGAATCAGACTTGTTAAAAGCAAAAAAACCACTTTGCACTAAAATTCCCAAATTTCTGGAATAGAAAGCTGTGGGTGTTTTCCCCTAACATCAGGACCTGATTAATGGATATCCTTGTCTAAAGTCTGATATATAGGAATAACTGTTAAAGGGCATTTGGGTGGCATGGGTAAATATTTCTGCAAGAAGAAGAAATTTCTCTTGATGCCTAAGGCTAAATTGTTATTGAGATTCTAGATTTATTGTGTTCCCTGACAATACCTGTTTCAGTAAGAAATATGGTTTTGAGTCTGTACTTTACTTAAGGCTTTCCAATAATTTTTATCTATAGCCTTCAAAATTTTCAGGTGAGTAATGCCCATTTTCTTCCTTATCCTGAATATTGCGCTAATGATAAAGGACTTCTTAGAAGAGCATGCACCTGGTATTTTTATTCTGCTGAAGACCTCAGGTATTTTGTGGATTTACTCCCTTAAGTAGTTCTCTCCTGATAAAATTATGAGAGGATAAAGCTGGAGCCTGGGAATTTTTGGTCTTTATCTCTGCTGTGGTAAGAAAAATAGACACAGACCATTCCAGACAAATATTGTTTTAACTTCCAGTTAAGACTATGGTCTTCCACATCACAAGACAGGTGGAAGGACACCTGGGGGCATGGTTTAGTGGTGGCCTTGGCCATACTGGGGGAAAGCTTGGACCCGGTGATCTCAGAGGGCTTTTCCCACCTAAAGGAGTTTATGATAACCCTTGAAAGTGGAAGGTTTTCCTCTGCTGTTCATGGGCATGGAGGATGTGGACAGAGGCCAGATGATCCTCTTCCTGTCCATTAAAGATTCACAAAACCACAGAATAAGCAGAGTTGGAAGGCACTCCTGGTGGGAATGTTGCAGCTGTGTTGGAAGGTACCCATTATGGAAAGGTTGCAGCTTAGACTGTGCTGGTAGAGCTCTAGAAATAATTTAATTTTATTCAGATGTGAGAAGCATGTTTGTTCTGTGGAGGAAAATTTACATGAATTTACATAGCTCTATTAATCTACCAGTATTCCTGTTGCCTGGCAATGTTGTAGTACAAGATTGAGGGAGTACTTGCAATTTCACATACTGATTGACCAAATCTAAGCAGTAAATACTTGTAATACAAATTCTCTTACACTGAATGTATTCTCTTGGAAGAATGAGAATTTGGTTCATGGCCCATTTCCTCAGGTGAGCGATGGAGGTGGGGGTGGTCACTGAAAAATGGAGGCTGTTTTCACTTGCCTTATGCTGAACATGGAAGAAAATCTATTCCTAACACCATCAGGCCACTGAAAGGGACACAGGCTTCAGTGACTTCATAGTCCTAGGACTGGGCAGCTGGCATTTAGCAAAGGTACACGCTGCGTTAAGGGGCAGATGTGGAGCACCCTGATCAAGCAGAGCACTTTGCACAATAAAAAACCTGCAAATTATCTTACCCTTCAAATCTGTTGCAGGAAGGTGCTTTTTGGAGGAAGATAAAGGACATTTCACAATACCTGTCTTTGTTAACTTTTGACTTTGAGGCAGAGGAAAATGTTTGCTCTATTATTTGTCTAGAGTTCTTACTGCTTTCTAAAAATCTTAGTGCTGAAAGCGTTTTAGATTCTGTGCATTCATTATAACTCTCAAGTCTCAAAAGATGGTGGCTTGGGAGAATACATGGCTATTTTAGCCCAACCATTTTTGAGAGAGCAGGGGTGGCCATTACAAGCTTTATCTCTTTTAGAGTGGTATATATGCGTTATATTGATGTTATTCTTTTCTCTGAGGAACACGGCACTGTGCTCTGGTTTTCATACCTATAGAAAAAATGCTTTGAAAAAGGGCTTCTGTGGATTAAAAAAAGAAACTGACTGGATCTTTTTTAGAAGAGTTTTGAATTTTACTGCATTTGGAATAGTGAAGCAGATTTTAAAGTTATTTTAAATCTAAATTAAATGCCTGAATTCGGAACTTCTCAACTTTGTATTTTTATATTAGCGTACGTATGGACTGAAATAAATGTCAGCATTAACGTGTTTGCCAGCCGTGGTTGGGTAGAAACATGAGAGGGCTGTGGGACAGCTGGAGTTTTTATGATCCTTAGTTGTGCACAGAATAAAAATTCCATTTGGTTTTGACAGGGTTTAATTTCAGATTAAAGCATCTTGGATGCCTGAGGGCCTCTCAAAGAACATTTGTGTTTAGGTTTAGGCAACCCAGTCCTGCCTCTCTGTTTCAGTTTCAGGATGAGCTGAGGTGCTGCCTTGGCTTTATTAAGTGGGCTCACTGTCTGTGTGTTGACAGTGGGAGCACAGGAACTTAAATAAAGGTGTTTTATACCTCTGGGCTGAGCTTTCCTCTCTCCACACACTCCCCTGTGGCGCAGGGAGGCAAAGAGAGCAATAAACAGCAGTTAGTACACGCAGGCAGAGCCCTGCTGTGGTTACAGGCTGTGCTCCTGCTGTGGCTGCGTGTCGGGGGCAGGGGGGCTAGTGCTGCTTTATTACTGGGCAAAGTAGAGCGATTTTATAGCTACGAGATGGCTGCACCTCCAATGCTGAATTAATCGAGGTATGAAAACCGGTTGCGTGTAACTGAGTGGCTACTAAGTTTCAAACTTGGTTTGGAGGCAGAGCAATGGCTTTGAATTCAGTTTTACACAACTCGCAGGCCTGTCTGCCTGGCAGGGACTGGCTGCTGTTGAAATCTACAGCACTTATTTTGAGCTGGCAATTGCAGAATGCCTGTCTGACTTCTGGTTTGGAATACGGAACTTGTAATTGATTATCTACTTCTGCTTTGAATTCTTTGTGTGTTCTCCAAAGATTGAGCCTGTCTGCTCAGATTAATACGAGGGAGGAACTTGCTGTTCATTGATTTTTTCAGTCCAGAAACAGCCAGGTTGGGTTTGTTGTAGCAACTGAATGAAGGCCACAAGACAATGCAGGTTACAGGGCTGGCCCGACTTTTACTGCCATTTTTGGGGAGAGAGGAAGGTTGTATTGTATTTAGCTTACTGCTTGTCATTTGAGTTTCAGATTTCATTTTTATATAATGGTTTCTCAGTGTGCAGCACAGCTCCTTTTCCTTGAAGGCATGGCTTTACATCTATAAATACTGAATAGCCTTACTTGCAAATCTTCCAATGTTCTAGTATTTCCACATCACTTTGTTCTTTATCTTCTGTGCTTCCTGTACCTCTAGGCTGTTATCAACAGACCTTATTCTTCTAGTACTAGTATTATGAAAAGCTCTGAGAGTTCAGAAATGGATTCTGGTGGTGCAGAACCTTATCTTCACAGCTCAGTAAACTGCACAGTCAAATACAGAAGGCAACACACAACTAGTAGCTCATCAAAAGACACCAAATAATCACAGAATCACTGGCTTGGAAGAGACTTTCAAGATCATCATGTCCAACCCATGCACTAAGATCTCAACTAAACCAAGGCACTTAGTGCCACATCAAAAAAAAAAAACCAAAAACAAAGCAAAAACCAACCAAACAGACATAACAAACCAACACACAAATTTTAAAAAGGGCCCATGGTGGGCATGGGGCCGCTGCACTCCAGCCCCGCTCCATGCCCGCTGCCGGATTGTTTGGTGCCCTGGCCAAACAATAAATGGCTGTAACATCAAACACAGCTCATTTGTGGTGATAATATGAGCCAAGGTGTGCTCCTACGCAGACATTTCATTTCATGCTGTTTTCTGCAAAGTTGCTTTATTTTTCTGTGTTTAAGTGGTATGCTATAAAAGCAACCTTTATTCCATTTTGAAAAGCTTTTTACAGCTTAAGCGCTGAATGCATTCTGCTTCTTAATTTAGCTTTCTAATATTTTATCTTTCTGCTTTAGGTTCTGTCACGGCCTTTTTACCTTCAGGATTGTTAAGCAATCAAGGAAATGAACAGAATTAACTACTAGATGTATTCAGTAATACAAAACAGGAGAAACTGCCTCTAACTAGGAATGGCTTCTTCAGTTAAGGCAGATGAAAGAGAAGAATAAACACAGAACTTTGTGACTTTCTGGTAACTGATTCTTATTTTTCTTATTTTTATTTGTAGGTATTTGAAAGGCCGTATAACATATGATCAGATTAATGCAGTTGTTCAAGAGATTAACAAGGCTGTGCTGGGCAAGTACAAGATCTTGTATCAGCCTTTGAAGTCTATGAGTGCACCAGTCAGAAACCTCTACCACAGGTTCATAGAAGAAGAAACTAAGGATACAAAAGGTATTTTGTTTTTCCTTTGTTAGTACCAAACTCAGAACACTTGGATGTTGCAGGAGAAGTATAAAAATACTGGTCTTTTTCTCAGTAGTTTTGACTGAAGAGTTTCCCATAGTTACTGGCTCACTTTTTGAATGTTTTCCTTGAAAAATATGTCCCTTTGATGGTGTGTCATGGCAGAAAGTCTGAGTGCACAAAGATTTCGTTTGGAATCACTACAAGTTCTGGAAACTCTTAGTTTGATAACCAAACCATAGAAATGTGTTCTTAGGTGTTAAACTTGGTTGGACATAAACTATTAAAAATTTGTTCTGAAGTTGGGAAATTTGGCTAATTAATTGTGCTGCAGTGGCTTTGTGGAAGAGGTAAGTCCATCTGATAATCTTAAGAAGTTTTCTCCTCTTAAAAGCATAGCAGGAGTGAAAACCAAAATACCTTTCTTTCAATTGAAAAGAAAGTTGCACTTACAGGCTAGCTTTTCCAAAAACATGTGGCACAGTAAGTCTCTGATATAAAAATCTCCTTTTTGGCATGCCTTTCCTCTTGAGAACAGGTACATAATTATTCCTGGGAGCATAGTGCTCATGTCAAGCTTGGGGATGTCCTTAGAGTGCCCTCATGTTTCCAAGTTCAGGCATAAAGAGTGGAGCAAACTGTCTTCTGTCTCACATAAAAAGAGCTGTCTCTGACAACACCATGGCACCCACCTTCTGTTTTAGCCCTGGACAGAAAGCTAGAACTTCTGCCCTGAGCATTCACTGGGTACTCAGGAGTGCCCTGAAGATAAACGGCAACTTTTTCTTCCTTCCTTCAGTTTTGTTGCTCTTCAAGGCTCTGGATATTATAGTATGATGAAAACATCAGTGACTTCTGGGTTCTAAATGCAGCTTTTCTGTAGGGAGGGAGTTCTGATCTGATGGTGTCCTGGTTTAGGGCAAATTTGGTAGAGAATTTCCAAAGGAGGGCCCCTCCAGAAAGCAAATCCACATGGCCCGTCCCCGCAACCGGTTCAGGAAGAATTCCTCGGAGAAGTGGAAAGAACCTGTTTATTTAACAGGCACAGCACTCCCCAGCACACAGAATGAACAATACCGGATGACACCACTCTGAAACAGATGACAAATTCAGAAAGTCTCCCTTGGGGGTGGTCGCTCTGCTATCAGTCCATCCTGTGCTGGGGCTGCTGCTGCAGGCCACAAGGTGCAAACTCTCAGTGTTCCCAGGTCCCAGTCCAGAGCAGGCTCGTGATGGTCGATAAAAAGGAAAGGAGAAACAGTCCAGGAAGAAATTTGGACTGTTTAGCTAAACTAGCTAATGAGCAGAAGCAAAAGCAAGCAGAAGCAAGAGTGAGAGAGAGAGCAAAGCAAAAAGCAAAAACAGCACTAAGTACTGCCCATTTCTGTGTCCCACCAGGCTGATAAGAAAAGCCCAAACAAAACTTTCACTCTTCAGAGCCAGTTTTAAAGGCACAGAACATAATATCCAGCATAAACAGAACACATGAATGGGGATACAAGCATCATAATGTCACCCTAGGACAGATGGACATGCTGGCACTTTGTTCTGAGACCTGTAAGAGAAACACAGAATCACAGAATGGTTTGGGTTGGAAGTGGCCTTCAATATTAGCCACTTCTACCCCATACCACGGGCAGGGACACCTCCCACTGTCCCAGGCTGCTCCAAGCCCCATCCAGCCTGGCCTTGGGCACTCCCAGGGATTCAGGGACAGCCACAGCTGCTCTGGGCACCCTGGGCCAGGGCCTGCCCACCCTGCCAGCCAGCAATTCCTAATTCCCAATAGCCCAAAATCTGTCCCTGCCCTCTGGCCCTGGGAAGCCATTGCCTGGCTGCTGTCCCTGCATGCCTTGTCCCCAGTGGCTGTGCAGCTCTCCTGGAGCCCCTGGAGGCCCTGGCAGGGGCTCTGAGGTGTCCCTGGAGCCTTCTCTTGTGCAGCTGAGCAGCCCCAGCTGTGCCAGGCTGGCTCCAGAGCAGAGGGGCTCCAGCCCTGGCAGCATCTCCGTGGCCTCCTCTGCACTGGCTGCAGCAGCTCCGCGTCCTTCTCATGCTGTAGTCACAGGACTGCAGATGAGATCTCAGTTGCCATACAAAGGTCATTGTTTAAAGGGTTTTATGAAAAACAATCTAAGCACAGAATGCAGCTAGGTAAATTCATTCTAATGCAGCTAAATAAATTCGTGTGACTGACTTTTGGTTTGAGCTGTGAGGGTTTGGCTTCTCTCTAAGCAGTTTTTGCCTCAGTTGAACAGCAGCTTACATTAATCTGGATTTCTTAAAACACTGGCTTCATCAATTTAATTTACAGCAGATTTTTGGTGCCACTGTTCCTATCCTTAGTAGTAAAGAGTTTGAGCCCACAGTTGTAGAAGAGAGGCTGACACTAGAAGGGCCCTCCTGGGCCTGGACTGCTGCTCAGTCTGCACTGTGATCCACAGCAGTCTTGGCTGCAGTGAGGAAGCCATTCCAGCCACTTGAGAAAGCTACAGCTAGTCAGAGAATTTTCTGTCAGCTGGGGGCCTTAAGTCTGAAAAACTGAAGTGCTTAATTGCTCTAAGTACCTGAGAGATGGTCTTTATTTCTTGTTTATCTTGGGAAGCTCAGTTAGGAAACTAGGACATTCAGCATCTGATAGAGCAAGTGTAGTTGTGTGGTAGATGGTTTTGTTTAGGTTTTTTTTGTGATTAATCATTTAGAAAGCCTAGAGAAAAGTCCTGGCAGCCTGTCAGACGGTTCTTATCTGGCCAGCACAAAATGATTGAATGTCTTTATCCATTCCATTTTTCAGGATGACGTTCTGTATTCATTGATTTGTTTGTTTAAATCTCTCCAGTGATTGTCTCTCTGCTTAGGATTCCCACTGGTTCTCATCCTGGGCTGATTGCCAGCTGACCTCTTCTCTGATTTCAAGATGAGAGAAGATGCTGCCGGGTTTATCAGGGTCACTTCCAGCCACTCAGGTGGTTCAGTGTGTTTAGCTGGTTGTTTAGCACGTGGGCCAACCCACTGCCCTTCACCCAGCTCTGATTTCTTCACAAAAAAGATCCTGCTCTGCTGAATGTTGCCACTCTGGATAGTGAGCAAATATAAGAAGGAATCTTGTTTTATAAAAATTCAGGACGTTCTGATGCTCCCCCAGATGCAATAGACTGTGAAGGCAGCAGGCAGGTTATGCCTGCCTTCCCAGCACTGTTTGGGTGTGTTGGTGTCCCTGGAAGTTGTTAATGGTCTCTATTTGAGACTATTTCCTATTTTGAGCAGTAATGCAGTTCTTCTTTCTTTTTCTAGTAAACAAACTTCCTACTTCTCATCTGTATGTGGATTTGGTGGCGTTACAAGCTCTGAGATTCCAGCAGAGTTCCTCTCTGGGGGAATATCTCTAGATTTTGACAGTTATTGTCTCTGGAAGATTCTACCCCCTGTGAGACAAGTGTGTCACTAACTCTCATGAGAGGCCCAGGCTGTGAGAAAATATGATCTGTTATTTCTCAGCTCTGTCTGAGCAAGATTTTGGGGGGACATTGCACATACAAACATAATTCTTGGACCTCAGTTCTTTTCTAGCAGCATCGGCTTTCCAGCTTGTATCAGCTATATCCCAGTGAAACTGGAAGGACTTAACAGGAGGAAGAGATGCTCAATTTTTTTCTAAGATGTCACTGCCTCAGTGATAAGGATAAAACAAGGAGGGAGAATGCTGTCTTCTTTTTCTAAGCTGAAGCACCCCTTCCCTTGTGTCCTTCCCATTAGACTTGGAAGCGTAATACTACACATAATTCAGGAATATTTAGGTTGGAAAAGGTCTTTAGGATCACAAATTCCAACTGTCAACCGAGCACCATGTTCACCATGTCATCCAGGGGCACATTCATATGGTTTTTTGAGCACTTCCAGGGATGTTAACTCCACCACTGCGCTGGGCAGCCTGAAATTTAATGACAATTTGCTTATAGAAGTAGTTAACTACAAGAAGGGGGGAGCTCTCAGCTTTGATGCAGGCCTTCACTGTGCCATTTTCTTGGAGACACAGGGACGATGCTGTTGCAAGTGATGAGTCTTTTCCTGTGATTTTCTGAAGTAATGATGGATTGTTCTTTTCCAGATCTGATGTAAGTCAAGGGAATGGTGGGCTGCATAGCTCTGATGCATGCAGGGCTCTGTCCTTATGGCAGAGATCTAATTCCAGAAAGTGAGTGCCTGCTGGGAGACAGAGCTCATGGAGCGGGGCCTGTGGATGATGCAGAGTGTCTGAACTTCAGGGGAAGGCTGAAAATTCCCTTTCTGATGACAGGTTTTAAAAGTAGAACAAAGTTCCCGATATAGTGCGAAGCCATCCTACTGACTGCAGAATTATGAATTGTAGATTGTGGAATGATGAAGAAGAGGCTGTGCTGTCACTTGTGGAATGCTGAGTGTATCCCACAGCATAGTCATTTCTGTAACAAAACTGTTGTTTCTTTTCCAGGATTATTTTTTATTGTGGAGGATGATATCAAGGAGTTCACTCACCTGAAATTGGACAAGAGGTTCCACAGCATCCTCAGCATCCTGAGGCACTGCCACAGATTGAGAGAGATTCGTGGCTTGGGGCTCATCCGCTACGTCATCTGCTAACAGCTCCCCGTGCCTGACCTGACACCCTGCCCTGCTCTCCAGACAGCAGCAGGGACACACAGGGAGGGGTTTTCAGGCATCTACGCTAAATTAGGAGTGGTGTTCCAAGTATTTTAGTTTGGCTTTGCGAAGTTATGGGGAACTACGAACCTGAACCAGAAAGTCAGCTGGGCACATTTTCTGGTCAGTAAAGGAAAAAACATAAAGTTCCTCTGCATGGTTAACTCATGCAGGTTAACCGTGCTCCTTTAGTCCTTTTGTGTTTCTGAGTGGTTTTTTATTTTTTTCCCTTTCTCTCCAAGAATTTTTCTTCCGTTTGTTGCCTAAGAGATGAGAACAATGGATATTTGAGACAAAAGATGTGGCAGGGGAGGGAGGGGACTGTGGGATGGGGAGGAAAAGGGGTGCAGTTTACTACTGTCCCTTAGCTGGGGGATTTCTCTTGGGAAATGCAGAGATACCATGAGCCTGGGCTAGAGGTCAGGGGCTGGGCTTGGCCTTCAGTGCTCTCGGGATCAGAGGGGAGACAGGTGGGGTTTTGGGTTTTGCTGCACAGAGAATTCACTACTACTGCACTGCACTGCACTGCTACTGTCCTGCTCTCCTCCTTACCGTGAGTGAGCCTTTGCTTGTGACAGCAGCTATCAAACTGGCACCTTTCCAAACCCCAGGCTCACTGGGAGGGACTCCTCCCATCTGCTCGGGTGCCTCAGGGGAAACCCAGGACTCTGACCCTCTCTGGAGGGAGACATTATCTCCTGGCTGCTCACAGGAGCCAGGCTGCCATTGCCCAGGGGCCACCCAGGACCCTGACCCCCTCCAGAAGGAGAGATGCATCTCCTGGCTGCTCACAGGAGCCAGGCTGCTGCTGCCCAGGGGAAACCCGCAACCCTGTCCCCCTTCAGAAGGAGAGATCATCTCCTGGCTGCTCACAGGAGCCAGGCTGCTGCTGCCCAGGGCAATCCTGGGACCCTGACCCCCTCCAGAAGGAGATATCATCTCCTGGCTGCTCACAGGAGCCCAGCTGCCATTGCCCAGTCCTGCTCTTCTCCCCCACTGCTTCCGGCTTTTTGCTCCACTTTCACCTGACCTGATACCCTGTGAGTGCTGGAGCCCTGTGGATCCGGGCAGGCTCTGGGCAGGCTCTGGGGTCGTTGCTGTGCTTTGTTCACCACCCCAGCGGTGCCGTCTCTGCTGTGGCCGCCGGCGCCGCTCAGGGGCTCCCGCTGCAGCCACTGCGCAATCCGCCCCCGCACAGCGCCCCCTGCCGCCGCGGAGGAATCACTGTGCCCTGACCAGCCAGCAGCCAGCATCGCCCCTGCTGGCAGTGAGTGGAACTGCAGCGGTGGGAAAAGGCTGGGCCTAGGTATGTGTTCTTCTTGTGTCGTTTTTGTTTGTTTGTTTACCTTCCTGTGTTCTAGTAAACATAGATTTATATTTATATATATTTTCTTCTTCCACCCATCTCTTTGCCTCAGAGCCCCGTAATTCCAAAGTTATAAATATTCAGAGAGAAGAGGGTTGTATTTCTCAACTTCCTTGGCAGGCACTGATGCCTTAAGTTTTAGCTTTCACATTTTCCAGATTTGTACTGCATTAGTGTGTGACTATGAACTTCATATAAATTCTTCTCCTCAAGTTCTCCTCACAGTTTAGTCAGACAAAACAATCCCTTTCCAGCCTGAGAACCAAGGGCACCACTACAGCTTTGGGCCCAAAAAGTGCAAACAACAGCAAAGTGAGGAGAGCAATCTGGGAGGATGGGATTGCATCGCCTGGAGCTGTAATTGGACAATTAATCCCAATATGGAAATGGAGCAAAACTTATAAAACGATGAAAATTTGGGACCAGGATCCATCCTGGGAGGAGCCATGGCCAGGCTCTTGTAGTGCCCAAGGTGCATCCTTTGAAGGCCTTTTAATAAATCCCTATTTAATTCCTTTGACACTGTCAAGCCTCTGTCCCAGGCAGCCTCTCAAGGCATCAACACCTATCTTTTAAAACTATACAATGAGTTGGAGGCTGTGTTTAAGATTCCGTAGCTACTCAAAGGAAGCATCTGATTATTTTTTTTCCAATGCCTCAAACCAATTTCCAGATTTCCTTTTCTTAATCTTTCTTTTTATACTAATTGTACATTTTGGAGTTTTCTACATCACTTGAACAGGAAGATCCAAGATGGTCCAAAGACTTCTAGACTGATTGGTGATTCTGTTAGTCCTGTGCTTTTCCACCTTCATCATGCAGACAGATTTTCCCCTCAGATACCCAGACTGGCCTGAAACAGTTGGGGTTTGAAGTGAAAATATTCACATTAATCATGAAAATTCAGGTCAAACTTGTCTTGTTTTTGTTATAGAAGTCTTTATTACAGCTTTCGTTGCTTTCAAATTACTTATTAGTGTGGTAAGGTTCAGAGTAGATCTATTGTGATAAATATAAACTCTGCAAGTAATAAAAACTGTTTTGATAAGAAAAGCTGTGTTCTTTTTCTTTCATGAGCCCATTTCTGCTGTTATCCTAACATCTCATCTAAAACGCCTCCTCTTGTCCCCTGTCAGCATTAACATGAAATTTAATGTGCAAAATACCCCAAATGATCTTTGAACTTTGTCGATAAAGAGATTCTGCTGAGTTTCTAGACTCCCTTTGTGAGTGTTGCATTTTGGGGGTTTGCTTTTTGGTCTTTTGCTCCGGAATGTAGAGATCCAAGCTGTGGTCTCTACTCTGCATTTTATTGGAATATATTTGAGGACCCTACAGATTGTCCTTGGCTTCTAATGGGTATTAAAAAGCAAGATATTTTACAACTTTACCCTGGTTTTGCCTACTTGCTTTAAAGTCCTGTCAGGTTTTTTTCTCTTCAGATATCACTGAACAGGGTTTTTTAATTTTTATTTCCTTAGTACTTGTTTTGGTCTGGATAAGCTTGGTTGCTGCATGGGTTTTATTTTTTTTTTCCTCCTTTTCTTGTTTTGTTGTGGGGATTGCAGTTTTTGCTTAATTAGATGTTGGTTAACTGCTTTTGGTCTGTTACTATGGAGTTTTTAATTTTCTGAACAATTTTCCCTCGGGCAGATTCTCACAAATGTGCTCATTATTTTAATTCCCTGTCCTAACACTGTGTTTTCCTTCTCCCAAGGAGCTGTGCCCATGGATTGTGGTCACCTACTGTGCCCTTCCACTTTTCTTCCTCCAAAAGCTCACGCTGCTGGCCGGGGAGCTGGAAAAGAGCAATTCCCTGGTGTCCAGGGGCTCGGTGAGCCCTGTCTTGGGTGAGCTTTTTGCTGCGTCCAAGGCGTTTTGGGGACAAAACCTTCACCTCCAGGAGCTGCCTGGGGCTGGGTATCAGCACAGAGGTGGCTTTTGGGACACTAAGGACTTGCAGGTTCCTCGTTGCTGGCAGCTTTAGTATTGGAGAAATCCAGCAAAGTTTGCCAATTTCTAGCTTGGCACCCCACTGTCTACCGGGGTGAGTGGCCTCAAGCTCGCCTTAAAACCTGCTGTGTTCTGCAGGGTGTGCACTGATTCCTGCCTGTCCGGTGCTCCCTGAGTCACTCACCAGCCGACAGAAGCCACAGCGCTCTGTACCAGCCTGCCAGATGGTTTAATTTAAAACCCCTGAAAGCACAGCCCGTGTGCTCCCTCACACTGCTGGTGGCAGCTGCTGAAAACAAGGGAACGGAGCAGAGGCAACACCGATTTAATTGCCTGGTGCACCAACGAGCAGGGAGCTGTGATCATCCCACAGCCTTAATCCCCTCTGCCCTCCTCGTGATTTCACCCCCGCGGCTCTGCGCCCCTCGGACAGCAGGAGAGGGAGCGGGGGTGATGAATATTGAACATGCATTTGGGGAGCCAAGTCATTGCATATGCATTTGGGGAGCAAAGTCATCGAATATGCATTTGGGGAGCAAAGTTGTCGAATATGCATTTGAGGAGCAAAGTCATTGCACATACATTTGGGGAGCAAAGTCATCGAATATGCATTTGGGGAGCAAAGTCATTGCACATACATTTGGGGAGCAAAGTCATCGAATATGCATTTGGGGAGCAAAGTCATTGCATATGCATTTGGGGAGCCAAGTCATTGCATATGCATTTGGGGAGCCTAGTCATTGGATATACATTTGGGGAGCAAAGTCATTGAATATGCATTTGGGGAGCAAAAAGTCATCGAATATGCATTTGGGGAGCAAAGTCATTGCACATACATTTGGGGAGCAAAGTCATTGCATATACATTTGGGGAGCAAAGTCGTTGAATATGCATTTGGGGAGCAAAGTTGCCTCCTGGGCTGGCCTAGGTAAACAGGGTGACAGTGCTGGTGACAAGCTGATGTGGTGAGTGTGCCGGCAGAGATGACAGAAGTGGCTGCTGAATCCCACCAGGACTGTCGGTGTGAAAAACGCCCATCACTTGTTTTTGGAATTTTAAAAGTTTAACAGTAATAAAATGGTTATGAAAATAGCAATATAATTAGAGTGATAAAAATATGGACAATTTGTATTAGGACAATATGAGACAATAGAAATAAAGAGTTATGGACAGTCTGGGTACATTTTTCTGGGCAGCAAAAGCCCAAAAAAGGACCTATGTTAACAGAGGATTAACCCTTAAAAACAACAGCCTGTTGCATATTCATACACCTCATACATTATGCATAAATTCCATTCAAACAAAGGATTCTGTCTGGTCAGTGTCAACTTCTTCCTCTGAATCCCGATGGCGTGTTCAGACCTGACCGAGGCAGGATGACGCTTGTTTCTTCTGATGAGAGCAATAAATTCTTTTTTTCTGAAAGATTCAGGTGTCCTGCAGCTGCTATCTCACTGTGAGTCCTTCCTTTAAAAAAAAGTATCCTACATAGCATAAAATAGTTTCTATTTTAACATTTTGTTATAACCTAAAACTATATTTTACACACTACCTAAGAAAATTAATACAGCATAACTTTCTGACACAACACATATAATGTTCATTTTAATATTTGGAAAAAGCCAATCATAAAATAGGCAGTTTTCACAGTCGGAGTGCGGTGTGAGGAGGGGCCGGAGGAAGGCAGGGATGCTGTGAGGAGGGAGGGAGCAGCATTGCCCAGCAGGAGCAGGGCTCAGGAGCTGCCAGGCTGGGCTGCTTGCGGCAAAAAAGACACCACACAGCCCAGGGGAGTCAGAAACCCATGCACGCCTCCAAAAAGTTGAGACAAAACCAAGCTGGTTTATAAAATGCTCTTTGTTCCTGCTGCTTTGTTGTTTTGTCTGTTCAGGAAAAATAAATAAATAAATAAATAATCTTTTTGTTCTCCTTAACTCCTCTTCTGAGGAGGCACTAATGGAAATAATTATCCGCAGAAATCAATGCTGGGAGCAGCTCGTACCCCTGAGTATTTAGTGCCGCGCGTTGTTTCAGGAGGCAGTGATTTCCATCTGCGAGAGCACATGTTCTCTTTCACTGAGCCCGTGAGGAGGAAGGGAAAAGGAGCACTTCATGTCATTCATGGATCTCTGCTAGCAGGGAGCTCATACTGAGCAGAGCTGGCAAGAGCTGCGTGAGGGAGCTGGGTAAAGAAGCTCGTGGATACTGAGGAATATCACAGAGCAGTCTCTGAGCTGGAAAAGGTTTATCCCACATACAAGGTTTTATCAAATTTTTCTCTTAATTTGAAAAAAAAAATGTAATAAATTAAAAAGTACAGAACCAGTTGTCCAGGATGGGCGTGCTGTGCCTCGTGGGACTGAATAATCCAGACGAACCACAGTGGTTGCCATCAAAGATCTGTTTGCCTTGCTCTGCATGTTGAATTTGGGATCTATATGTGTCACAACCAGGGTAATATACAGTTAAGCACTTGCAAAGCTTAATACCTTATAATTAGGCTAATCATTTTCCACATTAAAATGGTGCTTCCTTATTAAGTGGCTGTCTTTTTTTTTTTTTTATCTAACTTTTTTGTCACACAGAATTTCCTGGGAATTCAGACACAGTTAAAATGCAGAAAAACTTGTTTAAACAAAACAGCTTTAAACACACTGGGGTTTATGTGCAGGCAGAGGTACTTTAACATTTTATGTACAGACAGAAACATAGAAACATGGAAAAAGTTTATTCCTGCATGTGTTGTTTTCAAAGCTGAATAAAACTCAGTATTTTGGAAAGTTGGGATCAAAACCAATTAGGTGTATTTGTATTTTGGTGTATCAGGTGGTAGTCTCAGTTTCCATGGATGGAGAATTGCACGAGGAAAATGGGTTTTCCCCCTTCCTCTATTCATCATGAATTTACCAAATGCAGTAAAATCAGTGGAATATCATAGTGCTGAATAGCAGCCCAATTTTTTGTCTGTTTCAGTTGAGTAGTGTGTCTTATTTAATTAATGTGAGGCTGGTAGCAATGAGGAGTCCAGGCCTTTTCATCAATTCCTGAACCAAACCTGCTTGGACTCTCCTGGCATTATTTTAAGGCTGTTTCATGCAAGTTTTATGGATTGGTCCTGTTCCAAGGTTTGCCCTTTCTTCCCTCTTTTTATTTCCCCTTTTTTCCCAGATTTCAGGGGGAATTCATTCCCAGGAGAAGCCCAGCTCCTGCTCCCACCTCCTTTTTTGTGCTGGCCAGCCTCAGCTCGCTCATCCCTGCTGATGCAGCTCCTCCTGCCCTGTGCTGAGCAGCAGCGCTCCAGTTATGAGCTAATGCCTTATGTCTGATATTTATGCAGCAGCTGAGAAACCTAAATAATTAAATTTCCCTGTGGCCCGAGCAGGAGCTGGAGGAGCAGCCTTGTGGATGTGAGCTGTGCTGCCAGCAGGATTTGCTGGCCTGGTGGTCGCTACCTGTGTGCTCCTTCCTCAGCACAAACTGCCCCCCTGCCCATAAATAATTCAGCTGTGGCTCAGCACGAGGGGTTAACCTTTGGGAGCACAACAAGGCTGCAGCTATGTGCAAACCTTTGTTCTTACAGCAGCAAAATCCTTCTTTCTGAGCAGGGAAGAGACCTGCACCGTCCATCTGGGGGGTTCATTTCGCAGCAACGGCCCCAACTAAGTGAGACTTGGTTGTTGTGCAAGTCTGAGATTTATTCAGACTAGTCAGATGTTTGGTTTAATAATCCACATTATCCTCGTTGTTTTAGTAGTCTGGTTTTCTGTGGTGCTTTCAGCTGTGTCACAAGTATGCAGGGATGTCAGGAAGGCTGAGAGTTGCTACAGGATTCCCTGTGGGAGCATCAGAGTGCTAAATCCCAGTCTAGTTACTCCTGGGATTTATCTGGGCATCCTCTTGTTCTCAGCTACAAGCAGGTGCGATGAATTATCCGGTTGTTCAAGGTGCTGCGTTGGTGAAATTTGTTAAAATCTAGTATCCAGACATCCCTGCTTCCCTACCTCATCGAATGCTGCCTCCCCTTCTCCTGGTGCCACATCCTGGGGTGATGGCAGGTGGAGATACCCATGGGAAAGAGAAGCTTTGCAGGTTGGGAATGAGTCACTCCAGAGGCTGGGAATGAGCTGGCCAGCAGTGGTAGGTCAGAGGAGACCTGATGGCCACAGCAGACCACAATTAAAGCAGGAATCCATTGGTGTGGCTATGGCAAAGTGAGCCAGTAAATACAGATAGGATCTGGTCTACCAAGCTGTTAGAAATGGAAAGCAGTCAGTCAACATCCCAATTACAGCGAGGACTGGGCTTGGACTCTCTCTGTGATGTCCTGGCTGCTTGGTAATAGAAATTCAAGAGGAGTGGTGAGATGGACGTGATGTCTAGGAGGGATGAAAGTGAAAAGCAAGGAATTGGGCTCACTTGGTGTAGAGAGAGATGCAGAACCCTGCGTGGTGTGTCCTGGAGGGTGGTGAAACACGGGAAGGTGTGAGTGCAGGGGAATGATGCAGGAGCACTGCAGCTGGCCACGCTCTCAGTTACACCAAGCCTGCAGCAAGACCTCAAAGAATTCATCATCCATCCTCTCAGACGTGTAATTTCAGAGTCTGCTAGCTCAGGCTAATTGCTCCTGGAACGGGCTTGTTCCTCCCTTGAAGCGGCAGCAGCGGCACCCCGGACGTCCTGCCCTTCCCTCTGCCAGACCTGGGGAATAACTGCAAAGGGAGAAAAAGGCCCATTAACCTTTACTGTCTGTCTTTTCTTGCTGTAATCCAGTTGGTGTTTGTCTTGATGGCGATAATTACACAGAAGTATGTAATTGCAAGACAAATGTTTAATTAAGAGCAGGTTTGTTGCTAGTCTCTTGTCTGCTTCCATCTGGGGAGAGTGTGGTTGTGCCGCGTCTTGGCAGCCCGGATCGAAGGTCTAATGAGCCCGTTCTTCACCCCTGCTAAAGAGGAAGGAAATAAATGAAATTAATGCATTAATGGGACCCCTCAATCCCCTCCTGCTGCCATAGGAGTTTCTCATTTCTGTATAATACTTTGCTCAAGATCTGCATCTTTTATGGTGGATAAAGCAGGTTTATTTAATTAGAATAATTTGGGATGGTGTGTCCTGCCTGGTCAGAGCTTCAGGAAAGCTTGTAAGGAAAACTGCTCTTCTAGATGCTGAGTTATCTGCATTTAGATGAGCTTAAATCAAAATTACATTTTTCTAACTCTTTAGCAATGCCCAGTAATGTATTCCTGCAATATCCTTCTAAACCCAAAAAAAACCCCCTTGGGTTGAGGTTGCTTGTTTAAGCATGTCTGAATAAATGGGTTGTGAATTCTCAGCCCGTGCTGCTGCTTGGGAAGACTCAGGAACACGAAGGTGGCCCTGTAACCTGACTGCACAAAGAAATGGCATTAAAAATATTCCTCCTCCCATCACTGCTTGGTGCAGAGGGTGTCTGGGGCAGAGCTGCCTCCCTGCCTCACAGTAACAGCAGCGAGCATCAGCTGCTGAAACAATTTAGATATGTTTTCCCTCTGGGAAATCACACTGATCTTAATAGAGGTTTTTAATTAAATAATATGCTGACTGTTACAAGCTGGAAATACTTTGTGTTTTGTGTTTATTCTTTGCAGCAGCGTTTCCTTCTGGTTGTCACTGGGTTGCCTGAGGAGAGAAAGGCTCGGGAATTTCTCCCTGCTGGGAAAAAGGCCCGGGAGCTGCCCACAGGCTGCACGTCGAGGATGGGAGATGGAAATGCTCATGTGAGCAGCTGGGCAGGTGCTGGCCCTGCGGTGACTTCCCGGCGGCTCCTGTCACGGATCCGTCCCAGCCCAGCGCCGGGGCTCTCCCGGCAGCCGGGAAATTTGGGAACGGCTGGGGATTCAGCGCAGCTTTCTCTCGGAAGGTTGCGGTTTATTGCAGCCCTGAGACACATGAAAAGTCTCTGTTTCGGCCCGCACGTTCGAAGAATGTGTCGGAGTTCTTCAGTTCTCGGTCTCAGAGTTGTTTATTGTATCTTATCCATAAAAATTTTTCTCCTGCCCTGCCAAGGTCCATCCAGCAGGACAGTTCCAGGCACTCTGTCTGCTCCCAGGTCGGTGCCATCTCTTTATGCTACAAACTATATATAATATGTTTACAATTACTTTCCAATACCCACCACCTATGCCAAACAGTGAGCTTCCACTCCAAACCAATCCAAAAGTGCCAACATCACAGCAGAAGATGGAGGCAGAGAAGAAGAAGAAAGGCTGGACACACCCAAGTCCCTCCATCCTGTCCCCAAAACCCCCATTCCAAAAACCCCAAAATCTACTTTTTCTCCTAGTGATAATTTTATTATTACACTACTTAAACTTCTGTGGCTTTCAGGTCTTCATGCAAAGCTGGTAATTTGCTCCACAGGTCGTAATCAAACCCACAGGTGTTCTGGGCTCTGTGCCAGGGTCTCTGAGCCCCCTGGTAGGGGTCCCGGCAACTCTGGACACCCAGAGGGATGTCCTGAGTTCCGACAGCTTTCCCCTTGTAGTATATGATACAGATAATTCATGCTATTAATGTATAAAATATTGCAAAAGCCAAACCATGCCTTTTGATTATCCTGACCAGGAGCAGCTGTCTTGTTCATATACACCTTGTTCCCGGATGCACGTTGAGATAAACATCGACGCTTTAACGTAAGAATAGAGGCTTCCAGGATGATAATCGTTGGCTTCCCCGAGTTGTTGGGTCCACCGGAAAGCGATTATCACCCTGGCGATTACATCTGTTGAGATAACCAACGGCACCACCCTGATACATGTGAATACATGGCTTCCCCGAAGTCAACTGACAACATCGAGACGCCTGGACGGGGCCTTTGTCCACCTCTGCACATGGAAATCAACAACGATGCATGTGAAGAGACACAAAGAACATTTGGTCATCTCTGCCTCGGGCAGAATAAACTGTATAAAACCTCGCTGCTTGAAGCACGAGTGTGAACAGGGGAGACTCTGACACTCGGAGGTCAGATCCGTGTTCACCCGGCGCCAATCCCGGGCTCGACACTGACTCTTTGGCTGTGGTGGTTTCGACGACCGAACTTCAGTCTCGCGCACAAATTAATAAATATTTGCTAAATTTTCTTATAAGTTTGGCTCACGATTCGATCATTTATCACACGCTGCTGATAATGAAGCGGGCAATCAGGCCGGAGAGCAGCGGTTCCAGGGAGTGCTGCAAGCCCGGGGAGCACAATCACATCCTGTTCTATCCTGCGCTGTGCCACGGCAGCACCGCGGGCAGGAGCGCGGTGGGTGCCAGCACACGCCCATCGACACTTAACAGCCTCAGGTGCCGGGAGCGAGCCCCGCAAAGAGAGGGGGGACATGTCAGAACCCAGGACACCCCTCTGGCTGTCCTGAGCAGCCAAGACCCCTGCCAGGGGGCTCAGAGACCCTGGCACAGAGCCCAAAATGCCTGTGGCTTTGATTATGACCCGTGGAGCAAGTTACCAACCTTGTATGAAGATCAGCAGGCCACAAGAGTTCAAGTAGGATATTAGTGAAGTTATCACGAGGTAGAAAAGTAGATTTTAAGGTTTTTGGTATGGGGGTTCAGGAGGCAAGATAAGAGGGAACTGGGTCTGTCCAGCCTTTCTCCTTCTTCTTCTTGGCCTCCATCTTCTGCTGTGATGGTGGCACTTTTAGATTGGTTTAGAGGAGAAGCTCACTGTCTAACATAGATGATAGGTATTGGAAAGTAATTGCAAACATTGTATACGTAGTTTTTAGTATAAAGACATAACACCACCCCAGGGGCAGGCAGAGTGCCTGGAACTGTCCTGCTGGATGGACCTCGGCAGGGCAGGAGAAAATCTTTCATAGATAAGATACAATAAACAACCTTGAGACCGAGAAATGAAGAGCCCTGACTCCTTCTTCAAGCGCCGGGCTGGAAAAAGAGACTTTCTAACGCATCTCGGGGTCACTCTGACCAGCTAGAGATCCCGACAGGGCGGGACCCTTGTTTGTGTATAAAACTGAGGGGTGTTGAAGGGGTGTCTGTGCTGCTGGGCCCTGCCTGCCCTGCGGCCGCTCGTCCTTCCCTCCTGGAGGATTGAGGCGCTCTGGCAGCTCCATCGCCCGCCGGGATGCGCTCCTGGGGCTTCTGCCTGTGCGGGTGTGAGCTGAGCTCTCTGCCGAGCACCTGTGCCAGACACCCTGCAGGTCCCACCCCCAAACTGTCACAAATTGCTTGGCTCAGTCCGGGTCGGTGATGTTTTGTGCTGCGGTGGGAAGCAGGAGAGGTTCCCTTGTGACTATGCCTCAATGTCCCTGGTGGTTCCTAGGCGTTGTGCAAAAGGAAGATGAGTTGCTCACGAGCCATTGAAGCTGCCACTAAATACTTCCTGACCCAAGCAGCTGCTTCTGCCCTTGTCTTGTTCTCCAGCCTAACCAACGCATGACATACCAGGCAGTGGGACATCACAAACTTACCCACCCAACATCCTGCCTGATCCTCACTTCAGCAATCACAATAAAACTGGGACTAGTGCCATTCCACTTCTGATTCCCAGAAGTACTCCAAGGCTCTCCTCTCACCATTGGCGCCCTCCTATCCACCGTCATAAAACTCCCCCCAATCACGCTACTCTACATAACCTCACCCTCACTAAACCCTACGCTCTTAACTATCCTAGCTATCCTCTCAGCAGCCCTGGGAGAATCCCTGTTGTGCAAAAGGAAGACGAGTTGTTAAGGCATTTAAGTACTTCCCAAGGCCACACTGTGAGCAGGTGGTTGAGGCTGCACACAGAGTCTTTTGTCCCTGGCTGCCACCACCCCACGTTCCCCCGAGCTCCAGCCTTGCAAATCCCTGCCTGAGGAGTGATGATTTTTGCTCATGAACTTGACGAGCTCCGCGTTAAAACCACTTGACTGCACCTTTGCCCCTTCAGCACGGGAAGCCCTGATGTTCCTGCCTTAACAGCGAAAAACCTCTCCCTATATTCAACTTAAATCCAGCCATGGCTGAGAAAAACCTCTCACCCCTGTGCTTGGCCTTGGAGGCTGCTTAGTGCAAGCTCTGGCCCTGCACCTCTCCCTCTTCTCTAAGCCAGACCTGCTCTCCCTCCTTGCCCTGGTGTCTCCCCAGCCAGGGATGCTGCTGCCAGGATTTGCAGGAATGTCCCTTCCCGCTTTGGGAATTTGGTGCCACCATTTGTGGGGCCAAGCATTGCAAACCCCACTCATGGCCATGGACACCAGGCTGAAAGGGGTGAATTTCCCACCAGCATCGTTCCCTTACTAATGGTTTGCAACTTTTAATTTGGGTCCTCACCTGAGCACGCAGGATGTGCATCTTCTATGATTTAGGGGTTTTTCCCCATGTTTGCACTGTTCCTCTGGTTCTTCTTGACTGTGGTTTTGAGGTGTCTGTGCCCAGGAGTGGGGAAGAAATGGGAAGCAGGTGAAAAATGGGAAATTCCACCATCTCTGGGGCTCCTTGCCTCCAAATCCCGCGCAGGTGCTGCAGCAGGAGCTCTTCCCCATGTGCAGCTGTGTGCCTCTCCACCTCTCCCACCCAAGCTTCAGATCTGCACCCTTGGATGTTGCTTTGCAGCTCCACAGTTGGATTTTTTACAAGCCTTGGGAAGATCTCCTGGAAACAGAGCAGGGGAGAGACGCTCTGCAGAATGATATCAGGAGCATCAGGGAACAGCAAACCAGCCTTTCTTTTGGAAGCTGGAAGCACTCAGTGCAGAGGTGGGGGTGGGACACAAACCTGCAGAGCTTTGCAGAGCCAGCTTTTGGAGCAGGTCAAGCTTAAGGCTTGGAAGGCTCAGCTTTTGGAGCAGGTCAAGCTTAAGGTGCAGGCTTTGGAAGGCTCAGCTTTTGGAGCAGATCAAACTTAAGGCACTGGCTTTGGAAGGCTCAGCTTTTGGAGCAGATCAGGCGTAAGGCATTGGCTTTGGAAGGCTCAGCTTTTGGAGCAGATCAAACTTAAGGCACTGGCTTTGGAAGGCTCAGCTTTAGGAGCAGATCAAGCTTAAGGCACAGGCTTTGGAAGGCTCAGCTTTAGGAGCAGATCAAGCTTAAGGTGCAGGCTTTGGAAGGCTCAGCTCAGAACTGCCACAAGCTGTTCTGATGCTGGATTTGGTGTTTCCATTCATCTGCCTTCAGCAGGGATGTTTTCACCCAGTCAGAGCTGAGGTCCTGCCTTTCCTGCAGCATGGGAAGAGGCCAGGCTGTCTCCCATGATGGATGGGGAGCCCAGGCAAGGAGTTCTTGTCCTGGTGCCTGGGGAAGACAATTCCTGGTTTTTCCACCTCTACAAAGTGCCACTGTAAGGCACAAAGAGCACAGAGGGAGGTGGCAAAGGAATGATAAGGTGGGCTGAGCAGCCACCCTTTATCTTCACTTTTTATCCTTTGCTTTGCCCTGGTTTGATTCCCTACCACCTAACCCTGATGTGGGGTGATACAAGTGGTCTACCAAACATCTTTTCACCCCAAAAGCAGTGAGGAAAGGGGCTGAAGCTCTGGCTCCTCTCTGTGCTGACATCTAGGGGATGATGCCTGGGAGGGGACCTGGGCAGTGGTGGCACTGGTGGCTGCAGGGGGGGTTCTTGCAAAGATGGTGAATTCTAATTTATTCCTACCTCTGACCCCAAAACCACAAAAGGGTGCTTAGAAATCTCCAGCTGAACCACTTCTTTTTAAAAAATGCACCAAGCTGCACTCAGATCCAGCCAGTGGTGGGTCCCTCCTGCTTGGTGTGGCCACCAAATCCTCTGTGCTCTGACCCCCAAGTGCATCCTGGGCGTCCAGGCCCTGGGTCCCTCTGGTTTTCTGGCTTCCTACATGAGCCCACAGAAACCATCAGAAATCTGATCTGTGTTTTCAGGAGTCTCCTTTATTCTCCCAAAGCCTTAATTAATTTTCTCTGTCTGATCTTGCTGGGCCTAATATCACTTGAATGGCTCACTTATGTGAATTAGCTTGATTAATGGCAGCACCCAGACACAAAGCTCCTCAGCCTGCTTGTGCTTTTCATGGGAGCTTTTCCAGCCTCTTATTCTCCTCTGCTGATGCCAAGCTTTAGCCTCAGCTGGTGGGAGCAGCAGCCCACAAACACACAGAGAATATAAAAATAGAGTTCCTCAGATGAGGTAGGATTTCCCTGACTGAAGTTACGGATTAATCTGTTGCACACAAAAAATCCTGGAGTGCTTTCCTGCTCCTCAGGCCTTGTCACTGGTGCTGTCGCTGGCCTTTGGTGACAGCCACTCTGATGTGCTCAGGGGCCTCTGCAGGCCGTCCTGCCTCTTCCACAGCAGCCTGGCCGGGCTCCCCTGGCTGTCCAAGGACTGGTTCTGGCAGCTGGAGCCTCCTCCAGACCAAAGGCTCTGCCTGGCACCAGTGGCCCAGCTGGTAATTCTGGTTTGTTCTTCAGCTGGAAGCATCTGGGAAGGACCAGAGAGGTGAAACCAGCGCTGCAAAAGCGTGCAGGGCTCTGTGTGTCCGTGTGAGCCGGGACAGATGCTGCCCTCAGCCCTCACAAAAGCGGCTCTGGCTGATCCAGACCCTTTCCCAGGGACAAACCACGCCCTTTCCATGGTGAAACGGGACAGTGCTTGCCTGTTCTTGGGGGCACAGAGAGGACAAGTGGGAGCCACAGGCTGAGGGGCACAGCCCAACATCAGCTGTGCCCCAGGACAGTGACACTTTGCTGCAGACACCAGGAAAGGAGAGGCTGGGAGGAGCAGCCCACGTGTCCCACACAGCAGAGCTCTCCTGCAAGGACCAGTGGGGACACATGAGGCTTGCTGGCTTGCTCCAGGCACAACAGCAGTGCCTGAGCCACCAGGAGAGGACAGCCAGGAGGAGTGAGCAGTTGCCCCCAGCAGGAGAGGACAGCCAGGAAGTGTGAGCAGTTGCCTCCAGGAGAGGACAGCCAGGAGGGGTGAGCAGTTGCCTCCAGAAGAAGACAGCCAGGAGGTGTGAGCAGTTGCCCCCAGCAGGAGAAGACAGCCAGGAGGGGTGAGCAGTTGCCCCCAGCAGGAGAAGACAGCCAGGAGGGGTGAGCAGTTGCCTCCTGTGCCTTTTGGACAACTCCTCCAGCGCAATCCAGCTCCAGGGACCTGTGAGGAGATGGCTGGGACAGCTGGGAACCCTCAGCCCAGCCCTGCCCCTTGTGCTGTGCCTGATTTTGGGGCTCAAGCCCCCCAGGGATGACCTTGCCAGCCTTGCCCAGGCCCATGTTGCGGGTGAGCCCCAGCTGCTGGGGAAGGGCAGGCTCCCAGCTCTGCCATCATTACCATCTCAGCAGCAGCCAAATTTTCCTGTGCTGCTGGGGATGCTGCCACATGTGCCAGCAATCCACAGCATCGCCACCTGCATCCCATCCTGGAGCTGCTGGACCTCCTGGAAGGGCGAGCTGCTGGAAGGGAACACCCAAGGCTTGTAAATGCTTGCGGTTGCAAGGACTTGCAGAATCAGAATGTCCACAAGAACTCCCGAAGTTTTACTAGTAAATTACACACTTGGCATGGAAATTGTTGTTAGTCTCCCAGGGCAAGCAGACAGCAGTGTGGCTTGGATAAAGGGATAGGGCTGCATGTAGGGTGTTTCCATGGGCTCAGCTTGGGGTGGAGGAGAGCAGCTCTGCCTCGCTGCCTGCCTTGGCCTTGTGAACTCTCAGATAAGAACCTCTGGAAAAGGCACAGCAGTGTTAATTAAAAGCTGCCTTGGGCATTATCTCAAGTGTTCTCCCCGTCAGACTCTCAGATGCTGCTGGCAGTGCTGGCTGGGAAGTTTTTCTACAGGGAGGTCAGTGCCAGCTCCTGGAGCCCTTTGCATATCCAGATGTGGAGCGTTTGGGGTTCAGTTGTGAATTCCCCCTATGGAAAGGGTAATGCAGTTGGACACTGCTCAGTTTCAGTGTGTCTTGGGATCAGAGAGGCTGGGAGGCTGGGCAGCTTCCATCACCTCCAAAACAGGTTCTTAAGCTTCTAAACCACTATTTGCAATGAGAACAGCAGTGCAGGAAAATGGCCAGTCTTGGGGGAGTTTAAAAAAAAACCACGTTACCTTGGTGTGCACTTGGCATGGTGGATTCTGAGGCTGGAACACTCCCAGGGTGCTGGATCTGGAGCAGAGGGGGCTGGAGGATGCCTCATCTGGGCTGTCCCTGCAGGAGATGGCATCTCCTGGCCCCCAGACCACTGGGGAGCCCTGCTCACAGGGTTCAGACAGCTCCTTCAGCAGTGCCTCATCTGGGCTGTCCCCGCAGGAGAGAGCATCCCCTGGCAAACAGGTGTGAAAAACGCCAATCACTTGTTTTCAAAATTTTTAAAAGAAGTTTAATAGTAATAAAATGGTTATTAAAATAGTAATACAATTATAATAATAATAATTTGGACAATTTTAATTAGGGCAATATGAGATAATAAAAACAAAGAGTTACAGACATCTGGGTACCTTTTTCTGGGCAGCATGAGCCGAAAAAGGACCAAAGTTAACAGAGGATTAACCCTTAAGAACAATAGCCTGTTGCATATTCATACACTTCACACATGATGCATAAATTCCGTTCAAACACAGGATTCTGTCTGGTCTTCATCAACTTCTTCCTTCTAATCCTAACAGCACCTTCAAGGCAGAAAGAAGTTCGTTTCTTCTGATAAGAAGGCAATCAATTCTTTTTCTCTGAAAGATTTAGGTGTCCTGTGGCTGCTATCTCGCTGCGAGTCCTTTCTTTTAAACAAAGCATCTTACATAGCATAGTTTCTATTTTAACAATTTCTAAAACCTAAAACTATATTTAACACAGTACTTAAGAGAATTAATACAGCTTTACTTTCTAACACAACACATATAATATTCATTTTAATATTTGCAAAAAACCAATCATAAAATACATGCGTTTCTCACACAGGTCACTGGAGAGCCCTGCTCACAGGGCTCAGACAGCTCCTGCAGCAGTGCCATCCCTCAGCCCCCTGCCCCAGCCCCTCAGACACCACCGGGGCTGCTGCAAAGCCATCCTGCTTAATTGGCACCTCGGGGAGGCAGCTCCCTTTCTGAAGTATGCTCTGTTCTAATTAGCAGGTAAAATAATCTGTGAATAAATAGGAAGACCATGACTAAGTCCCATTTTGATTTCTCCTCTGCTTCCCATGCTTCTCCCAGACACTTTGGAGCAATGCCTGGTGAAAGTCCATGCAATGGATAACCTGGCTGCTTGTTTTCTGCAGGCTCAGTCCTGCAAACAGCCAGGAATGCGAATACTGGGAGCTGGCAAAGCACAGGGATAACCAGGTGGGAAGGTGAGGTGTTCCTGGGACAGCTCCTCTGTTAAAGCTCAGCTGGGATCCGGGTATTGGAAGGGATTTATTCCAAAGGGTGGGGAATAGAAAATTTGATGTGGTGCTGTTTGACCTGGCCATCATCTGCGTCTGACACACTGGGGACAGCCACGGCAAAAGGAAAGCCTCTGCTTTCAGAAGGAAAAACACCATTTTTGAAATAGTGCCATCCATTTTCCTTCTTGTGGCTGGATTTCTGCTGTGGGCACGGTCAGGAATGCAGCTGATCCAAGCACACAGGGCTGTAAATCTGCACCCCACAATCCGTGTGGGCTTTCCTGTGGTGCCTGGGCTCTCCCAGAGCTGTAAATCTGCACCCACAATCCGTGTGGCACCTTCCTGCTGTGCCTGGGCTCTCCCAGAGCTGTAAATCTGCGCCCCACAATCCGTGTGGGGCCTTCCTGCTGTGCCTGGGCTCTCCCAGAACTCTAAATCTGCACCCACAATCCGTGTGGGGCCTTCCTGCTGTGCCTGGGCTCTCCCAGAACTCTAAATCTGCACCCCACAATCCGTGTGGCACCTTCCTGCTGTGCCTGGGCTCTCCCAGAACTCTAAATCTGCACCCACAATCCGTGTGGCACCTTCCTGCTGTGCCTGGGCTCTCCCTGCCCACAATGGCTTCGGCGTCCAGGAGCCGTGGGGCTATGAGCAGGCAGAGGCTGTGCTTTCAATTAGAGTCTTTATTAATGAGCAAAGTGCCAGGGTAAATGGGTTGTGTGGCCAGCAGGAAGGATACTGGGCGAGGCAGGGGGTGCTGTGGTGTGAGGGAGTTCCTCCTGCCTGGCACAAAATGCTCCTGGCACTCTCTCGGCTGGGACAGGGGTGGTGGCTATCCATCCTTGGATGGAGCACCTGGAGCTGGGAGCTGTCACCTCAGGGGTGTCCTGTGTCCTGCCTCCTCTCCAGCGTGCTCTGGGTGCTCACAGAGCACCTAAAAAACAGCAGCAGGAGGTGAGAAGTGGTGGGGATGTGGGTGGGCAGAGAAGAGCTCCCCGGGTGCCAGGAAGTTGTGACAATCCCAAGGATTTACAAAGGCAAATCCTGCCTGCGACGTGAGAGAGGCTTCATCTGTTTTCTCTGCCTTGGCACTTTTAGGTCAGTTTAGTGGAACAGAAGGAAAAGGAAATCTTCCAGGAAGCTGATGCTAAACTGGTGACAGTTTGGGAAATCAGAAGCTTGGCTCTTGACTGGTTCTGCTGCCTGTGAGGTGGAAGGAGCAGGTTGGGATCCCTCGCAGCTGGTGAGGGGCAATGCTCACCACCCTGGCCTGGGGCTGGGTGGGTGCCCCAGTACCAGCATTAAATCAAATGTGATGTGAGAAAATGGAGGGAGGAGTGAATAAACTGTCATTTCAGGATGCCAGGGGGCCTGGGTGCAGCTGTGGGGCAGGAAGGAGGGCAGCAGGGACAGACGGTGCGGGCACAGAGCATGAACAAGAACTTGCAATAAAAATGAAGTAGATGGGTTGTGCTGTGATATCACTTTCTCCACACAGACCCACCCCAGGAGCTCCATGCCTGGACATCACCTCTTTTCACCACTCCATCATTCTCCCACCAGCTGCTCCGTGCTGTGCTCTGCCACACCACCCAGCCCTGGATCCAGAGCCGCTCCGAAGCATCTCCCACCCCTCCTGCTCCTCCATGCAGTTCTGCATCCCTCACGGAGCCCTGGAGGAGCTGGCAGGGCTGAGGGCAGTTCTTCACCTCTGCCTGGTGGGTCCTGTGCTCTGACATCTCCTCCTTCAAAGCATTCCCGTCTCCAAGAGGCAGACTCTGTTAGGAGCCCTGTCCCCAGAGGACACCCCTGGGAGTGCCTTGGCTCATGTCCTGGTGTCCAGCAGCGGTCTGAGCACAGAGCTCTGGGCAGGGCAGGGAGCCCTGACACGCTGCCAGCTTTGCCCCACCAGCACCGTGAGCCAGGCCTGCCGCAGCAGTTGATCCCTTCTGAGAGGCTCAGACTCAGCCCCTGAGCTGCCCTAAAGGTGAGGAGGCAGAGGGAGGGATTGCCTGCCCCAAAAGCTAGTGATGATGTCCTCAGTCCCAGTGGGACCCCAGACCCCTCCCCAGCCTGCTCCTTCCACCTCACAGGCAGTAGAACTAGCCAAGAGCCAACCTTTGACTTCCCAGACTGTCACCAGTTTAGCATCAGCTTCCTGGGAGGTTTCCTTTTCCTTCTGTTCCATTAAACTGACCTAGAGCTGCACCAGCATGGGTGCAGGGTGGGGCTGCTGCACTCCATGCACAGCTCCCCACCTGCACAGCTGCTTCCTCAGCACTGATATTTGAGTATCAATCTGATTTATAACACCCAGGGGAGAAATGAGAGCGCGTGAGAAGGATTGAGCAGAGCACACGGCAAGTCACAGCAGTTTTATTTCCCCAGATTGACACTCACAGCACTTTTCTGTCCTGCTGTTTTTAATTTCCACTTTATTCTTTTACATTAATACTGCTCTGGGGCAGTCCATCACACGTTGCTGTCACACATTTCCCTGGGGAATTAATCTTTTCCTGGTGGCAGCAGTGGGAAGGCAGAGCAGTTTCAGAGGTGTGAGTAACCCAGGGTTAGGGCACCTGGACCACTCCAGTGGAGCTTTACACCAATGTGCAAACCACACCAAGGCTGTGCCAGAGCCCTGCCAAGCAAGGCACCTCTGAGCAACAGGCAGGGCAAAAAAGGTGCATGCATTATTAAATGGCATTTCTGTTCTGTGTGCTGGAAATACAAACTGACCTTTAGGAGGGCCTGAATATGAAACATGGGCATGGGAGGCTCGCTCTGGCCCCACCATCAATCAGCCTCTCCTTTGGTGCTCCTGTACGAAAGGTTAGGAAGCCAAAAGAGCTTTTTAAATGTTTCATGTTGTCCTTTTCTCCCTGTTTGGAGAGCTGCTCACTCAGAGCAGTGTGAGGCTGAGGCAGTGACTCAGGCAAGCGCTGCACCCAGCTCTCTGTGGGGCAGCTGGGCTGAAATCAAAGGATCACAGAATCCTTTTAGGTTGGAAAAGCCCTCCAAGGCCATGGAGTCCAACTATCCCCAGCACTGCCAAGGCCACCACTGACCCCTGTCCCCAAGTGCCACATCCACACAGCTTTTAAACCCCTCCAGGGATGGGCACTCCACCACTGCCCTGGGCAGCTGGGCCAAGGCTGGACAGCCCTTTCCATGAAAGGATTTTTCCCAATATTTGATCTAAACCTCCCCTGGCCCAGCCTGAGGCCGTTCCCTCTCCTCCTGTCCCTGTTCCCTGGGAGCACAGCCCGACCCCCCGGCTGTCCCCTCCTGTCAGGAGCTGTGCAGAGCCACAAGGTCCCCCCTGAGCCTCCTTTGCTCCAGGCTCAGCCCCTTCCCAGCTCCCTCAGCCTCTCCTGGGGCTCCAGCCCCTTCCCCAGCTCCATTCCCTGCCCTGGACACGCTCCAGCCCCTCAGTGCCTTTCCAGCCTGGATGGGGTGGCTCTCCCAGGGCTCCCACCTGTCCTGGCCCCAGATCCCCCACAGCTCCCCAGCTCAGCCGCCTGCTGCTCCCAGAGAGCTGGGATTTGTTTACTACGCACCAATTTATTTCATTTTCAATTTAAAATATAAAAAGTACGTGGGTTACAGCAACATAATTTGCAGCCTGCTGATTAATAATACAGCTGACAGAACAAAATTGGGCTGCGAGCTCGAAGTGCTGAGGAAAGCTAAAATTTAGTGAGCAGTGTGTGGATGTGGGGTAGGCAGCCTGCAGCTGGCAGAGGAGGCTGCCGAGGCCAGAAACACTGTTTGCTTTTTTAGCTGCCTCACACACAAACCCTGACTCACAAATCCCCTTCCCCCTACCCTGCCGTGCTTGGAGATGGTCAGCACTCCACTGGAGAAGGCTGTTAGGAAACTGATCCAAGGAGAGCAATTCCTAAGGGTTTTCCATCCACGCAGAGAGAAGGCAACCCTCTCAGTGTTGATTTATAATGTGGTTTTTCCCCCAAGGGAGCTGAGATGCTGCCCAGCAGACAGGCTTTAGCACCTCCGGAAATGTGGCTGGTTTTACACCAGCTCTTCATTTTATAGGATTTGTTCCGGAAAAAAGAGTCTTTGCTCTCTGCCTGTTGTGCCTGGGCCTGTGAAGGTGTTAAAGATTCACCCCAGGGTGTGCTGCTGCAGGCAGGACCAGCTCTGCACGGTGCTCCCAGGGCTGGTGGAGCACCAGGGATGTGTCTGGAAAAGGTGGTGCCACGGCTGCCGAGGAGGATGTGCTGAGTGTGCTGTACCCAGCGGGGAGCGACAGTGCCAGCCTGACTGGTGTCACTTCACCGATGTCAGCACGCCCGGATCTGGCAGGGGATGTCTGAAACTTGCTCCTGACGAGACACTCCAGTCCCTTTTATTTTAGCAGCCAGCGATTTAAACCCTGAAAGAGGTTGAATGCATCCTGTGACGGGAGACAGAGGGATATTGTGCAAGACAAGCACTTTGCAGTGAGTGTGACAGCCTTTTTCATACAAGCGCGGTGAAATCCAGCCCCGGACAGGGCACGGGCCCCCCAGAGCAGTCTGAGCGTCCCCCCTGTGCCTTGCGGCCCCTCTGCCTGTGACAGGGGTGGATCTCGGGCTGCACGGGCTGTGGCTGGGTGACGAAAGTGCTCCCTCTGCCCACGACAAGTGTTGGAGATGGAGATAAGCATCCTCTCCCTGGAGGCAGCATCCGACAGCCCACGCCTGGCGAGGCAGGACCAAAGCCACGCCTTGCTGCGTTTGCCTTACCTGTGCTTGTGGCTGTCTCACACCGCGGAGAGAGAGAGCCTGGACTGAAAACCACAGCGCCAGGGTGAGAAAAAGAGATGGTCACGGCTCCCGCTAGCGACACGCACCCAGGCACCGCCGGCTTTGATCGAGCGTGCCAGAGCCCTCCTCACCAATCACCGGGAAATTGATGTAAACACTCCGGCGGCTTTCTGAGAGCTTTCCTTCCCCTGCTCGAAAAGAGATGCACACCATCCCTCGTGCTTGAGGATGCCTCACAGATTATCCAGTCAGGGGCCGCGATTATCTCGTCAGGCTCCGCGGTGTTTAATTAAGCTGTTTATGGTGCTGTCGGTCTCCATCCCGCCTGGAAACGCGCCCCGGCACCCAGCGCGGGCCGGAGCGGCGGCTCCTGCCTGCGGAGGGGCTCCGGGGTGCCGGAGCCTGCGGGAGGATGCTCCCTGGGATGAGGGGTTAATCACCGCTCCGAAGGGGCTCCGGGGTGCCCGAGCCTGCGGGAGGATGCTCCCTGGGATGAGGGGTTAATCACCGCTCCGGAGGGGCTCCGGGGTGCCGGAGCCGGCGGGAGGATGCTCCCTGGGATGAGGGGTTAATCACGACCCCGCACAGGATGCTCCGCGGGGATGAGGGGTTAATCTCCGCTCCGCGGGAATGAGGGGTTAACCTCCGCTCCGCACAGAGCCCCTTTGTGCTGGGCGCTGACCCTGCCAAGCCTCTGTGCTGTTGCCGGGGCGGTGTGAGAGCCCGGGGCACTGCCAGGGCTTGTTGTTCCCCGCTCTGGGGACGGCTGCCAAGGTCCCGCGAGGTGCTGCCCTGGTTTCCTGCAGCGCCGGTGACAAACATCCAAATTCCCCGGCTCTTCACCCAAAGCAAGCTCCTAACAACCAAACCAATGCCTATCCCCTGAGAAGAAAATATGAATGGGTTTCTGTGCTATTACTAATTGTGCGAGGGAATCATGGAGTCACAGAATGCACCTTGAAGAGCATGAACCTTCTTCCAGCCCCTGCCATGGGCAGGGACACCTGCCACTGTCCCAGGGTGATCCATCCAGCCTGGCCTTGGGCACTGCCAGGGATCCAGGGGCAGCCACAGCTGCTCTGGGCACCCTGGGCCAGGGCCTGCCCACCCTCCCAGCCAGCAATTCCTAATTCCCAATAGCCCAAAATCTGTCCCTGCTCTCTTTCAGTTTGAACCCATTCCCCTTGTCCTGTCACTCCATGCCTTGTAAATGGTCTCTCTCCATTCTTGTCAGACCCTTCAGGTCCTGGAGGGCCACAATTAGGTCATCCCAAATCTTCTCCTCTCCAGGCTGAGCAATCCCAATTGTCTCAGCCTTTCCTCATGGGAGGAGTGCTCCAGCCCTCTTTGTGGCCTCCTCTATGTCAGGGAAGGTACAGGTTGTATATTAGGAAAAAAATTTTTCACCGGAAGAATAATAAAGTACTGGAATGCTCTTCCCAGGGAGGTGGTAGAATCACCATCTCTGGATGTGTTTAAAAAGACTGGACATGACACCTGGTGCTATGGTCTAGTTGAGGTGTTAGGACATAGGTTGGGCTCTGTGATCTTAGAGGTCTCTTCCAACCTCATTATTCTTTGATTCTGTGATTCTGTGATTCCAGAGCTCACTGGCCCAGGTGTTCAGAGACTGGCTGTGGCCATGCCACAAGCCAAAAGGCTGGATCTTTGGAGGGAGACCCCTCAGATCCTGCCTCCACCCAGCAGGGCAGGTGCCAGGAGCGCTCCCACAGCACAAGGTTTGTGAGCTTTGGCCTCAGCCTGAGCCTGGGGTGGCCAGTTATTACCCCCTGCTCCCACTCTGCCCTTTGCTGGCCACTCCAGGGCTGGGAACCCCGTGCTGAGGGCCAGACCAGGATCACGGTGCTGGAGCTAGGCATGTCACCGTGTGTTTGCTGCAGTGACATCCTGGAGCATGCTGCCACACAACAGCCCCATCTGAGATCATCACCCTCACCCAAACACCCCTATATTTCAGCACTGGGCTTTGCCAGGGGGGGCCAGGATGCCCTTAAGTGTCCCTGGCTGTGTGTTTGTCACCTGGGGCCAAATAACCTCCACACTTTGCACAGACAGCACACGGGGGCAGTTTCCCTGTTCATGCTCCTATTCCTCTTTCTGCTCTCTGTTTCCGCCCTTCCACGGGCACAAGCTTCTGTTAAATACCTTCCTGCTCACGAGGAAACTGGATGGGAACATTCATTTTAATCCTAGACAGCAAAACAGTAGAGTTACAGATTACTATGCCACCAGAAATTGCCTATACACCTTCGTTTCCTCCCATGTAATTCCCTGGGAGTTTTAATTTACGGGACCATTTTTTATTTTTTCTCGCCACTTCCCTTGCATCAGGCAGGGTTCCTTCAGCTCCAACAAAGCAGCATGCCTGTCTGGAGGGGATCAATAACTATTGAGCTATCACGCTTCCTCCACTTAGACTGTTGAAGCAGCTTCCTTTAATTGCTCTTTCACACTGTAAATACAGCGTACGGTGAATTTTTTTTCCCTTTGAGGCCGCTCAGTGGGTGAAGGCACCCGCGGGTAGGAAGAGCTCAGCTGCCTCACCTGTGATCCATCACACCTCCTCCGCTGGGAACACCCCCGGAGCGCAGGGACACGAGGGGACGCTGCCAAGCCCCCGGGGCCAAAGCGGCCCCAGAACGGTCCCACGGGGACGATGGCTCGGGGCAGACCCGCAAACCCGCAGGTTAAAACTGATAAGCGAGTGCACGCTGGGCAGAACGCCCAGCTAGGAGGGTCCGGCTGCTCAGCACCCTCCGCTGCGAGGTATGCCCCGAGGAGGGGGCCAGGCGGGATCCCCCTCCCTCGGCTCCTCGCAGGGGCTGGGGCAGAAGGGAAGAACCAGATCCGCACCGACAGCGCCTCCAGGGAACGGGGAGCGGATCCCCTGGGCGGCTCCTGTCGGGGATGGGCAGGGATCACCGGGCTCACTGGGCTCCTCTCGGGAATGGGAAGGGATGCTCGGGCTCACCGGGTTCCTCCCGGGCATGGCGAGGGATGCTCGGGCTCACCGAGCTCCTCCCGGGGATGGAAAGGGATCACCGGGCTCACCGGGTTCCTCCCGGGCATGGGAAGAGATCATCGGGCTCACCGGGCTCCTCCCGGGCATGGCGAGGGATGCTCGGGCTCACGGGGGTCCTCCCGGGGATGGAAAGGGATCACCGGGCTCACCGGGTTCCTCCCGGGCATGGGAAGAGATCATCGGGCTCACCGGGCTCCTCCCGGGCATGGCGAGGGATGCTCGGGCTCACGGGGGTCCTCCCGGGGATGGCAAGGGAGGGGACGGAGGGGCTGGATCGCCTTCGGGGCTCCCCCCAACCGCAGCGAGGGGGGCCGGACCTCTCCGTGCCGCTCCCTCCGGGAATGGCGAGGGGGGAGCGGACCCCTGCGGCGGCTTTTCCCGGGGATGGCGAGGGATGACCGGACGGACCCCAGGGTGGTTCCCCCCGGGGATGGCGAGAGGGGTCCGCACCCCTCCGGCGGCTTTTCCTGTGCATGGCGAGGGATGGCCGGAGCCCGGGCGGACCCTCCCCGGAACGGCTGGGGGGGGACCCGATGCGGGGGCTGCTTTTCCCAGGCACAGCGCGGGAGGAGGGGACCCCCGGGCGGCTCCTCCCGCGGATGGCGCGGGGGGGGCCGAGCTCTGCAGCGTCGTTTCCCGGGCACGGCGAGGGATGCCCGGAGCGCGGCGGTGCCTCCGGGGCTGGGGGGCTGGCGGCGGCGGCCCCGCCCCCCGCAGGTGCCGGCGCGGCGGGGCCGGGGGGTGACGTCAGGCGGGGCGGGCGCGGTGCCGGTGCCGGTCGGGCCATGGCGGAGCCGAGCGCGGCGGCCCCGGTGAGTGCGGCGGCCCCGGCGCTGCCCCCGCGCCCCGGCGGGCGCTGCCGCTGAGCGGGGCCGGGCGGGAGCGGGTCCGTGCCCGTGTCTGTGTCCGTGCCCGTGTGTGTGTCCGTGCCCGTGCGTGTGTCCGTGTCCGTGCCCGTGCGGGACCGCCCGCGGGAGCGTCCCTGGGAGCGGTGCCGGTGTCGCCTCGTCCTTCCCGTGCCCCGGAGCTCCTCGCCCGGAACGGAGGGGTTCGAACCGCCGCGAGCGCCGGCGGGCTGCCTGCGAGGGCGAGCGGAGACACCGGCATTGCTGCTCCGCCGTTCCACACGGGCTCGGTGCGTCTTTGTGTGCCCTGTGGGCTCGTTCGGGCGCCGTGCCCTGTCTGTGTGTCCGTGCCTCGCGGCTCTGTCCGTGCCCGAGTGTCTCTGTGTGCCTTGTCTGTCTGTGTCTGTCTGTCCGGGCTGTGTGTGTCTCTGTGTGCCCTGTCGGTCTGTCTGTCCGTGCCCGCGGGTCTGTCCGTGCTCGTGTATGCGCCTGTCTATCCGTCCGGGCTGTGTGTGTCTGTATGTGCCCTGTCTGTCTGTCTGTCAGTCCGGGCGGCGTGTGTCTGTATGTGCCCTGTCTGTCTGTCCGGGTGGTGTGTCTCTGTATGTGCCCTGTTTGTATGTCTGTCTGGGCAGTGTGTGTCCGTACGTGCCCCATTTGCCCACACGCTCCCTCTGTGTCCGTTCGTGCCCCACGAGCCCGCGCGTGCTGTGTGTGCCCGCGGTCCCCATGGGTCCGTACCTGCCCTGTGAGCCCGTGCGTGCCCCGGGGTGTCCCCATGAGCTGTAGCCATCCATCCATGGGTGCAGTGATGGGCTGTACCTGCCCTGTGAGCCCACACATGCCCTGTGAACGGGCTCTGTGTGCCCACCCATGCCCCATTGCTGTGCAGGTCCCATGTGTGTGCCACTCGTGCCATGTGTGTCCCTCCGTGCAGGTCCTGTGTGTGCCCATGGCCGTGCAGGTCCCGTGTGTGTCCCACTCGTGCCATGTGTGTCCCTCTGTGCACACTCGTGCGTTCACCCAGGCAAGCCCGGTGTCAATGCCTGGTGGGTCCCCAGAGCCCTTCCCCGTGCCCAGAGAGAGAAGGTGGCTCCTCTCCCTCTGCCCGGCTCCAAGGCAGGCTGCGTTTGCTCACGGTCAAGTTTATTTCCTCTCCCCTGGGCCAGAGCCTCGGGGGGAGGTGGCAGGTGGTGACAGTCCAGGTTTAATGGCACCGGGTGTGGGGAAGGTGAGTTTGGCTGGGGACATCCATCCCGGGCTGCTGTGGTGTGAGGAGCACAAAGGGGGAGGCAGACCTGACCCCGCTGTGGCAGTGGCTCAGCTGGGCTGTCCCCACACAGAGGATCCCTCCTCTCTGAGGCGTGGGGCTGGGCAGGGGAGAGGCTCCCCGGGTTGCAGAGCTCAGAGCTCGGCCTTTGCGGGGTGTTGCAGGTGCTGGGGTGCCTCTGCCCGCCTGGCTGCATGCCTGGGGACATGGTGGCCACAGGAGGGCATGTGCAGGGTCCCCTTGTCCAAGCAGCTGGCTCGGTAGTGGACACACAGAGCTTGGCTGCTGCCGAGGGACGGAGTCTCATGTCTGCAGTCAGCTCTGTGCTGCTGGCTCCTCACAGTTAATTAGACACGACTAATCCTGTCTGGCGCTGGGAACTTCCCAGCAAACCAGAGTGCTTTTCCCTCTCCTGGTCTGAGCAGGATCCCAGCCTCGTGCAGAGCGGGGCCTGGGGACAGGGACATCGTTTTGGGCCCCTTGGACACGATCGGGGGGGCAGCTCAGACCTGCAGTGCCCTGACCTTGCAGTGGCTGGACAGGTGTCCGTCAGGGGGAAGGTGACAAGCCCCGTGCAGGTTTGTGGGTGAAGGATTGCAGGGAGAGGGAGGTCAGGACTGTAATGAGGATATTGCGGGAATAAGGGCCAGAGCTGGACTTTTGGGGATAAATGTCACACCCAGCCAGTGAGCATCAGCATTCCCCATCCCTACAAAAGAGGAGGACGCAACGGGACACGATAATCCCTGTTGCACTGATGCCCTTGTGCTTGGGAGAGCCGTCAGTGTGTGCCCTGCTCTGGCCTTGGAGCCGCAGCAGAGTGGAGTCGGGCTCACTCGAGGATATGACTCAGAGGTGGGTTTATCAGCGCAGGGTTAATGGTCGGTGATCTTGGAGGGCCTTTCCAACCTAAACGAGCCTCTGGCTGTGATTCATTGCAGTCCTTTCCCTCCTGCAGCTGAGCCCGGGCTGTTAGCAAGGACTGATAAAACCCGCAATCGCAATCCAATGACCCGTGTTTGGAAAGAACGACACTGATCTGGGAACATCCCGCTCCCCAGGCCGAGTCCTCCAATCGTGTTTGTCCCTTCTGTACGCCTAGAACAGAGTCGTGAAGGAGCTGGATTAGCTCCTGCCCTGCTCCTGCCCCCTGGGCTGCCAAAATCTCCAGAGCGGGCATTCTGGGCTGGAATTACCCCTCAGATTTCCAGGCTGCGGGAGGCAACTCGCTTGCACTTGGAGCTGATCTAGTGGATGCTGTTTGTTTGCCCTTGCTGAGGGGTCTAAAAGGGTCTGTTCCGAGCTGTCCCCCACCAAACAGGGGGGACAGGCACCTCCAAATGAGGCTCGTTTCCCTCTTCGGAAAGCCTCACATGCAGGCCAGGCAAATGCCTTTCAGGATGCTGGTTCTGATTTGGGTAGCTGAGCTTGAGAGGTCTAAATTTAAGCGAGATGAATCTCACCCGGTGCTTGCAAACCTTGCTTTTCAGACTTTTCGCCTTGATCTTTGCTTTTTTTAGCACGACCCTGCTGTTCTCCTACCGCTCAGGACTCTTCCCAGGCATAGAAAATGCTTCTGAAACTTTCCACCCCCCCCAGGTGGGAGGTGTTGCAGAAATGCAACTGCAGGGAAGCATTTGCAGCTCATCCTCCTTGCAGAAGCCCGGGTTAAACAAGCAGCCTGTTAATTTTGTGTTAATGGCTCCGAGCAACGCCGAGTCCCCCGCCTCCGCCACCCCCTTCCTCCCTACCTTGTGCCAACGTTTAATTGCTCTCACTCTGGAGACATGCTATCTCATTTCAAGGTTGAACTTATCTAGTTTTGACTTGCAAGGGGGGGGATGTTGCCGTGTCCTTGTCACGGAGGTCGCTCGTCACTGCCTGCTCCTTGTCCCCTGCGCCGCCGCTGCTCGGGAGCCCGAGGGTGCTGTCCCCTCTCATGTGGCACCCTCGGGCCGTGCCCCTGTGCCCAGCTGCCCGCCTGGGTGCAGCCGTGGGTGTGAGCTCGCTTTTCTGACTCCTTAGGGACGTGTTCCCACTGTCCCCTCAGGGAACACACACTTTGTGCCGGTGCCTTAGGCGGGAGACGCTCCGTGCTCACCCCAAACCTTTCCTGGCCCTGGCAGAGCTCTCTGTCCTGGCCCCATACATCTCCCTGCCACACAACCCCATGCTCTGTCCGACTGTGGCCTCTCTGAGGTGATTTGGGCCACCAACCAGCCAACCAACCAGCCAACCAACCAACCAACCATCCAGCCAACCAACCAACCATCCAACCAGCCAACCATCCAACCAACCATCCAACCTACCATCCAGCCAACCATCCAACCAACCATCCAGCCAAGCAGCCAACCAACCAACCAACCATCCAACCAACCATCCAGCCAACCAACCAACCATCCAACCAACCAACCAACCATCCAGCCAACCAACCAACCATCCAACCAACCAACCATCCAACCAACCATCCAACCTACCATCCAACCAACCATCCAACCAACCAACCATCCATGAGTTACTGCGGCTTTTCCGTGTTAGAGATTTACATTTAATGTAATCCCGGGAAGGAGTCAGGGATGGGACTGGGCAGTGACAAAAATCCCCGAGGAAGGTGCTGGGATGCTGTTTCTGCCCGGGAGCAGCCACACCTGATGCTGTGTGGAGTTGGTTGCACCTGCTGTGAGATCCATCCTCGGGGTATCCTGTGCTCTGGAGAAATGTGGGCAAACACTGCGTCGAGGCAACAATAATGCCTTTAGGTAGATAATAAGTCTCCTAAATAGATCTAATTCCAGGAAACTCAGCTGGCTGATTGGAATTGTATTTTTAGTCTCCGGTTCGTGTATTTACCTGAAATTTCTGTCCTGCTGTTCTAGCTGGAGCTGACCCCGGGTTGCCTGCTGCTCCTGCCTTTTACCCAAATACTCTGACTGCACAAAGTTTCCGAGTTCCACCAGTTGGTCTGAAAATGCTTTGTTTTGGCAGATGTCTGGCAATACTGAAATTTCTGTGTCAAGGGGCCTTAAGGGGTCATTGAGGGGTTTTAAAGAGGTTGCCCAGGGGGTTGGTGGGAAAAGCTCTGCCTTGGTTGCGCATGGTGCTTGGTCTGTGGGCTCCCCTCGTCCTCTTTGGCAACTGTTCCATCAGTTTTACTGACGGTACCTAATAGGGAATCTGGCAGATATCTGATTCTCTATTCTTGGCATGCTTAAAAAGTGCCTTATTTTTCAATTAATTCTGTTAGCTGTACAGATTTAATGGATTCCTTTAGAGGTCCCCATCAGTCACCGACACCGGACATTTCTTTTCCAGTGCCGTTCCTCTCTCCTTCCCTGTGCCTAGAAAGATCACGTTCCCACGCATTTTCCACGTCTCATTTTTGCCAGAATGACTTTTTCATTACTTAAATCCTGCTGCTTTTCCAGGTTTGTGACTTTTGGGGTTTTTGGTAGAAGCTTTAAGCGTGTTCCTTTCTTTCACTGATGCCAGTGACTGCTCTGGGCTTTTTAAAATTTGCCCTTTTAAAGTCATACGCTGCCGCCGTTATTTTGGGCTCGTTGTTCCCGTGAGCAGCAGAGAAGCAGAAAGAAACTATAATAGAAGAAGACTTGCATTAGGCATGGCAGTTCATTTTGGCCTCGTCCCTGTCAGACCTGCTGCCACTCCATGGGCAATTAACGCTGGAACGTGACCCGCTCCTTGTGCCAGCAGCCACTTCTCATCCCAAAGATTTGTGAGCTCCCTGGGTCTGGTAGCGGTTACTCATGAGTTGTTCGCATGGTGGCATTTTTGTTTGCCCCCCGGGTGTGTGGATGTGATGGATGGTGGCAAGGTGTCCCTGTGCAAGGAGAAGAGTGAAATTCGGTGATTGTGGTGTTTGAGTGCCTGACACCGCTGAGGAGGGAAATCACATCCTCCACGTGCTAGAGTTATTTTGGCACACTGAACTCTTCATTTGTGCCTCCTGCTGCTCTCCCAGGTGAGCGCAGCACCCCTCAGACCTGGCCAGGCGCTGCCAGGCAGTGGTGCCGGCGGTGCAGCCCGAACTGGGCTCCCTGAGGCCTCCCCCTGCCCAGTGCCAGGCTCAGATTAAAAACTGATCTCCTTCAAGAGCTTTCCAGGCAGGATTGCCTGTGAGGATTTACAGGAGCCGATTTCAGCCCGGCTGAAAGGTGCCAGGGTGACCTTGCCATCACTCCCTGTCCCCGGGGCTGCATCAGGAGCAGGACCAGCTCCCGCATCTCTTCCCACTGAAAGCTTCCCCTGGCTAGGAGGCTGCGGGGGGAACTAACGCCGCTTCTTCCTGCAGCACTTTCCACCCGAGCCCAGCCTGTCTTTAAAAAGCAGCCGGCGTGGTTGTGCTTGGAACAGGCAGCTCGGTTTCTATATTATACACAGCGCTCATCTCCGTAGGAGGCCGGGCAGCCCACGCCGCTGCCGCAGCCCGGAGCTCTTCCCGGCTCTCCCCGGCTCCTCGGGGCGTTCCCGCAGGCAGGGAAGGAGCAGGGAGCTCTGTACAGTGCCTCGTGTGTGCCCCATGCTCCTCGGGGCAGCGTCCCCTCCCGGGGACCGGCCACCTTGTGTCACACACCCTGCCCTTGTGTCCTGAGGCTGCCCCGCCTCACCTGCCCTGCCCCGCCAGGTGAGCACCCAGCCCCTGCTGCCCCAGCCTGGCTCTGCCTCCCCTCACCTGCCCTGCCCCGCCAGGCGAGCACCCAGCCCCTGCTGCCCCAGCCTGGCTCTGCCTCCCCTCACCTGCCCTGCCCCGCCAGGTGAGCACCCAGCCCCTGCTGCCCCCAGCCTGGCTCTGCTCCCGGCCAGCCACGGGCACTCCAGGTCCCTGTGATCTCCCATGGGAGTGGTTTGGCCGTGTCTCAGCATCACCTTACAGCCCCTCTGGATTTGGGGAGCAGCAAACCATCCCCCCCCCCCCATCCCCGAGCTGAGCCCTGTGTTGGTGTCCATCTGTCCCAGCTGTCTGGGTTATTTGCACAATTTAATTCTTGGCTACACCTGGTTTTACAACGGGATTAATTTCATGGCAACTGATACACCTGCAACAATTAGCTGTGTAAACCGAGATAAAAGGCCAATCAAATTTCATGGTTTGGAGTGCAGGCTGCTTCCAGCTGGAGGCTTCCTGAGCCCTTCTGAAATCCATCCCCAGAGGAGGCTTCTGCAGGTCATCCCCAGCCCCAGCGAGGTTTGTTCCTCTGTGAAATGAGCGAAATGGGGCTGGGGAACGCAGCAATGTTCAGGGAGGCTGAGCCTTGGGGACAAGGCTGCTCCCCCTGCCCACCTCTGGCTCTGGGATGATGCCCGGGGGGGTTCCCAGGGCAGCTCTGGGGGCAGGGCCAGGTTGGAGCCAGGCTGGAAATGCCCCCGTGCTGTGCGGGCTGTGTGCTCCACTGAGTGGGCACGGGCAGCTCTGAGCCATCGCAAAGCGCCTTCGGGTAAAGGTAAATTAAAGGTAAATTAAAGCCTCTCCCTGCTGCGAGGGGGCAGGGCTGGGAGTGCCGGCGTGGAAACGGGTCCCGGCTCAAAATGACTGCAAGGACAGAGGGCAGGTGCTGGGCTTCTCGGGATGGGATCCATCTGGGACCGCTTCCAGTTAAAATGAGATCAAGGAGAATGGGACAAGGTAAAAAACAGGCAGATATCTCTGCATTTCTGTGGGGATTGCAGCGTGAAGCCTTGGGCTGGGCTCAGTGCTGGGCTCCTCTCCCACTGCCCATGGTGCCCAGAAAGGTTGGTGGGCCCCTGGCTTTGTCCCAGGTTGCTGTAATTCCCACCCTGCATCCCAGGAGGGGTGCTGGGATGGGCGGGTGAGGAAGGGGCTGCACCCACGGGGAGGGGGCTGCACCTCTGGGGGTCAGAGCTGTGGTCCTGGGACCTGAGCCGGGCCCCTGGGCCTGGAAATTCACCAGGTCATGGATGTGCTGGAGCTCCTCAGGTCTGAACCCAGGGAAATCCTGGCCAGAGGATGGCTGGGAGAGCTGGGGCTGTTCAGCTGCACAAGAGAAGGCTCCAGGGACACCTCAGAGCCCCTGCCAGGGCCTCCAGGGGCTCCAGGAGAGCTGCACAGCCACTGGGGACAAGGCATGCAGGGACAGCAGCCAGGCAATGGCTTCCCAGGGCCAGAGGGCAGGGACAGATTTTGGGATATTGGGAATTAGGAATTGCTGGCTGGGAGGGTGGGCAGGCCCTGGCCCAGGGTGCCCAGAGCAGCTGTGGCTGCCCCTGAATCCCTGGCAGTGTCCAAGGCCAGGCTGGATGGGGCTTGGAGCAGCCTGGGACAGTGGGAAGTGTCCCTGCACATGGCAGTGGATGGGGCTGGATGGGCTTTGAGGTCTGTTCCACCCTAAGCCATTCCGGAATTCTGTCACTGATTTGCATTTCTCTTACAAGCATTGGATCTGACCTGTATTCAGGCACCTGTACCCAGGAGACTATTTCAGATAATTTTAGAACTGCAGTTCTTTTGCTCTCTGGGAATTCTCCTTTCTCCGTAGTTTTTTGTTTGGCTTTTTTTTTTTTTTTTCCAGTGCAAAGTTGTATCAATTTGAGAAAGGCTTTATCCAGAGCCCAGGCTTAGCTCCCTTCCACACAACCTCCCGGGCCGAGCGTGGCCAAGTGCAGAAACACCATCAATTAGAAATAATGACGTGTTCCGAGCGAGGCAGCGAGCAGGCAGGGCCTGTCCTCGTGCCCAGGAGAGCTGGGAGCCAGGAATGGTGGCCAGGGAGCTGTTCCTGGGGGAGCCAGAGAGGGAACTCCTGGGAAGCAGGAATGCCTGTGGGATGGGGAGGGGTCTTGTAGCTCCTGGAGTCACTGCTGGGCTGAAAGGGGCTGTGTGTCCAGCTGTGTGTCCAGCTGTGCTGCAGCTCTGGGGCCAGCTGTGCGTCCAGCTGTGTGTCCAGCTGTGCTAGCACAGGGCTGGGGTGTGCTCCTGTCTCCCTCACACCTCTGCCACCAAATCCTAAACTTCATTGAGCTACATTTCAGTGCAAAATTGTCGTTTCTCCTTTTTCCCCTCCCGGGCTCACTCCACAGCTGATGCCAGCTTTGGGTGCTTTGGTGGGAGAGGCAAGGAAATGTGAAATTGGGTGGGATTCCTTTGGGAAAACGAAGTTGGAGTGGTTGGAGGTGGCCGTGAAGGGGTCGAGATGAGCACGGTGCCATCTCTGGGTCATCCCCTTTCTGCTTGAGCAAGGGGCAGGGAAGTCACAAAGGGCATCTTGATGCGCGTTATATTTGCCAGAAAATGCCATTTTTGATATTCCTGAATGAGGGATTCCAAGCCTTGTCAGGCAGGGGCTTGTCCTGTCTGTTTGAAAAGGACACAAAACCGACAAGGGTGATGAGGTGGCTGCACCTGCTCCCAAAATCCCCGCTCCCAAAATCCCTGCTGGCCACACCTACCCCAAAATCCCTGCTGGCCATATCTGCTCCCAAAATCCCTGCTGGCCATATCTGCTCCCAAAATCCCTGCTGGCCCCAAAATCCCTGCGGGTCACACCTGCTCCCAAAATTCCTGCTGGCCAACCTGCTCCCAAAATCCCTGCTGGTCACACCTGCTCCAAAAAATCCCTGCTCCCAAAATCCCTGCTGGCCACACCTGCTCCCAAAATCCCTGCTGGATCACCGTGCTCCGGCAGTTCCTTATCTCCTGTGTTATCCTGCTCCCCAGAAAGGCATTTAGGGTCTTTGAGTCATTAGCAGCATCCTCCCCGATCTCTTCTGTTAAAGATGGGTCTAAGGTTAAAAAAAAAACCACAAATCTCTGAGCTGGAAAGCAAATTGCTGTCTGCTTCAAACACAGGGTGTGTTGTGGAAAAGAGAAGCAGCTGGGAGGAAATCCCAATTGTAATAACACTCGCAGGATCTTCTCAGGACACGAGGGTGCTGTGTGTCCCAGCAGATCCCAGGATCTGCCCTGCCTGAGCAGACAGGAGAATGCCACAGCAAAGTTTGGGAAGCTCACTGCTCGCTGTGGAGTAGCCCAGCATGGTGCTTGTGCTCATCCCTAAATTTGGGAAGATTTTTCCCTGTGGAGGAGCCTGGGCTGGTGTGTTTGTGCTCATCCCAAAGTTTAGGAAGCTCACTGCTCCCTGTGGAGGAGCCTGGGCTGGTGCTGCAGCTCATCTCAAAGTTTGGGAACCTCATTGCTTCCCAAACGTTGCTCAATGCTTCCTGTGGAGAAGCCTGGGCTGGTGCTTGTGCCCATCCCAAATTTGGGAAGCTCATTTTTCCCTGTGGAGGAGCCTGGCTTGCTGCCTGTGCCCATCCCAAAGTTTGGGAAGCTCATTGCTCCCTATGGAGGAGCCTGGGTTGTCGCTTGTGCCCATCCCAAATTTGGGAAGATCATTTTTCCCTGTGGAGGAGCCTGGGCTGGTGCTGGTGCCCATCCCAAATTTGGGAAGATCATTTTTCCCTGTGGAGAAGCCTGGGTCGGTGCCTGTGCTCATCCCAAAGTTTGGGAAGCTCACTGCTCCCTGTGGAGGAGCCTGGGCTGGTCCTTGTGCTCATCCCAAAGTTTGGGAAGTTCCTTTTTCCCTATGGGGAAGCCTGGGTGGGCGCCTGTGCCCATCTCTCCCTTCTCCTGAGGCTGAGGGGCCAGGCAGCCCCACTGACCCCGGGGAGGCTGTGGGGTGATGCTGACACAGGACACCACCTTGGGCTCCCCCTGGAGACCCCAAATCTCCCAAGGGTTTGGTCTCACAGCCTGGAATCCAAGCTCATTTCTGACTCTGACCTCCTCTGTCTGAATAAACCTCACGTGCCTGCTTCTACTCTGACAGCAGAAATAATCTTTGCTGCTGCCGTGATATGTGTGTCCGCTTTTCTTCATCCCAGCAAAGTGCTGTAAGAGCTGCAAAATGCTTCGGAAACTTGAGGATTTTTTGAGCAACAGGGATTGAAAGGGGAGGGGAAAAAAGTGAGTTTCTGGGACTTAGAAACCAAACCCCTCAGCCAGGTTTCCCTGGCACGATTCCTTTTGCAAAACGGTCTTGCTGCTGCCCACTGGAGCCAAATGGGAAGGAAGGGATTAAAGCTGTGAATCTGCTCCGTCCTGATGGCTCTTTCACAGTCTGGGCAGAGCAGAAGGGACATTTCAGAGCAATATTTAGCTAAATAAATGCTGGGCACCATGGGCTCTGGAGCCCCGTTGCGTTGCTCTCAGTGAGGCCGTGCTCTGAGCCTGTATTTAAACTGCCAGGTTTGGGAGCAGAGCAGATCACCCAAAAACCAGCAGCAGGCTCCCTCCCAGCTGTGCTGTGAGCGCTGCCCCCTCCCTCCTCCTGCTGGGCGGCAGTCTGGCTGGGGAGCAGGGTCGGGACGGATGGAGACAAGGTATCTCTGCAGCCAGGGCTTGGAACTCGGGGTTTATTGCAAAGGGTCTGGGTGCAGGGGCCTTTTGGTGGTTTGCAAGTGGGGCCTTGGATTGTATTGTATGTATTTTTATGTAGTTTTGGTCACTAGTATGATGTTGGAGGGGTGACGCTGGGTGCTCTGGGAGGGGGTTTTTGCACGGGCCTGGGTGCGGGCCGACTTGGGGTTTATTGCACAGGGCCTGGGTGCAGGGGCTTTTGGGATTTGGGGTTTATTGCACAGGGCCTGGGTGCAGGGCCCTGCTGGGATTTGGGGTTTATTGCACAGGGCCTGGGTGCAGGGCCCTGCTGGGATTTGGGGTTTATTGCACAGGGCCTGGGTGCAGGGCCCTGCTGGGATTTGGGGTTTATTGCACAGGGCCTGGGTGCAGGGCCCAGCTGGGATTTGGGGTTTATTGCACAGGGCCTGGGTGCAGGGCCCTGCTGGGATTTGGGGTTTATTGCAAAGGGCCTGGGTGCAGGGCCCTGCTGGGATTTGGGGTTTATTGCACAGGGCCTGGGTGCAGGGCCCTGCTGGGATTTGGGGTTTATTGCACAGGGCCTGGGTGCAGGGCCCTGCTGGGATTTGGGGTTTATTGCACAGGGCCTGGGTGCAGGGCCCGGCTGGGATTTGGGGTTTATTGCACAGGGCCTGGGTGCACGGACCTGCTGGGATTTGGGGTTTATTGCACAGGGCCTGGGTGCAGGGCCCTGCTGGGAGCTGCCAGCCACAGCTCAGAGCAGCCCCGAGAGAAGAGAGGGGGAGAGAGGGTGAGAGGATGAGAGTAAAAGGGGTAAGACAGTAAAAGGCAAGAGCTAAGAGACAAGAGGTAAGAGATAAGAGCATAGAAAAGTGAGAGTGAAGTTCCCGTTACAATACAATAAATCATCTTCTGTGTGGAATATTCTGATTCTCACTAACCAATCTGGTACAAGATACAAATCCTACAGCATTTACATACAGCCTATAAGAATCATTACATTACCACACTGTGTTACATTTTAAACCCTAAAAGCTCCTCTTTGGGCCCCTCTGCCAAGCTGCAGGGTCTGCTCTGACCCTGGGGCCTGTCTGCAAGCAGAGGGTGTTGTTCCATCAAAAGGGGATTACCTTCAGCTGGCCACACCATTGTTTTCCAGTTGTTCAGTAACTGAGGTATCTCAAAGCTGCTTTCATTTCAATCTCGCTTACAGTTTCCATATTCTCAAAATCTTTTTCCAGGCAATCATATTTATAAGGCTTTCCTGTTTCATCTTCCCCAACACTGGGCTGTGATTCCCTGGGGGATCTCTGGGCTCTGAGACCTCTGCCCACCTCCTGCTTGGCTCCTGCTCCTCACCAAAACAGTGGTGGTGGAGCATTTCTTCTCCTGAGCCAGCCGGGACACACAGTGCTGTGTGTGCAGGGATGAGGGAGCACCCAGGACTGACAGGCTGAAAGGAGCAGCAAAAGCTGGCAGAGATTTTTGGTGGATTGCACCCTTGGCGTGGGAATCAGTGTGTTAGGGCTTGATCTCCAGTGCAAGCACACCGCAGAGGGGTTTGGGCAAAGGGAAGAGAGAAACAGATGGATTAAAGAAGAAAAGAGAGAGAGTGAGACAGAAAAAAGAGAGAGATCGCCAGTCGTTACTCCAGTGTAGATCCAGCTGATGGGATGTCCTGGGGCCCTGGGCTTTGTGGGGCACATTTAAATCTTCCACTCCTGAGGAGAAGTTTCCCACTTTTTGTGCAAGTCAGTTTTCATTCACAGTGGTTCCTTCAGGCCTTTCTGGAAATGGGTTGGAGGCTTTAGGGTCTTGGATGGGCTCAGAGTTCCCCCCTGCAGTGCTGGGCCCTTCTGGCCCTGTCCCTGCCCCTGTGCCGGGCTGTGCTCTCCTGCAGGAGCCACAGCCAGGAGGTTTGTCCCTAAAACGCTGCCCTGCCTCCATATGGCCCCTTCTCCAGCCACATCCTGGTCTTACTCTGCTGTGTTTCTACCAAGTCCTTGCTTGTTATTCCTAAAAACCCTTGGCTGGCTCCACACCACGCAGCTATTGGTGTTTGGGACATGCACTTTAGCTCCTTACCTGCTGGGATTCTGCCCTGGGCAGTGGCTGAGGAGCACAAACCACAGTGGGACAGAATTCCAGGGCTCCGGGGGACTCTGGTGCAGGGGTCACCCCCTACATTTTGTTGTCCTGGTTAAGGCTCTCTTGGCCTGAGGAATGTGAGCTTGAGGGCGGCCTGAGCTGTGCCTGGCAGCAGCCTGGGTGTCCCAGGGCAGCCTGGGTGTCCCAGGGCAGCCTGGCCTGTGTGCCTGCACAGGAGCCCATGGTGGAGCCAACCCAGCAGAGCCCAGCTGGGTCCCTGTTGCAGGGGAGCTGCAGGACTGGCTGGGTGTGCTTCCTCCCTCACCACGACCCCATTAAAATTTAAGGGTTAAAGTGGGAGTAGTGAAAGAGAATTTTCTATTTAAGGCTTTTAATTCATTTTTACCTCCAGCTTTAGCTGGAGTTTGTGCAAACCGCTGGCAAGGCAATTAAAGTGAATTTTTAATGGGTTATTTTTGTCGCTTCACCATGGGGGGAGCTGAAGATCCCAGGCTGTGAGCTGCCTGGGGTAGGGGCCGTCCCTTTGCTGTGCTGCTCTGATGTTTGATCCCTAATTGGGTTTTATTCACCAGCCCTGGCTGAGTCACAACGAGAGGGAGAAGGTGCAGGGTTACGTCTGGATGGAACATGGGGAGCAAAATATCCAGGCTGCAGCTCCCCAAGGCTTCCAGGCTGGATCCATCCTGGAAAGGAAGAGCACAGGACTTTGGAAAATGAAGCACACGGTTTGTTTTGGATGGTCAATGGGCATTTTGTAGGAGGGAGCTCCAAGGACAAAAAGCAATGCAACAACCTGATTGCCTGAGAGTTCCCCTCAAATCCTGAGGGCTGCTGGGAGCAGATGAGGGTGGGTGTGAGGGTGTGGGGATTTCCTGGGTGAGGATGTGATGCCTGCAGAGCAGCCTTGTCCCTCCAGGCGCAGGCTGGCACCCCTGCCCTGTGTGGGACAGAGATGCAGGTCCCACCCAGTGATGGGTGCCAGGAAGTCTAATTCCAGACTTGTTTTTGAGGACATTTTCCTGGGAGCTCCCTGTGTGCAGGCAGAGGGAGGGCTTGGGGCCTGTCAGCTCTGTGGGAATGCAGGTGCCCCGAGGGGACCTGGCACAAGCTGTTTATCCCGGGTCAGCCTGGTTTTGGCATCCCTTCCACGGCGTGTCCTGTGCTCCTGCTCCCCTCCATCCCTGAGCCCATCGCACAGCTCAGCCCGGGGGGAACGCAGGCCTCAATGAATTCCTGGTGCAGTTTGGCGGGGGGAGACCAGGGGTGAGTCTGTTTCCCTCTGCAGAATCCATTCATGCAGCTCCTGCCCACATTGACACACCTCTGCTGCCTTGTGATCCCCCCTCACAGGTTATTTGGAGAAAAGCTTTCTAAAAATAGCCAGCCCCTGGTTTTTCCGGTATTATCCTGTGCAGCCCCAAGATCCTGCCTAGAAAGGCAGCCTGGCTCATTGATGTTTCCTTAAAATGCAGCTAATCCATGTAATCTCATTATAGTAGTAGGTGATTATACTGACAGCAAGCTTTAGCAGTCCTCCAGCAAAGCCTTTTATTCCCTGTCTGTTATGTGGGTGGCTAAAAGTCGCTGGGAGCACATTTTGGGTTTGCTCGGTGTGTTTTAGGGGCAGGACCTACAATATTTTTGTTTTGATTCCCTAGGAGATGCCCTGCACTGTTTGTGGAGGTCCCAGCGCACGTTTTTGCCCCTGTCCCTCAGCCTTGCTGGCCACTGGCGCCCCATGGCCGTGCAGCAGGGTTTCCCAAAATCACTGGGCAGCATTAAAGCAGCAGGGATGGTTTCTTGCAGCAGAGTAGATGAAGGGGAGCTTTGCCACGTGTCCTGTGGGATTCCCGCTGTCCCTGTGTGCAGCCCCTCTCCCTAGGGAGTCAGCCCGAGGAAAAGGTGGATTTTGGGGTGCTGAGTGATGCCTCCCCGTGCTGAAAGGACCTGCCCAGCTTTGTGGGGCAGGCTGGATGTGTGGGAAGCTGGCTGAGCGAGGAGCAGCAGGAGTTTGGGCTGGGAAGGCGGCTCCAGGGAGAGAGCACATCCCAGGACAGGCTCCGTGAGCTCCCCTGTGCTCGGGTCAAGGGCGGGCTGAAGTGGCCGAGCCTTGCTGTGGTTCCTGTGCCCTGCTGCACCTGGGCAGTGCTGGGGTCATGCTGGTCCTTCCTAGGGCCTGGGCAGCCTTGGCTGGGCAGCGTGGGGCACGGGGCTCCATGTGCTTGGTTCTGCCTCTGCTCGGTTCTGGCTGTGCTCGGTTCTGGCTGTGCTCGGTTCGGCTCTGCTCAGTTCTGGCTGTGCTCGGTTCCGGCTCTGCTCGGTTCTGGCTCTGCTCGGTTCTGGCTCTGCTCGGTTCTGGCTCTGCTCGGTTCTGGCTCTGCTCGGTGCTGGCTCTGCTCGGTTCTGGCTCTGCTCGGTTCTGTCTCTGCTCAGTTCGGCTCTGCTCGGTTCTTGCTGTGCTCAGTTCTGGCTCTGCTCGGTTCTTGCTGTGCTCGGTTCTGGCTCTGCTCAGTTCTGGCTCTGCTCGGTTCTTGCTGTGCTCAGTTCTGGCTCTGCTCAGTGCCGGCTCTGCTCGGTCCTGGCTCTGCTCGGTTCTGGCTCTGCTCGGTTCTGGCTGTGCTTGGTGCTGGCTCTGCTCGGTTCTGGCTCTGCTTGGTCCTGGCTCTGCTCGGTTCTGGCTGTGCCTGGTGACCTTGCCCCATCATCATCAAATCACAGAATATCCCGAGCTGGAAGGGACCCACCAGGATCACCCTTGGGGTGGATCAGAGCCGTGGCTGAGCAGACAGGGAGGAGAACGCCACAGAAAAGTTTGGGAAGCTTGCTGCTCCCTGTGGAGGAGTCTGGGTTGGTGCTTGCGCTCATCCCAAAATTTGGGAAGCTCATTTTTCCCTGTGGAGGAGCCTGGGCTGGTCCTTGTGCCCATCCCAAAGTTTGGGAAGCTCACTGCTCCCTGTGGAGGAACAATGAGCTGGATCACCAGCTGGACAGGAGGCCCAGCTCCTGCCCCACACAGACCCCAGCAATCCCACCCTGTGCATCCCTGGCAGTGCTGTCCAAAGGCTCCTGGAGCTCTGGCAGCCTCGGGGCTGTGCCCATCCCTGGGGAGCCTGGGCAGTGCCAGCACCCTCTGGGGAGAGCCTTTCCCTGATATCCAACCTAACCCTCCCTGGCACAGCTCCAGCCATTCCCTGGGAGCTGTCCCTGTCACCCCTGAGGGCTGATCAGTGTCTGCCCCTCACAAGGGAGCTGTACCTGCAGCGGGCTCTCCCCTCAGTCTCCTCCACCCGAACAGGCCAGGTGCCCTCAGCCGCTCCTCACGTGGCCCCTCCAGACCCTTCCCCATCCCCGTGTCCCACCCTTGGACCCTCTCTGACAGCTTTAGATCCCCTCACGCTGTGGCAGCCCCAGTGCAGAGCAGTGGCACCATGCCCCTCCTCGCTGGTGTCCCCGATGTCCCCAGGACAGGACAGGGCTGTCCCCCTGGCTCAGGGCTCGCTGGCTGAGATCCAGCTGGCCACCAGCAGGTCCCTTTCCACAGCCCTGCTGCCCAGCAGTGTTCTGTGGCCGCGGTGGAGGGTCCCTTTGGGCACAGCTGGCCAGAGGGCTGGCTGCAGAGGTGTCTCTGCTGTCCTGGGATGCGCCAGTGTGGGGCTGCAGCTCTGCCGAGCCACGGGGCAGGAGAGCAGAGGGCACGGGGTGCTCCTGGGGGGCACAGCAGTGTGAGCAGCTATTGGAATTTACCAGTATGGCTGATGGGATGTGCCTGGGCTTGTCTGGCCCTGCTGCTGAACCAAATAGTGGCACTGTGGTGTTTCACCCCACAGACACTTTTGGCTCTATGGGTGTGTGGTGTTTCACCCCACAGACACTTTTTTTTGGCTGGCTGGGTGTAGTTTGCTCTGGTGTGTGGTGTTTCACCCCACAGACACTTTGGCTGGCTGGTGTGTGGTGTTTCACCCCACAGACACTTTTGGCTCTATGGGTGTGTGGTGTTTCACCCCACAGACACTTTGGGCTGGCTGGGTGTGTGGTGTTTCACCCCACAGACACTTTGGGCTGGCTGGTGTGTGGTGTTTCACCCCACAGACACTTTTGGCTGGGTGGGTGGCTTGCAGCTGGGACTCACACAAGTCCAGGCCTGCAGGAACTTTTGGTGGCTGGGAGCGCTCTGGCTGCAGACAAGTGCCTGCTGGAGCGATGGAGCGGCTTCCCCCATACCAGGGGCTGCTCCTCAGGTTTCCCTCTGTGCAGAAGCTTTAAGGCGATGGTGAAGGAAAGGAGTCGGTTCTGATGGAGGGTTTGGATCCAGAGCTTTATTCTGGCCCACAGGCCTCTGAATGCAGCACCAGCTCCAACAAAACTCCCTCACTGCATGGTTGCTGTTCCTCTGAACCCCGGGGAGAGGGGCAGGGAAGGGGCAGGGAGCCACCAAGCAGGTACAGGAGGGGAAGTCTTAAGGGACAAAGGACACCTGGATGGGCCAATGCCCCCCAGGGGTAGAGGGCATCCTTGGAATCTGCCAATCACTCGATGCCCTTCTGGAATTCTAGGACTGACAGACAGTGCTGGGAGGGGAAAGGAGAGGTGACTGACACACCTGGGAGGGATCATCGGGGCGGGACCCTGGTTCTGGGATAAACCTTGCAATCACACCACAACAAGCAGCCAGGGTGGAACCCTTTTCCAGGCAGCTTGAGCAGACAAATGTGGGTTTTCCCCCTGCCCATGAAGCCCCTGTTTGCTGTTTGCCCACGCTGGGCGTGCGGATCTGTGAGGGATGGCCCCGAGCGAGCTGGGTGAGACCTGTCAGCCAGCAGCAGGATTAGAGGGGAGGCACAGCCCGGCGGTGCAGGCGCTCCTGTGCGATCCCAGAGCAGTGTTTGGAGAGGACAGGGCTCTCTGCAGCGATACTGATCTCTGGGGCCCGTGGAGGGTTGGAGGAGCCGCTCTGCCATCGCTCTGCCTTGCTGGCACATGCTGCACATACCTCCTTTGGGGCAAATTCCTCGCGCAGGCTTCTCGGAGACAGTAAGAAAACCCTCTAGGGCTGTTTCTGTGTGTTTTTCAAAAAATTATTTTTTTAATATCCATCCTGCTTTTGCTTATCTTCGTCCAGCCCCTCCAGTGATAACACAGGCAAAGCCCTGACCGTGGCGTCCCAGGGAGGAAAGGCTCAGCTCTCTGACACAGCGCCGGCTCTGAGTGGATTTTAATCTCTTTTTTTCTAGAAGGAAAGGCTGTAGGTGCCAAACCAAAAGGGCAAAGTGATTTGCCCCCATGAGGTATCATGTTTCTGCTCTGATTTATGGCGAGGGGAGAGGCTTCTGAGTCATCTGTTCCAGGAACTGCTTTCTTTTGGTAACGGAGATAATTCTGCTGGTTTTAAATCGATGTGGTGTCAGTCAGCAAAGGTGTGGGATGGGAACCACAGCTGGCAGGGCTGGGACTGACCAGGGACTGGGATGATCAGGGATTGGGGCTGGGGCTGGGGATGACTGGGGATTGGAGCTGAGACTGACCAGGGACAGGAACTGGGGCTGGGACTGGGACTGACCAGGGACAGGGATGATCAGGGACTGGTGCTGGGGATCACCAGGGACTGGGGCTGACCAGGGACAGGGATGATCAGGGACTGGGACTGGGACTGGGACTGGGACTGGGGCTGACCAGGACTGACCAGGGACAGGGACTGACCAGGGACTGCGGCTGGGGTTGACCAGGGACTGAGACTGACCAGAGCCTGGTGCTGACCAGGCTCTGTGTCTGAGCCACAGGGCCAGCAGGCTGCTGGGCCATGGAGCCGTGTGTGCGTGGCACGGTGGGTGTCCCATGGCCAGGGGCAGTGCCAGGGGCAGGGGCCGGCAGTGGGGCTGCCCTGCTGGCCCCGGGCAGGCCTGGCCGCGTTTGTTCAGGCTCTGTCTGTCTGTCTGTCTGTGTGTCTGTGTGGCTGCAGGCAGGGCAGTCTCAGTGCTGTGTCCCACGGGGAGTGGGGCCTGTCCCCTGTCTGGCTCTGCACGGCTCAGTGGCCAGGCTGGCCCCTGCTCAGGACACAGGGCTGGCTCTCCCACACTGCCCCGAGCCCTTGCGAGGGTCAGCAAGTTCTCCTTTGTTTTCTGTTCTTTCTCTGAGCTAACGAGCGTTCTCTGATTTTCCTTTCTCCTTTTGTTTTTTTTTCCTCTCAGTGTATTTTGGCCTGTCCACAATTGCCCTGGCTGTTCAGGAGCGGGAGAATTCCTGTTTCCCTGAGTCAGGTTTGGGCAGCAGAGCTGGCTTTGCAGAGCTGGGTGATGCTTGTTCCCAGTGCACGGGTTTTCCCACGTGTGTTTCACTGCTGGTCACGCCAGGATTTGGGGTCATTTTGTGCTGTTTCCCTTGGGTTTGGGAGCATCCCTTTTCCCCCTCCTGTGACAGTGCTGCTTGATCTTTCTGGCTTTTGGCTGGCAGCTCATCTTGCTGATGAGTTTCTGCGTGGCTCCTGGCAGCAAAGGCACTTTGATAAGTGGTGTTTTGAGGGGAGCAGGAACACCATCCCCACTGGGCAGCCTTGGGGGCTGTTTCCAGGGCACAGCTGGCTCTGACACAGCCCCAGAGCTCCCAGAGCTCCCAGCTGGCTGTCACACAGCCCCAGAGCCCTGTGAGGGCTCCCCAAACCCTCAGAGGATGGAGGCAGCACAAATCCCAGCACAAATCCCTGCAGCACCATCAGGGCAAACGCTGCCCTGGCACACAGGAGAGAGATGGGAAGGATGGAAAAATGAAAGAAAAGTTCTAAGTTCTTCCCCCATCTCTGTATTATATGGAAATAAGGGTGCCCATCATAAAATCTCTGCCTCTGAGGCAGCTGCTGGAGCTGCCCCAGTGAAAAAGCGAGTGAGGGCTGGATTGAATCTGTGAAATGCACCCGGTGCTCATCGGGGGGAACAGCTCCATATCTCTGCATTATTCTCAAGTGCAGAGTGGTTTGGTTTAAATTGGGTGGTTTCACTCTCCCCCATCCTCTCCTGGTCCCTCCCGTGTCCCCCCGCAGGGCAGGTGCTGGCACCACGGGGCTCTGTTCCCTCAGCTGTGGGCTTGGTGGTGGCCATCACAGATATCTATATAATAATTAGTTCATTGATTAGGGTATCCACGGCCCACAGCGTTGGTGTGAGCCTCCTGGGGGCACCCAGAACCTTCCTCTCTTCCAGCTGGGGCTGACAGCAGCTGGGACAGGGGCTGGGAGTGAAGTTAGCACTCCCACAGAGCCCTCGGAACTGCTGTCCCTGTGCTCTGCTGTCCCTCTGGGGCACACAGAGCAGGCTGGGTTGGTGTCAGCAGCGTGGGTTTGATCCCTGGTGTCTCTTTGTTCTGCTGTCCCTGTGTGGAGCACACAGAGCAGGCTGGGTTGGTGTCAGCAGGCCGGGTTGGTGTCAGCAGGCCGGGTTTGCTCCCTGCACATCCCTCTGGTGCTCCCACACTCTGTCAGGGCTGTCTCCCTGCCCGCTGTGCTGCAGGAGCTGCTGGCCCTGCCCTGCTGCAGCTCCCCGGAGGCTCCCGCTGGATTTGGCTCCCTGGGTGGATACCAGAGCCCGGGCTGAGCAGCCTGACAGCTGTTGGGCTCTGCTCTGCAGCTCCACAGCAGCTGAGCTCCTTCCCTGGGCCCTGCTCTGCAGCTCCACAGCAGCTGAGCTCCTTCCCTGGGCCCTGCTCTGCAACCCCACAGCAGCTGAGCTCCTTCCCTGTGCGGCACTGGGCACTGCTGGCAGCAGCGCTCATTAGGAAATTAACACTTGTTCATTAGAGCAGCCAGGGCCAGCGCAGCAGAGATGGGGCTGCTGGTGGCATTTCCCTGGGGCTGCTGGGGACTGTCAGGAGCCAGGTGTGCTCTGGACAAGGGGGAAGGCAGGGAAGGCACCTCTGTGGCCTTCCCTGGGGGGCTGCTCAGCCTGGTCCAAGGGGTGTGCTGCTGTCTCAGGGGATGAGGTAGAGATAAGAACAGATACAGGCAGAGATCGTCACTGAGTCCCAGGACTGGGTGGGAAGGGACTTTAGGGTCATCTCATTCCACCCCTGCCATGTGCAGGGACACCTCCCACTGTCCCAGGCTGCTCCAAGCCCCATCCAGCCTGGCCTTGGACACTCCCAGGGATCCAGGGGCAGCCACAGCTGCTCTGGGCACCCTGGGCCAGGGCCTGCCCACCCTCCCAGCCAGCAATTCCTAATTCCCAATATCCCAAAATCTGTCCCTGCCCTCTGGCCCTGGGAAGCCATTGCCTGGCTGCTGTCCCTGCATGCCTTGTCCCCAGTGGCTGTGCAGCTCTCCTGGAGCCCCTGGAGGCCCTGGCAGGGGCTCTGAGGTGTCCCTGGAGCCTTCTCTTGTGCAGCTGAGCAGCCCCAGCTGTGCCAGGCTGGCTCCAGAGCAGAGGGGCTCCAGCCCTGGCAGCATCTCCGTGGCCTCCTCTGCACTGGCTGCAGCAGCTCCAGCTCCTTGTGCTGTTGGAGCCAGGGCTGGGGCAGCTCTGCAGGTGGGCTCTCACCTGAGCCCAGGGGCACAGGGGCAGGATCCCTTCCCTTGGGCTGCCTCTCTCCCATCCCGTGGGATCCTGTGGCATCCTGGCTCCGCTGGGGCGTGAGGCACAGCCCAGAGGACCACAAAGGCCCTCGCTCTGCTTGTGAGGAAAAACAGGGCTCTTTCTTCCCTTTTTTCCCCCTCATATGCTGCACTTTCCCTTCCAGCGCTTCGAGAGCTCTAGTAATTATTAATAATTAGGCTGACGAGGCAGAACTTGGTTTCTTTCCACTGCGTCTGCAGTGAGCCAAGGAGCTCGGCGTGGGAGCTCGCCCTGGGTCCTGCCCAGCCCTACCTGGGCTCAGCACCCCTGGGGGTTCTGCTGACAGAACCGCAGCAGGGTTGGTGGGAAGGGCCCTTGGGACCATCCAGTCCCACTTCCCACGAGCCTGGGGTGGCAGAGAGCTGAGCAGGAGGGTTGGGTGGGAAGGGTCCCCTGGGATATTCCAGTCCCTCTGCCCACGAGCCCAGAGTGGCAGAGAGCTGAGCAGGGGGGCTGGGGTTGAGTTTCGGGGCTGGGGCTGGGTTTTGGGGCTGGGTTTTGGGGCCGGGGCTGGGTTTTGGGGCTGGGGCTGGGTTTTGGGGCTGGGGCTGAGTTTTGGGGTTGGGGCTGGGGCTAGGTGCTGGGGCTGGATTTTGGGGCTGGGGCTGGGGCTGGGTTTTGGGCCTGGGTTTTGGGGCTGGGGGCTGTACCACCGTGAGATGCCGAGGTGGGTCTCACAGCCACCATGGCACCATGTTAAAGCACACCAATCCCAGCCCTATTGCACAGAGTTCCCCTTGCCAGCAGGAGATTTTGGTTAAGTTTATTTGTTTTGGTTACTTTTACCTTCTCCCTTTCCATGGCAGCACCTTCTCCCTTTCCGTGGCCTTGCAGCTGAGGCACTTTCCTGTTCCTTCCTTGCAGATCCTCAGGATTTATCCACCTCCCTGTCCCCTTGCTCCCCACCTGGTTCTGCCCCTGGTTTGCCCCTCTGGTGCCTGCCCCGCTCCCTGACAGTGCCAGCAGCTCTCCCTGCTCAGTGCTTGCGTGCCAAAGCCGGCATTGGATAATTGCTGGGTTGCACAGAGGCTGTAATTATTTTTGTTTCCCGACTGGAGGAGCAGGCGGCGCTTGCCAAGCGGCTCGGTAGCTGCTGGCAGATGCTCTCGGAGGGTATCCCTGCCCTGCCCACATCCTCCCTCTCGGGTGCCTTCAGCTGGGAGCTGGCTCCCTCCCCCCAGCGCTGCTGCCCTGCTGAGCCTTTCTCCTCCACCCTCGGCAGTGGGTATTGCTCAGCCTGCCATCTTTTCCCTGCTAGTTTGTCATTCAGTCTTTTCCCTGGTATTTTGTTATTCCTGGTGACTTCTGCTAGGGAGCTGGAGGGTCCCAGCAGCACTGCCTGGGGAGCGCAGGGCACAGGACCTGTGAACCCTCTGCCAGGTCAGTGGAGCAGCTCTGGTGATCAGGGGCTCTAACAGAAACATCGTTCTGGCATGAAGAACACAACAGGAGCAGATCCACAGTTATTTTATGTTACTTTATTTTTATTTTAATTATTATTTTGTACTATTATTTAATTTTAAATTCTTTTTAATTTGTATTTATTTATTTTGTTTTAATTTTTTATTTTACTGTTTCATTTTAATTATTATCTTATGTTAATTTATTTTGTTTAAATTTATTTTATTTGAATTTACATTATTTTCTTTATTATATTTTATTTTAATTATTATTTTATACTATTATTTCATTTTAATTATTATTTTATTTTATTTTTATTTCTATTTTGATTTTGGTTTTGTTTTAATTTTCATTTTATTTTATTTTACTTTATTATTTCATTTTAATTATTTTAATTTGTTTTGTTTTAATTATTACTTTATTTATTTTATTTTTATTTTATTTTATTTTATTTTATTTTATTTTATTTTATTTTATTTTATTTTATTTTATTTTATTTTTCATTTTAATTATGTTATTTTAATTCTTTTGTTTTAATTCATTTTATTTTAATTTACTTTATTTTTTATTTTGTTTTAATTATTATTTTATACTATTATTTCATTTTGATGATTATTTTATTTTATTTTATTTCTATTTTGGTTTTGGTTTTGTTTTAATTTTTATTTTATTTTATTTTACTTTATTTTATTTTGCTTTATTATTTCATTTTAATTATTTTAATTTGTTTTGTTGTAATTATTACTTTATTTTATTTTATTTTGTTTTGGTTTATTTTATTTTTTCATTGTAATTATTATGTTATTTTATTTTTTTGTTTTAATTTATTTTATTTTAATTTAATTTATTTTTTATTTTATTTTAATTATTATTTTATACTATTATTGCATTTTAATTATTATTTTATTTTATTTTTACTTGTTTTGTTTTATATTATTTTATTTTATTTTATTTTATTTTATTTTATTTTATTTTATTTTATTTTATTTTATTTTATTTTATTTTATTTTATTTTATTTTATTTCAGTGTTCCTCCTCTGGGCAGCGCTGGGCCCAGCAGGTAACCTTGGACCCCCCTGTGCAAGGTCACAGCTCCTGTGCAGCTGAGTGGTCCCACAGGTCCCCCTGGCCCAGAAGGACCCTCAGGGGGTGGCACGAGGGTGAAAACAGGGTGCAGCAGGGGGTCAGGGGTGTTTGGGAGCAGGATGGGGGCCAGGCTCAGGCAGGAGAGGTGTCCTTGCTCCTCTAGACTCACCAACAGCCTCAGGGAGACGAGGTGGTGGGCTGAGAACCCTGTGCTGATCATCTGGGAGGGTCAGCCCAGCTGCTCCCTCCTGCTTCAGACCCTTTGTTCCGTTCTGCTCCCAGATGAGGCGAAAACCATGGTGGGAAACCGAAGTGCTCTGAGGGCCCTGAGCTGGAGGGTCTTTCCCCAGCTGGAGCAGCTGTGAGAAATGGTCCCTTGGCCATGGCCACCTCTGCACGGCCACCTGCCGCCAGACAAGGACAATTTGTCAGGGAGACACCCAGCGCTGGGATCCTTGGCTGGGGCACACCCTGGGCCCACAGAGGCGAGGCTCTGCCCCTCTGTGCTGCCAGCAGCTCCTTCCTGAGCCTCTGCAGCTCCTGAGAGACTCCTCTGAGGCTGCTCGGGGCAGCTGCTGGCACAGCTGAGAGACAGAGAGCTCTGGGATCTGGGCCTGGGCTCCAGAGAGCTCTGGGATCTGGGCCTGGGCTCCAGAGGTGGGGCATCTGGTGCCGGTACCGGGCGCCAGACGGCACCGTTGGCAGCTGGGAGGGACTGACTCAAATTATGGGACGGCTCTAGAGAGAGGGGGGGATCTGGGACTGAGCCCAGAGACTGGGGATCTCCAAGAGCTCTGGGATCTGGACTGCTCCAGAGATCTGGGACTGAGCTCTGGGGTCTGGGACTGGGCTCCAGAGAGCTCTGGGATCTGGGCCTGGGCTCCAAGACCTGGGGCTGAAATCGGGCCTGGCTGACTCCAGAACTCGGTTACTCCGAACTCTGATCTGGGGCTCTGGGCCTGGGACTGACTCCAGAGAGCTCTGGGGTCTGGGACTGAGCTCCAGAGAGCTCTGGGATCTGGGACTGACTCCAGAGAGCTCTGGGATCTGGGACTGGGCTCCAGAGAGCTCTGGGATCTGGGCCTGGGCTCCAGAGAGCTGCGGGATCTGGGCCTGGGCTCCAGAGAGCTCTGGGATCTGGGCCTGGGCTCCAGAGAGCTCTGGGATCTGGGACTGAGCCCAGAGAGCTCTGGGATCTGGGACTGGGCTCCAGAGAGCTCCAGGATCTGGGACTGGGCTCCAGAGATGGCTCAGCCGGCTGCCACTGCTCACCCAGCTGCTCTTGGGTCCACACACACCAGTCAGAGCTTCTTAACGCCTTAGTGGGGGAGAAAACAAACTTTATATCCTTCATACAATTCAGCTGTAATTTCAGAGAGCCCAGGATGGCATCCTGGGGCTGCTGCCAGAATTTGCTGTGGGACCTGAGTTCGGGGGATGCCACATCCTCACAGACACTTCTGAAGGCTTTCTGCAAAAATCTCCTTGTTTGCCTGAGCAGGTCTGGTTGTTACACCCTGGAAAGCTCCGTGGCTCTCTCAGCTGCCTGGCAGGGAGGGTTTGCACCCTCGTTTCTGTGCTGGTTTTGCTGTGTGGTTCACCTGGGCAGTCGCTGACCCGACACGCTGTGCAGCCACTGCGAATTGTTCTGTAATGTTTTCAAGAAAATTTTAAAAAAGAAAAAAAAGGGCAGCAAAGGGGAAAAGAAGGGTTACAGCTCTCTGCATCTTACAAATGGAAAAGGGAGTATTAAGCAGCTGAAAAATGCTGGTGGTGCTGCGTGCCTTGGGAGGGGATAACTGATGATCCTCTGAAAGGTCACGGTTTACTCATGGTCAGCCCTCAGCGAGCTGTTACGTGGGCAAGGCACAGGCAGCACCGGCATCAAATGGATCCTTCTCTCTCCTCTCCTCTCCTCTCCTCTCCTCTCTCCTCTCCTCTCCTCTCCTCTCCCCTCCTCTCCTCTCCTCTCCTCTCCTCTCCTCTCCTCTCCTCTCCTCTCCTCTCCTCTCCTCTCCTCTCCTCTCCTCCTCTCCTCTCCTCTCCTCTCCTCTCCTCTCCTCTCCTCTCCTCTCCTCTCCTCTGGCAGGTGTGGGGCAGGGCAGGGCCATGGGGTGCTCTGGCTCTGCCCCACAGCCTGTCCTGGTGCTGGGACAGCAGGGGACAGGGGACACGGGGCAGTGCCACCAGCCCTGCCCTTCAGCATTGTCTCAGGACACCACGGAAGGGAAGCGAGGCAGGGGCTGAAAATGTAGCAGTGAAAATTTTTTAATCTCAAGAAAAAGAACCCTTCTGCTTTGATAGACGTCTCCGGGCTGTGTTTCTCTATGCTGCTTGGAAAGTCCATTGACTTCTCACCCAGTCTGAAACATTTTATTTCTCTGTCTCTGTGTGTGTGTCCTCAGGTTTATTTTCACCCTGTGTCATGTTGAAGCATCGGGCTCAGAGGGAGCCCCCTTGGAAAGTCCATTGATTTCTCACCCCCTTGGAAAGTCCATTGATTTCTCACGCCGTTTAAAAAATTTTATTTCTCTGTCTGTGTATGTGTGTGTGTCCTCAGGTTTATTTTCACCCTGTGTCGTGCTGAAGTGCTGGGCTCAGAGGGAGCCCCCTTGGAAAGTCCATTGATTTCTCACCCAGTTTAAAACATTTTATGTCACTCGTGCACCGGGGTTGGGGCAGGAACAGGCGAGAGGCAGGATCGTAGCAAAGGCAAAGAAAAGCTTTATTCAAAAAAAACGCATGGTTTTTTTACAGTGGTACAATAGATTCTATTCCATTGTCTAAGAGAAACATCTTTCTCGCACACTATCCTTGAGAGGAACAGAAAAATAAAGTAGAAAAACACCACCTGCAAATTGTTTATAGTCAACAGGTTATCACATCTTTCTCACAAGCTGCTGTGAGAAATGCTTGCCTTTTCTCTCTCTCTGTCCCATGGCATCCACAATTTTATTTCTTCATCTGTGTGTCTCCTCAGGTGTATTTCCGCCCTGTGTTGTGCTGAAGTGCTGGGCTCACAGCAAGCCCCCTTGGAAAGTCCATTGATTTCTCACCCAGTTTAAGACATTTTATTTCTCCGACTGCGTGTGTCCTCAGGTTTATTTCCACCCTGTGTCATGTTGAAGCATCGGGCTCAGAGGGAGCCCCCTTGGAAAGTCCATTGATTTCTCACCCCCTTGGAAAGTCCATTGACTTCTCACCCCGTTTAAAACATTTTATTTCTCTGTGTGTCCTCAGATTTATTTCCACACCCTGGGTCGTGCTGAAGCGCCGGGCTCAGAAGGAGCCCCCTTGGAAAGTCCATTGATTTCTCACCCCGTTTAAAATATTTTGTTTCTCTCTCTGTCCTCAGATTTATTTCCACATCCTGGGTCATGCTGAAGCGCTGGGCTCAGAAGGAGCCCTCTTGGAAAGTCCATTGATTTCTCACCCCGTTTAAAACATTTTATTTCTCTCTCTGTCCTCAGATTTATTTCCACCTTGTGTCGTGCTGAAGCGCCGGGCTCAGGGCGAGCCCCCTCCCCAGTCACCCATCAGTAACCATGAGGCGCCCGATCTCCAGCCGCATTTCCAACCTGGAGGCCCTGGCGCATTCCCGGCTTTTCCAGTGACGGGGGCGGAGGAGCGGGAGGAGCGGGAAGAGCGCGATGGCCGAGAAGTGCGACTGCCTGGCCAGCATGTACGGCTACGACCTGGGCTGCCGCTTCGTCAACTTCCGCCCGCTGGGCTTCGGGGCCAACGGGCTGGTGCTGTCGGCGCTGGACAGCCGCAGCTGCCGCAAGGTGGCCGTCAAGAAGCTGACGCTGGGTGACGCGCGCAGCGTGAAGCACGCCTTCCGCGAGATCAAGATCATCCGCCGCCTCGAGCACGACAACATCGTCAAGGTCTACGAGGTGCTGGGCCCCAAGGGCGCCCGCCTGCGCGGCGACTTCTTCAAGTTCAACGTGGTGTACATCGTGCAGGAGTACATGGAGACGGACCTGGCACGGCTGCTGGAGCAGGGCAAGCTGGCCGAGGAGCACGCCAAGCTCTTCATGTACCAGCTGCTGCGCGGGCTCAAGTACATCCACTCGGCCAACGTGCTGCACCGCGACCTCAAGCCGGCCAACATCTTCATCAGCACCGAGGACCTGGTGCTGAAAATCGGCGACTTCGGCCTGGCCAGGATCGTGGATCAGCACTACTCACACAAGGTGGGCAGTGCGGGGCTGGCGGTGCAGGGGGGCAGCACTTGTGGGATGAGGTGGCTGGGCCGTGGTGGATCCTCCAGGGGAACTGGTCCTGGAGCCTCCTTGGGCAGCTGTGAGCCCTGCTGGGTGACCACTGCTGGTGGCCGCTCTGCCCCGAGCCGTGACACGTGTCCAGGCAGTCACGGTTTGGGTGGGAAGGGACGTTTAAAACTCGTTCAGTCCAACCCTGTAGCAACGAGCAGGGACACCTTCCACTGGAAGGGGTTGCTCAGAGCCCTGTCCAGCCTGGCCTTCCATGTTTTCTGGGCACAGCCCATGTGCTGAGCTCTGCCAGAGTCCCCAGGGCTCTGCAAAGAGGGCACGGGAAGGGTTTGAGTGCCCCTCAGCTGCCTCGCATTGCTTTATACTGTGTGTACCACACACACACTCAGGTATTTTGCTGTGTCTCAGCAGTGGACTGTGGGGAGGCGTGTGTTCGCTTGCTTTACCCAAGTGACTAAGCTCTGTGTTTCTTGCTCTGCTGCTGCTAAAAAGCACAAGCTGCTGGGAGCACATGGAGAGGGGACCTGGCCTGTCCACCCCCACTCTGCTGGGCTCTGTCCTCACTTCGGTGCCAACCAGCTTCTTAAAAACCTGATTTCGTTTGAATTGCATTCATTTAACATAGAGGGAGAGGAGTGGGTCTTTGAGGCTCAGCCAAATCCTTTACCTGAGGTCCAGATCCAAATTACACATGGAGTTCTCTGCTGTTTGGCACTCAGTGTATCACGGAGGAACGATAACGTGAGCGGCCGGGGCAGCCCGCAGTGCTGACAGCGTGCGAGGGAGGGAGCGGTAATGGGTGAGAAGGCTCTGTGACACACAGCCCTGGTGCCATTGGATCCTGAACAGAGCTGCAGATGTGAAGTGCAGTCCAGCCTTCCAGGCTGGAGCTCCTGAGCAGTGCAGGAACATGGAGGAGGCTCCATCAGCCCACGGCTCCATGTGTTCCTGGGAGAACACAAAGCCACGGTGTGGTCTGCAGCTGGCTTCTGGTTAAAGCCACTGTGTGGTGTGGTGAGATGAGATAGAATCTGTTTTCTAGAGCTGGATGTGTCCGTGGGCCCCATGGATCTGTTGTTGTACAGCAGATTTAACAGGTTTAAATGCACTTTGCATTTTCCAGTGGGCTTCTGCCCGTCGCTCTGGGAGGGGAAGTGTGGAAGGGGAGACAGCAGAGGGTGGCGAAAGGACAATCTCGTGATCCTGAGCTGATTTGTTCTAGATATCAGTCTGGGTTGTGGGGAGAAACAGAGCCTGGGGAGAAGGAATGAGGCTGCAGGAAGCAGCACCGGGTCCCTGTCACTCTGCCTGCCCTTTCTGTGCTCCCTTCCTCACTCATTATTTATGGCCCAGCTCAGGAAGAGGCTCCCAGCTCTTCAAACGTGTGATTTGTTCGTTTAAAATCAGGTAACTCCCAGAGAAAACCCCTGCAAATGAGGCAGGCTACAAGAACACAGAAAGTGTCTGATTTAAGGAACATCGTGCTGTCAAGGACTGTGGGATCAGGGTAGGAGTCATCTGTTCGTGTCTGCTGCAGAATTATTGTTATTTCTAGGCAATTCCCTGTTGCCTCAATAGCAGCCAGTGCAGTGGAAGGAGCTGTCAAGGGCTGCAGCTCCGTGTTGGTGTTTAACTGTGCCAGATGCCACTGCATCTCCAGCTCCTCACGGGTGGGAGCTGGAGCATGAGTGCAGAGAAGCCCATCTGAGTGTGCAGAGAAAGCTGGATGCTGCTCGGGAAGCAGCGATAATGTCAGCTCTCGGGCATCCCCGGCCGTGGCAGGGTTGGGTTTGCCAGGGCTGGTGCCAGGGCCCACAGAGGCAGGGCTGCAGCAGGACGGGGTGTGGGTCAGCCCTGCCTTTGATGTCCAGCCCTTCAGAGATGGCTCAGGGAAATCAATTCCTTCGCTGTTCCTCTTTCAAGACTCGCTCTGGCAGGAGGCAGCAGCAGGAGGCAGAGCAGGGGAGCATCCCGAGTCTGAGGCTCTGGGGTCTCCACCCTGGGGCCCCCTGATGCCCTAGGATTTTATCTTTTATATTTTTCAAATCCTGTACTGCTTTAGTGCATTGCTCTAAACTCCATACAGTGTCAGGTGCTGGCTTCACATTTTGGGCAGGCAGAACAATCCCTCTGGGCCTGAGATCCAAGGATACCCTACTGGCTCAGGGCCTGAAAAGTACAAACAAAAGTAAACTGGGGGAGGCGAGCAAACTGGGGGTGTGTGACTTCATTACCTGAAGCTGTAATTGGAGGATTAACCCCTGATATGGAAATAGACAAAACTTATAATTGTGGGAAAAACTCGTGACCATCATCCACCTTGGGTGAGGCCTCTGGGAGGCTTTGGCTGCCCAAGGTGTAGCTATTGAGGGCCTTTAATAAACACCCACTTTATTCTCTCAGTCTTGCCTAGCCTCTGTCCCAGGCAGCCACTCCAAGGCATCCGCCTGAGCAGAGCAGGACCCTCACAGCCCAGCCTGAGGGCAATCCTGCACCCTTTGGGAAATTAACCACCCCAAACCTCTGTCTAAACCAGCTGCAGCTCTGTCCTCGTGGTTTCCTGAGAGCCTTTCCTGAGAGCTCTTTGTCATCTTGAGCATGTGGATTTTTTTCCTCTTGGCATGTTTTGTGTGTGTGGAATATGCTTTCACTAATGGCAGGGCACTGCTAACACAAACAATTGCAGGTTGTGGTGTTATTTGTCTCAAAGGTCACATCTCTTCTGACCTGATGCTTCTCAAACCCCAAACCATCCTGCTGAGTGTTAAAATGGCAAATATGAGCCACGCTGGATTGTGAGCAGAATTTTAAACACAGCTTGGAATACACATACCACTGACAAAGAGCCCTTGCCTGGCAGGATGTCTTGTTTATGTGACTTTGTTCAGCCAAACGTTGAGTTGGGATAACGTGGTGGAAGGGGAGAGCTCCCCATCCCTGGGGATGCTGAGATGCGATAACATGGAAGGGGAGAGCTCCCCAGCCCTGGGGATGCTGAGATGGGATAACGTGGTGGAAGGGGAGAGCTCCCCAGCCCTGGGGATGCTGAGATGGGATAACGTGGTGGAAGGGGAGAGCTCCCCAGCCCTGGGGATGCTGAGCTGGGATAACGTGGTGGAAGGGGAGAGCTCCCCAGCCCTGGGGATGCTGAGATGGGATAACGTGGTGGAAGGGGAGAGCTCCCCAGCCCTGGGGATGCTGAGCTGGGATAACGTGGTGGAAGGGGAGAGCTCCCCAGCCCTGGGGATGCTGAGCTGGGATAACGTGGTGGAAGGGGAGAGCTCCCCATCCCTGGGGATGCTGAGATGCGATAACGTGGTGGGGAGAGCTCCCCAGCCCTGGGGATGCTGAGATGGGATAACGTGGTGGAAGGGGAGAGCTCCCCAGCCCTGGGGATGCTGAGATGGGATAACGTGGTGGAAGGGGAGAGCTCCCCAGCCCTGGGGATGCTGAGCTGGGATAACGTGGTGGAAGGGGAGAGCTCCCCAGCCCTGGGGATGCTGAGATGGGATAACATGGTGGAAGGGGAGAGCTCCCCAGCCCTGGGGATGCTGAGCTGGGATAACGTGGTGGAAGGGGAGAGCTCCCCAGCCCTGGGGATGCTGAGATGGGATAACGTGGTGGAAGGGGAGAGCTCCCCAGCCCTGGGGATGCTGAGCTGGGATAACGTGGTGGGGAGAGCTCCCCAGCCCTGGGGATGCTGAGATGGGATAACGTTGTGGAAGGGGAGAGCTCCCCAGCCCTGGTGGGTCTCTGAGGCACGGTGAGGGGCTGGCCTCTGCAGCAGCAAAGCAGAGCAGCTTTGGCTCTGTCTCTCCCACCATTTGTCTGTTTTTGCTGCTCACACCTTTCTCCATGTAGTAAGAGCAGCATGGGGGCATCTCTTCATCTGAAACTTCTCCAGAGCGAACAAAAGAGATTTCCAGCTGCCAAGCTTGCATCCAGACCTCGGTCTGCACCTTCTCAGGCTGCTCAGGCCTGACAAGTATTGCCCTGTCTCAGACAGGTGAGTTTCTGGGCTCAGGCACCTGCAGACATCTCTTTAGGGGACAGGGTAGCAGGTGCAGCAGGAGAGAACCCGCAGGAGCTGATCCTGTTCATCCATGTGTCTCTCCCATCCTCTCCCTTCCCCAAAGCTCTCACCACCCAGCTGTGCAGGCTCCTCTCTCTTCCACCACGCTGCTCTTTACCCCTGGGAGTTTCTCCCTCTGGAACGTCTCCACAATATTGCCTTGCTCCTGCTGCTGCTGTCTGTGGTGTGAACACTTGGCCCTGCACCTCGGTGCCCTAATGGTGAGCAAAGGGGGGTGGGAGGTGAAGGAAGGAGCATTCCCAGCCTCCACGAGGTCCTTATCCTTGTGCAGGACAGGCACAGCTGGGCATCTCCTGCTCCCAACTGTTCCTCCCCTTGGGGAATGCATTCATCCCACCTTCCGCACTGGAATCCTCTGCGATGCTCCCTCTGTCTGCAGCTGTGGGGCCCTGCCTGCCCCCAGGCTCCTGTCCCTGCCTGTGTGTCTGCAGAGGCTCTGGGCCTGCTGCCCACCTCCCATCCATCCATCATCCCTCCATCCATCCATCATCCATCCATCCATCCATCCATCCATCCTCCATCCATCCATCATCCCTCCATCCATCCATCATCCCTCCATCCATCCATCATCCATCCATCCATCCATCATCCATCCATCCATCCATCATCCATCATCCCTCCATCATCCATCCATCCATCCTCCATCCATCCATCCTCCATCCATCCATCATCCCTCCATCCATCCATCATCCATCCATCCATCCATCCATCCATCCATCCATCCATCCATCCATCCATCCATCCATCATCCATCCATCCATCCATCATCCATCATCCCTCCATCATCCATCCATCCATCCTCCATCCATCCATCCTCCATCCATCCATCATCCCTCCATCCATCCATCATCCATCCATCCATCCATCCATCCATCCATCCATCCATCCATCCCTCCATCCATCCATCATCCATCATCCATCCATCCATCCATCCATCCATCATCCATCCATCCATCCATCCATCCATCCATCCATCCATCCATCCATCCATCATCCATCCATCCATCCACCATCCATCCATCCATCCATCCATCCATCCATCCATCCATCCATCATCCATCCATCCATCCATCCATCCATCCATCCATCCATCCATCCATCCACCATCCATCCATCCATCCATCCATCCATCATCCATCCATCCATCCACCATCCATCCATCCATCCATCCATCATCCATCCATCCATCCACCATCCATCCATCCATCCATCCATCCATCCATCCATCATCCATCCATCCATCCATCCATCCATCCATCCACCATCCATCCATCCATCCATCCATCATCCATCCATCCATCCATCCATCCATCCATCCATCCATCCATCATCCATCCATCCATCCATCCATCCATCCATCCATCCATCCACCATCCATCCATCCATCCATCCATCCATCCATCCATCCATCCATCCATCCATCCATCCATCCATCCATCCATCCATCCATCATCCATAATCCATCCATCCATCCATCCATCCATCCATCCACCATCCACCATCCATCCATCCATCCATCCATCCATCCATCCATCCATCATCCATCCATCCATCCTCCATCCATCCATCCATCCATCCATCCATCCATCCATCCATCCATCCATCATCCATCATCCATCATCCATCCATCCATCCTCCATCCATCCATCCATCCATCCATCCATCCATCCATCCATCATCCATAATCCATCCATCCATCCATCCATCCATCCATCCATCCATCCACCATCCATCATCCATCATCCATCATCCATCCATCCTCCATCCATCCATCCATCCATCCATCCATCCATCCATCATCCATCATCCATCATCCATCCATCCATCCATCCATCCATCCATCCATCCATCCATCCATCCATCCATCCATCCATCCATCATCCATCCATCTGTCCATCCCCCCCACTCCTGCCCGGATAATCGCCCTGGGCTCCCCAGGAGAGCTCAGATCCCTCTGTGCCCGGTCTGGCAGGACAGAGCTGTACAAGGGAAGTGCTCTTGCTCTGCTGCCCCCCCGAGCTCCCTCGCCTTGTGGCAGAGCAGGGACACAGCAGAGTCACGCATTAAATGTTGGCACGAACACCAGTGGAGGTCAGGGCTGTAAAATAATCCATGTTTTGTAGGGCAGGCTCGTCCCCAGCTGTGCATCCCACGTGGGGAGTCAGATCCCCAGCACTGGGGTGGTCCTGTCTGGGAAGGACAGGAGATTCCTGCTGACAGGGACACAGAGACTCGCTGAATGTCATCCCTGGGTGACATGGCCATGAACCAAAACGATCCTCACCCTCCCTGTGCTGTGCAAGAGAGATTGTCCCTTCTGAGTGCTCCAAAGCACCTTGGGACGTCCCAGAGGACCTGCTCTCCCTTTGCCTGCTGGCAGCACTCATACACCATTAACTGGCAGAAACCCCACCCCATGGAGGTGTGTCAGCCCTTTTAGGGGGAGTTCCTGTGGGAAATACTTCACAGACCACCCTCAAAGCTTTGAAGTCCTCCTTTAGTTCCGTTCTTGCTGTTCAGCCCAGGCACGATGGCTTCCAGTCCGTCCAGTGAAAGGACAGAATTCCCAGCTGGGGGTGGTGGGGAGGAGTTCACAGGAGCTGAGGCTGTGGGGCTGTGTGCTCCTGTGGCCAGGACCACCCTCGTGTCCAGCCCACGGCAGCCACCCTGCTGACCTCCCTGCTGTGACCCCGGCTCGTTTGTCCTGCCCTGGCCTCCGAGGAGCCCCGTGCTCCTGGATGAACGCCCTCTGCCTTCCCAAAACCAGAGCTGTCACCTTGCAGCAGCCCATCTGCCGTCCTCCTGTGGGGCAGCGTTCCCGCAAACCCTGCGTCTCCCACGGCCCCTCCTAGAGCTGCCTGACCTGCATTTTATAAAATGAGGTTAAAAACCCCGCTGTGAGGAGGCAGAAGCTTGCTGCTGCTCCAGGGTTATTGCAAAAGCTTGGGCTTGTTGCTATTTTGAGCCCCCCATCTGCACCAGGAGCTGATCCGGCTCCCACGGGTGCAGCAGCAGAAATCCTGACGGTGTTTGCGGCTGGAGGCACAGGTTGCGCATGGATCCTGACGGATCTCCAGCTTGAGAGCACCTGGTCTGCACCTCTGCGGATTTTTGGCTGCAGGAAGGTGGATTCTGGTGTGGAACACACCTGGAGAAGCCCTGGGCTGTGGCGTGGGGTTTGCAGCTGGATCCTGAACTCCCAGGGCCCCTGGATCCCTCTGGCTCCAGGAGGAGCCCCGGGGTTGGATGGAGGTGGTTGTGGAGCCCTGGGGTTGGGTGGAGGTGGTTGTGGAGCCCCGGGGTTGGATGGAGATGGCTGTGGAGCCCCAGGGTTGGGTGGAGGTGGTTGTGGAGCCCTGGGGTTGGATGGAGGTGGTTGTGGAGCCCTGGGGTTGGGTGGAGGTGGTTGTGGAGCCCCGGGGTTGGATGGAGGTGGTTGTGGAGCCCCGGGGTTGGGTGGAGGTGGCTGTGGAGCCCCGGGGTTGGATGGAGGTGGTTGTGGAGCCCCGGGGTTGGATGGAGGTGGTTGTGGAGCTCTGGGGTTGGGTGGAGGTGGTTGTGGAGCCCCGGGGTTGGATGGAGGTGGCTGTGGAGCTCTGGGGTTGGGTGCAGGTGTTGAGGAGCCCCGGGGTTGGATGGAGGTGGTTGAGGAGCATCGGGGTTGGGTGGAGGTGGTTGTGGAGCCCCGGGGTTGGATGGAGGTGGTTGTGGAGCCCCGGGGTAGGATGGAGATGGTTGTGGAGCCCCGGGGTTGGATGGAGGTGGTTGTGGAGCCCTGGGGTTGGGTGGAGGTGGTTGTGGAGCCCTGGGGTTGGATGGAGGTGGCTGTGGAGCCCCGGGGTTGGATGGAGGTGGTTGTGGAGCCCTGGGGTTGGGTGGAGGTGGTTGTGGAGCCCTGGGGTTGGATGGAGGTGGCTGTGGAGCCCCGGGGTTGGGTGGAGGTGGCTGTGGAGCCCCAGGGTTGGATGGAGGTGGTTGAGGAGCACCAGCAGTTCTGTGTTCCCCGGGTGCTGCTCTGGTGTGCCAGGCTCCCCCAGTGCCCCTGGAGGGCAGGTTCAGTGTGCTGTCACCAGGCACACCGGGATGCAGCCGCCCCTGCCCGGAATCCTTTCTCCTTCTGGTGTTTACAAGCGAAACGCAAAATATGTGCTGTGTAGAGAATTTGAGAAAACATCCATTTCTCTTTGCTTTCCAGTTCCCTTGCTGTGCTGTTAGACATCACTTGACGCTTATCCTACCTGTAGTGAATTCATCACCTTTACAGATTGCCTGAGCTGTTGCCACACACATGGGAGGAAAAGAGGAGAAGCAGGAAAAAGATACTTGAAAATCAGAAGGGAAAAAAAAAATAGCACGGAAGGGCTTAGACTTGAAACTTCTATTTTTCACTTAACTCCATTATGTTGTTTCTTAAAGAGATTCTTCAGCTCAGAAAGGGCCGTGCTGAATCCACAGAATATTGTCACAAAGATGTACGCTCTATCTTAATTAGAACTAATTAATACGCTTCGGCTCTCGGTCTTTCTGTCTGGTTGAATCTGCATAAACACTGAGATCCTTGTGCCGGAGCCCTGCCTTGCTCAGGAGAGGTCCCTTGCAGTGATCTCATGGTCCTGGATCCCAAAGCTGCCGGGCCATTTCTCCCTGGAACCTCTTAGTCCACGGCACTGCAGTCCCTTCCTCCAGGCAGCAGGGCAGGAGCTCGGGCATTCCCTGAAATACCGAGGGATCTAGCCCAGGTTTTAGCCAGGGGAAGGTGCTGGGGCTGTATCAGCTGCTCCAGGCTGTGCTGCCCATGGCAGGACCTCCAGCCTGGTCGGAAAAGTCTCGATTTCCAAACCTCCAGTTGCTCCTCCCTGTATTCCCCACCCCAAGGAAGGGGAGGGATAACGCAGAGCCCGGTGTGGAATGCCCTGGGAGGCAGTGGTGGGGTCCTTGAGATGGGGACCTCAGGGGTGGGGTCCTTGAGATGGGGACCTCAGTGGTGGGGCGCATGACTGGGGACCTCCATGGTGGGGTCCATGAGATGGGAGTCTCGGTGCTGGGGTCCATGAGATGGGGACCTCAGTGGTGGGGTCCATGAGATGGGAATCTCAGTGCTGGGGTCCATGAGATGGGGACCTCATTGGTGGGGTCCACGAAGTTGGGACCTCCATGGTGGGGTCCATCAGGTGAGGGCCTCCATGGTGGGGTCCACAAGGTGGGGACCTCAGTGTTGGGGTCCATCAGGTGGGGACCTCAGTGGTGGAGTCTGTGAGGTGGGGACCTCAGTGGTGGGGTGCATGACTGGGGACCTCCATGGTGGGGTCCACGAGATGGGAATCTCAGTGTTGGGGTCCATGAGGTGGGGACCTCCATGGTGGGGTCCATCAGCTGGGGTCCACGAGGTGGGGACCTCAGTGCTGGGGTCCAGCTCCAAGGACCACGAGTGGGGGATGCAGAGCAGCTGCAGGCTGCTCCTCTCCGTGGGTCCCTCCTGGGCGTGCCGGGGGCGATCCAAGGTTTCCCAGCAGATGGAAGCAGAGAGATGGCACTCAGACCCGGGGTGAGGGGCAGCAGGAGAGGGGAGCACGGTGGGGATTAACCACCACCTGGAGCCTCACATGGCAGCAGGAAGGTCACAGATGTGTCCATTTGTTGAGGTTTTGCAGGGAATTTTCTCCAAGACGTGAGGGGAGGAATATGTTTGTCTTGTTGTGACTCTGAGATATTTGCAGGGTATTGCTCATGCAGCCTGCATGGTGCAGACACCCCCGGGAACTGGGATCCTCCTTGCTGTCAGAGAGCAGAAACGCATGAGCAGCGTTAAATCCATAAGGAGGGTGGCACTCCTTCCCCAGGAGAGGGAAGAGATGGCTCCAGCTAAGAACTGCCCTGGATCGCTACCCTCAGAGTTTATTTTCCTGAGATTCTCCAATAAACACCAGTGTCTCCATTGTTGGGAATAACTGCAGTAGCTGAGAAGTGTTGGTTTGATGGGATAATGCCTGGGGTCTTTTTGTGCTGGCTCTGATTGAGCAGCATTAGCAAAAATATAACAGCATTAAAGGAAACTTCTTAGCTAATCAGTCTCCGCTACAACTCATCGTGAGAGGGCCAAAATTAAAACGCTCTTTTAAAAGCAAGCCCTTTATGATTAAAAGCTTGGTGACTCGCACATTTGGGAGCTGGCACAAAACCCTGCACCGGGGGAAGAGGAGTGTGATCAGCCTCGTGGTGTTGGTGGTGATGCGCTGCGCCCGCGTTTAGGTGGAGAGATGCGTCCTGCAGCACCCCAGGAGATGCTGCACAGCACAACCCCAGGCACCGTGCAGCTGAAAACAGTCTGTGGAACTAAACCAGCAGGGATGGAGCTCTCAAATAAGCTTTTATGTGAACTGTGTTCACGCTGTCATTGCATTTTTACATTCTCCAAATTCTTTGTGGCATTTAAATGCAATTCGGCTTTATAATTTAATTTTATTTTGCTGCTCCTGCTGCATTTCAATCTACCTCCTTCTGTTAATGTGTTATATTTAATACAGAAAGGGCTGCTTATGAATATTCCAACGTTATCCCGGTGCAATAACCACCCATGCCCGGCCCCGGTGTGGCAGTGAGGGCTCCCTGGAGGTGCCAGGGTTACTCCCAAGCTGCTGGGACACAGCAGAGCTGTGAGCACCTGGCTCTGGTGACAGATCTCCTGGTGGGCTCGGGAGCAGGAGGGGCCTGCTTCAGAGAGGTGATGGCCTTTGTCCCACGGTGCTGCTGAGAGCTTCTCCTGTGGAACGGGGTAAAGCATCCCAAATGACATCCTCCCCACCATGGTGGGACTGGGGTGAGGAGCTGCCCCTCATTGTCCTCAGTGTGAGCACAGTGGCACTGGGGTGAGGAGCTGCCCCTCATTGTCCTCAGTGTGAGCACAGTGGCACTGGGGTGAGGAGCTGCCCCTCATCATCCTCACTGCCAGCACGGTGGGATGGGCTGAGGAGCTGCCCCTCATCATCCTCGCTGCCAGCACGGTGGGATGGGCTGAGGAGCTGCCCCTCATCATCCTCGCTGCCAGCACGGTGGGATGGGCTGAGGAGCTGCCCCTCATCATCCTCGCTGCCAGCACAGTGGGATGGGCTGAGGAGCTGCCCCTCATCATCCTCAGTGCCAGCACAGTGGGATGGGCTGAGGAGCTGCCCCTCATCATCCTCAGTGCCAGCACAGTGGGATGGGCTGAGGAGCTGCCCCTCATCATCCTCGCTGCCAGCACAGTGGGATGGGCTGAGGAGCTGCCCCTCATCATCCTCGCTGCCAGCACAGCGGCACTGGGGTGAGGAGCTGCCCCTCATCATCCTCGCTGCCAGCACGGTGGGATGGGCTGAGGAGCTGCCCCTCATCATCCTCGCTGCCAGCACAGCGGCACTGGGGTGAGGAGCTGCCCCTCATCATCCTCGCTGCCAGCACAGTGGGATGGGGTGAGGAGCTGCCCTCGCCATGCCAGCCCCCCAGCACCCTGTGACAAGGGACACAGGTGATTTGTTGGGAAGGCTCAGGCTCATGCAGGAAGAGCAGGGTTTCCCATCCCTGCCTCAGCTAGGTGTTCCCAGAAGGGCTTTCCCACGTTTCCCATGGGATCCTGTTTTAGGAGCCTTGGCTGAGAGCCCTTGGCAGCTCTGCTCCCCAAACACACAGCCGCTGGTCCGCGCCGTGCCAGCAATCCTCCCTGACGCTATTGTTTTCCTGGACAAGGTCTCACGTGCAGGGGGATTGGGATTTGCGGGATACATCCAAGCCCTCCAGCGGTGACCTGGAATGACTCGGGCAGGTGTGCTCCGCAGGTCTGTGCTGCCGGAGCCATCTGTCCCTGGCAGGCGGTGCTGCCGTACCATGGCGACAAACAGCGAGCGCCCTGCCTGGCGGAGCCCTGCGGTGCCTCTGTCCCCCTGGTGTGCCCCAGGTCCCTGTTTCCCGCAGGGCAGGCAGCGCCAGCCAGCCACAGCAGCAGCACAGAAATGGGGGGTAGCATTGCCTGGGGTGGGCCTGCAGCGGGGAGGGACCGGGATGGGCGGAGGAGCTCTGCTGCCGGCCCAAGCCCTCCCTGTGCTTAGGGTGGAGGCGCTCTGCTGCCGGTTCCTGTCCTGAGCCCTCCCTGTGCTCAGGCTGAGGAGCTCTGCTGCCTGAACTCCCTCCTGAACCCTCCCTGCCCCTGCTGTCTGTTCCTCCTCCTGAGCCCTGTCCCTGCTCAGGCTGGAGGAGCTGTGCTGCCCACTCGTGTCCGGAGCCCTTTTTGCTCAGGCTGGAGGAGCTCTGCTGCCCGTTCCATGTCGTGAGCCCTCTCTGCTGCCTGTTCCATGTCCTGAGCCCTCTCTGCTGCCTGTTCCTGTCCTGATCCCTGTCCCTGCTGTTCCAGGGCTACCTCTCCGAAGGCTTGGTGACCAAGTGGTACCGCTCCCCGCGCCTCCTCCTGTCACCCAACAACTACACCAAAGCCATCGACATGTGGGCAGCCGGCTGCATCCTGGCCGAGATGCTGACCGGGAGGATGCTCTTTGCTGGTAGGTTTCTGTCTCCTGTTGATTCCCTTTGCTCCTCCCCCCTTCCTTGCTACCCAGTTCCCAGGCTTTCTAGCGCGGCAGAGGGAATTCCCCTGTGCTGGTGCCCTGTCCCAGGAGGTTTGTGCTCCATGCCGTGGATTTGCATCGTGATTGCTGTCTCCAAGCTGTTTCTTTCCTTTGAGGGAGGACATGAATGCCACCACCCGTTTTTAGGATTTACCTGTAAGCACAAATTGCCGCTGCAAAGGTGAGGTGCAAGAAGAGAAGACAACAAAAGCACAGCAAGGAGTTATCAGTGCAGCATTTGAAGCTCAGCCCTGACGTTATTGAGAAGAAAATATGTATTTAATAGAGTCCCCAAAATGCTGTGTGGGGAGCAAAGCTGAGCTGGGACATGGAGCCATTCCCTGCAGGAAGAGCAGCTGCCCTGCGGCTGCTGCAGGAGCTGCTCCCCTGGTAGCGCAGCACAGCACTGCACAGCACAGCACAGCACAGCACAGCACTGCACTGCACAGCACAGCACAGCACAGCACAGCACTGCACAGCACAGCACAGCACTGCACTGCACTGCACAGCACAGCACAGCACAGCACTGCGCAGCACAGCACTGCACAGCACAGCACAGCACTGCACTGCGCAGCACAGCACTGCGCAGCACAGCACTGCACAGCACAGCACTGCACAGCACAGCACAGCACAGCACAGCACAGCACTGCGCAGCACAGCACTGCACAGCACTGCACTACACTGCACTACACTGCACAGCACAGCACAACACAGCACAGCACTGCACAGCACACACAGCACAGCACTGCGCAGCACAGCACTGCACTGCACACACAGCACTGCACAGCACCGCACTGCACAGCACAGCACTGCTCTGCACAGCACAGCACAGCACAGCACTGCACAGCACTGCACAACACTGCACAGCACTGCTCTGCACAGCACAGCACAGCACAGCACAGCACAGCACAGCACAGCACTGCACAGCACAGCACAGCACAGCACTGCGCGCAGCACAGCACAGCGCAGCACAGCTCCCCTGGGCTGTCTCTCCCGCCTGTCTGTGCCCTGAGTGACAAGCTTTGACGCGTTTGGTGAGCAGCTGCCTGCAGAGTTGTGTAAATAAATAACCAGCCCCGTTAATGATGGAGGAGGAGGAGGAGGTTTCCCTCGCGGGTATCTCGGCACCACTGAGCTCCACAGCCTCGGCTGCAGCTGCTCTGCTGCTGCCTCCCCACTCCTGCTCGCAGCTTCCATAATTCTTTTGTGGAAGCTTAAAAATAAGCAGTCAGCACCCTTAGGAAGAGATCATTTAAATTGCCTCTCTTTCCTTCTTTATTTTCATCCTCAGTTTCACCAAAGCTTTCCAGTCCTGGGGTTTCAGCTGTGAAAATTGTGCCCTTAACCTGTCTGCTCCTGGTATTTCCTTGGGATACGTTCTAGGGGCAGGGCACTGTCTGATCTTGCTGGGAGGTGCTGCAGCCTCTCATTCCTCAGGTCAAAGAGGAAAACAAGAGCTGCCTGTTGAGCTCCCCCGGCCACCCAGCACAGCTCCCGAGCATTTCTGGCTTTTCACGCTGTGCTTGACCCCTCTCTCAGCCCCAGCTTGGGTTTCTTTCTGCTCTTTGTGGATCCCAGGGTATAAGTGACGTTGGCTGGCACCACTGAGGTCTCCAAGGTGGTGCTTTGAGCTCGTTTTGTGGTAAGGCAGGGGCAGAAGTAGCCCTGGGATGGGATTGATGTGTCCTCTGCCTGGGCGAGCTGCCCCAGAGCAGCCACACAGGAACCTCCCCAGGCTGGATCCTGAGAGCCCCCAGCAGGTGGAGACCAGAAGTGGTTAATTTGAGGTGATTTGAGGTGTTTGGTGACCAGAGGTGGGGTTTGGCACACCACAGGCTGGGCTCAGCCAGGCACACGCTGTGAGCACCCCTTGTGCTCTGCCTCCCAGCCCAGTGAAATCTCTTAATGATCCCCAGGTGCTGGCAGGGTGCTTGGTTAGCGGGTGGGGATCAAAACCAAGCTCAAAATATCAGCTCCTTTTGGGTGGCTTTGAAAATGTGTCATTGTGCTGGGAGGTTCTGGCCCCCTGCCCCTTTTTCCTGGCCTCCTCCTGCACCAGCAGGCAGAGCAGGGCCCGGGCAGGGCTGGCACAGGCAGGGCGCCCTGGGGTCCTTTATCTGCTGCAGGAGAGCAAAGCCAGCCCCCAGAGCAGCTAAAACTCACAAACACCGAAAGGATTTGCCTTGGCTGCAGCTCTTCTCCTCTTGGCTGGGGAAAGGAGCTCAGCCCAGCCCACTGCAGCCACTGTCCCTGCAGGGTGAGACATTCCCAGAGCTGCAGCCTCTGTCCCTGCAGGGTGACACATTCCCAGAGCTGCAGCCGCTGTCCCTGCAGGGTGACACATTCCCAGAGCTGCAGCCTCTGTCCCTGCAGGGTGACACATTCCCAGAGCTGCAGCCGCTGTCCCTGCAGGGTGACACATTCCCAGAGCTGCAGCCTCTGTCCCTGCAGGGTGACACATTCCCAGAGCTGCAGCCTCTGTCCCTGCAGGGTGAGACATTCCCAGAGCTGCAGCCTCTGTCCCTGCAGGGTGAGAGGTCCCAGAGCTGCAGCCGCTGTCCCTGCAGGGTGACACATTCCCAGAGCTGCAGCCTCTGTCCCTGCAGGGTGAGAGGTCCCAGAGCTGCAGCCGCTGTCCCTGCAGGGTGACACATTCCCAGAGCTGCAGCCGCTGTCCCTGCAGGGTGAGACATCCCAGAGCTGCAGCCGCTGTCCCTGCAGGGTGACACATTCCCAGAGCTGCAGCCTCTGTCCCTGCAGGGTGACACATTCCCAGAGCTGCAGCCTCTGTCCCTGCAGGGTGACACATTCCCAGAGCTGCAGCCGCTGTCCCTGCAGGGTGAGAGGTCCCAGAGCTGCAGCCGCTGTCCCTGCAGGGTGACACATTCCCAAGCGCAGCCGCTGCCCTGCAGGGTGAGAGGTCCCAAGCTGCAGCCGCTGTCCCTGCAGGGTGAGACATTCCCAGAGCTGCAGCCTCTGTCCCTGCAGGGTGACACATTCCCAGAGCTGCAGCCGCTGTCCCTGCAGGGTGACACATTCCCAGAGCTGCAGCCTCTGTCCCTGCAGGGTGACACATTCCCAGAGCTGCAGCCTCTGTCCCTGCAGGGTGAGAGGTCCCAGAGCTGCAGCCTCTGTCCCTGCAGGGTGACACATTCCCAGAGCTGCAGCCGCTGTCCCTGTGAAAAACGCCAATCACTTGTTTTTAAAATTTTAAAAGTAATGAAATGGTTATAAAAATAATAATACAATTAGAGTAATAATTATTTGGACAAATTGAATTAGGGCAATATGAGACAATAGAAACAAAGAGTTACAGATATCCAGGTACCTTTTTCTGGGCAGCATGAGCCCAAAAAAGGACCCCTGTTAACAAAGGATTAACGCTTAAAAACAATATTCATACACTTCATACATGATGCATAAATTCCATTCAAACACAGGATTTCATCTGGTCAGTGTCAACTTCTTCCTCCTAATCCTAACAGCACCTTCGAGGCAGGAAGAAGTCCGTTTCTTCTGATAAGAGAGCAATAGATTCTTTTTCTCTGAAAGAGTCAGGTGTCCTGGGGCTGCTATCTGGTGCGAGTGCCTCATTCCTTTCTAAAAAAAAAAATCCCATTTACATAGTTCTTATTTTAACTGCATAAGTTACCTTTTAACTACGAGACTACATTTATCATATTATTAAAATGTTGATACAGCACTACTAATCAATACTTCAAAATACATATGGTAAATATCTGTGTAGAGCCGTACAATATGCACTTTTCACACTCCCTGCAGGGTGAGCTCTGCACAGAGCCCTGGGTGGGCAGAAATGAGAGAAATGAGAGAAATGAGAGCAGTGTGGTTCAGAGGAAGCTCCATCCTGCAGCAGCACCTTGCCCTGGGTAAATGGTTTCTAGAGAGGGCAGTTTAAATTGAGTGCTTAGCATAAATCAATATAATTAACTCGGCAGTCTATCTGGGGTGCTTGAGCAAGGCAGGTAAATGAAGGTGGTTGGTGATTTGGAGTAGATGCCACTCACTGCTTCCATTCTCCCACACGGATTTTTTGGATGCGCAGCAAAAAGGGACCCCAGCCCCTCGCAGGGCCCCTTGCCTGGGTGCTCTGGGTTTGGCAGAGCCCTGGGGACCCCAGCAGACCTGGCTGTCCCACAGCTCACGGAGGGCAGCACGTCCCCAGCAGCTGGAACCTGGCTTGCAGGCCTTGGCAGAGCTCCCCTGCAGCAGCAGCAGCAGCAGCAGCAGCGCAGAAAACAGGGAAGAGTGTTCCTGGCTGAGCAGCTGCAGCTCCCTACAGCGTCTTTTCCACCAAAAGCAGCAGCAGGGGAAGCAGGAGTAAATGGGGCAAAAGGAGAAAAGAGGAGAAAAAGGGTGAAAAAAGGAGAAAAGAGGAGAAAAAGGGTGAAAAAAGGAGAAAAAGGAGAAGAGAAAATAGGAAAAGAGATCTGTCCTTGCAGATCTCCGTGCGGTTCACCTGTGCCTGCGGCCAAGAGCCAGAGACAGCACCGGGGCTTTTCCCGTGGGATCAGCGCTTGCTCCCAGGGCTTGGGTGCTCCCAGGGCTTGGCTGCAGGCCTGGGGAAGGCTCTCTTCTCCAAGACGTGGTGCAGAGCTCCTCGTGGTGCAGAGCTCCTTGTTCTCCCCCTGGGTAACAGCAGCCTGCTGCGTTTATTCTGCCACTGGTTCGTGTTCTCCTTTTCAGGAGTTAATACCTTCAGGAAAAGGTCACTGGGAATTCCATAAATAGAGGATAATGGAAGAGAGTGGGGTTTCTTGGGAGCCATAATTCAAGGCTTCCAGCACTGCATTACCAGCTCCTTTGTGTGACTAAACACGGTGTCTCTTGGCTGCCAGGTCCAGCACTGCATTACCAGCTCCTTTGTGTGACTAAACACGGTGTCTCTTGGCTGCCAGGTATCTTCAGTGAGCAGCGGCTGGGGCTGCACTGAGGGAAAAGCCACAGAGGCTTTGTGACTTTTATCACCCTGTAATTTGGATCACAGCTGGGGAATTAGCCTGGCTAACAAGGTGCTCATTTCCTGGCAGATATCTTTAGTTTTCCCCTGGAGTCACGCTGCGAATCTCTGAGCAACCTAAAATTAGTTCTTGTGTAGGAAAGTGGATTAGTCTACCCGGGACTGACACGGCAAGGGCATCCCTCCCTTTGGCTCCTTTGCTTTGCCCGTTGCTCTGCCTCGCTGACTGAGCGGCTATGTGTGTGTGGTGGTGGTGACCAGCTGGGCTCTGTCAGCATCGCTTTGGGGCTGCCTGAGGTCGCTGCTGTGCCACTGAGCTGTGCCCTGTGGCCTGGGAGTGGCCGTGGCCACCGCTCTTGGCTGGATGGGAGTTTGCCAACATCGCTGACTGTGCCCAAGGGGGCTGTGCTGGGGTCAGCTCTGTGTGTGCTGCTCTCGCTGGGCCCCCGGGGCTCCCCTGATGGGGGAAAACCTCCTGTGCCAGGATTGAGAGACCTTTTTCGGTCTTCAGGTTGCTGTTAGTTATCTTGTCAGAAGTCTGTCACGCTGTCTGCAGCAGACTTAGCACAAGAAAGTACAGCAAAAATGGTCACAAGGTGTGCAGTTTCAAGGTCTTCTAAAGCTGTTTAATCCAATTAACTCGTAAAATGTGCTTTCTTTCTACCTTTCTACCATTACTAATCCTTTGTCTGGCCACATAGCCTCTGCACTAAGGCTTCCCTCACCCAATCACCCTGTGCCACCAACGCTGCAGAAATGGAGTGGATGAAGGAGAAGGAGAAGGAGAAGGAGAAGGAGAAGGAGAAGGAGAAGGAGAAGGAGAAGGAGAAGGAGAAGGAGAAGGAGAAGGAGAAGGAGAAGGAGAAGGAGAAGGAGAAGGAGAAGGAGAAGAAGAAGAATGAGAAAAGAACAAGAACAAGAACAAGAACAAGAAGCAGCCCAGGCAACACCCAAGATCCTCCATCTTGCCTCCTATCTCCCTCTATACTAAAACCCCAAAACTCTAAATTTCTCACCCTGTGACAAACTGCACTGTTCTCTATTGTGTGTTTCACACACTTGTTGACTCCAATCCATCCCAAAGCCTTGGAAGCCTTCTCCAAAAGCAGTGCTTTCCTGGGGGTCAGGACCCCTCGGAGCAGGCAGAGAAACTCTCCCAGTGCCCTGGGTCCCAGCAGGCTCCATGGTGTGAGTCTGGAGAACTCGTGCTGACCCACAGGATCTCGGGGCTGTGGAGGGGAGCCTCTGCAAACGCCAGGGACCCCCACAGGAACAGGGCTGCCTCAGGGCAAGCGGTCCCATGTCCTGTGAGGGGCCTCCCCTCCCTCTCTGCTGGCTGATCAGCAGTGCTGCCCGTCCATGGGGCTGACTCTCCTTGTCATGGATGGGATGGGCACTGCTCATTGAAGCAGCCTGAAATCCATGGCTGGGCCAGCAGGGGCTCGGTAGCCCGGCAATCCCCGTTGTTTTGGCTGCCCCAGGCTGCTCCGTGCTGGTCCTGCCTCTGAGGACAGGGCATTTCTAACCATTCCTAACCATTGCCATTTTCTAACTATTCCTGGCAGGCAGAAATCCAGCGGAGCAGCTCCACATTCCTGCCAGGCTCCTCTGCCCACGAGAGGCTGGAAATCCCCAGGGATGTCACTCTTGGTGACATCCAGCAGAGTCTGGAGAGTGGGAATGGTGCTCACTGGCAGGGCTCTCTGCTTGGCTCTGCTGCTGCTCTCCTCTCAGTGACGGGCAGCCAGCCCTGCGCGGGGCTCGGCGGTGTACGGATAAATATGTCCTGAAGGGAAAGCACTGAAAACACAAAACGGCACAGGGCAGCCCTGGGGACTGTCACCACCAGAGCCATGACTTGGTGCCCAGCAGCTGCTGGGAGATGGTCAGAAAACACCTTTCCTCTTGGGGCTGGACGCCTCCATTCCCTTAAAGGTGGAGCCTGGGGACCCCTGGGGCTGGCAGTACCCCACGCCCGCCCCCGTTTAACCTCTGTGTCTGGTCTCACTGCTCTCTTCCTCCCGCTCAGGGGGCCACGAGCTGGAGCAGATGCAGCTGATCCTAGAGACCATCCCCGTGATCCACCAGGAGGACAAGGAGGAGCTGCTGAAGGTGATGCCCATGTTCATCAACAGCACGTGGGAGGTGCGGAAGCCGCTGCGCAAGCTGCTGCCCGAGGTGGACAGTGAAGGTACCGTGGCGGCCCCGCGGCTTCCCCAGCTGCTGTGTGTCCCAAAACTGTCACGGTGTGCGTTAGTCCCGGCTGGATGATAAAGGGACATGACAGACCCCCCTTTTGAGCTCCACAGAATCCCAGCTGCCAGTGGAGGTTCACAGAAACCGGCACAGGAACAAAGGGTGCAGCACGGGCCTGGGGTGGAACTGGGGTAACTTTATTTGATGGTAAAACTCCCCAATTCCAGGGTCCCAGGCCCTGAACTGGGGGCAAACAACAGCTTATAAACTGGGGGAGGTCTCAGGGGAGGATACAATCTCTAGCTAATCGGGAGAGCTGGGGGTGGAACACAAGGCAGGGAATACAATGTGTAAACCAATGAAGGATTTCAAGGGACAGGAACAGCTTGGGACAGGAGGGGTTAACACCCGGGTATGGGAGGGGGTTTGAAACTTGGCAGGGAGTAAGTAGATAACAGACAGAGAAACCCCACTTAACTAAACTGAATAACAAAAAAGCAAGTCTGTGCTGCTCTAAAGACAGGGGGAGAAAAATACAGAGGGATTACAAAACCACAAATGAAACAGTAAACATGCCAAATTAAATAACACACTGCAACAGCCATGTCCTCGGAGCTGCTTCTGGGAGTGCCATAGGAGCTGTCCTGCAAGGCCCAGGGCCTGAGCGCTGGGGAAGGGGATGCACATCCCTGGGGCTCCCGGCTGTAGCTCAGGTGATGGAGCCCCCGGCCGAGCACTCGTCATGCTGTGGCTCGCTCACAGGTGGCTCCTAAGGGTGAGACACACTTCCAGGGCCCTTTGGAGGTGCACCCCTGGCTCCCCGTGTGTCTCCCTGAGCTGTGAGCGAGGGCTCAGCCCAGAGGCTCTTTCCAAGTCTGCTCCCTCGCTGCGCCTCTGGCCTGAGCACAGCTGTGCAGCACTGCAGGACAGGCCCTTCCTCACAAACACCCCGCTCCTGGGGTGTTACAGACAGGAACTGACCAGGGCTCTCCTGAGCTCCTTCTGAGGGCTAAACCAGGCCTGCTTTTGGGAAGAGGCCAGGAGCAGGCTCAGCTCATGCTCTGGAGTGACTCTTCATGTGAGAGGTGCCGTGCCTGGCCTTGGTGACGCCATGGGCCCAGGGCTGTGTCAGCCTCCAGCAAGCAGCAGCAGATTTATTCCCTGCCGTGGCTGCAGGAGGAAAGGTCACCCCTGCCCCTTACATTATTCACTGTCATTTCCCTGCCTCCCTGACCCATGCTGCATCACAATATATAACCCATAATGGGTTGTTGTGACCTTACGGAGCAATTGACTCCTTCCTGCTTAATTAGTCTGAGCCATGAGTTAATCTCACAGGAGACAGTCAGAAATGGGTTAATGTGTGAGCTCTGGGGCAGCACATGTGGCTGTCCTTCCTGCAGAGGGGTTCTGCCCCTACAGAAACCGTCCCATTCACACAATTGCACCTTCAGTGGGGATGATCCTGGAGGTTTCAGTACGAAGCTGTGTCTGAAGAAAGGCATTATTCCTATTTTTGTTGCCTGAACTCAAAGGCACTTTCCCATGAAAGGATCAACTGGATAAGCAACAGCTTCAGTGGTAGGATTTTACCTTTTCACGTAACCTCAGTAAACTGAATCATCAAAGCAATCACAGCCAGCCCTCTACATTTAGGTTTAATTGCACCTAAATTCCCTGTCATCACAAAAAGAGTTCATGCACCACAGTCCTTCTAAAATTATTTTACCCACTCAGAATTCTTCAAACATTAATGGGTAAAATAATTTCATGGCATCGGTCACGCCAAAAGCATTTAAAAATTGCAGTTAATCTAATCAGCCCCAGTGGGGCCTAAAAGGTGAAATCAGCTGTCTGAAACACAGTACGCTTGTCAAATGGATCTGAGGCTGTGGAGTCAGATCACAGTGCCTTCCAGAGGCCTTTGTAGGGTGGGATTCCAGCTCTGTGCTGGGCTGGGATCTGTGCTCTGTGCTGGGCTGGGATCTCAGCTCTGTGCTGGGATCAGTGCTCTGTGCTGGGATCTGTGCTCTGTGCTGGGCTGGGATCTCAGCTCTGTGCTGGGATCAGTGCTCTGTGCTGGGCTGGGATCTGTGCTCTGTGCTGGGATCTCAGCTCTGTGCTGGGCTGGGATCTCAGCTCTGTGCTGGGATCAGTGCTCTGTGCTGGGCTGGGATCTGTGCTCTGTGCTGGGATCTCAGCTCTGTGCTGGGCTGGGATCTGTGCTCTGTGCTGGGCTGGGATCTGTGCTGGGCTGGGATCTCAGCTCTGTGCTGGGCTGGGATCTGTGCTCTGTGCTGGGATCTCAGCTCTGTGCTGGGCTGGGATCTGTGCTCTGTGCTGGGCTGGGATCTCAGCTCTGTGCTGGGATCAGTGCTCTGTGCTGGGCTGGGATCTGTGCTGGGCTGTGCTCTGTGCTGGGCTGGGATCTGTGCTGGGCTGTGCTCTGTGCTGGAATCTGTGCTCTGTGCTGGAATCTGTGCTCTGTGCTGGGCTGGGATCTGTGCTGGGCTGGGATCTGTGCTGGGCTGGGATCTGTGCTGGGCTGGGATCTGTGCTAGGCTGGGATGTGTGCTCTGTGCTGGGATCTCAGCTCTGTGCTGGGCTGGGATCTGTGCTCTGTGCTGGGCTGGGATCTGTGCTGGGCTGTGCTCTGTGCTGGGCTGGGATCTGTGCTCTGTGCTGGGCTGGGATCTGTGCTGGGCTGGGATCTGTGCTCTGTGCTGGGCTGGGATCTGTGCTGGGCTGTGCTCTGTGCTGGGCTGGGATCTGTGCTCTGTGCTCTGTGCTGGGCTGGGATCTGTGCTCTGTGCTGGGCTGGGATCTGTGCTGGGCTGTGCTCTGTGCTGGGCTGGGATCTGTGCTCTGTGCTGGGCTGGGATCTGTGCTGGGCTGGGATCTGTGCTGGGCTGGGATCTGTGCTCTGTGCTGGGCTGGGATCTGTGCTAGGCTGGGATGTGTGCTCTGTGCTGGGCTGGGATCTGTGCTGGGCTGGGATCTGTGCTAGGCTGGGATCTGTGCTCTGTGCTGGGCTGGGATCTGTGCTCTGTGCTGGGCTGTGCTCTGTGCTGGGCTGGGATCTGTGCTCTGTGCTGGGCTGTGCTCTGTGCTGGGCTGGGATCTGTGCTCTGTGCTGGGCTGGGATCTGTGCTGGGATCTGTGCTAGGCTGGGATGTGTGCTCTGTGCTGGGATCTCAGCTCTGTGCTGGGCTGGGATCTGTGCTCTGTGCTGGGCTGTGCTCTGTGCTGGGCTGGGATCTGTGCTCTGTGCTGGGCTGGGATCTGTGCTGGGCTGGGATCTGTGCTCTGTGCTGGGCTGGGATCTGTGCTGGGCTGTGCTCTGTGCTGGGCTGGGATCTGTGCTCTGTGCTCTGTGCTGGGCTGGGATCTGTGCTCTGTGCTGGGCTGGGATGCCAGCTCTGTGCAGCTCTGAGATTCCAGCGGTGTGCTGGGGTAGGATGCCAGCTCTGTGCTAAGATGTGGCATCTGTAACTGTCTCTCTGTGACCCCTGTGATGTCCTGTGCAGCTGTGGGGGTGCTCTCGCTGTTGTCCCCAGCCATGCTGCAGGAGGTGACAGGAGGTGACGCCTGGGGGCTGCAGGGCTGCTCCCCTGCAAGCTCACAGCTCCCTGAGGGGCAGGGGACCCCAGCAAGGACCGAGGTGCCTGGTTTGGGTCCACCTGGGTGGCCTTTAACTCATCCCTTGCTCCAGAGGGATTTGCCGGGGGGGCTCTGCGAGGCTCATCTGGGCAAGGGAGCTGGTTCTGCTTTTGAGGAATGGTGAGCTTGTGTGTCTCTGCCTCGCAGCCATTGATTTTCTGGAGAAAATTCTGACGTTTAACCCCATGGACCGGCTGACGGCCGAGATGGGCCTGCAGCACCCCTACATGAGCCCCTACTCCTGCCCCGAGGACGAGCCGGTGTCGCAGCACCCGTTCCGCATCGAGGACGAGATCGATGACATCCTGCTGATGGAGGCCAACCAGAGCCAGATGTCCAACTGGGACAGGTACCAGGGCTGGGCTGGGCTGCAGAGCCTGCAGGGCCCGGCCTGCAGGGCTGTAGGCAGAGCTGTGCTGGTGAGCCTCTTGTAGGAGCGATGGGGGTAGCATGGTTGGGATGGACAGAGAGCGGAGATCGCTGAAGCCAGGTCGTGGAATTTGGGGTTTATTGCACAGGGCCTGGGTGCAGGGCCCTGCTGGGATTTGGGGTTTATTGCACAGGGCCTGGGTGCAGGGCCCTGCTGGGATTTGGGGTTCATTGCAAAGGGCCTGGGGGCAGGGCCCTGCTGGGATTTGGGGTTTATTGCAAAGGGCCTGGGTGCAGGGGCTTTTGGGATTTGGGGTTTATTGCACAGGGCCTGGGTGCAGGGCCCTGCTGGGATTTGGGGTTTATTGCACAGGGCCTGGGTGCAGGGCCCTGCTGGGATTTGGGGTTTATTGCACAGGGCCTGGGTGCAGGGGCCTTTGGGATTTGGGGTTTATTGCAAAGGGCCTGGGGGCAGGGCCCTGCTGGGATTTGGGGTTTATTGCAAAGGGCCTGGGTGCAGGGGCTTTTGGGATTTGGGGTTTATTGCACAGGGCCTGGGTGCAGGGCCCTGCTGGGATTTGGGGTTTGTTGCATTTGGGTTCGCACAGGGCCTGGGTGCAGGGCCCTGCTGGGATTTGGGGTTTATTGCACAGGGCCTGGGTGCAGCGCCCTGCTGGGATTTGGGGTTTATTGCAAAGGGCCTGGGTGCAGGGCCCTGCTGGGAGCTGCCAGCCACAGCTCGGAGCAGGCCCCAGAGAAGTAAAAAGAGTGATAAAGAGGATCAAGAGAGAGAGAGGATGAGAGGATAAGAGAGTAAGGTTCCCGTTACAATACAATAAATCTTCCTCTGTGTTGAATTTTCTAGTTTTCACTAACCAATCTAGTACAAGATACAAATCCTACAGCATTTCCATACAGCCTATAAGAATCATTACATTACCACACTGTGTTACATTTTAAACCCTAAAAACTCCTCTTTGGGCCCCCTCTGCCAAGCTGCAGGGTCAGCTCTGACCCTTGGAGCTGTCTGCAAGCAGAGGGTGTTGTTCCATCAAAAGGGGATCGCCTTCAGCTGGCCACACCATTGTTTCCCAGTTGTTCAGTAACTAAGGGATCTCAAAGCTTGCTTTCATTTCAATCTCGCTTATCGTTTCCATATTCTAAAAACTTTTTGCCAGGCAATCATATTTATAAGGCTTTTCTTGTAGAGGCAACGCCTCTGATGTGGCTGGTCCCACCACGCCTGTTCAGACCCCTGAAAGATGCCTGCTTTTCCCTCTCTGTGCCATGCTGTAATTCCAGCCCAAGCTGGCTCCTTGCTGAAGCTGCCCAGAGGCTCCTCCTGGATTCCACAGGGATCAGAAGCTGAGCCTGCACGTCCCAGTACATCGCTGAGTACCTTTCTGCTCTTGGTTTTACTCACAGCCCAGGTTGTCTTCATGTGGTCTAAGTGGCTCTGCAGCCCCTCCCTCTGCCCTCTGTCCCTGTAGTACAGGTGCAAAATAATGTGATTCTTGTACCTTTTGGGGACAGGGCCTGATTTGGAGTGCTATTTTCACACTTTTCAAGGTGCATCACCCCAGAGGCCGCAGATCTGGGGACCTTGTAAAAAATCCTGAGTTGAGCTGACATTTCAATGGTTTGCTGGAAGCTGCACTGGAAGTTTAGAACAGCCCCAGGCCTTGAGCTGAGGTCTCTCACATTGCAGATGATTTACCCCAGTCACTGGCCAGTCCCAGCACTGGGGCAGGCAGGACAAAATAAGCAGGTGAGAATTAACCAGGTTCAGGTTTCTGTACAGCTCCTTCAGGCTGTGGGGGATGAACTGGCTGAGGATGCTGGCAGCATTGTTCCCCTCTGCAGAGCAGTTAAATCTCCTCGCCTTCCTGATCCACTGGGTTTCACCAGCACTGAAAAAATTACCTAGAGGCAGCCCTCCCTCCCCTTGCCTGCCCTGCCTCTGCCTGGGTGAGCAGATGTGGGGCACAGCCGTGGCAAGGTCATCCAGGTGGGGTCTGGGGGCTCGCTCAGGCGGGGAGGAAGGCTGGAAGCAGCACACCTCCCCTCAGTGCATCCCCACATGTTGGGAAGGATGGAAGTTTGGCAAGAAAGTCTCACAGATATGTATGCTCAGCAGAAAGATTTTTAAATGTAGAGTCAGATGAAGGAATAGAGATGGAAGGAAGTTTTGATATAGAAGAAAAGAATTGCTGAGCCAGCCTCACTGGATAACCAAGGAGGCAAAGGGTGTGTTAGTCAGAAGGGGTTTTTATGACTTACAGCAAAGGATAAACCCACCTGTCGCAGACATCTTTTTATGAAAAATCTTTTTTTTAAGATTTTTCCTTTTGAAAAGCTGAGAAGCCTCAAGAACAAAATGTAAACAATGATTATCTGCTGCTGTAGAATGCAACAAGTAGATCTGTGATTAGTCTCGTGTGCTTGTTTGTAATTAATGGCCAATCACAGCACAGCTGGCTCAGACAGAGAACCGAGACACAAACCTTTGTTATCATTCTTTCTTTTTCTATTCATAGTTAGCTAGCCTTCTGATGAAACCTTTTCTTCTATTCTTTTAGTATAGTTTTAATGTAATATATATAATAAAACAATAAATCAAGCCTTCTGAAACATGGAGTCAAATCCTAGTCTCTTCCCTCATCCAAGAGCCCCTGTGAACACCATCAGACCCACCTCAAACAAGATGTTTTTAGCAAGCAGAAAGATAGCACAGGCAAACAAGTCAGCAAAGCTGCAAGTAGAAAAAAGATCTCAGAATTTTCCACTGCAAGAAAACTGAAAAACAACTTCTAGTTTAAACTGTAATGTACTGACTTTTAGTGATTGGAGAAGTAACATGAATATGGTAATTATAGTTGTTATGATAGTCTATAGATAATAGTTAAGGTGTAGATTGGTTCTGCTGTATGAAGATGCTCAGCAAAGAAAAGTCTATAATGCATTGTAACCAAAACCAAAGGGTCTCCAGGGCTGCCTGCAGCTGGAGCTGACAGCTGTAGGCACAGCTCTGTCACCCACCACCCTGGGCTGCTGGAACATCCTGGATGTTATAAACTGCATTTTGGAGAGCCCCTGGAGTCCCACATCTCTCATTTCAGCTCTTACACCCACAGCCCCAGCACCCCTGCCCCAGAGCAGCAGCTCAGCTGCTGGAGGCACCCTGTCACCTTCTCCTTGCTGTGACACAAGGGGCTGGGGCTGTCCTGGCCCCCGGCCTGGGACATCCATGGCGGGCTGTGGGCTCTGCAGCACGAGCCAGCTGCCTTGGGGACAGCAGGTGACTTTGGCTGTGTGCTGGGGGACACCTGAAGGGCAGCTGATTGCTGTGGCAGGGCCCCAGTAGCTGGGATAACACTTTCCACAGGCAGCTGAGTTAGCAGCCAGTGAATCAGGGGTCACTGGCAGAGCTGTGGGTGCTGGCAGGGACTTCAGCTGGCTGGAGAAGCTGTCACTGAGCAAGGTGACCCTCCGGGAATCCTCTGGGTCCTTGACGTCAGAACAAACTGGTGACACCCAGCCTCACTCAGTGTTCACAGAATTCACAGAATTCCCAGAATGACCAGGTTGGGAGAGACTTTCAAGACCATCGAGTCCAGCCCAGCCCCAACCCCTCAACTAAACCCTGGCCCCCAGTGCCACATCCAGGCTTTGTTAAACACACCCAGGGATGGGGACTCCACCGCCTTCCTGGACAGCCATTCCAGAACTTTATTACTCTCTCTGTGAAAATCTTTCTCCTAATATCCAACCTAAATTTCCCTTGGCACAGCTTGAGACCATGAGCTCTGTTCCGTCAGTTTTAAGTTCATGTCTTTTACTGTTCTGTCACCAAACAGGAAGGGCTCAGCCGAGGTCCCTGTCTGTGGGCTGAGGGGCAGATTGGTAATTATTGCTGTTAATCAAGTTTTAGTCCCGAGTGGAGGGGAGGTGATCAACACCTAAAGGAAGGGACCACTCAGTTTGGTTGTTGGCCTCGCATTCCTGCATCTCAGGCTCTTGATAAATAAAAATTATTGTCCCCCTGACATTTTAAGGCAGAAGAAGGCTCTGTGTGCTGTCAGTAAGAGGTTAACTCAGCAGGCAGAAGGCCAAGCGAGCCGCAGCAGCGCTCGGGTGGCTCGGGCAGCGCTGCTGGCAGCGAGGCCGTGCTGCTGCCCGTGTCTCACAGCAGCATGTCTTTGGCAGGTACCACATCAGCCTCTCCTCCGACCTGGACTGGAGGCACGACAAGCACCACGACATGGACGAGGTGCAGCGGGACCCCCGGGCGGGCTCGGAGCCCGCGGCGGAGGAGGCACAGGTGGACCCGCGGAAATACTCGCAGAGCAGCTCGGAGCGCTTCCTGGAGCTCTCCCACTCCTCCATGGACCGAGTGTTCGATGCCGACTGCGGGAAGTCATGTGATTACAAAGTGGGATCGCCCTCCTACTTGGACAAGTTGCTGTGGAGGGACAGCAAGCCCCACCACTACTCAGAGCCCAAGCTCATCCTGGATTTATCCCACTGGAAAAGGGCAACCATAGCGCCCGCAGCTGAGCTGTCGCTGGAAGAGGAGCCCTCCAACCTGTTCCTGGAGATTGCCCAGTGGGTGAAGAGCACGCAGGTGGGGCTGGAGTGCCCCGGCTCTCTGCCGGAGATGCAGGAGCAGAGCCTGCCCTCCTCTCCTCACCGCCTCCGAAAGGAACCCGCCGCGGTCAGCGGGGAGACCGACCCCGAGTTCGACCTGGACGTCTTCATCTCCAGGGCGCTGAAACTTTGCACAAAGCCCGAGGACCTCCCGGACAACAAGCTCAACGAGATCAACGGGGCCTGCATCTCAGAGCACCCCGGGGACATGGTGCAGGCAGAGGTGTTCCAGAAGGAGCGGTGGTGAGGGCCCCAGCCCCGCTGCGCCTCCCTCCCCTGGGCGCCCCCTTCCCACGCTGTACCAAACGCCTTTTCCAGGAAAGGCAAGCACAAACCACACGCCCCCCTTGATGCCTTAGAAGTGCTTCTAAGGGGATCGAGAGGTGCGAATGAAATACTGAGTTCCTTACACTGCCTTAACAATCTTGCCTTGCGATCTCTGGGACCTGTTTGAAACTTAAATGTATGAGGGGGAAAACGACAGTACATGGTAGGTTTGCAAACAGTAGTCAAATAGACTCCTTTTCCTCTCTTTTTCTATAGCAACTTGAAGTGACAAGGACAAAAATTAACATTTTCAGTGTGGTCAGATACCCTCCTGGTTGGACAGGTTCCCAAAACGCCGAACTCTGAGCCCCTCTGAGACGCCTGTGTGAGTACAGGTATGGAATAAAGTGATGCCAGCCATCAGTCAGCACAGAACAGAACTAGAGTTTGGCCATCAGACAAAAAAATAAAACTCTCTGAGAATGTTAATGGGGAAGAAATTTGACCTACAAAGGATGAGCCGTTGGGGATTTGTTGGGTTTTTTTTTTTCTGAGGAGAAGACAAAATTTTTGCTAAGTGCATTTTGCTGGTTTGTGGTTTCTCACACCAAAATCTCCCCTTTGGCTGCATGGGGTGCAGCAGGGGATGCACGGGGATCTGAGCTTTCCGAGCACTCGGGAGGGCCCACGGGATGCACCCTGGTGCTGCTGCTGCGAGTGCTGCCTCGGAGAGCTGCCACGAGACCAGCAGAATTCCAGCAGGGAGGGCTGGGAGCAGCGTGTCCCACGGAGCGACGCTGCCCAGCACCACCAGCCGCACGGACCCAGCAAGGGCTCCCAGCCACTCTGCTGCTGCAAAAGGAATCACAGGACCACTGGCTTTCCTCCTGACAAAGATCTCGTGAGGAAAACAACAGCTCCTGTGGCACGAGATCCGTGACTGGCCACTTGGCTCCCAGCTTCTGTGGGAGAGGCTGGTGCCAGCAGGCAACTGTGTGTACATAGATGAAGACACAACTGATCTACTGTACCTTCTGTTTTCATCCACACTTCTGAGCACCTTAATAGTTAATCAGCTAACAAGAGTTTGTATATGGAAGAAATGTTCTATACTTATATTTAACCCAACTCGGCAGCTTTTTAAATGGAGATGTGTAAATAGTGCCACACAAGACAGCCTCTGCTTTCCTCAGCATCCTGCTGCTGTGCTGCCCGGCACAGCGGTGCTGCTCACATTTGTACAACAGAAACTGCTGTATTTAGTGCTGCAAGGCCCATATTTAACTACTCCCATATTCGTTATTTCTACCCTTTTAACAAGCAATCCGCTAAATGCTCTGAGTTGTGAAGAAGCTGGTGTGAGGCTCAGATAACTAACAGCAGTGTTTACTGTATTAGCCCTGGGTTCTGTCCTTGCTGCGGCCAGGTGCGGGTTTAGCTGCAGCAGGCCTGACAAGCCCAAAAACGTGTTCCTACTGTGAAGATCTCACACTGGGTGATGGAAACGCCACTGCTCCAGCCAGTCAGCAGCACTGGTGTGAAGGCAGCCAGCTGCCAGGATGGGATGGGCTGCCAGCCCGGGTGCAGGGGTGGGGAAGGCATTTGAAAGGTGAAGCTGATGGAGAAGGGCTCAGAAAGGCAAAGCCATTCGTCTCTGGTCTTTGCTTTGAGCGTTTGGATGTCCCCCAGAGTGGTTTAGAAAGGGGAAACAGGTCAGAGACAGAGGTTTGGTTTCTGGTGTGTTGCAGATGATTGATATACCTCAACTAAAGCTCAGCACTTTCACTGCTGGCGGGGGACACTCCAGTGCCAGGAGCAGCCGCCCCCGCGCTGGAGCAGATCCAACCAGCCCGGTGGCCCATGGCTGGCTGACCATGCTCCTGCTCCCCACGGTCCCACTGCCCACGGTCCCACTGCCCACGGCCCCACTGCCCATGGTCCCGTTCCCCATGTCCCACTGCCCATGGTCCCACTGCCTGTACCCCACTGCCCATGGTCCCGTTCCCCATTTCCCACTGGCCAGGGTCCCACTGCTCGTATCCCACTGGCCACAGCTGGCTGCCCATGGTCCTGCTGCCCAAGCCAGGCTGCCCACGGTCCCGCTGCCCACAGTCCTGCTCCCCATGTCCTGCTGCCCATGGTCCCACTGCCTGTACCCCACTGCCCATGGTCCCACTGCCTGTACCCCACTGCCCACGGTCCCACTGCCCACGGCCCCACTGCCCATGGTCCTGCTCCCCATGTCCCACTGCCCATGGTCCCACTGCCCGTACCCCACTGCCCACGGTCCCACTGCCCACGGCCCCACTGCCCATGGTCCCGTTCCCCATGTCCCACTGCCCACGGCCCCACTGCCCATGGTCCCGTTCCCCATGTCCCACTGCCCATGGTCCCACTGCCCGTACCCCACTGCCCACGGTCCCACTGCCCACGGCCCCACTGCCCATGGTCCCGTTCCCCATGTCCCACTGCCCATGGTCCCACTGCCCGTACCCCACTGCCCATGGTCCTGCTCCCCATGTCCTGCTGCCCTCAGTCCAACCGCCCATGGTCCCACTGCCTGTATCCCACTGCCCACAGTCCCACTGCCCATATCCCACTGCCCACAGTCCCACTGCCTGTATCCCACTGCCCACAGTCCCACTGCCCATATCCCACTGCCCACAGTCCCACTGCCCGTATCCCACTGCCCACGGTCCCGCTGAGCCCTGTGGCGCCCCACTGGCAGCAGCCAGCTGAGTTTGGAGCTGGCCTGCTGGGCTTGGGAGCGGTGCCAGGGGAGGAGCAGGCAGCAGGGCCTGGCTGTGTCCCGGGGCTCTGGCCGGAGCCCATCCCAGTGGGACAGGCACGGAGCTGCAGCGGGGCGGCCAGCTGGGGTCAGCACCCGGGGCTCTGGCCGGAGCCCATCCCGGTGGGACAGGCACGGAGCTGCAGCGGGGCGGCCAGCTGGGGTCAGCACCTGGGGCCGGCTGTGTCCCCGAGCCCATCCCAGTGGGACAGGCACGGAGCTGCAGCGGGGCGGCCAGCTGGGGTCAGCACCCGGGGCCAGCAGAGCCAGGCCACAGGAGGAGAGCAGCTCGGTGACCCTGGAAACTCCTCTGGAGATGGAGCAGCCCGTGCTGCCATGGGGCTGAACACAAGACCTCGGCCCGCACAAAACACGCTCTGCCGGCCGGGCAGCGGTGGCCACGTCCCCTGAAACCAGAAGCCATTTCCATGGACTGTCACTTCTTCTCCAGAGGCCTGCAGGACTATTTATTGTGGCCATGAAAGAAACAGTTTTACTTTTGAGTATTGTCTTGTGGGCCCACAATTAAGGTGTAAAACAGACTCGGTAGCAAGGAAACGGAGCGTGTTGCCGCCACTCTGGATTTTCCATCTCACTTTGTGAGCTCTTATTTAATGTTGTTCTAAAACCTCAGCATCACATGCTGGGAAAAGGGGATAAGAGGGATGGCTTTAATTTGTTACCTGAGTGTGCTTAGCTGATCACAAGCCAGATCTGTCTCTCATTTGCAGAAATAAAATGTAAGGCCTGAGCTTTCTTTGCGTGGCAGAGTGTAATTATTTTATAAATTATTATTATGTTTATTCTGAAGTGTTTACTCCAGTACTGGAGTAAAAATCCGCAGAATTCCGCAAATCATAGGATTCACTCATGTTGGAAAAGGGAGTGACCATGCTTAAAAGTGACCATGAAGACCAGCATCACAGGAATATTTTCATTCTTGGTGTTGGGCCGCTTCTCACCCAGCTTTGCTTTGGCAGGTTCAGGCTGTCTGAGCACTCAGGGTCACAGGGAGGGAATTTAGGCTTGGTCACCATCTGTGTCTCATGCAGTTTGAAGAATCATTCCTTGCTGGGTGCAAGATCACCCTCCAGGTATTTCAGTGAATTTGCAGAGGGCATTCATTGAAAGAGACAGAGCGCTGCTGTTGCTGGTGACACTGTGGTGGCCCCCGAGCCCACGTGGCCCTGGATGGGTGCACACCCTGGGCTCAGAGATGTGAGCCCCAGCTGTTACAGGTTTAAATTAAAGAGCAGCAGGGGGAGCAGAAAATCCCTCCCTGAAGCTGCAGGAGCTGCTCCTGGTGGCCTCTCACCAGGATCTGCCCTTCCGCACACTGGCCATGGGCTGGAGCCTGGGAACCCACCAGGAAGGTGATTTAAAAACTCCCTTAAACGTCAGAGAGATGCCTCCATCGGTTCTGCTGCTGCCCCAGTGATTGTTCTTCCTCAGTCACAAATCTGTGACTATTTTTGCTGCAGTTTATTTTTAATCGTGCTGGGGCTCAGCAGCTGTTACACCGCCGCAGAGCTGCACTAACCAGGCCTTCAGAGCTTCACCATGGCAGTAACAAAAATACCCACTTCAGCTGCCTTTTAAAGGGGCTTTGGGGACATCCTGGGAGCTTTGTCCTGTGCAAATCCCTCCCAGATCCCAGAGCAAAACCACAACATAGTGTCAGTGCATTTTACAAGTGGGCTTTTTGGAGACTGGACTGCAAATGATCAATTCTGTCCCTTGGAGCAATTTCATGCCACAGTTTTTGAGAGCTTGCAGTGAGAACACTGTACAGTGTGGCACACAGACATTTCAGCTCTGAAGTGTTCTTTCTTTTTCAGCTGATTCTAAGAGGAATTGAAGAGAACAAATAGACCATATGGTGTTTGCTTGTGAATTGTTGCCTTTGACATTTTGAAAGGCAGAGTTTGATTCTGTACAATATTTGGGTGAATGGAGTCCTCTCAAACAGCATCTTCACTTTCTGAAGCTGTGCTCATCCCAGTATTTTAAGCTGCCATCTAGGCACTGGGGAAGCTGGTTTATAACAACCATACTGCTAAATTCAGAGTAGGTTTTTATTTGTTAAAATAAAAAGATTCTGTCTTAAAAAAACACAACCTTTTCACACAGTCTTACCCTACCTGCTCTTGGGTTGTGATGGAATAAAGTGTAACAAAAGGATCTATGAATGGTTGCTTTCATTAATGTTGCAGTGAAAATTAGGTGTTTTAGGACGTTTATATGAATTTTTATGAAGCTTTGGAGAGAATATCCCCAAGGCCATGTTTGATAGCCATCTTTGAGAATATACCCAAGGCCATCTGCACTATCAAAGATGGCCTTGGGTATATTCTCTCCAAAACTTCATAAAAATTCCTGTTGACATACACAGGAATTACTCTGAAAATTAGAATTAATTTTATTAATTAAATTAATATTATTAATTAAAATAATTCCTGTTGACATACGCAGGAATTAAACTCTGGAAAACAGAGTTAATTCCTGCGTATGTCAACGCTGCATGAAGCATTTGTGTCTACCAGAGGTTTCCACCTCCTGGGACATTCCTGCTGGTCCGTCAGGTGTTTCAGGAGGGGAGAGGCGGCCAGTGGAACTGAAGCACTCTGCGGTTTAGGAGGAGAAAGGGGAGAGGAGACTCGGCGTGTGCAGGCCTGGACCCAGCCAGGCACAGCAGGGCTCACCTCTGTGTGTGTGCACATAAACACACGTGTTTCGTGTGCACATAAACACATGTGTTTCCTGTGCTGAGCACCTGGCCCACCTGGCCAGCCCTGGATCAGCACTCCAGACTGGGAAGGTTTGTTTCCAACCTCACATCTCCATCTTGCCCTCTCATGACAAAGGTCAGGCACACCTTCTCACCCTCCTTCCCCCGAGGAGGTGGAGTTTTACCCCTACACCAGCGCAGACAAGCAGGGGTTCTCCTAAGTTCTCCCTTAGAACTTCTCTGTGCTGCTGTAGGGGTAAAACCGACAGAGGTCAGCAGACCGCAGGTGAAATGCAGAGAGGATCCCAGCTGTCCTCATACGTGACATCAGCTTTTCCAGCTTGCTGGAGGTGGTTGATAGTGGAGTTATTCCATCCCCGAGCAAGTAGCCCCGTTTTTATAGGAGCTGGATGTACGGGGTGTGTGTGGATGTGCAGCACAGTGTCCTACCAAGGAACAGTCCTCAGAGCAGCCCCTGCAGGGGCGCAGCACAGCCTCACCTGAGGGCATCTCCTCGGGCTCCAGAGTCAACCCTTGGGCACAGCTGGGTGCGGGGAAGGCTGGCAAGGCGGGAGGGACACGTGTACTGCTGCTGTCTGTCCAACGTAGGCACACAGTCCTCAGGGAGGTCCATAAACCAGAGAGAACCCTCCTGGGAACAGTTAAACACGAACTGGAGGGGCCTCCAGATTTTCCTTGTGTGTCCCATGGAAGTGTCCTCTGTGAAAGGAAGGAAGAAGAAAATCCTCTCTCTCCAGAGAAGATGGTGTGCGATGTTTATTCATTACGGGCTCAAAACTCTTGTCACTGCAGCAAAACAAGGCCACACATTGGGGTGCTCCTGCCACTAACTCAGCCTGCTCTGTGTCCCCCAGCCCAGAGAGCTCGCTGCCTTCCTACAAAAGGATGCAGAGGAATCAGCTTTTCTGCCCAAAATTAGCAGCAGATCAGGGGCTCACGCTGCCTGTGCATGGCCCATGCCATTTCTGAGCCACGTCCATCTCACCCCAGAGCTGTGCCCCAGCACCCCCTAAGTGCTCTGAGGGAGCTGCCCCACGGCCCTGGCAGCGGGACAGGCCTGCTGGGGACAGGGATGTGGCAGTGGTGTCTGGGTGGCAGTCCCTGTGTCACCCCTTCATCCTCAGACAGGCTGTGCCGTCCCTCAGCCTCTGATGGACAAACAAACGGGGAACCAAAGGCCACGGTGGCAGAAATGCCAGCCTGTGAGCTGCTGAGCAACACGCTGAAATATTTAACCAGGGAGGCACTGGCAGAGGAGCTGACCAGCAGGAGCCCAGTGTCTTCCTTTGGCTGTGACCCCGTGTCTCCAGAGGCACTGAGTGACATTTCACACCGACTGAGCCAGACGTGGGCAGACCTGTTTGTCACCTCCGCACCAGGCAAGGGGCTGCTCCCACAGCAGGTCCTGTGTCACTCCAAATTACAGCCCTGGAACACAGGAGCTGTCAGTAAAGGCTAAGCTGCTCCCTCCTCTCATCTGCCACTTTGAGCCTCTCCCCCAGGAGTGACAGGGTCTCTCTGTGCTGGTGCATTTTCACAGGAGCATCACTGTGTTCACACCCAGCTTCTGTCAGCCAGCCCTGGTGCTCCAAACCTGTGATTTGGAGCCAGGCAGAGCTGCCCTGGGACTTGCTCTGCAGCCTGCTCTCCTCCCTGAGGTGTGCTGAGCTCTGTGTGCGTGTCCTCGATCTCACTTTCAAAATCGGAGGGAGGGGGTGAAAAAAAATGCTTTGAGGCTGACTGATGAAAAGAGTGAGGTGTGAGCTGGTTTTCTTTTCCAACAGTGAAGCTTTCATAGAATGATGGAACAGTTTGGGTGGGAAGGTACCTTTACAGGCCACCTGGCTCAAGGCGCTGAGGTAGAAGGAGTGGCAGCCTGAGGGGAGCCCGCCTCCCGCAGCAGCCGGCCCGGGGAAGGGACATCCCGGCTGCTCCGGCTCACCGCTGGCTGAGGTTCCTCTGGACACACCGAGCTCCCTGCTCAGCGCCCCCATAGAACAGCCAGGTCTGCTCTCTGGGGGCAGAGGAAAGAGCGAGGGAAGGGAGAAATCCTGAGAGGGGAAGCCGTGGCAGAGCAGAGTGGTGGACTCAAGGAGTGCCAGCAGGAGCCTATCTCCAGCTGAAGTGTCAGGTGCAGAACTGCAGCCAGACAAAGGTCTCCTTTTGGGCGATGCCCTCGAACCAGGGCTGGCACTCTGCAAGGCAGCTCTTCTGCTGGCAGGTGGGAACAGCTGTGTTTCCTGCCTAAAACTGTTTGATTTTAATTTCAGAGTCGTGCAGCTCTTGGGCCCGCGAGCAGTCTTAGGCAAGGACAGGCCGCCCTCTGCAGGGAAATTCATCAAACTTGGGTTCTGGCTTTCCCTATCCCCTGCCTGGGCTAGCCCCCACAGATCGACCCCAAACCGGTGCCACCCCAGGGCCAGAGCCCTGCTCTCACCTTTCCTCCTCCAGCAGATCTCCATTTCCAGTGCCTGTGACACACAGAAGATTTGGAGCGAGGTACACCGGGCTGTCCACGGTTTCACACCAAGGTTTTCCCCCTGCTGGGAAAAATAATGGGATCACAGCTGCTGGGATACATGTGAGCCACGAGGAGCAGGCACAGGTCTGGGTTTGCAGGGCTCCCTGCTCCTGTGAAGAAAGCCAGGAGGTGTTTAGTCCTGCTGAATTGTGTCTGGCAGGTTTTCTGCAGCCAAGCATTTCAGCACACCATCCCCAGGAAGGTCAGCAAAGCCATTTGAGCCAGACTTGTTGCCTGCATGCGAGTGGCTGTGCACTGTGCTTGCTTGGGTTGGTGTTTTGGCAGCAGATGTTAGAATAGAAAAGGAAATTTTGCTGTTTCTGGAGACCCAAGCCCACAGTGGCCAGGCCTCCTGGGTTGTGTCAGCAGGGCTGAAACACAAAGGCTCCCATCCTCAGCTTAGACAGCACGTTCAGTGTCCCCTCTGACAAGGGTGGCAGAAGGGATGTGTCACTGTCGTATTTTCTGAAAAATCCCTTTGCCAGGGTTTCTTCTCCTAGGAAGCTGAGAAGCCTCAGAAAAGAAATGCAAACAATAACTATCTGATTGCTTTGGAATGTGGTCTGGAGATCATTTACCAAGAGATCCCTCTTTGATTGGTTCCATGTGAATTGTTTTAACTTAATGGCCATTCACCATCAGCTGTGGTGGACTCTGAGGAGTCAGTCACGAGCTTTCATTATCATTCTTGTTAAACCTTCTGATGCATCCTTTCTCTTTCTTTAGTATAGTTTTAGTATAGCATTCTTTAATATAATATGTATCATAAAATAATAAATCAGCCTTCTGAGAACATGGAGTCAGATTCTCATCTCTTCCTTTGTCCTGGGGACCCTCACAAACACCACGGGGATGAACCACCTTCCTCTCCCCAGGCAGCCCTGAGCTGATAGGGGGGCCTGCTAAACCATCCTTTAAAACCACTCATCGTTTGTAACAATATTCAAAAATTTATGTTGCAAGCTGCTTTTGGTCCTACAGAGAGCAGCATAAGATCTCTTGGAGGAGCTCAAAATGAGAAGTCGGAGTTTTTCTGAGCAGTTACCTGGTGCTGTAGCTCTCGGAGCTCTGCATCTCCCCAGATATTTGGGGCAGGGATGATGGGCAGGTCTCATCCACACCAGTTTATCAGAGCTGAAAAAGCACAGTGCCTGGTTGTTTGGCCTCTGTAAGCACTGTGTGAAGGGAATATCCCAACGGCAGCTGCCGTTCCCTGAGCATGCTGTGAGGGCTGCCCTGGGGCTGAGGAGCAGCAATGCTGACCCTCCTGAGCTCGGTGACTCTGGAAACACACCCTGACTGCAGTCCTGCTCCAGCCCTGCGAGAATTCACCTGTGGGGAATTTTGGAGGGAATTCGAGATGGGGCTTCGGAGTTGTTTTTGATGATGTGGTTTATTTTTCTAATCTTCTACAGGGGCAGGAAGGGGAGTTCAGCTCACATCTTCTTGTGGCTCAGAAGGCCACAAGACCCTCAGTTATGAGACCTTTAAAGGATTTATTCACCCATAAAACACTTGCCAACAAGGATATTTATGTTTTTGACCTAATCTTTAAATATTTTGTCTTATGGACCCATGTTACAGTATAAGCTTTCTTAGCCAACCATGTTATGACACACAAACCTACAGCACTGCATTCTAAACTTCTTGTTCATCTCTGTAACCACTTTTATTTTTTCTGTATCTTACCTACAGCACTGCATTCTAAACTCCTTGTTCACCCCTCTGTAGCCACTTTTATTTTTTCTATATCTTAAACTCTAAAACTCTAAACTTTCCTCCACTTAGCTCAACGTGTCTCTGCTTTAAACCATAAATCCACATTCTCACCTCTAGCACCTCAGTTTGGGAGCCTTTTCCGAGGTGTCAGATCGAATCCTGCGTTTAATTCTGGGCTTTGGAGAGCTCCTGCATTTTGGATTCCAGCAGGGCCTGGCCACACCGGGGGCTCGGGGGTGGTGGCAGCCCCCAGCAGGCTCTGCTGGCAGTGTCCCACAGGGAGCCCAGCACTGTTCAATCGCAGCAGAGATGCCAGGTGTGCCCAGAACCCGCCTGGGGACAGCAGGGGTGATCGACCCTGCCGGGCACACAGCCCCACTGAGGGCCTGCCAAGGAGAGGGGGCAGCAAATCTTCCTGGGAGACACTTTGGGGAACATGAAGGGGTCAGGAGCAGGCACGGGAGGGTAAGTTGTTCCTAATATTCACTGTCTGGTGGCTTGCTTCCTGCCTTAGACCTCAGAGCAGGGCCATAGGTCCTCCTGCAGCTCTCCTTCAATCCTCATGTACCTTTAGGTGTTGATTCCCTTCAGCCTCAGCCCACCTGATCCTCGCAGTGAGGAAAACAAGCTTCAACCAGGAGAGAAAAAAGAAACAAAATGTGTTAGCTAAGTAGGGCTGGATTTCTAAGAGGCTCGAGTTCCCTTGCTCTCAGAAAAGGGAAAAATCCTGTTTGTGAAGCTGTCGAGAATCGGAGACTTCATTTCACAACATTGTTGATGAACTCTTGACTGAGTTAGGTTCTCTGTAATTTAAACTACAGAAGGGCTTCTGAATAAGTGCCAAAGCTCACCTTATAACAGAGCTTTTGTAACTCTCATATCTCCCTACCCAGATGCCTCATAACTGAGACCTCTGACACTGTCCCAAACCCAGATCTGTCCCAAATCTGTGCTTTCTGTGAAGTGACAAAATGCACAATTGATGTAAGGGATTTCTGTCCTCTACTCTTTGTGTGAGGTGCAAAACTCACCATGATATATACCCTTATCAGGTATTTTCCTAAAGCCTAAATGTTTCAGTGTTTTAGTATAGCCCTTTCCCGCAGAAGAAGCTGGATTTTAAGGTTCGGCTAGCAGCACACATCCTGTGAGAGCACACGTAGGATGAAATGCAGAGGAGTTCAAGCAGGACACAGAGGGAGCACTGTGGGCCAGCAGCTGTAACGCTGCTTCAGCAGAGTCCCATGGATGGCCAGCAGCCCAGCAGGGGAATGATGACTCAAAGACTCTCCTTACTGCTGGGATGGCACTCTGCCTATCAGCTCTCTCCTCACTTTGTAGGAAATTAAGTTGTTTTGCAGTGGTTGGGATGCCATCCTTCGCTAGACACAGAAAAGTCAGGGCTGACTCTACAACACCACGCTAACAAGTACAGAAAATGCATTTTATAGCGTCTCCAGCCAGTGCAATTTGAGACCTGTGAAGGTTAATGGGTCTTTTCTGGCAGGTTCCTCTGTTATTTTTGTCCGTTTCTGCCGCATGGAGACAAAAGCAGAGTGTTCTCAGCAGAGAACTGGGTGCCGGGGAGCCCAGGCTGAGAGTGAGGCGTCCATCAGGTAAGGGCAGAAACAACTCCTCGAGTTTGCATAGGCTGACAGGACCGATTCTTTCACCCCCAAGTTCATTCTGGCTCTGAGCAGTCTCTGGAAGCTCCATCCTCATCCTGCAGCAAGATCCACAGCCTGCGAGGTGAGAGAGACCAAAAAGCGCTGATTTCAAGATTGTAAACCCGAGTGCAGCGTCACCAGACCTGCCGATGGGGTTAGACTCCCTCCCGACGTGTCTGAGGGACGCCTCTTTCCAGCTCAACTGAGCTCAGCGAGACTTGAGGACTTGCAAACCCGCGGTGAAATTCGCTGTTCGGTGCTTTTTAAGCCCGCTGCGGTCGGACAAAGGCTGCCAGTCGCGGCTCGGCGTCTCCGGAGCGATCAGAAGAGGGCAGCCCTGTCCCTCTGCTCCGCTCGGCTTTGTGCTCCGCTCCGTGTCCGGGACGCGAGCCGGCGCCGCAGAGCCGCGTACGCCGGTCGGGACGGGAAGGACGCCGCTCCTGTGCCCTCATCAGCCCAGACGGAGCGCACGGAGCCCGGGGAGATGGGTCAGAGGGGCTGCTGCGGGGTGATTCATGGAGGAAGGCTCCCGGTGATGAGGGCGGTGCAGGGAGAGGTCCCCGTGTGTCTGCGGCAGAGCCGGGAGCGGTGGCACAGCGCCGATAAATAAACACACCTGCCCTCAGAGCAGCGGGTACAGCCAGCAGCAGCCGGGGAAGGGGCTCACCGCCATTCCCAGCAGAAAAGCAGGGCTGTTAGGGCACAGCGCCTGTACATGAACACACCTGCCCTCAGAGCAGCGGGTACAGCCAGCAGCACACGGGGCAGGGGCTCACCGCCATTCCCGGCAGAAAAGCAGGGTTGTTAGGGATGAAAGCACCTGTACATAAACACACCTGCCCTCAGAGCAGCCAGCAGCACACGGGGCAGGGGCTCACCGCCATTCCCGGCAGAAAAGCAGGGCTGTTAGGGATGAAAGCACCTGTACATAAACACACCTGCCCTCAGAGCAGCGGGTACAGCCAGCAGCACACGGGGCAGGGGCTCACCGCCATTCCCGGCAGAAAAGCAGGGCTGTTAGGGATGAAAGCACCAAAATGGCCCAGCCTCCCGCTGCCGCTCGCTGTGGTGCCTCCAGAGCCCCTGAATGCTTCCAGGGACTGCACATCTGTCACCTCTCTGGGCAACCCGGGCCAACCTTGTTGCCCTCATTATCATTTACCTCAGTAAATTCACCATCCTCACCATACAGAGCTACTTCCTTCAATCCAGCCCGAATGTCACCTGGCCAGCCCATCTCAGGATTTCTCACCGTGCCCCTGGCTGTCCAGCAGTTCAGCAGATTAGACCTGACCTGAGGTTAGACTGGCCTAAAAAGAGGCTGCAGATCACAAGAAGAGAAAGTAAAACATAACTTTAAAAGCAGCAAAAGACAAACCTGTTAACTTACAGTGAGAGTCACTGACAAAGGAATTTGTCACTCAGCACCACTGTGGGCTGTTCCTATGTGAGCTGGTCTCAAGGCCTGACACTCTTCTGCACACCCAAAAAGGCTAAATGAGAAATTTTACACAGAAATGCTTTAAAACAAAATGAAATTACCAGTCAGAAACTGAATGCAAAGAACGGAAACAGTGCAAACATACTTAGCCCTGTTGTTGCTCTAAAGAAGTGAAAGGGGCAAGGCTGGTGGAGAGCAGTCATAGCTTTTAGTGGAATTGGTGTAATAAAAGACATTATTTTTCTTCACAAACCTTGCCTCGGGGCAGCCATCATCTTTACTGCCTCTTTCCTGCTTCAGCCTCATGTAAATGTGAAGAGTCAGCAGGGTCATCCCTCTGTATCAGGTGTGTCAGAGTCAACAACCAACATCACTTTTTAACATAAATAAAGAGCAGAAGGCCAAGAGGCCAGTTTCCATCAAACCACAGGAGCCTTCTGAGGGATGGCTTGTACTGCTACCCATGCTGCAAAACCTTCTGAGACTGGCGTGAGATAAAAGCCAGTATCACTGCTTAAATAATTATTTGTTCAGTATTAGCTGCACACACACAGCTACATTATCAGTGAGTTTATGGGAGTGACAGTGAGGCACCGTGGAAGGAATGAAAGGACAGATCTAGGCAACTAGAACAGAGATTATTTTAGTTTAGTTATTTGCTTCAAGGATCAGTGACAGGAAAAACAAGAACACAGGGTCCAGCGCTGGTGATGACACTTTAAATAAGATGCTTGAAAAACTGAAAACGTTATGGAAAGGAGAGTCAAAACTATCTCAAGGATGGGGAACAAAAGTCTTCTGTGTACTTTATCAGGCATTAAGTGGTTAAAACCACTGTGGTTTGTCACAAGAAAAATTGAGAAAAAAAGGAAATTCTCTTCAGCAAAGAGACAAAAAGCAAACAGAAGATGACCAGAAGTCTAGGAAGACCACAAAGAGAAATAGAATACAGTTTTAGGATGGTGGAAGTGACTTGAGAAACCACCTTGGTGTGATTTAAGAGAACTACCTTCAAACAGTGATGGTTTTGGGGAGTTTTAATTTAGCACAAACCACTGGCCCCCTCTGGAAGGGAACCCCTGTAAAATGCAACGGCCTGTGCAAAGAGGAAATGTGGAGTGATCATGAAATAGCCATCTGCTGCATTAGAAATTTCTGAATGAACTGCCACCCTGCAGCGGGCGAGCTGAGACCCTCGTGGAGGCTGCTCCAGCCCAGCCCGGCGGGGTGGCAGCTCTGAGTTGTCTGGATTTACAGAGCCCAGGAGCTCCAGGGCTCACGGCTCTTCTCTGGGCAGCAGCAGAGCAGCAGAGTGCGTGTGCAGAGGAAACTTCCGAGAGAGCACCAAATAGGGTGATAAAAGCCCTGCGGAGGAGGGAGGAGCAGCTGCTCCTCTGGTTCTGAGACTCACAGAGAGAGACACAGGGGGGCTTGCGCTGGGAAGGGGTTGGAGCCCCCGGAGAGGCTGAGGGAGCTGGGAAGGGGCTGAGCCTGGAGCAAAGGAGGCTCAGGGGGGACCTTGTGGCTCTGCACAGCTCCTGACAGGAGGGGACAGCCGGGGGGGTCGGGCTGTGCTCCCAGGGAACAGGGACAGGAGGAGAGGGAACGGCCTCAGGCTGGGACAGGACAGGCTCAGGTGGGACAGCAGCAGGAATTTCCCCATGGGAAGGGCTGTCCAGCCCTGGCACAGCTCCCAGGGCAGTGGTGAGTCCCCATCCCATGAGCCACGTGGATGTGGCACTTGGGGACATGGGTTGGTGGTGGCCCTGGCAGCGCTGGGGAAGTGGTTGGACTGAGGGTGTGAGGGCTTTTCTAACGCAAATGCTTCTGTGATTCCATGTCCTGCTGTCCCCCGAGGCAGCTGGGGCCGTGCTGGGGCACAGAGCATGGGCCAGGCCTCCTCTGCACAGTGACCTGTGCCTTGGGAAAGGCTTGGAGCCAGGATTTGGGAGCGAACCAAAGCAGTGCCATGGGGCTGGAAGGCAGCGGGTGCTCCCTGGAAGTGACAGCTTTCCTCCATCCAACCCGCTGCTGGGAGCTCTGGGGCCCCGCAGCCCAGAGTGCAGCCCCCGGGGTGCAGCTTTTCCTCTGAGTGACTAATCACAGCCCAGCTCTCCAGGCAGCCATTCTTCCACAACAAAGTGCTGCACAGCATGTTTCAGCAAGACCCCAGCTGCTCATTAGGTGATCCTGGGGAATATCCTCCACAGGCCTGGAGTGACACGGGTTTACAGCAGAAGTGATTTATGCAATTTGGGTAGGAAGCCAGGCAGTTTTAAATGCCTCCAATTTGGGCTATTTTTAGCCTGGCACAAAGGCATGACCTTGCAGGTTATTTTCGCAATCTCTTTGTTTATAGGTGCAGAGCAGCATTATTCAGAAACGTCTCAAGCCAGCCACAGTCATGCTGACAGGGAGGGGAGAGGGAAAGCAGCTGAATGTGCTCTTCATGACAGGCCTCAAAATCATAATTAGGAGAGGGGGTTTTGATTAAGTAGGTTTACATATCTGATACTGTTACTATAGTGACTCTGCTTCTTTTAACTGCGCCGTGCTCCTTCGTACATCAAACTATTTAAATCGTGTTCGGTGTTGGTGGCAGAGAATTAAAATTCTTACTTAATAAAAGTTCTAGTTAAAAGAAAAATTTATCTTTTTAACTGAAAGTGGGGAGCATGAGATGGGGTATTGGGAAGGAATTGCTGGCTGGGAGGGTGGGCAGGCCCTGGCCCAGGGTGCCCAGAGCAGCTGTGGCTGCCCCTGGATCCCTGGCAGTGCCCAAGGCCAGGCTGGATGGGGCTTGGAGCAGCCTGGGACAGTGAGAGGTGTCCCTGCCTATGGATGAGATTGAAGCTCTTTTCCAACCAAACCATTCCAGGATTGTGATTAACAGTTTCAAAATCTGCAGCACTGGAAAACATCTGAGTTTGGGCTGGAGAGGAGGCAGACAAAGGCTGGGATGGGCCGAGCTGTTGTGTTTCACACCCCTGTACTTTCTCTCTCCAAACTCTGTGGAGGCTGAGCTGGGGATGGGTATCACTTCCACTGACCGCTGTGAGGACAAACAGCCGAGTGTTATTGTGAAAAGTGATGGTTTTGCTCTTTTCTCCTGCAATTTCAGTGCTGACCTGCAGTATTAGCTGCCTCAATGACTTCTGCCAAGCCCTCTGTTTGAGTCCAAGCGTATGCCAGCCCTCCAGGCCCCGTGAGGCAGCAGACTGTTGCCGTGTGACCGCTTTTCTGTTTACGGTTATGTTTTACATGAGTTTGATGTTCAAATTATATTTTAATGTTCAGATTACTTATGGTTGGTTTGTTCCATTCCCCCCATGTTTCTGTTACAATGGCTCTGCCTCGGGGCTCCCTCCCTGCTTCCCCCCATGTTCAGTTATATGTCAATCCCCCGGTTGTCTAGGGAACTCCCGCCGTTTTGTATCGGTTTTTATGTCAGTCCTTAATCCCCTCCTTAGTTGCCATGGTTTCTTTGAAAACCCCTCCTATGTTTCCCCGACAACCTCCCTGTCCATCACTCTCTGCCCACGCCCTCCCCCTAGAACCTTCCACTCTGGGCAGAGGGTGATTGGAGCAGAAGTTGTTTCCCCTCCCCAACATGTCTCCCATTCGATGTTATGTTGTGTCAATCATTTCAGTCTGTGTTCTCATTTGCCTGGGGGCGGGTTTCTCCGCCCCTCGGGAACTCTTTATAGTTGACCCTGCCGCTCGCGGCCGTTCCCGGCGGCTGTTCTCACTTATTGATGGAGTTCTTGTGCTGCTGGGAGCTGTCGCTTTTCCTTCATTCCTGCGCGCTCACTGGAAGCTTCTCCTGCTCTGCGGCCAAGGGTGAAGCTCCTCTATCGTAGCCATAGAGAAGTCACCCTCGGAAGTGGCAAGCTGGAGCCTGTGTCCTGTGTCCTGCCTGGAGCCGTCGCTCCCCCGTGACGCCGCTTCCCCAGCCGGGCTGCTTGCATATTGGGAGCTAGCCGGAGCTTTGGGATTTGCACGCCAGCAGCAGACCAGGCAGGGCTTACCTCATCGCTGCGGCCCTGCATGTTTTGAGGAGCCCTGTTGAATGCAGGGCATCCGGCACGGTGGCCCTGGCCACGGGGAGCAGCTTACGTGTAGCCACAAGGAACTCTGAGTGGAGTGATCACATTCCTTGCTACTGCTCTCTGCTCTTTCCTCCTGCTTTGCCTTTCCCCCTCAGGCTCCTCCACAGCAGGATGTCGCTGTAGAGCCTCAGTCCCCAGCGTCCTGGATGCCACACGACGCTCACAGCCCTGTCCCGTTATGGACCCAGGGTCGTCATGGACCCCTGCTTCTCACAGCTCTGTCTGCTCATGGACCCAGGCTCTGCATGCACCCCGGCTCCTCACAGCCCTGTCCCCTTATGCACCCAGATTCCTCATAGACCCCAGCTCCTCACAGCCCCATGCCCTCACAGCCCCATCCCCTCACAGGTCTCCATCTTATTAAGGCTTCCAACCCCTCATGGATCCCGTCCCCTCACGTTCCCCATTCCCCATCCCCTCACATTCCTCATTCCCTTGCCATCGCCTCATGTTCCCCATTCCCATCTCCTCACATTCCCCATTACCATTCCCATCCCCTCATGTTCCCCGTTCCCCATTACCATTCCTGTCCCCTCACGTTCCACTCACATTCCCCGTTCCCCATTGCCATAGCTGTCCCCTCACATTCCCCGTTCCCCATTCCTATTCCCTCACATTCCCCTCATGTTCCCCATTGCCTTTGCCACCCCCTCACGTTCCCCATTCCCCATTCCCACTCCTGTCCCCTCATGTTCCCCTCACGTTTCACGTTCCCCATTGCCATTCCCATCCCTCATTGCCATTCCCATCCCCTCATGTTCCCCATTCCCCATTGCCATTCCCGTCCCTCATTGCCATTGCCATCCCCTCACGTTCCCTGTTCCCGGTTGCCAATCCCGTCCCCTCACGTGCCCCATTCCCCATTGCCATTGCCATCCCCTCACCTTCCCCGTTTTCCATTGCCTTTGCCATCCCCACACATTCCCCTCATGTTCCCCGTTCCCTGTTGCCATTCCTGTCCCCTCACGTTCCCCTCATGTTCCCCGTTTCCCTCATGTTCCCCGTTCCACATTGCCATTGCCATCCCCTCACGTTCCCCTCATGTTCCCCGTTGCCATTCCTCTCCCCTCACGTTCCCCATTCCCCATTGCCATTGCCGTCCCCTCACGTTCCCCTCACGTTCCCATTGCCATTGCCGTCCCCTCACGTTCCCCTCACGTTTCCCGTGCCCCATTGCCATTGCCGTCCCCTCACGTTCCCCTCACGTTTCCCGTGCCCCATTGCCATTCCTGTCCCCTCACGTTCCCCTCACGTTACCCATTCCCTCGCACTCCCATTCCCCAGTCCCGCCCCTCGCCCTGCCCCTCCGCGCTGATTGGCTGTCTCGCCAGTCCAATTAACCTGTGACAGATCCCACCCCGCCGTGCCTGCCCCCTTTCCCCTCTGCGGGGGCGGGATAAAACGTTCATTGGCCAAACGCCACCGCCGCCGGCGAGCTCTCTTCCCTTCTATTGGCTGCGTGAGTTGTCATTCACGGCCAACACCCGCCTCCCGGGGTGTCCCTCCCCAGCGCCTTGGTGGAGGCTCCATTCAGTGGCGGGTTCTGCGGTGGACGGAGCTCCGGCGGGCGGGCGCTGTGCTCGCTCAGTAGGAACAGGTCCTCGGCCGGCATCGCTCAGCGGGCAGCAGCCGCAGGAGGAGGTAGATCCCGTTCTGGTAACAATTATACAACTGCGGCGGCGCACCACAGGCCTCTCTCTCTCTCTTATAAACCCGTGTCTACGGGGCGTTCTGAGGGGCTGGAGGCCGCCCGGGCGCGGGGAGGGAATGGAGCCCGCCCGGGATGCTCCGTGTCCCCGGCCCGGCCCCGCGGAGGGTAGTGCCGAAGCAGCAGCACGGCGGTGCGAGGCCCCGCGGCTCGGCCTGCGGCGGAAGCAGCGCCGGGCCCTGCGGCAGGTGCGGAGGTGCCCGCGAGGAGCCGGGGGAAGCAGCCCCGGCTGCGCCCGTGCGTGTTTACCCCTGTCAGGGCGGTGACAAATGGAGCTGCCAGCCCGCCCGCCGGGAGCTGCCCGAGGCCGCGGCGAGCGCCCACCCAGGGGGCCCAGCCGCTCCTGCCTCCCCCCCGCGCCGGGCCCGACCTGCCCTCAACTTCCCCGTGGCCCTGGAGAGTGAAAGTTGGGAAGGAGCGGAGCAGCTGGCGCGGCCTTGGAGCAGGAAGCGCCGCCCGGCACTCCGGAGTTGCTGTTTGGGTTTGGCCTCCTGGCTGCTCCTTCCGCGGAGCGGCCGTGGCTGACACGCCGCCGTCCCTGGCTCCACGCTCCACTAAAAAATACTGACTAAGGGGTGTTGTCTGAGCAACTCGGCGTGTTGTGTCATGGCAAGAATCTCATAATTAACAGGAGAAAAACCAAACCAAACTTCCAGCACATTGATAAAGGGTTGGTGGAAAAGGACGGTCTTGCAGCCAAGCAAGATCAAAACCACCAAATGTCGATTATTTGGTGTGTTTGTGTTGGTAATTCCAAAAAGTGGTGAACATCAAAGGGAGGTTTTCTGTGTACTTGTAATTTACATATGGGCAAATGAAAGAGCTGGGCAGAATGTGCAGCTCTGCAGGTGGCCCGTGTGTGTGCAGCCAGCAGTGTCTAATGCCTTATTAGACGCTATAACATCTGTAGAAATTTAACCCGAGCCTGTATTTTAGAAGAAACTGTGTGTTACAGTCACGGGAGGGAAGTTCTGATAATCCTGTGCGGTGGCTTGTGAGTCAGCAGCTTGAGTGCAGGCAAGATTTGGAGCTTTTTGCTCTGCAAACTGAGGCAGAGGCTGTCAAAGTGCGTGGTAGCACACGCCGTGGTTGAGTGAGTACTAATTGAATGCTCATCTTTACGGGTGGTGCCAGCAGCTTCCCTGCAGCTGAAGCAGCACTGGTAGCTCTTGGTGCATGGATAGGTTCTCAGGTTTTTCTGTAATTTAGGTGGGGTATTTATTTTTAAAGCCGGCACACGCCGAGGTTTGTAGGAGGTTGGCAGATGTGCACTTCACCTGCACTGAGCTACCAGCAGCTCAGCTTCTCTGTGCTCAGTGCTGAGCTGCTTTCCCACGAAGAACTCCCATCTGTAAGTGCAGCAGTTGCTGGGAACATCCTTGTTCACCCCTCAACCTGTATCCAGAAGAAATCAGTGTTTCTCAGTTGAACGGCTCCAGCACAGGGGCGTGCCATCTCTCCAGAACAGAGCATGAGTACCTTTCTGCTAGTCCTGGAGTATTTCTGAGGGATTTTAGGATGAGGTCTTTGTCCTTACCTTTACCACCAGTAGCCCTCCTAGTTGCACAAATCAAAATAAATCAAGAATTTCAATACATCTTGTCAGACTTGGCCAAAAATACTGCTGCTGCAGTTTCCACAGTAAAAGATAATGGACTTTCTGGTGCTTAAGAATCCAAATATTTAGGTCAGTAAATGTATAAAAATACAGCTCTCTGATGTTGTCTGGTAAGAGCTGCTACCAACCAAGACTCCAATACCAAACAGTTCAGCCCTGCTTTCTGCTCGTGCTGCAAGAAGGCTGATAGTACTGTAAATTACAGTAATTAACAAATACACTTCTTAGGAAAGTTCTGAGATAATTCTCATCCGAGTTCACCTAGGTGTGCTTTGTTTAGTGAACGTTTCCAGCCTCTAGTGGTGAGCTTGCTTGCTCTGCCTGAGTGCTCCACACCTAACTTTTCCTCCTGTTCAACTGGCTGCCTCAGAATAAAAGGGAAGAAAAGTAATTCCAATATGCTAAAATCTGCTTCCAAAATAACCCGCCTGCCTCTGCCAAACACTTCGTTAGTAATTTCTGCCCATGACTGTTCCTTTTAATCTGCAGATCTCAAGGTGCCTTAGAAATGTCCTTTAAAGTGGTGGCCCAGGACTTTGCTGGAGGGAGCCTGAAGTAGTTTTGCCACTGTTTCCTGCATCTGGTCAGCTCAGGGAGCCAGAGGCGCCGAGCTGCTGTGCAGAACCATGTGCTCCTTCCTTGTGGGATGCCCCTGTTCTGGAACAAAAGTGCCTCCTTGCCCTGCTGAAGGCTGGTGGGTGCAGGGAGAGCTGCTTTCTTTAGGTGGAAGTCTCATGGGGAGGCGCACTCACAGCCCGTGCTCGCCTAATGTAATAATTTTAGACTGCTTTATCATTACTGAAGTGATGAAGCCAGCTACTGTGTGCCTGGTTTGTGTCATGCTTGGGTGGGCCAGGCTGGGCTGTTTATTACTGAAAAAAAAAATAAAATAAAAGAGAACAGAGTGCGTGGTGCATCCGCTCCAGACCTGAGGTGGTGCAGGCTCACAGAGGGATGGCTGTGGGCATGTAGGAGACAATGTCTGTTGGCTTAGAAATGGCTGGGGCCCTAAAGACTGAAAATTCTGTGGGGCCTCCATGGCCTGGAATTAACGATTTCAGCTTGGCAATACAAAAAAGCTCCTCAACACGGGTCAGTTTCTGTACAGGAACGACGGGCTGGAACAAATCACTGACACAGGATTTCGGGAGCGCTGGAAATGCATTTGTGTTTCCCCAGCCCTCAAAGTGAAGGCAGGCTGCAGAGTCACGCAGCAGGAGCTGCTGTGCAGGGACAGACACTCCTTGGCACTGAGGGGAGACCCACAGGTCAGGCAGCCTGGGCACTAATTGAAGCTGACCTTGCTTTAATTGACTCTCAGCTTCCCGACTCTCTGGCCAACCTAATTCTGCCTTTTAAGAGCGTGATGAAACTTTCCCTTAAAAGTAGGTTTTGCCATTTAACAAATCCATAATTGGAGCAGCAGAACATTTGCTCCCAGATAAGGGCGCTTGTGCTATTGGTAATTAGTTTGACCTGGGCAGATGCCTCCTGATAAGGCACAGCAGGGAGCTGTCCTCTGCTGTGCTGAAGGATTTAATCCCCCTAATTTGTGACACAGCCACTCAAAAATTCCCATCTGTGCTGGACTCAGTCTGGAGGTGCTCCACAGTCTTGTGTACTTCTCACCACTGTCAGGCACTGAAGGGAGAGCAGAGATCCTGGTTATGCTGACACAGGTTTGGGCAGGAATTTTTTCCTCGTTCAGTTCTGCTGCTTTCCTCCTAATTCCTCCTCACAGGACGTTGCACATCCTCATCCTCTCTGTGTTTTCTCACATCATGGCAGGTGCTGATCTTTCCCCCAGTTCTCATCCCTCCCCCACGGAGATGCTGCCAGGGCTGGAGCCCCTCTGCTCTGGAGCCAGCCTGGCACAGCTGGGGCTGCTCAGCTGCACAAGAGAAGGCTCCAGGGACACCTCAGAGCCCCTGCCAGGGCCTCCAGGGGCTCCAGGAGAGCTGCACAGCCACTGGGGACAAGGCATGCAGGGACAGCAGCCAGGCAATGGCTTCCCAGGGCCAGAGGGCAGGGACAGATTTTGGGCTATTGGGAATTAGGAATTGCTGGCTGGGAGGGTGGGCAGGCCCTGGCCCAGGGTGCCCAGAGCAGCTGTGGCTGCCCCTGGATCCCTGGCAGTGCCCAAGGCCAGGCTGGATGGGGCTTGGAGCAGCGTGGGACAGTGGGAGGTGTCCCTGCCCATGGCACGGGGTGGGGCTGGATGGGCTTTGAGGTGTGTTCCCATCCAAACCACTCTGGGATTCTCTGTCAGCCTCTACTCACAAAATGAGCTCTCCTGTTCTTATGGTTTAGCTACCACCCTCTCAGGCCTGGCCTCTCTCCCACAAACCCATCACAAACCACGTTAAAGCCTCCCCAGACAGCAGCACAGTCCCACCCCTCCATCTCCTTGTAACCGGGTGGTGGCTTGGGGACCTTTTGGGGACCTTTCCCCAGACCTGTTCCTGTGGCTCCCCAGCAGATGTGAGCCGCAGAGCGTGAGGCTCCGTGTCCCTTTGTCCTTCCCTGCAGGTGTAGGGGACAGGGCTGGTGCCAGCAGAGCTGGGGTGGGTGCAGAGGGCCACGGCCATGCGGGCAGAGCTGCTGGCAGCCCCGCCAAGCAATGTGGGTGGGCATGGGAGAGGATTTCCTGCTTCGTGGGATCAGGGCAGGTCATGTTCAGGCGGGTTTGGGAGGCAAGCCCTTGCTAAACCACATTAAAAAGTCTGTGACAAAAGGAGTTGAGGGAGGTGTGCAGGATGGGAGAGGAAACAAACAGGGAACAATGAGAAGAGCAAGGGAGGGAGAGCTCAGGGCTGAGTGGCCAGTCAGGTTTTGTGACGGATATAACTTAACTGGGATCACATCTCTTGGATCTAAGCACAGGGCTCAGTGGAAAATGAAACTTGATTCTCCCCCTTTATGAATCTGAGATACCTCCATCAAGAGCATAATTTTAGGCGCTGGTGTGACACCTCGGAGAGGAACAAGTCTCCTCTCTCACACGTCAGGGAAGAAAGCAAGATTTGTATCACCCCTGAAAAGCCTTTTCCCCTCTGCCTCGTTGATTAGAGTTAATTGATCAAGTTCAGGTGAATCTGGGCCACAATCTTATTTGGTTTTTAAATGCTCATTAATTGCCCCAAAGTAATTTAAATTTAATTAGAGTTTGGTAGGGTGTGGTGCTTGTCCTACTTTTTAATTCCTTGTTTTCGGGCTTTGCTGGTGACGGGTTGACGCCATGGTGGCAGCAGGCTGATGGCACTCTGGGATGGGGTTTGCTGTGACACTGGAGTCACAGACCCTTTTTGGGCTACCCTGCATGGGGAGATGGACCTGCAGCCAGGGGGGGACGGCAAGTGAGCAGCCAGAACTAAAACCAGCTAAAACTGAATCTGGTGATCCTAAGGGCAGCACGGAATTAATCTGTTTCGCAGCACAGAGTTAATTTCCCGAGTCTGATCCTGATTTCCCGAGTGCTGACTCCACCACTAGCAGGTTTGGGGAGGAACAAGCACGTTAGAGGCTACATTTGTTTGTGCTGCTGGCAAGGCTTCCTCCCACGCAGCAAATTTATGATCTTTACCCCAAAACAAATCAACAGAGGGGGTTTGAGTGGAACTTTTGTCATTCACAGGCCTCAACAAACAAGTGAAGGTTGAGGGGAAAGGATGCTTCTGGACGCAGAGCAGCTTCCCTCTACGCTTTGTAGTGGGTAGAAGAGGAATTTTCATGAAAAATGTTAAATGTTTGTGTATTTTTTTAATGCTTGGAAAGATACTCAAGAAAATCCTCAGACTGTAACTTGTAAGACCAGTCTGCCATCTTAAAAGCTTATTATGTGCAAATTTGATTAGAGCAGGTCTTCTAAAGTATTCAGGCGATATTTAAGATAATGAAGTTTTGTTCCTTAATTCAATTTTGTCTCCCATCTGGAAGAAATTAAAAATGCAAGCCATGCATGGTTTCATTCCTTAAAAATATCTCATGCCCTGCTTCACTGTCCCTGCCTGTCTGGGCTGTGAGTGTGTGGCTGGGCTGGGGGTGACAGGTCCCCTCTCCTGGTGCCCCGCTGGCCTGGCTGGCGTGTCCCCTCCGTGTGTCACCACACAGACCATGGTCCTGGTGAGGTCCTGCCCTGCTTCCCATTGTCTCTCTGTCTCAGTGAAATCATCTGTGGGACATGAGTCCACTGCACATTCCCTGCTGGTCCTGCCATATATGAGCATGTGATAAATGGTGATTTCTTCTCCGAATAGCTTGTGATCCATAATGGAGTAAAAAGAATTCAAGAGTTGCTAACACCTGTCAGAATTAGAACTTGAGTTGTACTAACACTTTTTAATTCTTATAGGGGAACATCCTTTACTTTAAATGATATAGTCTCTCTGAAAATAAACTTTTTTTAAACTATTTTTGAAGTTTGGAATTGTGAAAATCTAAGTCTGGAATTCACAGATCAGTGGAGTTTTTGGCCATTTTAATTCCACATTTTGTTGTAGCAGGGTTTCAATATGCTGACTGACACAGTTTCTCCCCGGTGTTGTCCAGGCCAGGAGGTTTTGTTGTTGGAGAGCTCCAGGGGATCCCAGTGGGGATTTTGTGGCTGCACCTGCCCAGGCTGTGCTGTCCTGGCTGGCATTTGCGGCACTGCCGGTTCCATGGGTCACCAGGGACAGCTAAAGTCCCTGCTGGCATTTCTGCTCTGCCGGGAGGATCCCTGCCTTCCCTCCGCTCTGTGCTCTCATCACTCCAAGCCCTCCCTTCCTTCCTTTCCTTCCTCCTGGCAGTTTTGGGCTGTTGCTTCATGGTGTTAAAAGGGGTCTCACACTGCAGGTGCTTCCCTGTGGCAGCAGGAGCCCGCTGTGGGTGTGCCGGGGGCTCTGCAGGCTCTGTGGGTGCCCGAGTGCTGCCTGTGGGTGTGCCAGGGGCTCTGTGGGTGCCTGAGTGCTGCCTTTGGGCGTGCCAGGGGCTCTGCAGGCTCTGTGGGTGCCCGAGTGCTGCCTTTGCCCGTGCTGGGGGCTCTGCAGGCTCTGTGGGTGCCTGAGTGCTGCCTGTGGGTGTGCCAGGGGCTCTGTGGGTGCCTGAGTGCTGCCTTTGCCCGTGCCAGGGGCTCTGCAGGCTCTGTGGGTGCCCGAGTGCTGCCTTTGGGTGTGCCAGGGGCTCTGTGGGTGCCTGAGTGCTGCCTTTGGGCGTGCCAGGGGCTCTGCAGGCTCTGTGGGTGCCTGAGTGCTGCCTTTGGGCGTGCCAGGGGCTCTGCAGGCTCTGTGGGTGCCCGAGTGCTGCCTTTGCCCGTGCCGGGGTCTCTGCAGGCTCTGTGGGTGCCCGAGTGCTGCCTTTGGGCGTGCCAGGGGCTCTGCAGGCTCTGTGGGTGCCTGAGTGCTGCCTTTGGGCGTGCCAGGGGCTCTGCAGGCTCTGTGGGTGCCTGAGTGCTGCCTTTGGGTGTGCCGGGGGCTCTGCAGGCTCTGTGGGTGCCTGAGTGCTGCCTTTGGGTGTGCCGGGGGCTCTGCAGGCTCTGTGGGTGCCCGAGTGCTGCCTTTGGGTGTGCCGGGGGCTCTGTGGGTGCCCGAGTGCTGCCTTTGGGTGTGCCAGGGGCTCTGTGGGTGCCCGAGTGCTGCCTTTGCTCGTGCCAGGGGCTCTGCAGGCTCTGTGGGTGCCCGAGTGCTGCCTTTGCCTCTCCAGGTGCTCCGGAGGAGGAGGAGGATGCTGTCCCGACTGCGCGTGGCCGCGGCGCCCTGCGCGATGGCGCGGCGCAGCCTGCACACCAAGGAGAAGGGCAAGCCGCTCATGCTGAACCCGCGCACCAACAAGGTGGGTCTGTGTCCTGTCTGTCTGTGTCACCTGTGTCTGCTGATAGTCCTGTGCCCCCTGTGCTCTGACACAGCCAGAGCGGGGCGGCGAGGCTGGCAGCAGTTCCTGCCCCGGCTGCCCCAGCCAGCCCGGCTCTGTCCTCGCTGCCACTGCTGCCCTGGGCACACGAGGGGCTGCTGGCACTGCTGAGCCCAGGGACAGCTTTAGCAGGGAGAGGGTCTGACCTGAGAGTTTGCAAGAGTTAACTCTGAATTCGCTAACCATAGGAAGCGTTAGCCTCTCTGTCCTAGCCCTGGCCCTTTCCTGGGACACCGACAGCTGGGGCTGAGCCACATCACCTAAGAAATACCCCTCTGCAGAGTCTGAAAGAGCATCTAAAAACAAACCTTGGTGGGAGCTGACTGGGAGGTACGAATATCATGTTAATTCCATGCTTTGAGGCAGACTCCTAAGAAAGTAGCATTTTATTCCCTTCACAAAACTGTTCCTGTTTGCACAAGCCCATCCTCAACCTCCTTTTTTTCCCCCCCCCCACACTGGGGTTGTAGTGGCCTTCAGGAATCTTGCAGCCATTAATGTGTAAATTAAAACTGGTCAGAAATCAGATGAGAGCTTTTGGGGGCTGGTCCAAGATGTCTGAAGTGGTCAAGAAAGGCGGCAAGTCTGCCTGTCTCTGACATTTGCCCTATCTCTCTGCTCAGGGCATTTCCTGAGCAGTGGGGCTGGGTTATTCTACCCTTCCCTTCCACCCTGGACAGCAGAGTGCAAGATGCCTCAATCCTGCATGAATCCAGGCTGCCTAGACAGGGAGAGAGAGCTGTGGAAGGTAGAGACTGGCTGACTGCAAAACTGAAGTTGAGATTGCTGTGTCAGGGAAAGAGAAAAGAGTAGATTGGTGTGATTTGTCAAGATCAGATTGTCTTGAGACTCTGAGTTCTAAAGACTTTGACATGGCCATGGAAATTACTTCAACCCCTGTAAGCTTTTCCAAATGCTGATTATGCAATAGTATTCTGAAACAAGAACAATAGGTCATTTCTTACTGTTTTTCTAGTGGTAATATCCTTCCATTTTTTTTAACCCTGGAATTCTCAGCTGGACTGAGCACAATGCAATTTTATTCGAGGAGTAGAAGGGAGTAGGGACCTTCTGGTTAATGGCAATTGATTTTGTGAATATTTTAATGCCTCCAAGAAGTTACACTGGTGAGAGGGAACCCCATTCTGCATTAGTTTGTCTCTCCTGTATCCGCCTGTCCTTCCTGCTGACGCCTGTTGGAATGGATCAGAAAGCTCACTGAGTGATACTGCTGGATGCAGTATCTGTATGGAAATGCATTTTGGATATTCAGCAAAGACATAAATGATTTATTAAACACACTGAGTACTTTACCCCTTGTGCCTCACTTGTGTATAGAGATATATATATATTATCTATGTACAGAAACAGATAAAGGGTGTTATTTCTTGCTGTCAGCTTGTTGAGGTTATCATGTTTTTCTTGATTAGATTTAATTTTTACATCCTCTATCAACCCTGCAGAACATTTGGTCTCCCCTAAGGCGCACGTCCCTAAAACAAGAGCTGCAGAAGGACAGCATCAGGGGCAGGACCTCGCCCTTGCCCTTGTGCGAACTTATCTGTTGCTCTTTGCCACTCGAGTAGGTTTTTCTCTTACAGTTGCATTTTGTTTCTTGCCCACCCTGAGCTGTGTGTTGAGCTGTGTGTGTTTCTTTTCTTGCCCACCCTGAGCTGTGTGTTGAGCTGTGTGTGTTTCTTTTCTTGCCCACCCTGAGCTGTGTGTTGAGCTGTGTGTTTTTCCTTTCTTGCCCACCCTGAGCTGTGTGTTGAGCTGTGTGTTTTTCCTTTCTTGCCCACCCTGAGCTGTGTGTCGAGCTGTTTGCGTTTCTTTTCTTCCCACCCTGTGTGTGTGTTTCTTTTCTTGCCCACCCCGAGCTGTGTGTTGCAGGTGAGCACACAGTCACCCCACCTGGTTTGGGTTTTGGTGTTTGAGGGGCAGATTGGAGGTGTTCATTGTCAGGATGGCTCAAAGAGGCAGTGAGCTCTCTGGGCCGCCTCAGTGCTGCAGCCAGCAGCTGCTGTGGCATGCTTCTCCATCAGAGCCCTGCATGCTGTGGGACTGCTGCTCCCTGATGGAGCTCCCAGTGCAGTTCATTGGCTCCAGCACCTTCAGTTCTGCTGGGGGTCCCCAGCATTTTCAGCTTGCTTGGAACACTGAGAACAATCTCCGTGGTTTAGTGCTGGCAATTAAATTGTTACTGATATGGTGCCGGGCTTCAGATGGGGCAGGGTTTGTTCATCCAGCACAGAGCAGGAGGACAGGATCCCTGACTGGGGATGTCTGCTCTGCCACGTGGAGGGCCATCAGAGTGTTCTTGTCTCCACTGGAAATACATGACCTGTAATGTTATCTGTGTGTTTGTTTTCTGTGGCTTGCAGAAAATTTGTCACTGCATAGTTGGCCACGCTCCCTGTACTTCAGTTGGTTATTTTGGTGAAGAAGGGTGATGGTATTTTGTACTGTGGGTTCCATTACCCCATTTTCCGTGGCTCTTCCTCAGGGTTGTTAGGCTATCACAGAATCCCTGGGGTTGGAAAAGCCCTCCCAGCCATCGAGTCCAAGCTGTCACCCGATCCCCACCTTGTCACCCAGCCCAGAGCTCTCAGTGCCACGTCCAGGCCCAAACCTCCCTGGGCAGTTACAATTCCTGACCTCCCTTTCCATGGGGAAATCCCTTCCGATGTCCAAAAACTTCTCCTGCACTGACAGTGCCTCTCACAATTTTGGATTCAGCAGGTACCTTTAGGATTTATGTATGCATATATTTGTGTGCATGTATCTGCCTGGAATGGCAATAGATATGTGCATGGAAATATGTGATAAATGTTAAAGAAACATTCACTGGTGGCAGGTTAATAATCCCAGGCTGATCCTGAGGAATTTTACCAGTGTATTATCTTTCATGCAGGTGGTCATCTTCTCATATGTTATATTTTGCTCACAGTTTCATCTGTGTTCATTCGCAGCTTTTTCAGCCCAATTTATTTTCATGCATGGCTTCCAGAATGCTTCCAGAAACTGTGATAAATTTACCTTTGCATAGAGACAATTTTTTTAGCAAACTTGTAAACATCACCTCACTGACTTGTAGGAAATACCCTAACAGTACATTTCCAATTCAGAATAAAAAAATAAACAGAAAAAACACAGCCAAAGTTAAAGCTATTTTGACAAAATAAAAGGGATTGCCCAAGAGAGTGCAAAGAAAGGATTGTATGAGCTTGAAGATGTAAAAGCAGATGCTCCCTTGCACTGCCCTTTCTCACCATGCTGGTTTTGACATGTTTCATTTTTTTAAATACATTTTAGATTTAGGCTTAGCCAGCTGTGTTGAGCAGCCAGGGCATGGAATACGCAGTGCCCCTGTGCCTTCCTGGGGAAGCCAGGATAAACAGGATGTGGGGAGGGAATGCAGATGGTGATCGTTGCTAAGAAGTGCAGTGCTCGGGACATTGCTATCAGTTTGTGATCAGTAAGGAGGAAAGACCCCAGAAGGCAGGAAAATGACAGAAACTGAGCGCACACCCCCAGCCCAAAAGTCCCACCGCAGGTCTGTGTGCTGCCCAATGGTTTGGACATGGTGGGGCTCTTGGATGGAGCTGGCATGGCCACGTACCTGCAGGTTTTATCAGCTTCCCTGAGATCCGTGTGCTTTCAGAAGGAATTACACCTGGGCACATGGAGCTGTTTAATCTGTAACCCGGTGCCAAAGGTGGTGGGAGGGTATCGAGCCTCATTTACCTTGGCCCAGGTGTTCTGCTCAGCACCTCTGGGCTGGGGGTGGGGGGTGCAGGAAGGGCACTGCCTGGGGCTGTTACACCATTGTGGCATTAATGCCCTTGAGGAGAGCAGGAGCAGCCACATCCCCAGGGATGCCATTGCAATCACGGGGCTCAGGACTCTGCCGTTGGTGTCCATGAAAATGTACCACGAGGGGCTGGGACACTTCCTTGGCAGGGAGTGGAGCCTTTCTGCTCCTGGCTTTCCCCTCGTCTGCAGGAGAGTGCTTCCAGCTGCCCCAGACAGCTGTGGGCTGGCTGAGCGTGGGTTGTCAGGCAGAGTGGTGCAGTGTTCTGCCTTGCAGAGGGGTCCAGGAGCTGGGGGCACCTTTGCCTGGGAGAGAGGGAGTGTGAAACGGCTTGGAGATCCCATGGGATCTGTGCTGTGTCACAGAGCATTGCCTGGGGGCACCTATGCCTGGGAGAGAGGGAGTGTGAAACGGCTTGGAGATCCCATGGGATCTGTGCTGTGTCACAGAGCATTGCCTGGGGGCACCTATGCCTGGGAGAGAGGGAGTGTGAAACGGCTTGGAGATCCCATGGGATCTGTGCTGTGTCACAGAGCATTGCCCTGCTGTGTCAGCCACACCCACCGGGGTACAGACTGCTGCTCTGGGAGAACACAGGGAGAGAATCCAGTTTAAAACTGAAGGAGGAAAGAAAGCAGGAGTTTTCTGTTCTCATAAACTTTTATTCTCTGCTAGAGATAGTGAAGACACCTTTGAATCTTATGTAATGAACTTTATGAATGAACTTTATTAATTTCCAGTGGAGGCATCTTGTGCAATAGTGAACTTTGTGTTTAGCCCAAGGGAGCAAAGTCAAGGGAAGCAGCCCGCAATCCGACATAAAATCTACTTTGTTTCCAAGATGTTTATGATGCTGCTTCAAAGGCTGTGCTCCCTGCTGAATCTGTTCTAGCAATTACTAGGAGTTACAAGGAAAGCATTTTTTAAGTCTCATGAGTAACTAATTTTTCAGACAGTGGCGTGTTTGGATATAAACTGTGTGTACATCTTTGTCAGGAGCCCTGGATGGGGGTTTTGCTGTATATGAGAGCATTTATGGTTGGTTAAAAGTACACTCTCATATACGTGGCTGCGAGACTGCAGGCGGGGAAGACTTACCACCACTACTACTTCTCTGCTTGGAAACCTCTGAGAATTACTTACTCAGTGGCGCTATAAAAGTCCTGCTTGCAGCATCCAGGCTGCTCCACGCAAGGCACACAGCTAGAATTTGTGTGTGCTGGTATTTATAGCAGCAGGGGCTTTGTGCAATGGAGCCCAGTTGCTGCGAAGTCCCAGTGCCAGAGCATGTGGATTGAAGTTCATGGTGGCTCAGCGTGAGCTTGTCTGAACTAAAATAGCATCAGCGTTTCACTCCAGCAGCTTTTTTCGTTCCCCCTCCCAGCAGAAGGTTGGTTTTGTGGCAGTGAATTTGTCCGTTGTGGAGTGTTAATTAATTAATCAGTGGTCTTTGAGGTGTGCTGGGCTCCCTCCTGGATGCGCGCCCTGCTTGGCTGTGCTGGCCTGGGGACAACCCCTGCTTGTCCTGAGCTGAGAAGAGGATTAAGGAGGCTGATGGCAGTGAAAGTCAGCACACAGCACCTGGGGAGAGGACACCCGGCCTGCAAACAGTGATCCCTACTGCTTACACCCAGACTGTGGGAGTACTTAAGCTCTTAATCCCAGGGAAAGCTGGGGTGAGCTTGGGCCTTAGGCGTGGGTTCTTGTGTGATTTGAGCAATCGGTGCCAGCTGCGTGGGCTGAGTGATCTCCCTCATCCCCTGTGTCTGGCTGTGCCCCTGATCCCCTGGCTCTGCCAGTGCCCCCTGATCCCCTGGCTCTGCCAGTGCCCCCTGATCCCCTGTGTCTGGCTGTGCCCCTGATCCCCTGTGTCTGCCTCTGCCCCCTGATCCCCTGTGTCTGGCTGTGCCCCTGATCCCCTGTGTCTGGCTGTGCCCCTGATCCCCTGTGTCTGCCTCTGCCCCCTGATCCCCTGTGTCTGGCTGTGCCCCTGATCCCCTGGCTCTGCCAGTGCCCCCTGATCCCCTGTGTCTGGCTGTGCCCCCTGATCCCCTGTGTCTGGCTGTGCCCCTCATCCCCTGGCTCTGGCTGTGCCCCTGATCCCCTGGCTCTGCCAGTGCCCCCTGATCCCCTGTGTCTGGCTGTGCCCCTGATCCCCTGTGTCTGGCTGTGCCCGTGATCCCCTGTGTCTGCCTCTGCCCCCTGATCCCCTGTGTCTGGCTGTGCCCCTGATCCCCTGTGTCTGGCTGTGCCCCTGATCCCCTGGCTCTGCCTCTGCCCCCTGATCCCCTGTGTCTGGCTGTGCCCCTGATCCCCTGGCTCTGCCTCTGCCCCCTGATCCCCTGTGTCTGGCTGTGCCCCCTGATCCCCTGTGTCTGGCTGTGCCCCTCATCCCCTGGCTCTGCCAGTGCCCCCTGATCCCCTGTGTCTGGCTGTGCCCCCTGATCCCCTGTGTCTGGCTGTGCCCCCTGATCCCCTGTGTCTGGCTGTGCCCCTGATCCCCTGTGTCTGCCTCTGCCCCCTGATCCCCTGTGTCTGGCTGTGCCCCCTGATCCCCTGGCTCTGCCAGTGCCCCCTGATCCCCTGTGTCTGGCTGTGCCCCCTGATCCCCTGGCTCTGCCAGTGCCCCCTGATCCCCTGTGTCTGGCTGTGCCCCCTGATCCCCTGTGTCTGGCTGTGCCCCTGATCCCCTGGCTCTGCCTGTGCCCCTGATCCCCTGTGTCTGGCTGTGCCCCTGATCCCCTGTGTCTGCCTCTGCCCCCTGATCCCCTGTGTCTGGCTGTGCCCCTCATCCCCTGGCTCTGCCTCTGCCCCCTGATCCCCTGTGTCTGGCTGTGCCCCTCATCCCCTGGCTCTGCCTCTGCCCCCTGATCCCCTGTGTCTGGCTGTGCCCCTGGTCCCCTGTGTCTGGCTGTGCCCCTGGTCCCCTGTGTCTGGCTGTGCCCCTGATCCCCTGTGTCTGGCTGTGCCCCTGATCCCCTGTGTCTGGCTGTGTCCCTGATCCCCTGTGTCTGGCTGTGCCCCTGGTCCCCTGTGTCTGGCTGTGCCCCTGATCCCCTGGCTCTGGCTGTGCCCCCTGATACCCTGTGTCTGGCTGTGCCCCTGATCCCCTGGCTCTGCCTCTGCCCCTGATCCCCTGGCTCTGCCTCTGCCCCTGATCTTTTGGGGCTGGCTGGAAGGGTGCTAGGTGTGTGATACTGCAGCTCCATCCTGGGAGATACTGCAGTGTGGGAACTCAGCACATCACTTTGGATGTGCGGAGTCTCCCAAGACCCCACCGGGGGTCTTGGAGATCTTGGCATGATACCTGGAACACTTGGTGGCTTGACTTTGATCCTGCAAATGAATTGGCAGCTTTGTATGAGAGTTGGAAGGTCACGAGTTTAATGGGTGTGTTCACAGGGTGCACACAGGGCGAAAATACAAGTTTTGAGATTTTTGGTATGAGGGTAATGGGGACAAGATGGGGGGAACAGGGCGTGTCTCGTCCTTCTTCTTTCTTCTTCTTGTTCTCCATCTTCTGCTGTGATGTTGGCACTTGGGGATTGGTTTAGCATAGAAGTGCACTGTCTAACATAGGTGATAGGTATTGGAAATTAAAGGTAAATATGATGTACGTAGTTTGTAGTATAAAAGACGATGCTGCCTCGGGGGCGGTTGGAGAGTGCTGTGGCTGCCTTGCTGAACAGACCTCTGCTCGTCAGGGAGAAAACTTTATAGATGAGAAATAATAAACAATCCGAAGATCGAACTCCAGAGAGTCCAGTTTTGTTCTTCAGAGCCTGGGGCCACTCCAGGACCACCCAGCTCATCTTGGGACAGAGACCAGACAGCCGGACCCGAGACTGCAGGGCAGTCCCAAATCCACATCCAAATCCAAAAGAAGCTCATGGTCATGGACAAAGATACTGCGAGTGTTGGAAGGACTCAGGAGTTCTATCTCAGTGCTCTGGACTAAGCTTGCTCTGTTCCAGTTGGAGCAAGGGATGAATTTCTGTGTGAAGGCTGATGTAGTTCTGATTCCTGATTTAGGCCTAGGCAGAAATTAAAGCCTCTTTGAATACACTAAGATGTAATTGTCATGTAAATCAACAGCTGAAAGTACTTAGTGTCACTTAAAAATTCATCCTGTTTGATGTTATTGTGACTCCAGAGGCATTGAACAGCTAGATTCCCTACAGACAGAGGGAGTGTGAATAAACTGAATAAAGATGGGCCTCTGTTCTGCTTGGAGCTAAGCTCAGGGCTCCTGGACGCTATTGTGGGCCCAGGTGTTGTAAGGACGCAGGTTCCACTCTACAGGGAAGTGGGAAAAGCCACATTCTGGTGTCATGGTAATAGCAGCGATTATAGATTTGGTAGTTGTGGTTTTTGGAGGACTTGAGGCTTTCTGGAGGGGAGGATGCAGGTTTTGGTAGTGAGGTGTTCCTCTGGGGTTACAGTGAGATGTCAGTGTAGCATTATGGCTCCTCTGAGGGGACCCTGGCCTTCCCCAGGCTGCAAACTCCAGTGGCCTTGCTGACCAGAGACTAAACTTCTTCTTGCCTTCCTCTTCTTCTTCCTCTAAACGCTGTAAATATTTTGGCACCGTTTTTGTTTCTGTGGTGTCTAGGGTAAAAGTCAACATACTACAAATGCTTGCCAGCCATGCTCAGCCTTGGGGCCCGAGCCACTGGCACTGCCAGCAGTTTGTGTGGGAAAGGGCTGCTTTTGGGGCGATTTAACTGCATTTAAAGGTATTAAACTGCTGATGGCAGCAGGCCAGGGGCGTCGAGGAAAAGGGAAGATAGCCGAGAGGAGTTTGTGTGGAGCTTGCATTTCTGCTCGCAGAGAATAATATTTCTAGTGAAGTATGCAGAAGTGGAACTAATCCTTTGCAACACAGGAAAAACCTCTGTGGCACCCAGAGCATGATCCTGTGGGTTCTTCTTCTTTCGTGTCAGTTTCTCTCTGTTTACATGGCTGTGTTCTTCGTGGAACTGTTGGGTTATTCAGATCAGTGTTTGGAAAAAAATACCACTACAGTGGCTAAAGTGGGACTGTTAAGCCCCACAAAAAAAAACCCAAAAAAAACTTAGAAATCAACTCCCAAAAAACCAGCAGCAAAGTTAAAAACTTGAAGACTAAACTGTCATCTGAAATGTATTTGTATTTACTATTGGAAGAATACTGGAGACTAGCAATTAGACTGGGAAAGAAAAGAGTGGTTTGCAAATGACTCCTGAGTACTTGTAGAAAAGCTCTACTGTCCTAGTAGGGAAAGGTTAAATTGAAGTCAGTGTTTAGTGTCAAATCTATTACGTGAAAGGTTGGCAGACATGAAAATAAATACAGAGAAAAACAGATTCATTTTAGGGTTAAACACTTGGAGTTTTCTGTAAGAGGGCAAAACAGTGAAGGTTTTGGGTATGGGTTGTTGTTTTTTCTTGCTTTCTAGCTCTTCAAGTATTTTATTACTGTAGAGCATAGTGTAGAATCAGTACAGGAAAGCAGGTGGACTGCTTTAGTCAGTGTAGTCAAAACAACTGATATTAAATATAACCTAAATAGGAAAGAGAAAAATAATGTTAAAATAGTAATTATTTAACGATGGGATTTTTTTCTTTAAGGACTATTGTTTAGAAACCATTCAGGTATGATGAATTACACTACAACTGGACTCTTTTTAGAAATTTTTGTTAATGGTTGTGTGTTCTACAGATACCTGTGAAGAGTGTGTTCTCACACAAGCAGAGGTGAAAATCTTTGTATTCTAATCTGAATTGATGCCTTTACTGTCAGTGGAAAAGTACCGATTTTTATTTCTCGTCAGCTGAGGAGCTGAACATGGATGATCTTTGTGGGTCACCTCCACAAGGATCATCTGATTCTCTGACCTTTCTGATGGCAGGAGGAATTTGGAGTGTAATTACAAGGCATAAGGCAAACTTTAGAAAGCTTTTTTTTTTTTTTTTAGCTTAGCAATAAGAATCCGAAGGTTGAGAAATGGTTCAAATTAGTATTTAAATAACAATAAATTTAAACTCTGTCCACTCTCCCAAATGGAGAAGAGGGGGAAGTTTTTGCGGGTGAACTATTCTAATTTGCTACCAGCGAGGCTTTTTGGTAGTAGACAAATGGATTAGATCCATCCCTAAGTGAAAATTAAGTATTTGGGTTGGACTGTGATCTTAATAGAAGCATTAAAGCAATTCAGTAACTTGGGCATCAGGCTGTATTACTGAAAAAAGCAGCAAATGGAGCAACTGAGATAAAAATCTGAGCTACAGTTACTGTCTGTGACTGTAGGGACGAGCCTGGGTGACAGTAGAACAATGGCAAAGGCAGCTGTTATTTCACTTTTAACCCCTTTGCAGCAGCACCTCTCTGCTGCTCTCCAGCTCCACAGAGGACAGTCAGATGTGGCAAGGTCTGGGCAGTGTGGGTGGAAAGGAATGGCCCCCAAAAGGTGAGGAGAACCCCAGGAGGGGCAAACACCCCCCGAGCCTGCCTGCAGCACAGGGTGCAGTGGCAGAGTTCCTGGGAGAGGGAATTCCCGGGGCAGGGACTGATGATTGCTGCTCACCTCTCGTTCTCAGGGCATGGCCTTCACCTTACACGAGCGACAGATGCTGGGGCTGCAGGGACTCCTGCCTCCCAAAATAGAGACACAGGACATCCAAGCCTTACGCTTCCACAAGAATCTGGCAAAAATGACTGACCCCTTGGAGAAGTAAGCGCTGCTCCGGCCTTGTCCCGTGGTGCGAGTGAGCGGGAGCATCGGGGCTGGAAATAAGATGGAGATGGGAAAATACTGTCTGGGGGTAACCAGAGTTTCCAGTTCCTCTGCTGGGTATTTCAGTTCTTGGGTGTTGTTTTCATTTTGGCACAGAGCACTGCTTTCATCCCGCGGTCAGATGAGGTTGGGAAGCTTTTTTTCTTTTTCTATTCCTTTTTCTTTTTTTTTTAATATTCCATGTTCATAAAACAGCAGAAGAGAGCGTGTGAAAATCAGTAACGGAGCTGCAAACCTGCCTGCAGCCCGTCACACGTATTTCTGTGGTATGTAAGATGGAGTGGCAGGTTGTTAGAGCACAGCAGGTGGCATTCAGCCCAGTCTGTAAAAATGTGTGATAATGAAGGTAAACTGAGCGTTTGAGATGCCAAAACCAGTGTTCAACATAGACAGTAGTTACTGCTAAAAAAGACTAAGAGAGTAGAATTTTAAGTCCCATAAGGTTAATTTTTTTATATCTTTTATTACTTAACACACTGGTTTGGTGAGCTGCAAAGGATTTTTCTGTGTTTTATTTTTAGAATGCCGTGTTTTTAGCATCCCATTACTGTTTTCACATAATCTTTGTGTATCTCTGCCTGTGAAAATACACAGTCTCCCACAGGCAGGAGGAGAACTGGAATGGCTTTTGGACCACATCAAAGCTCTTTTGTTCTCATCAGAAGTGAAGGATGGCTCTTAAATCCACAGCATGTCACTTGCTGGTCCAAAGCGGTCCTGTCGCGTATTGGCCAAGTGACCAGCTGCCGTGGCCTGAGGCAGATTGCTAATTCATTATCTTTATGTTGTTGGGTCAGCAGGACAGGGTATGGGTTGATACACAGCAGATTGGTGGGTAAATTTGCAGAAATTCAGATTTGATTTACACACCCACTTAAGCCCGTCAGAATGAGCCTTCTGGTGGGGCTCAGTTTGCTGCACGTGTGTGTTGGTGCTGAGATTCACAGGACACATCTTCTGGGTGGAAAATTATTTCAGTGAAATTTTGTTTGCAAGGGTGCTGAGACTCCCTGCAGTAAATCCCTGGGCTTTGTTTAGTCACATTTGTCATTATTCCCTTGCCAGCACGCACAGTGTGTCCACCCAGCATTTCCATCTCACTGCTGCTCCCTTCCCAGCTTCCCTTTGGTGCTCCCAGCCTGACTCAGGGAGAGGGGGCTTTCCCGAGGGAGCAGCACGAGTGGGAGACAGCCAGGGGTGTTTTTCCTTGTGCTGGTTGATTACAGGTACATCTACATCATGGGCATCCAGGAGAGGAACGAGAAGCTGTTCTACAGGGTGCTGCAGGACGACATTGAGCGGCTCATGCCCATCGTGTACACCCCCACCGTGGGGCTGGCCTGCTCCCAGTACGGACACATCTTCAGGAGACCAAAGTAAGGACACACACACCTTGCTGCTGCTTTTATTGTCCTTTCCTCTGCATTCGCACCTGAGATTTGCAAGTGTTTTCTGTCATTTTCATCCTGGTGCAGCTTGTGCCACGTCAGGGCAGTAAAAGTTTGTTAGGATATATCTCATGACACAGTGTGTATTGAGAAAGAAAACGTTTGGAAGCAGACGTGGAGATGGGTCACGTAAATATCCCCAAGTGCAGGGCTTCAGCCCCATTTCCAGCTCTTCCCAGGTACCACACAGCTCTGCAGTTCCAGGGGGGATTTCCTCAGCTATCAGAGTCCCTTCTGTGGCTCTGAGGGTCTGTGTCGGGGCAGGGCCTCTGGAAGGGAGTGTAGATTGGATGGGATTTATGGACATCACCCTCACCCTGCTGCAGAGGGGTGCTTCAGGTGGGTTCCTTAGGTCCCTGCACAGGAGGGGTGTTCAGGGGGTTCCTCACCCATCCCTGTGTCACCCTGCACAGGAGGGCTGTTCAGGGGTTCCTCACCCATCCCTGTGTCACCCTGCACAGCAGGGCTGTTCAGGGGTTCCTCACCCATCCCTGTGTCACCCTGCACAGCAGGGGCTGTTCAGGGTTCCTCACCCATCCCTGTGTCACCCTGCACAGCAGGGCTGTTCAGGGGTTCCTCACCCATCCCTGTGTCACCCTGCACAGCAGGGCTGTTCAGGGGTTCCTCACCCATCCCTGTGTCACCCTGCACAGCAGGGCTGTTCAGGGGTTCCTCACCCATCCCTGTGTCACCCTGCACAGCAGGGCTGTTCAGGGGTTCCTCACCCATCCCTGTGTCACCCTGCACAGCAGGGCTGTTCAGGGGTTCCTCAGGTCCCTGCCCCAGGGGAGGAACCGATATTTTCCTTTGAGCAATTTATGTCAGCAGCTATAAAAATTTGAATTTTAAATTGTCCTATTTGGCGTTCAGTTTTACAAAAGCAAGGTGAAATTTCTAATTGTCGCTCACAAAATATTTCTGGTTTGTGATTTGTTTTTTTTTTCTTTCAGGGGATTATTTATTTCCATCTCAGACAGAGGCCACATAAGGTCAATTGTGAACAACTGGCCAGAGAACGATGTTAAGGTACTGTCATGGTGTGATTTTAATTTTTAGTTGTTATTCCATCTCAGCTGAGTCTTTTGAGATTTACTAGTATTTGGTGGAAACATGAGTATTAAGTAATGCATTCTGGCTCTTTAGTGATGCTGGCAGAATGCAGCTCATTGAGGTGATGCACATCTTGAAGATCAGTGTTTCACCCTAAATGGGTTCCTAATGGGTTCATGGGTTGAGGAAAATATTCCTCATGAGCTGCTCTTCGTCTGACTGTGCAAACATACCTCAGTTTTCACCTGGGAAAAAACCACAGCTGATATTGAGCTAATCTTTATAAATTTCAGTGATTGTGTATGATTTGACCTGCTTTTTTTTTCTCCCCTTTTTTTTTCCATCAGGCTGTTGTGGTCACTGATGGAGAAAGAATATTGGGTCTTGGAGACCTGGGGGTGTACGGGATGGGAATTCCAGTGGGAAAGCTGTGTTTGTACACAGCCTGTGCAGGGATACACCCAGATAAATGCCTGCCTGTGTGCATCGACGTTGGGACTGATAACCCAGTGAGTCACCACTATAAAAGTGGGGGTTTTTAAAAAGCATTCCAGGCTAAATGTGGGGAATGTGGGCAAGCTGTGGTCAAAAGGAATACCCCCAAAAAGTGAGGAGAACCCCAGGAGAGGCAAACACACCCCAACCCTGCCTGGAGCAAAGGGTGCAGTGGAAGAGTTCCTAGAAAAGGGAGTTATAGGATTCTAGGGTTTTTTTTTTTTTTTTTTTTCTTTTTTTGAGCACTGTTATTTAAGATAAACCTGAGTATTTTATGCAAAGGGTAAAAGGTTTGGGGTTCACTATATAGGGATTAAAAGTGCCCATTGATTTGTCCATGAAAGGGTGCATCTGGAAGTAATTGGAATGCTGGAACACTGCAAAATGGGCAGTCAGTTTTGACCTGACTTTTAAGAAGCTGGGAATGGGAATTAGATTTATTGAGGCAGTTTATTGTTGGCAGTATTGATTTGTTCTGTTTCAAAAGCTGGGGCTGTGTGCCTGCAGCACCTCGGGCGTGAGCTGTGCTGGGTGTGCCCTGGGGAGGGATTCACCCTGCTCTCTGCCTGGCCTGTTCCCTGCAGACCCTGCTGAAGGATCCCTTCTACATGGGGCTGTACCAGAAGAGGGATCGCTCGCAGGTCTACGATGACCTGATCGATGAGTTCATGGAAGCCATCACGGACAGGTAGGGCACAGAGCAGCCCTCGCAGCTGTCCAGGGCGTGAGGAGAGCGCCAGAGGCTGGGGCGGGCTGTGTCTGTCCCTCCTGTCTGTCTGTCCCTGCAGCGAGCTCCTCGGTGACCCAGAGCACGCTGCCTGTGGTTATCTGTGCGAGGCACAGAACGGAGACAGCGCTCTGGGCTCTGCCCGAGGACAGCCTGCTGCACAGATAAGGGATGGGGCGCAGGCTCTGCTGCTCCCCCCTGCCTCTGGGGGTGATGGCGGTGTTTGCCATCCCCTGTAGGTATGGCCAGAACACACTCATCCAGTTTGAGGACTTTGGAAACCACAATGCTTTCCGGTTCCTGAGGAAGTACCGGGAGAAGTACTGTACCTTCAACGACGACATCCAAGGTACACCCTTTGTCTGTGTTCCTGAACATCCCTGCAGGAACTCTTCCCAAAGCCACAGCCTGCCATGGAGACGTGTTCAGCTGCCCTCAGATTTGCTCTGCTCTCACAGGGACAGCCTCAGTGGCCTTGGCAGGACTGCTGGCAGCCCAGAAAGCCACTGGGAAACCACTCACAGACCAGAAAGTGCTGTTCCTTGGAGCAGGAGAGGTGAGTCCTCTTGAGGGCCCAGAGCAGCAAGAGATATTTAAAATGTGTATTTTCTCATTGAAGAGGTTTTCCTTCTCTGAACTCCATTGAAGAACTTCTCATATAAGGCCAGCTGAAATGCATTAGCAGAAAGGTGCCTGCCTAAACATGACTGTGTGAAAGGTGTTTAACATTTGCAGGCACTCACATTCTTCATTTCCCTGCACAGCCTTGAAGAAAGCACCAGGGACTTGTGTGTATTTGAAGGGAAACTCACCATAAAATCATGGTGTAGTGAGACCATCTTGTTGACTTTTATAGCACCGGAGGGAAGTACAGGGAGTTCTTCTCAGCAAGGTGATTGATCCAGTTTGCAGCAGGCACCAGTTACTGGTGCTGCAGTGCCAGGAGCAGCCCTGTGCTGCTCGGTGCATCAGCACAATTGCTCCTGTGGTGCTGACAAAATGACTTAATTATCTGAGAAGTTCTCCATCTGGGGAAAGGCGCTGGTGGCAGTAATTGGCCTGCTCTGCCTCATTTCTCCTGCCAGGGGGGGGCCAGCAGAGCCTCCTGCTGCCCTCTGCCAGCCCTGCCTGGGGCCGGAGCCAGGCTGGGAGTGTGGGGCATGCAGGTTTGGTGGCAGGAGGGCTGAGCCCAGCTGCCAGGCTGGGCTGCGCTGGTGTGGCTGCTGAACAGGCACAGCTCACAGCCCCTGGGGGAGCTGTCCCTGCCTGCAGGGGTGCCGCTGCTGTGCCAGGGGGCTGCCCCACACAGCGAAACACTTGCCGTGTCTCAGAGCGGGCTCCCTGAGGGGTTCTGTGGGGTCTGATGGCAGGCCTCTTCTGTGCCCTGTCACCAACCCGCGTCCTGTCACCCGCCAGGCCGCCCTGGGAATCGCCAACCTCATTGTCATGGCCATGATGGAGAGCGGTGTTTCCCACGAGGAGGCCTCCAGGAGAGTGTGGATGTTTGACAAGCACGGCCTGCTGGTCCAGGTAGGGCTGCAGCATGCCCGGGAGCCCCCCAGCACAGGGGAGCCCTGCCTTGCCCTCCCCTCACAGGAGGAACCACTGCTTTACCCGCAGGGCCGGGAGCAGAAGGTGGATCCCCACCAGGAGCCATTTGCCCACAAGGCTCCAGAGGACATACCAAAGACATTTGTAGAGGCAGTGAATGTACTTCGGCCTTCAGCTATCATCGGTGAGTGAGCTTATTTTTCTGTAATCTGGCTTTTTACTGCCTTTAATTTGTTGTCAGGGTTCTGGGCAGCTTGGTGACAGCCAGCTGCATTTCTGCTGCTGTAAAAAACATGGAAATGTGAGGTCAGTTTTCTCCTTGAGAATACACTGGGCTGTGGTGCTCCTTCTGAGCCTTGTGTCCTTAGTGATGGAGAGCAGCCACAACCATCGTGTTTCCTACAGGAGCTCCCTCACTCGAGTTGTTTGGCTGTTTTCTGACCCTCTGCAGTCCCCCCGTGGTCAGACTGTGCCAGCAGCACAGCTGGAAGCGGCAGTTCTGTGCTGCAGATCACCAGCACCTCTGGGGTCACTGACATCTGTAGGTACTTATTACAGCTGTGGCCATCTGCAGGGAGCAGATAGGATTACAGGTATTTCCTGCTGTGACTGCAGTTCCCTTGGCACGTGATTTATTTAGAAAAGGAGAGGTTTTTTTGGCTGAGTACCCTGGAGCTTGTAGGCACTGCACAAATGCATCATAGCTGAGTGTTTGTACCCCTGGGTTTGGGTGTGGTCAGGAGCACCAGTGTCAAGTGTGCATTGCACAGCTAACACCCATCAGGGATGAATCATCCACAGAGTGCCTAGAATTCCCTCTTGCTTATCCAGGACCGTGTTCCTTGTACTCATCAATACCAAAAAATAGTGTGAAGTAGGCTTCTGGAGCTCACTCAGGAGATGTTGCTGTGGAAATTGTGAGTGCCAGCCGGCCAGGAGCAGTGCCTGGCTCCATCTCCAGCTGCCAGAGGAGCTGTGCCCTGCGGGGAGGCTGTAGGGCTGCCACGAGCTCGGGGTGGGGTGGCTGTCCCAAGGCAGCCAGCCTTGATTGTGGTTTTGTGTGTTCCCCTCTCCCCCAGGAGTGGCTGGGGCTGGGCGTCTCTTCACCCAGGACGTGCTCAAAGCCATGGCTTCCATCAACGAGCAGCCCATCATATTTGCCCTGAGCAACCCCACGGCCAAGGCCGAGTGCACAGCAGAGGAGGCCTACACGCTGACAGAGGTGGGTGAGCCGGGGCTGCCCTGCCCTGCTGGGACTGCTGGGACTGCTGGGGCTGCTCTGCTGGGGCTGCCCTGCTGGGACTGCTTGGGCTGCCCTGCTGGGACTGCTTGGGCTGCCCTGCTGGGGCTGCTCTGCTGGGACTGCCCTGCTGGGGCTGCTCTGTCCTGCAGGTGCCACCAGCAGTGACCCCTGGGGCCCTGTGCTCCCTGGGCAGGGCTGGCCCCTATCCCCACCACAGCGGCTGTGTCTGGCACCCTGGCACCACCAGGTGTTGTAATGAGTCAGCCAGGAGCAAACACTCCTGGCTCTGCACCCTCCCCTGGGACCACTGCACCCTGCAGGGCAGGCACTGGGGTTTGGGATGGCTTTTCCTTAATAGCTCTACCATTATCCCCATTATCCCATAAAGGTGTTGCCTTTATGAAGCCAGGCTTTTGGCCAGTCTTTTGTGGCTCTGTGTAGGTTTTTGTGCCAGGCTGGTTGCCTCTGCAGGGAGCCCACGGGGAGGGAGGTGGGGCAGACACAGCAGGGCCCTGGGACTCAGAACCACTGCTGGCATCTCCGTGCTGGTGCTGGTGCTGTCCTGCAGCTGCTGGCATCTCTGTGCTGGTGCTGTCCTGCAGCTGCTGGCATCTCTGTGCTGGGGCTGTCCTGCAGCTGCTGGCATCTCTGTGCTGGTGCTGTCCTGCAGCTGCTGGCATCTCTGTGCTGGGGCTGTCCTGCAGCTGCTGGCATCTCTGTGCTGGGGCTGGTGCTGGTGCTGACATCTCCGTGCTGGTGCTGGTGCTGTCCTGCAGCTGCTGGCATCTCCGTGCTGGGGCTGGTGCTGGCATCTCCGTGCTGGGGCTGGTGCTGTCCTGCAGCTGCTGGCATCTCCGTGCTGGGGCTGGTGCTGTCCTGCAGCTGCTGGCATCTCCGTGCTGGGGCTGGTGCTGGTGCTGACATCTCCGTGCTGGGGCTGGTGCTGTCCTGCAGCTGCTGGCATCTCCGTGCTGGGGCTGGTGCTGGTGCTGACATCTCCGTGCTGGGGCTGGTGCTGTCCTGCAGCTGCTGGCATCTCCGTGCTGGGGCTGGTGCTGGCATCTCCGTGCTGGTGCTGGTGCTGTCCTGCAGCTGCTGGCATCTCCGTGCTGGGGCTGGTGCTGGTGCTGGCATCTCCGTGCTGGTGCTGGTGCTGTCCTGCAGCTGCTGGCATCTCCGTGCTGGTGCTGGTGCTGTCCTGCAGCTGCTGGCATCTCTGTGCTGGTGCTGTCCTGCAGCTGCTGGCATCTCTGTGCTGGTCTGAGCCCCTGCCTGCAGGCTCCAGGGCTGCAGCTCTTGAGGGGATTCATTGTGTTCTATTTCTCTTCTTTTAATACAGTCCCAAATCAAGTGACTGGTGTGTGAAAATGGGTGGGTGGAGAGCTTTCCTTGTCTGCTGCTGCAGACTGAACTCCTCCCTTGCACTGCCCACGGGGCTCAGCGTGACAGCCGCAGCAGTGGCGGTGTCACCCTGCCAGGGTGGCCCTCCACTGTCCCCATCTGTCCCACGTTCCTGGGGCTGTCAGCTCAGGGAGCTGCTGCTCCAGAGATCTGCAGCCCTGAGGAGCGCTGCAGTAACAGCCTCTGGACAAAGTCTGGATCTTATCTCTTATCATCCGGGTTGGAAAAGCCCTCCAAGGCCATCAAGTCCAACCATTCCCCAGCTCGGCCAAGGCCACCACTGTCCCATGTCCCCAAGTGCCGCATGCATGTGGCTTTTAAATCCCTACAGGGATGGGGACTCTATCGCTGCCCTGAGTAGCTGTGACAGGGATTGACAGAGCTTTATGTAAAGAAATTTTCCCTGCTGTCCAAGCTGACCCTCCCCATGCCCAGCCTGAGGCCGTTCCCTCTCCTCCTGTCCCTGTTCCCTGGGAGCACAGCCCGACCCCCCCCGGTGTCCCCTCCTGTCAGGAGCTGTGCAGAGCCACAAGGTCCCCCCTGAGCCTCCTTTGCTCCAGGCTCAGCCCCTTCCCAGCTCCCTCAGCCTCTCCTGGGGCTCCAGCCCCTTCCCAGCTCCGTTCCCTGCCCTGGACACGCTTGTAAATTAAGGTGGTTTAACATCTCTCAGATACCTTGCATTAACCAGAGCAGTGAGCTGGGCAGTGTTTCAGTTTATAAATTCCAGTGTCTTGGATAGAAGGTAAACAGGAGTTAGTTGTGCAAGCAAGACTTCAGTTGGCATAAATAAATGTAACAACTGCTGCCATCTCTCGCTGAAGGAGGCCAGGAGCACAGTTAGAGGAACCAGCCTGGTTTTTGCTTGCACTTGTTACGGAATAGCAGCAGATGAAGAGATGTTTTGGGGCAGGAGGCAGAGTTTGCCATGCTGAGTGCTGAGCCCGAGGAGCTGGCCCTCAGCGTGGCTGTCCCTGTCAGGGGCACAGGCTCCCTGGGGTCAGGAGCTGGAAGAGCACAGTGCTGTTTGCAAAGTTTGAGCCCAGTGGAGAGGAGATCTTTGGGTTTTTTCCTGTTTTGGATCCATGTGTTCTTTTATTAATGATTCTCCATGTTCCAGTTACTTGTACGTGTGGGTTATTTGGACAGTTGAGCGCTGCTGGTCAGTAAATGAACTGGTGTGGTTTTGTTCCAGTCCTTGCTCATAAATTCTGCAATGTTTATGTCTCTAGACTTTCCTGCAGCCCAGCTGTCTGTTTCACGGTGCTCTGTGGTTCTCTGAAATGTCCTCAGCTGGACACTAGCTTGCCCTTCAGCATGTATTTTCCCTAGGAGATGCAGTAATTACCTGGGAGATGGACTGCAGAGCCCTGACGGTTGCATGGTTCTCTGGAAATCTCCAGCTCCACTGGCTGTGTCACGCAGCTAATGCAGTTTGTCAGGCTGTTAGGGATCAGAGCTGTCACCCCGTGTGTCCCCAGGCCTCGGGGACAGCCTGATCCTGCCCGGTGATGTCTCAGGCTACACCTGCGGCAACAAAGAAACAAAGACACCATCCTAACCTTTCCTTCCTCATTTTTTTCCCCGCTAGATGGCACCTGTAAAAGGCTGTCGATGCCCCTGTGTGTTCTGAGGGCTTCTGCTGCCTTTTAATGTGCTTTGCCTTTTGGTCCTGTCCCTTCCTGCACCCATCTGCTTTGCTCCCTGCACAAAAAGGACACCCAAACACAGTTCCAGAGCCTCCAGCCTCTTTGGTAATTTGTTTTCAAACACGTTAGTCCTGGGGAGCCCTAAAGGTTTTAAACTCATGTTCCTAAACATGTTACTGAAAAGAAAGTCAAGACTTTTTTGCTTTCAGTGGCTTTACTGCTTGAGAAGAGGGTCATTTATCTAGAGGGTGTGGTTCACACTCAGATATGTTTTGATATTTAGTGCAAATTGAAATCCTTTCCAAAGGAAGGATAAGCAAACTTCATTATTCACTGCTCTGATTGCTCTCAGCAGCAGCAGCAGTCTGACACAGCAGTTCCTCCCTCTACCCCCACACCATCCAGCAGGAAAGTGACCTTTTATTGTGCTCCAGCCTGCTCTGGCAGTGGCCATTGCTCGTGAGTCTGCAGGGTCCCTGTGGCTGTGGTGCTGGAAAGGGTTAACACAGCAGAGCTGCAGTGGTGCTGGAAAGGGTTAACACAGCAGAGCTGCAGTGGTGCTGGAAAGGGTTAACACAGCAGAGCTGCAGTGGTGCTGGAAAGGGTTAACACAGCAGGGCTGCGTGTGTCAGTCCCTCCAAGGAGGTGGGATGTGCCCCATGTCTGTGCTCACAGCTGGGTGATCAGTGCCCCATGTCCCCTGCTGGCCCCTGGCTCTCGGTGGCTCCAGGCTCTGTCCGTGCCCAGCTCTCGGTGGCTCCAGGCTCTGTCCCTGCCCAGCTCTCGGTGGCTCCAGGCTCTGTCCGTGCCCAGCTCTCGGTGGCTCCAGGCTCTGTCCGTGCCCAGCTCTCGCTGGCTCCAGGCTCTGTCCGTGCCCAGCTCTCGGTGGCTCCAGGCTCTGTCCGTGCCCAGCTCTCGCTGGCTCCAGGCTCTGTCCGTGCCCAGCTCTCGCTGGCTCCAGGCTCTGTCCGTGCCCAGCTCTCGGTGGCTCCAGGCTCTGTCCGTGCCCAGCTCTCGCTGGCTCCAGGCTCTGTCCGTGCCCAGCTCTCGCTGGCTCCAGGCTCTGTCCGTGCCCAGCTCTCGCTGGCTCCAGGCTCTGTCCGTGCCCAGCTCTCGGTGGCTCCAGGCTCTGTCCCTGCCCAGCTCTCGGTGGCTCCAGGCTCTGTCCCTGCCCAACTCTCGGTGGCTCCAGGCTCTGTCCCTGCCCAACTCTCAGTGGCTCCAGGCTCTGTCCCTGCCCAGCTCTCGGTGGCTCCAGGCTCTGTCCCTGCCCAGCTCTCGGTGGCTCCAGGCTCTGTCCGTGCCCAGCCTCGCTGGCTCCAGGCTCTGTCCGTGCCCAGCTCTCGCTGGCTCCAGGCTCTGTCCGTGCCCAGCTCTCGCTGGCTCCAGGCTCTGTCCGTGCCCAGCCTCGCTGGCTCCAGGCTCTGTCCGTGCCCAGCTCTCGCTGGCTCCAGGCTCTGTCCGTGCCCAGCTCTCGGTGGCTCCAGGCTCTGTCCCTGCCCAGCTCTCGGTGGCTCCAGGCTCTGTCCCTGCCCAGCTCTCGGTGGCTCCAGGCTCTGTCCGTGCCCAGCTCTCGCTGGCTCCAGGCTCTGTCCGTGCCCAGCTCTCGCTGGCTCCAGGCTCTGTCCGTGCCCAGCTCTCGGTGGCTCCAGGCTCTGTCCGTGCCCAGCTCTCGCTGGCTCCAGGCTCTGTCCCTGCCCAGCTCTCGGTGGCTCCAGGCTCTGTCCGTGCCCAGCCTCGCTGGCTCCAGGCTCTGTCCGTGCCCAGCTCTCGCTGGCTCCAGGCTCTGTCCGTGCCCAGCTCTCGCTGGCTCCAGGCTCTGTCCGTGCCCAGCTCTCGGTGGCTCCAGGCTCTGTCCGTGCCCAGCTCTCGGTGGCTCCAGGCTCTGTCCGTGCCCAGCTCTCGCTGGCTCCAGGCTCTGTCCGTGCCCAGCTCTCGCTGGCTCCAGGCTCTGTCCGTGCCCAGCTCTCGGTGGCTCCAGGCTCTGTCCGTGCCCAGCTCTCGCTGGCTCCAGGCTCTGTCCCTGCCCAGCTCTCACTGGCTCCAGGCTCTGTCCGTGCCCAGCTCTCACTGGCTCCAGGCTCTGTCCGTGCCCAGCTCTCGCTGGCTCCAGGCTCTGTCCCTGCCCAGCTCTCACTGGCTCCAGGCTCTGTCCGTGCCCAGCTCTCGGTGGCTCCAGGCTCTGTCCGTGCCCAGCTCTCGGTGGCTCCAGGCTCTGTCCCTGCCCAGCTCTCGGTGGCTCCAGGCTCTGTCCGTGCCCAGCTGCTCACCAACCCTCCCTCGCTCCCTTCCTCCCGGCAGGGCCGGTGCCTGTTTGCCAGCGGCAGCCCCTTCGAGCTGGTCACTCTGAAGGATGGGAGGATCTTCAAACCAGGCCAAGGAAACAACGCTTACATCTTCCCAGGTAATAAATGGAACTGTCACCCTTTAATCTCTAAGATTGGGCTGCCTGCACCTTTCCTTGGGCTCCCTTGCTGCAGAGGCACTGTCAGTGAAGCAGCATGCAGAGGTGGTGCCAGCGTTTGAGAGCTTGGAGGAATGAGAGGCTGGATGACAGTCAGTCCAGGCTGAATGTGGGGCACATGCATCCACAGTGAGCAAACCCAGCTGGATGTGGCTGAGAAAACAGAAAGGTGTTATTAAAGGCTTTGGGAGCTGCTGCATTATGGTTCTGCTCCTGTTTGGGGAGAAATGGAGAAAATAAATGTTAATATGCGCTTGGAGTTACGTTAATAACTCTGCGAGTTAATAGTTCTTGAAGTTGTGTCTGCACAAAGGGGGTAGAAAAGTAGCACTGAGGATGTTCCCGTGCCTTGCCCTTCCCTCCCTGAGCTGCAAAGCTCCAACCCTTCCAGAAGCCACCTGCTGTGGCCGTGGCTGCGCCCATGGGTGGTAGCAGTGCTGTGAGTGTGGAGGGTGTCCCTGCCGAGGCAGGGGGTGGGACAAGGTGATCCTTAACCCAAGCCACCCCATGGCTCTGCCAGTGTGTGCAGAAAGATGACTGGCAGCTCCTTGCAGCAGGCTGCGCATTTGAAGTGCGCGTGTGAAGTGAGGTGTCCCTAACTGGCAGTGATTTCTTGTAGGCGTGGCTCTGGCTGTGATCCTCAGCAGCGTCAGGCACATCAGTGATAAGGTTTTCCTGGAGGCTGCCAAGGTAAGTCTGGGAGCAGAGCAGGCTGTGGCTTCTGACGCGGCAGGGATGGCTTGATGGGCACTCCTCTCAAATCCTGGTGAAGCACAGTGGTTTCCTGTTTGGTTTATCTTGGCTTGTCCCTCCACAGTGGGAAAAAAAAGTTGTGTTTTGACCAAAGTTGTGCCAAGAATCAGGTTCCGTTGCAGTTGTGATGAAGTAGGAAATGTGTCCGTGTGTGAATTGCTGTGCCAGCAGGGCTGTCCCCTGCCCTGCCCAGCCCTGCCCTGGGTTCTGCAGCTGGCTCTGTGCCCAGGGGTTTCTGTGCCTCTGGGGGATTCATCCCCCAAAGTACCAGAGCTCATTTTGCTAAACCCTCGCAGTCAGTGTGCTGGTTCTCAGATCCTCAGTGCCTCACTCCAGTGCTTTGGGAGCACTCTGGTGCTAAGAGCACTGCAGCTTGATTCTCTCATTAGAGAATTATTAGTCATATTTGGTAAATAAAGTCACATTAGTAAATAAAAAGTGTCTGTTTCTCTGCCTCAGGCATTGGCAGAACAGTTGACAGATGAGGAGCTTGCACAAGGAAGACTTTATCCTCCACTGTCCAATATCAGGGAAGTTTCTATTTATATTGCTGTCAAGGTGAGTATGAAATATAAAATTGCACTGCAGTAAAAGTGGTTTATGTGTACATTAACCTGCTGAGTTGCACAGAGTGTGACCCTTGAGTATGAGGTGCTTGGGCAACACCTGGGTAGTTGTGCCTGCAATAAGAGAAATGTATAAAAATGTTCCCTTTGTTGGATGCTTCAGCTTGGCAGCCACAATGGGCCAAAATTACACCCCTCTGATTCCTGAAATTCAATATTGAGATCCCAGCTAAAGCGTGTGGGGATGTAAAGACACTGAGGTGCTGAGGAGGGAAGACAAAGGACTCTGCATGATTCACTGTGAATTCAGCAAAAGCAGTTTATTGTGCTTCTAAACATTTTTTATATTTACTTCTCATCTTGGTCTACACAAGATGAGAATTTGTTTCATGGGTAGCTCTGTTTGTCCATGCATGGTTTGGTTAGTAGCTCTGTTTGTCCATGCATGGTTTGGTTAGTAGCTCTGTTTGTCCATGCATGGTTTGATGGGTAGCTCTGTTTGTCCATGCATGGTTTGATGGATAGCTCTGTTTGTCCATGCACTGTTGGTGGGTAGCTCTGTTTGTCCATGCATCTCTTGGTTGGTAGCTCTGTTTGTCCATGCATGGTTTGGTTAGTAGCTCTGTTTGTCCATGCATCTCTTGGTTGGTAGCTCTGTTTGTCCATGCATGGTTTGATGGGTAGCTCTGTTTGTCCATGCATGGTTTGATGGATAGCTCTGTTTGTCCATGCACTGTTGGTGGGTAGCTCTGTTTGTCCATGCATCTCTTGGTTGGTAGCTCTGTTTGTCCATGCATGGTTTGGTTAGTAGCTCTGTTTGTCCATGCATCTCTTGGTTGGTAGCTCTGTTTGTCCATGCATGGTTTGGTTGGTAGCTCTGTTTGTCCATGCACTGTTGGATGGGTAGCTCTGTTTGTCCATGCATGGTTTGGTTGGTAGCTCTGTTTGTCCATGCATCTCTTGGTTGGTAGCTCTGTTTGTCCATGCATGGTTTGGTTAGTAGCTCTGTTTGTCCATGCATCTCTTGGTTGGTAGCTCTGTTTGTCCATGCACTGTTGGATGGGTAGCTCTGTTTGTCCATGCACTGTTGGATGGGTAGCTCTGTTTGTCCATGCACTGTTGGATGGGTAGCTCTGTTTGTCCATGCACTGTTGGATGGGTAGCTCTGTTTGTCCATGCATGGTTTGGTTAGTAGCTCTGTTTGTCCATGCATGGTTTGATGGGTAGCTCTGTTTGTCCATGCATGGTTTGATGGATAGCTCTGTTTGTCCATGCACTGTTGGTGGGTAGCTCTGTTTGTCCATGCATGGTTTGATGGGTAGCTCTGTTTGTCCATGCACTGTTGGTGGGTAGCTCTGTTTGTCCATGCACTGTTGGTGGGTAGCTCTGTTTGTCCATGCATGGTTTGATGGGTAGCTCTGTTTGTCCATGCACTGTTGGTGGGTAGCTCTGTTTGTCCATGCATCTCTTGGTTGGTAGCTCTGTTTGTCCATGCATGGTTGGGTGGGTAGCTCTGTTTGTCCATGCATGGTTTGGTTAGTAGCTCTGTTTGTCCATGCATCTCTTGGTTGGTAGCTCTGTTTGTCCATGCATGGTTTGGTTGGTAGCTCTGTTTGTCCATGCATCTCTTGGTTGGTAGCTCTGTTTGTCCATGCACTGTTGGATGGGTAGCTCTGTTTGTCCATGCACGGTTGGATGGGTAGCTCTGTTTGTCCATGCACTGTTGGATGGGTAGCTCTGTTTGTCCATGCACTGTTGGATGGGTAGCTCTGTTTGTCCATGCACTGTTGGATGGGTAGCTCTGTTTGTCCATGCATCTCTTGGTTGGTAGCTCTGTTTGTCCATGCATCTCTTGGTTGGTAGCTCTGTTTGTCCATGCACTGTTGGATGGGTAGCTCTGTTTGTCCATGCACTGTTGGATGGGTAGCTCTGTTTGTCCATGCACTGTTGGGTGGGTAGCTCTGTTTGTCCATGCATCTCTTGGTTGGTAGCTCTGTTTGTCCATGCATCTCTTGGTTGGTAGCTCTGTTTGTCCATGCACTGTTGGGTGGGTAGCTCTGTTTGTCCATGCATCTCTTGGTTGGTAGCTCTGTTTGTCCATGCATGGTTTGGTTGGTAGCTCTGTTTGTCCATGCACTGTTGGATGGGTAGCTCTGTTTGTCCATGCATCTCTTGGCTGGTAGTTCTGTTTGCCCACGAGGCAAGCAGGCATCCTTTTATTAATCTAATGGGTAGAAGCTGTGAGGGTCATTTGCTCAGGTTGGCACCCCTTTGTCTGTCAGCAGCTTTTTGCCTCTCCTCTCTGCTTGCCAATCACCTTTTCATGCCCAGGCTGCCCCGTCTCTGGCCAGAGGCTGTTCCTTGCAGCGTGCATTTCCCGGCCGTGCCGCGCGGCGTGTGCAGCGCTGCGGGCTCCGAGCCGTGCTGTCCCCCCTCCCCAGGTGATGGAGTTCCTGTACGCCAACAACATGGCCTTCCACTACCCCGAGCCGGCCGACAAGAACCGCTACATCCGCTCCAAGGTGTGGAGCTACGAGTACGAGTCCTTCATGCCGGACGTGTACGACTGGCCCGAGTCCAAGGTGCACTGACCAGCCCCGCGCCCGCGCCTCAGGCAGCGCCGCCGCTCTGCAGGGATCCCCTCCCTCCCTCCTCAGACCAACTCTAATCATGATCTTTGACTCCTCTAATTTATTTGCGCTCATTTCGTTGCCTTTTTTTTTGTTGTTTTTCCCCCCCTTACGCCCTGTTTTTCACCTGATTTCTCCCAAGTACCTGATAAACTGTGTGGATGGTGGCATCTGCCACAGGGATGAGAGAGCCCTCCAAAATTAATTTAAACAATAACATTGCATTTCTAGCTTAGAGCCAGCACCACACCGAAGAATTCCATTAATGGTATTTTAGCTACCTGCATTTGGTGATAAACTGTAGCTCTCTCATCACTGCTAATATCCAGAATTACTTATTTCTGCCTTTAATAATCAGTCTTCTAATTGTCCTAGTGTTGTCACACTGCATTAGCTGTGACATCAAGGGAGACCACTTGTCTAGGAAAAACAAAAGGGCAGTTAAAGACAACTTAGAGAGTCTGATGGGCCTTCTGTTTTGTTTAATGTTTAAAGATGCCCATGTCCAGACATCCTTGTGGCATTGGCTGCTGTTTCCTTGAGGAGCAGCGAGATGTACACGTGTGGGGTCTGCAGCAAGTTTGTAGTTTTGTTTTCATCACTCCGTGAAATCTGTTCTCAGGAAAAATGTGAGCTGGTTCAAATTGTCCTTGGGAAGCCTGAAAATAATCCTGATCACTTAATAGCTTTTAAAAACAGAGCCGTGCTGTCACAGAATAAATTTTATTGGGTAGAGGTAGGACCTGAAGTAATTTATGGAAATCTTTTTAGAGATTTTACTAGGAGATTTTAAGCAATGGACTGCAAAATGATTTACCAAAGGATCTTTACTTAATTTTTTAATTTTTTCAAGTTTCTGTTTTATTTAAGCCAGGTTGTTTTCTCCCTTTGTTCTCACAACAAGACTCGCGTGTGATGTTTTATGACGCCGCTGACTCGAAAGCTCCAGAGTGGACTCAGCTGGAGGCAGCACCCCGTAGGCAGTGCTGGTTCCAGGTGCTGGCGGGGCTGGAGCAGGAGTGCTGTCAGGCAGCTGCTCACACCAGCGAGTCTGCTGGACGTTCCCTGAGGCCTCGCTCCCTCACTCTGTCACTGGGAGTACTGGACCCAAAAGGTGCAGCGCTACACGCCCTGCACTGATCACTCCAGTTACTGCCCTTACAGGCCTGGCTTGTCAGGGTCCTTGTGTGACAGCAGGAGTTCCCAGCTGAGTTTTTCCTTGCCAGGGGTAGCGCTGCACGTTTGCTGCAGATGCCACAGTGTACACTGCCCCAGTTCCCTCGGAGCGAGGCCGCAGGGCCCTGGTCACTGCGCAGGGACAGGCAGGGACAGCCACAGCCTGTGCTCCCTGCCCCAGGAACAGCCGTGTCAAAGATACCAGGCTGCTCCAGTTTGCTGCAGCAAGGCAGGAGAAGGGCAGCACAGATGGACGTGCCAGCAGTGCTGCACTGGCAGACATCATCCAAAGAGATAAAGCAGAGCTTGCTCGTGATTTACTCATGGCAAGCACTGCTGCCGTATCCTCAGTTGCACAGGAAAATGTAATCTGCACAGAACAGGCCAGAACAGAGCAGGGAGAATGGTCTCAGTACCCGCTCAGGCACCTACAGCCTGATCTCTGGCTCTAAAATTGTATTCACACAAAGAACAGTAAACTTTGGGAAGGTGCTGCCTGTGTGGGCAAAGGAGACTGATTATATAAACGCAGAAAAGAGTGACGTGGGGAAAAAACTGTGGTGTTCAAGCTGTGGTAAAGTGTTGTGTGGTGGGGCTCAAAGTGCTTCACGGCTGAGTGCTGAGATGCACAGGACCTTGCACTCGCAAGTGAATGTACAAAAGACACCAACACACACACAGAGGATGTTTTTACAAAGAGTGCTTTTTTCATCTATTTTTGCTATGCCTTGTTTGTATTGTATTTAAATTAGTGATCTTACTGAGAAAGAAATTATTTATTCAGTGTATGAATTATTTTTGCCTTCTGAAAATCCAGCTCTATCTGAAGCCTGTTGTATTGTGCCAGTGGAGTTCTGCATCACTGGATTCCGGAGTGCTGGGAACACACAGCTTCCTCCCTCCTGCCAGCCGCCAGTTAGGCAGATGAGTGACAAAAACACCCAAAATGCACTGATCTCATGTCCCTTCAGCCTGATTGTTTGTTCCCAAGGATTGCAGCTGTTGTGCGTAGCCAGTGGCTCGGGAAAAGCTGTGGCTTGGGGAGGCAGCAGGGCCCTGCTTTGGGCAGGAGCGGTCCTGTTCCCAGAGGGAGGGAGATCCCGTTCCCAGAGGGAGGGAGATCCCGTTCCCAGAGGGAGATCCCGTTCCCAGAGAGAGCCCCTGCCCCGGCCAGGCTCAGGAGGACGCTGCTCTGAGCAGCCCCTGCCCGTCCTGGCACTGCCACCGCGCTGTCCTGGCTGGCAGCGGGATTTCCCCAAGCACAAGCGGTCCCGCACAGGAATTCCGCTGGAAATCCCGCTGCAGAGCTGCGGGCCCGTCAGGAGCAGGAGCAGCCTGGGCTGTGCTGGAGGTGTGGGTGGCTCTGTCCCCTGTCCCAGCTGCCCAGCTGGGAGGTGCCAGCCAGACGTGAGCCAGCGCAGCCTCCTGGGCCCTGTCCGCCAGGCCCTGAGCATCCCCTGCGGCTTGCAGTGTGGACACGGTGAGGTTTCCCTTCCATGTGCAGCCATTGTTTCCTGCTGGCAACAGGTAGCCCGTCAGCTCACAGAGTTTAAAGTCCATTTCACTCTCTCTTTCATCTTCTCCAGAATTAATTTTTTTTCATACATAGGATTTTAAGACACATAGATTCGTGTTCAGTTTTCTTTCAGGTACAATTAATCCTTGAAGTAATTGCAACTGCTAATCTTGCTGGCTAGTAAGGAACCAGTTTCCTTTTTCATATTCTACTTAACACGATTTTTTTCTGTTTGCTGGTTTATTCAAAATATTTACTGGTCTTTATCTGTACAGAAAATTCTTAGACAGTATGCAAAGGGAAACAGGTGTCACCAGGATGCATTTTGTCATGTTACATAGTGTAAGTTAAAAAAATACGTCACCAGAAGGACCACCAGTGTTGTAGCTTGTCACACAGCCCCTGTGACTTGCCCTCCAAATGATTTTGTAAAAGACTGTCTTCCATGTCTCCTTGGAGTATGCAGAACCCTTCTGAGAGGATCAGGAGCCTGGCTGAGGTCGGTGTTCCAGGATTTGTCCAATCCTTGCTTCCTTAAAATCAGCAGGAGCAGGACTCAGCCTCTTGGCAGCAACCTGTAGGAATGTTTAGGGGAGAGTAAAGGTGTCTGATGAAGCACAGCCTTTCTTCATAAAATAGCTGTGGGTTTGTTCAAAGCTGTTGCAAAGGTTTGTGTGTTCCTGAAGCCTCTCCCCAGCTGCCAACCTGACATGTAGAAGGAGACGATTAAAATGCTGTGTCTGATACATTTTAAACCCCCAGTGTGACGCTCAGTTACATTTGTGGACAGTGATGCATCCTGATCTGTTGTGTTTGTTTTCCAAGCTTCAAGCCAAGTGACACTTTACCTGCAGAGTGGTTTCCTGTGGTCGGTGCGTGTCTTCCTCTTGTACTGTTGTTTCCAGCACGCTGTTTTACGGGGATAAAGTAACTCTGTCACACTCCTCTGGTAGTACCTGCCAAGATGAACGATACGCCTTTTAGTTTCTCGTTAGCAGCCCTCCCCTGCGTGGTGACTGTTCCTGTGGGAGAGTGGGGATCACTATTGTACAGCTCCCACCCAGGATTCAGTTCAGCTGACTCCGGCCCCAGCAGTGCCGGCCGGTTTTGTTTGGCTGCAGAGGGGCACAGCTGCGCTCCTCTGCAGTCCCACAGCGCTGAGCCCCTCTGCGGCTCTCAGATCAGCGTGAGAGCAGCCAGGCCTGCAGTCTCTCTGCAGTGCTTCCAGCTGGATAAGCCACTGTTGTTTCTGCTCTCTGGATGATCCAAGTGCTGTCCCGCTCCGTTGCAGCCACGGGCGGCGGGCAGGGACTGGCGTAACACAGGAGGAGGAAATCCAGAGCAAAGCTCTGCTGCACTGGCCTGCCAGCTGAATTTGGGCAAAGCCGCTCAGCTGCTGCTGCTGAAGGCACTTCTGACTCACTGTGTGTGGGCCTGCCTGCCCTGCTGCTCCCGTGGGACGATCCAGCACGGCTCCCAGCCTTCCCCAGTGCCTCCCGCTCTCCGTGGGGATGGCAGGACTCACCCCCGGCCGTGGCTGCAGCTGGAGGAGCAGGTTCTGTCACCGTGTCCTGCTGGTGCTGCAGCAGCCCCGAGCTGGCTGGTGGTGCTGCCAGACTGAGCTCAGCTCTCCACCTGCCATCGGCTTCGGCTCATCCGTTCCTCAGCCAGATCCTTCCTAACAGGAATAAAAATACTCTTGGGACTAAAGATGGCTGCCTCGTCAACAAAACAGCGAAATAACCTGCATTTATTTCTGTCTTAAACATATCTACCTTATGCAAATCAATGTGAGCCTGCTGGGGTGCTTGTGAGAACAGTTCCAGCCTGATCTGTGCGGGGTTGGCTGTGCCTGGGAGGGTCATTGCTCAGCTGAAACTAAAACTGTACGTAAAATGTGAAGTGGTTGGGGTTTCTTCCTACTTTATAACGTTGTAACTCTATTGAAATGTGTGTTCTAGTCTTCTATTTTCTTAGTAAAATGCATTCCCTTTGCCTAAGTCGTACCTGATGTTTTTTATTCTGAGAAAAAATCCAAAAATGCTGGATCTCTTCAGGACTGGGAAAAGTCCCTTTGCCAAAGGGCTCTGTAAATGGTTGCATGTCATGATCTTTAAGGTCTTTTTCTAGAACCATGCAATCACAAGATGGTTTGAGTTGGAAGGGAACCTCAAAGCCCATCCAGTCCCACCCCGTGCCATGGGCAGGGACACCTCCCACTGTCCCAGGCTGCTCCAAGCCCCATCCAGCCTGGCCTTGGGCACTGCCAGGGATCCAGGGGCAGCCACAGCTGCTCTGGGCACCCTGGGCCAGGGCCTGCCCACCCTCCCAGCCAGCAATTCCTAATTCCCAATAGCCCAAAATCTGTCCCTGCCCTCTGGCCCTGGGAAGCCATTGCCTGGCTGCTGTCCCTGCATGCCTTGTCCCCAGTGGCTGTGCAGCTCTCCTGGAGCCCCTGGAGGCCCTGGCAGGGGCTCTGAGGTGTCCCTGGAGCCTTCTCTTGTGCAGCTGAGCAGCCCCAGCTGTGCCAGGCTGGCTCCAGAGCAGAGGGGCTCCAGCCCTGGCAGCATCTCCGTGGCCTCCTCTGCACTGGCTGCAGCAGCTCCAGCTCCTTGTGCAGTTGGAGCCAGGGCTGGGGCAGCTCTGCAGGTGGGCTCTCACCTGAGCCCAGGGGCACAGGGGCAGGATCCCCTGCCCTGCTGCCCACGCTGGGCTCAGCCCGGGCCGGGGCGTGCTCCTGCACGCCTGCAGCCCGGCAGCCCCAGCAGTGCCAGCCCTGCGCTCAGCGCTGCTGCCCCTCCACACCTCCTCACCGGCACAAGCAAACTCCCCAAAAAGGGGAGTTTGAGAAGGAAAAGGTATTTCAGAACTAGAATGTTGCACCTTCCTGCCTTCCTGGTGTTGAGCTGCCGTTTGAATTCAAAACAGGATGGAAAAAGGTGTGCAAAGTACCTCGTCCCCTGGAAAATGCAATGTATTTTTGCTAATACCAGGGGATTTTGGCAAGGTGCTGTCACAACCAGTCCAACAAGAACCAAGAATAATGGGAATTTTACAAATTTGTTATATTGCCTGTGCTTATCCCTCAGCGAGGGCAACAGAGCAGGGGGGTTCAGGCTGGGGCAGGCCCAGCTCTCACCCACAGCCCCCCCAGCTCCTTCTCCCAGGGCTGCTCGCTCTGCTCACCCCAGCCGGGGTTGATCCCGGGATTGCCCTGGCCCCGGGCAGCTCCCGCACTCGTTCTTTCCGGCGCACTCGGTCCGAGGGCGCGGCCCGCCCCGCGCTCCCTCAGCCGCAGGGCGGGCTCTCCTCACGGCCCGCCCGCCCCGCCTGGCGCCGCCCGCGAGGTAAGGCCGGGACCGGGCCGAGACCGGGCCCGGGCTGGAACGGGAGTGGGCCGGGGGCTGGGGCGGGTCGGGAGCGGGGCCGGGCCCCCCAGCCCATCCCGGTGTCCCCGTGTCCGCCCCGGCCCCACCGCGTGCCCCGAGCGCGGGCCGGGAGCGCGGGCGGAGCCGGGGGCGGTGAGGGGAGCTCGGCCCGGCCGTGCCGAAAGGAGAGCTCGGAGCCCTGCCAGGGCCTCCAGGGGCTCCAGGAGAGCTGCACAGCCACTGGGGACAAGGCATGCAGGGACAGCAGCCAGGCAATGGCTTCCCAGGGCCAGAGGGCAGGGACAGATTTTGGGCTGTTGGGAATTAGGAATTGCTGGCTGGGAGGGTGGGCAGGCCCTGGCCCAGGGTGCCCAGAGCAGCTGTGGCTGCCCCTGGATCCCTGGCAGTGCCCAAGGCCAGGCTGGATGGGGCTTGGAGCAGCCTGGGACAGTGGGAGGTGTCCCTGCCCATGGCACGGGGTTGGAGTACAAGTATTTTCAATACAAGTAGTTTCAAGTGTTTCCTTCCAACCCAAACCATTCAATTCTTGTATGATTCCATGATTTTACACTGAGGAAAAGGAAAATACAAATATTTGCAAAGTGTTTATTTCTGTATTTGGTTTGAGATGGACATGAATCATGGCTCCCCCCGAGCCCCCCGGTCAGGTTGTGCCTTGGCGTGCTTGGGGGGACCCTGCAAGCCCCCTGGGAGGAGAGTGCTTTCTTCTGGAATTCCAGACTCCTGGATTGCTTTGGCTTAGAGGGTCCTCAAAGCCCATCCAGTGCCACTCCTGCCATGGGCAGGGACACCTCCCACTGTGCCAGGCTGCTCCAAGCCCCATCCAGCCTGGCCTTGGGCACTGCCAGGGATCCAGGGGCAGCCACAGCTGCTCTGGGCACCCTGGGCCAGGGCCTGCCCACCCTGTCAGGGAAGGAAGACTGGGAGGTTGTGGCAACTCATCTAAAAACAACTGATCTTGAGAAATTATTTTGAAAGCTATCTGAAGATATTAAGGAGCCTGAAATTTTAAATCCTGCTGAAAAGAAGGCAGGAGCAAATTCTGGGAGGACTAGGGCTGGAGGAATCCCACTCCGTGAGGATGTCCATGTGGGCCCTGCCGACCTGCCAGGCTCCTCATGCAGACCCAGACACAGCTGGGCACAGTACTTGGGGTGAAGCTGGTGTTCCCTGCCTGTGCCCTCGGGTCACCCCTGCCTCTCTGAAGTTGCTCAGGGGGAAGTGACCCTTCCCCCTCTGCACCTCCGGGCTGCCCGCTCCTGAAATCCGGGAATGGTGTTTAAATGTCAGCAGAGACTGCTCGGTGAAACTCAGCCTGAAACACTCCTAGGGGGAAGGCTCGCCCAGGAAAACTCAACATTTAAACAGAGCTCAGAGGAAATAAATTATGTATTCATTTATTGGGTGGGGTTAGATCTTAGAGCTGTTCCAACTGGATGGGGCTGTTTTTTCTGGGAATCCACACAGGTCTTTGCTTGGGCTGTGTGTTTGCAATTTTCCAGGACATAAGAAGGAAATCTCTGCTTTTAAATAATGTCTTGTCTGAAAGTCATATCCTGCTCTAGGCAGGTTTTACTTTTATGTTTTAAGGGAAAGGGAATTTTATCCTCACACTGAACTGTGGAGGATGCCTTCACTTCAAACAAAAATATTTGTTGGTTTCCCTGCACAAATACATCAAATCACAGAATATCCCAAGCTGGAAGGGACCCACCAGGATCACCCAGCCCAGCTCCTGCCCTGCACAGACCCCCAACAATCCCACCCTGTGCATCCCTGGCAGCGCTGTCCAAAGGCTCCTGGAGCTCTGGCAGCCTCGGGGCTGTGCCCATCCCTGGGGAGCCTGGGCAGTGCCAGCACCCTCTGGGGGAGAGCCTTTCCCTGATATCCAAACTAACCCTCCCTGACACAGCTCCAGCCATTCCCTGGGAGCTGTTCCTGTCCCAGAGCCTGGCACCCATGTTCTGTGTTCCAGCAGGTAACTGCTCTGTGTTCTGTGTTCCAGCAGGCACCTGGTGTGTGCTCAGTGACTCCGTGCTCCGTGTCCCCGCCGGCAGCCGCTCGGTGTTCCCGGTGCCGCCCTCCCGGGATGTCCCTGGATGTCACCTTCCTGGGCACGGGCGCGGGCTTCCCGTGCCCGTCCCGCGGGGCCTCGGCGCTGGTGCTGCGCAGGGCAGGGCAGTGCTGGCTCTTCGACTGCGGCGAGGGGACGCAGACACAGCTCATGAAGAGCCACCTGCGAGCAGGTCTGTGCCCTTCGGCTGAGGGCAGGGGCAGCTTCGGGAGGTGCCGGCAGGGCAGGGCAGGGCAGGGCAGGGCAGGGAGTGCCAGTGGGGCTGCCTTGGGCGGGACTGCCCGACCTGCTCCGCAGCCATCTCTGGCCGCCCCGGGCACAGAGCTGCTCCGCACTGGGCACAGAGCTGCTCCGGAGCCATCTCTGGCCGCCCTGGGCACAGAGCTGCTCCGCAGCCATCTCTGGCCGCCCCGGGCACAGAGCTGCTCCGCACTGGGCACAGAGCTGCTCCGCAGCCATCTCTGGCTGCACCGGGCACAGAGCTGCTCCGCAGCCATCCCTGGGCACAGAGCTGCTCCGCAGCCATCTCTGGCCGCCCCGGGCACAGAGCTGCTCCGCACTGGGCACAGAGCTGCTCCGCAGCCATCTCTGGCCGCCCCGGGCACAGAGCTGCTCCGCACTGGGCACAGAGCTGCTCCGCAGCCATCTCTGGCCGCCCCGGGCACAGAGCTGCTCGCACGGGCACAGAGCTGCTGCAGCCATCTCTGGCCGCCCCGGGCACAGAGCTGCTCCGCACTGGGCACAGAGCTGCTCCGCAGCCATCTCTGGCCGCCCCGGGCACAGAGCTGCTCCGCACTGGGCACAGAGCTGCTCCGCAGCCATCTCTGGCCGCCCCGGGCACAGAGCTGCTCCGACGGGGCACAGAGCGCTGCCGCAGCCATCTCTGGCCGCCCCGGGCACAGAGCTGCTCCGCACGGGGCACAGAGCTGCTCCGCAGCCATCTCTGGCTGCACCGGGCACAGAGCTGCTCCGCAGCCATCCCTGGGCACAGAGCTGCTCCGCAGCCATCTCTGGCCGCCCCGGGCACAGAGCTGCTCCGCAGCCATCCCTGGGCACAGAGCTGCTCCCAGCCATCTCTGGCTGCCCGGGCACAGAGCTGCTCCGCAGCCATCCCTGGGCACAGAGCTGCTCCGCAGCCATCTCTGGCTGCCCGGGCACAGAGCTGCTCCGCAGCCATCCCTGGGCACAGAGCTGCTCCGCAGCCATCTCTGGCTGCCCCGGGCACAGAGCTGCTCCGCAGCCATCCCTGGGCACAGAGCTGCTCCGCAGCCATCTCTGGCTGCCCCGGGCACAGAGCTGCTCCGCAGCCATCCCTGGGCACAGAGCTGCTCCGCAGCCATCTCTGGCCACACTGGGCACAGAGCTGCCTCCCACAGACAATCGGAATTAATTAATTCATCACGCTTGGCAATGTTGAGCGGCTTTAAACAGGAACGGTTTGGTTGTTGTTTGTCTGGAGGCAGCTCCAGACAAACCTGCGGTGAGCCTTCCTGCGGGTAAATGTCTCTTTTCGAGCGAGGCTGTGTGTATTGGGGGTAACTTTCACCTTTTGGCAAATGAATCAGAATAAAGCTCACCTCCCTGTCGCAGCGCTGTGCTTCCACAGTCCTCAGTGGCCAGAGCTGACTTCTCTCCCCCAAAGAATGGAGATGAATTGTCAGTTACAAACAGAAATACCAGCTCCTGCTCCTCCAAAACCTATCAGGGAATTTAATGTCGGGTAGATGGAGTAGCTTCTATGAAATTGTTTACTGAAATCACCTTCAAACAAAAGAAGGAGATTCTGTCATTCCTGGGGCTCAGTCCCAGCAGGTGCCGGAGGAAATGCCTGGCTGTGTGGAAATGGGAGTTCAGCAGAGACAGAGGCAGCCTGGTTAAAGGACATGTGTCTGCAACGAGAGAGTTCTGGCCCTTCTGACCCAGCACGGGCAGGACCCAGCCAGGGCCAGACAGCCCAGGCACCAAAGAAAGCCCACACATTTACAGAGCAATTTTTTTCTCTTGTTTTAAACAAACCAGTCAGCAACGGTGCGGTTCTTACCACTTAAAAAACTCTGAAATCAAAACTGCATGCTGGTTTGGTTTTGGTTATTTTTGATTTTGGTAATTTTATGGGCTAGAAGGAGCAGCACAAATTCCTCATTGTGTTCCTCATTAGTCTGCAGATTTTCTGTAAGATTGAAGCTCAGATGCTTCCCAGCACTTCCTTGCATTTCACATGGCAGATGTCACCAGCCAGGCCCATTCCATGCCTGTGGAATGCTTGGCTTAGAAGGAGCTAAACCTTGCATCTCTGCAGCCTCTTCTTGCTCTATCAGGCCAAAATCTTCCTTGTGCGGAGGGATGGGGAAAGAAACACCTTTTGGGTTGGGATTTGTCTCTTAAGCGCTGGTTTTAACTTCTCGCTTGTTTCAGACATCTCGCCAAACAGTGATCATTTCTGAGATGTTACACTGTTTATTTTCCTGTCTTTTTCTTTTCCTGTTCCATTCAACAGCCAAAATTACCAAGATTTTCATCACTCACCTTCACGGCGACCACATTTTTGGACTTCCTGGGCTGCTGTGCACGCTCAGCCTGCAGAGGAGCCCTGATGCCAGCGTGGTACCCATTGATATTTACGGGCCCCTGGGACTGCGGAGCTTCCTCTGGAGGAGCCTGGAGCTGTCCCACTCCCAGCCCCTGCTGCCCTACGCCGTGCACGAGCTGGTGCCCACGCAGGACCAGTGCCCCGCAGGTGAATTCCGGGACTTTTCTGGCCTGGACCGAGGCGAGGCGCTTGCCCAGGCGCCTCCAGGGACAGTTCTGCACCTGGATGCAGAAACAGACTCGTACTTGCTGCTGGAGGATGAGGAGCTGTCTGTGAGGGCGTTCCGCCTCTTCCACCGCGTGCCCTCCTTCGGCTTCGTGCTGGAAGAGAAGCCCCGGCCTGGGAAGCTCAAAGTGCACATACTGCAAGAGCTTGGTAGCTACTTTGACTTATTTTTCCTCTTTTCGCTTCTTTTATGACCACCTTCCTATGTGTTCTAGCAAACCTAAACAGCTGTCTCTCTCCATAGCCTGTTTTAACTCAATTTTCCGTTTTCTGTCTGGCACCTGACCTCCAGGCTGCGCTCTGAGCCGGTGTGTGACACTGGTGCCCGGGAATGCCACACACCACTTTTATGCTGGCAACAGCTGACAAGTTCAGGTGCCAGAGTTTAAACAGCTCAGTGTGCCTTTCAGGAAAACATATGGCCAGTGTATTTGCATTATTTTCTTGACTTTAATACGAGCAATATAACTGGGCTTTTTTGATATAGTTTCCCTGAGCAGTTTCCCTGTGGCTGCCCCATCCCTGGAAGTGTCCAAGCCCAGGTTGGAGCACCCTGGGACAGTGGAAGGTGTCCCTGCCCATAGCAGGATGAACTTGGAGGTGCCTTCCAGCTCAAGCTGTTCTAGGATTCCATTATTTTATTCAAACACACTTCCTGCTAAGGTTACAAGCTCTTAATTTGTACCAAAAATCTGAAACATCAATCAATTTTCATACTGAGGTTGTGTTTTTTTCCCGGTGAGCCAGCTTTCTGTCTAGCACACCTCAAGGGGTGTGTTTTAAAGCTAACACAGCTGTAACAGTGTGATGGGTGTAGCACTCAGGCCGTTCTGCCTTTCCCCGCCAGGAGTCCCGCCCGGCCCCTTGTACGGGGAGCTGAAGCGCGGCCGTGCCGTGGAGCTGAGCAGCGGCGTGCGGGTGCAGCCCCGGGACGTGCTGTCCCTGCCCGTGCCCGGCAGGAAGGTCTGCGTGCTGGGCGACTGCTCGGGGCCCGTGGGGCCGGGCGCCCGGCAGCTCTGCGGGCAGGCTGACCTGCTGGTGCACGAGGCCACGCTGGAGGACGGCCAGCAGGACACGGCGCGCCAGCGCGGGCACAGCACGCCCGGCCAGGCCGCGCGCTTCGCCCTGGACTGCCGCGCCGCGAGGCTGGTGCTGACCCACTTCAGCCAGCGGTACCGGCCCGACGGCGACGGCCGCTGTGACATCGGCACCCTCAGGACGGAGGCCGAGGCGGCGATGGGGGGCCGGGAGGTGACGCTGGCCGAGGACTTCATGACCATCGAGGTCCCCATGAAAAACCAAAACGAGGGCTTGGTGACCACAGAGGTCCCGATGAAACAGTGAGAACTGAGGACTTCATGACATCCTAGTGAAAAACTGAAAAACAAGGACTTCATCATGAGATCCCAATGAAAAACTGAAAACCAAGGACTTCATCATGAGATCCCAATGAAAAACTGAAAAACAAGGACTTCATCATGAGATCCCAGTGAAAAACTGAAAAACAAGGACTTCATCATGAGATCCCAATGAAACAGTGAAAACCAAGGACTTCATCATGAGATCCCAATGAAACAGTGAAAAACAAGGACTTCATCATGAGATCCCAATGAAACAGTGAAAAACAAGGACTTCATCATGAGATCCCAATGAAACAGTGAAAAACGAGGACTTTGTGACCACAGAGATCTCAATGAAAGAGTGAAAAATGAGGACTTAATAATGAGATCCCAATGAAACAGCAAAAACCAAGGACTTCGTTATGAGATCCCAATGAAACAGTGAAAAACAAGGGCTTCATCATGAGATCCCAATGAAAAACAGAAAAACAAGGACTTCACCGTGAGATCCCAATGAAAGAGTGAAAACCAAGGACTTTGTGACCACAGAGATCTCAATGAAACAGTGAAAAACGAAGATTTCATCATGAGATCCCAATGAAAAACTGAAAAACAAGGACATCATCATGAGGTCCCAATGAAACAGTGAAAAACAAGGGCTTCATGACCACAGAAATCTCAGTGAAAAAGTGAAAACTCAGGACTTCAAGACAATATTCCAATGAAAAAGTGAAAAGAAAAGGCTTTGTGACAATAGAGATCCAGATTAAAAAGTGAAAACTCAGGATTTGTGACCACGGAAATCCCAATGAAACAGTGAAAACCGAGGACTTTGTGACTATAGAGATGCCATTTAAACAGTGAAACATGAGGACTTTGTGACCACAGAGTGGGTGTGACTGGGGGCATTGCTGGGCTCAGGTGCAGGAGCCCTTCTCATTCCACACCTGCAGATGAAGTTTCCTCATAAATAAATAGAGTTTAGATTCCTGTCAGAGGGGAGTTTGCAGTTTGATCCATTCAAAGCTCTGGAGCATCAGCGCTGCGTTTTCACAGCCAGTAACGTTTGAGAAGCACGCTCTGGAAGTCTCCAGGCAGTGGCAAGTACTCCTCATTAAACTGTCCCTCCAAATGCACTTAAAGGATGAATTACCCTGATAGAGGCACACTTGTGTCTGCAGAAATGCCCCTGTGTGGGGAAACGTCACCTGCACGTGCTCAGCCTGTTCCTGCAGTGACTTTATTCCTCCCTTGAAGGCACACACAGAGCCTGCTGCTATCTCCTGTCCTCCCCACCTCACACTAGAAGCTGGGGTTTCCCAAATGGTGGCTGAATTTGCTGACCTGAAGCTGTGAGGAATTCTGAATTGAGACAGGAATTATTTTTGATGATGTGGTTTATTTTTTTATCTTTTACGTAAGTAGGAAAGGTGAGTTCAGCTCATATCTTCATAGCATAGCTCAGAAGGTCACAAGACTTCTGGTTGCAAAACCTTGTAAAGCTAATAAATTTTTAGCTAATAAAATACTGTCAACAAGCACTTCATCTTTAAATATTTTATCTTATAGATTCATGATACAGTGTAAGTTTTTTTAGTTAATTATATTATAACACACAAACTTACAGCACTGTATTTTAAACTTCTTAATTACTTTTATAACTATTTTTTCCTATATCTTAAGTTTTAAAACTCTAAAGTTTCCTTTACTTAGCTTAACATGTGTCTGCTTTAAACTATAAATCCACATTCTCACTTCTAAGTTAAGTGAGTTTCTAAAGTTAAGTTCTAAACACTTAAGTTTAGAAACCTTTTCCAAAATCTCAAATTAAATCCTGTGTTTAATTCTAAACTTTAATTTACCCAAAAATTCTAAAAATTTCTAGACTTTATTAAAAATTCCAAACTTTAACAAGCCCCAAATCCTAAAAATTTCCTACATTTCAAATTCCAACACGAAGCAGAACCAGTGCTCTTGAGGAGCCTGCCCTGAGTTTCGCCTGGGAGATGGAAATGCCCAAAGCCAGGTGTGAGTGCAGTGCTGTGCTGTGCAGTGCAGTGCAGTGCAGTGCAGTGCTGTGCTGTGCTGTGCAGTGCTGTGCTGTGCTGTGCTGTGCTGTGCAGTGCAATGCAGTGCAGGGCTGGGCTGGGCTGGGCTGGGCTGTGTGTGCTGTGCAGTGCTGCGCTGTGCTGTGCTGTGTGTGCTGTGTGTGCAGTGCTGTGTGTGCTGTGCTGTGTGTGCTGTGCTGTGCTGTGCTGTGTGTGTGCTGTGTGTGCTGTGCTGTGCTGTGCAGTGCTGTGTGTGCTGTGCTGAGCTGTGCTGTGCTGTGCTGTGCTGTGCTGTGTGTGCTGTGCTGTGTGTGCAGTGCTGTGTGTGCTGTGCTGTGCTGTGCTGTGCAGTGCTGTGTGTGCTGTGCTGTGCTGTGCTGTGCTGTGCTGTGTGTGCTGTGCTGTGCTGTGCTGTGCTGTGCTGTGCAGTGCAGTGCAGGGCTGGGCTGGGCTGGGCTGGGCTGTGTGTGCTGTGCAGTGCTGCGCTGTGCTGTGCTGTGTGTGCAGTGCTGTGTGTGCTGTGTGTGTGCTGTGTGTGTGCTGTGCAGTGCTGTGCTGTGCTGTGCTGTGCTGTGTGTGCAGTGCTGTGCTGTGCAGTGCTGTGTGTGCTGTGCTGTGTGTGCAGTGCTGTGCTGTGCAGTGCTGTGTGTGCTGTGCTGTGCTGTGCAGTGCTGTGTGTGCTGTGCTGTGCTGTGCAGTGCTGTGTGTGCTGTGCTGTGCAGTGCAGTGCAGGGCTGGGCTGGGCTGGGCTGGGCTGGGCTGTGCAGTGCTGTGTGTGCTGTGCTGTGCTGTGCTGTGCTGTGCAGTGCAGTGCAGGGCTGGGCTGGGCTGGGCTGGGCTGTGTGTGCTGTGTGTGCTGTGCTGTGCTGTGCTGTGCAGTGCTGTGCTGTGCTGTGTGTGCTGTGCTGTGCTGTGCTGTGCAGTGCTGTGTGTGCTGTGCTGTGCTGTGCTGTGTGTGCTGTGTGTGCAGTGCTGTGTGTGCAGTGCTGTGCTGTGCTGTGCAGCGCAGTGCTGTGCTGTGCTGTGCTGTGTGTGCTGTGCTGTGCTGTGCAGTGCTGTGTGTGCTGTGCTGTGCTGTGCAGTGCTGTGTGTGCTGTGCTGTGCAGTGCTGCGCTGTGCTGTGTGTGCTGTGCAGTGCTGTGCTGTGCAGTGCAGTGCAGTGCAGTGCAGTGCTGTGCTGTGCAGTGCTGCGCTGTGCTGTGCTGCGCTGTGCTGTGCAGTGTGTGCTGTGCAGTGCTGTGCTGTGCTGTGCAGTGCTGTGTGTGCTGTGCTGTGCTGTGCTGTGCAGTGCTGTGCTGTGCTGTGCAGTGCTGTGCTGTGCTGTGCAGTGCTGTGCTGTGCAGTGCTGTGCAGTGCTGTGCTGTGCTGTGCTGTGCTGTGCTGTGTGTGCTGTGCTGTGCTGTGCTGTGCTGTGCAGTGCTGTGCAGTGCTGTGCTGTGCTGTGCTGTGTGTGCTGTGCTGTGCTGTGCAGTGCTGTGCTGTGCTGTGCTGTGCTGTGTGTGCTGTGCTGTGCAGTGCTGTGCTGTGCTGTGCTGTGCTGTGCTGTGCTGTGCTGTGCTGTGCTGTGCTGTGTGTGCAGTGCTGTGCTGTGCTGTGCTGTGCTGTGCTGTGCTGTGCTGTGCTGTGCAGTGCTGTGCAGTGCTGTGCAGTGCTGTGCTGTGCAGTGCTGTGCAGTGCTGTGCTGTGCTGTGTGTGCAGTGCTGTGCTGTGCTGTGCTGTGCTGTGCTGTGCAGTGCTGTGCTGTGCTGTGTGTGCTGTGCTGTGCTGTGCTGTGCTGTGCTGTGCTGTGCAGTGCTGTGCTGTGCTGTGTGTGCAGTGCTGTGCTGTGCTGTGCTGTGCTGTGCTGTGTGTGCTGTGCTGTGCTGCGCTGCGCTGTGCTGTGCTGTGCAGTGCTGTGCAGTGCTGTGCTGTGCTGTGCTGTGTGTGCTGTGCTGTGCTGTGCTATGCAGAGCAGTGCTGCGCTGAGCTGCGCTGTGCAGTGCTGTGCTGTGCAGTGCTGTGCAGTGCAGTGCAGTGCTGTGCAGTGCAGTGCAGTGCAGTGCAGTGCAGTGCTGCTGGGCTGAAATGCAGCACCGCCAGAGAGAGCAGCAGGGTGACATTCCCCGGTGTCTGGCCACATGGAGCCAGGTGAGTTCCACGGGCTATCCTCGCCCTGCACAGCCTCTGTCTTGCCTGTGCTGACAGTAAATCTGAATGGAATCATACCAACGTCCACGTTTTGGTTCAAACGTGCTGCAGATGTGGAGGGATTTATTGCTGGCTGGGGGCTGTGTGCAAATTACAAAAGAGACTGAATTACTAGAAACGCCTCTCGAGCTGTTTTAGTTTCTAGCATCGGTCTCATCACATAGTTACAACAACGAAAATATGCTATTAGCTTACATTTTAGGTAGCAAACTAAAAATGCTACAATTTTAAAAGTTTTTTGACTAATCACACAAAGCAAAAGCACATTGACAGTAGTTCTATCCAACCACTATAAGCACAGGTACTTTCAGTTGAAACAATGCTTGCTTATTCCAAACACAATACCTGCTTGTAAGCCTTAAAACACAATGCCCAAAGCTCCATTATTAAGCTTAAAACTTTCTAATACCTCACTAAATACACTTTTCTGCAACTTAAAGAGTTATTCTAATCAAGCGTTAATACACGAACCATTGTTCCATTTGTCGTTACTTTTTTACTTCTGACATAATTGTTTTGCTAACCCATCTCCTGGCTGCTGCTTAGCTCCAGTCACAGCTCTGCTGTCTCTGAGGCCTGCCTTTTGCAGCTTTCCCAAAACCCTCTGATTTTATAGATTCCCGCGGGATTCTTTGATTTCTTAAAACAATAATGCTGGGAGGAGTGCCAGGTGTGAAGAACCCGAAACCGGCCGATCTCTGTGTTTTTCTCTCAGAAGTGCCGTGTAAAACAGGCAGGCTCTGTGGATGTGTTTTATCTCCCCTCAAGCTGCACTTTCTTCTCTTTGACAGAAACACTGTCCGTGGTGCCACACCCAATTTTGGGTGGTCAGGAGCCGAGCACGCTCCGGCTGTGCTGGATTTCACACAGGGAGGGACAGACCAACATTTTGTCCTGACCCGCTCTGCTGCGCCTGCTGCTCGCTGGAATAGCCAAACCCTGTTTTTACACCTGTTTATCCACAGCTGTGACAGGCAGCTCAGGGCACGGCCCCAGGCCTTTGATTTAGGGTGTGAATCCTGGCTCAGAACGGGTGATTTTGGGTAAAGGGCAGCATGGAAGGGAGTATCACACTGCAGCGTCAGGCCGGGGCCTCTCCAGGTAATGGGCCTGGGCATCGGCTGCACAGTTTAAATATTGGTGCAATTTATTTACTAATGCCATTTATTCCATAGGGAGAGCCAAGGGAGGGAATGCTCCTTTCCCTGACCCGGGAAGAAGAGCTGAAGGCTGCTCAAGGCCAGGTCATTGCTGTGGGTTTAAGCACTGGTTGGTTTTGGGCACGTCAGTGAAGCGAGCACGGCCAGTGCTGGGTTATGCAGAGCTGCTGTACTTTCCATTGAGTGCATGTGAGCATTTGAGAAGGAGTTACAGCTGCCTCTTTTCTAGCACACCCCTGTGTCCTTGCTTAGCCTGCTCCTCTCGCCTCAAAGTCTGCATACAAATTACCTCGTGATCCTGACTGCTAATGAAACCTGAATTAAATTAACGGGAGCATGTGTGCCGGTCAGGAGAGGTTTGGACTATCAGTTGTCTGTGTTCTCGATGAGTTTATCTGTCCATTCATCATCTGTGGGTTACCAGAGAGCAGAATTCCTCTGCATTCCAGCAGATGTGCCGGAGGGTTCCCCCCGACAGCAGGCAAGGACTCTGCTCTGCACCACGCAGCCGTTCTAACAACTGCTGGGGGTGTAAAAGAAGAGTTTCTAAAATCATTTTTAGGCTCCGAATAACTCATTTTAAACATCCTTCTGCCTTCCTGGAAGAGTTCCTCTAGTTTAGTTCCCCTTTTTCAGCTGTTACCAGCAGAAGGACCGGTTAAAACTGCAGAAGGAGCTTTCCGTGCTGTGGGGAAGGGGAAGGAAGGGGAGGAAGCGAGACGTGGAGAGATTGGTGAGAGCAGGGATGTTCCTGGGGCAGGATGAGCCCGGGCAGGGCAGGGAGCTGCACATCCCTCTGCCGAGGGCAGCAGGAGCTGGGGGGATGTGGAGAGGGGTCCCCGCAGCACAGAAAGGCAGCAGCTGTGCTCGGGGTGTGCTCGGGGTGCGCTCCGAGGGCAGCACGGACAGCCCGAGCCTGGCCCAGGTGCTAAATCCAGCTGGGAAGGGAAATCCAGATGGGAAATCCAGATGGGAAATCCAGATGGGAAATCCAGATGGGAAGGGAAATCCAGATGGGAAATGCAGCTGTGGGTGCTAAATCCAGATGGGAAGGGAAATCCAGCAGGGAAGGGAAATCCAGCTGGGAAATCCAGCCGTGTGTGCTAAATCCAGATGGGAAGGGAAATCCAGCTGGGAAATCCAGATGGGAAGGGAAATCCAGCTGTGGGTGCTAAATCCAGCTGTGGGTGCTAAATCCAGCTGGGAAGGGAAATGCAGATGGGAAATCCAGCTGTGGGTGCTAAATCCAGCTGGGAAGGGAAATGCAGATGGGAAATCCAGCTGTGGGTGCTAAATCCAGCTGTGGGTGCTAAATCCAGCAGGGAAATCCAGCTGTGGGTGCTAAATCCAGCTGGGAAGTCCAGCTGTGGGCGTCCCAGCCTTGCTGTCAGGTGCTCCCCATGGCCCAGGTGGGGCCCTGCAGCTGCCCATGCGAAAAAATAAACATGACTTTCTTCTTTTGTTGTTGTTTGTTTGGTGGGGTTTTTGGGTGTTTTTTTGTTTTGTTTGGGTTTTTGGGGGGGTTTGGTTTTGGGGTTTTTGTTGGTTTTGGGTTTTGTTTTGGGTTTTTTTGTGTTTTTTGTTTGGTTGGTTTTGGTGGGATTTGGGAGGGTTTTTAGCTTTGTTTTGGGGTTTTTGGTTTGGTTTGGTTTTTTGTTGTTGTTTTTGTTGTATTTTTGTTTGGCTTTGGTTTGTTTTTTTTTAACAGACTATAAAAAGAGTTGTCTCTGACTGAGTTGCGTTTGTTTGTAAGGAACAGCGCATTTATTAATGATTGATTATTTACCCGGGGTGGTTTGGTTCCAGAAATGTGTGTTCTGGCCAGGGGGCAGGACTGGCCCAGGTCTCCCTGAAACCCCAGGTTTGGCACAGGGGGCAGCTTTGTGCAATTTTATTATTGATTTGAAATAATAATAATAATAATAATAATAATAATAATAATAATAATAATAATAATAATAATAATAATAATAATAATAATTATTATTATTATTATTATTATTATTATTATTATTATTATTATTATTATTATTATTATTATTATTATTATATAGTATACTATTATAGATATATATAATAAATATACATTATAAATTAATTATAAAAACATACATTATAAATTAATTTATTATATATTATTATTATTAATAATAATAAATATTATAATATAATACTATATAATAATTAATATAGTATAATGTTATAGATATATAATAAATATATATTATGAATGAATTATAAAAATATATATTATAAATTAATTTATTATTTATTATTTTTAACAAATATTATAATATATTATTATAATACTATATAATAATTAATATAGTATAATATTATAGATATATATAATAAATATATATTCTAAATTAATTATAAAAATATATTATAAATTGATTTTTATTATTTATTATTTATAATAATAAATATTATAATATATAATAATAATATAATAATTAATATAGTATAATATTATAGATATATAATAAATATATTATAGATTAATTATAAAAATATATTATAAGTTGTTGGCTTTATTATTATTATTATTATTATTATTATTATTATTATTATTATTATTATTATTATTATTATTATTATTGTTGTTGTTGTTGTTGTTGCTGCTGCTGCTGCTGCTGCTGCTGCTGCTGCTGCTGCTGCTGCTGCTGCTGCTGCTGCGAACACAGCAATTGGCAGCTTGAGGCAGAGCGGGCGGCAGGAATTTGATCCGAGGGTGCCGCTGCAGCCCCAGCTGGAGGGCTGCGGGAGAGGCTGTGCTCATTAAGTGCTTAATTAAGGCTCGTTAATCGCCCCTGCAGAGGGAGGTGCGGCTGCGGGGCCTGTCCGAGGTGGCAGTGCCATGGCCCGAGTCTGGTGGGACACTGCCCTCGGGGCTGGAGCTCTCCTCTCCCGCCCAGAACGCCTCCGGAGCTGCAGAAATGGGTGATTTGCACCACACTCGGCAAATCCTGCCGTGCAGAGACTTCAGTTATGTCCGCCCCGGAGGAGATGACAAATACAGGAGCGTTATATACTGCTTTTCAACATAAGGCCCTCAGGATGTGGAACTGACTATAAACAACTGAACGGCCTGAGCAGCAAATTTTGATAGGGCAATATAACAAATTTGTAAAATTCCCATTATTCTTGGTTCTTGTTGGAGTGGTTGTGACAACACAACACCTTGCCAAAATCCCCTGGTATTAGCAAAAATACATTGCGTTTTCCAGGGGACGAGGTACTTTGCACACCTTTTTCCATCCTGTTTTGAATTCAAACGGCAGCTCAACACCAGGAAGGCAGGAAGGTGCAACATTCTAGTTCTGAAATACCTTTGTTATGAATGAGAAGCTTGACTAGGCCAATATTCAAGCAGCAATCAATTTATTATCTAATATGGGAAAGTTTGAGCAATGCAGCGCTGGGTACAGTGGGGGAAGTTTCCCTCCAACTGCACACTGATAATTGAGGATTACAGGTATTTATAGGGGTACTCATCAGCTTTTTCAGCAGTTTCTATTTCCAATTTTTTATTCATCAGCAATATTTATTCCAAATTATTACATCACAATTCTATACACTATTGTGATTTAGTTTTTCTCAGGATGTGTTTTTAAAGGAGTATCCCCAGATGGTGGTGGTCCAGTTTCCGACCGAAGAAGACGAATCCCATCTGGTGCAGTGCAGCTCCCCAGATGTAGGTCCACCCTTTTAATTGCAGAGACTATAAATCTAATAACAGTGATGTCCAGCTACCCTTGGTCGAAACCATAAACCCTGGAGGTGGTGGTGATCTTCCTCTCTCAAGCTGTTTTTCTTTGCTTCAATAGGGTGTGAGATAAGCATATTTCCTTTACATATATTCCAAAGCTATGGTTTCAAGGATATGAGTAATATTCTAAAATTATACCTCAAAAGGTTATTGTTGCAGAGCTCTTTATGGATTAACTATAAGCAAAAAGCAACATCTTTAACGCTTTCATTCCAATGCTCCTAATCAACTAGGGTTAATTTCAAAGGCCTTTCTCCATGCTTCACTTTCCTCAGTTTTTATTAAAATTCACAGCTCTCCCACTGTCGGTGCACTCACAAATACACACATCGCCTGTTTGTACCTGACACGAAACACAGCTTTGTATTTCACACCTTTTCCTTCTCAAACTCCCCTTTTTGGGGAGTTTGCTTGTGCCGGTGAGGAGGTGTGGAGGGGCAGCAGCGCTGAGCGCAGGGCTGGCACTGCTGGGGCTGCCGGGCTCGCAGCGCTGCAGGAGCACGGCCCGGCCCGGGCTGAGCCCCAGCGTGGGCAGCAGGGCAGGGGGATCCTGCCCCTGTGCCCCTGGGCTCAGGTGAGAGCCCACCTGCAGAGCTGCCCCAGCCCTGGCTCCAACAGCACAAGGAGCTGGAGCTGCTGCAGCCAGTGCAGAGGAGGCCACGGAGATGCTGCCAGGGCTGGAGCCCCTCTGCTCTGGAGCCAGCCTGGCACAGCTGGGGCTGCTCAGCTGCACAAGAGAAGGCTCCAGGGACACCTCAGAGCCCCTGCCAGGGCCTCCAGGGGCTCCAGGAGAGCTGCACAGCCACTGGGGACAAGGCATGCAGGGACAGCAGCCAGGCAATGGCTTCCCAGGGCCAGAGGGCAGGGACAGATTTTGGGCTATTGGGAATTAGGAATTGCTGGCTGGGAGGGTGGGCAGGCCCTGGCCCAGGGTGCCCAGAGCAGCTGTGGCTGCCCCTGAATCCCTGGGAGTGCCCAAGGCCAGGCTGGATGGGGCTTGGAGCAGCCTGGGACAGTGGGAGGTGTCCCTGCCCATGGCAGGGGTGGGGCTGGATGAGCTTTAAGGTTCCTTTCAATCCAAACCATCTCAGCATTCTCTGATTTGAGAGATATTTCACTTTTGTTGGGGTTTTGTTCCCATGGCCACATTTACGGGCTCACCCTCACAGCCCCGGGTGCTCCCCCTGTGCTGGCAGCTCCAGCCTTGTCCTGCTCTGGAGCCGCCACTGGGAACGGACACTGAGGGGCTGGAGCGTGTCCAGGGCAGGGAACGGAGCTGGGAAGGGGCTGGAGCCCCAGGAGAGGCTGAGGGAGCTGGGAAGGGGCTGAGCCTGGAGCAAAGGAGGCTCAGGGGGGACCTTGTGGCTCTGCACAGCTCCTGACAGGAGGGGACACCGGGGGGGTCGGGCTGTGCTCCCAGGGAACAGGGACAGGAGGAGAGGGAACGGCCTCAGGCTGGGCCAGGGGAGGGTCAGCTTGGACAGCAGCAGGAATTTCCCCATGGGAAGGGAGGTCAGGAACTGGAACCGCCCAGGGAGGGTTGGAGTGCCCAGGCCAGGCCCAAGGAGGCCCGGACGTGGCACCCGGAGCTCAGAGCGGGTGGCCCGGCGGCAATGAAGAGCCCGGTCCGGCGGGAAGGGAATGAAGGGCCAGGCGGGCAGGCAGGGCCCGGCCTATCCCGGGCTCCCGCTCCCGGGGCTCCGCACGTCACGGATCCCGCGCCCGGCCGCTCCCCGCGCCGCTGGAGCGCCGCCCGCCAACCACAAACACAACGCGCCCGCCCGCGCCCCTCTCGGCGCCGCGCAGGCGCCGCGGGACCCGGATGTGGCGCATGCGCGGCGGCGGCGGCGGCGGCCCGGACGTGTCGGCGGCGGCCGCGAGAGCGACAGCGACAACAAACAAACCGCGAGCGGCGCGGGCGGCGCGGGCAGCGCGGGCAGCAGGCGGCGGGGGGCCGGCAGCGGGCGGCCGCTGCCCCCGGCGCCGCGAGCGCCGCCCCGCCCCGCCCCGCCGCGCGGAGGGGAGGGGCGGAGGCCCGGGCCTTCCCCCGCCGCCGCCGCCGCCCCTCACGGCGGCCTCGGGCCGCGCCCGGACGGCGGCCCAGGTAACACCCGCTCCATCCGCTGCCCGCGCCCGCCGCGCTGGGCTCCCCTCCCGCGCTCCTTCCGCCCCTGCCCGGCCGCTTCCCCGAGCACTTCCCCACCTTCCCGGGCGCCTTCCCCGGCCTCGGCGGGCTCCTCCCCGCTGCCTTGCCCTCCTGCCCGGGCTCCCTCCCCCACCTCCCCTCTACGGCCCCCTGGCCCCGGCCTCATCCCCACCTCCCTGCCGCCCCTTCATCACCTCCTTCCTGCCCCCTTCCCACCACCTCCTCGCTTTTCCCCGGCGAGAAAAACACGGGAGCCCCCCCTCCCGCTCCCAAACTTTTTACTCTGAGGTTTCGAACGCTGGGCAGCCGCCGTGCCCCCGGCCGAGCGCCGCCCCGCTGCGGGAGCGCCCCGGTGGTTTTGTGGGCGCTCCCTGGTGCCTTGGCCTCTGCTATCGACTGTGGGTGCCCAGAGCCGTGCTGGCTGCGGGTTCGGGCCAGCGGGGCTCGCAGCGTGTGTTATCACAGACCAAACCCGCGGCTGCCAGCTCGGGGCACTCGCTGACCCGTGCGGCTCGGAGGCGGTGCTGCGGCCGGTGCATGGTGCAGGGCTGACCCCGCGGGGAACGGGGCGGTGTGAGAGCCCAGAGCGACGGCTGCGGGCGCCCGGCAGCGCCGGGATGGCTCACCAGCGCTCACAGCTGGGTCGGGTGGGAGCTCCAGTCTCAGCTCTTCAGGGCGCCTGTCCCAGCTCAGGGCTCCTGTCCCAGCTGCTCAGGGCTCCTGTCCCAGCTCAGGGCGCCTGTCCCAGCTCAGGGCTCCTGTCCCTGCTCAGGGCTCCTGTCCCAGCTGCTCAGAGCTCCTGTCCCAGCTGCTCAGGGCTCCTGTCCCAGCTGCTCAGGGCTCCTGTCCCTGCTCAGGGCTCCTGTCCCAGCTCAGGGCTCCTGTCCCTGCTCAGGGCTCCTGTCCCAGCTCAGGGCTCCTGTCCCAGCTCAGAGCTCCTGTCCCAGCTGCTCAGAGCTCCTGTCCCAGCTGCTCAGGGCTCCTGTCCCTGCTCAGGGCTCCTGTCCCAGCTCAGGGCTCCTGTCCCAGCTCAGGGCTCCTGTCCCAGCTGCTCAGGGCTCCTGTCCCAGCTGCTCAGAGCTCCTGTCCCAGCTCAGGGCTCCTGTCCCAGCTCAGGGCTCCTGTCCCAGCTGCTCAGGGCTCCTGTCCCAGCTGCTCAGGGCTCCTGTCCCAGCTCAGGGCTCCTGTCCCAGCTCAGGGCTCCTGTCCCAGCTCAGAGCTCCTGTCCCAGCTCAGGGCTCCTGTCCCAGCTCAGGGCTCCTGTCCCAGCTGTTTAGGGCTCCTGTCCCAGCTGCTCAGAGCTCCTGTCCCAGCTCAGAGCTCCTGTCCCAGCTGCTCAGAGCTCCTGTCCCAGCTCAGAGCTCCTGTCCCAGCTGCTCAGAGCTCCTGTCCCAGCTCAGAGCTCCTGTCCCAGCTGCTCAGGGCTCCTGTCCCAGCTGCTCAGGGCTCCTGTCCCAGCTGCTCAGGGCTCCTGTCCCAGCTCAGAGCTCCTGTCCCAGCTGCCCAGCCGGCTCCTGTCCCAGCTGCTCAGAGCTCCTGTCCCAGCTCAGGGCTCCTGTCCCAGCTGCTCAGAGCTCCTGTCCCAGCTCAGGGCTCCTGTCCCAGCTGCTCAGAGCTCCTGTCCCAGCTGCTCAGGGCTCCTGTCCCAGCTGCTCAGGGCTCCTGTCCCAGCTGCTCAGGGCTCCTGTCCCAGCTCAGAGCTCCTGTCCCAGCTCAGGGCTCCTGTCCCAGCTCAGGGCTCCTGTCCCAGCTGCTCAGGGCTCCTGTCCCAGCTGCTCAGGGCTCCTGTCCCAGCTCAGAGCTCCTGTCCCAGCTCAGGGCTCCTGTCCCAACTCAGGGCTCCTGTCCCAGCTGCTCAGGGCTCCTGTCCCAGCTGCTCAGAGCTCCTGTCCCAGCTGCTCAGGGCTCCTGTCCCAGCTGCTCAGGGCTCCTGTCCCAGCTGCTCAGGGCTCCTGTCCCAGCTCAGAGCTCCTGTCCCAGCTCAGGGCTCCTGTCCCAGCTCAGAGCTCCTGTCCCAGCTCAGGGCTCCTGTCCCAGCTCAGAGCTCCTGTCCCAGCTCAGGGCTCCTGTCCCAGCTCAGGGCTCCTGTCCCAGCTGCTCAGGGCTCCTGTCCCAGCTCAGGGCTCCTGTCCCAGCTGCTCAGGGCTCCTGTCCCAGCTCAGGGCTCCTGTCCCAGCTCAGGGCTCCTGTCCCAGCTCAGAGCTCCTGTCCCAGCTGCTCAGGGCTCCTGTCCCAGCTGCTCAGGGCTCCTGTCCCAGCTCAGAGCTCCTGTCCCAGCTCAGGGCTCCTGTCCCAGCTGCTCAGGGCTCCTGTCCCAGCTCAGGGCTCCTGTCCCAGCTCAGGGCTCCTGTCCCAGCTGCTCAGGGCTCCTGTCCCAGCTCAGGGCTCCTGTCCCAGCTCAGAGCTCCTGTCCCAGCTGCTCAGGGCTCCTGTCCCAGCTGCTCAGGGCTCCTGTCCCAGCTGCTCAGGGCTCCTGTCCCAGCTCAGAGCTCCTGTCCCAGCTGCTCAGAGCTCCTGTCCCAGCTCAGAGCTCCTGTCCCAGCTGCTCAGGGCTCCTGTCCCAGCTCAGGGCTCCTGTCCCAGCTCAGAGCTCCTGTCCCAGCTGCTCAGAGCTCCTGTCCCAGCTCAGAGCTCCTGTCCCAGCTGCTCAGGGCTCCTGTCCCAGCTCAGGGCTCCTGTCCCAGCTCAGAGCTCCTGTCCCAGCTCAGAGCTCCTGTCCCAGCTCAGGGCTCCTGTCCCAGCTGCTCAGAGCTCCTGTCCCAGCTCAGAGCTCCTGTCCCAGCTGCTCAGGGCTCCTGTCCCAGCTCAGGGCTCCTGTCCCAGCTGCTCAGAGCTCCTGTCCCAGCTCAGAGCTCCTGTCCCAGCTGCTCAGGGCTCCTGTCCCAGCTCAGGGCTCCTGTCCCAGCTCAGGGCTCCTGTCCCAGCTCAGGGCTCCTGTCCCAGCTCAGGGCTCCTGTCCCCTGCCAGAGGCTGAGGCTCCTGAGCTCAGCTCTGCCCCAGCCCCTCCAGGACCCCGACCCGGGGCACAGCCCTTCAGCCTCACCTGTCCTGCCCCAGGCACTCTGGAGGTGGCAGCTTGTCCTCCCCGCTCCCTGCCCTTTCCTGAGTTTCTTCACGAACCTCTCTGGATTTGCTTGTTGCATAAGCACGCGTGTTTAATATTGATTCAGGAACTTTATTTCAAAGAGCTGAGGCCCAGGGAGAAGCACCGAGTGCCTCACGCTGATTAGGATTCCGTTTTTAAGCAGATAGCTCTTTACATAATGCATTCAGGCTGGGCTGGCACAGTGGGGATGGGAGCTCTGGCAGGAATCCACTGGCTTGGTGGGAACAAAGGTGCTCAGAGCAGATCCTGGTGAGGAGCTGCTGGCAGGGTCCTGCAGGGATTTTAGGGCTCTGTTCTCTCTGCTCTTAACCTCCTGAAAAACCATATTTTGGTCAGGGCTGGGATTTTCCATGTGTGCCCAGAGGTGAGTTTTTGTTAAGCTCTAGCAAACGCAGAGAACTCTATCCCCAGGGCTGTCCCCAGGCTGTGCAGGGTGGCACACGGGGCTGTCCCCAGCCTGTGCAGGGTGGCACACGGGGCTGTCCCCAGGCTGTGCAGGGTGGCACACGGGGCTGTCCCCAGGCTGTGCTGTGTGCAGGGTGGCACACGGGACTGTCCCCAGGCTGTGCTGTGCAGGGTGGCACACGGAGCTGTCCCCAGGCTGTGCAGGGTGGCACACGGGGCTGTCCCCAGGCTGTGCTGTGCAGGGTGGCACACGGGACTGTCCCCAGGCTGTGCTGTGCAGGGTGGCACACGGGGCTGTCCCCAGGCTGTGCTGTGCAGGGTGGCACAAGGGGCTGTCCCCAGGCTGTGCAGGGTGGCACACGGGGCTGTCCCCAGGCTGTGCAGGGTGGCACACGGGGCTGTCCCCAGGCTGTGCTGTGTGCAGGGTGGCACACGGGACTGTCCCCAGCCTGTGCAGGGTGGCACACGGGGCTGTCCCCAGGCTGTGCAGGGTGGCACACGGGGCTGTCCCCAGGCTGTGCAGGGTGGCACACGGGGCTGTCCCCAGGCTGTGCTGTGTGCAGGGTGGCACACGGGACTGTCCCCAGGCTGTGCTGTGCAGGGTGGCACACGGAGCTGTCCCCAGGCTGTGCAGGGTGGCACACGGGGCTGTCCCCAGGCTGTGCTGTGCAGGGTGGCACACGGGGCTGTCCCCAGGCTGTGCTGTGTGCAGGGTGGCACACGGGGCTGTCCCCAGGCTGTGCAGGGTGGCACACGGGGCTGTCCCCAGCCTGTGCAGGGTGGCACACGGGACTGTCCCCAGGCTGTGCTGTGCAGGGTGGCACACGGGGCTGTCCCCAGCCTGTGCAGGGTGGCACACGGAGCTGTCCCCAGGCTGTGCAGGGTGGCACACGGGGCTGTCCCCAGGCTGTGCTGTGTGCAGGGTGGCACACGGAGCTGTCCCCAGCCTGTGCAGGGTGGCACACGGGGCTGTCCCCAGGCTGTGCAGGGTGGCACACGGGGCTGTCCCCAGGCTGTGCTGTGCAGGGTGGCACACGGGGCTGTCCCCAGCCTGTGCAGGGTGGCACACGGAGCTGTCCCCAGCCTGTGCAGGGTGGCACACGGGGCTGTCCCCAGGCTGTGCTGTGTGCAGGGTGGCACACGGAGCTGTCCCCAGCCTGTGCAGGGTGGCACACGGGGCTGTCCCCAGGCTGTGCAGGGTGGCACACGGGGCTGTCCCCAGGCTGTGCTGTGCAGGGTGGCACACGGGGCTGTCCCCAGGCTGTGCAGGGTGGCACACGGGGCTGTCCCCAGGCTGTGCTGTGTGCAGGGTGGCACACGGGGCTGTCCCCAGGCTGTGCTGTGCAGGGTGGCACACGGGGCTGTCCCCAGGCTGTGCTGTGCAGGGTGGCACACGGGGCTGTCCCCAGGCTGTGCTGTGCAGGGTGGCACACGGGGCTGTCCCCAGCCTGTGCAGGGTGGCACACGGGGCTGTCCCCAGTGTGGCTCAAGTGGCAGAGGAGGTCGTGTGCTGCGCTGTGCTTATCTTCTCTCTCTGACCACACAGAGGCCTGTACTGAAAGGAGGAATTGGTTTTCAGCTGTGTGCTTTCTCAAAAAGTGAAAATGAGAAAGAACGGAGAAATGTGTAAAATGAACTTGCTGGGGTTTTAAAGCACATGGTACAGTCAGGTCATTACAGCAGGGTTAGCTTTTCCCTCCTGTGCCCTGAGAGGGAAGGTGGGCTTTGGAGTGCGGTTACCACGGGGTCGGCTCCTCAAACAAGAGTTGGAACCTCAAGGGAGCTGTGCCCTCTCTGCACCCTCAGGCTGGGCACTCGGGAAGGGGTGAGAGCCCCGAGGGAGCTGTGCCCTCTCTGCACCCTCACTCTGGGCACTCGGGAAGGGGTGAGAGCCCCGAGGGAGCTGTGCCCTCTCTGCACCCTCACTCTGGGCACTCGGGAAGGGGTGAGAGCCCCGAGGGAGCTGTGCTCTCCCTGCACCCTCACTCTGGGCACTCGGGAAGTGCTTCTGGGCAGGGCTGGATGCACAGGTGGGAGCTGGCAGGAGAAACGTGCCCAGAGCAGCTCTGGGGACCCGCGCCACCCCAGCCTCTCCCGCGGAGACATGGCTGCTCCAGCCTCTCAAACTGTCAACACAAAGCTGGTGCCACTCAGAGTTTCCTTCAAGCTCTTCTCCAGCTCTCCAGCTTTATGCTGCCGTGTGTCTTAAATTTCGGTAGCTGCTGCCAGAGAGATGGGGGGAATTGATACTGATGATTCAGATGCGTGCACAAAAATAGTGTTCTGGGGACTGTTAGCTCTGCTGCACGGCGCAGGGCAGCGTGGTGGGCGCCTCCTCAGAGCTCCTCCCTGCTCTTTAGTGCTAATCGTTCTCATGTCTACAATGAGACATTTTGCTGCTGTTCACCCGTGGGGCAAGTAGATAATAATCTAATGTGCTGTAAAGTATCTGCAGTTTAATCACTTGCTCTTATCTTCATCAAATCACAAGCTGCTTTTTGTTTTGTTGGTTTATGGATTTTCCGCTGTCGTGTTTATGATAAAACTTCTGCCTTTGCATTATTAAACAGCAAAACTCCATAGTAATGTTCTGGTGGTTAAAAGCCATCAAGTGTATTCCTGACATCTTTGTGTCTGTCTGATTCTGGAGGCAGCAGCTGAGGCAGGGGCCTTTCTCGTGTGAAATGTTCTAGCAGGACGTCAGTTTGCACGCTGCTCTAATTAGCCAGTTCGTTAGTGTCGCCTTACTGCCTGGTATCAGAATAATGCTGGAGATCTGTCTGGGATGGCTGTTACCCATGAATCATGCTCCCAGACCATCACTGGCAGCTTTAAGCAGGCAATTCTTGGTTTTTCTTAGATACATTTTCCCAAAAATTGCTTTTGTGGTTGCGACTTGGAGATGCAGTTTAGTTCTTTCAGGTGTGTTTTGCATGAACTCGTTTCCCTGCTCACCCCCCAGAATTAGACCCCCACACCCTTCCCTTTGGCCTTGCGTGTGGCACCACCAGCCTTGGTCTGGCTGCGCCTGTCCTTGTCACTTTGCTGCGCTGTCCATGGCTGTGTTTCCTTGTTCCCTCGGAAGTGGTTTTGTTAAGGTCAGGGCAGCAATGTTCCCTCCGGGCGTGGCTCCTGCTGAAGGGAGTTTGCTGCACGTGGGCACAGTGGCTCAGGCCTCTGCAGCTGGGGACAGGCACCGTGGCCTGCCAAGGTGTGCCCGGGTCTGCAGCGTGGCAGGAGTGCAGCGCTGTGCCGGGGCAGGGCTGGTGTCCCTGTGTCCCCGTGTCCCTGTGTCACAGTGTCCATCCCCAGCTGATGGCCATTTGTGCCGGGGCAGGGCTGGTGTCCCTGTGTCCCTGTGTCCCTGTGTCCCTGTGCCCGTCCCCTGCTGATGGCCATTTGTGCCTGGCCAGGGCTGGTGTCCCTGTGTCCCTGTGTCCCTGTGTCCCTGTGCCCGTCCCCTGCTGATGGCCATTTGTGCCGGGGCAGGGCTGGTGTCCCTGTGTCCCTGTGTCCCTGTGTCCCTGTGTCCCTGTGCCCGTCCCCAGCTGATGGCCATTTGTGCCTGGCCAGGGCTGGTGTCCCTGTGTCCCTGTGTCCCTGTGTCCCTGTGCCTGTCCCCAGCTGATGGCCATTTGTGCCGGGGCAGGGCTGGTGTCCCTGTGTCCCTGTGTCCCTGTGCCTGTCCCCAGCTGATGGCCATTTGTGCCTGGCCAGGGCTGGTGTCCCTGTGTCCCTGTGTCCCTGTGTCCCTGTGCCCGTCCCCAGCTGATGGCCATTTGTGCCTGGCCAGGGCTGGTGTCCCTGTGTCCCTGTGTCCCTGTGTCCCTGTGCCCGTCCCCTGCTGATGGCCATTTCAGCTGCTCGGGGCACGCTGGGCTGCCTGCTGAGCAGACTGCTGTGCAAAAAGAGGGCAGTTCCCTCTCTGCCTCGCTGCTCGAGGGCTTCCTGAGCCCCAGGTGTGCACGGCAGCACCTGTAGAACCCTTTGTCTTTGATTGTAACTCCACAGGCCGGTTGGATTTCGGTGACAAGGGTGCACTCGGGCTCTGTGGGTGTGACAGCCTGGTCAGAGAGCGAGACAACGAGAAAAGTGTTGTCAGAATCCGCCTGAGAGATTTAGAGAGTTGAAGATAAACAGTGATAGCTTCTTATCATCAACAACCTACAGGTGTTGTTTTCCTGCTCTCTGTTTCCTTGTTTTTCTCGAAGATTGTTTATAAGGAAGGCACCTTGCTAATTAGCCAGTCAGGTGAAATACATTGATTAATTGGCCAGCCAGGTCTACCTGTATTGGAACCGTGTGTACAAGAGGGTCTGGAGTGAGACCAGGCTTGGTGCCAGCCAGCCTTCTGGAGAGTGTGTGGGGTTTGTTACTCAGCAGTGGCAGTCACGGATCCATGGTGTGTGTGTGTGTGCTGTGTGTGTGTGTGCCGTGTGTGCCGTGTGTGCCGTGTGTGCTGTGTGTGCCGTGTGTGTGTGCCGTGTGTGCCGTGTGTGCTGTGCTGTGTGTGCTGTGCTGTGTGTGCCGTGTGTGCTGTGTGTGTGTGCCGTGTGTGCTGTGTGTGTGTGCCGTGTGTGCTGTGTGTGCCGTGTGTGTGTGCTGTGTGTGCCGTGTGTGTGTGCCGTGTGTGCCGTGTGTGCCGTGTGTGCTGTGTGTGCCGTGTGTGTGTGCGTGTGGTCGTGTGTGCTGTGCTGTGGTGTGTGCTGTGCTGTGTGTGTGCGTGTGTGCCGTGTGTACTGTGTGTGTGTGCCGTGTGTGTGTGTGCCGTGTGTGCCGTGTGTGCTGTGCTGTGTGTGCTGTGCTGTGTGTGTCCGTGTGTGCTGTGTGTGTGTGTGCCGTGTGTGCTGTGTGTGTGTGCCGTGTGTGCTGTGTGTGCCGTGTGTGTGTGCCGTGTGTGCCGTGTGTGTGTGTGTGCTGTGTGTGCCGTGTGTGCCGTGTGTGTGTGCCGTGTGTGCCATGTGTGCTGTGCTGTGTGTGCTGTGCTGTGTGTGCCGTGTGTGCTGTGTGTGTGTGCCGTGTGTGCTGTGTGTGCTGTGTGTGCCGTGTGTGTGTGCTGTGTGTGCCGTGTGTGCCGTGTGTGCTGTGTGTGCTGTGTGTGCCGTGTGTGTGTGCCGTGTGTGCTGTGTGTGCTGTGCTGTGTGTGCTGTGCTGTGTGTGCCGCGTGTGTGCTGTGCTGTGTGTGCCGTGTGTGCTGTGTGTGTGTGCCGTGTGTGCTGTGTGTGCCGTGTGTGTGTGTGCGTGTGTGCCGTGTGTGCTGTGCTGTGTGTGCTGTGCTGTGTGTGCCGTGTGTGCTGTGTGTGTGTGCCGTGTGTGCTGTGTGTGCCGTGTGTGTGTGCCGTGTGTGCCGTGTGTGCCGTGTGTGCTGTGTGTGCCGTGTGTGTGTGCCGTGTGTGCCGTGTGTGCCGTGTGTGCTGTGCCGTGTGTGCCGTGTGTGCTGTGTGTGTATGCCGTGTGTGTGTGCCGTGTGTGCCGTGTGTGCCGTGCGTGCTGTGCCGTGTGTGCCGTGTGTGCCGTGTGTGCCGTGTGTGCCGTGTGTGCCGTGTGTGCTGCCCCGTTTGCTCAGCACCCGTGCCCACCAGGGCAGCACCTGTGCACCTGCAGCACCCCGCGTGCACCTGGGGCCTCTCTGAGCTGATCCCTGCCCTGCTTCCCTCTCTGCTCCATCAAACCTTTCCTGAGGGGCGCTGCGGCCCTGACGCCTGCAGGAGCTGTTTTTCCAGGTGATACAAGGCTGTGCTATGTATTTTAACTTTATTTTTTATTATTTTTTTCTTAAGCACAGCATTAGCATCTTGGCTCTTACGAACAAAGTGTTACGTGGTCCCTGCAGGTCACGCTACTTCTCTCGCAGTTTCCCCTCTGAACAGTGACGGCTCCCGTGTTTGGGAATCCCTGGTTTGCTGTAGGAAGTGCAGGAATGAGGCCCATGTGCTGGGAGGCGGCGTGGAGGGGCCTTGCCCTCCTGCCTGTACCTCCAGGCAGTTCCCAGTGGGTTTGTGCTGCTGTGCTTTTAGACTGAGCTTCTTGGTGAGCCCGATCCCCGCACAGCTGCGCCTGGCCTGGACCCCTCTGTGCATGCACAGGTTGCCTGGGTCATGTTCCTGACCCCAGCTCCGTCCCAGCCGCTGCTGTGGCTGCTGTCTGCCTGGGGGCTGGTGCTTCTCCCCACATTGCAGAGTGGGGCTGGATCGTGTTCCTGACCCCAGCTCCGTCCCAGCCGCTGCTGTGGCTGCTGCGTTCTCCTGGGGGCTGGTGCTTCTCCCACATTGCAGAGTGTGGCTTCTGCGGGGGGCGAGGGGGAAGAGAAACCACTCCTCGGTGCTAGAAGTGTTCCTTTAAGGTTGCCTTTAACGTGTAGGAAAGGATGTGAGTGTTTTGTAAGGGTCTGGGTTTGCAGCTTCAGATCTCAACCAGATCACAGTGTTGAAAATGGGAGTTGTTTGGATGAAGGGATTTTTCAGCTAAGTTTAAAAATTTGCGTGGCTGAATGACTGGAGCACTTTGGCTGGGGTTTAGTAAGTTTTGGGGACTTCTAGCAGCCCCTGCCCTTTATGCCTCAGCTGTAGTAACACTTCCATGAAGGCAAGGAAGTGAAATCCATGTGAGTTTTTCTTCCTAACCATGAAAATCAGGAAGACTTTTTCTGTTTCTTAACCGCCTGCTGCTCTGTAGGGCATGGAACTGAAACGTACCTCAGCGACTCGTGGGCCTCAAGCCAGGCCATCCAAGTGATCCTATCTCTTTAACACTTCATTGGCTGCCTGAAGAGTTGCTGGGAATGTTCGGGAGCCGTGTTTTCTTACCCATGTTTTTCTGGCACTCTTGTTCCTGGGCTGTGCTAGCCTGCAATGCTGCCTTGCTGGTGTGGCTGAGGAGGTACAGGTGCCCGGGGTGGAATGTTGAGTTTCTGTTCCATAAATGCAATGTTTATCCCTTCATCTGCTTTGGATGATCCTCCGCAGCAGGGAATGCCCTCCTGGGGCCCGTGCAGAGCGTGCTGAGTGTGAAACCTTGTGTGTGTTATCTGGGCACACCAGCAGGATAATCGCTGTTTGGAGAGAGCGTGTCCCAGCTGATCCCAAACAGTGGCACAGTCTGGGTCCGCGTGGGGCCTGTTTGGCATTCCTGCCCCTCAGAGCCGTATAAGTAGGGCGAGGGCAGGCTCCAGGCACCTCGGCAGGGCTCCTGTCCCCCGTGGGTAAGTCAGACGGGGTGGTTCCGGTTCTGTGAGGCGGGTGCTGGGAGCAGCTGGCCCTTTTGGGATCTCTGGGGTGGCTCAGGTAACCCTTTCTGCAGGGAGCTGTGGGGTGGCTCAGGTAACCCTTTCTGGCAGAGGTATTCACCGGCCTTGCATTGATTCTTCAGCCAAGTTTGAAAATTAGCACGGCTGAGTGACTCGAGCTGCACTGCCAGTGTCACACAGAGCAGGGTGTGTGTGCCACAGCGCTGCATTGCCAGTGTCACACAGCTGTGAGGGTGTGTGTGCCACAGCGCTGCATTGCCAGTGTCACACAGAGCAGGGTGTGTGTGCCACAGCGCTGCATTGCCAGTGTCACACAGAGCAGGGTGTGTGTGCCACAGCGCTGCATTGCCAGTGTCACACAGTGCAGGGTGTGTGTGCCACAGCGCTGCATTGCCAGTGTCACACAGAGCAGGGGTGTGTGTGCCACAGCGCTGCACTGCCAGTGTCACACAGAGCAGGGTGTGTGTGCCACAGCGCTGCATTGCCAGTGTCACACAGAGCAGGGGTGTGTGTGCCAACGCTGCATTGCCAGTGTCACACAGAGCAGGGTGTGTGTGCCACAGCGCTGCACTGCCAGTGTCACACAGAGCAGGGTGTGTGTGCCACAGCGCTGCATTGCCAGTGTCACACAGAGCAGGGTGTGTGTGCCACAGCGCTGCATTGCCAGTGTCACACAGAGCAGGGTGTGTGTGCCACAGCGCTGCACTGCCAGTGTCACACAGAGCAGGGTGTGTGTGCCACAGCGCTGCATTGCCAGTGTCACACAGAGCAGGGTGTGTGTGCCACAGCGCTGCATTGCCAGTGTCACACAGAGCAGGGTGTGTGTGCCACAGCGCTGCATTGCCAGTGTCACACAGAGCAGGGTGTGTGTGCCACAGCGCTGCATTGCCAGTGTCACACAGTGCAGGGTGTGTGTGCCACAGCGCTGCATTGCCAGTGTCACACAGCTGTGAGGGTGTGTGTGCCACAGCGCTGCATTGCCAGTGTCACACAGAGCAGGGTGTGTGTGCCACAGCGCTGCATTGCCAGTGTCACACAGAGCAGGGTGTGTGTGCCACAGCGCTGCACTGCCAGTGTCACACAGAGCAGGGGTGTGTGTGCCACAGCGCTGCATTGCCAGTGTCACACAGAGCAGGGTGTGTGTGCCACAGCGCTGCATTGCCAGTGTCACACAGAGCAGGGTGTGTGTGCCACAGCGCTGCATTGCCAGTGTCACACAGAGCAGGGTGTGTGTGCCACAGCGCTGCATTGCCAGTGTCACACAGAGCAGGGTGTGTGTGCCACAGCGCTGCATTGCCAGTGTCACACAGCTGTGAGGGTGTGTGTGCCACAGTGCTGCACTGCCAGTGTCACACAGAGCAGGGTGTGTGTGCCACAGCGGTGCATTGCCAGTGTCACACAGAGCAGGGTGTGTGTGCCACAGCGCTGCATTGCCAGTGTCACACAGCTGTGAGGGTGTGTGTGCCACAGTGCTGCACTGCCAGTGTCACACAGAGCAGGGTGTGTGTGCCACAGCGGTGCATTGCCAGTGTCACACAGAGCAGGGTGTGTGTGCCACAGCGCTGCATTGCCGGTGTCACACAGTGCAGGGTTCATGTCTTGCGTTTCATTGCACAGGCTGCATTGCTGCGCTGCAGCGAGGCAGCGTGTGCAGTGCAGGAGTGACGGTGTTTGTTGGAGTCTGCATGTGCCTGCAGGCCGGGAGCAGCTCCCCTTAGCAGCTGGTTATCCTCCTCACCGGGAGAGAGAAGTTTGCTGCACGTTGGCAAAGGCGACTGTATTTACCTGGCAGTCCAAACTTCGGTTGTGTTTCCAGTTTACCTCCCCTTGGGAGGTTCTTGTTCTGGCGCTTAGGTTACCTCGAACTCTAGTTGTCGTTTGCTTGTTTTGTGATTTACTCCTTATTGCTCAGTTAATGCAACAAATTCCTTTGTGTAGCACAGGATCATAGACTTGTTAAGGCTGGAAAAGCCCTTTAGAACCGTTGACCCTGGCTGCTATCCGGCGCTTCTCTGTGGCTTTGTGAAGCACTTGTTAGTGCTTTACTTCGGCTGAGCCCTCGCTGCGGGGCTGTGCTGAGCGCTGGCCCTGGCTGTGCTTGGTCAGGACTCAGTCCCTGTCCCGCCGGGGCTGTGATGTCCTGCTCCCAGGGCGGATGGCATGCTGCTCGATGGCTCTCTGTCTGCCCTAGAGACAGGTTTTTGTTTGTTTTTTAAAGGATTGGCATCTCCTGCTTGTTAGTGCTTTACATTAGCACGTCCTTTTCTGTGTGCTGCCTCCTCCGTAGTAAGGAGGTGCCGAGACACCTCTGCAACGTGTGGCTGAGCTAGAGATGGGCTCCCTGAGCTACATGTGAGGAGCCAAATCTGTGCACTCTGGCAACCTGGCCTGGCCTCACAGCACACTGCTGCTTCTGGAGAAACGTGTCACAGCGCTGGTGCCCGCTGCCCTGTGTGCCCTGAGTGCCCTGTGTGCCCTGAGTGCCCTGTGTGCCCTGGCACCATTGCTGCCCTGAGCTGGTGCCCGCTGCCCTGTGTGCCCTGAGTGCCCTGTGTGCCCTGGCACCATTGCTGCCCTGAGCTGGTGCCCTGTGTGCCCTGTGTGCCCTGTGTGCCCTGTGTGCCCTGTGTGCCCTGGCACCATTGCTGCCCTGAGCTGGTGCCCGCTGCCCTGTGTGCCCTGTGTGCCCTGTGTGCCCTGGCACCATTGCTGCCCTGAGCTGGTGCCCGCTGCCCTGTGTGCCCTGAGTGCCCTGTGTGCCCTGAGTGCCCTGTGTGCCCTGGCACCATTGCTGCCCTGAGCTGGTGCCCTGTGTGCCCTGTGTGCCCTGTGTGCCCTGTGTGCCCTGAGTGCCCTGTGTGCCCTGAGTGCCCTGTGTGCCCTGTGTGCTCTGGCACCATTGCTGCCCTGAGCTGGTGCCCTGTGTGCCCTGTGTGCCCTGTGTGCCCTGTGTGCCCTGAGTGCCCTGTGTGCCCTGTGTGCCCTGAGTGCCCTGTGTGCCCTGGCACCATTGCTGCCCTGAGCTGGTGCCCTGTGTGCCCTGTGTGCCCTGTGTGCCCTGAGTGCCCTGTGTGCCCTGTGTGCCCTGAGTGCCCTGGCACCATTGCTGCCCTGAGCTGGTGCCCTGTGTGCCCTGTGTGCCCTGTGTGCCCTGTGTGCCCTGGCACCATTGCTGCCCTGAGCTGGTGCCCTGTGTGCCCTGTGTGCCCTGTGTGCCCTGTGTGCCCTGTGTGCCCTGGCACCATTGCTGCCCTGAGCTGGTGCCCTCTGTGCCCTGTGTGCCCTGTGTGCCCTGTGTGCCCTGTGTGCCCTGTGTGCCCTGGCACCATTGCTGCCCTGAGCTGGTGCCCTGTGTGCCCTGTGTGCCCTGTGTGCCCTGTGTGCCCTGGCACCATTGCTGCCCTGAGCTGGTGCCCGCTGCCCTGTGTGCCCTGAGTGCCCTGTGTGCTCTGGCACCATTGCTGCCCTGAGCTGGTGCCCTGTGTGCCCTGTGTGCCCTGTGTGCCCTGTGTGCCCTGGCACCATTGCTGCCCTGAGCTGGTGCCCTGTGTGCCCTGTGTGCCCTGTGTGCCCTGGCACCATTGCTGCCCTGAGCTGGTGCCTGCTGCCCTGTGTGCCCTGAGTGCCCTGTGTGCCCTGTGTGCCCTGTGTGCCCTGGCACCATTGCTGCCCTGAGCTGGTGCCCTGTGTGCCCTGTGTGCCCTGTGTGCCCTGAGTGCCCTGTGTGCCCTGGCACCATTGCTGCCCTGAGCTGGTGCCCGCTGCCCTCGCCCCTGTGTTGTCCCAGGGGCAGCTGAGGGGTGACTCGGCATTTCTGGAGATCGTTCCCCCTAAGGTCTGGTTTGCTCCATCTGAGCCTTCTGAAAGTCCGCAAGCAGAACCCTCATTCGTGGTTTCAGGGCTGTGGGAGACAAAGCTGCGTGTCTAATTTTAATCGTCTCTTCATTTAAAGCTCCTGTAGCTAACGGCTTTATCAGGGCATTGATTTGTGATCACTTGTGCATATCTGTCTGGGGCGGTGTTCTGTATTTGAGGAGAATGATGTTCTGCTCTGTTTCAGCTGACAGGCTTTCACGCATCAGTGTGAGTTGCCACAGAGAATGACTGGCAGTTTGACTTGGCTTTGGAAAGGCGCTTTTTGACTCGAGGCACACAAAGACCCCAGCACAGAGGGAGAAATTTTAATAGCTAGATAAAACCCGTGATCCTACTCCAATCTAGAGATAATTGCTTTCCTTTGGGAAAAATTAAGTGCAGAAGCATCTTTGCAAAAGAAGAAAGGCTGGAATATGGAGGGAAGGATTTTCACCGAAATATACCCAAGTGTGATGTATTCCAGTTAAAACTGTAGAAAATATCAAATAAGGAAGAATCCGTTTCCTCTTAAAATTGTGCTGGATTTGTCTACCAGCATTCGTTTTACAAGGAGGGGAGCCACTGTGTTCACATGTGTGATGCCATAACTATCTAAATTAACATCACACTCTTATTTTTGTGCAACACATTTGTTTCCAATAAATGGCTGCCACTTCAGTGCCTCTGATAACATGGACAATTCCAGCGCAGTAACCGGTCTCTGGGTGGATGTGTTCCTCCTCAGATGAAGTGACGGGCTTGTTTTTGAGATCACATATATTTTATTTACGTGGTCGGGAATGAGGCGGTAGTTCTCAGAAAGGCTGGGGTTTTAAGCTGGCTCAGCAAACGCGGTAAAATCACTTCCGTGTGTTGGCTGGCCGTGCTTTAAGGAGGCCAGAGCCCGTGGAAATGCCGTGGTTGGTGATTACATGAAGCCTGAAGAGCCAGAGCAGCTCTGTGGCAGCGTCAGGCTCCTTCTCGGAGGACACACGTGGGAAGGGGTTTTCTGCGTGGCTCTGGGTGGAATGTGTTGACCCAGCAAAGACAAATGCTGGGGGTTCCATATGCAAAGGTGGTCCTGAGGCACCTGGCTGTGCACTGAGGGAAGGGCCAGGCGCAGCTCTTGCCAGCCCTTGTGGTCAGCAGGAGAAGCAGAGCTGGCGCGAGGCGGCTGAGCTGTGGGCAGGGCTGTCGAGGCAGGGCGAGAGGGGAGCCTGGCTGCCTCGGTGCTTCCCACTGCCCAGGGCTTGTTCCCATCAGCGCCCTGCACTCCCACCTGTGCTCCCACTGCCTTTCACCCTGCTGGGATGGAACCGGGAAATCACGGTGGCCTTCTCCTGATCCATCTGAGGAGCCCTGCCTTTCTGTATGCGCATAAACCTTTATTTAAATATCGTTACTAGGGGAGGGATAAATCCTACGTCTGGAACGGTGCAGGCCGCCCCTAGGCATGTTTTAGCTATCGTGGGACAAGTAACGCAGTTTTTTCATGTGCTTTTAATATCCTGCACTTAGCTTGAAAATAAAAGGAGAAAAAAAACCACAGTCTTCCTTAGAAACATGATCTGCGATTTGTTAAAAACAATTCTAATGTAGATATTTTTTCCTCCTAGGTTTTACCAAGGGACAGTACATCTAACACTTAACTTGGATCATCTCTTGTTCATCAGCTTGAAAATCATAACAGCCCCCAAAACTGACATTTGATCTGAAAGAAAAAGCTGTGACAGATGGACAATATGTCTATTACTAACACACCAACAAGTAATGATGCTTGTCTGAGCATTGTTCACAGCTTGATGTGCCATCGACAAGGTGGAGAGAGCGAAACTTTCGCAAAGCGCGCAATTGAGAGTTTAGTTAAAAAGCTAAAGGAGAAAAAAGATGAATTGGATTCTCTGATTACAGCTATAACCACAAACGGAGCTCACCCTAGCAAGTGTGTTACAATACAGAGGACGCTGGACGGGAGGCTGCAGGTTGGTACCAGTGCAACCCAGGCTGTGTGTTCCTGCTGGAGAGCTGCCAGCGGCTGCTGGGTGCTGAGGGACCGGGCCTGAGCCCTGCCCTGCCCAGCTCTGCTGGGGCTCTGCCTCCCTCCTCCTGCGCAGGGCCACGAGGCCTGTGTGCGTGGGTCACACGTCCTCTCCTCTCCTCTCCTCTCCTCTCCTCTCCTCTCCTCTCCTCTCCTCTCCTCTCCTCTCCTCTCCTCTCCTCTCCTCTCCTCTCCTCTCCTCTCCTCTCCTCTCCCTCTCCTCTCCTCTCCTCTCCTCTCCTCTCCTCTCCTCTCCTCTCCTCTCCTCTCCTCTCCTCTCCTCTCCTCTCCTCTCTCTCCTCTCCTCTCCTCTCCTCTCCTCTCCTCTCCTCTCCTCTCCTCTCCTCTCCTCTCCTCTCCTCTCCTCTCCTCTCCTCTCCTCTCCTCTCCTCTCCTCTCTCTCCTCCTCTCCTCTCCTCTCCTCTCCTCTCCTCTCCTCTCCCCTCCCCTCCCCTCCCCTCCCTCCCTCCCCTCCCCTCCCCTCCCCTTCCCTCCCCTCCCCTCCCCTCCCTCCCCTCCCTCCCCTCCCCTCCCTCCCCTCCCTCCCCTCCCCCTCCCTCCCCTCCCCTCCCCTCCCTCCCCTCCCCTCCCTCCCTCCCTCCCCTCCCTCCCTCCCCCCGACAGCACGCGTGCGGCAGTGCAGAGCAGCAACCCTCACAAGCCCAGCCCTGGTGCTGTGTGTGCTGGACACCCCTGTGCTGTTCCTGGTTAGCTCAGTGCTGTTCCTGTCCCTGGTTAGCTCAGTGCTGTTCCTGTCCCTGGTTAGCTCAGTGCTGTCCCTGTTAGCTCAGTGCTGACCCTGTCCCTGGTTAGCTCAGTGCTGTCCCTGTTAGCTCAGTGCTGTCCCTGGTTAGCTCAGTGCTGTCCCTGTCCCTGGTTAGCTCAGTGCTGTCCCTGGTTAGCTCAGTGCTGTCCCTGTCCCTGGTTAGCTCAGTGCTGTCCCTGTCCCTGGTTAGCTCAGTGCTGTCCCTGGTTAGCTCAGTGCTGTCCCTGTCGCTGTTAGCTCAGTGCTGTCCCTGGTGACCCCTGTGCTGTCCCTGGTTAGCTCAGTGCTGTCCCTGGTGACCCCTGTGCTGTCCCTGGTGACCCCTGTGCTGTCCCTGTCGCTGTTAGCTCAGTGCTGTCCCTGTCCCTGGTTAGCTCAGTGCTGTCCCTGTCCCTGGTTAGCTCAGTGCTGTCCCTGTCGCTGTTAGCTCAGTGCTGTCCCTGTCCCTGGTTAGCTCAGTGCTGTCCCTGTCGCTGTTAGCTCAGTGCTGTCCCTGTCCCTGGTTAGCTCAGTGCTGTCCCTGTCCCTGGTTAGCTCAGTGCTGTCCCTGGTTAGCTCAGTGCTGTCCCTGTCCCTGGTTAGCTCAGTGCTGTCCCTGTTAGCTCAGTGCTGTCCCTGGTTAGCTCAGTGCTGTCCCTGTCCCTGGTTAGCTCAGTGCTGTCCCTGGTTAGCTCAGTGCTGTCCCTGTCCCTGGTTAGCTCAGTGCTGTCCCTGGTTAGCTCAGTGCTGTCCCTGTCGCTGTTAGCTCAGTGCTGTCCCTGGTTAGCTCAGTGCTGTCCCTGGTTAGCTCAGTGCTGTCCCTGTCCCTGGTTAGCTCAGTGCTGTCCCTGTCCCTGTTAGCTCAGTGCTGTCCCTGGTTAGCTCAGTGCTGTCCCTGTCCCTGGTTAGCTCAGTGCTGTCCCTGTCCCTGTTAGCTCAGTGCTGTCCCTGGTTAGCTCAGTGCTGTCCCTGGTGACCCCTGTGCTGTCCCTGTCCCTGTCAGCTCAGCGCTGCCCACAGTGACAGCCCCGTGGTCCCTGGCTGAGCCCTCGCTGCGGGGCTGTGCTGAGCGCCGGCCCTGGCTGTGCTTGGTCAGGACTCAGTCCCTGTCCCGCCGGGGCTGTGATCTCCTGCTCCCAGGGCGGATGGCATGCTGCTCGATGGCTCTCTGTCTGCCCTAGACAGAGAGATTTAATTTGTTTTTTTAAAGGATTGGCATCTCCTGCTTGTGAATTTGATGGTGTAGCTTAGCACCTTGTTCCTCTTCTTGCGGGGCAAAGCTCCTTCACATCCACGGCGGGGAAGGTGACCGTACCCAGTACTCGGAGCACCAGTTCTGCTTCTGCCATTTTGTACCCACTGTTTTTTACCTAAAAATCACACAGCATTGACTAAACTGTGGCAAAACCCTAACAGAAACGTGTTTCTGCTGGGCACAGAGCTTGGGTGAGGTGTGCGGGAGCTGTACACCACCTTTTGTGTTTTTGACTGTATTTTGGTGATGGAGAGAGGGCGCGGTGCTGTTCGTGCCCTCCCCTGTGTGCTTGTCACCGCGCTGCTGCCCCAGCTCCTGTCTCTGCCGTTGCAGGTGGCTGGCCGCAAGGGATTCCCCCATGTGATTTACGCCCGGCTTTGGAGGTGGCCCGACCTGCACAAAAATGAGCTCAAGCACGTTAAATACTGTCAGTATGCTTTTGACCTGAAGTGTGACAGTGTCTGTGTGAACCCTTACCATTATGAGCGTGTGGTGTCGCCTGGCATCGGTGAGTATCCCTGGAGTCACAGTGCAGCACTGGGGGAATGGGAAACGCTCCTGGCTGCACAAAGCACAGCCCCGAGTCAGGAACAGTAACTTCTAGTGGTCTGGTTGTGAACCACCCCCAAATGCGCTTGTGTTTCTTAGTGCAGTTACGGTTTGGCCTGTGTTGCGGATGCGGAGGGCGAGTTTGGCTTTTGTGTGAGCCGGTCTGTGGGGTTTGCTGGCGCGCAGCTCTTGCGTTGCTGTGCCTCTAGGAGCAGCTAGCGCAGGCTGGCCTGCAGTGCAAGGGCTCTGATGGCTGGGGTCTGCAGTGCTGGGTTTTAAGGGCTGATAAGTGTGCGAACGTGTTGTGAGCTCTCTGAACGCATTCCTCTGCGTTTTCCCTGTTTTCCCTTTGCAGATCTCTCGGGACTGACGCTGCAGAGCTCAGGTGAGTGCCTGTGTTTGCTGCTGCCTTCCTGTGGGCACGGGCTGGGCCGGGCCCTGACATCGCTCTGCCTCGCTGCCAGGGCTCCCAAAATCCGCCCCACAGCCCTGTCAGGGGCAAGGACCCATTGACCCCTGTGCCCTGCGCTCGCTGCTTCCCACCTGTGACACCCGCACAAAGCCAAAAACCCCACGGCTCAGTGCTGCTCACTGGTCAAACAAGACGCCCAGAACTGCGTGCACCTGCACGATATGCTGATTAATTGGAGTGGGAATGCTACATGTGATTTAATAGGAAGGAAAGGATGGAAATTCTGTGATTAATTCTGCGGTTGGATGGAGGAGTCTGATATCCTTGCTTTCCCTGAAGCTTGAGAGAAATTGGATGTGAAATCTCGCATGGGCGTTATTCGGAAATCTGAGATTCCACTGCTGGTAACTGCTTTATTTCAAAGCTTGTTTTATTCTCCTCCCAGAGGAAATTCATGGAGGAAGAAATTTGTGTGATCCAGTGATTTTAGCACATTATTTAAAATATCCAATCAAAAATTAACTAGAAAAAGCCCCACCAACCATCCCAACAAACTCGACAAACTGTAATGCATGTAGCTCATCTCTGCTAACTTGCATTGTTACCTGTGCCTTCTGAAAAATTGTCCTTCAGTACAGAATCAAAGCAGGATTTCCCATTGTTTAATGAAATTATTTCAGTATTTAACACCAGCAGCCAAATACATCACGAGCATTCCCTTGCCCTGCTCTTGCAGCAGGTTTTGACATATTTAATGTGCTTTAAAAAGGAGCGTGGGAGGTGATGCGGTGCAGGAGTCAGTGCCATACACAGAAATAAGTTGTTGTAGTGGCAGTGGCAGTTCCCTAGCGCTGTGTGTGGAATAATCTGAATTACTGGCTACGCTGCTGAGCGCTGAGTGGTTTCCCATGGTCTTTGAATGTGAATTTGGTTTTCCAGTCAGTGTGAATGGGGGTTGCTGGCGATGAGCCCAGGGCTGTATGGAGTTTATGTGCCATGTTCACAAGTCTGTATTTCTCATGGGAGCTCTGTGTGTGTGCCTGCTTGTGGCTTGTGGCTGTGCTGTCCCCGTGTGTGCCGCATGCTGTGTGTCCGTGCCCCGTGTGTCCCCTGTCTGCCCTGTGTGTGACCGCGCTGTCCCCGTGTGTGCCCTGTGTGTGTCCCCATGAGTGACTGTGCTGTCCCTGTGTGTCCCCTGTCCGTACCCTGTGTGTGACCGCGCTGCCCCGTGTGTGACCGCACTGTCCCCGTGTGTGCCACATGCTGTGTGTCCATGCCCTGTGTGTGACCGCACTGTCCCCGTGTGTGCCGCATGCTGTGTGTCCATGCCCTGTGTGTGACCGCACTGTCCCCGTGTGTGCCGCATGCTGTGTGTCCATACCCTGTGTGTGACCGCGCTGTCCCCGTGTGTGCCACATGCTGTGTGTCCATACCCTGTGTGTGACCGCGCTGTCCCCGTGTGTGCCGGATGCTGTGTGTCCATACCCTGTGTGTGACCGCGCTGTCCCCGTGTGTGACGGCGCTGTCCCCGTGTGTGACGGCGCTGTCCCCGTGTGTGCCGCATGCTGTGTGTCTGTACCCCGTGTGTGACGGCGCTGTCCCTGTGTGTGACGGCGCTGTTCCCGTGTGTGACCGCGCTGTCCCCGTGTGTGACGGCGCTGTCCCCATGTGTGACCGCGCTGTTCCTGTGTGTGACCGCGCTGTCCCCGTGTGTGACGGCGCTGTCCCCATGTGTGACCGCGCTGTTCCCGTGTGTGATGGCGCTGTCCCCGTGTGTGACCGCGCTGTCCCCGCAGCCCCGCCCAGCATGCTGGTGAAGGACGAGTACGTGCACGACTACGAGGCGCAGCCGTCGCTGTCGTCGGCCGAGGGCCACTCCGTGCAGACCATCCAGCACCCGCCCAGCAACAGGGCCAGCTCGGAGCCCTTCAGCGCCCCGGCCATGCTGGCCCCCGCCGAGGCCAGCACCACCAGCACCACCAACTTCCCCAACATTCCCGTGGCCTCCACAAGTAAGCTCCAGGGTGGGCCGGGCGCAGGGCCGGGGCTGCAGGGCGCCCTGCGTGTGCCGCTGCGGCTGCAGGCCAGCTGCTGGCGTTGCAGCCCTGCGGTGCTGTGGCCTGGTGGCCTTCCCGTGCCACCCAGAGTGGCACTGCGCCAGCGTGGCGCTGTGTGTGCCAGAGGGCAGCGCAGAGCGCCGCAGCAGCGCCCTGTGACAGGGCAGCGTGGCTGGCATCCGGGCACTGCCAGAGAGAAATCACACCTTTCATTGCCTTGCTGCCGCAGCAGCGGGACAGCAGGTGCGTGTGCTGAAAGGTGGCAGTCCCAAGGGGTCTTCAGGCAGCCCCCTACTGCTCCAGCTTTAACACCATTGCTTCTGTAGTGGTGGCCCGCTGTGCTCCCCCAGGGACAGCCCCAGTTAGTGTTCCCACAAGAGTGTTGGATGGAGTGCTGCCATGGAGCTTCTGACACTTTTCGCTGTGTCTGGCGCAAGTGGAAGAGTTGGTGTCGCACACCAGAGCCGCCCTTCAGTCCAGCAGGACAGCAGAGCACTCAGAGCACCCCGAGTTTGAGAGGTTTCACACAAAACATGAGAGAGCATCGCTGATCTCATTACAGATCTGAATTGTGGTGACGCGGTGTTGTGATGGTGCTCGTTAATTTCAGCTGACGAGATTTTGGCTGAAAGTACTGATGTTGGTAACTTCACTCTGCCTTTATTTGTCTGCAGCAGAGATAAGAAGGGCATGGGTAGTTAACTGTGCTGCCTTTGCACCGCACTTTATAGTCAGTAACCTTTTCTCATCGGTGCCATAATTGTTGGAGGCGAGTGGATGTAGAGAAAAAAGCTAATTGTTATGTTTTACTGCAAGTTCTCAATGTGTTAAATTGTGCTAGCCACACCATTGAGAGTGCAATTGTGAAAGTGTTGATAAATTTAGTGTTAATGGCTGAACTGAAGCCTTTTGCAGGCAAATTCTGTTAACCTGTTCTAAAATACCTGTAGTTTTAATCCTAGATAATTCTTGAAATATTTATTTGAGAGGAGGAAAAAAAACCTGCAGGGTCTTTCTGAGTCCAGTGTTGTGTGCAGCTTTATTGAAGCAGTGTTTATCAAAATGAAATGCTGCCCAGAGTGCTTTGGAGGAGCGTAACTGTGAGCCAGTGTCCTCCTTGGGAGCAGTAGTTAAAACATGCTGAAAACAGGCAGCTCACTGGGCCTGTTTGGATTCACACCAAACCTTTCCAGCCCTGTTATCCAGTAAAATTGTGACATCTCCTCTTCCCTTTCGCCCTGAAAAATGAGATTGGCCAGGACAAGATGTGGGTGATGACCAGAGTTGTGTGCATTCTCCTGCTCCTGAAACGTGCAGGGTGTCGCAGTCAGAGTTAGCTGCTGCAGAGCGTTCTGCCTCGAGCTTCCCGGCAGGTGGAGAAAAAGGACAGGGCCGAGGCCGTGGCAGCTGTCCCTGCAGCGCCCTGAGCGGGGTGTACCTTCCTGCCCGGTAGTGCTGAGCTCTTCTTAACCGGCATCTTGGAACGCTCACGAATAGGCAGTGTGTTCTTTCACCAGGTCAACCTCCCAGTATATTGACAGGTAGCCATAGTGATGGCCTCTTACAGATTGCTTCAGGGCCCCAGCCAGGAGCTCGGCAGAATGGGTTCACAGCCCAGCCAGCCACTTACCACCACAGTGAGTATCGCCCCGCTCCTGCGCCTCTCAGCTTCCTCAGCCCGGTTTGCAAACGCCCAGGAGCAGCAGGGGACGAGCAGGGACGTGGGAGGCTGGCGCGGACACCCAGCGGGTTTGTCTTTGCAGACAGTACCACCAGCTGGACGGGGAGCCGGACGGCCGCCTACACGCCCAGCATCCCGCACCACCAGAACGGCCACCTGCAGCACCACCCGCCCATGCACCCCGGACACTACTGTAAGAGCCCCCGGGGCGCCCCTGTCCTCCTGTCGCCGTGTCTGTGCCAGCTGGGAGCTGCGCTGACGGCCTCACACCTGTCTGTGCCCTGCCCTCACATCTGCCTGTGCCCTGCCCTCACACCTGTCTGTGCCCTGCCCTCACACCTGCCTGTGCCCTGCCCTCACACCTGCCTGTGCCCTGCCCTCACACCTGGCTGTGCCCTGCCCTCACGCCTGCCCTGTGCCCTGCCCTCACGCCTGCCCTGTGCCCTGCCCTCACACCTGGCTGTGCCCTGCCCTCACGCCTGCCCTGTGCCCTGCCCTCACACCTGTCTGTGCCCTGCCCCCTCAGCACCTCACACCTGCCTGTGCCCTGCCCCCTCAGCACCTGCCCGTGCCCTGCCCCCTCAGCACCTCACACCTGTCTGTGCCCTGCCCTCACACCTGTCTGTGCTCTGCCCCCTCAGCACCTCACACCTGTCTGTGCCCTGCCCTCACACCTGTCTGTGCTCTGCCCCCTCAGCACCTCACACCTGTCTGTGCCCTGCCCTCACACCTGCCCGTGCTCTGCCCTCACACCTGCCTGTGCTCTGCCCTCACACCTGCCTGTACCCTGCCCTCACACCTGTCTGTGCCCTGCCCTCACACCTGCCTGTACCCTGCCCTCACACCTGTCTGTACCCTGCCCTCACACCTGTCTGTGCCCTGCCCTCACACCTACCTGTACCCTGCCCTCACACCTGTCTGTACCCTGCCCTCACACCTGTCTGTGCCCTGCCCTCACACCTGCCTGTACCCTGCCCTCACACCTGTCTGTGCCCTGCCCTCACACCTGCCTGTACCCTGCCCTCACACCTGCCTGTACCCTGCCCTCACACCTGCCTGTGCCCTGCCCTCACACCTGCCTGTGCACTGTCCCAGCTGTGCTGGCAGCTCAGAGCCAGCCCCAGGGGCTCTCGCCCCTGCAGCAGCCTCAGTGTGTCACCTCAAATTGCTCGGTGACACCCAGCAGAGCTCTGTGTGGCACACACAGTGACCCTGTGACACCCAGCACAGCTCTGTGTGGCACACACACACACACAGTGACCCTGTGACACCCAGCACAGCTCTGTGTGGCACACACACACACACAGTGACCCTGTGACACCCAGCACAGCTCTGTGTGGCACACACACACACACAGTGACCCTGTGACACCCAGCACAGCTCTGTGTGGCACACTCACACACAGTGACCCTGTGACACCCAGTAGATAAAAAACTCCCACACAAATGAAAGATTTCTAAATTTTGTAGCAAAAAGCTTGAACAGTTCTTTATTTTCTAATGCAGTTTTTGTTAGAATGTTCCCCAGTATTAGAATATATAATATATATTGTATATTGGGAGATGGAACACACATTCTGGTATAGCTCACCTGTATGCAGCAGGTGTTGTTGGTGGAGGGGAGCATACACTGCAAATTAACCTTTTCAGCCTGTGTGTGTCAGTGAAGCCATGGTTTGGACACAGTTACTGAGATTAATTCCTTCCTTCAGTGGGATCCCACTTCATTCATGGTGTTATTTGTCAGGGATAGCAGCATGTGAGGGGCACTGGTGCTGCTGCAGACAGGCTGTAAATGCTTTCAGCACCTGTGTCTCTCCAGAGTGCATACCTGTGCCCACCTGGGGATGCCACACCGAGCTGTCCCTGGTGCTGCTGCGGACAGGCTGTAAATGCTTTCAGCACCTGTGTCTGTCCAGAATGCATACCTGTGCCCACCTGGGGGTGATGCCACACCGAGCTCTCCCTGGTGCTGCTGTGGATGGGCTGTAAATGCTTTCAGCACCTGTGTCTCTCCGGAATGCATACCTGTGCCTGGGGGTGCCACACTGAGCTGTCCCTGGTTTCTCGCCTGTCCCTTGTGTTTGTCACCTGGCACGGTCCCTGCCCTGACACCTTGTTGCAGAAGCTGCTGTTGTTGTAATACCATGTTTGAGCCTTTCCTGCCGCTCCTGCTGCCCGCCCATTCCTGGAGGGCACTCAGTAATCTGACTCCGCCGCTGTGCGCAGTTTCTGTTCCTTAGAAAATGTGTTCTCCGGGGCTTTTTCTCCGTCCTGAGTGGTTGTTTCTGGCGATCAAGTCCACAGCCTGCTGGACAGCTTGTTCTGTGGTTGATGAGGGCACCGGGGGGTGGTTTCACAGGAAAGCGGTTGAGGGGAGAGAACCTTGTTCTTGCTGCTGTGAAACGAACTGTTTGTTTTCTCTTCAAGGGCCAGTTCACAATGAACTCGCATTCCAGCCTCCTATATCAAACCATCCTGGTGAGTAAAGCCTGACAGCCGTGAAGTGCAGCTTGTGAGAGATGTTCCTGGTGCTGAGAGGAGGAGGGACCCTTGTTTCCGTAAATCCTGTTCCAGACTGGGGACAGGAGCTGTGAGCAGGGCTTGCTTCAGGTGCCAGGCTGAGCTGTGCGGCCCTGAGAGCAGCCCTGGGCTGGGCTGGCTGTGCCCAGGTGTGGCTGGGGCTGTGCCCAGGTGGGCTGTGCAGCCCTGGGCTGGGCTGGCTGTGCCCAGGTGTGGCTGGGGCGGTGCCCAGGTGTGGCTGGGGCTGTGCCCAGGTGAGCTGTGCAGCCCTGGGCTGGGCTGGCTGTGCCCAGGTGTGGCTGGGGCTGTGCCCCAGGTGAGCTGTGCAGCCCTGGGCTGGGCTGGCTGTGCCCAGGTGTGGCTGGGGCTGTGCCCAGGTGGGCTGTGCAGCCCTGGGCTGGGCTGGCTGTGCCCGGGTGTGGCTGGGGCTGTGCCCAGGTGTGGCTGGGGCTGTGCAGCCCTGGGCGGGGCTGGCTGTGCCCGGGTGTGGCTGGGGCGGTGCCCAGGTGTGGCTGGGGCTGTGTCCAGGTGTGGCTGGGGCGGTGCCCAGGTGTGGCTGGGGCTGTGCAGCGCCCTGGGCGGCTGGCTGTGCCCAGGTGTGGCTGGGGCTGTGCCCAGGTGTGGCTGGGGCTGTGCCCAGGTGGGCTGTGCAGCCCTGGGCTGGGCTGGCTGTGCCCAGGTGTGGCTGGGGCGGTGCCCAGGTGTGGCTGAGGCTGTGCCCAGGTGTGGCTGGGTCTGTGCCCAGGTGAGCTGTGCAGCCCTGGGCTGGGGCTGTGCCCAGGTGTGGCTGGGGCTGTGCCCAGGTGTGGCTGGGGCTGTGCCAGGCCCCTCCAGGACCTGAGAACACACACAGCCACAGGGGTGACAGGCATCTCTGGCTGTGCACACACAGGCACTGAGCACACACGCACAGCCACAGGGGTGACAGGCATCTCTGGCTGTGCACACACAGGCACTGAGCACACACGCACAGCCACAGGGGTGACAGGCATCTCTGGCTGTGCACACACAGGAACCACAGCACACACACACAGCCACAGGGGTGACAGGCATCTCTGGCTGTGCGCACACAGGCACTGAGCACACACACACAGCCACAGGGGTGACAGGCATCTCTGGCTGTGCACACACAGGCACTGAGCACACACACACAGCCACAGGGGTGACAGGCATCTCTGGCTGTGCACACACAGGCACTGAGCACACACGCACAGCCACAGGGGTGACAGGCATCTCTGGCTGTGCACACACAGGAACCACAGCACACACGCACAGCCACAGGGGTGACAGGCATCTCTGGCTGTGCGCACACAGGAACCACAGCACACACACACAGCCACAGGGGTGACAGGCATCTCTGGCTGTGCACACACAGGCACTGAGCACACACGCACAGCCACAGGGGTGACAGGCATCTCTGGCTGTGCGCACACAGGCACTGAGCACACACGCACAGCCACAGGGGTGACAGGCATCTCTGGCTGTGCACACACAGGCACTGAGCACACACGCACAGCCACAGGGGTGACAGGCATCTCTGGCTGTGCGCACACAGGAACCACAGCACACACACACAGCCACAGGGGTGACAGGCATCTCTGGCTGTGCGCACACAGGCACTGAGCACACACGCACAGCCACAGGGGTGACAGGCATCTCTGGCTGTGCACACACAGGCACTGAGCACACACGCACAGCCACAGGGGTGACAGGCATCTCTGGCTGTGCGCACACAGGCACAAGATTTTATTATCATTCCTTTCTTTGCCAGCCTTCTGATCAAATCCTTCCTTCTGTTCTTTAGCATAGTTTTAATATATTATTTTCTTTTAATATAATAGATTTTTTTTTAATTTAAAAAGATATTTTAAAGATTTATAGATATTTTATTTTTTAAATTTAATAGAATTAAATTATGTTTAGTGCAAATATAATTTTCTTTTAACGTATAATAAAACAATATATTAATTATCATAATATATCATAATATTTAATATATTTAATATAATGTCTATGTAATAGATACTATAATTATATGTTATATATTTATATAATCTCTGTATTATATAATACAATACTATAATTATATATTTTACAATTATATAATTAATATTTATATATAATATTTTATATACTTGGTATAATATCATAATAACTATCATAATTATATAATTAATATTTATATATAATATTTTATATACTTGATATAATATCATAATAATTATCATAATACTCATAATATATAATAAAATAATATAATAAAATCAGCCCTCTGAGAGGTGGAGTCAGGATTGCCATCTCTTGCCTCATCTGGGAGCCCAGTGAGCAGCAGCACAGGTGCAGAGGGGTCACCTGGGCACGCAGGCGTTACTGCTGGGCTGCAGGGGTGCTTCCCAAGCCTGCCTGGGGTGGTGAAGCACGCACAGAGCTGTAGGGCCGAGGTGCAGCAGCGCCAGGCCCCGCTGTGTGCTGGCACGAAGGCAAGCCGCGTTTGCTGCCGCAGGTGCGGCGGTCTGTGGGGTTCCGCAGCTGCCTCGCGCCTCGCAGGTGTCTCACCGTGTCTGTTGTTGTCCAGCTCCAGAGTACTGGTGCTCCATCGCCTACTTTGAGATGGACGTGCAGGTCGGGGAGACGTTCAAGGTGCCCTCCAGCTGCCCCATTGTCACCGTGGACGGGTACGTGGATCCCTCCGGAGGGGACCGCTTCTGCCTGGGCCAGCTGTCCAACGTGCACAGAACAGAGGCCATCGAGAGAGCGAGGTACCCCGGCCCTGCTTCCCTGCCTCTGGCGCCCGGCGCTGCCCCACGGGCGTGCGTGCGTGTGGCTGTGAGCTACCCAGAGTGCCCTCTGGGCCCTGCTGCGGTGGGGCAGGGCTGAGCTCAGCTGTGCCCCGCCTGTGCGGCCATAACTGCTGCCCTGGGCTGCGCAGGGCGGTTTGAGCTCTGCACACACCGCAGGGTTTGTGCGAACAGCTGCAGCCTGCGCGTGTGCCCGAGCAGCAGGGCAGGCTGGCACGGAGCTCTCGGCTCTCGTGCCTCTCGCCGTGCCTGTGCTGCCCCGTGCAGTGCAAGCGCACAGAACTGAAGCAATCCTGCAGCTTGTGTTTCCTTCTCTTTGGAAGGAGATGGAAGAAAACGGTGCCTTGTCTCCAGAAATGTCACGCGGTGACAGTCAAAGCCAAACAAACAGTGAAAGGTGGCTTTGTGGGTGTTGCAGAGTGACTCTGTGAGACACAGAGCGCTCGTGGGGCTTGCAGAGGTGCCCGTGGTGGTGTCCCAGGTGCTGCTGTGTGACCAGGTGTGCCTGTGGCTGCTGTGTGAGCAGGTGTGCCTGTGCCTGCTGTGTGACCAGGTGTGCCTGTGGCTGCACTCTGTGCTGTGTGTGACCAGGCGTGCCTGTGCTGTGTGTGACCAGGTGTGCCTGTGGCCGCAGCCCGTGCTGTGTGTGACCAGGTGTGCCTGTGCTGTGTGTGACCAGGTGTGCCTGTGCTGTGTGTGACCAGGTGTGGCTGTGGCCGCAGCCCGTGCTGTGTGTGACCAGGTGTGCCTGTGCTGTGTGTGACCAGGCGTGGCTGTGGCCGCAGCCCGTGCTGCCGCCCCGTGCAGGGGCTGCTGCAGCGTGTGCATGCCTGCAGTGGTGCTGACAGCCCGTTCCCCGGCAGGTTGCACATCGGCAAGGGCGTGCAGCTGGAGTGCAAGGGCGAGGGCGACGTGTGGGTGCGCTGCCTGAGCGACCACGCCGTGTTCGTGCAGAGCTACTACCTGGACCGGGAGGCGGGCCGAGCCCCGGGCGACGCCGTGCACAAGATCTACCCCAGCGCTTACATCAAGGTGGGTGTGCTGCTGCTGCTGCTGCTGCTGCTGCTGCTGCTGCTGCTGCTGCTGCTGCTGCCCCGTGGGCACCCCTTGGCCGGGCCAGGCGCGGCAGGGAGGCTGCCGGGAGCCAGCCCGTCCCTCTGTCTGTCCATCCCTCCTGCCGCGGGGCCCAGGGACCCTGCCACAGAGCCCAGAATGCCCCTGGGGGTTTGGTTATGACCCGTAGAGCAAGTTACCAGCCTCAGAGGAACATCTGCAAGCCACGACAGTCTGAGTAGAATGATAGTGAATTTATCACAAGGTGAAAAAATAGATTTTGGGGTTTTTAGAATGGGGGTTCAGGGGTCAAGATGGAGGAATCTGGGCATGTCCAGCCTTTCTCCTTCTTCTTCTTGGCCTCCATCTTCTGCTGTGATGGTGGCACTTTTAGATTGGTTTAGAGTAGAAGCTCACTGTCTAACATAGGTGATAGGTATTGGAAAGTAATTGTAAATATTGTACATGTAGTTTTTATATAAAAAGATAACATCGCCCCAGGGGCAGGCAGAGTGTCTCTGTCTGTCCTGCTGAGTGGACCTCGGCAGGCCAGGAGAAAGAATTTTATAGATAAGATACAAAAAACAACCTTGAGACCGAGAACTGAAGACTCCTTCTTCGACCACTGGGCTGGGAACAGACTTTCTAATGCATCTCGGGGTCACTCTGAGCAGCCGGAGACCCCGACAGGAGGCAATTATAATAAATAAATACTGAAATAAAGCCAACCTTGCCTTCAGAATCCCTAACAAGTTCTGTTTGTCATTCACCTAAAGGTGACTTCAGAAATTACTCTGAACTGAAAGTGTCATCTGGGTGCTATGAAAGTGAATTTTGTACTTCTCCACGAGCAGCATTGATGGCAGCTCTGTATTTTTAGCCTAGCAGGTTTAAATTAACTGCAGCTAAAATTTTTAGCCCTGTGTTTCTTAGAAAAGAACACAAGCTGTTTCTTTTCTCCAAAAAAAGCAGAGTTGTGAAAGTAAATATAAATGCAGCAGGAGTTTAGGGCGTGTGTTAAAGCGCCGTGAACGCGAAGTGAGGTCAGAGAAAGCTGCACAGGACAGATCATTTTGCGGAGGCTCTTACATGGACGTGCCTCTGACAGGCTGTGAACTGACGCAGACGAGCCACAGTCATGAAAAAACAAACCTTGTGCTCACCTGCTTGGAGTTCCCAGTGCTTGGTGCTCTCACCGTCAGTTCTGGAGGCAGCTGTGAAGGTGACAGGAGCCCCGTGAGCTCTGTGCCGGAGCTTTCTAACATTGTGCACGGATGTTGGTGGCACATAGTGACCACAGAGGTACAAAATGCCCCCGGCGTGAGACCCTCGGCCCTGGACTGTCAGTTATTGGTGTTTCTCTCAGACAGACCACCGTACTTCAGTGAGATACCGTGGGACTCGCTGGCTTTTTTAATTCATGTGCCCATTTTTCTGGAAGTCTGGGATTTAACAGAGAAGCGGGGGTTTCATCCGCCAGTGGCACCCCGTGGTCTGCACGAGGTCCTGCTTTGGGCAGTGCTGGTGGCGCCAGGAGAGGAGTCCGTAGGAATCGGATCGGTGTGGGAAATGACGGGCTGGGGGAAGGTTTGGTGCCCCCAGGGGCAGCGGGGCTGCGCTGGAGAGCAGCCGTGCTGAGCTGTGCGTGTTTGTGTTGCAGGTGTTCGACCTGCGGCAGTGCCACCGCCAGATGCAGCAGCAGGCGGCCACCGCGCAGGCCGCCGCCGCCGCGCAGGCTGCAGCCGTGGCCGGCAACATCCCGGGGCCCGGCTCCGTGGGAGGCATCGCCCCCGCCATCAGTGAGTGCTGCGCGGCCGGGGCGCTGCGGGGACACTGCGGGCACAGGGACACTGCAGGCACAGGGACACTGCGGGGACACAGGGACACTGCGGGCACAGGGACACTGCGGGCACAGGGACACTGCGGGGCACAGGGACACTGCGGGGACAGGGACACTGCGGGGACACGGGGACACTGCGGGGACAGGGACACTGCGGGGACAGGGACACTGCGGGGCACAGGGACACTGCGGGGACAGGGACACTGCAGGCACAGGGACACTGCGGGCACAGGGACACTGCGGGGGCACAGGGACACTGGGCTGGGACACTGCAGGGCACAGGGACACTGCGGGCACAGGGACACTGCGGGGCACAGGGACACTGCGGGCACAGGGACACTGCGGGGACAGGGACACTGCGGGGACAGGGACACTGCGGGGACACAGGGACACTGCGGGGACAGGGACACTGCAGGCACAGGGACACTGCGGGGACACGGGGACACTGCAGGCACAGGGACACTGCGGGGCACAGGGACACTGCGGGGACAGGGACACTGCGGGGCACAGGGACACTGCGGGGACAGGGACACTGCGGGGACAGGGACACTGCGGGGACACAGGGACACTGCGGGGACAGGGACACTGCGGGGACAGGGACACTGCGGGGACACAGGGACACTGCGGGGCACAGGGACACTGCGGGCACAGGGACACTGCGGGGACAGGGACACTGCGGGGACAGGGACACTGCGGGGACAGGGACACTGGGCTGGGACACTGCGGGGGCACAGGGACACTGCGGGGACAGGGACACTGCGGGGACAGGGACACTGCGGGGCACAGGGACACTGCGGGGCACAGGGACACTGTGGGGACAGGGACACTGCGGGGCACAGGGACACTGGGCTGGGACACTGCGGGGCACAGGGACACTGCGGGGCACAGGGACACTGCGGGACACAGGGACACTGAGAGGCACAGGGACACTGCGGGGACAGGGACACTGCGGGGCACAGGGACACTGAGAGGCACAGGGACACTGCGGGGACAGGGACACTGGGCTGGGACACTGCGGGGACACAGGGACACTGCGGGCACAGGGACACTGCGGGGACAGGGACACTGCGGGGGCACGGGGACACTGAGAGGCACAGGGACACTGCAGGCACAGGGGCACTGGGCTGGGACACTGAGAGGCACAGGGACACTGCGGGGACAGGGACACTGCGGGGACACAGGGACACTGCGGGGACAGGGACACTGCAGGCACAGGGACACTGTGGGCACAGGGACACTGCGGGCACAGGGACACTGCGGGGACACGGGGACACTGCGGGGACAGGGACACTGCGGGGACACAGGGACACTGCGGGGCGCGGGGGCACAGGGACACTGGGCTGGGACAGTGACACTGGGCTGGGACAGGGACTGTGGGGTGGGACAGGGACCCTGGATTGGCACAGTGACACTGGGCTGGGACAGTGACACTGGGCTGGGACAGGGACCATGGCTGGGACAGGGACCATGGCTGGGACAGGGACCATGGCTGGGGCACAGCGGGGCTGTCACTGACCCTGCCCAGCACAGTACTTTGAGAGGCGCAAGTGCTTACGTGAGCCAGGCTGCTTTGTGTGCCACGGGATCCCTTGTGCTGCCCTGTGTCTCCCTTTGGCTGCCCTGCAAATCCTTGAAGGCATTTTGGGCAAAGTTTGTCGCTTTTTTATCTTAGCCATACTTGTGATTTGAAATTTGCCAGCTGTGTTTATCTTTGTGCTCTGTCAGCTGGGAGTGGTGCTGTTCCAGTGCAGCCTCCTGCGGGTGCCCAGTCTGGGTTCTCACAGTGAAACTGCAGCCCTTGGCGAACCTCAGAAATAAGCGTGCTTTGCGTACATTGTGTCCTGTAAAGTGCTTGGGTTTCACCCCACCGGCTTTGTGCAGGGTTAGGTGGGATCTTGGGAATTAGGAATTGCTGGCTGGGAGGGTGGGCAGGCCCTGGCCCAGGGTGCCCAGAGCAGCTGTGGCTGCCCCTGGATCCCTGGCAGTGCCCAAGGCCAGGCTGGATGGGGCTTGGAGCAGCCTGGGACAGTGGGAGGTGTCCCAGCCCATGGCAGGGGTGGCACTGGGCAGGCTCTGAGGTGCCTCTGACCCAAACCCATTCCGTGGGTCTGACAGGAGCGTTCTGTGCCTCGGCGCCTGTTGGAGGTGGCAGAACGCTGTGAAAGCTGAAACTGCAGGACATGCAACAGAATTGGTGCAGTAAATGCAGCGGGGATGTGGCAGCGAGGGTCTGAAGGGACGAGTGTGACAGGCAGGGAGGTGTGACGGGACAGGTGTGATGGGACAGGTGTGACAGGACAGGTGTGTCAGACAGGGAGGTGTGACGGGATGGGTGTGACAGGACAGGTGTGACGGGACAGGTGTGACGGGACAGGTGTGACGGGACAGGTGTGGCAGGCAGGGAGGTGTGACAGGACAGGTGTGGCAGGTGTGACGGGACAGGTGTGTCAGGCAGGGAGGTGTGACAGGACAGGTGTGACAGGTGTGACAGGTGCAACAGGACAGGTGTGTCAGGTGTGACAGGGCAGGTGTGACAGGTGTGTCAGGCAGGGAGGTGTGACAGGACAGGTGTGTCAGGTGTGACGGGTGTGACAGGACAGGTGTGTCAGGTGTGACGGGACAGGTGTGGCAGATGTGACAGGTGTGTCAGGCAGGGAGGTATGACAGGACAGTTGTGACGGGTGTGACAGGACAGGTGTGTCAGGTGTGACAGGTGTGTCAGGCAGGGAGGTGTGACAGGGCAGGTGTGACAGGTGTGTCAGGGAGGTGTGACAGGACAGGTGTGACAGGACAGGTGTGACGGGTGTGACAGGACAGGTGTGTCAGGCAGGGAGGTGTGACGGGACAGGTGTGTCAGGTGTGACAGGTGTGTCAGGCAGGGACGTGTGACAGGACAGGTGTGACGGGTGTGACAGGACAGGTGTGTCAGGTGTGACAGGTGTGTCAGGCAGGGACGTGTGACAGGACGGGCAGCAGGCGCCGCTGTGTCCCAGCGCAGCCCCTGACCGTGCCCCGTGCCCCGTGCAGGCCTGTCGGCGGCGGCCGGCATCGGCGTGGACGACCTGCGGCGGCTGTGCATCCTGAGGATGAGCTTTGTCAAGGGCTGGGGCCCGGACTACCCGCGGCAGAGCATCAAGGAGACGCCGTGCTGGATCGAGATCCACCTGCACCGCGCGCTGCAGCTGCTGGACGAGGTGCTGCACACCATGCCCATCGCCGACCCGCAGCCCCTGGACTGAGCCGCCTGTGAAGCGCCCTCTGCTGCCGCCTACACTGATGCTCCACTGTCCTTCTGCTTAACCTTCTCAAACAGGTTTTAAAAATGTGTTTGCCGCCTTGCTCTTAGCAGAACGCCTCTGAACGTGCAGGATTTGGATTTCAGTTATTTCCAGAACTCAGTAGTCGTAACACAGGGCCTGACGTGGAAGGTAAACGCTTTATAGAGACTTCACAGTGTTGGGTTTGTTCCCTTTGAAACTCTCCTTCCCTACGGTGGCGTCTTGGTGATCAGCCTCACGGGAGCCTTTTGTATGCAGAATATATATTATATATATATTTGTATCTGAAAATTCCTTCTAGTAGTTAAAAACATTTACCTTGTAGCGACTTTAAAATTCCAGCTGATTTGTGATATTCTGTTTAGGGAACAGTAGTTAACAGAAGACTTCTTTATTTTGTCGATGATCACGTTACGATTTTTCCAGGTTAAAGCCTCGCAGCTGCCAAAAAGTGAGGGGATGACACATACCTTGTTGGCATTGATCAAAAAATTCTTTAGTTTTTGAAAAAAACAAAAGACATCCTAGATTTTTATTTATGTAACCATGTGAATTTAAAACACTAAAGGAAACGGATACTTTGAGTGTGGGCACTCGGTTTGAGGCGGAGCACCCCAGCTGCAGCATTGCCACTGAAATTGACTCGTGAGTGCCCGATGGCAGGAATGTGTTTTCATGATTACTACTGACCTCTGTGGTTCCACTCAAAAAAACCCCCCTAGCATGTATCATGGGTAAATCTGCATGACTCCTACTTGCATATGTCATGGAAGCGTGTACGGTAATCCATCGGCATTTAGACTGGGTTTTTGTCTCTGTTCACCATTTCCACTCAGGGCAAGATGGCAAACCTGTTTTTATACCTCCCGGTTATTTCAGCCCTGTGCCAAGGGGCAATGGCTCCGTGCAGAGCCCGCAGCAGGGAGCGTGCAGTGCTTCCCCGGGCTGTGGGGCACAGCAGCCGCTCTGCCTGGCCCTGCCTGCAGCACCAATAAAAGGATGGACCCCCCCGCAGCAGTTCGGTTCGGTTCTGACATGTGGCTGCAGCCCGAGACCGCTGCTCCCCAGCCAGGGCAGCGCAGCCGGCGCTGCTGGGTCACTCCTGGCTTCAGCTCACCAGGAAACACGGCCAGCTCATCGTTGTGCTGCTGCTTTGCCTGGGAGGGAGAGCCTCTGCTCCTGGGAAACCGGGGGTGAGCACCGAGAGGGGCTGCCCTGAGCTCCTGGCACAGGGAGCAGGGAGCAGGGGCTGCCCTGAGCTCCTGGCACAGGGAGCAGGGGCTGCCCTGAGCTCCTGGCACAGGGAGCAGGGGCTGCCCTGAGCTCCTGGCACAGGGAGAGGGGCTGCCCTGAGCTCCTGGCACAGGGAGCAGGGGCTGCCCTGAGCTCCTGGCACAGGGAGAGGGGCTGCCCCGAGCTCCTGGCACAGGGAGCAGGGAGCAGGGGCTGCCCCGAGCTCCTGGCACAGGGAGCAGGGAGCAGGGGCTGCCCTGAGCTCCTGGCACAGGGAGAGGGGCTGCCCTGAGCTCCTGGCACAGGGAGCAGGGGCTGCCCCGAGCTCCTGGCACAGGGAGCAGGGGCTGCCCCGAGCTCCTGGCACAGGGAGCAGCGAGAGGGGCTGCCCTGAGCTCCTGGCACAGGGAGCAGGGGCTGCCCTGAGCTCCTGGCCCCTGCGGGGTCCCGCGGCGCTGTCGGCACGGCTGCAGCAGCCCAGAAATCCTGCAGGGATCGCTCCGGGCCTTCCTGCCCAGCCCCCGGCAGCGGTTCAGGCCCCAGCGGCTCTGGCGGCGCTTGGGTGTCGCTGTTCCCGCACGCTGGAATTCCTGCGGGGGCAGCCGGGGGCGCTGCTCCGTGCTGGGCGAGCGGGCACGGGAGGCTCTGGAGCCTCGGCCGGAAATGGATCCATTTCCCCTTATTTTCATTAATTTCATTGTTTTCCCTGCTGCCTCCCTCAGGCTGGCTTTTAACGAGATCACCGTTTGTCCCCTCTGAGGTGGCACCCGCGGTCGTTGGGAAGAGCGGAGTTTGTTTGCTCTTATCCCGGGTTTTGGCCCCAAGTTAACTGTTTGGTTTTGCTGGCCCTGTGCTTGTGCCAAACCCGGGCAAAGCAGGGAAAGGCTGGTTCAGCCTGCTGCTCCTCCTGCTGCTGCTTGGGTTACAGTCTGAGAGAATTCACTTGGTAAGGCGAGGTTTTGTACAGGTGTCTTGCAAATCTCCACCTGCGAAATGCATGGATGGCCCGAAATGTTCAGAACAGAACAGAACAATATCTGACGATTTTATTACAAGAAGTCACTGTATTTACAGCAGGAGAAGTCAGAGGCAGTGAAAGCTGAGAAGGCATTCATCTTCTCCTCCAAGCAGCTCCCAAAAGGGTGCACTTGCAGCTGTTAAAGAAAAATTAGACAATCTTATTCGTGGTTTTTCATATGCTGTTAAATTAACTTCTGTACTTTCATGACAAGGCATAAAAGGCAGCACATAATGGGCTGGAACGCGCTCAGCAGCAGCAGCAGCAGACATTGAGTTCTTGACAGGCTTGCGTTTGTGTCTGAGAGCTGAGGAGGGGCTGCAGCAGCTCCCTGGAGCTGAGCTGATCCGTCCCGTGCAGGCAGGGATGCCGAGGATGCCGAGTTGTCTCCAGCCAGGATTTATTCAGCTTGCACCTCTTGCTGCTCCCTGCTGCTCTGCTCAGCCCTTCCCGAGGCCATGGCCCCGTTCCTCGTCCCCAGAGCCCTTTGTGCTGGAGCTCTTTGTGCTTTCCCTTTGTCTGCCCAGCTGGGATCAGCGCCGGGAGGTTGAGTGGGAGCTGGGATTAGCGCTGGGAGGTTTAGTGGCTTTGTCCCGTTGTCATTGTTAGTTGCAGAGGGGGGCATTCACACTGAACCCGCTGCAGGTGCAGAGAGGAAACCTTCCCGCTGGAAGGGCTGGGAAGGGCTGAACTCCAGCAGGAATCCTCTGGATGGAGACAGAGTCGTTCCTTCCATCCCTTCTGTGGGTGCGGACGCTGTGCTGGGCCCTGGAGAGCTGGGATGGGCATTCCAGGGACAGCCCTGGCCCTGCTGGCGAGTCCTGGCTGCTCTGCTGTGAGCGGGGTGTCCCCAGGTCACCCGCGGGGCAGCAGCAGCCTGGAGCCCGGGCCTGCCGTGAGCGCCCTGCGGCTGCAGCAGCCCTGCAGCTCGGGAGGGCTTCTCCCTTGTGCCGGGAGCCGCGGAGCTCCTGCTCCCTGCTCCGCTGGGCGGGGCGGCTCCTGGGAGCGCTGCCCGAGGGTGTGACCCACCCGCGCTGCTCACACCCGCGCTGCTCACACCCCCGCCGCTCGCACCCGCGCTGCTCGCACCCGCGCCGCTCGCACCCGCGCCGCTCACACCCCGCGCCGCTCGCACCCGCGCCGCTCACACCCGCGCCGCTCACACATCCTGCGCTTCTCACACCCCGCCCTGCTCGCACCCGCGCCGCTCGCACCCGCGCCGCTCGCACCCGCGCTGCTCTCACCCCGCGCCGCTCACACCCCCGCTGCTCTCACCCGCCCTGCTCACACCCCGCCCTGCTCACACCCGCGCTGCTCGCACCCGTGCTGCTCACACATCCTGCGCTTCTCACACCCCGCGCCGCTCACACTCCCGCCGCTCACACCCGCGTCGCTCACACACCCCGCGCTGCTCGCACTCACACCCGTTCTGCTCACACCCGCCCTGCTCACACCCCGCCCTGCTCACACCCGCCCTGCTCACACCCGTTCTGCTCACACCCGCCCTGCTCACACCCGCCCTGCTCACACCCCGCCCTGCTCACACCCGTTCTGCTCACACCCCGCGCCGCTCACACCCGCCCTGCTCACACCCGTCCTGCTCACACCCGCCCTGCTCACATCCCGCCCTGCTCACACCCGCCCTGCTCACACCCGCCCTGCTCACACCCGCCCTGCTCACATCCCGCCCTGCTCACACCCCGCGCCACTCACACCCGCCCTGCTCACATCCCGCCCTGCTCACATCCCGCCCTGCTCACACCCGCCCTGCTCACACCCGCCCTGCTCACATCCCGCCCTGCTCACACCCGCCCTGCTCACATCCCGCCCTGCTCACACCCCGCGCCACTCACACCCGCCCTGCTCACATCCCGCCCTGCTCACACCCGTTCTGCTCACACCCGCCCTGCTCACACCCGCGCCGCTCTCACCCCGCAGAGTCTCTGGTCTCTCCCCCAGAGAACGGCGCCTCAGGAGGGGCTGCCTCGCTCCTGTGTCCCTGCCCGGCCCTGGCTCCCCCCAGGATGGATCCCGAAATTTCACACTTTTATAAGTTTTTGTCCATTTCCGTGCTGGGGTTAATTGTCCAATTCCAGGGGATGCGGTCCCACCCTCCCGGGTTGCTCCCCTCCGTTCCCTGTTTGTGCTTTTTGGGCTGAGGCTGCAGCGGTGCCCTTGGTTCTGGGGCTGGAGAAGGATTGTTTGTGTGACTGAGCTGTGGGGAGAGCTGCTGACGCTTGCGTGGAGTCCGTGCAGCGCAGAATGTGGCCGTAGGACGCCTCAAACCTCAGCGCGGTGCGAGGCGCTGACCCCGAGCCGCTCCCGGTGCGGTGCCCGGGCCAGCCCTGCTGTGACAGTGTCCCTGCTGAGGCTCAGAGAGCAGAGACACCGCTGGGAGCGCCCGGGGCCGGGCTCTGAGGCTGCTGCTGTGCCTTGAGGGTGCCGCGTCCCTCCAGATGTGCGGGACTCGTACCCCAGCCCCTGCTGGAGCTTCCTTGCTCCAGTAAATGTTCCTGTCTTTTTGGTGAGGTTTGGTGGCGCCCCGAAGTTGTGATTCAGCTGGGTTGAGAGCTGTGAAGTACCCATAACCCAAAACTCACCCCGAGAGGGTTTTTCAGGTGTGGAAACCTGGTTAAGCATTTCTTTTCTTCAGCCATTGCCTTTTGATAAGCGGTCAACAGAATTCCCAGTAGTTCCTTTGTAGCTTCCTGTATGTTTTTCATTAGACCTAGTTTGTGGATAATATACTGTAGCTAACTTTCCTGAAATTCTGTAACAGAGTATGTTTTTGATTAAAAAAGGTTAAGATTCAGCTCTCGGCTTCTTTGTTTCATTTAGCAGAGTTTTACCCGGTTTCTGGAGGGCGGTTGGAGCTGCCGGCTGCGCTGGGGCCGAGAGCTTGGGGCCAGGGCTGCGGTCCCAGGGCCAGGGCTGCGGTTCCAGGGCTGCAGTTCCAGGGCTGCGGTTCCAGGGCCAGGGCTGCGGTTCCAGGGCCAGGGCTGCAGTTCCAGGGCTGCGGTCCCAGGGGCAGGGCTGCAGTTCCAGGGCTGCAGTCCCAGGGGCAGGGCTGTGGTCCCAGGGCTGCGGTTCCAGGGCCAGGGCTGCGGTTCCAGGGCTGCGGTCCCAGGGCCAGGGCTGCAGTTCCGGGGTCAGAGCTCGGACCAGCACCGGCCCAAAGCCCAGCCCAGGGTCCAGAGCGGGATCTGGGGCGCTGTGAGTGCCCCTGCTCTGTGCCGGGGCTGTGACAGGACGGGGGCACTGTGGGGACATCACCACGGGTCTGGCATGCCAGACAGAGCTGTGACCTCCCCACGTGTGGTGGAGCTCCCTGGAACGCCATCCTGGGGCTGCAGAAACACCAAATCCCCGAGGTCTCCCCGCAGGTTCTGTGTGGCTGCCCGGGGTCTCTGCCTGCCCCTCAACCCCGACCCCGAGCCCTTCACCCCGGCCTGCCCGGAGCTGTTCCCGCTGCCCTCTGTGCCCTGCCCAGCGCCCCTGGCCCCCTTGGGCCCGTCCATCCCCGAGCGGCTGCAGTCCAGCCCCAGCCATGCCCGTGTGGCTGCAATGGGTGGGGAGTGACTCATGGAGTGACCCATGGAATGACCCACGGAGTGACCCACGGAGTGACCCACAGAGTGACCCATGGAGTGACCCATGGAGTGACCCATGGAGTGACCCACGGAGTGACCCATGGAGTGACCCATGGGTGACCCATGGAGTGACCTGGAGTGACCCATGGAGTGACCCACGGAGTGACCCACGGAGTGACCCACAGAGTGACCCATGGAGTGACCCATGGAGTGACCCATGGAGTGACCCACGGAGTGACCCATGGAGTGACCCATGGAGTGACCCATGGAGTGACCCACGGAGTGACCCACGGAGTGACCCACAGAGTGACCCATGGAGTGACCCATGGAGTGACCCATGGAGTGACCCACGGAGTGACCCATGGAGTGACCCATGGAGTGACCCACGGAGTGACCCACAGAGTGACCCATGGAGTGACCCACGGAGTGACCCACAGAGTGACCCATGGAGTGACCCATGGAGTGACCCATGGAGTGACCCATGGAGTGACCCATGGAGTGACCCACGGAGTGACCCATGGAGTGACCCACGGAGTGACCCACGGAGTGACCCACAGAGTGACCCATGGAGTGACCCATGGAGTGACCCACGGAGTGACCCATGGAGTGACCCATGGAGTGACCCATGGAGTGACCCACAGAGTGACTCATGGAGTGACCCATGGAGTGACCCACGGAGTGACCCCCAGAATGACCCATGGAGTGACCCACGGAGTGACCCATGGAGTGACCCACGGAGTGACCCATGGAGTGACCCATGGAGTGACCCACGGAGTGACCCACGGAGTGACCCATGGAGTGACCCCCAGAGCCAAATCAGGACCAGGCTCCGGCCCTAGCCCATCTCCTGCCGCCCATCATCCTGCGGGTGGAGTGAGGCATTTCCATTTTTAGGTTGTTTTTCTGCCTTTTTTCTCTCCTTGTCCGGCACACGCACACTTCAGACACCAGTGGTGTTGGGCCCTGCTGGCAGCGGGCGCGGAGCGGCTGCTTGGGGTCGGGGTGAGCACAGGGCTGGGTGAACATGGGGCTGGGGGAGCACGGAGCTGGGGATGAGGATGGAGCTGGGCTGAGCATGGAGCTGGGCTGAGCACGGAGCTGGGGATGAGGATGGAGCTGGGCTGAGCACGGAGCTGGGGATGAGCACGGAGCTGGGCTGAGCACGGAGCTGGGGATGAGGATGGAGCTGGGGATGAGCACGGAGCTGGGCTGAGCACGGAGCTGGGCTGAGCACGGAGCTGGGGATGAGGACGGAGCTGGGGATGAGGATGGAGCTGGGGATGAGGATGGAGCTGGGGATGAGGATGGAGCTGGGCTGAGCACGGAGCTGGGCTGAGCACGGAGCTGGGGATGAGCACGGAGCTGGGGATGAGGACGGAGCTGGGGATGAGGATGGAGCTGGGGATGAGGATGGAGCTGGGCTGAGCACGGAGCTGGGCTGAGCACGGAGCTGGGCTGAGCACGGAGCTGGGGATGAGCACGGAGCTGGGCTGAGCACGGAGCTGGGGATGAGCACGGAGCTGGGGATGAGCACAGAGCTGGGATGAGCATGGAGCTGGGCTGAGCACGGAGCTGGGGATGAGGACGGAGCTGGGCTGAGCACGGAGCTGGGGATGAGCACGGAGCTGGGCTGAGCACGGAGCTGGGGATGAGCATGGAGCTGGGCTGAGCACGGAGCTGGGGATGAGGACGGAGCTGGGGATGAGCACGGAGCTGGGCTGAGCACGGAGCTGGGCTGAGCACGGAGCTGGGGATGAGCACGGAGCTGGGCTGAGCACGGAGCTGGGGATGAGGATGGAGCTGGGCTGAGCACGGAGCTGGGGATGAGGACGGAGCTGGGGATGAGGACGGAGCTGGGGATGAGGACGGAGCTGGGGATGAGGATGGAGCTGGGCTGAGCACGGAGCTGGGCTGAGCACGGAGCTGGGGATGAGCACGGAGCTGGGGATGAGCACGGAGCTGGGCTGAGCACGGAGCTGGGGATGAGCACGGAGCTGGGCTGAGCACGGAGCTGGGGATGAGCACGGAGCTGGGCTGAGCACGGAGCTGGGGATGAGGACGGAGCTGGGGATGAGCACGGAGCTGGGGATGAGCACGGAGCTGGGATGAGCACGGAGCTGGGGATGAGCACGGAGCTGGGCTGAGCACGGAGCTGGGGATGAGGATGGAGCTGGGGATGAGGACGGAGCTGGGCTGAGCACGGAGCTGGGAATGAGCACGGAGCTGGGCTGAGCACGGAGCTGGGAATGAGCACGGAGCTGGGGATGAGCACGGAGCTGGGGATGAGCACGGAGCTGGGGATGAGGACGGAGCTGGGGATGAGCACGGAGCTGGGGATGAGCACGGAGCTGGGGATGAGGACGGAGCTGGGGATGAGCACGGAGCTGGGGATGAGCACGGAGCTGGGCTGAGCACGGAGCTGGGGATGAGCACGGAGCTGGGCTGAGCACGGAGCTGGGGATGAGCACGGAGCTGGGCTGAGCACGGAGCTGGGCTGAGCACGGAGCTGGGAATGAGCACGGAGCTGGGTATGATGATGGAGCTGGGCTGAGCACGGAGCTGGGGATGATGATGGAGCTGGGCTGAGCACGGAGCTGGGGATGAGGACGGAGCTGGGCTGAGCACGGAGCTGGGGATGATGATGGAGCTGGGCTGAGCACGGAGCTGGGGATGAGGACGGAGCTGGGCTGAGCACGGAGCTGGGGATGAGGACGGAGCTGGGGATGAGCACGGAGCTGGGGATGAGCACGGAGCTGGGCTGAGCACGGAGCTGGGGATGAGGATGGAGCTGGGGATGAGGACGGAGCTGGGCTGAGCACGGAGCTGGGAATGAGCACGGAGCTGGGCTGAGCACGGAGCTGGGAATGAGCACGGAGCTGGGGATGATGATGGAGCTGGGCTGAGCACGGAGCTGGGCTGAGCACGGAGCTGGGAATGAGGATGGAGCTGGGCTGAGCACGGAGCTGGGGATGAGGATGGAGCTGGGCTGAGCACGGAGCTGGGGATGAGGATGGAGCTGGGCTGAGCACGGAGCTGGGGATGAGGATGGAGCTGGGCTGAGCACGGAGCTGGGGATGAGGATGGAGCTGGGCTGAGCACGGAGCTGGGGATGAGCATGGAGCTGGGCTGAGCACGGAGCTGGCCCGAGCTGCCCGGCGCTCCCCGCCGAGCCCGGCCCGGCTGCCCGCTGTCGGCACAGCCCGTGCCCGGGGAAATTGTCTGTCCCAGCCCGGCCCGGCCGCGCTGCGGGGCTGCAGTGCCGCATGTCAGCGCCGCGGAACCGGGACCGCGCCTGAAAGGAGCCGCGCCCGGGGAGCGGGAGGAGCAGATGGCCGGGCCGGGGGCTGCGGGGCCGGGGGGCCACGGGGGACCAGCTGGTGCCAAACTGGGCAATGAGCTGCGGGCGTTTGAAATCCTGCCAGAATGAAAGTGCTGCCTCGTGGTTTTGGGTGGTTTGGGGTCTTTCAAATGTCTTTTCTTTGTTTGTTTTTATTGACCCGCGGTTGCACTGCGGCAGAGCCGAGCGGGGACCGTGCCACACGCCGGCCCCCGGAGCCGAGCGGGGCAGGGGCCGGTGGCTCCCGGGGCTCCCCGGGCCTGCAGGGGCTGGGGACAGGGCCCAGCAGAGCCGCCCCGGGCTGGCGGGAGCTGCAGCTCCACGGCGGTGTCCCGGTGGTGCCACAGCACCGTCCAGGCTTGTGCGTGTGCCTCGTGTCAGGCTCAAGGGGTCCCTGCCCTGCCTGAGGGGCTGGGACACCCCTGACACCCCCGAGGGGCTGGGGACATTCCTGTCCCTCTGTTCCGTTCTCATTCATGCGGACGGCCCGAGGGGCAGTCACTGCTGTCCTGGGCAGGGGTCACTGTCCCGGCAGCCCCGGTGCTGCCGCAGAGCAGGGGCCGTGTCCCGGGGCTCTGTGTCCCCTGGGGCCGTGCGGCGGGTGCCACTCCGTGTCCTTGGCGCTCCGTCTGCCGCCCCGGCAGCGGCGGCTCTGGGGGGGACCAGAGGGGCCAAAGTCCCCCAGGGCCACCGCGGTGTCACCCAGGGCCGAGGGGCCCGCGGCAGGTGAGGCTGTGGGGACACCTGAGAGCATCCTGCGGTGGCCAGGGCCACGTCCCGTTCTGTCCCATTACCCACAGGACGCCAGCCGGCCGTGGGGACACCCCGGGACAGTGCCTGGCACTCTGGGGCCATTGTGCCCGTTTGGGGAGTCCGGGTGCAGCGCTTTGTCACGGGCAACGCAGTGACACTCACAGTGACACTCACGGTGACACTCACGGTGCCATTCACAGTGACACAGTGACACTCATGGTGACACTCACGGTGACACAGTGACACAGTGACATTCACAGTGACACAGTGGCACTCACGGTGACACAGTGACACAGTGACACAGTGACACTCACAGTGACACACATGGTGACACTCACAGTGACACAGTGACACAGTGACACAGTGACACTCACAGTGACACTCATGGTGCCATTTGCTGCACAGGGACATCCCCTGTCCCGGTACAGCCCGGCACGGCTTGGGGCAGGGCGGGCAGCCCGAGGGCGGCAGGACCGGGCGCTGGGGCTGCCCTGGCAGCACAGACCGCGCAGGGACACCCCGCACAGAGCGGCTGCTGCGGCCGGGGACACCTGGCAGGGGGTGGCAGTGGCAGCGGAGGGGACGGGCACCGGGGCAGCCGCAGGTCAGTGCGGGCGCCGGGGGACCGAGGTGTGGAGCACCCCGGGAACAGGGACAGGAGGAGAGGGAACGGCCTCAGGCTGGGCCAGGGCAGCCTCAGGTGGGACAGCAGCAGGAATTTCCCCATGGGAAGGGCTGTCCAGCCCTGGCACAGCTCCCAGGGCAGTGGTGAGTCCCCATCCCCTGAGCCACGTGGATGTGGCACTTGGGGACATGGGTTGGTGGTGGCCCTGGCAGCGCTGGTGGCTTGGAGGGCTTTTCCAGGTTAAAAGCTGCCGTGGTTCTGTGGTTCTCCTGGGGCTTCCAGGCCCTGCCATGATCGCCTTGATCCACGCCATTTCGTGGATTTCTGGACCCGTTTTCTCCCTCCCTGGCTTGGGGCAGCCTGACCCGAGTGAGTGTGGTGCCTCAACCTCAACCTCAACCTCAACCTCAACCTCAGCCCCATCCCCAGCACCAGGCTCAGCCCAGCCCCAGCCCCAGCCCCAGCCCCAGCCCCATCCCCAGCCCCAGCCCCAGCCCCAGCCCCAGCCCCAGCCCCAGCCCCAGCCCCAGCCCCAGCCCCAGCCCAGCCCCAGCCCCATCCCCAGCCCCATCCCCATCCCCAGCCCCAGCCCCAGCCCCAGCCCCAGCCCCAGCCCCAGCCCCAGCCCCAGCCCCATCCCCAGCCCAGCCCCAGCCCCATCCCCAGCCCCAGCCCCAGCCCCAGCCCCAGCCCCAGCCCCATCCCCAGCCCCAGCCCCATCCCCAGCCCCATCCCCAGCCCCATCCCCAGCCCAGCCCCCAGCCCCAGCCCCAGCCCCAGCCCCATCCCCATCCCCAGCCCCAGCCCCAGCCCCAGCCCCAGCCCCAGCCCCCAGCCCCAGCCCCAGCCCCCAGCCCAGCCCCAGCCCCAGCCCCAGCCCCAGCCCCAGCCCAGCCCCCAGCCCCAGCCCCAGCCCCATCCCCAGCCCAGCCCCATCCCCAGCCCCAGCCCCAGCCCCAGCCCCAGCCCCAGCCCCAGCCCCAGCCCCAGCCCCAGCCCCAGCCCCAGCCCCAGCCCCAGCCCCAGCCCCAGCCCCAGCCCCAGCCCAGCCCCAGCCCCAGCTCCATCCCCAGCCCAGCCCCAGCCCCATCCCCATCCCCAGCCCAGCCCCATCCCCAGCCCCAGCCCAGCCCCCAGCCCAGCCCCCAGCCCCAGCCCCAGCCCCAGCCCCAGCCCCAGCCCCAGCCCAGCCCCAGCCCCATCCCCAGCCCCATCCCCATCCCCAGCCCCAGCTCCAGCCCCAGCCCAGCCCCAGCCCCATCCCCAGCCCCAGCCCCAGCCCCAGCCCAGCCCCAGCCCAGCCCAGCCCCAGCCCCAGCCCCAGCCCAGCCCCAGCCCAGCCCCAGCCCCAGCCCCAGCCCAGCCCCAGCCCAGCCCCAGCCCCAGCCGCCCCCGCCGTGCTCGGGGTCAGGGAGAGAAGTGCAGCCAGCGCAGCCCGAAGTGCAGCCCGAAGTGCAGCCCTCCCTCAGCGGCTTTGTCCTGCTCCACCCCGTGCCGAGCTCACCCACCCTGGCTGGAGGAGCCCCTGGGGCCATCTCTGAGCCCGGCCTGAGCCCGGCCTGGCCATCCCTGAGCCCAGCCTAAGCCCATCCTGGCCTTCCCCAAGCCCGGCCTTCTCCCAGCCCTGCCCAGCCCGCACAGACCCATCGGGGTGTGGGATCTCCTACAGCCCCCAGGGCAGCTCCTCCTCTGTCCAAAATCCAGTTTTTCCTTCACAGCCTGCACCCCCCGCTCTTTTGGATGCATTTACTTCAAACTTTGGTCAAGCAGGTTTTGGAAATGCTCTGCAATTTCATAAAAAATCGGGCCAGGTTTATTTTGGGGGTAAAAAAAAGAAGCCAACAAAAGCTGCTTATTTTTTTTCTGCTCCTTCCAGAGCCGTGGCACGGGAAGGGCCCCCGATGGCGGCTCGGGGCTCCCCCAGCCCGGCCCCGCCGCAGTCCCGGGCAGCGCGGGAGCGCCGGCCCGCGCCCGGCCCGGCTCCCGGCGTGTCGGCGGCCCCGAGAGCAGAAATGCTGCGGGACGGGGATCGGGAGCTGCCCCGGACATCAGCCCGAGGCTCTCCCGAGCGGGCGCTCCCCAAACTCCCCGTGCCAGCCCCGAGCCAGCTCGGTCCCGCCTGGGGCTGGGCTCGCTCTCACGCCGCCGAGGGCAGCACGGCCCCCGCCTCTGCGGGCGGACGCGAGGGGGAGCGCCGAGCCCGGCTGCCCGCCGGGGCTGAACGGCAGAAACCCCGCGGGGGCCGAGCTCCGCTCCCGAGCGCTCTGCGGGCAGCCCCGGCCGCCATCACGGGCGGGAGCGGGCGGAGCTGCGGCCCTGGCGCTCGGGCAGCGGGCAGCGGTCCCGGCCCGGCACGGGATGCGCTGTCCCTGCCGGGATTCCCGGCCCTGCTCCCCGAGCCCGGCGAGGCGCCGCGCAGGGAGCGCTCGGGACCGGCCCGGCTCCCCCATCCCCGCGCAGGGAGCGCTCGGGACCGGCCCGGTGCTGCCGCAGGAGAGCGGGACTGGGGGCGCCTTCCCGAGGGAGGGTCCGGAGAGGCCTGGGCAGAGCCCGGGACAGCCCGGGACAGCCGGGGCCCGGCCGCGGCGGCAGCGCAGCGCTCCAGCAGCTGAGGAAACGTCTGAGTTTATTAATGCTGAGATTGTTAATGCTTCCGTAACAAAAACCCCATTAATGTCGCTGTCCAGCAGAGCGGCGAGGGCCGCTGCTGGGGCACAGAGCCGGGGCACAGAGCCGGGGCACAGAGCCGGGGCACAGAGCCGGGGCACAGAGCCGCTGCTGGGGCACAGAGCCGGGGCACAGAGCCGGGGCACAGAGCCGCTGCTGGGGCACAGAGCCGGGGCACAGAGCCGGGGCACAGAGCCGCTGCTGGGGCACAGAGCCGGGGCACAGAGCCGGGGCACAGAGCCGGGGCACAGAGCCGCTGCTGGGCACAGAGCCGCTGCCCGAAGCCGCTGCCTGGTCCGGGCGCTTCCCTCGCCTGGCCGGGCTGGGCTGGCACCGGAGCCCCTGAGCGTGGAACAGCCGGGACAGCGACCCGAGCGTGTGGGAAAGGCGCGGCCCTCCCCAGGGCCCCAGACCCAAATCCTGCCAGTGACCCAGGGCCCCAGACCCAAATCCCTCACACACACACAAACGTCCAATCAATGCAGACAACACTTCATTATGCAACTTTTAATATCAGAAAAATAAACCTCTCATAATTCTCTTTACAGCAAATATATAATATCAGTGCTTTGGCCGTCATCAGTTAAAGGCCCTTTATCAGAAAATATATGGAATCTTTGAACTGTACTCAAATCGGGTCTGTGATCCCTACAGATACATAACAAAAATATAGCAAAATCAGCAAATGCTAAACCAGCCCCGGACACTGCCCCGTTCGGACACTGCCCCGCTCGGACACTGCCTGTGCTCGGACACTGCCTGTGCTCGGACACTGCCCCGCTCGGACACTGCCCCGCTCGGACACTGCCCCGCTCGGACACTGCCTGTGCTCGGACACTGCCCCTGCGGACACTGCCCTCGCGGACACTGCCCTTCGCGGACACTGCCCCGCGGACACTGCCTGTGCTCGGACACTGCCCCTTCGGACACTGCCCTGCGGACACTGCCTGTGCTCGGACACTGCCCCGCTCGGACACTGCCCTGCGGACACTGCCCTTGCGGACACTGCCTGTGCTCGGACACTGCCCCTTCGGACACTGCCCCGCTTCGGACACTGCCTGTGCTCGGACACTGCCTGTGCTCGGACACTGCCCTTCCGGACACTGCCCCGCTCGGACACTGCCTGTGCTCGGACACTGCCCCGCTCGGACACTGCCCCGCTCGGACACTGCCCCGCTCGGACACTGCCCCGCTCGGACACTGCCTGTGCTCGGACACTGCCCCGCTCGGACACTGCCCTTCCGGACACTGCCTGTGCTCGGACACTGCCCCGCGGACACTGCCCCGCCGGACACTGCCTGTGCTCGGACACTGCCCCGCTCGGACACTGCCCCGCTCGGACACTGCCTGTGCTCGGACACTGCCCCGCTCGGACACTGCCCCTTCGGACACTGCCTGTGCTCGGACACTGCCCCTGCGGACACTGCCCCCGCTGACACTGCCTGTGCTCGGACACTGCCCGTTCGGACACTGCCTGTGCTCGGACACTGCCCCGTTCGGACACTGCCTGTGCTCGGACACTGCCCCGCTCGGACACTGCCCCGCTCGGACACTGCCTGTGCTCGGACACTGCCTGTGCTCGGACACTGCCCCGCTCGGACACTGCCTGTGCTCGGACACTGCCTGTGCTCGGACACTGCCTGTGCTCGGACACTGCCTGTGCTCGGACACTGCCCCGCTCGGACACTGCCCCGCGGACACTGCCCTTCGGACACTGCCCCGCTCGGACACTGCCTGTGCTCGGACACTGCCCTCGCTCGGACACTGCCTGTGCTCGGACACTGCCTGTGCTCGGACACTGCCCCGCTCGGACACTGCCCCGCTCGGACACTGCCTGTGCTCGGACACTGCCCCGCTTCGGACACTGCCCCGCTCGGACACTGCCTGTGCTCGGACACTGCCCCGCTCGGACACCGGCCGTGCCCTCAGGGCAGCTCCCAGACTCGGAATCACCAAATAAAAACCGTTATCTGTAAACTTGTAATACGAAATGTGACTCTTCAAGTGGAAATAAAAAATAAAGTTTTCTGCGTATTTACTAGTTCAACATAGGTGTAATTTCATTTTGTCCTTTTTTTTTTCTGTTATACTGAGAAAAAAGCTTTGTCTTGGGAAAATTATGCTTCCAAAACAAAAATAGAAAAAATCCACCAGAACTCCATTTTGTATTATTTTTTTTCCTTTCTTTCTTCCTTTTTTTGTTTTGGTTTTCCATATTGTTCTGTTTGCTTGTTTTTGTTTTGACTTATGCCAGCGCAGATTTGGGAACATGCTGAGGATGGAGGAGCTGGAACATCCACAGGCTGAAATGCAGGAAGAGTGTCCAAGAGACTCTCTTTTCCTTTTTCTTCTTTAAACTCGTGATTGGAAAGACATTTTTGAAATGGAGCAAACTGATGCAGGGCCACGGTGGCTGAGGAGCGGGGCACGCACACAACTCCCCAGTTTTCCTCTTCCTGAGTGAAAACAAACCGTACATCTACAGCGTGTGCAAGACGAGGACTGCACATGGTGAGGCTTCACATCTTGATCTGCAGGCTCGCTAGGAGGTGATGTGGGAACAGCTTGATCGGACAAACGGAATGTCAGCACCCTCACCCGGGGCATCACGGACCTGGGACACGATCCTGGGACACAACCCTGGGGCAGAATCCTGGGACACGATCCTGGGACAGGATCCTGGGGCAGCTCCTGGGACACGATCCTGGGACAGGATCCTGGGACACGATCCTGGGACACAACCCTGGGACACGATCCTGGGGCAGGATCCTGGGACACGATCCTGGGGCAGCTCCTGGGGCAGGATCCTGGGACACGATCCTGGGGCAGCTCCTGGGGCAGGATCCTGGGACAGGATCCTGGGACACGATCCTGGGGCAGCTCCTGGGACACGATCCTGGGACACAACCCTGGGACAGGATCCTGGGGCAGCTCCTGGGACACGATCCTGGGACACGATCCTGGGGCAGCTCCTGGGACACGATCCTGGGACACGATCCTGGGACACGATCCTGGGGCAGCTCCTGGGACACGATCCTGGGACACGATCCTGGGGCAGCTCCTGGGACACGATCCTGGGACACGATCCTGGGACACGATCCTGGGGCAGCTCCTGGGACACGATCCTGGGACAGGATCCTGGGGCAGCTCCTGGGACACGATCCTGGGACAGGATCCTGGGACAGGATCCTGGGGCAGCTCCTGGGACACGATCCTGGGACAGGATCCTGGGACACGATCCTGGGGCAGCTCCTGGGACAGGATCCTGGGACAGGATCCTGGGACACGATCCTGGGGCAGCTCCTGGGACACGATCCTGGGACAGGATCCTGGGACACGATCCTGGGGCAGCTCCTGGGGCACGCTGCCCAGCGCAGCCTGGCTGCTCCCATGGGAATCACAAACCCCTCGAGCCCTTTCCGGGCTGCTGCTGTCCCTGTGCCTGTCCATGCCGGTGGCTCCGCCGGTGCCCCCAGGGCCAGGGCAGGTGTTTGCAGGGCTGGAGGGTGAGGCGTGGGCGGCGGCAGAGAGCGGGACAGAAGGCGTTTCCCAGACCTGCTCTGAGCACTGGCAGTGTACAGAAGGCAGCACTGAAGTGTGGGTAGCTGGCGGGCCACGGCCCCCAGGGCAGGCGGCCCCTCCGTGGGGCAGCGAGGCCCCGGCTGCCAGCACAGAGGCCTGCCCACGACAGGGCCCTTCGCACCGCCCAAACTTGTGTGTTTTCAGCTCTGAGTAATGGATGAGAGCTCCCCTCACGCGACACAGCAGCCCCGACCCCTCTGTGCCCGCTGAGCCCCGCTGCCCGCACGGGGCAGAGCCCGGCCTGGCACAGCGGGCTCAGGAGTGCATCTGCACGGCCTGGCTGACGGCAGCCTGGCACACGGGGCAGAGCCCAGCCTGGCACAGCGGGCTCAGGAGTGCATCTGCACGGCCTGGCTGACGGCGGCCTGGCACACGGGGCAGAGCCCGGCCTGGCACAGCGGGCTCAGGAGTGCATCTGCACGGCCTGGCTGACGGCAGCCTGGCACACGGGGCACAGAGCCCGGCCTGGCACAGCGGGCTCAGGAGTGCATCTGCACGGCCTGGCTGACGGCGGCCTGGCACACGGGGCAGGTGGGCGCGTCCCTGGCGCAGATCCAGCTGGCGCACTGCGGGCAGAACAGGCTGTGGCCGCAGGGCACGAGGGCGGCGCTGGCCTCGCCGTCGAAGCAGATGACGCAGTCGTGCCTGCGGCGGCACTCGGGGGGCGAGCTGGACGTGGAGCCGCCGTTGGACGAGGAGTAGCTGTTGGTACCGTTGGAGAAGGCGGGGATGCAGACGGGCAGCCCGGGCTGGGGGCCCGGGCGGTCGCTGCGGGCCCCCCTGGCCCGCGGGTGCTCCAGCCCCTCGGGGAAGGTGGGCGACAGGCGGGCGTGGGGGCCGGCTGACGCGGCGCGGGGCCCTGGTGCCGCCCGCGGGCTTCGCTGCCCAGGCCCGGCGGGCGGCCGCGGGCTCGAGGGGCGCCCAAATGGTCGGGGAGGGTGCAGGCAGGGGCTCGTAGGCGGGGGAGTCCAGCGCCGGCTCCTCGGCGCCCACGGCCGGCAGCGCCTCCCCGATCCAGAAGCCACCGGCGCCGAAGGGGCTGGTGGGGCTGAAGTCGGCCAGGCGGCTGCCGCCAAAGTAGGAGTCGGTGGAGCCGCTGCCCAGGGAGCTGGAGCTGTCGTTGCGGTAGCTGGAGACCATCCTGGGGCGGGCGCGGGGGCCCGGCCAGGCGGGGCCGCCCTCGAAGCCGACGTCGGTGCCATTGGCGCAGAAGTCGCTGTCGTGGCCGAGCTGCAGGAAGGCGCCGGTGCGCAGGGCGATGTGCATCTCGATCTCCTCGCGCGCCCGGTCCACGTTCTCGGGCATGCCCGTCACCTCGAACACGGGCTCCTCGTCGCGGCTGGGCGTCACGATGTACGTGTGCGTCTGCTGCTGGATGCGCTTGATGGTGGCGCCCTTGGGGCCCACCACCAGCCCCACCACGCGGTACGGCACCCGCACCTGCACCGTGGTCTGCCCCGGCAGCGCGGGCGCGCAGCACGGGCCCCCGCGCGCCCGCGGCCCTGCCGCGCAACGCCCGGATCAGCGAGAAGTGCTCGGCCGCCAACAGGATCTCGCGCTTGGCCGCGGCCACGTCCTCCCTGCGCCCCGTCACCACGAACACCGGCTCCTCGCCGCGCACCGGCGTCTTGATGTACGTGTTGGTCTTGGCCCGCAGCGCCTTGATCTTGCAGCCTGTGCGGGGAACACAGCGGGTCAGCGGGCGGCCCAGGGCACGGAGCGCTCCCCGGCCCGTGACACCCCAGCCAGAGCCCCCGGTTCCCGAGGGCTGCCCCGCCCGCCCAGGCCAGCGGGCACAGCTCGGCAGCCGCAGCTCAGCAGGGCTCCGGCAGCACTGCCCTGGCGCCACTGCCACGGGGCCATCCCTGCTGCCAGCCCTGCTCCCGAGCCCCCCGCAGAGATTCCCGAATTCCCGCTTCCCCTGACGGGGCGTCCCCGGCTCTCTGCACGGCGCTGCAGGAGCCTCACGCACACACAGCTCTGCCGACACACCAGCCCTGCACCCTCGGCCTGCAGCACAGCCCTGTGCCCCAGACAGAGCCACCGTGGGCCACTGAGAACCCGTGTGCCTCCTGCCACGGGTGTTACCCAAACTCTGCTTTTCCCTGCGGGATGAGGGACCCTCCTCCAGCTGCCCCGGGAGCCCCAGCAGACCCCACACACACAAAAGGGCTCCACCTGCGGGGCTTCTCTCTTGCCCGAGTAAATGCTGCCCCACACAGAAATCACAACTCCATGGAACGCTTCCCTTTGATTTTTAGGGACGGAAGGACAGTTTGTGGGACACAGCGGGCTCTTTCCTGAGACACTCCAGGTGCTCAGGCAGGGTGTGAACAGAAGCCCAGCTTGCCCAGCACAGGAGCAGGAGGGCGGGCGGGCAACACGAGCACAGACGAGCAGGCCCACAGTGGGGCATTCCCAGGAGCAGGAGCAGGGCAGGGCAGGAGGGGCCGCTGCTGCAGGGCGGGCAAGCGGTGAGCGAGGCCAGGGCTGCCCCAGCTGGGGAGGAGGAGGAGGAGGAGGAGGAGGAGGTTCACTGTCCTGGGCAGCGCCGGAGGACTCAGGAAGGGGGCAGGGAGGCACGGGCAGCTCTGGGGGCAGGGAGAGTCCGCAGGACCCCCAGTGCCTGCCCCAGCCCCAGCCCAGGCTCAGCCCCAGCCTGCCGCAGCCCCTGTGCCCCCTGCCTGCCCCGCGGCACACACAGCACGCACAGCACCGTCTCCATGTCTCTGGTGTCATCTCTGTCTCCCGCTTCCTAGAAACTCCGGGGTCAGACTCACGGGGCACACACAAACGGAGGAGCTCCCAGCACAGCTCTCACATACACACACAGACACACACACACGCACACATATATAGTGACACAATCCCTCACTGCACGCCACGCTCAGTGCCTGTCACCCCAGGTTCCCTAGCACCTCCCACAGTTCCAGACGAGGTTTTCCCCACCTTTCAGGACCCCGCATGCCGTGGGATCTCCGCAGTCGGTGGAACGCCCCCGCCCGCCGGCTCCGCCATTCCCCCGTTCCCAAGCCGCTCCCTGCCGTGTGCGGGACACCGAGGCGCGCACGGCCGGCCCGGCCCGCTCAGCCCCGCAGGGGGGAGCGCACCGGCCCGGCCCGGCCCAGCCCCGGGTGTCTGTGCATTCCCGTCCGTCTGTCCCGCCCGCGCCGACACCCAGCTCTGCCCTTTAAACC